>NC_073303.1:161592551-162993801 GCF_027595985.1 Sorex araneus | reverse complement strand
TTACTCTCTAAGCTTTTACTTTAGAAAATAAAGAGCAAACATGTTTTGATGAATTACAGGTTTTTATCTTTTCTGCAGTTTAATGAATGTACCATGTCTATGACTTCGTATTTTTTCAGTTCTGTCTTATAATATCAAAATATCAGTCACAACAAACTTCGGAAATAAGCTGGTAACATTCTTCTTTTCCAATACACCAAGTAGTTTAAAAATTTCCTGGCTACTGTGATCAAATCCATTCTATGTTAATAAGGAAAGTAATTTGTGCTAAAATTACTTACCCAAAATTAGTATATTTTTTCATCTGTCATTTTTAGGTTCAGAAAAATGAATTGAAGACTAGCTTATTACCTGAGTTAATGAACAACATGGTTAGAAACTATTCAATCTTTGAGGAAGTGGTACTTCTTAAAGCTCTAGCATTGACTATTTTCTTTCTCACTGTTAATTCCCTGATATTTGTATTGCACATTTAAAACTGATACTAATATTTTCAGATAATTCTGTCTCTTCACAATGAGTATGAGTACCTTATAATAACAAAACAGTACTATTAATCCTTATAATTGCTACCACTCATTTCATGTATATTAGCATAATATGCATTCATAAGTATCTATATCTAATATAAAAATACTTAAGTTAAATACATTGCTGCTATCATTATGAACAAACTGTCTTCTGTTAGATCAATTAAAATTAGAATTAAAGTTTCTACTTTATCTTTACTTAATCCTTCTTTGGTATGTATCTTTCCATCAGAATTCTGAATTATTGACTAGAGGCAAGGGAAATGGGTTTTTCAGGATGCAGTTGCATTTGAATAAATTGTATTTATAGCTTCCAACATCAGCCAAATCCTTTGGCCATGAAAGAATATTTTGTGGTGGTGGTGGTACTGGTGGTGGTGGTTGTGGTTGAGGGGAGAGGAGGGAGGGGAATAGCGGATTGGTAATCAGGGAGTGTTGTATGAAAGGTATCAAAAACCAAATGTACAACTACTATGCATATTTTATTTCTGCCTCACCTCTTGAAAAGAGCAAAGGAAATTAGATTTTCCCAATATAATTTCCTTAGGGAAAAAGCTCCTTCTTACTCATGTAAACCTCTCAAAAATTCAACTTCTACTGAGCTTTCAGAGCCTCTCCTTTGAAAATAACCCTCTTGCCAAAAAGACATTTGAGGGTGGCAGATTTTTACTTTCACTGGAACTTCTCAGGAAATTTTGTGATTCAAAAGTTGAGTTTTCAATTGATCCTTAGAAACAATCCGTCCGGAGGATCACATCTCAGCGAAAATAATTGTATCAACTTCTGAAGCTTCTAATTGTTTAGGAGAATAAATAAGCTTGTATGGTGCTATTTCTATGGAAACAGATGACAAACAAAGGGTAAATATTGAAGCTGATCCAATAGCCAGACAGGTCTGACTGAACACAGTCAGAAAAGAGTATTTCTAGGTGTCAGTCTTGAAGCATCTTTAGGCAACAGGCTCTTCTGACTTACATTGACTATGATCTTGTCCATGGAGTGTTTAGGAAATAGAAATCTGTTATGAGATTTACACATGAATGGTCAATGTGGCAATTTCTCTGAATTTGATATTTAAAAATCAATTGTGTGACTTTTAAAAAAATCATGCTATTTTAGTTCTTATAATTTCTAATCAGGAAGGGGGAAAGGTATGAAAATGGTTTGCATGGAAAGGAAAGTCAAAAACACATTTTAAAAATTCAGGATCTTGTCCAGTTTATAGGTAGAAAGCAAAAACCTCAAAAATTAAGATGACTAGGACAAAAGGATGTTGATGAAATATATTCTCTTCCCATTTTATGCTACTTCTATCAGATAGTTATAATAAAATTATTTTTCACATTAATTTCAATTGAAATAAACTTGACTTGTTTCTTTAAAAAAATAATTGAATCACACAGTTACAAAGTTGATCATGATTGGGTTTCTGTCAATGTTCCTTCCCTCCACCAGTGTACATTTCTCACCACCAACGTCCAGTTTCCTCCTGGCACCACCAAACAACCCATCACTAGCCTCCCCCTATGGCAGGCACTGTTCTTTCCACACTTTCTCTCCTCTGGGGCATTATTTTTTACAATACCCAAGTAGAAACAAGGGCTAGGATAACTTGTTATTTTTGTAATGACAGTAAATTAGAGCTAAGCGAGGGTGATATAGAAACTAAAAGAAGATAAAGTACCAATTAAAATGTCAACACCATGTTAACTAGAAAATAAAATGCAGATATGACAAACTGAATTGGTAATGGACAAATTTACAATGCTCATGTAGCATTTTTTATAGTTGTTAAAACAGTGAGACGGAATTTTGTTGAATAGAATACAACTATACCGTATTTTGCTCCTTAGAACAATCCAAAAGAGTACAGAGAAACTGTAACTAACAGAAGACCTTAAGTAGTCATCCCCAGGACTGGAGCAGTAGCACAGCAGGTAGGACATTTGCCTTGCATGTGGTCAACCCGGGTTCGATTCCTCATCCCTCTCAGAGAACCCGGCAAGCTACCGAGAGTATCCCACTCACATGGCAGAGCCTGTCAAGCTACCCATAGCATATTCGAAATGCAAAAATAAAAAAAACAGTAACAAGTCTCACAATGAAAACATTACTGGTGCCTGCTCAAGCAAATCGATGAGCAACGTGGTGACAGTGACAATCACATTAAATTTGGGGATGACTGTCATAGCACTGTAACACTGTCATCCCGTTGCTCATTGATTTGCTCAAACGGGCACCAGTAAGGGTTCCATTGTCAGACTTGTTACTGGGTGTTTTTTTATTTGGCATATCGAATACACCACAGGTAGCTTGCCAGGCTCTGCCATGTGGGTGAGATATTCTCGGGAGCTTGCTGGGATCTCCAAGAGGGATGGAGGAATCGAACCCGGGTCTGCCACGTGCAAGGCAAATGCCCTACCCGCTGTGCTATCGCTCCAGCTCACCCAAATTTAATACATCTTACAAATACGTGTTCTATAATCAATGAAGATCTGCTATTCTCTGTCATAGTTATTTTTAAATCAATGATTTTTAAAAGTCTGTCTTCAGATTTTTCAATAAAATATTAGTTAATGAGAAAAAAAATTTGATGTATACTAAGTTAGAAAATATCCTAACTGGCATTCCTAAGAACATTTTTACCTTCCACAAATAACTGTCACTCTGAGAAATACATATGTATGTATGTATGTATTTATGCACACCAAATGTGCACTTAAGAAGACTAATTGAAGCTCACTCATGGAACTTTTAGTCTTCAAAGTATGGTAGGTCTTGAGAAAGAAATATTGTGACACAGACATTTATCTGTGTTCTTCCATGCAGGAAATGAAAAGATTCTGGTTGTTTGTGTCCCATGTTATTAGAAAAAAATATATTCACTGACACATTTCAGCTATGCAGTGAATCAGAACTGAAGAAGTCTAGGACTAGAAAGGTAGAGAAGGGGTTAAGGCATTTGCCTTGCAACATGGTTGACCCTGGTTCTACCCTGGCACTGCATATGCTTCTCTAAGCACTGCCAGGAGTGATTCATGAGCACAGGGCGAAGAATAGCCCCAGAAATTTCACTTCAGCACTTCTAGGTGTGACCCAAGAACCAAAGAGGGGTAACTTCTCTAAGCATACATTATACGAAAATCACTCTAATTTCTTTAGGTCATAAAGTGTCTATTTCAGATATACTATAATTAGTGATTTGCAAATATACTGGATGGACTCTTCCATAATTACAGCAAATCTACCTTAGAATTTACCACAGTTTCAGAAATGACTCTGATGTACTGGTTTTTACTTAGCATTGCTTTATGTTATTCAGGACTACGAAGGAAATGTCTTCCATTAGATTCTCTTTGTCCTCAGTATAATATTGTCCTTTTAAGACAGTGGCATTTTCTTCTTGACCTTTATCAATGATTTTATACTGCTCTAGCTTTAATGTGACACAGGAATTTTCATCACTTTCCAACGGTGAAATACAAATGTGTTAGTAAATTTGTATTTGACAGATCAAAATAAATAAATCAGACATTCCAATAGTGAGATACCTAAAGATTCTGAAGTAAATGAAATACATATGATATTTTTTTCTCAAAATATGGTCATTATTTAAAGTTTCTGGAAAGATTTGTTAGCATAATAATGACATTCTATTTCATTTTGATGGATGCCTAGTATAGATCACTGTGCTCATCACTTCATGCAGTCTATTTGCCTAAATTCCTCATAATAACATGAGGATGAGTAGGTAGCATTTTTAATTTATAAATGAAAAAATAAGTGCAGAGAAAAAAGTCAAAAGTTGCACTTGTGATCCAGTATTCAGTCAAGTAACCCTAAACTTTATGGAATACATATATATTCCCCGAAGTTTAGAGTTAAAATCCTACATCAACATGCCTACAAAGTAGACACCATTACTCAAATGAAAGGTGAAGTTAAAGAGACAGATATTCTTTCAGGGCATTCCTGTGTTTTCCTTATGAGAACAATAATGCAAATACTCAGAAAACATTTTCTACTTTCCAACCTCAGAGAATACTAGCAAGTCTAAAGGTTTTGCTGATGTGTCTATTATATGCAAATGCAGCACTTCCCTCAAACATAGAAATGTTAGAAGCATTCTGAAACTTCAAATAAATGTGCCTTATTAAATTAAAGAAGAAAAAAAATTTTAGTAGGCTGTGAGCTTTGATTATTTTTTGGTTGACTGGTTTAAGATATAGAATCCATAAAACAGCATAGTACTGAGCCTGAACATTGGAAATATTTGTAGAGAACTTCTGTTCTCATTTAAATGAAGAAAATTAAGTCACTCATCATTTTGTTTTTTGTCCAGTGGTCTCTAAGATTTATATTAAATCAGGAATACTTTCTTATAAATAAAAGTAGGCCAAATGAGATTTACATATTCTAAATTCTTTATATTGACTGTATATTTTATATAAACCTACAATATGGATGACAAACATATTTTCAATGAAAGTCTGTTAAGCATATTAGCAAAAGATTTAAATTACAGTAACTGATTTTGACATCCTCGGTAAATGCCAAGAACGATAGCTTTTACAGCAAGTTCGTGGAAATGTTCAGATAAAATATTCATGAATTCTCTACTAAAGAGAAAAGCCTCTTATGGTCTTGTTTGACAGAGTATGACCTTTGCTTCAATAAGTTCCCATCTTTGCTGTACCTTAGATTTCAGATGCCCTGCTTAGATGAATAAAACATAGCATTTGTTCTTTGTGTTTTCTGGTATATGCGATAATTAATAGAAAGGAAGACTTTGAAGTTTTAAAATGAAGTAAATGGGTTAAAAAAAAGGGAAGAAATCCTTGAAGATCAATTTCCCAGCAGGAAATTTGTCAAAGCAATTAGGATCTACCCTGACTTGGGCAAACACACTAGTGCTCAATTGATGTGTTCTTTCAAATAACTAAAACATTTTAACTTTAGTGATCTGCACTAGTCATACAGTCTACCACCTGATGGTTCATACAAAAATGTACTGAAAAAAATTTTATATGGATAAAACCGTGAAGTATACTATAGTTTTAGGTACCATAAAAGCAAAGCAAACTGGGAGACATGGATTAGATAATTTTCAGCCAAGTCTACAAAAATTCAATTTATGTTCCATTTTTGTCTTTGTGCTTCTAACTTTAGTATTTGTATTCTTTGAAGGAAAATATTATAATTTTCTACTAACATATATTCATAAGACAGTAATGAATACAGTAAATAGAAATTCTTTCACTCATGCCCTGAAGATCTAGACTTTTGCTAAGCAGCCATCTATTCCACCAAACATTTTAAAATTGTTGTCTCTTTATATTTTGTTTTTATATCACATTCAACTGTAAATCCATTAGAAGCCCTTATTTACAATTTTAAGAAGATGTATGCTTATGTCATGAAAAGACTGTAAATAACATAATTTAGGAGATATATGGATCCTTATGGCATACATATATACTTTCTACCATGCCATTTTAGTATAAAAGTTATCATTTGGTCCAAAGAAAAGTCTAAGTATCATTCTATGGTAAAAGATACCTCTAATGCATTTCATCAGTAATTTAACGAAAACCCAGGTAGTGTTTTAGTCTATGGTACTGAAATATTCAGACTACAATATGTAGATATAAGAAATAAAGTTTGAACTCAAGAATATTATTTATACTGATTTCTCTATGTAAACTTGTGTGAAATTTTGTTTCTAATAGACACATTGACATAACATGTTCCTCGACAAGGAATAATTATTCTATTATGGAAATTTTACGGATCTTCCGATAAAACTCTGACATATTTAACACATCTAGAAATATTAAAAGAAGGACACTTCTTTTTTCTTGCTTTTTTTTCCCATTGAATCACCATGAACTACAGTTACAAAACTTTCATGATTGAGTTTCAGTCTGTCATCAAATGATCGAACATCCATCCCTCCTACAGTGTACATTTTCCACCAACAAGGTCCACAGTACCCTTCCCACCATCCCAACCCAACCCGACCCCTGCCTCTTGGGCAGACCATTTCCTTATTACTCTCTCTCTACCTTTTGGTCATTATGGTTTACAATACAGATACTGAGAGGCCATCTTGTTTGTTTTATCTACTTTCAGCACACATTTCCCATCCTGGGCCATCCCTCCAACCATCATTGACTTAGTGATCCCTTCTCTATTCCAGCTGCCTTCTCCCCCATTTCATGAGTCAGGCTTCCAACTGTGGAGCAATCTTCCTGGCCCTTGTTTCTACTGTCCTTGGGTGTTAGTCTCATATTATGTTATTATATATTCTTCAAATGAGTGCGGCCATTCTATGTCTGTCCCTCTCTTTCTGACTCACTTTACTGAGCATGATAATCTCTGTGTCCATTCATTTATAAGCAAATTTAATGACTTCATCTTTCCTAACAGCTGCATAGTATTCCATTGTGTAGAGGTACCATGGTCTCTTTAACCAGTCTTATTTTCTTGGGCACTCAGGTTGTTTCCAGTTTCTGACTATTGTGAATAGTGCTACAATGAACATACTGGTATAGATATCATTTCTACTATGCTTTTTTGCACCCCTGGGATATATTCCCATAAGTGGTATTGCTGGGTCAGATTGAAGCTCAATTTTCAGTTTTTGGAGGGATGTCCATATTGTTTTCCAAAAAGGCTAGAGCAATCTGCAATCCCACCAACAATAAATGAAGGTCTCTTTCTCCCTGAATCCACACCAATGTTGGTTGCTCTTGTTCTTTAGGATGTGTGCTAGACTCTGTGGTATAAGATATCTCGTTGTTTTGTTTTGCATCTCCCTGATGATTAGTGATGTTGAGCATTTTTTTCATGTGCCTTTTGGCCACTTGTTTTTCTTTTTCTTCTTTTTTTAAAATAAAGTTTCTGTTCATTTCCTGTCCCCATTTTTTGATGGGGTTGGAGGAATTTTCATGTACAGTTCTACTAATGTTTTGTATATCCTGGATATTAACCTTTTATCTGATGTGTATTCGGTAAATAATTTTTCCCATTCCTTGAGCTCTCTCTGTATTTTGGTCACTGTTTGTTTTGAGGTGCAGAAGCTTCTTAGTTTAATGTAGTTTAAAGCTTCTTAGCCCATTTGTCTAGGTTTACACATGCTTGGTCAGTGGTGTTTCATCCTTAAGATGCCTTTAGCTTCAATGTCATGAAGGATTCTGCCTACATTTTCTTCCATGTACCTATGGATTCAGGTCTGATATTGAGGTCTTTAATTCACTTCGATCTGACTTTTGGGCCTGGCATTAGACATTTTTTGCAAGTAGCTGTCCAGTTTTCCCAGCACCACTTGTTGAAGAAGCTTTTCTTGCTCCACTTAACATTTCTTGCTCCTTTATCAAAGATTAATTGATCACATATTTGAGAGTCTGTGACAGAATATTCATCTCTGTTCTATTGGTCTGTGGGTCTGTTCCTATTCCAATAAGGGGCATTTCTTCTACTTGATTACCAAGTACTTACAAAAGCAAAGACAGTAAAATGCAAGTACATATTATTGATCCTGTTCACTTGAAAACACATGACCTGAAAATTAGATTATTGAATAATTGCATGATTTTTAATGTTATTTTTTTCAGTACATTAAACAACAATGGACAATATAAATTTGTGGGCTTTTTTTTTTTTTTTGCTTTTTGGGTCACACCCAGCGATGCTCAGGGGTTATTCCTGGCTTTGCACTCAGGAATTACTCCAGGCGGTGCTTGGGGGACCATATGGGATGCCAGGGATCGAACCCAGGTCGGCCGCGTGCAAGGCAAACGCCCTACCCACTGTGCTATCGCTCCGGCCCCCTGTGGGCTTTTTTCTTACATGTGATTAGCTCTAGTTGGAATATTTTAAAAGAGTAGCTAATAAAGCAAAGTAACTTTATTTTATATATGAAATAATTTATTGATCATAGAATGTAACACTGAAAAATAAAATAGCTAAAATTAATATTGAAGATCTATCATATTAAAATAGTTATATGTCATAAATTTGATTTACTTTATTTAAGATAATATGGTTACAATAACGCTAATACATGTTAATTTTAGTTTTGTGTATAAATTTGCTGCAACATAAAAGTGCCAGAGACCCTTTACCATTGTCCTGTGTCACTTCTGCTCTGCCTCGGTCTCCCCATTCTTCAAATCCCCTACCACTGCTTGGTAACCTCATATTTGTAGTAAATGACCAAGGGTTACACTTCATACTGTTTATTCCCTTGGGAAAAAAAAAACCTATACATTTTCTCACAACTCAACAAATATTGTTATTTGACTTTCTAAAAAAATGCACAGTGTTCCCCAAATTGTGTTAAACTACAGAATCCAGAATCTTTTCTTCTTCTTTTTTTTTTTTTTTTTTTTTTTTGCTTTTTGTGTCACACCGGCGATGCTCAGGTATCTCTTAGGATGCTCTTAGCTCTTCATTCAGAAATCACTCCTGGCAGTGCTCAGGCGACCATATGGGATGCTGGGATTTGAACCCGGGTCAGCCACATTCAATAAGGCAAATGCCCTATCCTCTTTGCTATCACTCCGGCCCCTGAGTGACTTTTCTTGCATGAGTTTTTAACATGTAAGTCTTCTTATATTTTTTGTATGTAAGTCTTCTTATATTTTTTGTATCAACTGCTGCAAAATTATCCATAGGTCCTATTAGTGAAATGACTATTTTCTGACCTATAGAGTTTTTCCTTGTATCCATAAAAAATGAAGCCATCAGTTTTAAGTACATGTGATATGTTAGTCATTACTTTAAGTGCCATAATTAAGATAATTTACTCTTTCCTCAAAAAACTCCTGAGTGGTCAACAAAATACTGGCAAATAGGATCCAACAACTCATCAAAAAGATCATACATCACGACCAAGTGGGATTCATCCCAGGGATGCAAGGATGGTTTAACATTCGGAAATCAATCAACATAATCCAGCATATCAACAAAAGTAAAGATAAAAACCATATGATCATATCAATAGATGCAGAGAAAGCATTTGACAAGATCCAACATCCTTTCATGATGAAAACCCTCGCCAAAATGGGGTTTCGAGGAACTTTCCTCAAGATAGTCGAAGCCATCTATCATAAGCCTACGGCAAGCATTATCCTCAACGGGGAAAAACTAAGGGCCTTTCCTCTGAGATCAGGCACAAGACAAGGATGCCCACTCTCACCACTCCTCTTCAATATAGTACTGGAAGTACTTGCGATAGCTATCAGACAAGAAAAAGAGATTAAGGGCATCCAGATAGGAAGGGAAGAAATCAAACTCTCACTATTTGCAGACGACATGATACTATATCTAGAGAAGCCTAAAACCTCTACTAAGAAACTCTTAGAAACAATAGACTTATACAGTAAAGTTGCAGGCTACAAAATCAATACCCAAAAATCCATGGCCTTCATATATGCAAACAATGAGGCAGAGGAAAGGGACATGAAAAAAGCAATCCCATTCACAATCGTGCCCCAGAAAATCAAGTACCTCGGAATCAGCTTAACCAAGGAAGTAAAAGACCTTTACAAAGAAAACTACATAACGCTACTCCATGAAATCAAAGAGGACATGAGGAAATGGAAACATATACCCTGCTCGTGGATAGGGAGAATCAATGTTGTCAAAATGGCAATACTCCCTAAAGCATTATACAGATTCAATGCGATCCCTATAAATATACCCATGACACTCTTCAAAGAAATGGATCAAGCAATCCTAAAATTCATATGGAATAACAAACGTCCAAGGATAGCTAAAACAATTCTTGGGAAAAAGATGATGGGAAGCATCACCATCCCCAACCTCAAACTTTACTACAAAGCAGTAACAATTAAAACAGCATGGTACTGGAACAAAGGCAGAGCCGTAGACCAATGGAACAGGGTGGAATACCCCTACACACAACCCCAAATGTATGACCATCTAATCTTTGATAAGGGAGCAAGAGATGTGAAGTGGAGCAAGGAAAGCCTCTTTAACAAATGGTGCTGGCACAACTGGACAACCACATGCAAAAAAATGGGTTTAGACCTTGACCTGACACCATGCACAAAAGTCAGATCAAAATGGATTAAAGACCTCAACATTAGACCACAAACCATAAGGTACATTGAAGACAATGTCGGCGAAACCCTCCACGATATTGAAGATAAAGGTATCTTCAAAGGTGGCACGGAACTAAGCAATCTAGTAAAAACAGAGATCAACAAATGGGACTACATTAAACTAAAAAGCTTCTGCACCGCAAGAAATACATTGACCAGAATCCAAAGACTATCCACAGAATGGGAAAGGATATTTACACAATACCCATCAGATAAGGGGTTGATATCAATGGTATATAAAGCACTGGTTGAACTCTACAAGAAGAAAACATCCAACCCCATCAAAAAATGGGGCGAAGAAATGAACAGAAACTTTACCAAGGAAGAAATACGAATGGCCAAAAGGCACATGAAAAAGTGCTCTGCATCACTAATCATCAGAGAGATGCAGATCAAAACAACCATGAGATACCACCTCACACCACAGAGACTAGCACACATCCAAAAGAACAAAAGCAACCGCTGTTGGAGAGGATGTGGGGAGAAAGGGACCCTTCTTCACTGCTGGTGGGAATGCCGACTGGTTCAGCCCTTCTGGAAAACAATTTGGACGATTCTCAAAAAATTAGATATTGAATTCCCATTTGACCCAGCAATACCACTGCTGGGAATATATCCCAGAGAGGCAAAAAAGTACAATCGAAACAACATCTGCACATGTATGTTCATCGCAGCACTGTTTACAATAGCCAGAATCTGGAAAAAACCCGAATGCCCCAGAACAGATGACTGGTTGAGGAAACTTTGGAACATCTATACAATGGAATACTATGCAGCTGTTAGAAAAAAGGAGGTCAAGAATTTTGTAGTCAAGTGGATGGGCATGAAAAGTTTCATGCTGAGTGAAATGAGTCAGAAAGAGAGAGACAGACATAGAAAGATTGCACTCATCTATGGTATATAGAATAACAGAGTGGGAGACTATCACCCAAGAACTGTAGAAATAAGTACCAGGAGGTTGACTCCATGGCTTCGAGGCTGGCCTCATGTTCCGGGGAAAGGTCAACTCAGAGAAGCGATCACCAACTACATTGTAGTCGAAGGCCATGTGGGGGAAGGGAGTTGCGGGCTGAATGAGGGCTAGAGACTGAGCACAGCGGCCACTGAACACCTTTATTGCAAACCACAACAGCTAATTAGAGAGAGAGAACAGAAGGGAATGCCTTGCCACAGTGGCAGGGTGGGGTGGGGGGGAGATGGGATTGGGGAGGGTGGGAGGGACGCTGGGTTTACGGGTGGTGGAGAATGGGCACTGGTGAAGGGATGGGTTCCCGAACTTTGTATGAGGGAAGTATAAACACAAAAGTGTATAAATCTGTAACTGTATCCTCACGGTGATTCTCTAATTAAAAATAAATAAAATTAAAAAAAAAAACTCCTGAGTGGTGAATACTATTATTTCCATTGTTTAAGAAAAAAAAAAGACTGAGAAAACCAATGTTAAGGAAATTGATCACAGTTACATGAGCAGTGGGAAGAAAAACTGGGATTTAAACCCAAACAACCTAGTTCCAAAGTCTTGAGACAGCATTGGGATTCACTTGTAGCATTAATCTCCTGCTGGTTACCAGATTAGATTTCTTCTTTTAGTGAAGAAGAAAACTAATATTACTTCACAAATTTAAGTCACTTGCCATTTCAACACTTAGATTTGAGCAAAAGCGAAGCAGCCAAATACAAATTCTTAAACCAGAACAATCAGAATCACTGTCACTGTCACTGTCATCCCGTTGCTCATTGTTTTGCTGGAGGGGGCACCAGTAATATCTCCATTGTAAGACTTGTTGTTACTGTTTTTGGCATATCAATACACCACAGGCAGCTTGCCAGGATCTGCCGTGGAGGAGAGATACTCTCGTAGCTTGCCAGGCTCTCCCAGAAGGACGGAGGAATTGAACCCGGGTCAGCCGCGTGGAAGGCAGATGCCCTACCCGCTGTTCTATTGTTCCTCCTTCTAACAACAGAAAAAACTGAAAGTTTAAGCTCATTTACTATTTTCCAAATTCATTTGAATATGGAGCATCACGCTGTACCTCTCAACATTCTGAAGCACAGTATTACAATCACCTTAGGTTTGGTAAGTACGGAATTATGAACAGTGATGTGCTGGTGTTTAAAAAATCGCCTCTTTGGTTCAGAAATTAAAAGATAGTAGGCTGATTTACAGAGTTTGAATGTAAAGTGGTGAAATGATAGGCACGATAGATTCAAGCAAGCTGAGCATGCCATATGGTTATTCTTCTCAAAATCAACCATTACCTCTTTTTACCACTCTAAAAATTGGAATTATTTTATACAGAGGCCACTTATATTCATGGGCCACAGGAGATTTTTAAGAACTAGATTCAGTATCATTATTTTGCATGACTGCTTGAATTATGCAAGTATATATATAAATGATTTGAGGTAATTCATCCTAAATATGGTGTTGAAATCATCCCAAAATTGTAACATTGGATGCACATGAAAATTACCTATGATGCTAACTAAAATATTTAAATATTCGTACCACAAAACAATTAGAATCTATATCAAAAAACATAAAACATACATAGATAGAAAACCCAAAGGGACTAATAATAAAGAAATAAAAGCAGAAAAAAATTTACACGTACATTTCAAAGTCCCCTGTTATTAGATAATTGGTCCCTAAACTATATACCCTAAGGGACAACCTCTAAATCCTTCCAAATATCTAAACTTCATTTTTATATACTTAATTTATCCAGTACCATAAATTGACACGTTGATATGGATAAGCATTTCAGAAATTTTCTCTCGTAAAAAAGAGGCAACAATACCCTTCATAAGTAAACTTACAGCATTTGACACTATGTTCATCTTTCTGAAAAGCTGTCAGTGAGGAAAATCTTTTCCTCTACCCTCTTATGTTTATTGTTTGGGAGACTGCAAATAAAACTGTATGAAAAGAATTACAAGAGTAAAGAAAGTTTTTTGTTTACATATATAGGAAGGAGTTCACAATGAAACCTGATTCAAGTAGATTATTGGGACCTGGGACTTATGAAATATCTTAACAGGGATGAAGGAGAAGCGAATAATGGTAGTCCTGAAAATACAAACACTTTTCATAACAGATAAATGGGCTCTAAGAAGAATGGGTAACAGATTGGATAGTTTTATAACAATGCCTGTTTATATGATTTCTTATCCTGGTGCTGATTTTTCTGTTCTAGAGTCAGTCCTCCTTGTTTATAAAACTCAGGAGATAATTTATGAGTTTGAATTCTATAATGTGAGAATGATTTTTAAAAATAAGTACCATTTGAGGGGAATACAAAACTGTTGAAAATGGTATATTCTGGATCCTTTCAAATATTCAAATGATATATATACATATATATGTATACACACACACACACACAAACACAGAGAGAGAGAGAATAACAACAAACCAAAATTAGGGAGATACGGTGACTGAAGTAAGGACAGTGATGTGTGAACTATTTCCAATTTGTCTGAAACGCAACTTCAGGCAGGAAAACATGGGGTTTGAAAACAACATGTTAACTAGCAGAGGTCACTTTTTAATGGATTTAAGACATGAGATCATCTTCAGCCTGTGAGGTCACATCTTTTTATGTAAACATTAAGCTTCTCTTAAAAGCAGGTGAAATTATTTAACTTAAGTCTAAAAATAAATACAGAAAAATGCACATAAATTAGAATTTATATAGTAAAAATTAAACTTAGCAAAATGAAAGAAACACAAGAATATCTGTACACTGTAGCACTGTCGTCCAGTTGTTCATCGATTTGCTTGAGCGGGCACCAGTAATGTCTCCATTGTAAGACTTGTTACTGTTTTTTGTATATCGAATATGCCACCAGTAGCTTGCCAGGCTCTGCCTGTGCAGGCTGGATACTCTCAGAAATCTTAAATAATTGAGGATAATAGTGTGTGTATATATATATATATATATATATATATATGCATGTGTGTTGTGTGTCTGTGTACTCAAAATTTTTAGCATACTTACAATATTCAATATTATTAAACACTTCATGATATGACTTTTAAGCAGATAGAAGAGTGCTAACTAAACTATTGACATGATCATGATAGTATGCAGTTGTCACATGTCGGGGTTATAATGTCATGTCTATTTTCTATTCTTCTAGTCTTTCCTTTATACTGAACTAATGTATTTTGAATGTTCAGAAATTTACTGTATTGCATTATAATATTTCACTTATAAAAATACTTCTACATTATGTTTACCTAATGTAATTGGTAAATATCCGTAAATTTAGCCAATTGTATTACAATGTTTTGCTTATTTAACTACTACTACTTTTATGTATTTTTTTCTTGTTTACAATATGGTCAATTAATTTAGCTTTGGAGGCCACAGCCATCAGTGTGTACAGGACTTACTCTGGCTTTGTGCTCAGGGGTCACTCCTGCTGGGGCTCAGGGGACCATATGAGGTTTCAGGGATTGAACCCAAGTAGGCTGTGTACAAGGCAAGTTTCATGCCTACAGTTCCTTTTGCTCCAGTCCCTTTAATTGATTTTGTTAGTTTTATGAAAACAACTATTACTTGATTGTTTTAATGTGTAGACTGTCAAACTAAAAAAAGTGAGAATTTCTTTCCCTTGCATTTAAACATCATAGTTTTAAAAGTTATTCACGATGCATTTGTACAGGCATTCACTATTCCAACACCAATCCCACCATGTGTGTGACTTTCCCTCCACCAGTGGCCCTATTTTACCAGCTACTCCCCGAGCCTGCACCTTTAGCAGGTACAAAATGATGTATTTCATATTGCTTATTACAAGTAAGAAGACTGAACTGGAGTGATAGAACAGCAGGTAGGGCATTTGCCTTGCACGCGGTCAACCCGGGTTCAATTCCTCCATCCCTCTCAGAAAGCCCGGCAAGCTACCGAGAGAGAGAGAGAGAGAGAGAGAGAGAGAGAGAGAGAGAGAGAGAGAGAGAGAGAGAGAGAGAGTTTCCCGCCCAAAGGGTAGAGCCTGGCAAGCTACCTATGGCGTGTATTTGATATGCCAAAAACAGTAACAATAAGTTTGACAATGGAGATGTTACTATGTTACTGGTGTCCACTCGAGCAAACCGATGAACAACAGGAGGACAGTGGTACAATGCTACAAGTAAATGGCTAGTGAAATTAGCAAAAAAAAAAAATACTTCAGCAAAAGAAAATTTGTAAAATACTTTATATATCACCATGGGGACAGTAAGTCCTTGTTTGTTTACTAAGCTGTTATTGCTCGTTGAGCCTTCTGTGTTAAAATGTTTTGTTTACTGAGCTTAGTTAGCATTTATATTATACTCCCATCTAATTTTGTGTACTCATACTGTGTCGGCATTATAGAGTTTGAAAGTGTCACTCTTAGACGCTCCAGAATATTTAACTGGGCCATGAGTTAATATGGCAATAGTTGTGGGATGTGGGTGTAGCTACAGGGGCTTCTAGAAGTAAGGAAGGCTGAGTGCAGGCTGAGCATTCCAAGAAGACTCCAGAGTTCTCAGCCAGAACACCAGTGTTCCTGAAGTTTTCTACAGGTTGGCGTCCCTGAAGAGCTTAGGCATGAGGTTATAGATTCAGGCCATTGGCATAGTGACACCAATGGGGCTATGAGTGTGGCAACTGCCAGGGCTTTGTCAGCATGGGAACTAGGCCTGCCCCCAGACCTGAGAAAGCCCGGGAGTTTTCATCCAGGACATCAGTGTATCAATGAATTTTTGCAGCGAGTTGATCTCTCCTGAAATTTAATCATGAATCTGTAAATCTGGGTCAGTAAATTTTTTTCCTAGATATATAATTCAGGAGAAACAATGGAAAATTCTGTACTTTTTGCCAAATATAAAAATGTGACAGAAATTTGTATTAACATATAAGAATAATTATTTGCTCGATTTTCTCGAGTGGGCACCAGTAACATCGCCATTGTGAGACTTGTTACTGTTTTTGGCATATCAAATATGCCCCAGGTGGCTTGCCAAGCTCTGCCGTGTGGGCGGGATACTCTTGGTAGCTTGCCGGGCTCTCCAAGAGGGGCAAAGGACTCAAATCCGGGTGTAATGTAAAATCTCAATAATGTAAATCTATAGCATAGATGTTCTAAATAAGACTCTAGGGTTAGAGCAATAATACAGCAAGTAGGGTACGTGGCTTCATGCAACTGACAGGGTTTGATCCCCAGAAACCCAAATGGTACTCTAAACCCTTCCAGGAGTAAGCCCTGAGCACTGCATGATGTGGCCTAACCCCTCCCCGAAAATAAAAATAAAATAAAATGAAATAAAATAGGGCTCTAGAAGCTCCAACATAGACACAAAAATTAAAACCAAAGTAGTCATATGGCTCATATGGTATTAATACTCCAAAAAAGAATAATTTTTGGATCACTTTAATTCCTAAAAAAAAGTCTCATAATGTATCCCTAGTAATATTAGCAATCAGTATTGATCAATAACCTTTCTATTTATAACATAATTGGAAGCAAGTATAATATATTTGAAATGCCTTTGAAGCTACTATGAGAACATAAGATAGAAATTATGAGCAAACAGCCAATATGAGGAAACACAGGCTTTTTCTTCTCCATGTGCAGCCAGAGATTTGTAAACACCAATTACTAACTAGAGAAAATGAGAGAGAAAAACAGGGCTCAGCCAGGTGTTATTTTATGTCAGTGATTTACTCTGCTGTTTGATCAATGATGAAAACGAAATCACCCATATCCTCAGGAAGCCATGAATGTTTCAAGGCAGCTGTGGGAGCACCTGGCTACTTGTCCTATACAAAGACTATCTCCATCAAGGAAGAATCGAGATTTATTCCTCACTGCTTGAACCAGAAACAATGCCAATGAATCTGTTGGTGCATTGCATTATTTCCTTAATGAGAGAACAAAAAAAGCCTTTTACAGCCCTATTTCTGGTGAATTGGCAAGAATACCCTAGCATCCTCCCGCCCACCCCCTCTCCCACCCCGAATCAGTGTGACAGGATCATTCAGCATTCACTTCAGGGGCCAGCAGTAGGAGTGCACATTCATTTTCTATATTTTCTGGAAAAAATGTGTTTTGCATGTGCATGCCGGCACACACACACGTGTGCACACACATGCATATGTGAAACAGTGAATATAGTTTTTGCTCAAACGTAGCACTGTAGCACTGTCGTCCCATTGTTCATTGATTAGCTTGAGCGGGCACCAGTAACATCTCCATTGTGAGACTTGTTGTTACTGTTTTTGGCATATCAAATATGCCATGGGGAGTTTGCTAGGCTCTGCCGTGCCGGCAGGATACTCTTGTACCTTGCCGGGCTCTCCGAGAGGGACAGAGGAATCGAACCTGAGTTGGCTGCATGCAAGGCAGATGCCCTACACGCTGTGCTATCACTCTAGACACACTCAAACGTAATAAAAGAAAACATAACTTTAGGGGATGGAGCGAAATGATACAGAAAGTAGGGTACTGGCCTTGCGTGCAACCCACCCATATACATTCAATTCCCCACACCCCATATTGAACCCCAAGCACCTCCAATAATTAAGACAGAGCTATAAGGAAGCCCTGAGCATCACCAGGTTTGGCCCAAAAATCAAAGAACAACAAAGATAATTTTTAAAATATTTTAGCAACATTATATAGAAAATATACCAAATGTAAAGTTGTGATGTTGTGTCTTGTAAAACTCTGGTATCTAGTAGAATTTGAATAACCCAGTGTTAAATTGATTAGGGGATATGAGACCAATGCCTTTGAATCAGAGTGAGTATGGGAATAATGAAAATGAATGGTTTTCTAGCTAGTGAAAAGACAGTTGACATTGAATGGAACTGCTATTAATCAATAATCAACAAATCCAGTATTTTAAATTTTATTTTTATTTCACATTCAAATTCTAGTCAGTGCAACAGATAGCAGAAAATATTTTAAAAATTTTGAAAACTAACTCAAGATGGATTTTAATATTACATAATTGAATTATAAACTGTCCATTTTCATCAGCATATTTATTCAAGATCATTTTAGCACTAACATTCTCTGGGATTACCATTATTACATTAATTATTCTCCCATTAAGTGATGGTAAAATGCATATCATACATGAATCAATTGGATGTTGCTCTTATGGTACGTAGAGAACTTCTAGAACAAAACCAGAAAAATTTGATAAGCACTGAAACAAGTTCTAAGGAGTCTTTGAACAAAAGAACTAAATTTGTAGGACAGGAAGATTGCTCCAAGGACTGGTGCACATATGAGCATGTAGAAAGGCCATTTGTTCATAGGTACTACATGGGCCCGCAACATCATTGAGAGTGACTCCTGAGCATGACAAGAGTCTGTTCTTTTTTTCCTAATCTAATAGTAAGTCTTTATCGGTCTGATCCAAATTTTTCATTACCGGAGTAATTCTTGACTGCATGAGCCAAGAGTTACTTCTGTGCATCTCCAGGTGTGACCCCCCCCCAAAAAAATAAAGAATATATTGTTGTCAATAATTGGACTGGAGAGATAGCACAGCGGGTAGGGCATTTGCCTTGCACATGGCCGACCCAGGTTTGATTCCCAGCATCCCATATGGCCCCCTGAGCACCACTAGGAGTAATTCTTGACTGCATGAGCCAAGAGTTACTTCTGTGCATCTCCGGGTGTGACCCCCCCAAAAAAAATTAAAGAATATATTGTTGTCAATAATTGGACTGGAGAGATAGCACAGCGGGTAGGGCATTTGCCTTGCATGTGGCCAACCCAGGTTCAATTCCTCCTTCCTTCTCGGAGAGCCCAACAAGCTACCAAGAGTATCCCGCCAGCACGGCAGAGCCTGGCAAGCTACCTGTGGCGTGTATTTAATATGCCAAAAACAGTAACAAGTCTCACAATGGAAACATGACTGGCACCTGCTCAAGCAAATCTATGAACAATGGGATGACAGTGCTACAGTGGTAATTTGTATAAAAGAGCATAAAAAAGTAAGGTATAGTGTTAGCCATTCTCTAAAACCGAGTAGCAAAAGCTCAAAATAAAGGAAATCTGTCTCTAGGTATCAAGATAAATGTTTAGGAGTTTGGACAATGAATCAATTATATCTGAAGTATTGAAAGAAGACATGAGCTAGTCCAGGATATTGTTGAAAAGGATAAATGTATCACTGCTGTTTAATGGCAGAACTCAAATGTGAACTTTATCAAACTAAAGTGAAAGTAAAATGAAATTTACCAGTTACACATGCGAGGTGGGGGTCTGGGGAGGTCGGGGGAGGGGGGAGGTATACTGTGATTCTTGGTGGTGGAATATGTGCACTGGTGAAGGGAGGGGTGTTCGAGCATTGTATAACTGAGACTTAAACCTGAAAGCTTTGTAACTTTCCACATGGTGATTCTATAAAAGAATAAAAAAATTTTAAAAAATTAAGAAAGAAAGTCAGGAGCGGGCTGGAGCAATAGCACAGCGGGTAGGGCATTTGCCTTGCATGCAGCCAACATGGGTTCGATTCCCAGCATCCCATATGGTCCCCTGAGCACCACCTGGGTAATCCTGAGTGCAGAGTCAGAGTCAGGAGTAAACCCTGTGCATCGCCAGCTGTGACCCAAAAAGCAAAAAAAAAAAAAAAAATTCAGGAGCTAGCATCACAACAGAATACCAAGTGAGAGTCTTCTTGGTCTATGGAGGCTGGGTTATTACTTAACGAAGTTCCAAACTAGGACTAAGCAATGACCACTAGGAAAAAGTTCTTCTACAGGAAGTAAAACAGCTTTGTTTTACATCTGTTCAGATATTCTCTTGCTTACCTCCTTTAAGCTTATTTGAGAGCATCTTTTAGAAGTAAAGATTACTAAATGTGGTACCTGGATATTTATACTCAATAGATCTGAGGCTGGATTCTATGATTAAATTATTTAATATGCACCTTTCAAGAGTTTTTATTTTAGCAAGTTTGGAAAGCCTATTTCGGTGGCTGGGATCTTTTACTGCATGCATCAAGAGGTCACGACAAAAAAGCAAGGTGTAAGGATGAATCAGTACAACCACAGCACACGTGAAACCAGGAAAGAATATTTGTTGATCAAGAATATTTCTCTCTGTGGCCGAAATTAATAGTATGCCAATTAACAAATACAAGTACAGTAGTATCAGTGGATCAGACACAAATCCGGTTTTTCAAATTCAATGGTTTTCTTACAAATTAGCCCCTACATTTAAGGACTTCTCAATTTTATTGGAGAGACAATGAAATAAAGAAAATAATGACTTGTTTTTTTTTTTTTGAGCCACCCATGGCAATGCTCAGGGATTATTCCTGGATTTGAACTCAGGAATCACTCCTAGTATGCTTGGGAGTCCCTGTGGAATACCAGAGATCAAAATGGGGCAGGAAGCATGCAAAGCACATGGCCTTCCTTCTGCACTATTTCTCCAATCAAAATAACTTTTTCTATTAATTGTACAAGAAGCACACTAAATTTCCTCTGAACATTCTTGATAGGCTCTTGGGAACTGCTAATATGGGGGCTAGAAAAATAATACCTGTGTTAAGACACTCTCCCTTTATCCCACTGATCCCAGTTTGCTCCTTAGAACATATATGGAAGCCTGAGCACTACTAGGTGTCACTCTAAGCAACAAAGGTTTGGTGTACGAATAGAGATATAAATTAAAATGCAAATAAAAAATAAAAGCATAAAAAATGTGAACTTTGCTTCTAAAATTTCCTAACTTATTTAGCAGGTTGTTTGAACACTTCAAAATACAACTGAAATTTTCCTGTCTGATTGTTACATTAGGGATTCCACACCACAAAAAAGGACCACTTTTTTTTTTCTTTTCTTTCCTTTTTCTTGTGCTAACTGGTAAGAAATCCCTAACCCTTATAATCACTGTCACTGTCACTGTCCTTGTCATTCCGTTGCTCATCGATTTGCTCAAACAGGCACCAGTAACCAGTAATTGTGAGACTTGTTACTGTTTTTGGCATAGGGAATACGCCACGGGTAGCTTGCCAGGCTCTCCTGTGCAGGTGAGATACTCTGGGTAGCTTGTCGGGCTCTCCAAGAGGGGCGAAGGAATCGCACCCAGGTTGGCCACGTGCAAGATGAACACCCTATCCACTGCACCATTGCTCCAGCCCAACCCTTATAATATTAATATTAATACAGTTCTTGACTTAAAATGCTTTTGAAAACAATGGTTTTCTAGGAAGCTTTATTTGTGACTTTTTTATTTCTTATATAAACATATATATATATGCCAAAAGTCTAGGACTTGACTATTTATTATGATTTCTATATATGCAACAGATGTTTTAATGGTCATTCCTTAAAATAAATTCATGTTTATAACTTTTTGAAATTTGCTAATAATTTGAATTATATTTCTTAGTACAATTCACCTAGTACAAGAGCCAAAACTAAATAAGTCTGACTGCTTGAAATAAAACCATATTTCTTTAAAATTTTTGTCAATGATAACTTTAATGTAACTTAAAATTGGTAACTATTAAGTACTATTAAAATTATCATAATTATTCCTGTTGATTGCTTGTTACTATGCTAGTATTGTAAGCCATAGTCAATTATCAGTTTGGTGCTATTTCCTTCTTATAAGAGAAAATGTGAGAATGTTCATAATTCACTTTTATACGGAGCAAGGAAAAGATAAGCTTTGGCCACACTTAGAATGTTTTATACACTCAGTTATAAGTTTGTCTTCTGTATGAAACTGCAGATGCCATGAAAGCATTCTGCTACTACTACAGCCTTCATGCTGAATTGGCCTACAGTTTGTCTAGTAATGACATTCATAAACAGAACAATGCAACTAAGACTTGGAACTTATTATTATAGGCAAGTGACTGGAGTGATGGAAAAACAGGTAGGGCATTTGCCTTGCACGCAGCCGACCCGGGTTCAATTCTTCGTCCCTCTTGGAGAGCCCGGCAAGCTACCAAGACTATCCCACCTGCATGACAGAGCCTGGCAAGCTACCCATGGTATATTCGATATGCCAAAAACAGTAACAACAAGTCTCACAATGGAGATGTTACTGGTGCCCGCTTGAGCAAATCTATGAACAATGGGATGACAGTGATTACAGTGATTATAGGCACATGTCACTTTTATATAAACCAGTGGCTCTTTTTTTTTACATACCATGGCTTCCTTTTCTTCATTAAAAACATTTTTAATATCAAAAAGTCTTGAGGGGCTCAAAGCTACAGTAAAGCATAGTGTACCTGCTGTGTTTACAGCAGACCCAGGTTCCATGCCTAACACCCTGTATTTTCCTTGAAGTTTTGTGAACAGAGCCAGGATTAAGCACAGGGCCAGGATTAAGCCCTGAGCAACTAACTCTGGGAAGTGCAGAAAATAAAACGAACACACGCACACACACACACACACACACACACACAATATCTTAAGAATCTCCTCAGGAGTTTTCCCTCGACCATATTGCAACTGCCTTGCAAGAACACCAGGCAAATCTTTAATGTCTAAGTAGTGTACAGACAGAATACATTTTTAAAAATTCCATAGTTCACTACATTCCAGGAAAGCTTGGTCCCAAACAGAAATGTCATCCATTCACTTTGTTTCAATCCTCAGAAGGAGCCTCATCCTTGCAGTGGGTATACCACAGGATGAATGGTCCTGATATTGCTGACACTTTGGGGCTGCCAGAACTCCCATTATGGTCTTTTGTTTCTACACATGGTTGTGCCACAGTTACACAAATTAGTCACACAAATTGGCAGTATTTTCTATTTTAAATATTTTTGGTTCACTATACACATATTGTTTTACAAATTATTTTTGTTACTTTAGCTATTACACCTGTTTTTCCATGCCTGTATATCCATAAAACAATTTTTTTAAGTGCTGGAGCCACATTTATGGTACTCCGGGCTTACTCCTGGCTCTGTGCTCCTGGAAGACTGGGGGGGATTATATGGGATGCCGGGGATTGATCCTGATTGTCTGCATGTGAGACAAATGCCTTACTGACTGGCTGTACTATCACTCTGGTTCCTAGTTTATAGGACATTTTTTTTAAAAGGTTCACTTGAATTCATTGCAGAAATTTCTTTTAGTGTCTAAACTTCCTTTATAAATGCAGCAATAAATTGTGTAAATGCTATTCATTTATTATATTTTTTTCAGTTTGTGTTTTTGCAGATTGATACTTGGCTGCTTATTTTCTTCAAAATTAGATCAGATAATTTTGTTCAGTTATTTATGAAGTACTATTTGGTCATTTAAATCATTTTATTTTTTTCTCTAATTTTCTATACCTTAAATATGATGCAAACATTGTGATGAATCTACTGAGATCCAGAATTTCTGAACTAAATTAAAATATAATTAAGATATTTTAGCAGTTTATGTAATATTCATATCTACTTCATAAAATTGTATCATTTGCATAATGGTACTTTCAACTATAAAAAATTCTAGAAAGTAATATTCTTGATTTCAATATAATTTGATATAAAAATAAAAAAGTAATTTAAACTTATTACAATTAGTGACATATTCTTGATTTTTTGCTGTGGCCATGCCAACTCCCTGAGATTTCAGGAAATAGTGAAATGTCATCCCGTTGTTCATTGATTTGCTTGAGTGGGCACCAGTAATGTCTCCATTGTGAGACTTGTTGTTACTGTTTTGGGCATATTGAATATGCCACGGGTAGCTTGCCAGGCTCTGCTGTGTGGGAGGGATACTCTCAGTAGATTGCAGGCCTCTCCGAGAGGGGCAGGGGAATCGAACCCGGGTTGGCCACATGCAAGACAAACGTCCTACTCACTGTGCTATTGCTCCAAGTCTAGTGAATACTATATATTAAATTCCTAGAAACTGCATGTGCAAGATACACCTTTTTACTGGAAACTGACAAGTAATAATAGGCTCGTCAGATTTCAAGCTGGTAGAATGAGTATACTTTTCTGCCTCTTATATTTAAGAAAGAAATTGCTTGTAAAGCATGTCATAGAAGCAGTTTCTCAAGTGTTCTGAAATAATGCAAAAATAAGTAGAATTACCTAGTGTAGATTACTGAAATGAGAAGCCTAAGACAAGCTAAACAGTGAATTCATTAAATCTACCAGTTATATGACATAAAATAGAAATTAGAAACATCAGAATATGCTGAAAAGGACTTTGAAGGCAATGTTTCAGCTCTTACTCTATGTAATAAAGGGCTGGAAGTATTGTGTTATTTTGACTCATCAATTGCTAAATGACATTTCACGGTGGGCCCCACAGGTAGTAAGAGTTTTTATATAAAACTTTGTATGCATTTTTTCTAATGCCAACTACCTGCCAACATTATTTTGGTATGAGAATATGGGAAGGAGCAGGAAAGGAGAGCAAGCCTCATGTTACATGATATCAATATTTTCTTGAAAATATCTTTGAAAATCATAACTGATGGCTTTTCTAAAGATAGAAAAGCATTAAATCTGAGAGGAAAGGGGAAAATTGGTCTCTATCACCCATTATTGAAGATGACATCACTTAAAAAATTGTTTCTCCCTTTTTTAATTAAAAAATGGCAAATAGGGGCTGGAGCAGTAGCACAGCGGGTAGGGCGTTTGCCTTGCACGCGGCTGACCCGGGTTCGATTCCCAGCATCCCATATGGTCCTCTGAGAACTGCCAGGGGTGATTCCTGAGTGCAGAGCCAGGAATAATCCCTGTGCATTGCTGGGTGTGACCCAAAAAGAAAAAACAATGGCAGATAATAAGAAAACCTGAGAAGCTATATATATGTAGATCTAGATATATATAAAGGAAACCTCTAAGATCAGAGTATACAAGATACATGTTAAATAAACATTAAGTATTTTAACAGTACTAATATGAGAAAATCATTGCTTTAGAAGCCTTGTCTTTAAAACTTAGCCTCTTTCCCTACTGAACCACAAATGTATTCAAAATTAATACCTTTAGAGATAAATCAGTTCAGCTATTCTAAGTTTCCTATTACTACTATAACAAATGCCACAAACTTGATACTTCAAAACCACACACGTTTATTATCTTCCAATTCTGCATGTCAGAAGTCCAATTAGACTCTTAGAGGCTGAGAATCAAGGTGGCAGAAGAGCTGGTTTCTCCTGGAGACTTCAGTGATAATCTGTACTTTCTTATTCAAGCTTCTTTAGGTGTCTTCATTCCTTGGCCTACAGGACCTCCTGGTCTTCTATATCAAGTCTCCTCCTGCAAGAGCACAAGCAAATAATTGGTTGACCTAAATATCTCATGCTCAAAATAATATCCCCAGCTCAAAATTAGTAACTTAAAACTATGAAATCATTTTGCCATAAAAGAAATGAGCAGATTTTGGATTATGATGTTTTAATATATGGGGGGCATAATTAATCTTTTCCCAAGTTGGCACATGGCTTAACATATTACATTACCATAGTTAAATGTGGAAAAAAAATCAAAATGCCAGGATCAAGAAGAAAAAATTCTAACATTGCACTAAGGATGTGCATTTTAAACATTTGATCAGGTTTCAAGCAAATGGAGAAACTAGATAACAATATGTATTGTTACTGAACTTTGAGATCAGTGAAAAATACATCAAAAGAAAAACACCTGTGGCAAATGTTATTAATATGTGTTAATATCTGCAACACAAAATATCTAATCAACATAAAACTTAGATATACTCAGAGACATGAAGATTTAAGATTTTAATTCACATTACTAATAAGTATCACATTTACTATACTTCTCAAGTAAAATTATGATATTGATTATAGCTTATCTCTTTGAAGAACACACAGTAAGAAAGATTCTTGCTTTGTAGTAATATCTGTTGGCTCATATTATATAAAGGGAGAAAATAATATAATTTTAAATGTTCTTATTTGCACTGCTAGCCTATACTATTTATTGTATTATTTATCTTTATTTACATGTTATTATATTCTTCATTTTATTTTCTTTGGTCTGTACATACACACTCTTATCTTTATGGAAAGAAGTACACGGTAAGAGTAGAGAAAAGAGACAATGAAATGCTTTAAAAATGGAAGTGCAGGGGCTGGAGCAATAGCACAGCGGGTAGGGCGTTTGCCTTGCACGCGGCCGACCCAAGTTCGATTCCCAGCATCCCATACGGTCCCCCAGCACCGCCAGGAGTAATTCCTAAGTGCAGAGCCAGGAGTAACCCCTGTGCATCGCCAGGTGTGACCCAAAAAGCAAAAAAAAAAAAAATGGAAGTGCAACCAGAAGAGAGAAAAGAAGAGGAAAGCAAGAAGAGAAAGAAAAAGATGACAAAAGCAAAGTATGGATGATAAATAATAAGAAGTAGAAGAGTTAATTCTAAATTTTTTTTTGGTTCAAGTCAGAACTAGGAGTTAAAACAGAAATTACAGGCAGAAAACAATCAGTTCATGTGAGAACTTTTTAAACAGCTATCTTTTGAAAAAATGGTGAGCCTTGTGAAGTAGCATAATCTTTAGCACAATGCTTGAAACTAGAGCAATAAGTGGATATATAGTTACTAGGAATATGTTCAGAGATTTTATCTTATTGCTTAAAAAATATACTAAATAGTGTACATTGTTTATTCTGATATTCTATTATTTAACATTCACTATTAAACTTATATAATGTTGTTACATCACATGTGTTATAGAAGTGTTCTCTTGCCCTTTCTCTCTCTCACTAGATGCTTATACACTCACACACACACACACACAAATACACATACCCCAACATATAATAAGCATAGTATCATCAGTAATTGATTAAAAACTAGCAATTTGATTGATCATTAGAAAAATGCATTACCTCATTGTTGACAAAATAAAACTTGTTTACATATTAACATAAGACATTTTTATAGTCACAAAATTTTGTGATTCTTGAATCGTGCTAGTGCCTGATACTTTTTAAATAGGAAGCGATATTTTTAAGGAACAAGAATATTTGTCAGTTTATCTCATTTCTTGCTTCTAATTTTGAGCTCATATTATAATTTTAAACATATTACAACAATGAGGCCTTTTTGGGTAACTACCTATTCTGTGTCTTTTTCTCTTTGTTAGTTTTTTTATAAATTATTTGAGATTCAGAAAATGTATGATCAGAAAGTTTTCTACTAAAAATATTCTCAATAACCCCTAATGTGTTTTAAAAATCACTTATTTGGGGCCGGAGCGATAGCACAGCGGGTAGGGCGTTTGCCTTGCACGCGGCCGACCCGGGTTCGATCCCCGGCATCCCATATGGTCCCCCAAGCACTGCCAGGAGTAATTTCTGATTGCAAAGCCAGAAGTAACCCCTGAGCATTGCTGGGTGTGACCCAAAAAAAGCAAAAAAAAAAAAAAAAACCTTAAAAATCACTTATTTTGAAGGTCAAAGATAAGATTTTGAAACCTAAGAGAGTCTGTGTATCAGAAACATAATTCTTCTATTCTTCTGAAAACTATCCGGAATACATAATTATTAACCAGGAAGCATTGCTTGAGTCTTTCAGTTAGCTTCTTTTTTTTTTTTGCTCTTTGGGTCACACCCAGCGATGCTCAGGGGTTACTCCTGGCTTTGCACTAAGGAATTACCCCTGGCCGTGCTTGGGGGACCATATGGGATGCTGGGGATCGAACCCGGGTCGGCTGAGTGCAAGGCAAACGCCCTACCCGCTGTGCTATCGCTCCGGCCCCTCAGTTAGCTTCTTATCTGACAAACTCCAAAAGATTTTATTTTCATGCCTATTTCTTTCCTTCTCTGACTTTAGAATAAAAAGTGAAAAAGAAAAATCAATACTTGTCTTTCTGTGTCCTAAAATCTGTTTTCTTCTGTGAGAAAAGTGTTTTTCTGCTTTGATACACTAGTTTGTCACAATATGAAAAATTCAAATGTTTTATAAAATTTTGTTATAAAGAATAAAAAACACATTTACATATGCTCAGACCAAATACTTGAAGTTTCATGTTCTGAAGTTTTATTTTAAAGTGAAATTCTATGTAGCATTGGTCTTTTCTGAAAGCAAGAAATGCAGCGTCCGGGGTGTGTCTAAGAACCATTTTTACGTATTTTGTTTTAGCTCATTATCTATTTATAATGTATACAAGCATACATACTGATGCAGCTTTCTTAAAAGGTATGCTAATACATAGGATGACCCACAGAGCCTGAATTATATGAAGAAATGTATAATCTAATTTAACAAAATTAAAAGTTTTTGCATAAAATTTGAGAACTAATACAGAGATATTTTTCAAGGGTTAAAGCAATCTCCTTTCACAGAGTTATTTCTGAGTACAGAGCCAGGAATGTTCCCAGAGCACTACTGAATATGACAAAATATCCTCAAAATAATAAGTAAAGTGAAATTTGGAAACTATAATTGTACGGTATTAAAAAGCGAAAACCTTACATTAAAGGAGAAGTTGGCAAATTCACACAATTGAATATTTTACCACTATATTACAATTATTTTTAACCAATAATATTTTAACCAATATTTTAACCATTAGAATTGTGATGAGCATATCAAATATGGAATGGAATTAATGTTTAAAATGTGTAGTTGAGATATAATTATCTGAATAATATGTTACAACTGTTCAATATGAATATTTCATATATAGAATAGTAAAGAGATATTAGGATTCATGTATTTCTTGGATTCTCAAGTCCGTGTAAAAAAGTGATGAATCTGTAATATTAGGAATTATATTTTTTAATTGGTTTCTAAGGAAGAAAAAGAAATATTTAATATTTAAATAATATTTAAATAATGCATCTACCTGCACAGTTACTTAATCATTAAAGAACTGGAAATAAAAAGACAGTACCTGTATTTTAGCGATGGCACAGTGGGTTGGGCATTTGCTTTGCACGAGGCTGACCTGGGTTGGATTCCACCGCCCCTCTCAGAGAGCCCAGCAAGCTACTGAGAGTACCTTGCCCACATGGCAGAGCCTGGCAAGCTACCTGTGTTGTATTGGATATGCCAAAAACAGTAACAACGAGTCTCACAATGGAGACATTACTGGTGCCTGCTCGAGCAAATCGATGAACAACAGGATGACAGTAATACAGTGATACAGTGAACTGTGTTTTAATTCATAGATAGTGGAGAATCCAAAGGAGATGGCCCAGGGGTCAGGGACACATAGTATGTTCTGACCCCATCTGATCCAACACTGCAGTTCCTTCCCATTAGCACCGTAGTGTGTAACCCTGTTGCAAGTGCTTAGCAGATCTATGGAGTTTAAAAAAAGCTCCACATTCTTAGGAGCTAGCACTGAACAATGAAGCCTATGGCTCAGTTGTTTGGGTATGGCCAGGATGGGTCCCCAGGTCCTCTGAGAACTTTTTTTTGATTTGATAGTTCCAATCCCCAAAGAATACATTCTAACATGGTTTTGTCATAATTGAAACGCTATGAAGTGTTGAAAGACTGCATTATTTGATCTTGAATACTACCTCATACTTAGGAAACTGTAGTATTTGCGTATTGATACTCAAGTTATTAATACTGCTTTTATGATATTGTATAATATGCTGAAAATAGCCATAATATGTTACACATGGATTTAAAAAAAATTTAAATCCTAAAAGAATTGATATTTTATTCCAAAATTATTTATGAGATACATTTATTATAATTAATACATTAGCAACATTTAATCATTTATACTATTATTTAAGAACATAGGCCAGAGATATCATACAGCTGCTAAGGCTTTTGCCATGTATGGAAGCCGACCTAGGGTTTGATCCCCACCACTATGCGTGGTCCCCTAAGCACCACCGGGAGTGATCCTTGAGTCAGAAGGAAGCCCTCCATCTCTCTGAGTATAATCCAAAAACAACAAACATGTGCAGTCAGAACAATAAAATACTAGTTTGTCAGTAATTTATTACCGATGAATTTTACTAAATCTAGAGGATTATCTAGCACTTTTCTTATTTAACACAGTACTCACTTCTATTTCTGTTTGTATAATAGATTTTCATTGAACTGTAGCAAAAGGCTTTAAACTCTAGTTTCTAAAGTTCTGTTCTTTGGGCTCAGTGGCTGAGGGGATGGTTCAGGTTGCCCATTCATCACTGAGTGTTACTCCTGGAATCTGCTGTGGCCCAAAAATTAGTGTGATCCAGCCACCAAATTTTTCCTTAAATAAATCTATTTTTTATAAGACCCAAACATCACCCTCTCAAATTGAAAGAAAAATACATTATTCTTAGTTCATAAAAGCAGTATTCAGAAATAAGATATCAAATTAAATACTCATATTTTTCTGCAAAATATACCATATACAATATACAAAATATACCATATACAAAAGTCAGGTCAAAGTGGATTAAAGATCTCAGCATCAGACCAGAATCCATAAGGTACGTGGAAGACAAGGTTGGCAAAACCCTCCACGACATTGCAACTAAAGGTATTTTCAAAGATGACACGCCACTAGCCAAGCAAGTGAAAACAGAGATAAACAAATGGGACTATCTTTTCTTTTTTTTAATTTTTTTTTTGCTTTTTTTTTGGGGGGGGGTCACACCTGGCGATGCACAGGGGTTACTCCTGGCTCTGCACTCAGGAATTACCCCTGGCCATGCTCAGGAGACCATATGGGATGCTGGGATTTGAACCCGGGTCGGCCGCGTGCAAGGCAAACGCCATACCCGCTGTGCTATCTCTCCAGCCCCACAAATGGGACTATCTTAAACTAAGAAGCTTCTGCACCTCAAAAGAAACAGTGACCAAAACACAAAGACAGCCTACAGAATGGGAAAGGATATTCATCCAATATCCATCTGATAAGGGGTTGATATCAAGGATATACAAGGCACTGGTTGAACTCTACATGAAGAAAACATCCAACCCCATCAGAAAATGGGGGGCTAAAATGAACTGAAATTTTCTCAAAGAAGAAATCCAAATGGCTAAAAGACACATGAGAAAATGCTCTACATCACTAATCGTCAGGAAGATGCAGATTAAAACAACAATGAGATATCATTTCACACCACAGAGACTGGCACATGTCCAAAAGAAGAAAAGCAACTGGTGTAGGCATGGATGTGGGGAGAAAGGGACTCTCCTTCACTGCTGGTGGGAATGCTGACTGGTTCAGCCCTTTTGGAAAACAATATGGACGATTCTCAAAAAATTAGAAATTGAGCTCCCATTTGACCCAGCAATACCACTCCTGGGAATATATCCCAGAGAGTCAAAAAGGTATAATAGAAATAACATCTGCATTTCTATGTTCATTGCAGTACTGTTTACAATAGCCAAAATCTGGAAAAAAAACAGAGTGCCCAAAACCAAATGACTGGCTAAAGAAACTTTGGTACATCTACACAATGGAATACTATGCAGCTGTTAGAAAAGATGAAGTCATGAAATTTGCATATAAGTGGGTCAACATGGAAAGTATCATGTTAAGTGAAATGACTCAGAAAGAGAGATACAGATGTAGAAAGATTGCACTCATATGTGGAATATAAAATAACAGAGTGGGAGACTAACACACAAGAGTAGTAGAGATAAGGACCAGGTGGTCTGCCCCAGAGCTTGGAACTCACCTCACATGCTGCGGGAAAAGGCAGCCCAGATAGCAAAGGGAACACCATGCAGACATTCTTATTTTCTTGACAGTAATATAGAAGGAACACCTAGTAGAGGGTGTCGGGAGGACCCACTTGGGATGAAAGATGCGTACCGAAAGTATACTATAGAGCGAACATGATGGCCACTCAATACCTCTATTGCAAACTACAACACACAAAAGGAGCTAGAACAAAAGGGAATGCCCTGCCACAGAGGCAGGGTGGGGTGGTGGGGCATGGGGTGTGGGTGATGAGAGGGATATTGGGATCGTTGGTGGAGGAGAATGGACACTGGTGGAGGGATGGGTAAACGAACTGAAATGCAAACATGAAAGTTCATAAGTTTGTAACTGTACCACACAGTGATTCACTAATAAAAAATTGTTGAAAAACAAGAAATGTAAAATATATTAATCTTAATTATAAAATATCAGTTATTTTTAAATCTTTAAAAAGTCCTTTATTTTATTTTAAAATATTTTACCTGCGGAGCACCCCGGGCTTCCCTCCCCTCCGGACTGCCGGCCGAGTGGCCGGCACGCCGACCCCAAGCGCCGCCGCTGTCCTGTCTTCTGGCAAAGGTCTGTGATGCTCCCTCGACCCGCCCTTCCGGACCCAGCCTGGTCCGCGGCCCTGAGCACCCCGGGCTTCCCTCCCCTCCAGACTGCTGGCCGAGTGGCCGGCACGCCACCCCCAGCACGTTGACCGCTGTCGGGTTGTGGGAAAGGGGCGTGGCCTAACAGCCATGGGGCGTGGCCTAAGAAAAGTGGGCGTGGCCTCATTTCCGGCCGGCCGCCGCTAACCCGGCGGCGGGTGTTTCCTCAACATCCTATCTAAGACTAACATCCTAGCTATTCGCAAGCAGTAGGACAATAATGCACAAGACCTCACATAAGGGTTGAAGGAAACATCTCAGTGGATCAGGTTCTACAAACAGCAAGTTAAAAGGTAACCACTATTACCTGAGCCTATCCACAATCCTTTTTCACAACAAAAGGAGACAGGGATACTCATCTTCAAGGGCCCTCTTTCATATCACCACAAACAACATGAAGAAACAGCGAAAATCCCCATTGCAACCAGAGGACGATCAAAGGAGTCCAGAAACCTCAATGGGCGCTTCCTACAAACTTGACCTCTCCGAGAAAGAATTCAGAATTGAAATCCTCAACATGTTCAATGAACTCAATGCAAAGATGGACAACTTCAAGGAAGACCTGGCGGAAACAATACAACAGACAGCCGACAAAATACGGGAAGAAATGAGAGCAGAAATAAAAAAAACCTTCAAAAAGAAATGAAGGATTCCATACATGAAATCAAAAACTCTATGGCTGCCCTCAACAATAGGATGACTGCAGCCGAAGACAGAATCAGTATGCTTAAAGATGAGCTGCAAGAGGCCTACAGGCAACAACAAACCATGGCAAGAGACCTCAAAATAGCTCTAGCCAGAATCAGAGTCCTAGGAGATGAATTCAAGAGGAACAACATTAGAATCATTGGACTACCAGAAACACAGGGAACCAACCCCAACAAAAAAGACACAGTCAAACAAATCATTGCGGAAAACTTCCCACAGCTGGACAATGCGGGCATCCAGATTCAAGGCGCCCGAAGAGTGCCAGCTAAAAGAGATCCTAACAGAAAAACCCCAAGACATATCATAGTTACAATGATGGACGTCTTCCAGAGAGACACAATACTCCAAGCAGCAAGGTCCAAGAAGGAAATCACATACAAAGGAGAACCCCTTAGGCTCACAGCAGATCTATCAGAGGAAACCCTCCAAGCTTGAAGGCAATGGTGGGATATAGTGAAAAAACTCAATGAAATCAACGCTTCACCAAGAATACTTTATCCGGCTAAACTCTCATTCAAACTAGAAGGAATCATACACTACTTTGGGGATAAACAACAGCTCAGGAACTTCATAGACTCAAAACCAAACCTAAAAGAAGCACTAAAGGGGCTATTGTAAGACAAAAACAACCCCTACAAGCACAACAAACCCTTGCACAAAGATGGCACAAAATCCCATAACAATAATCTCCCTTTGTCGCGCGCCGCTTCGTCCAGCGAAGAAACACGCAACTCGGAGATCCTTTTGGCTGCGATTTATTCAGGAACTTTCTCATGCGTTAGAGAAAAAATCAGGAACGGGGACGTGGAGTAAGGAGGAAAAGGGGACGCATGAGGGAGAACCGACCAGCCAGGTGACTTCCCCCCTTATATACTTCTCCCTGCCTGTTTGCCCTCAAGTGTCTGCAGCTGATAAACCAGCCATAACTTGTGAGCGTGACAAGACATCCTGATTCCCCATCAGGTGTTGTTCACGAAGCACGGTGCAACCAACAAGAAACAGGTGTTCACGAAGCACGGTTCCATGGAGGCTCTCCACAGTTCCCCCTTTTTGTTTTAGAACAGCAAGTCTGTGTAGCGACCTCGGCCCCCTTGGCCTTACCCGTCATTGGGAGCCCTCTCGCTTGTAGGTCCCTGTCTTAGGTTGGTCCAAGGGTCAGGTGGGTATAATGCACCCTTTCAAACTCCTCAACTACAGGAGGTCCCCTGCAGTTAAGGGTTCTCAGCTGCACAATACCTTTGCTACATCCAGCTAGACTTGATTGTTCTCAGCGAGATTATTGATTCAAAGTTGCAAGCCAAAGCTTGGGGGATTGCTGTGCCTCCAGGGCCGGGATACCTGCAAATATCACGCCCTTGTAAATAGTTGTACTTGCTGCATATTATATAGACACCAGGCAAAAACCAAAGCAGTGAGAAGCAATAAGGATAGTACTACTCCCACCTCCACCCACTCTTTGATAAAATAGAGGGGACTTCTACTCAGGTCTATATTAAGGTGGGAACGGAAGGGATTAGAGCAGGCCAAGTTGTAGCAATGGCCCAAAAAGCTGCTTCTTCAGCTCGTATCATCACAGGAACCAGGCTGAGCAGGAGCACCAGTTTCCACCTCTTGGTCTACTGGAGGTGCGGTCTTTCGTGTCAGACGTTCAGGAATCCACACTGGTTCTGCCCTGTCCTGTGGAAAAACACAAACAGAACCTCTGGCCCAGGTTAATACGGGGTCCGGGCCGTGCCATTCACCAGAAAGGATATCTTTCCATTTAACATATCCTTGGCACACAGGAATCTTTGAAGAATGCCTGTCTGCAGAGGAGGTGCCCTTATCATCAATGATCAAAAAATTTAAAGTAAAAAGTGCAATAGAGATTCTTTCTCGAGGGGGCCGTCCCAGGCCAACTCCCCCTTTTTGTTTTATTAGGCATGCTTTAAGGGTGGAATGAGCACGCTCAACGATGCCCTGTCCTTGTGGGTTATACGGGAGGCCGTGAGATAAAGAGACTCCCATCTGGGCACAAAATGCGGTGAATTTAGCAGAGGTGTATGCCGGACCATTATCTGTTTACAGTTGGGCTGGGATGCCCCAGGCTGCCCATGCTTCAAGGCAATGAGAGATAACATTTGTGGACCGCTCTCCAGGAAGGGGAGTGGCATGAATGATACCGGAGCACGTGTCCACAGATACATGGAGATATTTGAGCCTGCCGAATTCCGAGAAATGTGTAACATCCATTTGCCAAATGCGTAAAGGCACAAGACCACGAGGGTTTATGCCCATGGAGGGGGCAGGAAGAAAAGGGACACAGTGTGGACAATGTAAAACAATTGCCCGAGCTTCGGCTCGAGGTATTTGAAATCTATGTTGAAGGGTCCAAGAAGAAACATGGAAACGGTCATGAAAATTTTTTGCTAATTGTAAAGGAGACTGAATAACAAAACAAGATGGTCTAGTGAGTGCATCAACACAAGCATTGCCTTCTGCTAAGGGACCCGGAAGGCCTGTATGAGAGCGGATATGTGTGACAAAAAATGGTTTTTCACGGGTCCAAAGAATTTGCTGTAAAGCAGATAACAAGGAGGCTATCGAGCTGGAGGCCTTTATTGGTCCTGCCACCTCAAGTGAGCAGAGAGCATTTACAACGTATCGCGAATCAGAGATCAAATTGAAAGCAAAGGGGCAATGCTCAAACACTGTCAAGACAATGCGGAGTTCCACAACTTGAGGAGACATAGTTGGAAATTGCATACGAATAGGATCTTGACCCTCTATCATATAAGCCCCCCAGCCTGTACTTGAACCATCAGTATAAATGTTTGGAACATCCCGAAGGGGTACATAAGAGGTGACTTTGGGGAAAATTACCGGATGGGTTTTAAAGAAGGTCATTAGTGGATGTTTGGGATAATGATTATCAATAACATTGGGAAAAGAAAATCGGAGAATCGCCCAATCATCATGTAAGTTACACCAAGAAACTATTTGAGTGGAATTATAGGGGGTAATAAGAGTATCTGGAAGTTTTCCAAAGTATTGCAAGCAGTCCTGAATACCAATCATAGCCAAACGGGCTACAGCTGCAGGGTATAATTCCACGGCTTTTGCCGGAGAGACCCTAGGATGAATCCACAGAAGGGGTCCCTCCTGCCATAGGACTGCAGTAGGTTGCCCATATGTTGGAAGCACACAAAGTAAAATAGGAAACTCAGGCTGCACGCGTGTATTGCCAGCAGCAGTAAGAGCTTGCTCAATTTTGCAAAGGGCTTCTCTAGCTTCGGGTGTGATAGTCCGTGGGGAAGAAAGAGAAGGATCACCTTGAAGCATATTGAATAAAGGTTTTAAGTCATAGTTAGGTAATTTAAGGTATCCCCTTATCCAATTAATGTCTCCCAACAAACGTTGGAAATCATTAAGCGTGTGTAAGTGGTCCTACAACTTGGTTATTGACAGGACACTGTCTCCTCAGGTGCCCTGTCCTTCCACACGTATAGCAGGTTATAGCGAGTCCCGTAACTTTCTTGGTAATATCCATGACAGCCGAAGCTAAGCCTGTGGCGGTTAGGGGACCCCCTATTTCTTGGCATATTTTCATCCAATACTCCAGTCCCAGACTCTTATAGGGGGCGATAGCCTTGCGACACTCAGCAGTGCATTGTTCAAATACCAACTGCTTTATGAGAGGCATCGCAGTGTCCGGATCTCCAAAGATTTTTCCGGCAGCCTCGACTACACGGGCAACAAATTCGGAAAACGGTTCCAGGGGCCCTTGAACTATTTTAGTAAGGTTGCCTCGGACTTCCCCTCTGTTGGGTAGAGCTTTCCACGCTTTCAATCCTATTTGGTTCACCTGCGTATAAACTTCTGGGGGGTACCCGGTCTGCTGATTGGCGAATCTGCCAAGTCCTAATAACATGTCCCTATCCTAGACTGCTCGTGCCCCTCCTTGGGCTAGATTGGTTGCTGCTTGCTCATTTGCGAATTCCATTAAGAAGGTGCACCAGTCCAAGTATTGTCCAGGAGTCAACACCGCTCTAGCCACCTGTTGCCAATCATTTGGGGTCATACAGTATCTGAATAAACCTTCTATTTGAGTTATAGTAAATGCGGCGTTGGCTCCATAAGTCTTTACTGATTCTGCCAAGGTCTTAATTATTTTAAAATCTAGGGGCTCATGATATCGCTGTTGATTATTATCTTCAAAAACTGGGTAAGTTAACTGTAGCTCTCGCCTAACTTCTGCCCAGAGCCCGGGTTTTGCAAAAGAAAGTCCGCCTTCCGCTTTGTTAAAGTAAGGGGGCGGATCATCCTTAGAGCCCTTTAGCGGTAAGTATCGGTCACTATCATGTATCGCAGCTTCCTCTTCAATAGGGGGGTCAGAATCCCCGTTAGCCCGTCCCTGCTGAAATTGACGTAGCGAGGGATAAAGAGCCGGACGGGTCATGGATGGTTCTTGGGGCCTTCCTTTCTTTTTTGGGGCGCGTCCCTCCATCAGCGGGGTTCCCCTAGAGGCCTCGCTTTCCACGTCCGAACCCTCCTCTGGCTCAGAGGCTACAATGCCATGACGGCTGCCTCTGTCCTTCTTTGTGTCTTCTAACACTACTTGTCCTGATCGTACGGCCTTATCGCACTTCTGATCCTTAAAGTAATCATAGAAAGCAAAAATGAAAAGACAAAGGGAAAGACAAACAAACATCCAACCAACAAACGAAACATACACATCCATGGATACCATTGTCCTGACTCACCACAGGAACTTGATCGTCATGACTTCTCGTGAACCTTAGTCCTGACTTACCACAGGAACCTCATCGTCGCGACTTCTCGTCCTGACTTACCACAGGAACCGGATCGTCACGATTTCTCGTGAACCTTAGTCCTGAATAAATCGCAGCAAGTTCTGAATCTACCGGGGGGGTACTGGAGGTCGGGTTCCCCGTACGGGCCACCAGCTGTCGCGCGCCGCTTCGTCCAGCGAAGAAACACGCAACTCGGAGATCCTTTTGGCTGCGATTTATTCAGGAACTTTCTCATGCGTTAGAGAAAAAATCAGGAACGGGGACGTGGAGTAAGGAGGAAAAGGGGACGCATGAGGGAGAACCGACCAGCCAGGTGACTTCCCCCCTTATATACTTCTCCCTGCCTGTTTGCCCTCAAGTGTCTGCAGCTGATAAACCAGCCATAACTTGTGAGCGTGACAAGACATCCTGATTCCCCATCAGGTGTTGTTCACGAAGCACGGTGCAACCAACAAGAAACAGGTGTTCACGAAGCACGGTTCCATGGAGGCTCTCCACATCCCTTAATGTCAGTGGTCTGAATTCACCAATTAAGAGACACAGACTGGCAAAATGGATTCAGAGACTCAACCCAACATTCTGTTGCCTGCAAGAAACACATCTGAATAGCCAGAACAAACACAGACTCAAAGTCAAAGGATGGAAAACAATCCTGCAAGCAAACAACTCCCTCAAGAAAGCTGGGGTGGCTTTACTAGTATCGGACAACATAGACTTCAGGTTGAAAAAGATTAGAAGGGATAGTGAAGGACACTTTTTATTAATCAAGGGATGTGTACATCAGGAAGAAATCACACTCCTAAATGTCTACGCACCCAATGAGGGACCAGCTAAATACCTACAACAGCTGCTAAGAGACCTCGAGAAGGACATCTCGAGCAACACAATAGTAGTTGGAGACTTCAACACCGCACTGTCTCCTCTGGACAGATCTAGAAGATTAAAACTCACCAAGGAAATACTGGCTTTGAAGGAAGAAATAGAAGAGAGAGGGCTAATAGATCTATACAGGGCTTTATATCCCCAAAAAAAGGAATACACATTCTTTTCCAGTGCACATGGAACATTTTCCAGAATAGACCATGCGCTGGGCCACACAACATACCTCAACAGAATCAACAAGATAGACATTGTACCAGCTATCTTTTCAGACCATGATGCACTGAAGATAAAACTTAATTGTGGACAGATGCAGAAAACCAAATCAAACACCTGGAAATTAAATAGCTCGATATTGCACAATGAGTGGGTCAGGAAGGAAATCAAGGAAGAAATCAAAAGGTACCTAGAAACAAATGAGAATGAAGATACGAGCTACCAGAACCTGTGGGACGCAGCTAAAGCCGTTTTAAGGGGAAAATTTATAGCTCTGCAAGCATATCTCAGGAAGGAAGAAAGGGCCCATATAAATAACTTGACTTCACAGCTCAAGACCTTAGAAAAGGACCAACAAAAGGAGCCAAAACCAGGCAGAAGGAAAGAGATAATAAAACTTAGAGCTGAAATTAATGACATGGAAACCCAAAAGACAATCCGGAAGATCAATGAAACCAAGAGCTGGTTCTTCGAGAAAATAAACAAGATTGATAAACCACTAGCAAGACTCACAAAGAAAGAGAGAGAGAGAACCCTTATAAGCCGAATCAGAAATGAAAAGGGAGACATCACAACAGAAACCAATGAAATTCAAAAGATCATCAGAGACTACTTTGAAAATCTATATGCCACGAAACAAGATAACCTAGAAGAAATGGATAAATTCCTCGACTCCTATAATCTCCCAAGGCTGAACCAAGAAGACCTGGAATACCTGAATAGTCCAATTAACATCAAGGAAATTGAAATGGTAATCAAAAGTCTTCCCAAAAACAAAAGCCCAGGTCCGGACGGATTCACTAGTGAGTTCTTCCAAACATTTAAAGAGGACCTTTTGCCAGTCCTTCTCAAGCTCTTCCAGGAAATTGAAGAAACAGAAACCCTCCCTAACAGTTTCTATGAGGCTCATATCTCCCTAATACCAAAAGCAAACAAAGACACCACAAAAAAAGAAAACTACAGGCCAATATCCCTGATGAACACAGATGCAAAAATTCTCAACAAAATATTAGCAAATAGAATTCAACAACTCATCAAAAAGATCATACACCACGACCAAGTGGGATTCATCCCGGGGATGCAAGGATGGTTTAACATCCGGAAATCAATCAACATAATCCACCATATCAACAAAAGAAAAGATAAAAATCATATAATCATATCAATAGATGCAGAGAAAGCATTTGATAAGATCCAGCATCCGTTTATGATGAAAACACTAGCCAAAATGGGTATAGAAGGGACCTTCCTCAATATAGTCAAAGCCATTTATCACAAGCCTATGGCAAGCATTGTCCTCAATGGGGAAAAACTAAGAGCCTTCCCTCTGAGAACAGGGACGAGACAGGAATGCCCACTCTCTCCACTTCTGTTCAATATAGTACTGGAAGTACTTGCAATAGCGATTAGGCAAGAAAAAGACATTAAGGGCATTCAGGTAGGAAAGGAAGAAATCAAGCTCTCACTATTCGCAGATGATATGATACTATACTTAGAGAACCCTAAAACCTCTACCAAGAAACTCCTAGAAACAATAGACTCGTACAGTAAAGTTGCAGGCTATAGAATCAATACCCAAAAGTCCATGGCTTTCCTATATGCAAATAATGAGAGAGAAGAAAGTGACCTGAGAAAAGCAATCCCGTTCACAATTGCGCCTCAAAAAATCAAATACCTCGGAATCAGCTTAACAAAGGAGGTAAAGGACTTGTATAATGAAAACTATAAAACACTACTTCAGGAAATAAAAGAGGACACGAGGAAATGGAAAGACATCCCCTGCTCATGGATTGGAAGAATTAATATTGTCAAAATGGCAATTCTCCCCAAAGCATTGTACAAATTCAATGTGATCCCTATAGGGATACCCTTGACATTCTTCAAAGAAATGGAGCAAGGACTCCTGAAATTCATATGGAATAATAAGCCCCCACGAATAGCTAAAGCAATTCTTGGGAAAAAGAAAATGGGAGGAATCAACCTCCCCAACTTCCAACTCTACTACAAAGCGGTAGTCATTAAAACAGCATGGTACTGGAACAAAGGCAGAGCGGCAGACCAATGGAACAGGGTTGAATACTCTGACATACACCCCCAAATATATGATCATCTAATCTTTGATAAGGGAGCAAGAAATGTGAAGTGGAGCAAGGAAAGCATGTTTAATAAATTGTGCTGGCAAAACTGGACGGCTACATGCAAAAAAATGGGTTTAGACCTCCATCTATCACCTTGTACAAAAATCAGATCAAAATGGATTAAAGACCTCAACATCAGACCAGAATCCCTAAGGTACATTGAAGACAAGGTCGGCAAAACCCTCCACGACATTGAAGCCAAAGATATCTTCAAAGCTGACACGCCACTGGCTAAGCTAGTGAAAACAAAGATAAATAAATGGGACTATCTCAAACTAAGAAGCTTCTGCAACTCAAAAGAAACAGTGACCAAAATACAAAGACAATCTACAGAACGGGAAAGGATATTTATGCAGTACCCATCCGATAAAGGGTTGATAACAAGGATATACAATGCACTGGTTGAACTCCACAAGAAGAAAACTGCCAACCCGATCAAAAAATGGGCTGATGAAATGAACAGAAACTTTTCCAAAGAAGAAATCCGAATGGCTAAGAGGCACATGAGAAAATGTTCCACATCACTAATCATCAGGGAGATGCAGATCAAAACAACAATGAGATATCATCTCACACCACAGAGACTGGCCCACATCCCCAAAAACAAAAGCAACCGGTGTTGGCGTGGATGTGGGGAGAAAGGGACTCTCCTTCACTGCTGGTGGGAATGCCGACTGGTTCAGCCCTTTTGGAAAACAATATGGACGATTCTCAAAAAGTTAGAAATTGAGCTCCCATTTGACCCAGCAATACCACTCCTGGGAATATATCCCGGAGAGGCAAAAAGGTATAGTAGAGATGACATCTGCATTTCCATGTTCATTGCCGCTCTGTTCACAATAGCCACAATATGGAAAAAAACAGAGTGCCCGAAAACAGATGATTGGCTAAAGAAACTCTGGTATATTTACACAATGGAATACTATGTAGCTGTCAGGAAACATGAAGTCATGAAATTTGCATATAAGTGGATCAACATGGAAAGTATCATGTTGAGTGAAATGAGTCAGAAAGAAAGAGACAGACATAGAAAGATTGCACTCATATGTGGAATATAATGTAACTAAGAAGTACAAGTTGGCAACGATGCAACTTCTGGCAGATATCTCTCTGGACTTAGTTACTAAAATACTAAATTACAGAAACCCCAAACTGAGAAGCCGCAAAGTGTGGTCACTCGACCTCATACCTCTTCATCCTCAGCAATGGAAAACAAATTATCTAATGCTTCCTTTTCAGCAGGTCTGACTTTAGGGGAGAGACTCTCCAAACAATAATAGTGAGTTTTGTTGAAATATTGTATGCAATTAAAATGAAAGTAAAGTGAAATTTATTAGTTACACAGGCGGGGGGGCTTAGGGTGGGGGGACTAGGGGCGTGGGGGGGTTTGGGGTGTGAGGGGGTGGGGTGGAGCTATACTGGGATTCTTGGTGGTGGAATATGAGCACTGGTGAAGGGATGGGTATTCGAGCATTGTATAACTGAGATTTAAACCTGAAAACTTTGTAACTTTCCACATGGTGACTCAATAAAAAATTTAAAAAAAAATAATAAAATATTTTACCTGCAATTGGTAAATTTGAATAGAAATCCAAAAATGAATTGGAAAGATATCATGAGATTACAATGATTTTTCTGATTTGTGTTTACTACTAAATGGCTTTTACTCAACCTTCATTTATCTCCTTTTTCTCCAGAATGGGCGTAATTGTAGTTTTTAGTAACAGTGACACTATCACTTATTTTTTTTTATCCCTCTCTGTAATACATTTCTAATTCATAAGAGTAGAAATTACAATGTAACCCCAAAACATGCTAATAGTCAATACTACCACCCACACAGTTAGTAAAAACAGTTAGTAATAAATCATACACCTTTTTTCAAGTCCTTAAAATATGTCTTTTTGTATGACAAGTCACAGTGCTTAAAAGTCACTCTAAGGACTTTCAGTTGAAGAGGTCTTATGGCCCCTTCTGATTCTCTGCCAGCGGGTCAGTGCTTCAGTGCTATAGACCAATGTGGTGCTGCGTGGCCCTGGCGGTACTGAAGATAACCTAGCAACCTGAATGGCGCTGGGCCCTCGAGGTCCACACCCAGTGATGTTATTGCTCACAGGAAGACGTAGTGCTAGGGTACAAACCTAGCTGGCTGCATGCAAGGCATGTGCCTATCTCTCAGAGCCCTCTTATTTCTCTTAATTTCTCTTAATTTTCAAAGATGTTCTTAATATTTGTTTGCTAATTATTTAAACCATTTCTTGTATTTGGGAGTAAATCTTGTATTTGTAGTCTAGCTTCTAAATCTAATGCAGTATTGTAGCTTCTAACCTGATGTTGTGTTTCCTATTTTTTCCCACATTATAAAAGGACCCAAGGTTACTTTTTTAGTTTTTGCTTTTTGCTTTATCCTGATATCCCTTTTTTACATTTTCTCCACCTTCACTTTTTCTCTTAAAACATACAATGAAATAGCTTTGTTTAATATTAATACATTGTCACAATTCTTTTTTACAACTTGATAGTTCCCCTTGGATGTAGCATAAGGTTTTAGCAAATCCTAAGGAACTGATGTAAATTGACATTGTTTTTAGGTTTTACAAAGAAGACTAGTGATTTGTTTTACAAACAAACAATTTTATATTTGTGCATTATATCTTTGAGATTAATTTAAAAAAATAGAAAGTGCACACATAATTTCTCTTTTTTCATGTGTTTTAAATTGCATTGAAACTATTGTTTTAAAAACAAGAATTGTTAAGAGTTTTTGTTAGTCCATGATATATATGCATATATAGCATCATATTTTTTAAATGTAGTAAGTTTACTTAGACTTAAGTTGCTAAAACCATGTTATGTAAGATAAAAAGACGAGAATCTGAAAATAAGCATTAGAAGTTAAATATTTCTAAGTTATTTGAATGTCACCACAAATCGTGTAAGATAAATAATTCAAAGTTGTTGTAAGATTTATCAACTAGTTAGCTTTGGATAGAACTTTCTATAGCATAATAAGACTTTATAAGTGCTTCTTCTTAAGAAGAAATTAAAGTCTAAAACTTTCTTTGAAATCACAGATTTTTAATAGTAAGTAAGTCTGATATAACATAGGAGTATAGTGTGTTTTATTTCAAGTCCTAGACCAAAACCAAAGTCTGTTTAAGGAAAATTATACTAGAATAAAGAAAAAAGTATTGAGTCTAGTCCTCATTTTTGGATTGAGTTTTTCTATGTTTCATACTATTGTTTCTACGTATATTTTTATACTTTATTTGGATTGAATAGAGTAGTAAGGGTATCTTATTATTCAGGCACCAGCAACTGATTATCACTTCAACAAAATTTATTTTTCCTTGGTAAAAAAAAAATATATATATATATATATATATATAATGAAGGGAGGATAATGAAGAATGAATCTGCCAATTAATTCTTAGTTATTTTCTTTCCTTACAGCACCTTCCCTAATAGGTATGGTAAGGAAGGACTGGGCATCCCAAAATAGCATTGCCCTATCATGGCAAGCACCTGCTTTTTCCAGTGGAGCCATACTGGACTACGAGATCAAGTACTATGAGAAAGTAGGTCTTATTCGGAGCTTCCTACAACACTATGGTGTGTGTGTGTGTGTGTGTGTGTGTGTGTGTGTGTGTGTTGAGCATGTTGATAATATTTATTTATTTATTTTCATTTAAAATCTTTTTCTTTTGCCTAACCTCATAAGTCTTACATCTCTGAGTAATCTATAGTTTGTAACTATGCTATAATTTCTTAATTTGCCTTAATATGTCAATTTAAGTAGAAGATACAAGATATTGTACTAATGACGTACGCTAGTGATATTTCACAATATACTAATAGACAACTCCATCAACTCACAGTTTTAGATTATATTGTTAAATGTTATTGTTTCTAAAATTTGGAACAGTGAAATAAAAATTTAGTCTAACCTAAAGAGAGCAGTATAAAACATATCCATTGGAAATTAGTTTAAAGTTATCTGTCACTGGGCTAGAGCAATAGTACACTGGGAAGGGCATTTGCCTTGCTCGCAGCCGACCTGGGTTCGATTCCCAGCATGCCATATGGTCCCCTGAGCACCACCAGGGGTGATTTCTGAGTTCAGAGCCAGGAGGAACCCCTGTGCATCACCAGGTGTGACCCAAAAAGCAAAAAAAAAAAATTTATCTGTCACTGTCACTGTCATCCCATTGCTCATCGATTTGCTCAAGCGGGCACAAGTAATGTCTCCATTTTGAGATTTTTTGTTACTGTTTTGGCATATCGAATACACCACGGGTAGCTTGCCAGTCTCTACTGTGCGGGCGAGATACTCACTATAATTAGTAATATTATACATATGCATAATATATAATATAGGTCAGTGTCACTGTCATCCCGTTGCTCATTGAAATGTTCAAGCGGGCACCAGTAATGTCTCTCATTGAGAGACTTATTGTTACTGTTTTTGGCATATCCAATACGAATGGGTAGCTTGCCAGGCTCTGCCACGCGGGTTCGATACTCTCGGTAGCTTGCCAGGCTCTCTGAGAGGGGAGGAGGAATCAAACTCGGGTCGGCTGCGTGAAAGGCTAACGCCCAACCACTGTGCTTTAGCTCCAGCCCCATAATATAGGTATTATATGTAATTATTTATTATGTAATAATTACTGTCACTGTCACCCCATTGCTTATCGATTTGTTTGAGTGGGTACCAGTAACTGCTCTCATTGTAAGACTTATTGTTACTGTTTTTGGCATATCCAATACGCCACAGGTAGCTTGCCAGGCTTTTCCATGCGGGCGCAATACTCTCAGTAGTTTGCCGGGCTCTCCGAGAGGAGCAGAGGAATCAAACATGGGTCAGCCGCATGAAAGGCGAATGCCCTACTGCTGTGCTATCACTCCAGCCCATTATAATATAATATATATTATAATTAATATGGTGTAATTATATATTATAATAAATATAATTAATAATCAGTAATATCTGGTAAGTTGTATAGTATATAATTATTATATGATATTTATATTTCTCTATATGTGAAATATAATAATGCATCTATATTTAAATAATATAAATACATAGATATTGTATAGGGGCTGGAGCGATAGCACAGCTGTTGGGCGTTCGCCTTTCACGAGGCTGACCCAAGTTTGATTGCTCCGCCCCTCTGAGAGCCCGGCAAGCTACTGAGAGTATCAAGCCTGAGCAGCAGAGCCTGGCAAGGTACCCATTCGTATTGGATATGCCAAAAACAGTAACAATAAGTCTCTCAATGAGAGACGTTACTGGTGCCCACTCGAACAAATCGATGAGCAATGGGATGACAGTGACAGTGACAGATATCGTATGGATAATATGTAAAATAGATTATATAAATAGAAATAGTTGGAAATCTAAATTTTTCATACATTTAGGTTACTGCATATAAGAATCTAGAAAGATAAATCTAGTTGATAAACTCTTAATCTCTCCATTTCTCTCCATTTTTTCTTCATTTAAAAATGCTTCCAATGAGCAATCTCTCCCAAATTACATATTTCATTACCCTTATTGTATTCATACTCTTTTCTTTTTACTTCTCCTTTCTATTCCTCACTGCTATAGTTATATTTACATAGATATTATATAGTTGCATAAATATTAAAGTATATAGTCCATTAGCAAAGAATTATAATATGCCTCATTGTGCCAAAACCACTATAGAATTTATTAATACATACGTTAAATTTATTAATACAAATTGATACTTTAAATTGAAAAGTTACTTTAAATGTGAAAGTTTTATATCATCCATTGGTATAGAATAAAATATAATAATTTGTTCTCTTTAATTTTAAAGAAACATCATAAATTTAGATTTCCTATGAAGAAATACAGATCAAGAAGAGAAATAAAAGCCTTTTACCTTTCTACACTTTTTGAGAAAGTGTGAATTTGAGAAAAAGTATAAACTCTCTGCACTTAGATGTATTCATTTTTTACTTTAGTAGTCAGTGAAAACTACCAATATCATTAACTGACATATAAATTCAGTGTCTAAAACAAGGAGGAAATTACTGAATTTAGTTTGTTTTGCAGATTACAGATTATATTATTCTAGCTAGAATGTGCTCAGAAATTCTATTTGACAATCCTTTCAAATATTGAAACCTATAATATAAATATCAGAACTATAGGTATATTTTGTCCACTAATTTTAATATATATTTTATGTCAATATCTTACTCATTTAAAAATTAATTCATGTATATTTATAAACAAAATTTTCAAAGGAAAATATTTGTCTTGTAAAAGTTATATTTCACCTACTTAAAATCACTCTTTATTAATACTAATTTATTCTTCCTAATTTTGAAGATAACTTGCAACATTTATAATTCAGGAAAATTCATACATTTTATAACAAAGAGGACATATTTATTCAATATAAAACATTTTAAATCTTAATCAAGAGAGAGTAGCACTGTAGCACTATTGCCCATTCATCAATTTGCTCGAGAGGGCACCAGCAACGTCTCCATTGTGAGATTTGTTACTGTTTTTGGCATATCGAATACGCCATGGGTAGCTGCCAGGCTCTGCCATGCGGGCAGGATACTCTCGGTAGCTTGCCAGGCTCTTCGATAAGGATGGAGAAATCGAACCCAGGTCAGCCACATGCAAGGCAAACACCCTACCTGTTGTGCTATTGCTCCAATACCAGTCTTAAAGTACTTGCCTTTCATACAGGTTACACTGTTTGAATGTCCAACAGTATGTATGGTTGGTCTTGTAAGCACCAGGGTGACCCCTAAACACAGAGCCCAAGTTAAGCTCTGAACAGCACTGGGTGTGGCCAAGAGCCAAACAGAAATGAATTATACAATATAAAGGTTCTGAATGATAATAATTTATGTAATACCCATGTTTTGATAATGGACACTGTTAAAAGGTGTTTATTCTTGGCACCTTACCCACTGTACTGTTTCTCTGGTCCATATAGGAAGGAAGAAGGAAGGAAAGAATGAAGGAAGGGAAGGAAGAAAGGGAGGGCTTGAGGAATGGAGGGAGGGACAGGATGACTCAATACTAATGGAGCATGGAGTTGGAAGCCAAGGATTTCTAATTCATGTTCTCACTCTAACTCTCATTATACTTATGGTCAGATAAAAGTCAATTAATCTCCGTATGTTTCAGACTTCACATTAAACAAAGATAGTAGCTCTTCTAGTGGATTGTAAGGATTAATTATAAACAGACTTAAAGACTAAAAGTGTACTAAATCAGTACTAATTATGATGCCAGGAAGCCTTAAGGAATTATTTCACATATAATATATAATGTAGAATCTTAGTACAATAGCATGGTAATTACACAAACTAAACATAACCATTATATTTTGATACATTAAAACATTATAAATAGAATATCAAACAGAGTGCATAAAATGATTGACAACATTAAAATTTTCCAACTCTGACTTCAAATTCTAATTTTATAATTTATATATCTATGTCTATATAAAGACTTCTCCTTCCAAGAAAACATTTTTATAAACCATATAGTTATGAAAAATCATAGTAGATCTCTTTACTAAAAGTGTTGCTTTGCATTTTTGCTGGGAATCTAAATATTGTTTAGTAAAACAATCAAAAGTACACACACAAATGATCTCACTGTTGAAATGAAATGATTCCCCAGGTTTGTGGTGGGATATGATTATATGAGTATAGAGAAATGTATGATGGACTAGGGTATGCACCATGCTGTTTCTAGTGCTCTCTGTTGAGTTAGAGTTGGGGGAGGTACACAATGGAAGCAAATATAAAGGAGGGACTGGTAAGGTAGTACAGAGATTAGAGTACTTGCCTTGCAAACAGCCAACTTGTTTTTGATTCCCAGAACCCAATATGTTTTCACAGCCTGCTGGAGAGTTATCTCTCTGAGCAGAGGCAGGATTAAGTCCTGATTAAGTCCAGGTATGCCCCCCCCCAAAAAAAAAGACAAAAAAGGAGGAGAAGGAGGGGGAGGAGGAAGAGGAAGAGGACAAAGAGGACTAGGAAGAAGAGAAAGAGGAAGAAGGAGGAGGAGGGCAGAGGAGGAAGAGGGAAAGGATGAAGAGGATGAGGAAGAGGATGAGAAAGAAGAGGAAGACAAAAAAGAGGAGGAGGAAGAAAAAAGAAGAAGAAATTGGAAAACAGGAAGTATTAAATATAATAAATGGATGGATGAATGGATATGGATATGCCTATGCCTAACTAACTTAGTAGTTGTCTCTTAGATTGGTTACCCCAAAGCAGACCCATGGACTAGCAATGAATGAGAACACTCCAGAAAGTGTTAATAAGAAGAGGAAGGACTGTGAAGAAAGATACTAGTAAAACTCAGAATCATCATGGCAGCTTTAGACTGAGTTATTTCTCAAAGTTTACCCAATCACAATAACTAGACTGCAAGTTCATGTTCTGTTTGCAGCCTTTCATTGATGCATGCCCTCATGGAGATAGATCTTGATTTGAAGACAGAAGGACCATAAGCACTTCTGTTGTATGTGCTCCAACAGCCCAAATATAGGTCTCCAAAGAAGACAGGCCCTAAAACAGATGACTGGATAAAGAAACATTGGTACATCAACACAATGGAATACTATGCAGCTGTTAAGAGAGATGAAATCATGAAATTTGCTTATAAATGGATAGACATGGAGAGTATCATGCTAAGTGAAATGAGTCAGAAAGAGAGGAATAGACAGAGAAGGACTGCACTCATTTGTGTAATATAAAATAACATCACATGAGGCTGACACCCAAGGAAAGTAGATACAAGGGTCAGGAGGATTGCCTCATAGCTGGAAGACTGCTTCATGAGCGTAGAAGAGAAGGCAGATGGAAAAGAGAAGGGATCACTAAAAAAATGATGGCTTTAGGAACCAGTTGGGATGGGAGATGCGTGCCCAAAGTAGATAATGAACCAAACATGATGACCTCTCAGTGTCTGTGCTGCAAGCCATAATGCCCAAAAGTAGAGAGAAAGTATGTGGAATATTGTCTGCTACGGAGGCAGGGGGAAGGTGCGAAAGGGGGGGTATACTAGGGATATTGGTGGTGGGGAATGTGCACTAGTGAAGGGATGAGTGTTTGATCATTGTGTGATTGTAACCCAAACATGAAAGCATGTAACTATCTCACAGTAATTCAATAAAATAAAATAAAATAAAAAATAAATGAATAAAAATTAAAAAGCAAAGAAGACAGGCCTTTAAAACAACATAAAACACATATAGACAACAAAAGGGGTGGTAGGTTGGAAAGAGAGGGGAAGAATTTGGGGGTGGAAGGCAGATACTCTGGTGATGGATGTATGACAAAAATTATGTATATATAAAACTATCATTAAGAATATTATGACTCACAGTACCTTAATCAATAAAGTAAATTTGTATGCACATATAATATGAAAACTCAATGAATAATATTAAAGCACACAGAAATCAAAGCAGCTAGACCTGATACAAACTCTGATTGTATACCAACTCATAACTAACATGTTGCAATGATCAGAGAGCTAAAGAGTATTTTAACCCTCAACTGATTCATATCCCCCTTTTCTGAGTCTTTAATATTGATGCCTTGGTCAATTTTTTTCTGTATCTGTTTACCTTGGACTGGAGCAATAGCACAGTGGGTAGGGCATTTGCCTTGCACGTGGCCGACTCAGGTTCGATTCCTCCATCCCTCTCAGAGAGCCCCTAAAGCTACTGAAAGTATCCAGCCCACATGTCAGAGCCTGGCAAGCTACCCCTGGTGTATTCCATATGCCAAAAACAGTAACAACAAGTCTCACAATGGAGACATTACTGTTTCCCGCTTGAGCAAATCAATGAACAACTGGATGGCAGTGCTACAGTGTTACAGTGCTGGTCTTTAATGTGGGTATTTTAACCTAATATTCTAAACTTGAAATTATTCTACATTGCTAACCCACAATTATTCCACAAGTAGTCGACATTTATACCAACCTTTAAAGAATTGTTAAGTGCCGCACATGTTAAAAACATTATTTTGTACATCAGGAAAAAAAGTTGAGATGCCTCAAATATGGGGCATTTTCCAGTATCTCAGGTCAAACAATGTATTGTTGCTACTAGTGACCTTTGCTCAGAGTGTGTAATATTTTAGAAAGGACTCTGGCCTGAGTATTAAAAAATGTGTTTGGCTCAAACTTCAACTTTCCTATTCCTGTTTAATCCTCTGTAAAATAAGGCTTTAGATTCTTTTACAAGTCTGGCCTTTTCCAAATGTTAACATGCTTGTGTCTATAAATGTTATCCCAGTGTTATTATTTCTTCTGTCAAATAACTGCAAATAACTGACGTCTTCCTTTATGTCACCTGAAATTAAATACAAACACACACATCGAAAAACATATTTTGACCACAAGGAAGAATAGTATTATTTGCATCACAATTATATACAAGTGAAATCCTGCAAGCATTGTCCCCCATCTCTCCTCTCCCCTTCTCCAACTCTCTCATTGTTTTCTAGCGCCCTCAGTTCACTGGACTCCAAAAATCTTTGGTCACTTTTCTCTTTTCATATTCAAATAGTCTTGGAGTCTTTTGTTTTTAAACCTAAGTGAACATAAGTTTGAACATGAATAAGAACTTTTCTCATTCAAAGAAAAGCAAGCGTAAATTACCAAAAATTTCAAGTTCATGGATTTTCTTTTACTAACGATACTTTTCTCCAAAAATAAAAAATAAAACAAAAAAAAACATATACTCTCTGCTCCCAGCCCTTCAATCTACTTCAAAATGTTGTAAAATCTTCTTGCAGTCACAAAATATCAAAATCCCCATTGAATGTTAAAATAATATTTCTTTCTCTCTGCCTTTCCTTCCTCTCTTTGCACCCTGTTCAGAGTCTTCATTTCTTTTTTTTATTTTTCCCTGCCCAGGATACTCTCTTTATTGCTTCATTTTTCTTTTCTGTTTATCATAATTAATCTTGATTAGAGTCATCTATGTGTGTAACTGACTCCCTTGCTAATTTGTGAACCTCTGAAGTAAAGGAATTATTTCCTGCTCATCCTTGTCTCTCAAACCCGAACCAGTGCTTGCCACAACTGTTTGCTTTTAATCAAAATCTGGTTGTCAGTAAAGTGACTCTCCAGGAAGTCAAGCCTGCCCAGGCTCCTGTTTGGGATGGACACGAAGATCCTGCCTGCCTATACCACACAAGTTTTTAAGGAGCCCTAGATTTTAGGCTGCAGTGAGGTGGTGCTCTTTGCAGGAGATGCAGAAGGCAGTTGAAACAGCACTGAGATTCCGAGCCCTTTGTCTATCTCATAGAAAAGAGTTGTAGGAAAAGACATTTAGTGAAGCAGAATTATTTTATTAAGTAAAATTAAATGAGGGGCTGGCATGATAGTTCAGCAGATAGTGCACTTGCCTTGCACAGCTGACTCTGGGTTCAGTCCCTGGTATCTCATATGATTCCCCAAGCACCACCAGGAGCAATTCCTGAGTTCAGAGCTAGGAGTAAGGCCTGAGCACAGCTGGGCCTTGCCCAAAATCTAAAAGAAAAAAAAGAAGAAGAAAACAAGATGTGTCTAAGAAATGACATAGACTAAAGGAAGTGGAAATACACTTACATGCCCGTTGTAGGCGAATGGAGTGCTCTGAGTTGCTTCGGAAAGCCGCTTTATATAGGCTATTTTTCAAGCTGCCTTGGCTTGGGAGTTTTTGCTGTTCAGCGTCAAGGGTAGTATCAAGGAAAGTATTTTGAATTCTGGTGATTTCCTTATTAGTATTTATCAGGGCCTTTGTTTCCGCTCATAAGATGTCTCTAATGGAGTTCTGATCTTCAAGATTGTGCTGGTGTTGAGTCCACGCTAATGATGGACTAACTCTATTCAATATCATATATTATTTCTTTAACTCTCTTGAATTTGTGGCTTCCTGAAAGTCTTTGTCAAAGACCTCTACCCCACTGAATGCTTACCTCATAATGAACTATACATAAAAATCATCTATTTATTCATTATTTAATCACAGGAATTGAGAAAAATCATGCTGCCAAGTGAACTCATTTCTAGAAAAAAAAAAAGAAAGAAAAGAAAGGCCCCAGAACATTCTATTTTTACCTGTTTTTGACAAAGACTGTATCCAAGTATCCACCACATGAGAGATTGTCCTGTTACTAACTTGATTGTAAGCTCAAGAGGACAGGGAGTCCTTTTACCCACTTTCATGTCCTCTCATCTGAGAAGAGGCACAGTGACAGCAGTGGTTGTTCACTATATGCTATGTACTTAAAAAAATTATTAAGTGTGAGGCTGGAGCGATAGCACGGCAGGTAGTGCGTTTGCCTTGCATGCGACTGACCCGGGTTCAATTCCCAGCATCCCATATGGTCCCCTGAGCACCGCCAGGGGTAATTCCTGAGTGCAGAGCCAAGAGTAACCCTTGAGCATTGCCGGGTGTGACCCAAAAAGCAAAATAATAATAATAATAATAATAATAATAATGATAATAATAATTAAGTGCCATGATTTATGAAGTTACTCATAGTCAAAACTGAGACATACAGTGTTTCAGCACAGATCCCATCACCGGTCTTAACTTCCCTCTGTCAGTATTCCCAGGTTCTCTCTCCCTGTCCTCAAGCCAACCCCAAATCTACATCTTGACTGGAACCTTTTTAAGTCATTCAAAAGGATATATGCATACCATTATTCATTTTAGTACTTAGTATAATAACTAAAATATGGAATCAAACTGTATGCTATGTACTTTTAAATGTGTTTTGCATGAATTAGATAATCTGATGCTGGTAATAACCCATTGAGATAAATATTGTTACTCTCCCCATTTTACAGACTAGGAAACTAAGGCATAGGAAAGTTACTCAACCACTACATCACAGCCAGGAAGTGGAATTTCCTGTTGGCTAGGGCACTTATCTCATAGTAGAGGACTGAGAAAAGTCATTGAGTTCTGCTGAAACTGTTTTTCTAGGTTCCCTGAGGCTAAACATTTGATTGTTCTCTAAAGCCCATTTTGCATCTGTAAAATGGCAGTAATAAAACACACCTATCCCACCAGAGTGCTGTGTAGCTCTAATTACCAACTATAGCACATTTTGCAAGCAAGATACCCCAAAACAGTTCATTATTTTTATACCCACTATTTAAGTCACTATGACTGGTAAAGTGTTTTCCTTAAAGTTCTCTTGTTAATTTTTACCCATCAGCAGTTTTTTGATTTTGTTGATTTTGTTCAAGAAAACTCATCATGGGAGAGGAAGCATCCCTCATATCCAGATGGTTAATAATGATGTGTATTGAATGCTAAATTCATGTAAATTGCCATTGTCTCACCTAGCTCACTGTTTATAGTGAGTATGGGTTTTGTAGAAAATGAAATTTCCTGCCAAAGAAAAGTGTATCATTTAAAAACATGAGTTTTTTAAAGAGTGTGGGGGACTTAAAAATAAAGTATGAGCCCTTTTTATTATGGGAAAAACTTTTATCACTCAAAGATGATATAAAGTAACCTCTTCTAAGAGGTTTAATTTTGATTTCTTTTATGGATGTTGCATCATCTCAATGTCCAACTTTGTGAAGTGTCTCACTTTCCTCTTCTTCATCTGCTTTAAGAATAACGAGGGGAAAAATTAGGGGGGAGGTAATAGAAATAGAATTTTTCTTTTGGCCAAGCATTAAGATCAATGGTATGCCCAGAACCGGGCCATAAAAGATCAAGTGATAATTATCTTGAATAGATAATGTTAATTATAATAATAATAATAGTCTCTGTTTAATAACCTCCTAACAGCTTCTATAAGGTAAGAAATATGCCCCATCATGAAAAGTATTCCTAGGTTTGATAGGAAGATGAAAAGCGTGCCTTCTTGGGGCTAAAGTGATAGCGCAGCGAGTAGGACGTTTGCCTTGCAAGAGGCCTACCCGGATTCAATTCCCAGCATCCCATATGGTCCCCTAGCACCGCCAGGGGTAATTCTTGAGTGCATAGCCAGTTGTGACCCAAAAAGAAAAAAAAAAAGAAAAGAAAAGCATGCCTTCTCACCTCCCTTGCTTCAGAAGTAAACCAAAGTGACGGGTAGCCCCATACTCCAGAGCTTTCCTACTAGGATACGCTCTTTCCAGCCCCTTGAAAAAAGTGTATTTAGTTCTGGTCAGTCTTTCTGATCTCGTTTCCAATTGTGAGCCACCAGTGACAAAGAATCTGTCTGCTACAATACCTTTTTCCAGACAGTCTTTTTCCAGGTAACAGTGGGAGAGATACCTCTTGAAGAGGCCTGACTCAGTTCCCATGGGAGAAACACCCCAGTGGTCTGTTTGTCTCCATTTGTGTCATACAATCTCTCTCTTTAACATGCTCAGAAAGTCTCTGCACTTATGTCTGCACCATGGAACCCCCTCCCTTCTGCTTCTGTCTGTATTCTCCACCTGTGATGCAGGGGTGATGACAGAGGGGCCCTGTGTCCATCCACGGATTCAGGTTCTTCAGTAGTTTAAATAATTAATATATTGAACAATAAGGATATTCAGACTCATTCTTGGAAAGATAGGAAAGATAATCCAATTCAAAAATTATTGAAAAGTAGAAGAGAAAGAAACTCCTAGCCTGGGAGGAAGCTACTATAGGTCTCATCGTTTGTTGTTTTTGTGGTTGTTGCAGCAGGATATTTGTAGGAAAACTGGGGTCTTGGTGTTACATCTCAGTGACAAGATTGTTGAAAAGAATTGGCAGATTCCCATTGGATTACCCAGTGTTCTGTAGGATCTCTTGTTATCTGTGTGACTATTTGACCCTTCTCCTCACTATTGCCCTTTATCTCTTATTCTCCTGTTGACCCCACATCTGGGCAGAATTTACAGTCTTGAGGAAACTGTAAACTTCTCAGTGCCAGAAAAAGTATGGGATTTACTGTAATGTTTCTAAGGTGGGATGGAGACAAGTCAAACAGATACTGAGGTGTCACCTGCATCACTCGATCCCCACCCAACTCACCACTGATTCTCACAGTTACAGGTCTGCAAGAACAATAGTATGTCTTTTCTTACCATCCTGCCCAATAGTTCTTTGGGGTATCTAAGAAAGACAGAATGACTTCCCAAAGCTATGCTAAAGAGGATTCCCTAGGAGGTCTCCATTGACCAGTATCCTCTCTAATACACTATTTCTTTACTATTTCTTTCCTACATGTCTTGCTCTCTGCTAAAATCCTCGATCAGCCTAACTCTCAGAGCCCTTGTCCAGTCCCCAGTACCGCTTCACCTCTTATTTCTCAAAGTTCTATAATGAAAAAATCTGCCTTTTCACATGAACTTCATCAAGTGGAATTAGAAACAATTAACTGGGGAAAGCTGCACTATTCCTTATATAGTGGCCAGTACACATACCTCGTTTTCTTTTTGTATTTCTTTCAATTAGGCATTTCTCCAAGGCAAGACAAGATTTTTCTCTTCTCTTGCACAAATGCTACTCTTACCTCCATTCACTGATTAGCTTCAGAAAGGTGTTTCTGTGTTCTCTGCAGTCTCACTCCTTGATAGTCTCAATGCAAACTTGCAAGGAAACCCAAATGTATACATTATATGAGAACAAAGAAACATATACTTGAGAAAAGGGCAATGGACAGCATGCCTCACATGAGGCTCTTGTTGGAAGCAGGTTATGATTCAGTGGATTAGATCTGGGATATGGAAAAGTTGGACAAGATTTACATTATTAACATGTTTCCATGGAATTCTAGCAGTACATTTCTGAGGACAAAACTTTGAATTCTATGACTCTAGTGGCCTTGGTACTCTAACACCTCACTTTATCCAGTGTGGGGAGAATGAAAATGATTGTAACCTTCTAAACACTTGTGAACTTAATTATTGGTTCATCTTTATACCTGGTTAGAACCTCAAGGACCAGAGTGGGTAGGGTGCTTACCTTGCATGCAGCTGATCTAGGTTTGATCCCCAGCATCCTGTATCATTCCCCAAGCACTGCCAGGAGTGATTCTGAGTGCAGACCCAAGAATAGCCTCCTGAGCACCACTGGGTTTAGGACCCCAAACAAAAAGAACCTCTGTTTGATATGACGCAATCTGTTTAAAGGCCTAAGATATTCACCTGACTAGAAATGCAGTAAATAAAAGGCGAGGTACATTTAAGCTAGAATCAAGTGCTCCTAATGAAGTCAGCAAATTGCTGAGCTTGTGAATAAAGTTTTGTATTCTTTTTCCCTTTCTTCCCTCTTCATATTTTTTTTTCGCTGTAATGTCCACCACAGAGAAATTAGATGTGAGCATTTGGTACTAATTAAAACAACATTGCCTGATAGAAAATGGACAGCCAGGGAATTTCCTGATACACGGGCTCATTATGGAGATTTTATAGCCAATTTCCGTGTAGTGCGGCAGCACCGCACTGTGTGGGAGCCTGTTTGGTTTAGTGAGGCCGGGGAGTCCCCGCAGCTCCAGGAGCAGGGACTCTCCTGGTAGCAGCCTGGGACTCGTGCCAGTACTGCAGCGGCGGCATCTGTGTATTCTGAACACATCCAAATGGAAAGGAATTAGTAAATTATTTAAGGGCTGGGGTGTAGCTTAGCAGTAGAACACTTGTCTTGCATGTGTGAAGCCCTGGGTTTGGTCCCCAGGATAGCACATACATACACAAAAAGACTCTTATTCCATTGCATCAAGCACAGACAACCTATGCTTGGAAATCACAAGGGTCTACTGTTTACTTTTGTATTTTGGCATCTCCCCAGTTTTTACTCCATGAGAGTTCTTTTTTTCATAAGTCATACTATTTTCGTTTGATTTTTTAAAATAAATTAAGATGATTAAAATCTATCTAAAAAGTGAAAAATAGATTGGTAGAACGGAGTACTACCAATAAATTGGAAAAAAAGTGTATGCTTTATTCAAAACTTAAAAATAAATACCTAAACTTACTAGTGACAATGAGGCCATACATTTAATACATATCAAAAGTTTACCTTCTGGTTTCCGAAACCATAAAACAATACTCCCTCAGCTATTTTCAAAGACCTAGGATTCTTTTTTTTTTTTTTTTTTGGCAAGATAAAAGACACACATGGCAATACTCAGAGATCACTCCTGGATTTGTGCTCAGGGATCATCTCTGGTGCCAGGGGTTGTAACAAGGTCAGCCACATACAAGACAAAAGCCTTACTCATATACTCTCTCTTCAGCCCAGGCTTGGAATTCTTTGTTGCATCGTATTCACTAGAGGTGCCATCTTAGGTATGATATTCTTGCATAATAATAGGTGAGACTGCATATTAATCATATATCTGCCAACTGTTAGTCATCACTGAATTCCACAATTTTAATTCGATTTTGCATTTTAAAGTCATAATTAGCTGCTTCCACATTCCCAATTGTGCCTACCTAAAAATTGCTTCCTCATCACCACCCTGAATTCCATATCTTTATCTTTTTTGATGAAATTAGAATAAACTAATTGCTAATTATAAAATTCCATGACTGCATAAATTTAATTCTTATTATGTTCTACTTTGCTCTGCAAAGTGATAAGAAATAATCAAATGGGAGCACAGAAAGAGGGAACGATTTGACAAAAATGAAATATAAATGTAAAATCAAATTAAAATACAAAATACTAACAAATGGAGAAAGCACATATCTTGCCTTGCATGCAGCTGACCCAGGTTCAATCTCTGGCATCCCATATTGTCTACTGAGCACCTCCCGGAGTAATTCCTGAGCACATAATCAAGAGTAACCCCTGAGCATCACCGGGTATGGCCCATAAACCAAAAAATAAAACCTTACAAAAGTAAAGTTTTTATATTTGTTCCCTTCCTTTCCTTTCCCCTAGATATTTTTTTAAACAGGGGTCACATGTACATTTGGTGTGGTGCTTACTGGGGTCACAGTTCTCTAGTTGTGGTGTTTGGAAACAATCTAGTTGAGTACTCACAGTCTTTAGTTGTGATGCTCACTTGCTTGCCAGTGGGATCTCACTCCTTGTCATGGTGCTTGCAAATCTTTTTTTTTTTTTTCTGTGCTCATACTTATCTGGCTATAGTGTGTCCACAAATTGCATGTTACACCAGGGACACACAGAGAAAGGTAGCCAGGAATAAACAGCAAAACTGCCAGGATTGTGCTCGGGTCAAATGGGCAGCAATAAGAATTGAGCTCTGGGCCTCAGACTTGCAAAACAGGCATTTGAGATTGGTTTGTGTGCCTCTGGGACCATGGCCATTCCGGGGCGGAGGAGCCTTTCCGGAGTGGTTTTGTTTTTTTGTTTATCAGGAAAGGTTGCGCAGCCGCATATGTGGCTGCATAAATGGTTTGGAGAAATAGTCCTGCTTCCCACATACCGAAGCCATGTTTGTAGAAGCTCATGGTCACCGGGATTCCATCTGGAGAAGGCGGGAGACTGCACTTGCTCCATCTGGGGCACCTTGGTGTTACCGGCTCGGTTTGGGGTCCGGAGCATTGTTCAGTGTTGTGGAGCCCACCAGCCAGGATTTTTCACTGCTGAGTGCGACAAGATGGCACTGGGAGCAGGTTGAAGGAGTGACTTCCAAGGTCAGGGATGGGCTGGAAGCCAGGGTGGAACTGCCCACTTCCAATGCCCCCATGAGGTTTGAAGAAATGGTCCTGGTCCCCCCATACTGGAGCCATGTTTGTAGAAGCTCATGGTCGCTGGGATTTCATCTGGAGAAGGCTAAGAGACTGCACCTGCTCCTCCTGGCACTCCAGTGTTATCAGGTTGGTCTGGGATTCGGAGCATTCTCCAGCATTGTGGAGCCCACCAGCCAGGATTCTTCCCATAATTATAATTTCTTAATTCCCTCTTTCTCTTCTGATTCTCTCCGGTTACTCTCTTTCATCCTACACTTAATAAGAAAACTTATAAATTGAGCAAAGATACAAAAAATTATTTTTTCCAGAGGATTGTTGAAGCCTATACTTGTATTTTCAAAACCATGTGGGGATTGTAGTGGTAGTATAGCAGGTGGGGCATTTGCCTTGTATGCAGCCAACCCAGTTTGATCCCTGACACTCCACGTGGTACTCCATATGTTCCCCCGAGCAGTGGCAGGAGGGATCCCTGAGTGCAGAGCCAGGAGTGGCATCACCAAGGGGGCCATAAACAAACAAAACTTATGTGAAATTTACTTGAGAAGATGAGGTGGCTGTTAATAGAGAGCATGCTTTGACTCCATTATCACTCAGGAATTGTTGAGGAATTGAGAGGAAATATGTGTCATATAGACAGAAAGGCACAATGGGTTCTGATAATCAGGAACTTGTTCGCTCCCTATAAATGATCCACAAATCCATTATTTGTGTGGGCCTGTGTGTATCCAGACTGTGCATTTTTAAGCACTGTTTTTATTAGGCTTGGTAGACTTTTAAAATATGTGCTATTAAAGAAGAGATCCAACCTTTTCATTAAAGTTTCAGTTAAGAAAATTGTGAGGTGCTCTGTGCCTCTGCTTCCTGATTTGATTTGCAAATTTTTTTACTGCTAGAGGGAAAGGCTAACATCCAAGATTGCTGTCTCCCAGAGTCAGGAGGCTGGTCTGTTGGAGAAAGGGAATCCTTCTTTACTTCACAGCCAGATTATGATTTTGTTGAATAAATTAGAAAAAAAATAAAATGAGTGTAGCTAAAATGTTTGCATTTTTTTTTAATTTTTAAAGTTACTATTTAGAGTTGAAGAAAAGTGGAAAACAGGTATTAGATGTCAACACAGTCACTGAACCCAAGCCTAGGTGCTCACTGCTCAAAAGGCCAATACTATAGACATTTGGGTTGATACGAAAAGCATTTTTATTTTGGTGACCGCATCTGTGGTGATGATGGGGATTGTGACTGTTGCAGCTATTGTTCCCCCAAATCCATATTTACTCTCAGATAGGGGCCCGGAGATTTTATCTGGCTGGGAAAGTAAGTTACAAGAAAAATATGATGTGGCTAAGGGATATTGGGTGAGGAATCTTGTCTCAAGGCAGTCCTGACTAGCGTCAGTGATTAATGAATCCTAGAGGATGATGGTCTGTTCTTGTAAAACTCTGAGACAATATAAGTAAACAATTGTCTAGCTCTGGGTTCTGTGGGAAAACCAGTAAACCTGGTGTTTGCTCATTCCCCTGCCCATCCATAAACTGGACTTAGCTTAATGTTAATCACCCCGTTGCTAATCGATTTGCTCAAGTGGGCACCAGTAAGGTCTCTCATTGAGAGACTTATTGTTACTGTTTTTGGCATATACAATATGCACAGGTAACTTTCCAGGCTCTGCCATGCGGGCTCCATCTCTCAGTAGCTTGCCGGGCTCTCCGAGAGGGGCGGAGGAATCGAACACGGGTCAGCAGCGTGAAAGGCGAAAGCCCAACCGCTGTGCTATCGCTCCAGTCCTTACAATTCATAAAAATATCTCTTGATATATTTAAATCAATATCTTTCAAGGAACCCAGGTGTGCAGGACCCGGGACTGAGATCTCCAAGCATGCTTGCATCAGGACTGGGACTCCTCCACCCAGATCCCCCATTTTCCAGTAGTTTGGCAGCCACACACACAAACTACCCTGAAGTGCCTAAGAACAGATGACTGGTTAAAGAAACTTTGCTACATCTACACAATGGAATGCTATGCAGCTTTTAGGAGAGATGAAGTCATGAAATTTGCATATAAGTGGATGGACATAGAGAGTATCATGCTAAGTGAAATGAGTCAGAAAGAGAGGGACGGACATAGAATGACTGCACTCATCTGTCAAATATAAAATAACATAATATGAAACGGACACCCAAGGTCAGTAGACACAAGGGCCAGGAATATTGCCCCATAGTTGGAATTCTGCCTCATGAGCTGGGGGAGAAGGCAGCTGGAATAGAGAAGTGATCATCACTAAAACAATGATGGTTGGAGGAATCACTCAGGACAGTAGATGTGTGCTGAAAGTAGATAAAGGACCAAACATTATAACCTCTCAGTATCTGTATTGCAGACCGTAATACCCAAAAGTAGAGAAAGAGTATAGGGGAAACTGTATAGGGGAAACTGCCATGGAGGCAGGGGGAGGGTTGGAAATGTGGGGTATACTGGGGTCATTGGGGTGGAGAATCTGCACTGGTGGAGAGATGGGTGTTTGATCATTGTATGATTGAAACTCAAACATGAAAACTTGTAACTATCACATGGTGATTCAATAATTTAAAAAAAATAATGAAAAAATTAATTTTCCCTCCAACCAGCAACTGTATTTTGACACTTTCATAAGAAGAAAAATTTACTATAATCTAAAATCAACTGAAATAAAATCTTGGTGTTATACTATCAATTCCCTTTTAATATCCGTTATCCTGAACAAGTCCTTAAATGTCTCCTTGCTTGACTTTCTAACAACCAAATTGAAAATTACTTCATTATATTGGGTTTAAGCCCCTTTTTCTTCCTTGAAAAATCAATGAGTACAGTTCTCTAGCTAATCATAGTGGATTTTGACAGATCTGGGCTAGAGTTTAGGCTTCGATACTTATTAGCTATGTGATTATAGATAACTTGTGTTATCCCCTAACTCTTAATATTGTCATGTCTTATGAGAGAATTATAAAAACTAAAATAACTATCAAAGGAAAATATTAAATGATATTTTAAAATGTGAAGTGTTTCATTTACTGCTGGAAAAAATATTGATGTACTTGCTGTAATAGAGCTAAAGTGGTATTAGTTTCATTATTGGTAGTATTTTTGGTTTTATTATGGTTTCTCTCCCTGCATACATAGTCTTTTATATTCTTCTTATCCAGACAGAGTGACATCTCTCCAAAATTTCAAGAATAATTGTCAAAAGATTGTAATATTTTGTAAGTGATATGGTAATAAATTTAACAGGTATAAAGACTGTAACTAAATTACACTACTGAGCAAAATAAATTCTTCCATTTAAAACTACCAGCAATGTTGAATATTAACCAGTTGATAGCTTCCATAATAATATTTTATTATACTTAGGAAAATTGGTATAAGCAAGTAATATCATTCTATTTGCAAATCACAAAAAATTAATTCTTTAAATTTCAATTTTACTTTGAAATTTTAAATGAAAATTAAAACATTTGAAATTAAAGACAAATTATTCCTACAAATTTATATAATGTATTGTAAAGAAATTATTAACATAAAAATATTGTTTCATTATTATTAACTTTAAAAATGTATTAGATATATTGATGACATCGGCGATGTTATTTTTAACATAGGATTATCACTCTTCTAGTTCAATGCTTTATACATTTCAGAATAATTCCGGAGTGTGATATGTCACATAATGGCAGATTATATTATTTCTTTTTTCACTTCTGGGGTAGATAACAAATGAACCTACTTTTTTTTCCCCTCATGCTTGTGGCTTTTCATCCTTTCTTCATACTCCTTAAAGACCAACACGGATTATGAAAAGGATAGCAAGGAAGCATTATATTTCCCTTGTTGGTATGTTTTCAGTTACAGTCTTCTTTAATTATTGATCACTCATGGGAATGGAGATTTATCAAAAGTAGGTAATGCCTATTGTTGTAAATAAATTTTCATTAACAAAGATATTCTCAAACTGAGACCATGAGAATACTCAGTAGAATTTAATCTTTTGGAATGATAATTAGATATAATTTAATCTAACTCTCTGATATATTAGGAAGATAGACCTGAATAGCTGTGGCTTTTATGATATTGGCTAAGACAGGTACAGATGTCAGGCACTTTCTAATGTTCTATCTAGTCTGTAGAGAGCTATTCCTATTGAAAGGTATTACTTAATAGAATATTCTTTTTAAGAAAATATACTTGCCATTAACTTCATCTACAGATCACATATATTAGATTTCTTTTGTTGCATAACAAATCATCCAAAAATATTACAATACCCCCCAAAAAATGTGTTTCATCGAACAAAGAGTAGGAGAGTCAGGAAGGCAGCACTCACTCAATTGGATGGTTCTGATTTAAGGTCGCCCAAGGGTTTGCAGCCAAGCTGTTTGGGGCTGTTGTCAGCAGGAGGCTTAACATAGGCTAGGAAATCTATTTTCATGCTCTCTCTCTAAAGATTGGCAGGAAGCCTCAGTTCCTCATCACACAGGCCTGATTATATTTGAAAGAGAGTACATGGTCAAGATCAAAGAGGCACTATCTTTTTTAATCTAATCTTAGATGCTACCTGTCACTTCTATCACACCCTTTGGTCACACAGACAATCCTAGTATAATATGGAAGGGAATTAAATAACTGAAAATATTAGAAGTTGGGGAACATACTGTTCAATTTGAAGTCTGGCCACCATACCAGGTATCTTGGAAGAAGCTGTGATGCTTTAGTTTGACTTCAACAGAAAAGTCATCTATGAGAAAAAGCTATGTGCCTATTCAGAAGTGCCCATTAAAAAAAAAAAGAACTGCTATAGATAGCTCAGCGGTAAAACTATTTTATTTTTTAGTATTTCCCTAAAAAAATGGATTTTTTTCTTGTCCCAAATTCAACATATAAAACTGCTTCCTACACATGAATCTTTTTCCCCCAAGTAATGGTTAGATATAGTCCATGTAATCATTTAGATATAGCCAATGTAATTTTTTTTCTATCTCTTAAGTGAGATAAACTAAATTTTCAGCAAGTAATCCAATGCATATGACTCATTGTAAAAGTTAAGTGGAAAAACTTATACCTTTGCTTCAACCAAGGATATCTATTACTTTTTCACACTTGTAAGACCTTAACAATTTTAACAAGACAGACATTTTTCAATGAAAGCACATTTCCCTCTCTTTATCAAAGAATACAAACATTCCTGTAAACATCAGGAATCTTTTCTTCCTATAAAATCATTCCTATATGGTAAAGATATATACAAAAGTATTTTGATAATTATGAAGATAATTTAATCTATTTAATATATTATATTTATACTTGATAATATAAAATAATGCACTCTAGAATTTTATGCAAATTAATATTACAGTATCAAAAATAAGTTTTGTGTTAGGTAGTCACATAAGTAGGTGACTACCTAACACAAAACTATACCTATAAACAAACTTATAGTATGGGAAAATTAGCCTAGAATGTAGCCTGACTGGGGTACGTGTGTTAGTGTGTGTGTGTGTGTGTGTGTGTATGTGCGTGTGTGTAAGTGAAAAGGGAGGAAACTAAATATAGAAAAGCCAATTTCTAATAAAATTGCATCTGTACTTGAATTAAGTAATATATTAAATATCTTAATAAAATCGTAGCTAAAAGTTGAATCACTTCCCTGCTTTAACTAATCCTCTAAACTCTGATATTGACTCATCATCCCTAATTGTTAATCAGTACATCTCCTTAAAATGAAATTTCTTTGAGAAAATGCCTTACTTTCTCAATTTAGAAAGATACTTAACATCCTTAAGAAACACATCAGAGCCTTAAAATTTAAAAAAAAAAATAATTACTACAAAAGTGCTCTGGGAGTTAAACTATTACAGCAAAACTCCTTCAGCTCATTCCCGCATGGTAAGCGATGTGTAGTAAGCTGCTTCATTTCCCGGCTCTGCTATTATTATCCTGATTCCTCAGGGGAAGACTTAAGTGTCTTAGAGTCTCAAATGAGGGGTAAAAAACTAAGTCTGTGTTCTGCTTCAAATAAGTAGAAATAATTATGAGGCCTCTCTGACCAGATATAATTTTTTCATTGGAGAGTGAAGCAAGGGCCCTTGCAACAGTCATTATTAATGGCACTGATATAATTACTATTTGAAAAAAGGAAATTTGCCCAGAAAAATCAATTACAAACCACCAAATGATCTTCGAACTTTTTCAGAGAGGTTCTATGCCTATTGTTCCTCATGACCTCTCCATTAAGAGACTGGTTGGCTATATTCCTAATGGTTGCCTTCAATTATTTAGAGGGAATTTCTAAGCTTTTGTGTTTCATATTAAAATGGCCTGAAGAGCATTTCCTGATTATCTTTCTTACAGAAGAGTCCCTCCGAGGAAAGCAAAATAATCTAGGTGGCTTTCCTTTAAAAGGATAACTCAAATCCTCACCAATTAGTATCATTTATCATGCAAACAGTAGTCATCAAAAAATGAAGATATTTTCTTCATTTATATGATGACGCTGATAATGGTGTGGCTATCTCTAAATATTACAGAAAAACTGTAGAGAAAATAGTTATAGGAGTAGTTACTGAAATCAACAGCAAATCTGATCTGATCATCCACATTGATCAAGTCTGTTGTTTTTAATTAATGGCATTCTGTTTCTTTGATTGTTACTGGCTGTGTTCTGTTATAACCATCCAATATTAGCCTGAGGGTGTGAGTGATACTTTATTATTCTGTTTTATTTAGTCCTTTAACTAGAGAAAGTTGTGAGATTTTGTAGTTTAAAATACAGCTGAAGGCAAATTTTGAAATGAATGCAAGCTTTCTGACATGATGGTATAAACTGTCTCAGATGCATTTCATGTTGAGGTTAGGATGAGTTTGTGAAAGGGCCAAAACAAACTTGTTCTGTTACCAGTGGGAGGACTGATCCCTGCCAGGAAAGCAGTCGGGTTCCTGGGCTGCCGTATGTGAAGGGAGAGGGACAGAGTCAACAGCCTGGCGAAGGGAATCTACAGCTTCCCTCTCTGCCTGGCCAGAGCCTGAGTAGTCTTGACTGATGGGAGTTGTATGGAGCACCTGTGCGATGCAGCTCTCAGGGGTCCCCAGCACCACGAGGCTGCTGTCAAACTGCACCTGCGTTCCACTTGTTCTGCCTGGCATGGGAAATGATCCCTGCAACCCAAGAGAGGAAAAGTCAAGTAAAAGCAGTTTATTTGGAAAATAAAGGGAAAAAAGACATGAGTGGAGAGATGGGAGAAGTAGGAAGGAGAGAGTGAGACAGTGGGAGAGAGGATGAACATGAGCTTCTCCAAGGTGGAAAAAAAAATAATAAAAGCACAAGTACATATCCCAGTAGGGATAGGCACTCACAGAGGTGCCCTTAGTAAGCAAGTATGTGCCACAACTTTATGTGGGCCAGGCACCTTTTCTTCTGCCAGGTTAGTTAATACTGTAGCACTGTAGCACTGTCATCCTGTTGCTCATCAAGTTGCTCGAGCAGGCACCAGTAACATCTCCATTGTGAGACTTATTGTTACTGTTTTTTGCGTATCAAAAACGCCACAGGTAGCTTGCCAGGCTCTGCTGGGCGGGCAGGATACTCTTGGTAGCTTGCCAGGCTCCCTGAGAGGGATGGAGGAATTGAACCCAGGTCGACAGCATGCAAGGAAAATGCCCTACCCGCTGTGCTATCTCTCCAGCCTAAGTTAATACAGTTTCCCAAATTGCCTTACACGTACACACTAAGTCCATTGTTAGGGTGAGTGCTGAGAAGGTGAACTTAGAACTGTTTAGGGTCTCTTGATATTCTTCACTTAGCCTTTGTACCAGAAGTAAAGCCTCTCTCTTTTCTCCCTGGAAGTCCTCCTTGATCTGGAATTCTGCATATCAATGGTTTTCTAGGTTCCTGAGATGGGTCTTTAGTGTCAAAGTCCTTCATACCTTCCAGCTGCTTCTAGGCTCAAGACAATGTTTTTCCCAATATACTTGACCTCATATCTTTCTGTACCAGCCCTGTGCTGTCTCCAGCTTGAACATATCTATTATATATGTATGCATCTTGATTTTAAAACTATCAGGTTTGGGGACAGAGAGATAGTACAGTAGTAGGTAGGCTATGGCGCTTGTTTTGCACACAAAGAACCCAAATTTAATCCTTGGCATCTTATACAATTCCCCCAGTACTGCCAGGAGTATGCACAGCCCAGAGTGATGCTAGGTATCCCTCCCCCCCAAATAAGTAAATATTAAATATACTCTCCCCTAAATATTAAAAAAATGAGAAACTATCAGTGTTTTATTTTTCAGTTGATTTGGTTTGGCATTACGGCCACTCTTGATGCTTTTCAGGCTTACCCCTGACTCTGTGTTCAGGGGCACACCTTGATGGACTCAGGGAACCATGTGGGATTCCAGGGTCAGCCACTTGCACACAACCAACTGTACTATCTCTGCTGCCCCATGTCCAGAATTTTAACAAAGCAGTATTTATCCTGGCTCTCATTAGAGGTGCTTATTAGGGAAATGGTCTTTAATTGGAATGACAGATGGAAATTCTAATAGGAAAGTCAATTAAGGCATTTGTAACACAATGGGCATTTCACAACACTTTCATGTATAGTCTCTGGTTGCTAGCCCATTTTTAAATTAGATGATCAGAATCAAAGTGTCAGTAACCCAATTAAAAAAACCTTTGAAAATGTTATTCCAATCAATTGAAATTAAACTATATGCCTTCAAAGACACTGCTTCAAGTTATTGTCTGCTTATTTGTCAATAACCTTTAGTTTAAGAACTTTTTTAAAAAAATGAAAATTGACTAAGGAAAACTAATTTTCTAACTAGAGTCTTTATTTTCAAAAAAATAAGCAATAGTTCTCCATTTCACTAATTACCAGAAGTTTTGAACCCAACTTTTGGCTCAATATTGTAATTCATGAAAAAATTAATTCTAAACTGCCTATACCTATTTATTCTTACAAATTAATATTTCACTTAGTTTTGATAATTTGTTTTAACATAGGAAATAGTAAAAAATAAAGACAGAAAGAAAAAAAACAAAGAGCTAACATAAATTAAGTACCCATTGAGTCAAGCTCTTGACCTGTATAAATTATTTTGCCTTTTTGACAACAGAACCAACATTCTTTTTTTTACACCATCCTGTCACTAGGAAATAAAACACAAGATTGTTTTGGAATATAGATATTAAGTTACATTGCCAGGTAGAATTAAACGAACTCCTATAATAAAGTTTCTTCATGCATACATAAAGATAATAAATCCTTTTTACTTTTTGGCTTAGATGTTCGCTCACAAAGGGTGCACTTAATATTAACAATGTTGGCAAAACAAAGAAGGCATAACAGTTTACTCTGCTTGTACGTGTAGTTAGGGGAGACGTGAGACTGGAACGTGTGGAAGGCTGTATGAGCCTTTCCTCCATGTTCGCTTTTCCCTGTCTGCCTGCCTTTTCTGCCTTCCGTCACTCAGTGAGTAACATTGAACGTCAACATATGCACTCTTTTAGCACTGCAGATTTGTGGTAGTGATTATATCAAAAATTTAAGTCATACTTTCTTATATTTGAATAAATATGTCTATAGTAGAACTAGTTCTTAGAATGCCTTTGTGTTTCATGTTTATTGAACACCTTTAATCTCTCACTAATGCCATTTTGGTTTTGTTTTTTAAAGAATCACTTGTAGTTTTCAGTATGTGCCAGGGAGAAAATTTACGTTTTCCATTTTAGACCTCCAAGAGTATTACTGTGAAAATATTATTCAGTCAAGGAATCGCTGAAGATGAAATGTTCCTTATTAATACCATTTTAAATTTCAAATTATTTTTGCATAATCCACCAATCAGCAAACTAATCAGTCTTATACCTGCCATTCACCTCCTTCTTTAAAAAAATGAATTGAATCAGCATGAGATACACAGTTAAAAAGCTGTTCATGATTAGATTTCAGTCATACAATGCTCCATCATCCATCCCTCCACCAGTTTACATTTCCCATCACCAATCTCTCTCTCTCTTTCTCGCTTTCACTCTCTCTCTCTTTTTTTCTTTTTTCCTCTCCTTTTAGGGCATCATAGTTTGCAATATAGGTACTGAAAGGTTATCATGGTTAGTTCTTTAGCTACTTTCAGTGAGTAGTTATTATCCAGAATGATCTTTCTGTTTTTAACAATCAATAGGTATTTATAAATGTCTTTCTTTAAACTGTTTGCAAACATAAATGCAATTGTCAACATAATATATCAAATAATGAGTCATTAATTTGATTTCTAAAAGTATTTTGGAATGATTCAAAAAAAAATTGACAATTTTTTTCCTTATTATTTCACGGGGTATTTGTGGGCTACACCTGCCTTTCTCAGGACTTACACCTGGCTCTGCAGTCAGGGATCACTCCTGTATGTGCTGCTAGTATCATATAAGCTGCCACGGATTGAACCTGGGTCAGCCTCATGCAAGGCAAATACCTGCTGTACTTTCTCTCTGATCCAAAATGTCGCATTATCTAAAAATAGAAAATATTTCAGAAAATGTATGTTTATGATAAGATATATATCTTAAACAAGTATAATTCCCATGGTTTTTATTGCGACTTTATTTTAAACATCTATATATTAGATTAATATATATATTCTCTCCATATAGGCACACTTAACACCCACACACAACACACACAAACACACACACAAGCACACACACACATACATGGACACAGACACACTCTTACAATGGTTCCTTCAAAGTACTGATAAATATCCTTTTATAAAAAGCCCACCTGTACCATACTGATAGCTGTGTTTTTTCCTTTATACTCAGAGACGTTTATTTAAGCCTTGAACGCTTAAGATTTTGAGGACTAAAATTACCACAGAGGATCCATTTTACTTATACCAACTTATTTGTGAAGGAGGAGCCCTTAAGCATATCTAGTTTAACTTTAACCTATAAGTCAGTAAACCACATGACAGAACATTGTTTTTTGACTCAAATGCTAGTAACAGACTCTTTTTTTAATTAGAAAAAATTAGGTAAAGAGAAAGTGAATGTTTAGTGAAAGAGTTTATTCATTCATACAAGTTCCTATTCTTCAATTGTAATAAAAGGATTACATTACATCCAGCAAAGTATGGTTTCTGAGCTATAAAGAATCATCACTTATAAGTCTAAGTGTACTGAAAGCCAAACACTGGGAGACAAAAATGATTAAAGAAAGATTTGCAGTAATTTTCAATGTCCTATTACAGTTCCTGAAAAGTATTCTTTATTTAAAATACGTATGTTTGTATGCAATATACATGGTTATTTATAATAGCTTATATATTATCCTATGATTAAGTACAGGTATGTGCAGATAAATTTAGAATCATGATCACGATCACGAAATCCGATTAATCACCGATTTCTCGGGCGGGCTCAGTAACCTCTCATTTCATCCTTTCCCTGAGATCTTAGAAGTCTATCTCGACTCTGCCCTCCCAGTGATGTCTCACTGGGAGCTCTTTCAGCGTCAGGGGAATGAGATCCAGCTTGTTACTGGATTTAGCATATGAATACACCATGGGAAGCTTGCAAGGCTGTTCCATGTGGGCAGGAAACTCTCAGAAGATTGCCAGTTTCTCCCAGAGGGAGAAGTAGACTACAAGATATCACGTGGCCGCAAAGTGGCTGCGCACTTCTGAGAGCTTGCTTTTTAGTCTCTCTCTGGATGTTGCGATGGGATTGCACACACCTGGGTTCCTCTGCCAGTACCTTCATGCATGAGGCCTGTCCGAACATGTGGAGAGGGGCCTTGAGCATGGCCGTAGCTAGGTTCCGGTGGTCTTCAGCTGCCAGGAGCTCTGCTCAAGGTGGGGAGGGAAGCTGGAGCCCATCCCCTCGAGGGGTCCCAGGGAAGACAGCCAGGCGTGTGGTCAAGAGACTCTCTGCATCACTCCCTTCTGAGAGCTTGCTTTTAAGTCTCTTAAATTTAGAATAGAAATGTAATTTATTGTGTTAGCAGATTAAAACAAATTCCCTGAATAGATTCATTAAAAAGTATTTGATGTTAGGCACATTTATATATCTTAGAAAACTAGGAATATAACTTGAAGTAAATGAAAATTGAGCATATACTCCTAAGGAAATATTAAACTAAACTTCCTAAACATAAGAACTTGAAAATGAATATTATGCTGCTTTTATTAAATATTGTTGGACCTAGAACTTTCAATTTAGTTATCACTAATATCACTTGTCATCCCGTTGAACTTCAATTTGCTCAAGCAGGCGCCAGTAACATCTCTATTTGTCCCTGTTATGTGCTAGTGTAACCCAATGGTATTTGCTCACTCCAGGAACAGGAAGAACCTCAAACCATTCATCAGGGTTTTGATGAGGAAGTCTGAACATCTCATAGGTGGGCGGCCACAGGGTCTTTTGATGTCCAGTGGAATCCAGTCAATAACAGCTCTAGTACATCAGTTGTCTCTGAATCGCATTACGTGTCTGGCCCATCTGATTTTTGATGCCTTGGCAAACGAGGCAACATCCCATGATGGAGGTCGGAACTCCGGATTCCTTCTCTCACTTGAGTGAAACGTGATACTCCAAGCATAGTTTTTCGATTCCTCTTTGGGATACCCGAATAGTGTTCCCATCCTGTTTTCTTAGGGACCAGGTATCTGAGGCATATGTTAGTGCAGGAAGAATGGTGGAGTCGAAAAGATGTGCCTGAGGCTGGAGTTTCCTTGTCCTCTTAACTACTTCTTTGACAGTCTTGAAGGTGTTCCACGCTGCTCTCTTCCTCCTGCACAGTTCTGGCACTAGGTCGTTCCTCACGTTGATTTCTCAACCCAGGTACACAAAGCTGCTGCATTAAGAGATATTTGTTTTGTTGACAGCAAATGGAACATCTCAGGGACTAGTTCATTTTTCATGAGCATTGTTTTGGTGAGATTCAGCTGCAGTCCAACCTTTCCACACTCGCTGTCGAAGTCGGCCAGCATTTGTGCCGCTTGGCTAATGTTTGGTGTTATGAAAACAATGTCATCAGCAAAGTGGAAGTGGTGTAGTTGCCGACTATCTATCTTCACTCCCATTCCTTCACATTCCAGTCGTCTCATGATTTTCTCGAGGTTGGCACTGAAGAGTTTCGGTGAAATGGTATCACCCTGCCAAACTCCTCTCTTTACGTCAATGATCACTTGTAGAATGGTGAGATCTTGGTGCTGAATCTGTAATACAGCTCATGGAGGATCTTGATGTATTGAGTTTCAATGCCCTGTTTGACTAGGGCTTCGATGACTGCTTCAGTCTCAACAGAATCGAAGGCCTTCTTTAAGTAGATGAATGTTAGACAGAGCGGCATCTTGAACTCTCGCGAAACTTCAATGAGTTTGGTCACTGTGTGGATATGGTCAATTGTGCTGAATCCTTTTTGGAACCCGGCTTGTTCACATGGTTGTCCTTCGTCTAGTGTTCTGCCTATTCTATTTAGGATGACTTGAATGAACAATTTGTTTTTTTTTTTTTGTTTGGTTGTTTGGTTTGGTTTTTTTTTTTTTTTTTTTTTTTTTTTGCTTTTTGGGTCACACCCAGCGATGCTCAGGGGTTATTCCTGGCTTTGCACTCAGGAATTACTCCTGGCGGTGCTTGGGGGACCATATGGGACGCCGAGGATCGAACCCAGGTCGGCCGCATGCAAGGCAAACGCCCTACCCACTGTGCTATCGCTCCGGCCCCTCGAATGAACAATTTGTAGATGACGGACAACAGGCAGATTGGGCAAGAGTTGTCAATGCCGTGGATGTCTCCCTTCTTGTACAACAGAACGGTCCTGCTGGTTTTCCCCTGAGATGGAACTTTGCATTCAGACAGGTAGTGTGTGAAGAGCCAAGCCAGTGTATTGATGAGTACTGGTGGCAGATTCTTCAGGTGTTCGGGTCTGACCTTGTCTGGACCGGGTTCTGTACATGTCTTTACCGACGAAATGGCATGTCGAATTTCGGAAGGGATATCCATCCATATCCCACTGGATATGTTGGGAACGAAATATCCATCCTGCAGAATTTGGTATTTTGGCTGGTGGACATGGCTGTCAAAGAGACATGAGTAGAAGTCATGAATAATCCTCTCCATTGCCCTCCTGGAAGATGTGATAGATTCATCAGGACATCAGAGGGCAGTCATCTTGGTCTTGTAGTTGGAGAAGGACAGGCGAGCGTTGCGAATACCTTTCTGGCTTCTGCCGAATCAGTCAGCACTGCTGCTCTTCTATCTTTGAGGTCTTCCTTTATCACTTAGTTAAAGTAAAATAATAAATAGAATAATAAAAGTATATGAGTCTTAAAATTAAAATTGACAGTATCCTAGATCACAGAACACTATAAACCTATAAAGTGCCATCAAGTTTATGCAAGCAACATTTAAATAGTAATATTGTTACAGATTAGCAGGCTATAATATTTCCATATAATTCCACACACAAATAGTAAATACAAAAATACTATTTAAAATAAATTTCATTTTCAGTAGCATTGCAATATGTAAGGTATTTAGTAATAAAACTAATTTTCTTTTTTTATTAGCATTTTATTATATTTATTTAGTTGTTAATAAATAACATATGCTGGTACATGTAAAATATATTTTTCCTAAGGGATGAGTTTCTTTTTTTTTTTAAATTTTTTTTATTGAATCACCAAGTGGAAAGTTACAAAGTTCTCAGGCTTATATCTCAGTTACACAATGCTCAAACACCCATCCCTTAACCAGTGCCCATATTCCACTACCAATAAAAACAAAAACAAAAGCAAAAACGAAACAGACAAACAAACAAAAGAAAAAAACAGATTACATCCCATCCCTCACCCCCCAACCCACCCCGTAGGTGAGTGATAATTTCACTTCCTTTTCTCTTTACCTTGATTACATTCCAGATTTCAACACATAACTCACTATTGTTGTTAGAGTTTCAAAACAGACTCACTATTTTTGTTGGAATTTATCCCCTAAGAATACAGCTCTATTAATAGGGAAATATTTGATAATAAGTTTTCCATTGATGAGAATGAAGAGATAAATGTTAACAATTTCTGTATTATAGTAATTAAGTCCGCGAAGATTTAAGTTTGAAAATGAATCATTTCTCTTCCTGGAACAGCAGTAGCCAAAGTTAGTTCACAGTCTCCATACATGGGTGCAAGCACTTGCTGGAACCCCAATTCCTAAAGCTGTCTCTGGTTCCCGCTTGTTCCACATCCACCGGCTCTGCAGAGGCATGGGCGCCGGGGCCGAAAACCCGGCCGGCCGGAGCCGAGCACGGGCCCCGACTGGGGCTGGCCCTGTATCCCGCGGCTGTTTCAAGTTCAAAGCACACATTTTTTTTTTTTTCCGCGCCAAAGTTCATACCTTCTCAACGGACCCACAAAATGTCGGACACCACGCCTTCTCCCGGAGGGGAGAGAGACCAAGAAGGAAGGTTATTTCCTCCGTTAGCTGGCGTGGGGCAAAAGCTTAGTTCACAGTCTCCATACATGGGTGCAAGCACTGGCTGGAACCCCAATTCCTAAAGCTGTCTCTGGTTCCCGCTCGTTCCACATCCACCGGCTCTGCAGGGGCATGGGCGCCCAGGCCGAAAACCCGGCCGGCCGGAGCCGAGCACGGGCCCCGACTCAAACTAATTTTCAATATAGGAAAATAATATAGAACAATAGATCCAGCAAAGTATTGTCAATAGAACTGAGTGATATTGCTGCAGAATATTTCAACTTGACCAAAAGATCATAGCACAGATCCAAGTTAAAAATGTAAATATATATAGGTATTAAGCATATGTAAAGGCATAGTTATATTCCATTAAGATATATATGGCATTCATTATATAGCTCTCATATATAGCTCTCAAAAATCTATATTCAAAGGTAAAAATAACTAGATCTCCCTACAATTTGATCCTGTAGGCTAAAAGTTCATTTTTGTTTTAGTTAGTTTGTTGATTTGTTTGGGTTTGGTTTCTTTATTGTACCATGTGAATGAATTCAGTTTGCATTTCTCCGTCTGACTTATATCAATAAACAGAATGACCTCTAGGTATTTCATTACAAATGGTAGTATTCCATCTTTTATAGGTGAGTGGTATTCCTTTTATATATTTCATATTTCTCTTATTCAATTTTTATATAGACAGTTTGATTTACTATATATTTAATGATATGGTTTCATGTAATATTACATCATACTTACAACTATTATGTCAGCATGCCTCTACCAATGGCCTAAGTGCTCCCCAAACCTGCCAGTCCCTGTTCCCCTTCCTTATACTCAGTTCTGTAGGCAAGTGCTCAGGTTCAATTGCCATCAGTCATTTGTTATTCCTTTATTAAGTTATGTTTTTCCACATGTATCTTCATATGTTCCTCTTCTTTTAACTGATTTCACTCAACATGATATTCTCCATTTCCTTTCACATGACAACTAATTGTATAATGTCACCTTTTTTTAAAAAAGAAAGCTGAGATGTTTTCCATTGTGTGTGAATATGTCCATATATACATACACATATATATATACATACATACATATATATACACACAGTGGAATACATCTTAGCTATATATGTATATCTATATGTGTTTGTATGAAAAGTTGTGTATTTTAAACTATTCATCTGTTTAAGGGCACTTATTTTCAGATTTTGGCTATTATTAATAATACTGCAATGGAAATGGCAGTGCGAATTTTTTTTTTTAAATAGGCTTTTGGTCCCTTGACTGCAGATGACAGGAAGTTGAATTGCTGAATTGTATAAGTTCATACATACCTACAACTATTAAGTTATAAGTTCAATTCTTAATTTGGGTGTAAATTTCCATTCCATTTTAAATAAGGTTGAAATAGTTGACATTTTCACCAACAGTGGTTTGTTTCTATTCTTTTTTGATGTGTGCCAATCTTTTTTGTGTGAAGTGATATCTCATTGTTTTAATCTGTGTTTACCCAATCACAAGTGGTGAAAAGTACCTTTTTGTATACCTTTTTGCCATTTGTGTATCTTCTTTGAAGAAATGTTTCTTTAGCTCTTAGTTTTAAAAAATTTTATTAAAACACTATGATTTGCGATCTTCTTCATAGTTGCTTCAAATGCAATACTGCAACACCAACCACAAGATCAGTGTCAGCTTTCCTCCACCAATGTTCCCAGGTCCCCTCTCATATCCCATGCTGGCTTCATGGGATATGTCCTCTTGACAGGCAGCTATCTGAGTTCAGATATTAAAATTTAGGTCTCCTGATTTGACTTTATGGTTTGGATATTTGACTCTATCATTCCTTAACACCACTGGTGTAATAAGTCCCCTTGATCTTGCCCCTGTTGCTTCTCATCTGTCTATTCTCCCCTTTCCTCCACTCTAACTTTCCTTCTCCTTCTAATAGTCTGGGTCCAAGGTTAATATGGGCACCCCCCCTTTAAAACATTGCATTTCCTCATCCAGTTATTCTAATATAACTTATACCATCCTGTTTATCCTTCTCTTTCTGCCTTACTTCATAAAGCTGGGGAAAGAAAAACTCCCCCATCTTAAGTTTTTATTAGGATTTTTAGTTATTTTTTTTAGGATTTTTAGTTATTTTATTAGGATTTTTAGTTATATTAGAAGTTGTATTACTCCATATAAAATTTAATGGTATTTATTCCATGTTCCTAAATAAATGCCAGAAAAAAAAAACATTGGGTGTGGGGAGTACAGGGGCTTGATCACACTGGGTGACGATGCTCATAATGTTCAGGGCTTTCTCACAGCTCTGTGCTCAGAGGTTACACCTGGCCATGATCAGGGGACTATATTGGGTCCTGGAAATCAAACCCTGGTCACTACTTGGAAAGCAAGTGCCTTATCCACTGTCCTATCTCTCCAGCCCCCTGAGGGGAATTTTTATAGATACTTCACTGAATCTGTTTAGTGGTCATTTTATCTTTTTTTTTAATTTGAATATAATTGATGCACTGTGATTTATAATTCTTTTAACAACAGAATTTTGTGCATGCAGTGTTCAAATACCTTCCACTAGTGTGTCTGTTTCCCTTCCCTTTCTCCAGGATCCCTCCCATCCACCCCCAACCCCCACCTTCTGTAATTTCAGTATCAGAGACCAGTTCACAAGTTGTATTGACTTTCGACATTTGTTAGTCCCTACTGTGCTTTTTAGATTGTGTATATGAGAGAGACATTCTTTCTCTCTCTCCTAACTGGCTTCACTAAGCATATGGTCTCTAGTTCCATCTGCATAGCAGCAAATTTCATGATTTCATCTTATAGTAAAATAGTATTCTACTATGCATACATACCACAGTTTCTTTAAAAGAAATAATTTTATTTTATAAGTCTTTAACCTCCTTTATTGATTTCCAGTTACTTGATTTTCCTGGGGCAAGTTGTGAATGAGATTTCTTCTCTCTACTTCATTGTTTGCATATATAAATGCCATGGGTTTATGTGTGTTGATTTTTGATTTTGTAGTCTGCTTGCTATTTATTTTGTATAGAAGTTTATTGTTTCTGGGAATTATTTTGTAGCATCATTAGAATTTTATTATTATGGCATTTGCGAATAGTAATAAATTGACTTCTTTTCCAATTTGGATCACCTTAGTATCTCTTTTTTTGTGTTTAATTGTTATGACAAAGACTTCTGATACTGTGTTTAGTAACAGTGGTGAAAGTTAACAACTTTGATTTGCCCTGAATCTTAGAGTAAAAGCTTTTGGTTTTTCAACTTTGAGCGTGATATTATGTATGTTATTGTGGTAAAACAATTTCTCTAGGAAATTAACAAAATCTCATCTAAGGAGATTATTCCAGATTACTAGGAGATCCATTTAAGGGTGGGATCCAAACAAGGCTGTGTCACTGTCTTCCTTCCTCAGCTAGTAATCCACTTAAATAGTTATAGTAAATTTACTTCTAATATTTCTAGCAATGTCATTCTGTGTGAGCACAGTAAGAGATATATCAGACTTAAAGTTTGGTTCTTCCTGAAGACATTCACTATATATTCCAGACCACAGTCCTTAGGCCAGGTCTTCCTAACACCATCAGGGTCCTAGTCTTATCGTTACTTTTGGATCATGACAGTATTTGTCTATGACCATGTTCGAAACTTATAGTTGAGTATTGTGGCGCTTTGGCCTGACCCATTTTGATGCCAGGGTAGCTCACAGCTTGCCCTGGGTCCATTCTGTCCCTCGTCGGGACCCTGCTTTTGGGGTGCTAGGAACTAAGGACAACTGAGTCGAGAAAGCAGATTCCCAGGAGTAAATATTACTGGAGTCAATCGGCTCCTAAGTTACAAAGCATAATATTAACTGTCTTCCTGTGTTTATACAGAAAGGCCATTGCTCTAAGGTAAACTAAGTTTCCTGTGGCAAGGCTCAAAGGACAAACGCAATGTTATCCTACAATCATCGATTTTTATCCTTTTTTGTATTGGTATGGAATGTTCCACTGATTGATTTGTATGTATTAAACCATCTTTGCATATCTAGAATAAATCTTACTCCTGGATCATGGTATATGATTCTTTTAATGCATATACCATATCTTTTTATCCAGTTAATTGTTGATGGATACTTAAATTGTTTTTTGTTTTCAGCTATATAAATAATGCTGTAAAAGACATGAGGCACATTTGTCTCTTAAAATTAGCAGTTTGTAGGCTACAGAGATTGTACAGAGTGTAATACATTTACCTTGAAGGCAGTGACCACCCCATTTCAATCCCCAACACCCTAAATAGTAGCACCCACTCCACCAGGAATGATCACTGAGCTCAGAGTCAAGAGTACACACTGAGTGCTATAGATATGACCCTAAAACAAAGCAAACCAACACAATATTAGGGGGTATACTTGGGGGTAATATGGAGTAAATATCCAGAACTGGCATAACTGGATCATATGGGATTTTGATTTTTAATTTTCTTATGTATACTGCTTCACATAATGACTTACTAATTATTTTCATCATCAACAGCATTCAGGAGTTTCCTTGTCCCCATTTCCTCTCCAAAACATGATGCTCTATTCTATTGGATAATGGTGATTCTCAAAGGTGTAAGATGATTTCATTGTTTAATTTTTCATTTTCATACTAGTAAGAAAAACAAACTGGAGGCTTGAGTGATAGCACAGTGGGTAGGGTGTTTGCCTTGCACACGACTGACTTGGGTTTGATTCAGTTCGAGAAATGCCAGAAGTAACCCCTGAGCATCGCTGGGTGTGACCCAAAAAGAAAAAAAAAGAAATAAACATTTTTTCACACTCTTTGGCTGTCTTTATGCATTATTTGCAGAAGCCAGTTTTTAACTAGGGCATTTCTTTAATGTTGTTGTTATGGATTTTTGTAAGTTTTGATTTTATTCTTTTGTCATCCATAAGATATGCAAATATTTTGTTCCTTTTGATATGAATATTTTCATTTAACTTATCATTTCTTTTGTTGTGCACAACCTTTTTAATGTAAATTTTACAATTTAATATAATGAGATTTATATGTTTCTGCTTTTGTTTCACTTGATATTCGAGTTGAAACTATCTCAATTTCCTAAAATCAAGGATGTGATCAACAAAAGTTCAAAATACTAAATATTTCTGTAGGAATTACATAGAATTGGATAAGGAAAGAATACTGAGATAAATTAATGCTACTATATGGACACAAATTGCTACAATAATGCTAATAGTATTTAAGAATTTATATTAATTTAGTATATTGTAAACTATTATTTCTAATACTACCTACTATAGGACTAGGAGTGATAACACAGCAGTAGGGCATTCGCCTTTCACATGGCCGACCCGTGTTCGATTCCTCCGCCCCTCTCAGAAAGCCCTGCAAGCTACCAAGAGTATTGTGCTGAACGGCAGAGCCTGGCAAACTACCCATGGCATATTGGATATGCCAAAAACAGTGGCAACAAGTCTCACAATGAGAGACGTTACTGGTGCCCGCTTGAACAAATCTATGAGCAATGACATGAGGATGAGAGTGACAGTGATGACAGTGACAGTGACTATAGAGCTAGACTACAAGATGTTTTCATCACCATAGGATTGTATTATCAGATCACTTTAAAAAATTTAACATATATTTCTATTTCTGTAGTTTAATGAACTGCAATAGGATATTAAAAACTCAGGGAAAAAATGGTAACTAATTAACATTATTGTAAAGCATTTTCTGAATTTATGTGACCTTGGTGGGAGTTATGAAAGTGCTTTATTCAGATTTTCCTCCAAGAGAGACTGCTGCAAGGAGAAAGTTCATACACTATGCTGTTAGGGTCCACTTTGGCATGGGGGTCAGCTCTATTCCTCCCGAGTCCTGATAGTAGAGCCAGACCTTTGTACCTTCCATGACAGTATCCTCAGTGGGCATTTGAACGCCTCACCCAAAATTTCAGTTTCATTGTCGTCTAGGGCATTTTCGCACCCAATCCTCTTTGCTCATTTTTCTCATCTCACCTGCATTATGAAAAGATCTAAATGGTCTCTGCCTACTAGGTCTTTTTCCCTTTTCATTAGATATGTTTTATGCCCATAAATATTTTTACTTTAAGCATTGTCTTAGAATATGAGACAGAAAATCCCAAATTTGCAAAACTATACATTTTTAAACATTATAACCAAATATTCTTTTGAGATACTATGAAATTGAAACTCCTTGGAAGATGATGTCTTTTTTTTAATTTTTAAAATTTTATTGAATCACCATGAGATAGTTACAAACTTTCATGTTTGGATTACAATCTCACAGTGATCGCAATACCACTTCTGGGAATATATGCCAAGGATGCAAAAGAGCATAGTACAAATGATATCTGTACCTGTATATTCATTGCAGCACTGTTCACAATAGCTAAAATATGGAAACAACCCGAGTGCCCTAAAACAGATGACTGGTTAAAGAAACTTTGGTACATCTACACAATGGAATACTATGCAGCTGTTAGGAGAGATGAAGTCATGAAATTTGCTTATAAATGGATAAACATGGAGAGTATCATGCTAAGTGAAATGAGTCAGAAAGAGAGGGACAGACATAGAAGGACTGCACTCATTTGTGGAGTGAAGGGTAGCATCACATGAGGCTGACACCCAAGGACCGTAGATACAAGGGCCAGGGGGACTGTCCCATAGCTGGAAGGAAAATGTCTTAAGTCTTCTTAAGTCAAACCTAATTGCTACCAAATGAAGAAATTATAAAAACATATATATGTGTGTATGTATATGTATGTATATCTGTATACACATATACATATATGTATACATATGTATAGCACTGTAACACTGTCGTCCCATTGTTCATCTGTTTGCTTGAGTGGGCACCAGTAACGTCTTCATTGTGAGACTTGTTGTTACTGTTTTTGGCATATCTAATGTGCCATGGGTAGCTTGCCAGGCTCTGCCCTGTGGGCAGGATACTCTCGGTAGCTTGCTGGGCTCTCCGAGAGGGACGGAGAAATCAAACCCGGGTTGCTGTGTGCAAGGCAAACACCCTACACACTGTGCTATCACTCCAGTATGTATATATATATATGTATATATATATTATACATAACATATGTAATTATACAGTTTGGGGTGATACCTATTGGTATTTGAGGCTTACTCTTGACTCTGTGCTCACAAATCACTACTGGCAATGCTTGTGGGACCTAACAGTACTGGATATCAAACCAAGGTTGGCCACTTGAAAAGCAAGTGACCTACTCACTCTAATATATCTCTGACCTGCACATTCATATTTTTATAGTAAAAAAATGTTATTTTTAATTAAATATGTGTCACTTTTTGCTTTAGTAAATGGAAAAGTGCAGTTTTTTTTCTACATACCCTTTGTTCCTTACTTCCAAAATGCAGACGATGGAAAAGTAATATCCATAGCCAGAGATAATCCCTATAATCATTTGATTAAATAACTTTGCCATTCCAATGTGTAGTTTTATGTATGTCAATGTGAATTTAAAGCAAAAGCACCAGAAAAAAAAAGATAAAAGTAAATATATCTTATTTTACTTGATGTCTTTAAATATTAAATATTTTATATACAAATTAAATTCATTATAAAGTTTCTATACAAACTAGTGAGAAAAGTAAAAGTCTCTGTAGCTTATTGGATATCACAAAAGATTTTTTACTTTGTAAATAACATAATCATAAATATTGTTGTTCGCTTCATTTTTTGATGGGGCACCCCTGAAGAGTTAAGGGCCTTTCCATGTGTTGTGTTTAGGGACAACTCTTAGTGCTACATTTGCGGACAATGTTGGACATCAGGCATTTACGCTTGTCACCATACACTTTGAATGGCCGGTACTGTAAGCTCTGTTCTTCTGGACCCTAGCCTCATTACTTTTATAGTTGCTCTGTAGCACTGTCGTCCCATTGTTCACCACTTTGCTCGAGCGGGCACCAGTAACGTCTCCATCGTGAGACTTGTTACTGTTTTTGGCATATCAAATACTGCACGGATAGATTGCCAAGCTCTGCCGTGCAGAGAGGGATGGAATAATTAAACCTGGGTCCGCTGCGTGCAAGGCAAATGTCCTACCCACTGTGCTATCACTCCAGTCCACATTTATAGTTACAGAAAAAAAATATTAAATGTGATAAATCTAGGAAAAATAGTTCTATTAAACTTATAAACAGAAGAATTTTAGTTCAGAAACCAAGAGGTGACCACATGGGAGTCATATCACAAGTTGAGTCACTAAATATTATGTTGGCAATACATAAAGTATATTTGAAATGTATTCATTCATTTGTCCACTCATTCTAATAGGTTTATCAAGCACTTAGAGGGGAGATACCAAGGTTAGATATTATAAATATGTTTTTGGTTGGGCTAAACCTAAAATTCTGGAACTTACACAAAACAATGAAACTTAAGATTTATTTTCAAGAGCTAGTCATGACAAGATCATATTTAGCTTCAAAATTATGGTTTATTTTTATTCAGAGTAATTAACTAATTCTTTTGGATGGCTACATTCAAATCAAGGAGACTAAATTCATTATTTTAATGAGATAAAGTTTAAATGATTCTCTCCTCATAAAGCATTCATACTGGATATGTTTAAAAATGCATTTGTCTTAATGGTTTCAAAATGTCCTTCCTTGGTACTCTTGTAAGGGATGGAGAGTTAACAGCCTATTATTGTGTACTCCTTACTGAGCTGTTAATAGCTTTACAGTCTTTCAAAGAATACACCTGCTGCTCATAAAAACATTTATGTTGCTACAGAATTTGGCTGTGTTTTAATATTATGCTTTTGCAGTGACCTTGTAGAAACCATACTGATCTGATATTTTAGGGGAGAAAAAATGAAGGTATAATATCTATTCTTTTACATGAGTATATCATTGGAAAATTCTGTAATGATTTTAATTGTAAGGACATTAATATTTTTAAAAGTTTTCCTTTGATGGTTTTAACTTTCTTGATAATTTTAATAGCATTTTCTTTGTTCATACTTTTATTCTTGAAAAGTTTCATGTTTGGAAGAAGACAGTTTACATTCATATGTACGTGTATATTTTAAATAGAAATTGGTTACTTAAATATTATTGGAAATAAAAATTTTTTCATAGGATGATTGGAAGAATAAGAATATTAGAATTAATTTAGGTCATTCTTTTGCTTTTAGTAGTGGTAAATACTTATTCACAATGATAAAATGCAGTTTTAGCTGAGGAAGTATTCTGTAGCCTTCATGGTTGAATGCAATATAAATTAATTGTTTTTGCATAAGTTTCAGTTGGCAAAGGCAAATTGCTCTCAGAACCTGTTTTTGATCCTTTGAGTTCACACAAGGACATTTAAAGACAGCAATTAATGCAATAAATACTTCCATATGCCCCTTCATCTTGATTCAGTGTGTAAATCACAGGAGTTGGATGAATGAAATATGTCTGTCCTTTATAATTTAGTGATGCACAAAGATGTGTGGCTTTCCCTTATCAAGAACGCTTATGGAATTTAATTAGATATGAATTTTATTAGAGAATTATGTCATATTTTTTTAATCTGAACATCTTTAACACCTCCCCATCTTATAAAGAAAACCGTGAAGTACTTTAGAAGACTTACTTCATTTGTTTGTTAGTTCAGTAGCATTTTTTTATTGTTACTATCTACTGAAGAATGGCAAACTGACAGAGAGAGGTAGTTGGCAGATATACACTCTAATCACCTGAAACAAATCACATTCAAGGATATTACAAATCATCATTTTAATCTCAGAATGATGCTGTTGTATCAAGAAAGATATATTCACTCAACTGAGCATGACCTAAAATGCAAGTAACTGACTTGAGGCCCAAAGTAACATACTCAAAGGAAAATCTATCATCTCAAGAGATATCTGGAGGCTAATGCTTTTTTTATATATAAATTTCAAATGAACACAAAGCACATCTAATGCCAGACTCCTGGCTATTTGGCTGACAATTCTTACAAAAATTTTTGACATACAATTTGAACTTAAAATTCTAGATGCCTCATTCATTAAATAATCAATAAAATTCACAGCCAGTAACTTAGAATAGTTCATTATTAAGTACTAATACTATAATACTAAGATGCACAACTGACACACCCAACTATAATAACATTAACAGCAACAATGACCAATGATTAATCTCATACATTTGAAGACATGTTTCTTTTACTGAATATAAAAGTGTACAGTATTTTTACAAATATTATTATTTGATCCATCACAGCAATTTTTGTGAGGTTAAAAGAACTGAGAATTTTTTTTTAATTTTTTGTCTGAGTGCTGTGTGACTCAGTAATTTTATGATGTGCCAAAGATAATCATACATCATCCCCAAAAGATATTCCGTTTCTCAAAATTCTAGTCCAATGCCTTGAATAGTGATGCTATTCAGTTAACCAGTAAATATAGAAGATTCTATTTAAACTTTACCAAAATTTGACATCTCCACGAAAATCTTCAAAAATGTAGAATCAGAGAAATAGTATAGTGGTGAATATAAAAGTGGTGAACATACAAAGAAGGCAATTGCTTAGTATGTAGACAATGCTAGAACTGATCCTTGAGTGCAGGTCAGTGAGCCACCCCACCTCCCTACACACACACAGACATTACCCTCACTCCCCCGCAAAAAAAAAAAATCCTTGAAAAGCACATACTCTCCTAAACACATTATGATAGAAAACTTTCAATTACTTTTCTTTTTCTTTTTCTTTTTGGGTCACACCCAGCGATGCTCAGGGGTTACTTCTGTCTCTGCACTCAGGAATTATTCCTGGCGATGGTCAGGGGACCATATCAGATGCTGGGAATCGAACCCAGGTAGGCTGCATGCAAGGCAAACGCTCTACACGCTGTGCTATCAATCCAGCCCCCAATTTTTTTTAAAAGATGTCAGAAAGATAGTACAGCAGCTAAGACTAGTTAACTGCCTTTTACATGGCTAATCCAGGTTCTATCCCTATATGGTTCCCTGAGCACCGTCATGAGTGATTTCTGAGCACAGAGTCAGGAGTACCTCTGCGATGGCTCCCAAACAAAACAGAATAGCTGTTTTTAATCTATTGTGTTTTAGTTGTTTAGTTTTGTCTTTGATACTTTCTTGACAAATCTGTCATTAATTTCAAATCAAGAATTCATAAATTCTTCCAAAGGACCTAATTATTAGGTATTTAAGGTGATTAAGTACTATGTGTGAAGATAGGTTTGTTCAAATATCATAAATGAAACTAGTGGCCAAAAATTAGATCAATTATCTATTTCATAGAATACTTGAGCTTGAAATGTAAACTAATGTAGACTAATGTTTAATCTGCTAATTCCAGTTACCTATTATTGCATAAAAAACTACCACCAAAATGTGGTGACTTAAAAGTTGGATTTATAAATATTATATCACACAGATCTGTGTCCTGACATTTAAATAGCACACTTCAGGGGCAATGCATCTGTGATCCCCAGTTTCAAAGACCTTGGCTGGGGTAATAAAGCATAGATTAAAGACTGGGAGAATTGGGACTGACCATGCATCATCTCGTCATCATCATCTCTGTGTTCCTGTCCCACTAACTCTCATTCATCCTTCTCTCCCCTACACATCCTCATCTCTCCTATCACCTCAATCTCCAATGCTCTCTTACCTGACTATCTTGGACTGCCGCATTATTTCAAATTAGTCATACTACTGAGATTTTAACACAAAAGCTAAAAAAAAAAAGTAGAAACCGCCAATTTTCTTATGTTCCTATTTTATTCAGCATTCCTAATTTATTTCCCAACTTTATTTCAAGTTCCTACTTCATTGGTCAAATGGGTCATAGTCCAAATCATATTGTAAGGAAAGAAGTATAGACCCCACATTTAAATGAGAGGACTATACAGGAGTTTATAGCTACCTTTAATTTCCCAGACTTCTTGATTTAGACCCAGATAATATTTTTATGTACTTTGTTTCTTCTGGTTTAATCATTGAAAAATAATTATTTTGGGGACCAGGGAAATAGCTCAAAAGGCTGAAATATATGCTTTGCATCTGAACTCTGGAAATGAGTGATCGCCTGAGCATTATTTGTACCCAAGCATCACAAGTGGCATGACCCTAACTATATTATATATATACATATATATACATATTTTTCAGTAGAGGAAATTAGCAAATGTATTAATTTGAATGTGTATGGCATTCCAAGTATTCCAATCCTACTTAATTATATATGGGAAACATTTTAGGATAAAGATGATTATAAAACAACAAAAGAAGTAAACAAAATGAGAAAACTTCAATAGAAACCTTCCAGTTTTTTTTTCTTTTCTGATCAGACACTGGGTTGTGCCAGTATATTTATAATAAGTAAAATAAAATAATGCAAATCAAAGTATTTTTATCAAGTATAAAAATAAGGAGACTTTGGCAAGTTCCAGGCGAAAGAATACATTACTATGACCACCAGCTCCTTGAAGTACAGCTTGCATGAACTATTTGTAGTCAGTTTGCATGAGCTACCTTTCTAATTGTAGTCAAAACAGACTTAACTGTGATGGGGTTATTTTCCATTTACCAGTAACTTAACTTACTGCTTAATCATAGGTAACTTTCTTTTAAAATTTGATTTTAAAGTAAGATTATATGTATAGTAATTAAATAAATAATACACCAACTATTTGATAATGAGCAGGCTTAAATGCTATTTCTGGGAAATGAGCTTGCTTTGCCTTGAGGCTTTTTAACTTCTATTTTAGCACTTTCTGTCTTCATTTGCACATTTTAAAGTTCCTTTGATTTCATACACACATGTATCTATAGTATCTTCAGTAAGCTATTAATTAATAAAATATGTTTAGTAGCATATTAATTTTCTCTGTGATGAAATGTTGCCCAGTTTCTAGTCACAGTATTTTGACAAATCTATTTCTATCATATTTCATTGTAAAGCTCTAGGTATTCGCTTGATGGCATATTTTAATATTACCAGTCTTCTGAGGAAACTCAAAATCGATGAACACATTAATCATTAACTGAAAATATTGAGTTACTTATGTCATAATGGAATGCTTTTCAAGTCAAGATGATATCACTTCTAAAGAAGGTTTAGATCTTTATTTCAGGAGTTGGGAATTTTGTTACTTGTATCCAAAATTAAACTTGTATCTTTGTAGATCAGTTGAACATAGCTTTATTTTTGCTTTAAATAACACAAGTATTCCTGTCATCAAATCACAATTAACACATATAAGCAAATAATAAAATATTCAAGGTCAGCTTTGGTCACAGAAGACATTTAAATGAGAAAGACAAAATAAAAATAAATTTTCAAAAAGTGTTTTCTTTTTTTCTAAATAAAGCTAAGAAACTCTTCTGCTTTATGTATTTATTTTTTTCTTTTAAATACTAGAAGTGGCTTTTAACATATTTGGCCATACTTGGAAAAATATAGCACTCATAGTCACTAATGATAATGTTTATCCAGAGATATTTTTCTATAAAAATTTTCTCACCCCCTACTGTATTCCTAATCTAAGTGAGACTCTACTCATTTACCTCTCTCAGTATCCACTGTCTGATGAAGATTTTTAAGTCCAGAGACACTATGATAGACAGTCTCTTGCATCTACTCTGCTGTTATTTCATTTTCAATGAATCATATTTATTATCATTTCTTTTTCCTATTATCTCAAAATTAGTGGCACTATTAAACTACTGTTTTAATTTTTTAATTTTTTTCCATTTTTAAAATTTGTTAAATTTACATCCTACAATAAGGTAGAACTTATCAAAGCACAATCCATGAATTGCCTTTCTGTTTTTATGTCATTTTAATCACTAATGTTCTGATGATTTAGCATTGGAAATGTTCAATTTCACACCTACAATACCATTTATTTTTAAAAAGTCAACATATGCATTTTAGTATCCCCAAAGATGTTTCAGGTGTTTTTTCTTCTTAGTGACATTGGTTACTAACACCCTAAATTTTATTATAAATTTGCTTTTAATCTAGTTTTATGCAGTTATTTTAGTAATTACCTGATTTGGGGCTGGAGTGATAGCACAGCGGGTAGGGCGTTTGCCTTGCACGCGGCCGACCCGGGTTCGAATCCCAGCATCCCATATGGTCCCCTGAGCACCGCCAGGGGTAATTCCTGAGTGCATGAGCCAGGAATGCCCCCTGTGCATTGCCGGGTGTGACCCAAAAAGAAAAAAAAAAAAAAGAAGTAATTACCTGATTTTTTTTTAATGTTTGGTTTGAACTAGGTATAATCTTGAAATATCCAGGATAAAATCGCTTTATTCATTCTCAATATTAAAATAAATGTTCTTAAATATATTCTTTTTAAGTATGTGCATTTTCTCTTATATATAAAGTATTATTTTTATAACCAAGTTTACATAGGAGTTAAATTTTTATAAAATATCAAAAGTTTTAATGATCAGTGACAAATTTCAAGTGGTCATTTGTACATAATGGATTTTTACAAAAACCATTAAAGAGTTTTCAATTGAAGATGTTTTTTTCTGGGTTAGATATCAAGCTTTAAGCAGCTTATATTTACTTGAAAACCCTTATTAGTATCTATAGAATAATTGAGCATAGAAAAAATCCATACAAAAAAGATTACACAAAGCCATATGAATGAGGTAAAGCAGCATAAATGTTAAGTCACTGTATCACTGTATCACTGTCATCCTGTTCCTCATCAATTTGCTCAAGCGGGCAATAGCAATGTCTCCATTGTGAGACTTGTTACTGTTTTTGGCATTTCGAATGTGTCATTGGTAGCTTGCCAGGCTCTGTCATGCATGCGGGATACTCGCAGTAGCTTGCAGGGCTCTCTGAGAGGGACTGAGGAATCAAACCCAGGTCAGCCATGTGCAAGGCAAATGCCCTACCCACTGTGCTATTGCTCCAGCCCTAAATATAAATATTAAGTCATATATTAAGATATATTTAGGCGCAGATCTATAGTATTTCATTTAAAGCATGCTGTTTTAAATTTTAGTATAAGTAAAATCTTGGATGTTCATGTTGTTCCTAAGAAAACAAGTAAGCTATACTGACATATATTTACATTATAGCTTTGCATTTTGATTATGGAAGTGCTATAAACTATCAAAATATTTTTCTTGTATATCATTTGAATTGTCATTAATTATACAAACTAATTTTAACTTGCTCAAAAATATAGGGCATTTTAAAGCAAAACTTATAGAGCAAAGATTTTATTTTTGTTGTTGTTGTTTTCAGTCATTTGGATATCATGAGAGTCCATAGTATACTGGGGACATTGCATTAACAGTGGATATAAAGAGATTGACAGGACTTCTCACAGCATCTGCAGTGTTCCTTTGAGGCACCAGCCTACTGTAACTGTGAATTAAATGTACCAGCCATTGATAATAGCTCCTAAATGAAACAAATAATGTTATACATTATAGAGCTTCTGTAGCCTGTAAAAAGCTTTCACATGTTATTCTGTTTCAACCTTACTATAAGTCTGACTCTGTGAAATGTTATTAACTTTCTAGTGTTCATAGATGAACTAACAACTAAGATTTCACAGGCCTCATTCTATCACCAGTATTTTTCATAAGTTTCACTATAATAATTTAACTATTTCTCATAACAGTAAATGTAAGCACTGTTTCAAGCAGTTAATTATCTATATGTAAGTCATCCATTTGGAGACAATTCTTTGTGAATGTTTAACTTTAGGTCAATACTCTCTTACCAGTAAGTATATTTCTATGCCATCCTCTACTACTACTCAACACTGAATGTTCAGAAGCTGAATTTAATTTTCATTTTAAGAGAAACAAGATTCACACTGGAAAGAATATAAGAAGAAAAAAGTCATAAAAGCATTTCAAATGATTTGGGGCTGTCTTCTATTTTGGATTACTTGGGATAATCAAGAGTTGATTGTAGTAAATTATAGCCATGGTATACTAAATGATACTTCTCAAAAAATGCAGTCAGAAAGTAGTTGTGTACTTAGAATATCTACTTCCACATTTTTCTTACTTATGCATAATTTATCATTTCATCAGTTATTACCTAAAATACTACAGAACATCTTAGCCACTAGCTAGGAACATCCTACCAACTAGCTTATTAACCCCTCTCTTTCTAAACTACAAACTCAGTGTGCATCAATGAAAGCAATAAAATAAACTTTCTCAGTTACCAGCTGTGCAACCAACTCTAATGACTGTGGAATAATTTTACAATGTACTAGTCAAGGATATAGATCAAGGCTGGATCAATAATACAGGGGGCAGATCTCATGCTGTACACATAGCCAACCTGAGTTTGATCTCCAGAACCCACCATATATTGTTTCTGAGCAGTGCACCCCCCGACCCCACCGGATACCATCATGAGTTAGCCCTGAGCACTGATCCAAGAATAATTCCTGAGCAGCACCAGGAGTAACTGCCCCCCACCACCAAAAAAAAAAAAAAAGACTACAGAACAGCCCAGTCTCAGGAAAGTGGCAACCAGGAATGCTAAATATATTCAACTTCAATTCTGTTTCTTTCTCTGTATCTTCTGGAGAACCTTTTTATCAGTTCAGTTGCCCAGTTTGCTCTTATATGTGGGGGAAATAAACCTGTAGATGCCAGCTTCATTTTGCCCTTTTGGTGTGGTGATCTTAATTCCCGTCACATAAAATGGCATAGTGAAATTGTACAAGGTTTACGGTGCTTGCATTACACTCAGCAGACCTCAGTTTGATTCCTGGCAGCATACGGTCTCTAAACATCCTGACATCCTGACCGTTGGTTGGGAGATCTCCTCCAATCACGCCCCATATGGGAGACCTCCCAAATATCCATTCCCACCAAAATAAGAAGTTACTTAGTATGAGCTGGAAACCTACTTGTTTGGGGGTCCTACAGGAGAGCAACAGTTGCAACATTCTAGTCTCTGGTCATATATGAAGATACATATTGACACAAACTAGAAAAGGACATGTTTAGAACATATAAAATTATACAATCTCTGCAGCATTCTGCAAATATATATATATATATATAATGAAGAAAAATAGAATACAAACTCTCCATCACAGCCCTAAAAAATATTTTTGTAAATGTAAAACGTTTTCTAGTGAAGAGCATATGCAAGCAAATGTAAAGTATATAAAAATAAAAGATATTCAAAATCACCTATATGCTAATCTGTATTGTCTGATCAATGAGAGAAAAAAAAGGAATGAAGAAATATAAAATAAAAATATAAAATTAAATCTAATATTACTAAGTCAAAAAGTCTATTCAATTGAAAATTCAAAATTTATTACTTCAAATGACTTAATAAAATAAATAAGATTATCTATTAGGAGAAAAATGTTATTTGTGGGGTGAGTTTTTAACAGTACAAGAAAATTAGATGTAATGTTATATCAGTAATATATCACTGTATCACTGTCATCCCGTTGTTCACCTATTTACTGAGTGGGCGTCAGTAACATCTCCATTTGTCCCAACCCTGAGATCTTAGCCACCTCTCCTTACTCATCTTTCCCAACAATTAGATACTATTTCAGGGTCAGTGGAATGAAACCAGTTATTGTTACTGTTTTTGGCATATCAAATACACCACGGGGAGCTTGCCAGGCCTCTGGCGGAGTTGGAGGGGATACTCTAAGTAGCTTGCCAGGCTCTCCAAGGGGAATATATATATATATTCCCCCACTTAATATATATATATAAAGTGGGGGGATACTCTAAGTAGCTTGCCAGGCGGAATACCGAGAGTATTCCGCCTGCATGGCAGAGCCTGGCAAGCTATCTGTGGCATATTTGACATGCCAAAAACAGTAACAATGGGTCTCATTCCCCTGACCCTGAAAGAGCCTCGTATCATTGGGAAAAATGATTAAGGAGAGGCTGCTAAAATCTCAGGGCTGGGAGGAATAGAGATATTACTGGTGTCCGCTCGAGTAAATTGACAAACAATGGGATGACAGTGATACAGTGATACTCTAAAACCAGGAGTAGAGAGACAGTACGGGTGGTAAGGTGCTTGCCTTGCACTGCAAAGTGTAGTTTGCACTCCCTATGGTCCTCTGAGCATTACAGTGATCCCTCAGCACAGAGCCAGGAATAAGTCCAGCCCTGAGCACTACAGAATGTGGGGTGGTGTAATAGGTGGAGAGAGGGGGCAGGTCAAGCAGTTCACCAAAAAGGCCATCCAATTAATCAATTAAAAAGTGCAAAAAAGCTGAGAGGTACAAGCTTACAATGTTGTGATTTCTGGCAGATATTTCTCTGGACTTAGTTACTAAAATACTAAAATACAGAAATCCAAAACCTGCAGCTGCTAGTGCGGCCTCTCAACCTCATATCTCTTCATTCTCAGCAATGGAAATCAAATTATCAAATGCTTTCTTTTCAGCAGGTCGACTTTAGGGCAGAGAAACTCCAAATCAATAATAGTGAATTTTTTGTTGAAATATTGAATGTAATCAAAGTAAAGTGAAAGTAAAGTGAAATTTACCAGTTACACATGCGGGGTGGGGGGCTGGGGAGGTTGGGGGGAGGGGGAGGTATACCGTGATTCTTGGTGGTGGAATATGTGCACTGGTGAAGGGATGGGTGTTTGAGCATTGTATAACTGAGACTTTAACCTGAAAGCTTTGTAACTTTCCACATGGTGATTCAGTAAAAGAATTTTTAAAAAAAAGTGCAAAATTATGTAATGACAAAGAAAAAAATCGAGAACCACAAAAGATACTATTATATCTTCACAATATCAATATCAATAATCAATACAGTATCAATAGTGATACAACAAATATAGTGGTTAATTTTATTTTAATCTCTAAAACTTAACAAGTATTTCTGAATATAAGATAAAGTAATTTATAAGATTGTCATATGCCTAGCTCCAGAATGATCTATTTTGATTGCTTCAAGTAACAGATAATTCTCATCTTGTATAATGTATTAAACTACATTTTTTAAAATCAAAGTTTTAGAAGCCAGAGAGATAGTACAGTCGGTAGCATATTTGCCTTGTAAGTGGCCAACCCTGATAAGAACCCCAGCACCATATGGCCCTGACCTTGCCAGGACTAGCCCCTAAGCATAAACCCTGAACACTGCCAGGTGTGGCTCAAGAAAACAAAATAAAAGTCTCACAGTGTATTTTCTAAATATTACCAAATCCAAATATCATAAACAAATTGATAATACAAAAGCAAAGAAAATTCTAGGTTAGACCATTTACAATCATTTTAAATTTTGTGAAGACTTGTCTTTTACAGAGAAGCAAATTTATATGTTCACATTAATAATCAGAGTATTTAAATGTGAAAATAAAGCTGTGAAAAATCTTGGAAATTTTTAACCAGGAAGAAGATAAATATCACTTTCCAGGCAGAGCATATCCTTTTATGCCGTATGAAATAAAGTCCACCAGATTTAGTGTCTCTCTCTTTTGAGAACTTATTGTTTAATGCTTCTAAGACCTAATATGCAACCGTCCTTTCCCTGGAGTCCGGTGAAATACTTCTTTTGTTCAAGTAAAATATTTTATAAATATTTCAGTGAATAAGACTGGAGCAATAGCGTAGCAGGTAGGGCATTTGCCTTGCACGTAGCCTACCTGGGTTCTATTCCTCTGCCCCTCTCGAGAGCCCGGCAAGCTACCGAGACTATCCCGCCCGCACAGCAGAGCCTGGCAAGCTACCCATAGCATATTTGATATACCAAAAACAATAACAACAAGTCTGACAATGGAGATGTTACTGATGCCCGCTCAAGCAAATAGTTAACAATGGGACAACAGTGCTACAGTGCTTCAATGAATATTTTTATAAACAATTTTGTTTAGACAACAAGATAAAGTTCAACCTTTCAAACAATGTTTCTAGGCTATGCTACTCTTGATTTTTCAGGAAAAAAATAGTTCTCTGTATGTAATAAATTGCATTCTAAATGTTCTCTTAATTAGTTTGGTTTTAAGAAGATTCCTGTGATAATACCTTCATGCAGAATTATTATCCTTGATGAATTTGTACTTGTGTGTGTGCTTACATAAATGACAGGGAGGCAGAATGATAAACACATTGTAAAGAAAGACAATGGATAAAAATTACTAGCACAGCCATTACCATCCACTTTTAAAACGTTTTTCTCTGAATTCTATAACTTCAGTGATAATAGAATAAGAGCTTTGAGCATTTATTTTAGAAAAATCCTAATAAATTATTGTGGTAGTACAGTTTTAATTTTTAAGTTGTTGTTGATAATTTTAACCTTGTGTGACTTACAAAGATAAAAGGAAATCCAACAGTTCTTTATTACTGTTCTGTGAATAAAACTATTCAGGGTAAGTTCATACATCAAAAATTCTAGAAAAAAATCTTCTAGACCTCATCAAGCAAATTTTATTCCCAACCCTGAACAAGAATATTTTATGTTCCTGCAAGACTGGGTGAGTTATAAACCTCCTGTCTTTCCTGGAATCTGTATATAAAACATAATATTAGAAGACAATGAAAATAAAGTCAGAAATCATGTGCATGCTAACCTTATTAGAAAATAAATTTATCTTAGAAATAACTAGCTAAAATTGTCAATGATGAGAATTGTTTCTGTCATTGAGGAACTATTCATATAAAATTATTTTAATATCATTAAATCATTGCTCTTTCGCTAACAGGCAGTCTTAAATTTAAAGCTATTTTCAATGGTTAGCTTATCAGGAGCACTTTAGTTCAAATTCTGATCTATAAATATAGTTGTCTGGTACGTATTTGCCTAAGCTGGGTACAATGAGCTAGCACAACTTCAAAATAGCCACTGACTAGCTATGTGACTTTTACTTTTAAGTCATATATTTGGGGGGCCAGTTTAATCAGATGCTAAGTGAAAAAGATATTAACTGTTCATCTTGCATCATCATATTATTATGAGAATCACATTAGAATATATGTGAAGGCATTGCATGAACTAGTTATCCTCTAAAAAAATAGTTCACTACATATATTTCAATCAATATACAACTATATAATCCAATTAATTAAAAAAAAATTAAAACCCAAAGATAACATCTTATAGAAATCTCACTAGACCCCAAAACTGTTTTGGTGGGGGTTTGTGTTTAGGTCACACCAAGCTATTCTCAGGGCTTATTCCTGCCTGTGCATTCGAAGTTCACTTCTGGAGGTGCCCAGGGAAGCATATGGGGTGCTGGGGATCAAACCTCGATTGGCTACATGCAAGACAATCACCCTGCCCATTGTACTATATCTCTGATCCCAATTGCTATTGAGAAATAACAAACCAGCTAACAGATGACTAACCACTTTGTAGGTCTATTGAATAGACTTCCATTAGTGTGAATGGAAAACGCAAAAATTAGATGAAGTGATGAAAATGATTCACAGGATAAAGGAGACTTATAATTTGCATAATATTAATTGCATATTGCCTAGGGTATAACTATGTTGATTATGTAAGTTTGATCTATGAGTGCCCTAGACCTTTTACACAAAGTGGCAATTCAATAAATCACCATAGAATGAATTTTCTATGTGAAAAAAAATTAAAGTTTTAAACGTGTGTTTACTAATATCCATCATCAGAATAGGGCCAGATCAAGTGCAAGATAGGAGAATTTCAACCCAGAATTCACTTTATTCTGCTTCTTTTATCTTAGGGTATGTTACCTTGGATTGTAGAAGCTGCAACTTCTACATATGGACTGAGCACCTAGCTTATTAAAGCGTTTTACAACATTAAAATATACAGATTAAATGCAAATAGTCTCAACCATAGGAAGAACATCTGTTTTAATTACCATGAGATGTTGGCACTATAGAGATAAAGGTATATTCACCAGAAAGCCTTGATTCTCATCAGCAGGGAGGAGCAGTTTGATCCCCAGCATCCCATATGGTCCCCTGAGCACCACCAGGAGTAATTCCTGAGTGCAGAGCCAGGAGTAACCCCTGTGCATCGCCGGGTGTGACCCAAAAAAAAAGCAAAAAAGAATTAAAAACTTTAATTTAAAAATAAATTAAATGTGCATATTCAGTTTGACAATGTACAGTGTGTACATATTTGGTTCTGAACTATATTTTAATGTCTGTGGATACAAATCTATAAAATAGAAATTGTACATATAATTATTTATTTTAAGAAATACTTTTAAGAAATACTATCGATAACAATATACTAGATCACTGTGAATAAATGGTTTTTAATCACATTTTGTGCTGTTTTCTGTACTTTGCCACTGAAAGGTAATGAAATGAGCAATTTTTCTTTTAGTTGACAGACATTAATGAAGATGACCAATGCTGTCAGCAATGTGTGGTCACTGTACTACTCAGTGTCCTGTGTGCTTTGCAACCAATGTGTTTATGCTTTTGGATATTTTATGCTATTTTTATTTCCTGATAATCTGTCAAGGCCTATAAAAGTATACAAATATTAATCCTAGATCAACCACAAATAATTTAAAAATCACATAGTTTGAAAGTAATAAAGATATTAATCTCTAATGCATATATCATATGAAAACTTTTATAAGTAGCATAATACCTAGAATAGACATGAATTATATATTTGTAAAATATAGTATGACTGAATGAATTAAGCAAGAATTCTAATGACATGCAAGAAGTTAGAAGATAACAATTAACACAAAGAATGTAAATGAAAGAAAGCAATGTACTCTAAAATCAAATACTAAGTGGAATAGAAGACAAACAAGTAAATAAAATAAAAAGTTGCTTCAAATCTTTGAAGTCTTTTATAAAAAAATATAAAATAAGTAATCCTAAGAATGAGAGGCATAGCTAATAGTTTAGCAAAGATGAAAAGCTTATCAGAGTTTTATTGATAATAGAATACTTTAGCATAGCTGTAGGTGTGGGTGTGCCTGTGCCTGTGTGTGTATGTGTGAAATTCTACTCTGTACAAAATTCCAGATTTCTGCATATGCCCTATTCAAGCATGTTCAGACTTCAACTTGCCAGGATGTCTAACAAGCTCTCCATGGCTCTGTGGCTAAGCAGAGCTTCACCTGAAGACAGCTATTTTGAATTGATAGTTGATATGTCAGCAGAAAGGCAATTAGCCAGAGTTCTGGGACAGTAGTGCCCTATAATTATCATGGGTAAGTTCTAACTTAGTTTCTCAAGAGAATGAGGTATCAGGAGAGAGGGCTAAATTCTCATGACTATTTTCTGCACTTTCTTCCTTGACATGCTGAGAGGTGGCAAAACAGAAGATAAACCAACAGTACCACACTGGTGTATTTTAGGCAAGGGAAGGTGTTTTCTTGTGTAAAACTGTTCTTATCTGGACAATTTAAAGTCCAGATTATAAATAATCAGAATTCTATAATCACATATTGGCCCTTTATATTTGCACATCATATCTGCATACTATTACTATCACTGCATATAGCTACAGATACATGCCTTACATATGCAGCAGAAATGAAGCCTGTTTGCAAAATGTGCCCTTTATTTACTGCTGTAATTTTGCTGATAAGAATTTACTATTTAAGAGTTTTGACTGAAGCAATGAAGATATGATCAGGGATTATTCTGTGACCATTCTAAGCATAAATTTTGTTAAATTTTCTCCTTAATATAATGTTAAACTCCTTTTTTTCCTAGTGTTAAAATTCTTCTCTAAGTCATCATTACGTATTTCAAAACACCAAAGAAAATACTTAAAAATTCTTATATTGCTGAAAATTCTATAAATAGGGAGATTTAACAATCCAGTATTTTGCAAATTTCTACCTGAAACAGTATCATTTCTTCTGACCGTAAACATCTTTTTCTCCACTGTATGTGTCTCAAGCCCTTTAATTGTGAAGGTTTTCATCTTTGAATGCATCTTGATTTTGGTTTTAGCGGATGATTAGCCACCAACAATGATGATATAGACTTTATTTCTTTAGATGTTTATGCTAGATGAATATGTTCTTTCTAGTCTTCAGATTACTTGAAAATAGATATTAGTTGAAATTCTTCTGTTTTGTCTTTTTTTATTTAAACTGGCATTGTTGACTCATTTTTCCCTGGTGCTTCATGTTTAATAAACAGTTCTATTTAGGGTAGAGATGGCAAATTCAATTCTTCACCTAGACACAGAATAACCATGTAGCATATAAAGTTCTGACAAATAAGGCTATAAAGTTTAAAAATGATCTTTAAAATAAAGATCGTTTTCCTCAAAAATAGCTTAAGGGAAATGATTTTCAGAGTTCTAAATCTTAAAGCAACCCCACCAAATAAATGCAGTTTGACATATTCTACATTTATATTTATATTTATAACTTCATTTGTGAGTCTGGAATGTCTCCTGATCAACAGAAATTTTCAATTGGAGGCTAAATGAACTCTTATTTGAATACTATAGACAGAACTTATGCATCAAATGAGTGATTCAGTGAATGGCCTTGAAATGGAAATGGCTGGGTGGACACCCATGCCTTGCCTCTCCACCTTCCCATTTGTACCTTAGAGGGGACAATTAGTTAAAGAGCTGCTGACCTAATGTCAGCTATGAATTTCAAACAATAGTTAATAGAAATACATTTTCCCAGACACCTTGGTAAAATATCATAATAAAATTACTGAATAATAATATAAAACAGGAATCTATCTCCAGCAGTCTAGTGTGGACCGTCACTTGTGCACACAAGTGAAATAAATGATTCTATTCTGAGGTGAAGGTAATGTTCTACTTTAAAGAACCTGACTTACTAAACCATTCCTCTCTCTCTCTCTCTCTCTCTCTCTCTCTCTCTCTCGCATACACACACACACACACACACACACACACACACACACACACACACACACACACCAACAACTCTATTTCCTGTTAGCGAGGAGAGGGAGTTTTGGGCAGGTAATTGCAGGCCCTGGGAACCAGGCCTCTAGGCCTGCCTCAGATTCCTCAGGTGTAGCAAGTCTGTCATAACTTTCTGTGTCTTTGAAGCTCTTTCTTGGGGAGAAAAGTTTAAAATCTAGCTCACAATCACCATGCAATGTATACATCTTTAATAATAAAAAAAAATTAACGGTACTATTTAGGAAAGGTGTCAATTTTCCCTTAAGTGAAAATTTTCATGTAATGCCTTAATTCGACACCATTTAAATGATTAATATTGGGTAGTCGCTAAGTTTTGGAAGAAAGTCATGGATTCTGCATACAAGGCTTTCAAACTTTAAAATGCCATTAATTTCTGTTTCCTCTCACCCACAGGCCTACCCACGGATAGCGCCGGCATTTGGGCACTACCTGCGGGTAGAAGTGAGTAGCGGGCATTTGAATTCTCCTACTCCTGCTCCTTGCACTTCCCTGCTGTGACCCAATATGATGCGCCCATTTTGCTGTGGAAACAGCTGCCATTCTGTCTAAATGCCCTTCTTAGCATTGGATCAACACTCCAAATCACCACCACCATTTCTTAGCATTGGATCAACACTTTAAATCACCAAAAATACAAGTGCAGTTCATAGATGATTGAGCATAATAAATTTTCAAGTCAAGATCATGTCATGTACATCATAAGGATAAATGAATGAATGCTAAATTATGAAAAAACATGCTTTTATGCCTCTTTGTGATCAAAATATGGATATTCATCTCCTAATTTATCAACTTGACTTTGGACTACCTGTCAGAAAAGAATATAATAATTCTGCTTCTCTTCTCTTCTCCTCTTTTCTATCCTCAGGAACATGACCAGCTAACCTATTCCTCCACAAGGTCCAAGGCCCCGAGTGTCATCATCACAGGTCTCAAGCCAGCCACCAAGTACATATTTCATATACGAGTGAGGACTGCAACCGGATACAGTGGCTACAGTCAGAAGTTTGAATTTGAAACAGGAGATGAAAGTAAGTTTCTCCCAAAGACCTAAGATGTTCAATTCGTACCATTTCATTTTAAAAAAACTTTAATTACACTGTTCCCAAATTTTAATATAGTCTCATCAAACAGGAATTTTTCTGTCCTTGTGGATATACTTAGTGCTTAGTCATTTCAGCTACTGTTTGGTACTGTCATTAAATATTTCCATGAAATGCCTCGATCCAACACAATTATAATGTGATCTAATATGTCTCTTTATGAAGAATTCATTACTAGTGCTATAATGTAGGAAATCTCAGTGGGTCATGTAAGTGTAATTGTTTGCCAGTCTTGGCACTATGATGTAATACTAATGAAAACCTGGAAGAGCATGAAGCTATGATTAAGTAATTTTAGCAGCTACTTCAAAATTATGCAGCTTTGGCTTGTTATCTCAGATCAATAAAACCAGTGATTGGGAGACAAACTGGAATAAAAGGTACTTACAAGGTTAAATATGGATACTTGGGTTTAATTAGAAGCTAAAATTGATTTTATAGCCACATATATTTTTTAAATGGCAGATGAAAAAAACAAGGTGTCTGAATCTCATGTAGTAACTGCGGCATTAAGTAATATTCATCCCAAAGCCAGCTTTGGCATCATATTCCTTTTACACTGTTATAAAACTATGTTAAGGGGCCGGAGCGATAACACAGCAGGTAGGGCATTTGCCTTGCACGCGGCAGACCCAGGTTTGCTTCCCAGCATCCTATATGGGCCCCGAGCACAATCAGGAGTGCAAAGTCAGGAGTAACCTCTGTGCATCACCAGGTGTGACCCAAAAAGCAAAAACAAAAGAAAACCATGTTAATGCTATCTTGTAAGGATAATAAGGGTGGAGTTTGCTATGTACTTGTGTAAGAAAATTTTCAAACATATAAGTATAGTAAAAGTCTGTTAAATACATTTAAGAATTTATTAATAAGAATGTTGGTATAAGAGATAATACAGTGGGGAAGGCCTTGCCTTGGACTTGGCTGAACTGATTTGCTTCCCAGGCACCCCCTATGCTGGGTGTGATCCCTGAGCACAGAGCTAGGACAAGGCCCTGGAGATATTCCAATATTAGCTCCCAAGACAGAAAAAAATAGTAAATTTAGTTCAATAATAGTAGCTACATTTGTTGAGCCTCTAATAAATGCCAGACATCATATGAAGTATTTTATTATTTATTATTGCCTTGTTTAAAGAGTTCCTACTAAATGAGAATCATATTGTTTCCTTAATTTTGCTTACGGTAAATCAGAAACCATGAGAATTTAAGCAATTTTAGCCAGATCAGTGTAACTGGTAAGGAGTTAAGTTAAAATTAAAACTAAGGGCTATCTTCTTCTACACTCATAACTACTATATAATTCTCTTATCTGAATTTTAAATTAGTACTGGTAATAACACTAATTTAGCAGTATAGCTTTCCTAATGTGTGTGGCTAAATCACTCACTCAAAGTGAAATTACTTGGATTTTTACTTTTTTGGGTGGGATGGGCACTCCCAGCGGTGCTTAGGGCTTACACTGTGCTCAGGGATCACTCCTGGTGGCCTTGAGGGATCACTTGGGCTGCCTGATGAGCCTTATGGAAAGCAAACACCTTACCCACTGTGCTATCTCTCTGCCCCAGATTTTTACTTTGAAAGAGTCTTGTTGCTAGTATCTAATTGATGAATGGTAGTCATCTATAATATATTCTTTATTGAGATTTTATCTAAATATATAGTAGATAAGCACTGACGTAATTAAGAAGGCATACAACTTATGGAGAAATAAATTAATAAATAAAAAGAATACTTATAACTTGGTATGTAATATCAGTGATCAATATTTATAATATTTATAATCCTATAGAGACTGTTGGCTTCTCAAGATAGAGATGAGATAATTGAGAGTAGAATATACTTATTATAGAATATTAATATAATCAAAACAACATAAAAATATTCAACTATGCCTCCTGCTATTATTTCTTTGTACATTTGTCAAGATACAACCTAAATGCAAAGCCCAGCATGTAATTCAAGGAAAGTTTAGACAAGGGAAGAACTCTGTCATTGTCTTGTCTGAATGGTATGTCTTCCATACCTGCATCTTATTCTTTTTTCTTCATAGAAAAAGTACCTAAATTTTTTAGTTGACATTTATATTTTTCAGTATGACATCATTTAATTAGAAATACACTCTCATATAAACTCATATGGTTAAATAGATAAATCTAGATAATTTATTTGTGTTCATCTGGGATTCCTAGACAAGGAAGCATAATCTAAAAAAATTAATTTTGAGCCAAATTAAAAAAAAAAAACTTTACTTGGGCTTAAGTCTAAATTTCAAGCCATTATAATGTCAGGACTAAATTTCTCTCAGAAGTTATTTGTATGTAGTCTGATTCCCTTCAAAGTAAGGTACCCTGTGATGCAATGCAATATATTTATTCATTTAATAAAAGTATATCATTAATATGCTAGCATGTACCATTTCTATGTGAGGCTTTGGAAAAGAAAGAAGTAATAATAAGAACTACATACTTTACCTGCACACCATTAATAATCTAGATTTGTATGAGGAAAATTGAAAACTTAAAACTTGAAAGATTGCATTGCATGTACTAGTATAAAGACATACAGAAACCGTTGTGAGAACAGAGACCCTGATTCAGCACAAAAGGGTCTTGACTGCTAGGGGATGAGGAACTGGGACTCATTCTTGAAAGGTGTTGTAAAGGAATAGAAAAGGCTCTGATGCCTGAGCTAGCATAAAACAACAAAGAATTTGATTGACTTAAAACAGAAGGCCCAGCAGATAAAACTGGTGAGAACTAAAGGCAGAATGTTAGATAGGAGCCAGGGAAGGCACTCTTTTGATTATACTATAGATATTCAACTTTTTAAAGATATGGGGATTCATGGGAAACATTTTTATTTCAGTGTGAAGTTTTCCATATCTACCATCTGTAATTGGACATTTGGGATGTTGCATATTTTGGTTATTGTAAATGGCATGCAATGAACATTAAATGCACAAATTTGGTGGAACTTTCCAGTGGTCCTGGGAGTAAGTAAGCACAGTTCTACCTATTTGACATCTTAACTCTGCCCCTCTTCTGTTTTAATGCTGACATCTCATATGCTTACATATGAGTATGTAAGTATAGGCATTAACATCATTTATTGAGAATGTCTATTCTATATTGGTACTTTTATTAGGAAGTATAATTGACCCCCCCTTTAGATTTTAGAATATATTTTATAATGTATTTAACATAATTACAAAAGTCACAGAATCAGTAGTAAGAAGTTAGGAATATATAAATACCCCATGTATATCTTCTTGAAAGATAGATAGGTATTAAAACTAGGAATTTTCTCAAGATAGAAATAAAAATTATATCATGCCTTGAAGTGTCGAGTTCACATACAGAAGTAGGTTAAGTTCATTCTTTTCTGAGTTATAAAAATCACTGTATCATTGTATCACTGTCATCCCATTGTTCATCGATTTGTTCGAGCAGGTGCTAGTAATGTCTTCCTTTGTCCCTGTCACTAGCTAGTGTAGCCTGATGACGTCAACTCGCTCCAGGAACAAGGAGAGCTTACTTGTTCTTACTACTTTTGGCTTATGTTGTTCTTACTACTTTTGGCATATCAAATACATCATGGGTAGCTTGCAAGGCCCTGCTGTGCAGGGAAAAAATAAATGAATAAATAAATAAATAAAAATAGACTTATAGAAATAAAAAATAAAATTTTAATACATTTATGTTTGTTATTTCTGTATATTTTCTAAAGAATATTTTCCTCTCATTGATTAAATGGGCTGGAGCGATAGCACAGCAAGTAGGGCATTTGCCTTGCACGTGGCCAACCCGGGTTCGATTCCTCTGCCCCTCTCGGAGAGCTCGGCAAGCTACCAAGAGTATCTCGCCCCCACAGCAGAGCCTGGCAAGCTTCCCGTGGTGTCTTCGATATGCCAAAAACAATAACAACAAGTCTCACATGGAGATGTTACTGGTGCCCACTCGAGCAATTTGATGAGCAACAAGATGACAATGACAGTGACAGTGACAGTGATTGATTAAATGAGCATTAAAAATTAAGTTATTGACAAAATATATTAATATCAGTTATATTAAAATTATGGTCAATAATAGTTCTGCACTGTCTGTAGCACTGTCGTACCATTGTTCATCAATTTGCTTGAGCAGGCACCAGCAACGTCTCCATTGTGAGACTTGTTACTGTTTTTGGCATATCAAATACACCACAGGTAGCTTGCCAGGCTCTGCCATGCAGGCAGGATTCTATAGCTTTCTGGGCTCTCTGAGAGGGACATAGGAATCAAACCTGGGTCGGCCACATGCAAGGCAAACGCCCTACCCTCTGTGCTATCACTCCAGTCCAACACAAAAGCAAATACTATAAATCTCATTTACATGTGTAATCCTAAAAACAACCCAACCAAGCTCTTGAATACAGAGAACCGATTGGCACTGCCAGAGGAATATCCTTAAAATATTTTAATAATTTTAATGATGATATGTTAAAAGTACATTTATAGAAGAATAAAGATAAGAAAGTCAAATACTTGTCTTCATTTATAATGTAGGAATAATACAATAGATGTATATATGAGTAACACAACACAATTTGTACGTGTATTTTTTTTTTGCTTTTTGGGTCACACCTGGCGATGCACAGGGGTTACTCCTGGCTCATGCACTCAGGAATCACTCCTGGCGGTGGTCAGGGGACCATATGGGATGCTGGGAATCGAACCCGGGTCGACCGTGTGCAAGGCAAACACCTTACCCGCTGTGCTATCGCTCCAGCCCCATACGTGCATTTTTAAAGCCTAAACTCATATGCCATACTAAACTTCAGCCAAGTTGAACTTTTTACTTAAATATTAAAAAAACTTGTGATGATATCACAGAGAGCAACCTAGAGCTCAAATGAAATTTTTTTCTAAAACAATGGTATTTTACATACAGTAATAGGCAATTTATCTCTTGTGTTGCTTTAATCCTTATCCAAATGTCCCAGAAGAATTAATACCTTGCCAACATGTGAATAACACGTTCCTTTTCCTTAAAAGACTAATTATGCCTTAAAATTTAACAACATGTAAATTAAGGTGTAGTGAGAATTGTATCTGTCAACATTTTAAAATGTATTATTTATAAAAAGTTCTAATGATAGACTAAAGTTATATCACATAATCCAGCCACACAGAAATCATCATGATCAACATTAAACAATTAATTATGAAACCACAGTGAATATTTAAAATAGAATCTTATCATGTTTTATACATTTATACAAAAGTTATATACCTCCAAATGAATTAACTCACTTAATTATTTTGATATCTATAATATTTAACTATTCGGTATGGTTTTACATTAAAGTTACCTGTTAAATTCTAATAATTTATAGATAGAAAGCGATCCTGAAAATTTAAGGGCAAGACTGTGTCTCTGGTTCTTTCTTTCTTAACCTATTATCTGCTTTCATTTGACTAATTTTTCTACACACTGCTGTGTAGACTTAAAAAAGTACATTTTCTATTTTCTACTAAATAAAATTTGAGTTACACAATACTTTCAAATCTTCTTACCATCTAAGCATATTAAAGTAATTTCTGCACCACATCCTGCTAATTAACATACACTTTGGAAAAAAATAGATGGATGCTTCATAAACAAAATTTTATGATCTTTATCATTTCTAAGCTTTGTTTATGACACTTATTCAACAAGAATAATAAAATACCTGTCAATGACAACTGTGAAAAGGAGGAAACTAGGTCATATTCTTGAATTGTTCATGACCAATCCAGCAATAAAATCATCATTCTTTCCTCAGGGACAAGGAACATCTTGCCTACTAGGCCGTATTAAGCCCATGAAATTGTGTGGTTTTGCCCTGGTATATGAAAGAACAGATTCTGTGTTTTCATTGGTTGTTTATAGTTCCATTTGCCTACTCTCTATGGTCTAATTATGTCATAAATTACTAAAGATCCCTTGGAAGTTAGAAAGTCCCCATCACTACAATATTTTATTGAATAAGGACTTAATTCTTTGCAAAATGATTAACTCTTTGTGGTTAAGAAATGTGGCATTTTTGTCTCACAAAGTATCTTGCACATAGTTTCAACGTACTATTTCTCAAATATACTAAACATATCATTTTCAAATAGCTAATATCTGAAAATTGTTTGTTGCCTCTCAGTCTCAAGAGAAAAAAATCAAAGATTTCTATTTGCCACAAGTAGATAATATTGCTTGCTTTATTTCAAGCATTATTCTGTCTTTGGTTTGAATTGCATTAAAAATGCCTCATGAGCTGGGGGAGAAGGCAGATAGAATAGAGAAAGAATCACTAAGTCAATAATGGTTGGAGGGATCCTTTTGGATAGAAGATAGGTGCTGAAAGTTGATAAAGGACCAAATGTGATAGCTTCTCAGTATCTATATTGCAAACCATAATGCCCAAAAGTAGAAAGAGAATATGGCGGAAAATTGTCTGCCAGAGGATCGGGGGACGGTTGGAATGGGGAGGAGGGGAGAACTGGGGACATTGGTGATGGAAAATGTGCACTGGTGGAGGGATGGGTGTTTGATCATTGTATGATTGAAACTCACACATGAAAACTTTGTAATTGTATCTCACGGTGATTCAAGTTAAAAAAAAGGAAACGATATACTTGATTTTAAGTTCCAATAAATTGTTAAATACGAAATTTGGGGGTATTTTTGGTAAACTTAACTGATTTTATTTTTCTATATATTGTTCTAACATATTTTCTTCCTAAACTCCTTTTAAAAATATTCTATTACATTTGATCCAGTCTATTAGTTGAAACACAATCTGTACTGCTTCAGTTACTTTGGATAAAATTAGCCACATCATTATTAACAACAGCTAGAAATTTGGGGATAATTATTAATGGTGAAACATGAAGCAGAAAGAGAACCAGTTGACCCTTGTGGAGTAATAAAAAAGTTAATTAATCAAGCAGGAGGCAGAATTCATATTTATGAGTCTACCCACAGGAAGATGAATTCTAGTCTATAAGATGTGAATTTGAAGTAATCTCCAATCGATAACATACTTTCAGTGTCGGCAGCTGTAGCAATCTGAATATGAACATCCATAGAAAAGAAGAATTTTTCTGCAGTTTGATTGTCTGAATGCAAATTGCCCTACCTTATGAAGTAATGAAGGCCTTTCATAAAAAGAAATCATGTGTAAGCCAGCTGTTAACTTATTCAGCATGCTATAAAGGAAATTCCCGTATTGAACAATGGAGGAACTTGTGATGGACATTTTATGTAAATTCTAACATTGAGATTCTGTAGCAATCAATATTATTTACTGAGTTCTAATTATGCTTCAAGCACTGTTCTGTTCATTATAAGTACTAATACACTTGTAGCCTTTGAATTAGATATTGTTACCGTGTCCATTTTGTGGGTTAAGACACTGAAAAACAAAGAATCTTAAAGCTTTCCAGGTTCCCACAGCTAGAAAGTGTTGTAATAGGGATATTAGAGCATCTGAAAACTTTCATACTAGTGCTCAGGATCAGGAGAGCTCTTTCTATATCCATTTAATGCTTTTACTTTTCTTCTAAGTTTGGCCATTTTATTTAATTTTCTCCATGGTGGTTTTTTTTCCTCCAATTTGTCACTCTCCCTCTCTATATTTTCTTTAGAATAATGCATGTTCAAATATAAATATCTCTCTGTGTGTATATCATGATTTTTATAATATTATTATTATTTATAAGCCACTATGCATCAAATACAGAGCAATATGCACATTTTAATGCATATTTCTGTACAGATGTGAACATGGTAGATCAAGTATAATATTATTAAGAGAAAAATATGTTAGTTTGATTTCTTCAAATATGCAGGAACTGGATGAAAAATCAGTTGCATAGAAAATAGAAAACTCCCTTTACAAAACCAAAGATATTAGGTTTACAAATAATTGTGCAGATTGACTTGGACAAGATAAAGATCATAATGATGGGATCTAGGCTCATGTTCAGTTGAAGGCATTAAACATGAAAAATTGTAAATTGTAAATTTGCAAAATGGGGTGGTGAGAAATCAGCAGCAACTAGCAGATACTTAGAAATTTAAAGTATGTGCATCAGTATGCAATTTTACCATTTTGTTCATAACCAAAAGGAAACTAAGAGAACTATGTGCATTTTTAAAAATATATCATACATGCTTTTATTTAAAGCCCAGACCAATAATAATATGTACAAAAATATGTGCTATCACTCCAGTCCAGAAAATTTGTTTTAGGGCCACACCCAGCAATGCTCAGGATTTACTCCTGGTTCTGCATTGGGAACTACTCCTGGCAGCACTCAGGAGACTATACGGGATGCCAGGGATTGAACTTGGGTCAGCTGCGTGTAAGGGAAACACCCTACCCGCTGTACTATTGCGCCAGCCTCAGCAGGTAGGGCATTTGCCTTGCATGAGGCTGACCCAAGTTCGATTCCTCCATCCCTCTTGGAGAGCCTGACAAGCTACCGAGAGTATCCCGCCTGCATGGCAGAGCCTGGCAAGCTACCCGTGGTGTTTTCTATATGCCAAAAACAGTAACAACAAGTCTCCCAATGGAGACGTTACTGGTGCCTGCTTGAGCAAATCGATGAACAACAGGAGACAGTGCTAGAGTGCTACAAGAATATGACCTCCAAGAAATAGAAGCCATTTTCCTTATATTTATTTTTGTGACCAGTGAATTCCTAATTTATTTTCCCCTATATTGCATTACATGTGCCTAGCAAGTACAAAGCATTCAGAAAATAGCAAATGAGTTGATGTTATCCAAAAAACTCTTGAGAACTCACATACACCTTATTCCAAATAAATGACAATTATTTTATTGCTCTAGTGATATAATTCAAGTATATTATTTGTATGTAGATAGTGTTTGTATGTAGCATGTTGTTCAAAGCCTACAAAATTTAATTTATGTAAGATAATTTCTAGAGATTTGCTTTAGGGCATGTTCATTTTACTTTACACTTGAAATTTGCCAAGTGTAGATCTTGAATGTTCTTAGAACACTCACAGTAGCTAGTAAGGCAACACATATTAGTTAGAATGACTGTAATAATCATTTTATAATGTATAATCATATCAAAACATCATGATATATACTATGAATGTTATGGATATTTTATATGTAATTTTTGTATTTACCTTAATATAGTATAAAAACAAAGAAAAATATATGTGTTCTCTCTCTTTATCAAACTTATCACTAAGCCACACTAGTAAGTTTTGTAATAGTTTCTTATTTATGCCATTCTCAAGTCTGATTTTAATGTGACTTGATTATGGATGGGACAGTTTTTTTCAATAAGCTGTCATATGAATTTCCTAAATTTTTCCATTAAACTGTTTGACTTTAGAATTTTGAATTCTTCTAGAGAACAAAATATTCCTTGGACATTTCATATTGCCCCAAATTTGGTGAAAAATACACTCCCGTATAATGCTTGAAAATTTAAAACTTTTCTTCAGGGTATACAAATCAACTTTATTGACGTTTTTTGAAGTGGCTTTTTATTGTCATTTTTGGTTTTTCAGAAAGACTTTAAAGACAAAGTGCTGAAACCTAGGCTCTCCGTAGAACTATTGGAGACCAATTCAGAACTGCTAGTATGAATCTTAACTATGAATGACTCATTACAACTGATCATCTATTTAGTTCAACAATTAAATAAGAATATTGAATTTTTAATGTGTTACTTCTAAGGTGGTATGTTAAAGCCATAAAGGATTGATGTTAGCTGTATAATGATTCATAGTATAATACATAGATGCAGTTCATACTTGAAAAGAGTAGAAACAGGCTATTGGGATGAACATATCTGTTGGGAAGTAACAGACTATACAGTTGACATAGCATAGAGTCTTAATCCCTTTTCTAGCTTTATTTTTTTTATTCTCTCCAAATTCTATCCACACAGCAATCCTTGATTATTTTTTCAGAACTGAAAATTTTTGAAGTTGGATAAAAGAGTTGTCAGAATGTCCAAGTCAAGTGAAAAGTGTTATATATTAAATAGATACATATTTATATACGAAATATTATCTGCCCATGTCAAAACAGACAATTTGTAACATATTATAATGCCAGTGTATAACAAGGATAATTTTAAAATTTTTAAATATCAACTGGAACATTTTTTAAGTGTATATTGACTCCGCAGAAGTCATCTCTTCTCAGTATATCTCTCTGAGAAGGCACAATCCTTCATAGTACTGTCAATGGACAAATATTTATTAAATAAACCTAAGCAGTTCTACCAAGGCCTGTATGGAGATTTAAGAGGTAGTTTAAGTACTTACCCGGTGCTTTCCTGCTCCAAGGGAAACAAGTTCAGTGACTGAAGTTCAGTAACAAGAATTCGGGGGCAAAGAGCTGGAGTGAAGCCCTGTGAACTATATAGCTGTGTATGCACAAAGATGAGCAGGGCCTGGCTAACATATTACCACTCTGTAAAGTAGAGGAAATAACACTTATGCCACCTGACTGCCAGATGCAATATAACTTATTAGCAAGAGCTGAATTTCATATTCTCTTATGTTTTCAGAAAGCTAAGCGTTTCTTTATAAAGCTCTCACATTATAGCTATTTTTAGTTTAAATGGATTATATGTACTAGATACCAAACCAGAGAGCTGAACTTAGTCGTAAACTCTAATCCTCCCCACCTGGGGAATTTCTTTCCTTTCTTTTCTACTTTCCAACATATTTTTCTACTTTCAAAAAAAAAAATCAGAGAGCAGAGTAACTTTTGTAGTAATAAATTTTAGCATTTCTGTAAATAGTATGCACATGATATTACTGAACCTAGCATAAATATATATAATATATGCATATACAAAGCACACATTTTGTATTTATTGGAATTTGAGAAAAATCAGGTAGATTGACAATGCTTTTATTATTATTGCCTACCCTTTTTTTTTTGCAAATAAAGAAAACTTGACTTCACATTTGATAAAAAGTTTTGTTAAATTTGACATAGTGAGATAAAAGGTGAAGGGCCCTTGTAAAGAAACAATAGCTAACATAAACAGTATTGTTTAACTGTTCAAATTATTCATTCTCTCCTTCACTAAATCCAAAAATTAATTATGGGTAATGTATAGGGATAGGCTCAAATGAAAACAATAAGCCTGTTTTCTGCTTTCCCATCTCAGAAGTTTAGAAAACTAAACAAGTTTGCAATGTAAGATTATATTTGATATTTATGTGAGGGCGATGTGAGAAACCTAGACAGATTTACAATAAAAGGAAATTCTGAAAAGTAGTAATCCGGTGAGGGATTAGGGCTTTGGGTCAGCAGTGTTCAGGAGCTCTTCCTAGCTCTGTGCTCAGGAGTGACCTCTGGGGAATCTGGAAGAGGAGAAGGGGTTGGTATATACAATGCTAGGGCTAAACATTGGCATCAGTCACATGTGAGTCAAATGACTCACCCCATGTACTATCTATCTGTCTCCCAAATCAATATATATATATATATATATATATATATTCTTAAAAACCTCTGCAGTTAAATGGTATCAACTAAGAAATGAAGGGATCAGAGAGTGAGGTAAAAGGTAGAATAATGGATTGTGGAGCATTTGTTTTCTTTGTGTGCAAGTATAGAAATGAAAGAAAGTACAGAACTTTCTAATAATGGAAAGAATTTCAGATGGCTGGGACAATACCTTCAAGCACCTGTACGTGAAGAATCAGCAATGCCTGGGAACATGTTAAAAATACTGTATAAGTACCAGGTCAGAAGCTCTGGAAGTGGATTCAGAATTCTGTTTTTACAAGCCCTCCAAGCAATTTTGATGTTCACTATAAGTTGGAGCACCAGCAGTTTAATCAGAGACTAGCTGTGTAAGAGTAATGGGGGTGATGACCTCAGAGCAGGAGATGTACAAAAAAATGTGACTGGAGTCACAGGCCAGGGCATGCAGGGCAGTTTCCTTCTCTTAGTGACATGAAATTTTCTTGAATTTTTGCTTTTCTTCCAGATAGCTGTAGCTTCACACAGGCAAACTGATTTGGGGGTAGTCAAAATACACTTCCCATAACTCACTTCTCTGGAACTTTGCTAAAACATCTAATTATTTCCTCACCTTCATTTTATCCCTGCTAAAAATAAAGTTTTCCAAATATCATCTTCATTGTCACACTTATAGCTGTCATAACTTCCAAATTCCGTAGAGTCTATTTTGGCCTTAAGAATTCACCTACTAAAGATACTGGAACCTTGGGAATTATCAATTTAAATTCTAACACATGCTCACTCACTGCCAAAATGTAAGCCTGCATATTTCTCCTTGACAGTTCATATTTGGTCTCTGGACTTCTCAAGACACAGTAAATTATGACCTGTTCACCAGAGCCTCTCAAGAAATCTGGAGTTGAGCCATCCTATGCCAAATCTTCAGTAAAAATTGGTCAGTTGCACAGTCCTGAAAATTAAGTTACTTAGGAAACTGTGATTCTAGATATGACAGAAAGGAATACAATATGCAAATGAAAGGCCAATTTAGACACACAAGATGTCACAGACTTGTCTCAAGCTAGGCTACTTGGATATAAATTATATTTGTTTTTAGCACAGTGATATATTAAATTAGTCATCTTGATACATGAGGAATTTCCCCCACCAGCTTTAACTCTTTATAAAATAATAATAAATGTTGCATTGCCTTTTCTTGCTCTAAAAATGGGAAACCTCCAAGTGATCAGAGCTCCAAGTCAGCCAGACTCTGCCAGTCTTTAGGTAAAAAGACCTAATGAAAGTAGTTTAATCTACTTAAGCTTTGTTATCTTATTAGGAAAGATAATCTAACTTTATTAGAAATGCATTGCTTTGTACATTGATTGTTTAATAATTATGAGAAGTATTTATATACTAGGTAATGATCTATATGCTGTCAATAGAGCAGAAATAAACTCTTCTATCCTGAAACTTATATTCCAGAGAAGAGAGAGACAATAGCGAATAGTAAGTAGAACATTCAGTGATTTCAACAAATTTATTTCTAGGCATTGCTTCTGTGTAACAGAAGGTGGATGGCCCACAGAGTTACTCCCTTTCCGAGGGCCAGTCAGCGTACATGATAGGTCAATACAAAGGCCAAAGATTAGTGCCATGTTTTGCTTTAAGACAGCTCTGAAGGACCAACTCATCTCCAGAACTCACTTGAGGTCACTGTAACTGCCCAGCTGCAATTTAACTGCTTTGTTTTCTCATTTCTGCTTCCCTCACTGTTCATATGTGCCCATGCTGAGTTCACCTCCTGAGAGCCTGCTGCATACAGATCTCCCTGTGCCTCAGGAAATGATGAGCAATTCTGGAGAAGAGAAGAGCTAACAAGCAGGTTAAGGAGTGTATACCTGCCAATGTGATCATTAAATGTTCACTATCACTATAACACTAATACTACTGCAAGTAAGGCAACTGGAATAAAACTCCCAAGATGAGGGACTTAGCCTTAATCTTGGGAAAAAGAGACAGAAATATAAAAGCAGAGAAGGAAAAAGAAAAAAAGTTTGTGATAGTAGTTAGTTCCTAAAATTCAGTTTGGAAGCTATTAACATAGATAACTAGATAAGAGAAAGAGTGAAAAGAATTTTGGTTCTGAACTTAAGTTTTGGCTTGATCTTGGATTTAGATGTTCACTCTAACTTCCTACATAAGTTTTACTTTGTGTGAATCAATTAACCAGTCCATGCTTTAATCTCCACACCTGGAAAGCAGGGATAAAAAGATCATATACTTTCTCTAGTGCTCTGAACATGAAATATTTAACCTAAAATATAGATTATTGAGTCTGCTATTAAGATTAAGTATGTGGTTAGAGCTCAGTTACTACTGAGTATTGGCAATAAAATTATTCATACTGGGGGCCAGAGTGATAGCACAGTGGGTAGGGTGTTTACCTTGCATGCAGCCAACCTGGGTTCGACTCCCAGCATCCCATATGGTCCACTGAGCACTGCCAGGAGTAATTCCTGAGAGCATGAGCCAGGAGTGACCCCTGTGCATCACCGCGTGTGACCCAAGAAACAAAAACAAAAACAAAAAAGTAAGAAATAATTCATACTAAATTTAAACCTATCTTGCATTCTAACATAAAGTTGTATTAAAAACAAAACAATATGTTTATTATCTATTGCATATGGATACCCTACAGTAGTAATGGAGTCATTGTCAGATAAGAACACCTTTTGTTGTTCATACTTGTTGACTTACCTCTGAGTAATTAATATTGATATCTTGGTGTTGGTTTTTGTTCATTTTTGTGCAGGGTCATTTTCCATGGGACTTATGGAGCCTGGAACCATTCCTTGATAGTTGGCCCTTAAATATTGACCGGGTGATTTGTTCTCTGGTGTTTCAAGGGCCACTTGGACCACCCCAGTGGTACAAGTGCACAGCTGTGGTTGGAACACAGTGTTTCACACATAGGAGTGTACCCTACCACTTGAGCTATGAGCTATCTCCTGGCCCCGTTATTTAATTTTTATAAACAATGTGAAGATGAATGGAATTCTCTAAGGGGCTCATCCCTTGAAAACTAGAGTTAGCCAAAGTAATGTCAGGTTTTAGCCATCACAGTAGGCAATTTAGGAACACTAGTCACATTCCAACAACTCACCTTCATACTTAGGACCACGATCCCAACTGCTTCTATAATAATTGCATTATTTAGGAGTTAGGCCACTATTTCTTTTAAATGCTTAAATCATAAAAGGACCAAGTGCAGACAGACAATGGAATATAATGATTAGATTCAAACTCTGGAACTAGACTATCAGTTGTGACATCATCTGTTTGTGCTACTGCTGCCTGCATAGCTTTGCTAAGTTATCTAACCTCACCATACCCCTTTTATCATCTATAAAGTAGAGATAAAAATGGCACCATCTTATATGCTTGTTATAAATATGAAATAGGTAATGCATGTCAAGTGTTTAGAATTGCAGTAGCATATGTATGTAGTTCAAAAGAGCTCATTGTTGTAATACTTACTCTCCCTCTTAGGAAAACTTCTTCACCAAGTTCAATATGATATTCTGAACTAGTCTGTGCTGTGAACATTTTTGTCTCATCTCCATAATGAGAGAAAAAAAGGTTTTAATCTAAAGGGTGAAAAAGAGTAAAATTGAACAAAAAATCTCTCTTAGGGCATCCTTTAAGGCATGTGCTTCAGTTTTCAAGTAGAAATGAAGAAAACATGAGAATCCATAATCATATAACATACCATAAATTTTAAAAATTTAAACAGGTAACCTACTTATTTCCTTGCTCTGGAATGAGCAATCAAAAGAAAATTAACTTAGTTATATATTGTCATTGTCACTGTCACTGTCATCCCGTTGCTCATCAATTTGCTCAAGCAGGCACCAGTAACGTCTCCATTGTGAGACTTGTTGTTACTGTTTTGGGCATACTGAATACGCCAGGGGTAGCTTGCCAGGATCTGCCATGAGGGCTAGATACTCTTGGTAGCTTGACAGGCCCTCCGAGAGGGGTGGAGGAATCGAACCTGGGTCGGTGGAGTGCAAGGCAAACGCCCTACCTGCTGTGCTATTGCTCCAGCCCATTATATATTGAAGACTCTCATTTGGCTCAAACTGGTATTAGTTATGCTGTCCCTTCTTTTTTTTTTCTTTTTGGGTAACACCCAGCAGTGCACAAGGGTTACTCCTGGTTCTGTACTCAGAAATTACTTCTGGCGGTGCTCAGGAGACCATATGGGATGCTGGGAATCAAACTTGGGTCGGCCGCATGCAAGGCAAATACCCTACCTGCTGTGCCATCGCTCCAGCCCCTTTTCTTTTTTTCTACTATTATTCTAAAATTAATATGCAGAGACTAGCTTGCTTGAGGAAGAATTTTACATTTCCAAAATATGGGTTCGACACAGCTTTGTCAATATTTGAACTTTTATAAAGTCACATTTTTATGTTGCATAATGACTAGGAACAAGGCTGTTCCTTTCTTTTCTAAGTTATTCCAAGTGGTTAAGAGGACTAACAAAGCACTAAATGAGAATATCTCTAGTTACCTTTAGCATAGCATTGTTTCTCTCATTCTCTATTGCTGCTCCGAATGCTTGTGGAATTCTTCAAAATTATTCACAGTTTATTCTTAACTACTCTTGGACAGCTGGTAGGGCATTTGCCTTGCAAGAGGCTGACCCTGGTTCGATTCCTCCACCCTCAGAGAGCCCGGCAAGCTATCAATAGTATCCCGCCTGCATGGCAGAGCCTGGAAAGCTACCTGTGGCATATAAGATATGCCAAAAACAATGGCAACAAGTCTCACAATAGAGACATTACTGATGCGCGCTGGAGCAAATTGATGAACAATGGGACAACAGTGCTACGGTGCAACGAATCCATTTTACAGTGTTTGTATTTATCCATCATAGGAGCCCCACCTTTTATAACTAGCTGGCTGACATTTTTTTTCCATTCTGCATAAACTTCCACTGGAATGATCTTTTTTAACTTCATTAAATGAAAACACACATTAAAGATCCAAATCAATACCCACAGTGATTTTTTTTAACTTATGTGCCTTTACAATTATATCTTGCTTGAATTCAGCAATATTTTTAAGGATTTTAAAAGTGTATCATTCAGGATCAGATTTAACCCTACCCTTGGGATTCTGATAAAAGTGGCTAAGAAAAAAATGAATTTTTATTAAAGATACTCAGACACATAAAAAAGTTTGTCAACATTATCCTCCATGTTCTTCCTGCTGAAGATAAGGAGAAAACGACTTGACAAAAGAGAAAGGCAAAATGTGAATCTAGGAAATTTGTGTGGCTGTTTCTCCTTGGGCCCTGATTGGAAACTTTTTGTGGCATCACAGAACTTATAACTTGCATTGTTGTAACAAAATTTGCTTAATCAGTCACACTGAAAACATTTTTAAGGGAAAGAGCAAGAAGACTTAATTGTTTAACATCAAGATGAACCACAACTAAGCAATCACCTGAAATAGAGGCCCAGAGCAGAGATACAGAGAGCTTTTTATAGTTTTTTTCTGACCATCAAAGCAGTAATGAAACAAAGAAAAGAAAGAAGGACACAAGAATGGAGTTTTTCCATTGTTCTTTCACCACAACACCCTTAGAAAGCTTAGTCAACTAAGCAGAGGGATGATGATTTTTATTTATTTTTTCTATTCTCTGGAAACACTTGAAGCAATTTTAAACACAAATAGAAAATGTTTAATAAATTTGAACTTGACAGAGAATATAGATTGCAAAACACAAGAAGGGACAAGTCCTCATTTTGATAATCATTACTATAGTTGTGCCTCTTAGGTACTGTCTCTACCTGTGAGATAGCTGGCAGAAGTCAGAATACAGAGAAATGATCAGGTTTTCATGATATGAAGCACAAATGTCGCAGGAAAAACATGCAGAAGCTGCTATGGATGACAGTCACAAGCTAAGCTTCTGAAACTGTGCCTGCAAAAATTCACATTTTCATTGTTTGTATGTTTTCTAACCACAAACTTTGACAGAAGCTTACCCAAGGAAAAGTTACCCTGACTGAAGATGATTTTTTTCATGTAGGGGTTAGTATATAAAGAAAGTCATGTAACACATTTCCTACAAATAGATTTTAGAAGAGAAAATATACCTAGAACAATTTTTTTTAAAAAATCACTTTTACATGAGCACTATTACAATGACAATATTGTAACCATGTTACCTAAAGCCATAATAAGATTATTATTTCTTTAAATTCTTGAGCCAGAGAGACAGTGCAGTGGGTATGGTGTAACAGTGCAGTGATTATGGTGCTTGTCTTGCATGTGGCCAATATGGTTTGATCTCAGTCACCCCATATGGTCCCCTGAGTCCTGCCGGCACTGATCCCTCATTGTAGAGTCAGGAGTAAGCCATGAGTACTGCCAGGTATAACCACCCCCATCCAAAAGAAAAAAATTCAGTTTTTTCTAAGTAATATGCCCATTAATCAGGAGCAAGACATGAAAATGTCTTCTCAAACACGAGCAAGGCTAAGGGGAAAAGGCAGAAAAGATTCCAAAAAGTGTAGCAAACACTACCCCAGAGAAAACATGGGGCGAAAAGAGCAGAAGCAAAAGTCCCCAGGAAGCTCTGGGAATAAAAGTCAGAAATTTTTTTTCTTGGTATACATAAATACACACCTAGGTTTTAATCTCTCAGAACTAGTTTTACTATGTTCATTTAAAAAGAAAAAGGCTTATCTGCCCTGTGGCTTGTAAACTCACCTTACCCTTTTATTTCAACCATGCTTCAAAACCGGCAAAAGAACTGTGAATTTTAACCCCAGATTCTTGTTTGCAAGGTTTTCCTGGCTCTGTGATCAGGAAGATCCATGGGATACAAGGGATCAAACACAGACCTCTTGCATGCTTTCTGGCCTATTGAGCTATATCTTCAATTCTTTACATTTAGTTTTGCTGGGGTTTTTGTGCTGCCAGGCATTAAATTGACCTATGTATGCAAGGCTTAAGCATCTGCTGAGCCTCAGTCCTGTAGCACTGTCTCATTGTCGTCTGGTTGTTCATCGATTTGCTCGAGTGGGCACCAGCAATATCTCCATTGTGAGACTGGTTATTACTGTTTTTGGCATATTGAATACGCCACCGGTAGCTTGCCAGGCTCTGCTGTAAAGGTGCAATTCTCTCGGTAGCTTGCCGGGTTCTCCGAGAGGGATGGAGGAATCGAACCCGGGGCGGCCGCATGCAAGGCAAACACCGTACCTGCTGATATTTAGAATCCAGCATATATTTGGTCCAGTTTAAGTAATTCTTTTTCTCTAATCATATACCTGAGAGGGAGAGAGAGAGGAGAGAGAAATAAGATAGATGAGAAAGAGAGAAAGAGAGAGAGAGATAAAAGAAAGAAATAGAAAGAGAGAGAAAGAGAATAATGCCTCAAGGCCTTGTTCCAAGGCCTGGACAGGGTCAAAGCAGTTTTCAGAGGCAGTACTGAGTATATATTCCACAGGATGCTTATTAAGCATTTTGAACTGAGCATTAAAAGCTTAAAATGTAAATTGGTTCTATAGTGAGAAGTGGTACACATGCTTTTAAAATAGGTGAAGAGATATAGAAATCTTTCTACTATTAAGGCCAACATGCTCAGGCCAGGGTGAGGGTACAGCAAGTACAGTCTTTGCCTTGCATATTTGACCATTAGTACCCCATATGGTTGTCCAAGCTCACTACGAGAGATCCCTGAGCACAGAACCAGGAGCAGGCCCTGTGCACAGGTGAGTATGATCCAAAAAGTAAAATATAAAATAAGATAAAACCAACATGCTCCAGCAATATTTTTGATCCTGAAAAATGCACCTTCCACATTTGTGCTAAAATGGACTACAGACAAAGCAAACATTATCTTTAGGATGCAAATTTGAATCTATTCCTATAATTAGACAACTTCTCTATTGAAAACAGTTCTATGCGGGAAATTCCCTACAGAATACTCTGAAGAAAACTAAAAAGATGATTTCATTCTGAAAAATTGTCAAATTGGTTATTCTAAGTCATCAAAAAAGAAATCCAAAGAGTAATGTGCTCATGAAAAAAGTTATATTGAGTTGCATAGTTCTGCAGTATGTTTTCCAGGATAAGCTATGGGGGAAGTATGCTTTCACAAAATGGAATAGGTTGTCTTGTTTTGTAGTTTTGATCAATTGCCTTTGTCTGCCAAAGAAAATGATTTTAGTTTTGATAAAGTTGATGGTATGCAATTCTTTCTGGCAGCAGTAGGATGACAGAATTATTTGTATCCAGGAATCAGTTCTAGTTGTTGAAAATTAAATCCTTATCATCAGCATATAGGAAGAGGCATATGTCTCCTTCTAGCAAGCTGGCACATACTTCATTTTACTATAATCTGCAGCATATCATGAAGATATTTGTTTAAAGTATGAATACATAAGGCACAATACAATTTTACATTACATGAATTTTTCACTTTTATTTTATTTACAGAAGGGTTTTTTTTAATCACACTTTTAGAGTAATGACACTAAGTCTCATTTTTTATTTAAGTTGATTCCCTAGACATGAAAGTTCAAGTTTAGTTAAAAGATCAATATGGAAAGAGGACATTCTTGTCTTCTTGACAATAATAGAGAAGGAACACATAGTAGAGGATGTTGGGAGGACCCACTCGGCGTGAAAGATGCATGCCAAAAGTAGACTATAGACCAAACATGATGACCACTCAATACCTCTATTGCAAACTACAACACCCAAAAGGAGAGAGAACAAAAGGGAATGTCCTGCCACATAGGCAGGGTGGGGTGGTGGGGGTTGGGGGTGGGGTGGTGAGAGGGATGCTGGGAACATTGGTGGGGGAGAATGGGCACTGGTGGGGGGATGTAAATGATCACTGGATGACTAAATGCAAACATGAAAGTTCAGAAGTTTGTAACTGTACTTCATAGTGATTCACAAATAAAAATTTTTTAAAAAAAATAATAGTAGTAAGTATCAGGGTAATAATATGCCTAAAATTCCCTTCTAATACAGGATATTTAATTTGGAAAATTGCCTGTGGTTTAAGGGAAAATACAGCATAAATAATTGAGATGGCACTAAGAAAATTGATCTACAGTTTTCTGAGACAGATTGGCCCTCTTTAAAACAAAGTATTCTTGATTTAAATATTTCCACAGTCAATTGTAGTGATCCTTTAAGGATTTAGTAAATAGTTCATTGTTTTTCAGAACAGGTTTCAAATAGTTTCAAGCAGTCATCTGAAAACTTCCCTTATAGCTTGTTCACTTTAGGGAAACAATTAACTGAGTATTGGAAGAGAGGCAAGTTAATGTTTGGTACTCAGATCTGAGTTACTTAGTGCATTAGGTTTGGTCTTCAGATCTCAGCGAATGCTTGCCTATCTTTGCTTCAGATATTGTTCGTTATATGTGCTCCCACAAATACTTCTTCTAAAGCTCTGAGATAGACACAGCAGCATCCTCCAACTTAACTAAAGTAAGGAAAGAAAAATCTTTAACATAAATTTGTTTAGCTGCACAGGTTTAGTGTGATCAGATGTGTTTAAATAAAGTAGATTCTTTTACAATCATATTTATCATGCTTTCTTGTTTAAATGGTCAGAAATATGTTCATTTGTTTTTATCTCTATTTTGTTTGTTTTCACATTCATACAAGGTGTTTTTACAGCACAGCTGAGTATTTTTCACCTTGAGCCTATCAGTCTGCCTTTAAAGAGGAAGAAAAGTGACATTTCTCCAGATAGAATAATTGATCTTCCTTGTATAGCAAAAATTTTTAAATAAATATAAACTTCCCCTGACCCTCTTTACTTATTCTTCCAAACCCAACCATTCAGTAGTAGGGGAAGATTCAAAAGACTCAATATAAAAATATTATTTTTAAAAAGTAAATTTGAAAAGTAAATATCCACCCTAAGTAAAAATATAAATAATGAGAGTTTACTAGTAGTAGTTTAGAATTCCCTTCCCTTGGTTTAAAGATAGGCCTATGGATAAACATAGTCAAGTAATTATTTTCTCTTTGATTCATTATATTAGTACTCTAAATTTTGAATGATGAAGCACAACTGGCCTAAAAAAAGTGACCTTCAGAATAAATATGGACTCTATAGCCATTTCCTCAATAGTAAACATAGTTTAGGAATCACTTCCTTTATCAACCTTCATTCACTTCCTATGAAGGTCATCGCCATCTTCATTTCAGTCACAGCTGTACTATACTTCAATCAGAATTCATGAAACAGTATTCCTCACTCATATGAAACTAAAATAAGAATACGAAACCATGCTTCAGTTGTCTTTGCCTTTATAATACCTATATCTCAGTTTTTAGTATAGTTTAATTTAATTGAATGAATCAATTTTAATTGATTGGATAGTGAATTAAACTTTCTCAATAAATTTCATAAAACTTTTTCTAAATAAAGTGGCATGTTTTAATTCAGATTAATTTATTTAAAAAATTATGAAATGTAGATTCTTCAGGAATTTTTAATTTTGAAAATCTTACAATACCTTGGTTCCATGTCACTGATCCACAGAGTTGGTGGTATTTGTAGGGAAATTCTGTTCTATACTGGATTTTATTTGTTTGTTTGTTTGATTTTTTAAGTCACCGTGAGATACAGAATGATAAAACTGTTCATGGTTGGGTTTCAATCATACAGTGTTCCAATACCCATCCCTCCACAGTGTACATTTCCCACCACCAATGTCCCCAGTCTCCTTCCTCCCCTCCTCCCCCACCTGTCTCTATGACAGGCGTTTTTCTACACTGGATCTTTAAACAAAATAAAAGGACAACTTTATGTATGAATGTATTTAAATAGCAAAAAAATTATGTACCAAAGACCTAGCTCCACTCACATAGCTATATGAAATATAGACAGCAACAAATAAAATGCTTAATCTTTAAATGTTAACAATAGTTTTAGATGTCTAGATGACTCAGTCTCTATTCTTTGTCATTTAATATGTGTCACTTGATATGTATTTGTCACAAACCTACCTGGAGTAGTCCACTTTGACCATTTAATAAAGTATACAAAAGTCCTTTTTAATAAAAGACAAAAAGTGTTTCATTATTCTGCACTACCTGTATTTGCTTCTGCCTCTCCATCAAGTTGTAGATAACTCAAATTTTCCAATTATCCCTGTGTCATTTGGCATTTTTGTCTGACAAGTAGATTAAGGTCATCAGGAAGAGTGAATATTGAAATCCTCCCTGTCTTACTCTGACCACAGTGTGATGTACTGAATTGCATTGTCTGAAAGAGCAGCAGCGCAAGAGAGACACTGTGAAATCACTCTCTGGGACAGTGTTCTCCCTGCTAGGGCTCTCTACTTCCACAGAAAGATTTATGAGATTTGTTTCCATTCAACTGAGAATCAGCAACTGGCTAACTTGAGTGGAACAAATAATATCTTGCCAGTCTCTTTCAATCTATTTTCCAATGTAAGAGGTACTTTTCCTGTTGGTAGATGGCATCAAATATTGATTGTATATAAAATAAGGATGTTCATATAATCCCCATCACTACCTTATTCTCTAAATGTCCAGTTCATTTAAAGACTCGGCAGAGATATTCAAACTTAAAAATCAACACACTGTTCTCGATTTATCATTGTACAACCTGTGTGACAAAATGCAAAGTTGTGAGTGAGCATTTATGAAATGAGGATATTTTCAAGCATTAATATTACCAACTAAGCCATATTTTTTAAAAATTCATTAGTATGAGACATTTAATCCTTGTGTCTAGATGAGTTACTTATTGCTTCTTCACGAAAATATATACTTGTTAATCCCAATATCTTACATAGATAGCATGTTAAGTTTAAATGTAGTTGAAATAAGTCAAAAACTGAGATCCTAGGAAAAATCTATTTGGTAATACATTACATAGGTGCTTTATCGTATATAGGTGCTTTATCATAAAGTATATACTTAGTAATTTAAAATAATTTTGATTTAGAGAGAAATAATTTTTTAATCTTGTATTCACAAACTCCTGACCTTTAATGTAAAAAAATTGTTGACATTATCTAAGCATTTTTTAATTGACTTTGTATGATCATATTAATATTTTGCACTCAAACATTGTAATTCCTAAAGTGCTCCTTTGCTTGTATAGGGTTGTTAGATCCTTAACTCCTGGCCTTTGAGGATTTTATTTTGGAATTTATAGCATATTTTTAGTATTCTCATTTATGCTGTCAATCAGTTTAGCAGTGTACTTCCTCTTTTTAGATATTTCATCTCTGGCTTTAAATTACTAAATTTACTTTTATACTGATTTTGAATTTGAAAATGTACAACCATGTCTGAGGAATGTGTGTGAGGCATCCACGCTAAGAAGCTGTTTTATGGAGTAAACTCTGCGTTTCTTAGTATGTGAACATCTGTCAGATGTCTCTTCTGAGGCTTTTTTATTCAGCCTTGTTTGCCATTGCTCCACTGCACTCCACATAATTGAAGTAATCTAGCTGAATTGAAATATATGTGATAAGATGAGTATCTGAAATAAGTAAGAAAATAGCTGTGGGGATATGAAGAATGGAAATGAGCCTAAGACCTGTTCAAAATGTTGGAATGACAGGATTGATGGTCCTGGAAGGCTAAGAAGAGAATTGTGGGGGGGATGATTCCACTTTTCCAACCCTGGATCCCCCTGACTATGGTGGGCCTGCAATAAGGGTTAACTTTGCCATTTGGACAATGGAGAAGATTGAATATTTTAACATATTATTTTTAAGAACAGTTATTTGACAGTATAAAATGGAATGGATTGGGGAGAGACAGCATGTAAAATAAATCTAGTAGAAAATTGTAAAAGAGTTTAGCTTAATCGTGAGACTGAAGTCTGAGATGTGGCCATTGTACTAAATGCAGGATAATAGAAGACATGGTAAGGTTTGATTCTAGATGTGAAGTTGTGAAAAAAGGTAAAATTCATGGTGACCTGGTGGATAAAGTGCAGATGAATGAGAAGATAATATTATCTACAAAACTATAATATTATGTTCATGCAGAAGAATTATTTTCTCGTATTTTATCCAGATCTCAAATTCGTGTCTATATGTCCAAACAGTGTTGAGATTTTACAAATTCATTTGTCTCCATTATGTGGATATTGTTACATTTCTGTATGTGTGACTCTTGTCCTAAAATTAAATCAATCTTGATTTCAATGTGTAACCTCAGAGGGGAACTTTTTCCTGAAAAATAAAATGCTAAGGATTTTCTTTGTTACTTTTCAATTACTAACAAGGGACTGGAGTGATAGCACAGCGGGTAGGGCGTTTGCCTTGCACACGGCCAACCTGGGTTCGATTCCTCAATCCCTCTTGGAGAGCCCGGAAAGCTAAGGAGAGTAGCCTGCCCACATGGCAGAGCCTGGCAAGCTACCTGTGGTGTATTTGATATGCCAAAAACAGTAACAAGTCTCACAATGGAAATGTTACTGGTGCCCGCTTGAGCAAATCGATGAACAATGGATGTCAGTGTCACAGTGCGACAGTGCTACAGTTTTCAATAACCATAATTTTAATTTAATGGATATTGCCAATGCATTATTCTGTTGAGATTCTAGTGTACTTTAAAACATCATTTTGCTGAAAAAAATGTAATAATATTATTTGAAATTTTAGTTTTCATCAAGAACTAAGCTTCAAATACTTAAAATCGAATTTAAAACATATATACCTGGGAAACATTTTTTTTTGCTTTTTGGGTCACTCCCGGCGATGCACAGGGGTTACTCTTGGCTCTGCACTCAGGAATTACCCCTGGCGGTCTCAGGGGACCATATGGGATGCTGGGAATCGAACCCGGGTCGGCCGAGTGCAAGGCAAACGCCCTACCCGCTGTGCTATTGCTCCAGCCCCAAACCTGGGAAACATTTTGAGAAATAATTGATTTTTTAAAAATGTATTATAAACTTTTGTCTTTTGATAACTTTAAAGAGATGTTAGTAACTGAAAAGAGTTAGCTTATATAAGCCAGTCTGCAGAAAATGACAAGAAATATAAATAACAGATTACCAAATAGCAGATTTAACTTTGAAATGTAAGTATAAACTAGAATAATCTTGATTACAGAGATGAAATTATATGTATCTATAGAAGAAAATTCTTAGGTTGGAAACAGCAAAATTGCCTTTCTCATACTTTTCACAAGATATGAAATGTATTATTTTTAAAGTATACGGATCCCAAGTGAAAAACACTTTTCTTTCTCCTTAAATAGAAACAACTAAAGCAAACCTCACTTAATAACAGCATCTCGATTTATCCCTAGAATAGGTGAGGTGCTAAATCCCCGCTCAGTAACAGTCCTGCAACTCTTCTCAGATAATTGCTTCCTCTTAAGGAAGTGTACTCCTTTCCAAACCATTGACAGAAATATATCATTTTAATACACTTATTCTTTTCTAAGACTACAACCTCACTCCATTAAGTGAAAGAGAATTTCTATTCAACCCGTTGCCAATACATTACATTTCTTATCACGAATTTATTGTGCTCCTTTTTAAGGGCAGTTTTGCTCTCTTTGATGTTACTTATGAGTAAAATAAATACATTTTTTCTCTTATAACAGTAATTTGAAATTAATTCAGATAAAATGCTACTATAGATAAGTTTTTATATCAGAGAAATTTGTAATTGTATTGCATCATTATGAAATTTATTAGACAGATTTTTATGGGGGGGTTTTGTTTGTTTTTTTCTGCTTAAATTAACTAAGTCCTTGGGATTTTTAACCAAGTAATAATAATAATAATAATAATTACTCTTTCTCATTTTCTTTCTTTTCTTTCTTCCAATACATTATATTTCTAAACTCATACTCTGCTGATTCACAGCCAGTAGCTGCTCATTCTCTTTAGGAACACCCTACAGTCACATTTTCATACTGTCATAAAATTATAGTTCTCCTACTTATGATTATTTGCTTGTGATCTATATTCCACCACACACCACACTGTAAATTCAGAAGCTCAGTAACTGTCTTTTTGCTCATTACTTCATCACCAGTGTCTGCCTCATGACTGCTTCTAATAGTTGCTCAGTAAAAATTCATGGAATTAATGAATAAAATTTTACCTTGAACACGGATTGCTAAATTTAATCTATCCATCTGGCTTATTAAAATCTTCACTGTTATTATTTTGTTTAAAATTGTATAATATTATTTTATTGAGATGTTGTGATTTACAGTGGTATTATCATTGAGTTTATTCTCGCAATGGATTCTATATTACCCTCACCAGCAGAGTATCAGTATATATTCATCCACCATTATCTCAGTATCTCTTCTCTCTCCTGCCCCCTTGCATCTTTATTTCACAGTCCTGCTGAAAATTACCTCAGAATTTATTTCCACTAAGGATTGTCATCTAATCCCTTGCAATACTTTGCATGTGAACAAAATCATTTGGTACATGGTGTTTTATTTTCTCTCTAACTTCTCATAGTGTGACCCTCCAATTTTGTACAAGTTATAGTAAACTGCAAGATGTCATCTTTTCTCATAGCTGAGTAGTATTCCTTGTGTATATACATACAAAACAATATGATTTTAGTTTCAAAACATTTTTATTTTTAAGCTCAAATTGTCAACCCATTGACATCTTGTAAAGGTATGCAGCTAAACTTGTGTACCACAATGTCCTTTATCCACTCGTCTATTGCTGGTGACTTCGGTTGTTTTCAGATATTGATGATGGTTAAAAAAAATGCCGCTGTGGATATAGCTGTGCATAGATCCTTTCATATTACTGTCTTAATGTTCTTGAGATAGAAGTCCAGGAATGAAAAAATTGAGGATCTCTAATCTCTAAACTTATACTCATTGAGAAGTTTCAAAATCATTTCCATAAAGAATGAAGAAAACTGCAGCCCTGACGCCCCCTCAGTGAATGAGTTCCCTTTTCTTTTTTTTTTTTTTTTTTTTTGCTTTTTGTGTCACACCCGGCCATGCACAGGAGTTACTCCTGGCTCTGCACTCAGGAATTACTCCTGGCAGTGCTCAGGGGACCATATGGGATGCTGAGATTCGAACCCGGGTTGGCTGCGTGCAAGCAAATGCCCTACCCGCTGTGCTATCGCTCCAGCCCCAAGAGTTCCCTTTTCCTATATCATATCATATATTGTCTCTACCAGCACTTAGTGTTTCTAAACTGTTTAATATAAACAATTTATAAGAATTGGTGATTGATGATATTGCACTGGCATTTGTTTCCCCAATAGTCAGTAATGAAGTCACTGATCACAGTCCTGTAGACCATCTTTTTGTCTTCTTTGAGGAATTCTTTATACATACTCTTTTCTCATTTCTTGATGGGTTGTTTTTGTTTATTTGTTGTTTTTTTTCCCTTTGGGTTCACGCCCACATGTGCTCAAGACTCATTCCTAGCTTTGCTCTCAGGGATCACTGCTGGCAGGCTCCGGGGACAATGTAGGGTGTTGGGGATCAAAGAGCAGCCGAGTGGAATGCAAATGCCTTACATGTCTCTCTGGCCCCTGTTCAATTTGTTATTGTTGAGCTTTGAGAGCACTTTATATATCTCACAGATGAGCCTGATATTAATGTGATTACTGACTGCAAATATTTTCTCCCAATCTAAGGTCATCATTTTATTGGAGGCCTTATTTCTTTCATAGTTCAGAAGCTTGTTTTATGTAGTCCCATTTGTTTATTTCTGCTTCTGTTTTCTTTGCCAGTATAATGACTCATTGACGATGCCTCTGAGACTCCTATCATAGGATGTTCTGCCTATGTTTTGTCCTCAATGTATTTTACAGCTATATTTTATAGATACTAACTAAACTATTTAATAATTTTAATTAACTTTTCAATATGGCATGGGAAGGAGTCTAGTTTCATTTTTTGCACTATGCTGACAAGTTTTCCCAGCACCAGTTAATGAGTGGTTTACTTTGCTTCACTTTATTCACCTAGCCCTTTGTGATAAAATCACTGCTTGACGTCTTAGATTTTGCCTCTGTATATCCATACTGTTCCATTGGTTCAAGAGTCTGTCTTTAGTCTAGTACCATATAGTTTTGATTACCAGTATAGCTTTACAGTATAGTTTAACATCTGGGATTTTAATGTCTCCCATTTTTCTTTTTGCTCAGATCAGAATAGCTTTGGCTGTTCTGGGAGGTTTGTGCTTTTATACAAATTTTTAAAATATTTTGTATAAGTCTTTGCAGTGTTTTTTGGGTGAATTGTGCAGTAACATTTTAATTTCCCATGCTCTAATATTAGAAAACTGTACCATTGAATTTCTACTTATTGTGAGCCCCCTTTGTTATAATTTTATCTGGCCCATTATTTATTTTATTTATTTTATTTTTTTTTTTGCTTTGGGGGGCATACCCTACAGTGCTCAGGGTTTACTCCTGACTCTTCACTCAGGAATTACTCCTGGTAGTGCTCGAAGCAACATGTGGTATGCCAGGGATCGAAACCCTGGTCAGCCACATACAAGGTCCTACCTGCTGTACTATCACTCTGACCCTTTGTCTAGTTTCTAGGGGTATGGGGCTAGGTTATTTATTCATGTCTGATATTGTTTCCAGAGGGACTCCTCCTGTAGTACTATGAACTTTTCCAATGCAGCTTTTATGTCCTTATTCTCAGTTGTACACAAGAATCTCTTTACTTCTTCTTTGACTTCTTTGACCCAGTTGTTATCCCATTGCATGCTGTCCTGCTTCTGGTGTTAGTAGTTTTCTCAGCTCTTTGTTTTTGTTATTTCTGCTGTGATCAGAGAGAATATTTGATATGCTTTTTATTTTCTAAATTTTATGGAGACTTTTCTGTCTGTCTCCATGTGGTCTGTTCTAGAAAGTTATCTATGGACACCAAGAATATGTACTCGACTTTTTGGAGATGGTGACCCCTATAAATGTCTTTAAGCTACTATCTTCTATTTCTTCCTTTAATACCACTATTTGAAATACTTTGCTCCTCTGATAAATCTAGCTGAATAGTGAGAGTATAATACTTAATCTCCCACTACTATAGGATTATTATTGATATTTTCTATAATTTAGATATGGTAAGCATAGCAGATAGGATGGGATGTCATGTGGAAGCCAACCAATCTCTGAACAAAATCATGAACACAGAAGTCTTAAGTTAAAACAATTCTCTAGGTAAAACTTAATGTCCCTATGGTGAAGTACAACAAATTTTCCTAATTTTCTTCTAAGGATATATATTTTGACCATTCCTTTAACTGTTTATTAGTAACAGGTAATACAAAATAAATTACTGTGGGTGTGCTACAGGGTCAGACTTAGTGGGTGGTTGGGAAAATGAGGACAATGATGGAGGAAAGGTGACAGTGGAGGTGGGATTGGAATTAGAATATTGTATGCCTGTTTTAGCTATCCCTGGGTGTTTGTTACTCCATATGAATTTCAGGATTGCTTCATTCATTTCTTTGAAGAATTTCATGGGTATTTTTATAGGGATCATGTTGAATCTGTATAATGCTTTGGGGAGTATTGCCATTTTGACAATGTTGCAGTAACAATTAAAACAGCATGGTACTGGAACAAAGGCAGAGCCGCAGACCAGTGAAACAGGGTGGAATATCCCTACACACAACCTCAAATGTATGATCATCTAATATTTGATAAGGAAGCAAGAAATGTGAAGTGGAGCAAGGAAAGCCTCTTTAACAAATGGTGCTGGCGTAACTGGACAGCCACATGCAAAAGAATGGGCTTAGACCTCGACCTGACACCATGCACAAAAATCAGATCAAAATGGACTAAAGACCTCAACACCAGACCACAATCCATAAGGTACATCGAAGACAAGGTCAGCAAAACCCTCCATGATATTGAAGTTAAAGGTATCTTCAAAGATGTCACGCAACTGACCAACCAAGTGGAAACAGAGATAAACAAATGGGACTATATTAAACTAAGAAGCTTCTGCACCGCAAAAGATACAGTGACCAAATACAAAGACAATCTACAGAATGGGAAAGGATATTCACCCAATATCCATCCAACAAGGGGTTGATATCAAGGATATATAAAACACTGGTTAAACTCTACAAGAAGAAAACATCCAACCCCATCAGAAAATGGAGTGAAAAAATGAACAGAAACTTTTCTAAGGAAGAGATACAAATGGCCAAAAGGCACATGAAAAACTGCTCTGCATCACTAATCACTAATCATCAGGGAGATGCAGATCAAAACAACCATGAGATACCACCTCACACCACAGAGAATGGCACACATCCAAAAGAACAACAACCGATGTTGGAGAGGATGTGGGGAAAAAGGGACCCTTCTACACTACTGGTGGGAATGCCGACTTGTTCAGCCCCTTTGGAAAACAATCTTGACACTTCTCAAAAAATTAGAAATTGAGCCTCCATTTGATCCAGCAATACCACTTCTGGGAACATATCCCAGAGAAGCAAAAAAAGTATAGTCGAAATGACATCTGCACATATATGTTCATCACAGCACTGCTTACAATAGCAAGAATCTGGGAAAAAAACAAGTGCCTGAGAACAGATGACTGGTTGAAGAAACTTTGGTACATCTATACAATGGAATACTATGTAGCTGTTAGAAAAGATGAAGTCATGAACTTTGCATATAAGTGGATCAACATGGAAAGTATCATGCTAAGTGAAATGAGTTAGAAAGAGAGGGACAGACAAAGACAGATTGCACTTATCTGTGGAATATAAAATAACAGAGTAAGAGACTAACACCCAGGAATAGTAGTATATAATACCAGGAGGTTGGCTCCATGGCTTGGAAGCTGGCCTCACATGCTGGGGGAAAAGCAGCCCAGATAGAGAAGGGAACACCAAGTAAAATGTGGTTGGAGATCCCGTGCAGGGAGGGAGATACGTGCTGAAAGTAGACTAGAGACTGAACACGATGGCCACTCAATACCCCTATCGCAAACCACAACACCCAAAAGGAGAGAGAACAAAATGGAATACCCTGCCACAGAGGCGGGATGGGATGGGGGGGTGACGGGATTGGAGGGTGGGAGGGATACTGGGTTCATTGGTGGTGGAGAATGGACACTGGTGGAGGGATGGGTTCTCGAACATTGTATGAGGGAAACACAAGCACGAAAATAGGTAAATTTGTAACTGTACCCTCACGGTGACTCACTAATTAAAAAAATTAATTAATTTTTTTAAAAAGTACCCAATAAATATGTGATACTCTATCAAAAAAAAGAATATTGTATGCCTGTAACAAATCATCATGATCAACTTTGCAAACCATGGTGTTTAAATAAAGTTTGGAGGGAGAGAAATGAGAGAATTCTGAGAGGACCTAACAAATAATCTTTAGTGTGTTATTTATAAAATTTGATACTGCTACTTAACTTCTCTCTACACAGATTATGAAATAGTACTCAACTAATTAAGTGCTTAAAATTTTGATTAAATCATAGTACTTAAAATATATCCAAGTTTTAATAACTTTGTTGCAAAGAACTAAAAACAGTCACTTGTTTTTATTTACATTTAGATCTCTTTTAAGGTCTCTTTAATACTGATTGGTTTATTGCTGACTCATCAACAGTTTTTATGATTCTGATATTCTCTTAAACTTTTATGAGAAAGCTATTACTATGGATAAAATTTTTAATACAGCATATTCAGATTCCCAAAAAAAAATTCACTTCTGTAGATATATTTAGAGCATTCAAGTTTAATAACTCACTGAAGTAGAACAGCTTTCTAATTTTCCATTTATATTCTTTCTTTGATTCCATTTATTCCTTACATAAGATATAATCAATAGACTTTGATAGTAAGAGGTGACACATAAGGACAATGGTGGCAACTCACAGGCTCTTTGGTGGTGGGATATGCTATAACTTTGTCCATTAGTTCTATAAACTTTAAGATACTCTAGCCATATTACCTAAACTTTTTTTTTAAAAAAAAAAGATTCTTATAAAAACCAAAGTGAAAACCAACTCTCTTCAAGTTTACAGAATTCTGAAGAATCTGACTAATTTAAAAATTTAGACATTCTCATCAACTCAATCATTAATGTAAGATATGTCTCAGGAAGGTATTCATCAGAGGCAGGTTATTAAACAAGGAAATAATCCTTGAGAGATATCTCATGTAGCTGGAACAAAGTTGTATCCCAGGGAGACAGCCCAGAATAGACAGATCCAAGAAGTCCTTGAATCATATTTTGAATTACCTGGGTATGGTGAAGATGTGTATGCAAAAATAAATGGAAGCATACTTTACATTAAGGTGTGCTATGTAAATAAGGCTAGAAGTCAGCCAAGTTTTACTTAGTACAATTAAAAGGAACTTTGGTGACTGGTTAAAAATGTAAGAGATTGGTTGAGTTTCAATCCTGAGCTGTCTAGTTTTGTTTAGTTCTTTCTCTGAGGTAGATGTATCCAGGTAAACCTGAGCATACCTGTGGAATGTGTAGTGCTGCCTCCATATCTGTATTGCTTTTATCAGGACTAGAATATCTATTTCCCTCCTTCCTTCTTTCCTTCTTTCCTGCCTTCTCTCCTTCCTTCCTTTCTTCCTTCCACCTTTTTTCCTTCTTTCCCTCCCACTTTTCTTACGAGATACGAGATAAGGAGATACTTCCCGTTATTTCCTCCTTTCTTCCTTTGCTCTATCCTTCTTTGCCTTTTCCTTTTTCCTCCTTCACTCCTTCTTTCTTCTTTCTCTCTCTTTTTCCCTCCTTCCTTTTTCCCCCCTCTCTCCCTCTCTGTTCTTTCTATATTTTCTCTATATTTCTTATCAAATAAAAAAGGAAACTCTAGCTCAAACAAGTTCTTTCTTTTTAGGAAGAATTTGTTTCTTTCTACTATTAAGCAATTACTTATAGTACATCCAATATAAATTCCATCTTATTAAGATTTTAGTAATACAGAGAATAAGAAATATTAATGAATTAATGTATTTTGAAGTTGCTAGAAGGTTAGTGAAACATATAGCCTATATAGTTTTAAGATTTAATTTTGTCAATGAGAGAATACATTGTAGCTATATGTTATATAGGCTTTAATTTTGGGTGTAATGTGTTCTAATAAAGTCAATGTCAAAATGAATTACACAACAATAACAATATAAAAACAGCCCACTCTGTGGAAACAGACAAGAAAATGTATGTAAAGCTTTGACCAAATTGTTTAATAGAATAAAATTTTATCAATAAAATTTTTGAGCCCATCTGTTTTAATGCAGGAATACATTTTTAATTTCTACTTATTCATTTATTTTAAGCACCATGCTTCCCAATACTATCACTGGTGGGCTTTTATGGTCACTACCCTCCTTCAGAGTGCCCACACACCATGGCTCTCCCTAAAGCTCGTTCCCGCCCAGGTACATGCACCAAGATCAGTTCTGTAGATCATTCTCAGTGTCTCACGTTCATTTTAAAAATATTTTTTATTTAATTAAAGAACCATGATTTGCAAAGTTTTTGATAGTTGGGCTTTAGGCAACGCATTTTTTAAAGTTTTTTAATTAATCACAGCAAGAGATACAGAGTTATAAAATCTGTGATTGGGTTTCAGTCATACAATGTTACAACACTTGTCCCTTCACAAGTGTACATCTCCCACCACCAATGTCCCCAGTTTCCTCCTTTCACCTTCCCACTACCAGTCTGCCTCTGAGGCAGGCACTTTTCTTCTCTCTCTCTCTCTCTCTCTCTCTCTCTCTCTCTCTCTCTCTCTCTCTCTCTCTCTCTCTCTCTGTCTCATGTGCACACACGCACACACTCTCACTCTCACTCTTGCTCTCTCATTTGCTCTCTTCCTCTCTCCTTTTGGTCATTATGGTTTGAAGTACAGGTACTGTAAATGTATCATGTATATCCTTTTACCTATACTCACCACTCAGTTATTTCAAGAGTGATTATTTCTGTTATTGTCATATCTATCATATGCCTCTCTATCCTAACTACCCTACCCACCTCCTCCCACTTGTGACAATTTTACAACTGTGGTTTCGTCCTCCTGTCCCTCATTTCTATTGTCCTTAGGTAATAGTCTCATACTGTGTTTTTCATATCCCACAAATTAGTGCAACCATTCTATGTCTATTTCTCTACTCTGACTCATTTCACAAGGCATAATACTTATTCTCCAAATCCATCCATTTATAAGCAAATTTCATGACTTCATTATTCCTGGCTGTATAGTATAGCATTGTAAACTTCACATTCTTAACCTAAAATTCCAGGGTACTAATAAAAATCCATTTGCTTTATTGGGTGTTTTATAAGCAGATACGTTTTTCTTCTAGTTATGTTCACTTCTTTAGCTCTCTGGTGAGTTCACATCCTACATATGAGACAAAAGGAAAGTATGGGAAAGTGTGGAAAAAATTATCTCTGTTATCATGACATGGGAAAGTTGTATAATAATGTTGGTGGTGAAACGTCACCGAGGGAAATTTCAATATTGTATTTGTGTTTCAGCTTCTGACATGGCAGCAGAACAGGGACAGATTCTCGTGATAGCTACGGCAGCTGTTGGGGGATTCACTCTCCTCGTCATCCTTACTTTGTTCTTCTTAATCACTGGGAGGTAACTGAAGTGTATAAGATTCTTTCCAACATTTTTGAATGACCATTTCACTCTGTGTTCAAATGTCTTTCAATGTAACAAAGCATGCCTCAGAGAAAGGGACCAGGGGGAGTCAGCTGCCTGAGAAGTTGATATGGCAACAGAAGCAAGACGGCCAGTTCTCTGTCTCAGCTGCTTCCTTACAATGAAGCAACCAAATAGCTGGTTAGTGAAACACACTGAAAGCCAGGAATTATAAACTCCTATTAAATTAGTTCTGAGATTTTTCCATCAGCTAGGTTAAATTACACTATAAACGGAACTGTTCTTGCGAAGAAATAATTCAACAGATAGACTGAAACACTTACTTAAAAGTTCTTTAGGGATATAGTGCTATATCAATGTTTGTTTTTATTCACTAAAACAAACTAGATTGAAAATCTCTACATTAGTATCATGGAATTAGTTTTATTCATCTAAGTGTTTCTACTTTTTAATAATATAGATATTTGAGGTAAAAATAAATAACAGAAAAAAACTAGCTTTAAAATCTTGTTATGTGGTGAAAAGCTTCACCTTTTTCCATACATTGCTATTTTCATGCAGATTTGGGATGATAATGCATTAAAATGGTCTATTTTTAAATACATTGAATTGTTACTGTGAACCCAGTATTTTCAAAACAGAGACATGAGTGAAGACAGTATGTATGAATTCCTTAAGTGACTTTCCTATTTTATTCTGGATATACATTATTATCATAGTTTTAAATATTATATATGAAAATTATTCCTTCAGGTTATTGATAGGAACACAGGTGAATAACTGGAGTTTATTCTTGATAATCTAAATACGCACATACTGCAAAATGCCAGTGTTAATGATTTAAGACAGCAATAAGAATGCCCAAGCAATGCCCATTCATGCTGACCCCAGCTAAAATACATCATCACTACTGGAAAATCATGATGTATGATAATGAGCAAAAATAACAAATAGTTACCTTCAGGGGCAATAATTCAGTGAACTGTAAATACCCGTTGTTTTATTCATTTTCAAAACTACTTGTTTTTAGTAGTTTATTAAAATTCATAAAATATTACAGGAATGTGCACATATGAAAAATTATTTATCTATAATTTTGACAGTCAACTAAAGGTGTAGATCAATAAATTGACACATACTTAGAATCACTTACTAAGCACCAATCCCTGACAAAAAGTAACCACCACATATAAAAGGTGTAATGGATGTAGTGGTAACAAATCAGATCTTACAGAACTTATCAAAGCACAAAGAAGCAAATGAATATTCTAATGTGCTTAAATTGAAATACTAACTCCTTATGAAATTAACTGAAAGGGGGCATGTTGACAAAGTTTTTGAATACTTAATTTTTTGTGTGTTACAAATAGACATAACATTGTTCCTGTAGTAGTAGCACTTGTGTCAGAATCTCCTGCTTTGCAAGACTGATAAATTACAAGAATACTAGATACAGTAACAAGAGGGGGGGAACATTTGACAAGAAGCAGAGAAGAATAATAAATTAATACTAATAAAATAAGTATGTGAGCATAGCATGTGCTGATGCAGGCATAGTGATTGGAGGTGTCTATGTTTGTGCATGTTTTCTTATTTTTATTTTGAAAACATTCAGTAATAAAAAAAATGCTCAGACTCAGAGAAGGAAATAGAAATTTATTGGAAAGTAGAAAAGAAACATCCCCCGGGAGCCAGGGGAGATAGTACAAAGTGTAGGGCACTTGCCTAGCATGTGGCTGACCTGGGTTCAGTCCCCAGCATCCCAGGTGGTCCCCAAGCACCACCAGAAGTAACCCCTGAACATTACCAGGTTACCAAGTGTTTCTCAAGCCTTACCCCTACCCCCCTGCACTTTGCCCAGCTGGAAGAAATTTAGTATAGGTTAAGTATGACTCAGTTTGGGGTGAAATTTTTCATAGGAAAACTGGGTCTTTGTATTTCTTATATAACAGTGTCGGAGGATTCCCATGTGTTTTAAAATAATATCCCATTCATCGGTGGGGACTGTCTGGTTAGTTACAACCTTTATTTAGGACCTTTGTATGTTTCACCTGTGTGCAAGTACTGCCCCATTGCCTTCTAGTCTCCTGTTAGCGTCAGGTCTAGGTCAGAATTTATGGTCTTGGGGAAGTTGGAAACTTCCCTAGTTTTACAAAGTGCCCAGGAATTATGGGAATGTTTAAAATGTAGAATAGGACCTGCTAGAATGGAGCTGCTTACAGCAGCGGGTCAGGGAAGAGGAAGGCTTCCTCTTTAATCCCATGAGACACTCTGGTGCAGCAACTTCGATTTCTCTCTTTCATGGCCTCAACACAGTGCTGAGGCAACCGTTTCTTAGAATGGACAGAAAACAAATTCTGGAATCACTAAACCATCTAGGTATTCGGTTGAAAGCAAAATTTTCAGCACTATTGTGTGCATCTCAAATATGATCTTGAAAAAGCGAAGCAAAACTCTTTATCCATTAGAGACATGAGCTTAATTTTTCATTTATTTTCAGAAGGGTTAAAATTCTATTTCCTTTTTTTAAAAGATGAGGGATTAGAAGACAACAAAACTTAGGAAAGCGGAAATGAGGAAAAATTACTTGAGGCAAAGGTTAGAGGTACCAGTGTGGAGAAAAGAAGGAAAGAAGAGGGGGAAAGCGGCATTTTCAAGTAACATGCCACAACACACTAGCTAGCAATTTGGTTCAGCTAAAGGAAAAATACCAGTTATGGATTGTGAGAAGCTCTGCAAATGTTACGAAGAAAATGTTAAGTAGATGAATAAACTCAGTCATTCCCATTTATGACGCAAAGTGCTGCCCATATGTTATGAATTTAGGAACGTTCAGATTTATCTTTAAAATTCCTGTTATGGAGTTAGGGAGATGAGTCAATGGGCTACTGTGCCTGCCCTGGGTTTGATTGCTGTCACTGCATGCTAACCTGAACTCTGCTGGGTATGACTCTCCTCCACCCTCCCCCAGAATTTTTTATCAGGAATTTGCACATAACTTAAAAACAACAAGAGTGGAATACTCCCTACCCTATTTATATAATTATTTAGTTGTTAAAGTCCTAAGGTATTCTTTAATGTGATCTTAACTCTAAAAGATACACATTGTACTAACTAAAATGGGATTATCTAGGCATGATGACTAATTAGATTCAGAAGGATTTTTATTTTCTAATTTGAAAGTTTGTATACAAAAGTCATTTGTGCTGTCCTGAGGATATTTGTATTTAAAGAGGGAGGTCATTTATTCCAAGTTAAGTGGATACCTCTTGGTTTATAGTGGTAGGTGATTAAAATTAATTTTATTTGATAATGAATTAACACATAGGAAATTTCTAGTTGATATTTATATTGTAGGTATTTTTAGAATAAGAGTTATGGATTTATTTCCTCAACAAATAATTATTTAAGTATATCATATCCACATGTAAAAATGTTTTACTAAAACAACAAAAATATTTATATTAACACAAATATAATAAACATAAAAAATTTGAGTCATTGTATCCTAAATAAGTTTACCTAATAAAATTGAGAGATAAAGTCAAATGATAACTTTAATTGGGATCCCTGAGGTAGAATTTGCATTCCCCTTCAAGAAAGAATTTAATGATGAAGACAAATTTGAACTAAATCATTTTCAAGTGCTAATCTTCATGTTTCAAATTTATATGACACCAGAAGCTGCTTTAGCATTCTACATACAATCCCAATTTAATTATATAAAATTAAAAAGATTATTTTGAAGAATCTCTTATGCACTTTGTTAGGGGTGCATCCATTTGAAATTATCCTGTGAGAACTCTAAGACAGTCCTAAATAAATGCTCCATTTCCCATAAGATTTTAGGCAAAATTCACCTTGAAAATTTCGATTGTGTACCACAGATATATTTTGTTTTAACCATGTGGAATAAGCAATTTTATGAGCTGTCAAATGATATGGTTGTTAATGAGTTCATTCATATTGAAATCATGGGATATAAATGCCGACCTCTGTTCTTTGAAGCATGACATCCTGACAGAGAACTGAACATGGCTTTACTGAATTTCTGATGTGTAATGTTTAAAAAGTCTTTTTAATGTCACTAAAAATGACAATGAAATTTCTTAGATTCTAATTCAAACTATTTTTAAAGTTTGGGGTTTTAATGCTTTTCCCCAGTTTTAACTATTAAAAGACTGTATTGTAGCTGATCATAAAATATTTCCTTGGATTCATGTTGATTATGCATAAGTGGCTTTTTTCCTAAGCTCATGGATCTTTGAGAATTATATGAAAAATCTGCATTAAAATCTCTGAAGCTTAAAAATTAAGAATGGAACTTCTTAAACTGGAGGGACCCAGACCAGTAGATGGGTCCCATGAATGGGTCCCACTGCCCAAGCCTCTCATTTTACCCATGAATGATGTCACTTATACTATCCCTTGGTGTCCAGCCCAGTGTATGACAGTCTAAGTCTTGTTCCTCATCTCCTCACCTCCAGTGTAATGACCTAGTCTTGTCCCTACATTATTCTCTATCAACTGTGTACTTTTTTTAGTCTGAAATCTTCAGCTATAACTCTGTAACCTGGCCTCTAGCTGGGGCTTGCTGCTGTGTGACCTGATGTACCCAGTAACTCCCTGTTCCCATGACATTTTTAGTTTCTGGGCAAGGCCACGTGTGCCTGGGTGAGATCCTTGCACACCTGCTGTCTGTCTGGGTTAGGTGAGGGGTCCAAGAGCCTCTCCTGGCGGGAGGATTCCTTTTATCTGTCCCTGTCTCCCATCTCCACCCATGCCGTTCTTTATTTTGAAGAGATACTTTTTCAGAAAAGTTTTAAAGTGACAAATTAAATTAACTACTCTACCTAACACTTTGCCCTTCCACGCCCAGTGCATCAATATCACATGAACCAGTCAATCCCTTTGAGTATTTTTATTTTTATCGGAGTCTAATTTTGATAAGTGAATAAAAAATCTTTGAACAATTTTCACTTTTTAAAATGTTGTCTCTGTGGTAAGAACTTTACTATGGCTTATAAGAGTAATATGGGTTCTCATCAAGTATATTTCCAAAAATAAAAGTCTGTTTACCTTTTCTAAAGGTGCCAATGGTACATAAAGGCCAAAATGAAATCAGAAGAGAAGAGGAGAAATCACATGCAGAATGGACATTGTAAGTAGACCAGTGACTCTTCCATTATTTTATCCCAACATTTCAAGAGTTCATTTTGACTTATATCCCCTGAATTGATGCCACCAAAATAGATTCACTTTAATCTTCTAGTATTAAGACTTTTCATTTGGCTTCTAGGTGTGTTGGTAGGAATTGCACCTGCTTCTCATTAAAAGAAAATACTGTTTTCTTAATTCTACTTGCTGGGAAATATGACAGAGTGAATATACTAAAAATACAAGATTGTGTATCTAGTTATTTACCACTCACAATGGCTCTAGTTGGTTTTATTTAATTGAGTATTTGGCATAGAAATATTAAGAAATTCTTATTCCTTCTGGTAGAGACTGTCATTTAAACATATTACAAATCAATTTACAATTCATTAACACTGAAAAAGAAAATCAGCTCTTTAACTCTTAGAATATGTATGAAATCCTTGAACTGACTACAAGGTTATATTCATTTGAAGATTCTCTTCCAAAGCAAGCTATAATTACCACTATAGTTGGTTTGATAATTGCCACCCTCTCCTCCCCAAAACCCACCTCCACCTCCACCTCCAAATGGCAAACTACCTTGTCAAGACAGTTTCTCTGTAGTCAGACACAGAATTAACAAGAAAGGGAGGTTCTCTAATTAACCACAGTATAAGGATAATACATGGAGCAAGGTGTTTAACTGTTTAATCTTCTGTTTCAAGTTCAGCAGAAGAAATAAGGATCTTTGGCACCTGTACCACCCCAAGAGAAGGAAAGCTTTTGACTGGTGATATTATAAGCTAAAGGGATGGTCTTGGGGTATTGCTAAAGCTCACCGGATTTCTTATGTATTGGTTTTAATTTCCATCAAAATGTTCCACCCTCATTCATCAGAGCCCAGACTCACAAGACACGGGGTAGGTGTAGGGCATGCATTTTTAGCAAATCTCAAGTTTTGAACAGTAAATTGAGGCTCATTGTTCTAGCAGCGTAGAGAGAGCTTGCATAGCCCATCACAGGCATATGCTACACTGAGAAGACTGTAAACGTGCAGAAACCTGGATGGAGACACCAGGACAGATAACTTAGACTAAGGAGCCTTAGGATTCACTACTGGGCATTTAGTACAAAATGAAGAAGGAAAGGATTCTCTTGAAGTATTTATTATGTTTCCCAACTAGTGGTTTGGCATGAACCAAACCAGATGGCCTCAGCAAGAAGCCACAAAAATAACATGAATTAGCCAAAGAAATAGAAGAAAGATAGCAAAGTTACATTTTAAAAAGATATGAATAAGTTAAATATGTAAGCAGCAGTTTCAAATTGGAAGTGTTCATTTTTTCCCCTGCACTTCATGTATTGTGTTTAGAGGAAAGCAGTGTAAGACCAGAGAGAAGAGAGAAAATCAAATTTGGGATAAAATGTCTGTGTACTATAGCATTCAACTCTTCATTTTAAATATTCACTAGTTCTATACTTGCTAACATAGTCTCCAATTAAATGACTTTTGTTGTTGTTGCAGTGCGTTTTCCAGGAATTAAAACTTACATAGATCCAGATACTTATGAAGATCCATCCTTAGCTGTTCATGAATTTGCAAAAGAAATTGATCCCTCAAGAATTCGCATCGAGAGAGTCATTGGGGCAGGTAAACTTAAAATCTACACTTTGAGGATGATTCTTTGTGTTTTTATAACTGGCTTATTCATGTAACATTTTAAACACTAGTCATTTTAATAATTGGAAAAAGTAAGAAATGACAAATGAAACTCGTTTTATTTTTATTGTAAAATATTAAAAAGAAACTATAGTACCATAGTTTAAAAAAATGTAGTCAGTTTCCAAACAATGAAAAACTTTGCAGAAGTTATTTGTAATATGCTTCTTTCAATATAAAGATAAATTATAATGAAACTAGACTGATTTGGGAATTTATTTTGAAAATGCAACTTCAGGATTTCATAATAAGTTATTAAAGATTTATTCAAGCTCCAACATCTATAGGCATATACTATAATTAGTATTCATATTGAAAACCTTAAGGCTCTACCAATCTTGAAATGTTCTAAGAATCATAAGTAAAATTTGGGTCAATGCTTTTTATATCATTTTAATGCAGATTAGTAGTTTTCTCTATATAGAACATTTACACTCTCAGAAGACTATATTATTCAACAATTTTTTATAGATTTTATAATTCTCTCATAAATTATCCCACAAGAATTTACTATGTGTGTGTATATATATATATAGATAGATGGATATATATGAATATATATTACAGATAAAGCCAATGCAACAGAGAGATCACAGAATGTAGATTTATTTCTCTTTCAAATCCTTGACCCAAGGTGAGTAGTCCATGCTGACAGAGAAGCTCTCATCCAGAAGGTCTTAAAAGGTCCTTCTGCTGAGGTCCTTCTACTCTTTGCACTAGCTTCCCTTATTATGTGGTCTAACTGAATCGTCAAAGCTAGGTCAGCAATACATTTGCCCTCCAATTAATGAGGAGGAATAAAGAGCATAGGTCTCTGAGTTATAAGAAAGCCATCTAGAAACCTCATACTCTTCTCTTCACATCAGCAATCACAATAACACACTTTATGCAAGCATTTAGAAATTTAATCTCTGACAAGAAAACCAGACTAAACACAACCAAAGAAGGGTGGGGGGGGGATGTACTGCTAAATAGAAAAGGGAGACCAGACCAGACGAGATGTGGGGGTGCTAGTCTCCTCTAAGATACTCAGTGTGACCCCCTAGATAGAACAGAGCCAATCAAGAACTGACCATGACGGTCGCTTAGTCTTTGCCAAAGTCAAACTAAAGACAGACTGGTGATTGTTTGCTCCTTTCAAAGCCCCATTTTACCCAAGGACCACCTATATAATTTTCAGAGACTAGTGGATAATGAAAACATATAATCCCTTGAAATCAACCAGAGAGAGAGAGAGGAAGAGTCCCAGAATGATCTTTTATATATGGAATATAAAGAAACCTCATAAGAGAATATCAAATGCTCAATGGCTGTAGAAATGAAGAGCAGAACTGGGCTTTAGTAGGAAACTTGGTACTGGGGGACAAGTTAGGGGGACAAGTTAGTGAAGGAAACACTAGGACAATGGGGAGGGGGAAAGTGACTGTCAGAGAGGCAGGCTGGGGGACAGAAGGGAAATTGGGGACATTGGTGAAGGGTAGTGAGCTCTGGCGAAGAGATTGGTTTGAAACAATCTACATCTGAAAATCAAGCATAAATATCTTTGTAACTTTGTAATTTACAATGTTTCAATTAAAAAAAAATGATTTTAAAATGCATACCATCTCGAGATGCTACAGTGAATTTAACTTACTTGCATGTGGCTGACCCAGGTTCCATCCCCAGCCCCCCTCATGGTCCCTAGGAACCCCACATGTTCCCCCAAGTTACCACCAGGGGTGAATCCTGAATGCAGAGCCAGGTGGAGGCCCCTAGAAATGGCCCAAAGCCAAACAAACAAATGAACATATAATTATGTATCTTAGGATAGTGACAACTGAGTATTAAATAAATAGGAGAATCCTGGTAAACTCCAAGTTCCATGTGGCTTTGCCCATTGAACTGTTTTCCAGATAAAACTGAGGACTGACAGTGATTCTAGTTCTTTTGGAGAATATTTGTAGAGTCCTTTGATAGCAGTCCGATTCCTAAACGTGGTAGGTAATCTCATTTCTTTCTCTGAAAACTGACTCAAGGGTTCTGTGTACTTAATCCTAATGCTTCTAAGTAAAGAAGTTGTCTTATCAGGAAAAAAAAACTGAAGGAATGGTAATAAAATTGGGTTCTCTAGCCACTTTTGCTGAACATAAAGCATTCAACAAAAGGCATTTTAAAAATGTTTATTAAAGGCATATCTGAAATTGCGTGATTTCATTGTATTCATTTAGTTTGGGGATTCGTTGTTAAGATTGCTGGGGAATACTGAGAAGAGGGGTTCAATAATTCCATTGTACTCTATGTTTAGCCTTGAAAAAAAAATCTGGCTTTGAAAAAATGCCCTATCTCTTTATATTGCAGCATTCAAGACTTACCTATAGTGGATTATTTTTTATTATAGCCCTTGGTTCATAAATTAAATGCCAGTGTCCGCATATCATGATATCGAGTGAGAAGTATCTGAAAAACAATGGTATTTTTTTCTAATTATTTTTCTACTTTTTCAAATTAGTTTAATTAGGAAATATTCTTTCAACCAAAGTGTACACATTGACTTAATAAAACTTGACATATTATTCAAGTAAGCATTTGGTATTAGACAGTATCTCAGAATATTTCCCTTGCTATGTCTAAATTCTATTAAGTTGTGATTCAATCTCCTTGTTTGGTCCATGAACCAGTGCTGGTCTACAGACTTAAAAAAGGTTTAAATCCACTGATCTAAACCATGCAGTCCATACAGTATCTTTTTTTTTTTTAATGTCTAGTCCTTTTTGACTATTTCACTTTCAAGCAATATGAGATATATCCTTTCTATTATCCACCTTTAGAAAAATCATAAAAATAAAAATGCATTGTGAGACAAATGCTGTTGTAGCATAAATTTCTGTTTCTGTCCCTGGCCAGTATAGTTCTGTTAATTAGTGCTGTGAGGTCATGTCCCTAACATTCTGCATGTAGAACAAGCCAAGTGAATGTGCGAATATAGCAGCAGTGTGGAAAATTTATTGCTTAGTCAAATTAAGCAAGAAATGGTAGTTATATAACTCTCAATTATATCTGTTGTGTAACCACTGTGACCTAGTTTCACAACTCTTAACTGTAAATATTTGCGTTGCCTCCTATTCCCCTCCCCCAACCCCAATCCCATTGTTTCATTCCCATTTCCTTATCAGCAGTGTCAACAAGTATGTCATTTGAAGTTTAAATTAAATGACTCAGAGTGACCTGCAAGTGTGAATGATGAAGTGAGGTAGAGTGCTGAGATGGGAAGAGACTTACATTATTTAATGGTAATTAGCAAGTAAGAGATAGTAAATCAAATTAAAGCATGAAAGTAGCAATAGAGAAAGGTATACAGATTCACAATTCCTTGCTGAAGAAAAATTCTATAAGACCTACACATCTTTCTGTGTTTTTTGGTCTTATAGAAAAGTTCTATAAGACCTACACATTTTTCTGTGTTTTTTGGTGGAGAAATAATAGGATTTCAGTTTGGAGACAGTTTCTAGCCATTAAATATCTCGTAAGTTAATTATTAAAAAATGGACCCCAAATAGTCACGTTAAAATTTTAAGCTAGCAAAGGGCGTTGGAAATAATATCACACCTAAAATCATGACATTTTTTACCATGTCACTAAAAAATGCTTATTAGCTAAATAATATCTATTTTAAAAAGGCACCATACTAATTGGTCTTCTCATATTAAGACACTGTGCTCACCAGAGATACGTGTATTCAGCCATCTTCCAAAACCTTTGTCCTGCTATTTTCAACTTTGTAACTGTCCAAATAATATGCATTCAGTTCTTCGAAAAATGTTTTTACCCATATGCGTTGTGTGTATTCTTAATTTTTTATTTTAAATTTTACTTCTTAAGACACTATTTTCTACTGCTGTTTTTGTATATCACCACTATTGTATTTGTAATGACACTTTATCATTGTTCATCAACACAAACCTGAATTTTCATGAAAATACACATTTCCATTTAAATGAAGTGAGCAGCTCTGTTGCATAGGAGACTATCAAGATCATCTAGCTCCTTTGACTTTTTGCATCATAAAATGAAATGCTGTGGCCAAGGGACTGTAAAACAGAAATTCCCAGGCTAAAAGAGCCAAGTCAGATTAGGGTAGAATCATTATTTTACACAGAACTTAAGAGATAATGAGAAAGCTGGTAAACTGAATTTTAATCATTGAATGAAAAAGGTCAGTGAAAGGCTATCCCTTTTTCAGGGCAGTACTGAACCTAAACCATTATAAGAAAAACTTGCCCAGCAGGGTATCTATAATTTTGAAACATTATTCCATTGAAAAAATCATTCTGTGTCTCTAAGCCTATAGAGCACCTTCTTATTTTGACCTTCCTTCTTCTCCTAGTCTCAATGGGAATGCATAATATCTCCCTGTCATTCATATTCTATCCCTTTATCTGTATAAAACTCATTATTGGCTCCACTATCAGCCTTCCCTTCCTCTGGCTTAGTGTCACCATATATTTTTCTATTCCTAGAATAGTTTAGGAAGTTTTAACTGTTGGTTTCTCAGCAATCATCTGCAGGTAAAAGAAAGTCAAAAGGACAGCCAAAGGAACATATTAAAAGTGTTACATATGTGATTTATTCAGTCTAACATTTGGTGCTATTATTGCCATCCCATTTGAAATCATTGTTGCACTTGATGTGCAAGGCAAAATGCCTACGCTTTGTGCATCTCTTAAGTTTGTGGCCATCTCCCCAGCTTGCCTCCTTCCTCTGTTCTAAAATCTGGTGTTTTTTTTTCAGTTATCTTAAATAGCCTTTATTATTTTATTATGCACTCAATTTTTTTCTTCTTCTACAACTTTATTATACTATCTTGAGACATAACAATGAGAAGTATAGGCAGAATTTCCTATATGTTTCACGGTTTATTTTTTATAAGAGAAATTTGAGTCTATGGTCAATTTCTTCTATATTTAGATGGTCTTCTATATTCAGATGCAAATTTTTATGTGTATCATTAAAAGGAATTATGATAAAGATCATGTTTTCTTTTTTATTCTTGAAAATTCCTTCATTCAACTAATAGAATACAAATAAAATCAACAACATATGAGTGTTTTTTTTTGACTCATTTCACTCAACATGATACTTTCCATCTTGATCCACTTGTATGAAAATTTCATGACTTCATCTTTTCTAACAGCTGCATAGTATTCTATTGTGTAGATATACCAGCTTTCTTTAACCATTCATCTGTTTTTGGGCACTCAGTTTTTTTCCAGATTTTGGCTATTGTAAACATGCTGCAATGAACATACAAATGCAGACATCATTTCTACTGTACCTTTTTGCCTCTCCGGGATATATTTCCAGGAGTAGTTGCACTCATATATGGAATATAAAGTAGCAGAATGGGATGCTAACAGCCAAGAGCAGTAGAGATAAGAACCAAGAGGTCTGCCTCATAGCTTGGAAATTGGCCTCACATGCTGGGGGGAAAGGCAGCAGAGATAGAGAAGGGAACACCTAGTAGAGAATTTTGGGAGGACCCACTCAGGTTGAAAGCTGCCTACCAAAAGTAGACTATAGAGCAAACATGATGGCCACTCAATACCTCTGTTGCAAACAACAACACCCAATAGGAGAGAGAATAAAAGGGAATGCCCTGCCACAGAGGCAGGTAGAGGTGGTGGGGGTTGGGGTGGGTGTGGTGGGAGGGATACTGGAAACATTGGTGGGGGAGAAAGGGCACTGGTGGAGGGATGTAAACCAAATGCAAACATGAAAGTACATAAGTTTGTAACTGTACCTTATAGTGATTCATTAATTACAAAAAAGAGAAAAAAATTAACAACAGATTCTGACAACTTTTTAAGAAAGAATTTAGTTTTCTAAATCAAATGATACAGTGAAAAATAATGAGCTTTACCCATTCTCCCTGGATGAATAAGAAAATGTACAAAGCCAGACAGATGCAAAGATTAATCGTAGCATTTCTACTAATGCATCCTGTGAACTTCAGCAAATTAATGATGTTTTAGAAATTTGATTTACTAAACTAAAATAGAGATTCATAATATCCACCTTGCAGAACTAATGGAAGGATTAGATCATGTATAATGATACATGTTGAGGCAATATTATACAACAAGTAGTAAATACAATTGTAGAATACTGACAACTGAGTTAAAGATAAGTAATTTTATATTAAGTTGAGATGTCTGTAAAGAATGATCCTTCATACCCAATACTCAAAATAATTTACAGGAAAAATATTTGCCATGAAGAATTAAAAGAAGAGTGCCTTAGATAACTGGAACAATAGGGATTTCAGAGATAGTTGAAAACTGATCATTGAAAATGCAAGCATTTATTTTTGTTAGTGCATTGATAGGTATGTTCATATCAACAAATTCTTTTGAAGTACTATTTGTATGTCTATAGGCATATTTATATTTATTCTCAACCTAATACATAATTTGAAGAAATATGTTTAATTATGAATTTTCTATGTGTGGGTATATTGACATGGATAATATCCAGATTCTGATACATGGAAATCATATATGATACAACTAGAATATTTCAAACCTGATTTTAATATCTTAATAAAAAATACTTTAAACTCATTTTATCAATTTATTCATGGGCTGGAGCAATAGCACAGCGGGTAAGGCATTTGCCTTGCATGCGGCCAACCCAGGTTCAATTCTTCCGCCTCTCTCTGAGAGTATTTCACCTGCACGGCAGAGCCTGGCAAGCTCCCCATGGCATACCCAGTATGCCAAAAACAGTAACAACAAGTCTCACAATGGAGATGTTACTGGTGCCTGCTCAAGCAAATGGATGAGCAACGGGATGACAGTGACAGTGACAGTGATTCATGGTACTTCTAAAAAATTAGAACATTAAATTTTTAGAAATAGGAGTTTGTACCAACAGATTTTGTGTTCTCTTTATTTGCATTTCATCACACTACATTCTTGGGATATTTTACTTTTCCCAACCCCACAAAGGTCTCAAAATTAGTAGTGATAAATGATTAAAATCAATAAATAATTTCCATATAGATAACAGATTTGTATACATTATAAATATATAATTTTTTCTATATATTCTCTCTGTATATGTGTGTATATTTTTTCTATAAAAATCTAATAGATTACATTTTATCCATAGTATTTGGAATGTATGACCTCTAGATAGAAAGGGAGCAACTATAGTCATCTGTTGCTGCAAAACAGATTTCCCTAAAACTAAGCCAGATAAGACATTTGCTATCACAGTTTCTATGGGTCAGGAATTCAGACATGCTTCTGTAGTCTGAAAGTTGTGACCAGTGTACCAGATAGGGTCATTGTCTTATCTGAAAGTTGAAATGGTCCAGGATCCATTTTCCAGCTCACATAGCTTCTGTCATAATACAGTCTCTGGAGTGTTACTTGCTGCAGGTCTTAAATTACTACTGGCTATTGACTGGAAAACACTCTCAGGATTTTTGCCATGTGAATCCCTCCAAATGATAACATGTCATTCAGCAAGAGAATTAGCCAGCTAGACAGAAACCAAATATTTTATGTCCTAATCATGGGATTGACTTTACATCCCATCCGCCTTACACTTTTGGTTAGAAGTACACACTGAGGGTGTCGAGATGGCCCAAGAGCAAAATATCAGAATGTAGTGATCCTTGTAGGCCATCTGAGAAGTCAGCCAACCAGCAATAGTGACTATCCGGTCACTACGAGAAACTCAAAGTTCATTTGGGTTTTAAAATTTAATAAAAGCTTATTCAAAATGAAGTTTGAAGGATATAGTAAAATAAATATTGAATGCATTTCTGAATGTCTTATAAAGAAGCAAAGGCTATTGATTTTCCGTAATTATTTAATAATGTCACATATTCAATAATGCTGCCTGAGAGACTGAAAGTATTCTACATTGGTGAGCAGGAAGATGTGAATTAAGGCCGTAAATCAGATCCTATGATTTGCTTATGTTATACTATATAGTTTGTCTGGCATCAATGAGATAAAGTAGTTGATTGTTCCCATAGCAATACTTATGTTTACATTTTAATTGTCTATGTATTTAACTAATGACTTTTGTCTTGTAACTTGTCCCAGTTTTCTATTGTAACACAAAAAATTCCTAAATGACATCAAATAATAATAATTTAATGGACTCCTAATTCTATGGGTCAATAATTTGGGTTGCAGTAGCTGGTGTTTCCTCTTCCAGTTTCCTATGGGGTTAGGCTTGTGAATTTTGGCTCCACTGGATACTGTTGCTGTCAGAGTTTGATCTAGAGAGGTCTTACCAGGGATAACTTATATATGCTCCATTTGACTTTTTTGACCAATAACTAAATGTGGCAATCTCAAGAGATTGTGCAAAACATACAAAATAAAATGAGTTATAAGGCTTCTTGAGGACTTCACTTTAAACCCCTGTAACCAAATATGAATACTGTATGTTGGTCAAACAGTTTACAAGGTCAATTCAGATTTAGCAAGCTGTAGAAATAGGTTCTAGCTTTTAATGAGCAGAGAAGCAAAGTCCATTGCAAAGGATAGGCAAACAGAAAAAAAAAATTAACTCTGTGTTCATCTTTTACAATTTGATAATTTTGATCATTAAAAAGAAATCATTGTCTTTCAGTGATTGGATTGGATAGCATGTTGTAAATTTACTATTTTGTTTTTAAGTGTTTGCTTTACACTCCTAATGTATGTTAATCTATTTTTTTCTCCTTATTTACAACTAAGTGATTTGTCTGTGGTTTACAAAATGTAATAATAAAGGAGCTTAGGTCCTAGGTTCAAGAGAAAAACTCAGAAAATTATATGTATAGTATGAAAGATGTATAAAAGGCAATAGAAAATACAGCATAGAAAAAGGCATCTCTAGTAAACAAATAATATATTACTCGCCTTATTTTTGTTTTCAGCACACCCAGCGGTAGTCAGGGATCACTCCCTGTCTCTGTGCTGAGAAGATACTCCTGACATTGCACAGGGCACTAAATACATGCCAGAAATCTAACCAGGATTGGTTGCACATGAGACAAGTGCCTTACCTCCTGCATTATCTCTATAGCCTTAAAAGTCACTGTTAAAAAATAAATAAATAATAAGTGGCTGGAGTAATAATACAGCAGGTAGGGCGTTTGCATTGCCCACATGGTAAGGTCTGATTAGACTGTCTTCCTGGGTAACATAGTTTTTTTAATGTGTCCTCACACAGAACAGAAACAAAGAGAGAAAGAGGAAGTGTTGGTGGGAAGAATATATCTTCTTATTGTTAGGCCACAGTCTTGTAACAGTCCAATCATTATATTGTCATTTAGTTGTAATTACCATCTAAAAATCTAGTCCCCAGATGCACTGGGGGTTAAACTTTTAGTACGTCATTTTTGGCGTGGGAGGAAGTAAGCATTCATCCAATAGATATGTATATGTATATATGCATATATGTACATATATATAACACTTTAATATGTTCATGTTGCTATACTATAGGCTCCCTTATTTATTTTCACAGCTTGAGATGGCAGGTACAGACTATGGTTCTGGAAAATTCAGTATAAGGTTTTAATGCACTTCTTGCTTAATAGATGACCATATTCTCAGTATCTTCAAATGGTGGACATTAGTCCATGTCAATAAATAATCTTCATCAATAAGTAGTCATTTAAAGTATCAATAAAATAATATTTTGGCATAATAATTATTAGTAATATAAATAATATTTATATTAGTAAAATCGTTACTAAGGATTAGTAAATTATTAGTATAGTTATTACTAACTATAATCATTACTATAATATTGGAATAAGACTATAAAATTTAAATATATGAATTTCAGGGTATGCTACCGTGTTGCTCTATACATATACATACTTATGAACATATACATATAGTATATTATATATATTATGTATATATATATAATATAAATGGGAAATGGGAAATCTGGGCAGAGGAGGCCCAGTCCCAATCCGAGCAGACTTGGAGGTCTCAGCCCCAGGTCCCACACACCAGGGTTCCTCTGCCGGTACCTTCATGTGTGAGGCTCATCTGAACGTGGCTGTGGCTAGGCTCCGAAGGTCTTTGGCCACCAGGAGCTCTGCTTGGGGTGGGGAGAGAATCTGGAGCCCATCCCCTCTGAGAGACCCCGGGGAAGACAGCCAGGCACGCGGGCAAGAGACTCTGCTTCGCTCTCTTTTGGATGCTGACCTTTGATGGGATTAAGGGGGTGGGGTGGGGAGGGGTGGCAGTCTCTGGATGTGACTGCCCAGCTACTGGGAAATGGGAAAGAGTCTCTTGCCCACTCACCTGGGCTGTCTTCTCCGGGCCCCTCGGAGGGGATGGGCTCCAGCTTCCCTCCCCACTCCGAGCAGAGCTCCTGCGGCTGAAAACCTCCAGAGCCTTAGCCACAGCCGTGCTCAAGCAGCATCCAGAATCTATAAAACAAAGCTCCTGGACATCTTATAACCTACTTCTCCCTCTGGGAAAACCTGGCAAACTACCCATAGTTTCCTGCCCACAAGGGAGAGCCTTGCAAAGTCCCCATGGTATATTCGTATGCCAAAGCCAGTATAACAAGCTGGGTCCCATTCCCCTGACCCTGAAAGAGCCTCCAATGTGGCATCATTGGGAATAATGAGTAGAGAGAGGCTTCTGAAATCTCAGGGCTAGGACGAATGGAGAAGTTACTGAGACTGCTTGAGAAATTCAACGATCAACGGGATGATGATGATGATGATGATGATATAAATATAGAGAAAGAAAGATACTGAATTTTGTATTATGACAACTTTGATTCCAAAGAAATGCCTTAATTTTATCATAAAACAATTCCTAAATCATATATATGGAGAGAGAGAGAGAGAGAGAGAGAGAGAGAGGGTGGGAAGAGGTTTCTTCCCATCCCCATAAATAGTTGATTCATCTATTATTTAAAATCTGGTAATCATCCTGAGAAGTGAGCAGTATTTCCTGACCCCAGTACTGTCTTATTTCTTTTTTTTGTTTATTTTTTGTTTTGGGGTCACACCCGGCGATACACAGGGGTTACTCCTGGCTCTTCACTCAGGAATTACCCATGGCGGTGCTCAGGGGACCATATGGGACACTGGGATTATAACCCAGGTTGGCCGCGTGCAAGGCAAACGCCCTACCCGCTGTGCTATCGCTCCAGCCCCCTGTTTTATTTCTTAATTTCTTATCATGTCCCTGATAATTAGAATTCACTTTCCACTTGTCCTTCAAAAGTTTTGTCCAGTTTAAGTGATGAGAACATGCCCTAGCTATTTTATCTTTCTGAACCTTAATTGCCTTACTTATGAAATAAAAATAATTTTTGCCACTTCATGATTGTTGCGAGAAGCAAATGAGATACAGCACTGTCTAACTGACCCCTTGGCCTCTGCCAGAACATTGTCAAGTCACCGTGTTCACTATTCCACGAGGCAGTTCATTCATTCCTCTGGGAGCAGTTCCAATAAATTGAGAGTCTTTTTTTGAGTAAAAGTGTGCTTCTTATAGTGCTGTATATCATCTTCTAACTCTGCTACTGGTACTTGTTCTGCAAAATTGAACTTATACAAAGTTAACCTAATCCTTCTTCTCCACTAACCCATGACCCTTCACATATTTGAAGACAATGTGTGAACCTCATAAATCTTTCATTTCCGTTGTAAATTGTTTAAACCTTTCAAGCATTCCCAGTTTATGTGAGTTCTGGATACTCCATCATTTGGATAGCCTTCCTCTGGAGAACTGAATTTTTCTGTAAATCTTTTTAGAATTGAACCCAGTATTCCAAATATTTTCAAATCAATATAGAAAACACAGGGCTAACACCTCTCCTGCTGTGCTTCAGATGATGCTGTCCAAGCTCTCATTTGCTTCCTGAACAGCTGCCACATGCTGTTGGCACAGGGAGGGCTTCCTACCCACTTATCTACCGCTGTCTTTCTCAGATGAGTTACTAGTAGCAAGGTCTGTCTTCAAAGTTGTCCATTTGGCTCTATGATGCTAAATGCAAAACTATATTTTATTGCATGCACGTCTATATCTATGTAAATAATATATTATCCCTGAATAGAAATCATCACAAATTTTCTCATTTTCCCATTTTATAAATATTCCTATTAAATTTCATCCTATGTGTGTAGTAAAATTTTCTGAACAGTCCCAGGTTTGTTATTTTTTATCTCAACTAGATCAGCTAATACAAATGCCCTTCAGAGTACCATTCATAAGTTGTTTTTTCTCGTAAATTTACTATGTGGCTTTATTATAATGAACAGAGTCCACTGTGAAGCAAAAATTTAAGGCATTTCCTGATTTTCTTCTTTACTTGGGATAATTGTTTGCACTAGTGGAATTCTGTGTTTTACAGTTACATTCCTTAAACTTTTATGTGAAAGAACACTATAAAATATTGTGTAGTGCTTAAAACATGTGAATTTCCCATGTGGTTCAATGCAGTCCCTTGTCCTGTAAGAACCTCTGATAATTTGTCTGCCCGAATCATTCCTGGGGCTTTCTATTTTGCTTCAATCTAACAGGAAAGATAGTATCTTGTTAATATTAATAGTAGCCAAGAGTTATTAAGTGTTTGCATATTTAGGTAAATTGCATGTATTATCATCTCTTCACATATTAAAAATTATGAGAGATCCATTCATTCATTTTGCAGACTAGGAAATTAAGACATAGAGAGGTAAATGATTTTGTCAAAGCAAGCACACTTATAAATAATAAAGCCAAATTCAATGCAGAGTAGTCTGACTTTAGAACCCATGGTCTTACTAACCACTGCTATATTATAAATAGCTTTTTTATTCATGATTTATACTTCCTCCATAAGTATATGATCTCCCGACAGGTGTTTAGTTGCTATTTCTTAAGCCATGCTTCATTACCTAAATCACCACCCAACTTTGGTGAATTTGGCTGTATTACTTGATTTAATTTTATCCTTCAGTCTGTTTTCTGGTCCATGATGTGAAGATTGCATCCGAATTGCTGATCTGTTCCATGATTTGTGGGAATTGTCAGAACCACCACTTCCCAACTTTAGGAAAGTTACTTAAAATTTATAGTAATAAATTTTACTATATTAATAATATATAAATACTATAATAAATATTATATATTTATAATAATAAATACCAGTCATTTCTTAAACTTCTTTTCTACTAAACAAAGTTAGATAATATTTTCCATGTGGTTTTAAGATACTCCTATAGTGTTCAAATAGCAGAGCTGAAACTTTTCTGTTCCATATTTTTCCCCTTAGGGTACTAGGATTAAACCCATAATCTCATATATTCAAGTACCACATATATTCATGTACCACACCTGAGTTTACATGCCCAGCTCCTAAATCAGAATCATCATATTCTATTTCAAGCATGATAAATGATATCATCTCATCTTGGTTCTTACTGGTATTCATGACTAATTTGGAATGCTAAGTATAATGCAATGTTAAATTTGAAATGGTGATATCAAAAGAACAGATTTTGAATCGATTAAAAATCCAAGGATCTGCTTAAGAAATATGTTCTTAGAATATTAGATTAAAAGATCTAAATTATTATACTGGCTATATCCTTAAAAATAGCAGAATTATGCTATTAGAAAAGAGTGATAATCAGCCTCAGCAGTGAGAATAGCACAAAGAGACATAAAGGAGATTATGTTTTGACTCTTACTGAGATTTCTAATTATACAAATGTTGTCTGGACTGCTCCAAATTAATTAGTTGTATTATCATCGGTGACTCATTTAACAAGCACAAAGCCTAGATTTTTTTTTAAATTTCCATAATTAGCTCATTAATGTATTTTTAAAATCTATAATATTACATAAAGTAGTATCAAAGCACATAAAATAGTGCTTTGAACCTATCTCACTATTATTTAGGAGACAGTAAGCATAAATACATAGATATTTTTTCTAGTTATAAAATGACCATGCTCAAACTCAAGGATTAGTTGTTCTAATATTTCATAAGCAATATTTTTATAATCCTAACATTATGAAATTACAATTTTATAATCTTGCAGATAACCAAGAGTAACTGGGAGCAGAGAACCAGCAGTAAGCCCTGAGCACCACTAAGTATTACCTCAAAAACAAAAAAATAAAAAAAGATAAATTTAACAAATTCCAAAAGAAGAAAGTAAATATTGACAGTGATGGGATGGGATCATAGGATTAGAACACATGCTTTATATTCTATAAGTCCAAGTTTGATCCAAGCACCCCACACTCTCCCAAGCACTGCTAAGAGTGACTCCCATGAATAACAGGATTTAGCCCCCACACTAACAAAATTTATTTGACAAAGGTGGCACAGCAGCACAGTAGCAGAGCCAGCCCTCACAACTGTGAAACTGATGTTGCCTGCACTTTTGTTTGACTTTGGCCTTACAGGTTCAACTAGCTTAAAACTTGATTTCATTTCCACTAGGACTAGGTATCTATATCTGTGAATTCCCACAAATGCGACTTGAATCATTCTAACAAAGATACCAGGCCCTGGTCCAGGACTCAGTGGAGCACTGAGTAGGTAGATGGAAGATTGAAGAACTCACCCATATTAAGGGATCAAGACAACAGCCTAGAAAAAACTCCTTATACTAAAAAAATATAAACGGCACCAGAAGAAGACATAAAAGCAATAGTCTTAATGGCCCTTATTAAAATAGGGAAAACAATGAATCAAAAATATAAAAATAAGGAAAAATATGAGAGAAAATATAAGAAAAATCCAACCAGAAGTGAATGAAGAATACAGTGGGTCTCTCAAGGCCGCTCCCAACACACTCAGGCCAAGCCTCATGTACGAGTGAACATACTCCTGGACCGCGTGGCCACAACACATCATAAAACGTTTTTCTATAACAGACAATTACAAAATATATTATTTTGGTTGTGCTCTGAGAAAAGGATTGGAGCTTGGGATGGAATCATCCCAAATTTGGTGGTGGGAAGGTATAATAGTGGTGAGTTTGGTGTTTGAATATTAACTGTAATCTAATATTGTGAACCACCTTATAAAATAAATTTAAAATAATAATAATACAGTGGATGAGATTGAGGAAGATAATTCAATGGGCAGCAGCACGTACTTTGCCTGAGCAAGCCTCGTGGCAATATTCAGCATTTAAAAGACCCCATTGCTCCTAGGAGCTATCCCTAAGTACTGAGCAAAGTCGCTTCCAAGAAGAAGCCTCCAAACAAAAACATAACAAGCAAAAAGAATATAGTGCCTTAGACAGAAAGAATACCTGAACTTCACAGAGGGACTCTATAATAGAATTGGTGAATCCAAAAGTCACAGTGAGCTCAAATATAAGGTAGTGAAACATTTCAGAAGAGCAGCAAAATAAAGATAAAATCAGAAGACCAACATTATCCTAATTTTAAAGACAAGAGACATCACAAAGAGAGAAAAATGCCAGCAGGCCCTGAACAACAATCCTCCATACCCTTCAGAAAGAATTGTGTATTCTTACTCTAAGACACTGTGCAGTGCTCAGGGCTTAGTCCTGAGGGTGCTTAGGGTACCATACTCAGTGCCTAGTATTGAATCAGGGTTAACCACATGCAAGGCAAGTGCTTTATCCTTGAACTGTCTCTCAGCCCCTAAGAATTAAGAAATATTGTTCAATTCATGTTTTTAATAAATTCATTACAAAGTTTAAATTGAAAAAGATGTTGCTTTTTATTGCTTGGAACTAAACTCACTTGTCACTTGTCATCCTGTTGATCTTCAATTTGCTCAAGCAGGTGCCAGTAATGTCTCCATTCATCCCTGTCACGTGCTAGTGTAGCCCAATGATCTCTGCTCACTCCAGGAAGAGGAAGAGCCTCAATCCATTCATTCAGGGTTTTGACAAAGAAGTCTGACCATCTCGCTGGTGGGCGGCCACAGTCTTTTGAGGTCCTGTGGAATCCAGCTGGTAACAGCTCTTGTCCAGCGGTTGTCTCTGAATTGCATTACATGTCTGGTCCATCTGATTTTTGACACCTTGGCAAATGAGACAGCATCCCTGATTCTTAACCGTCCATGGAGGTTGGAACTCCAGATTCCTTCTCTCACTTGAGTGAAATGTGATACTTCAAGCATAGCTCTTTTGATTCCTCTTTGGGATAGCATTCTCATCCTGTTTTCATAGGGCCCAGGTCTCTGAGGCATATGTTAGTGCAGGAAGAACAGTGGAATCAAAAAGATGTGTCTGGAGTCGGAGGTTCTTTGTCCTCTTAACCACTTCTTCAATGCTCTTGAAGGCGTTCCAAGCTGCTTGCTCTCTTCCTCCTGTGCAGTTCTGGAGCTAAGTTGTTCCTCATGTTCGGTTCTCGACCCAGGTACACATAGCTGCTGCATTTGGAGATGTTCTTTCCATTGAGAGTAAATGGAACATCAGGGACTAGTTTGTTTTTCATGAGCATTATTTTGCTGAGATTCAGCTGCAGTCTGACCTTTCCACATTCGAGGTCAAAGCTGGCCAGCATTTGTGCAGCTTGGCTAATGTTTGGTGTTATGAGAACGATGTCATCAGCGAAGCAGAGGTGGTGTAATTGCGGACTGTCTGTCTTCACTTGCATTCCTTCCCATTCCAGTTGTCACATGATGTTCTCAAGGGTGGCACTGAAGAGTTTCGGTGAAATTGTATCACCCTGACACACCCCTCTCTTTACATCAATGATCACTTGTAGAATGGTGAGATCCTGGCGGTGAATCCATAACACAGCTTGGGGAGGATCTTGATGTACTGAGTTTGAACGCCCTGTTTGACTAGGGCTTAGATGACGCTTCAGTCTCAACAGAATCAAAGGCCTTCTTTAAATCAATGAACATTAGACAGAGCGGCATCTTGAACTCTCATGAAACTTCAATGACCCTGGTCACTGTGTGGATGTGGTCAATCATGCTGAATCCTTTTCGGAACCCGGCATGCTCTCATGGTTGTCCTTTGTCTAGTGTTCTGCCTATTCTATTCAGGATGACTCAAGTGAACAACTTGTAGACAACGGACAACAGGCAGATTGGGCAATAGTTGCCAATATCATGGACGTCTCCCTTCTTTTACAACAGGACGGTCCTACCGGTTCTGGGACAGAACCTTATATACGGACAGGTAGCGTTTGAAGAGCTGAGCCAGTGTATTGATGAGTACTGGCAGCAGATTCTTCAGATGTTCAGGTCTAAACTAAACTTATGACTTTTATAGGTGAAAATTTTTTTTAAAACATAATAGAGAAGAGGGCCAGAGAGATAGTGCAGCAGATAAGGCATTTGCCTTACACATAACAGAACAGGGTTTGATCCGAGCACATCATATGGGTTCCCAAGCACTGTCAAGAGTTATCCCTGGTACAAAGCAGGAGTCAGACCTGAGCACCAAACCAAAACAATAATAATGATGATAATAATAATTAAAATGTGACTGATTTCAAAGCTATTAAATGGAATTGCTCCATATGTTATGTGTAGTAGCATGGAAACTTCAAATAGTGTAATCATAAGAGAATATAAATAAAAATTAACTTTTTACAGAAAAGAGGTTATGTATTATTTTTACAAGTTTATAACAATAGGACCAAAATCCTATGCTTAGGAAATAATGGAATATACATAAAATGAAATTGTATTACAGCTACTCAGCCAATGAGTGATCACTTCTTTTTTTCTGAGATTTTGCTCTAATATTTTTTTTCATTAATATCACAGAACTTAGCTTGATTCTCAAGGTAGAAAGCATTTATCAGTTGTCATCAGTATGTCCTTCCTAGGAGGACATAATAATGATATGCATTGTAATCTAGGACTGAAAAAGATAACTTATTTTTTAAATAAATAAAAGAGCATGAACTTTTAAAGCTCTGTCCTTTTATTTTCTTTGGTTTTGGATCGATGATCTGGGCTTTCTCCTGGTTCTTTGCTCAGAGATCAGTTCTGGTGTTCCTAGGGAGACCATATGGGGTGCTTGGGATTGAACCCTTGTTGGATGTGTGCAAGGCAAGCTCCTTACCCATTGTACTATCCCTCCAGTTCCAGAGCATGAACCTTTTTAAAAGATAAAATTTGTTAAATATTCTGAAATACAAAAATGAATAAAATTATATCTAAAATAATAAGGTTCATATTATTGTAAATATTGCTCTAACATAAATACAAGCTTGATAATGTTTATTATTTTATAAGACCATCTGCCTTTTCTACCCTTTGAGAATAAATAAAACCATATTAAAACGTCTACAAATGTTAATTATGGCTTAATTTACAGAGGTGTGAGTGATCATCTATGCATATTTTCTTTAAGATAAAATGAACTAATATTATGGCTTTATCTATAAACCCTTTGTATATTAAACCTATGTAAAATCTTTATCGTTATTAAAGTTTTATATGGCCTAATTTTATATAGTAACTCAAGACACTGATTGGAAATTTTAATCAAAGTAATTATCTATATTTTTTGAGAGATGCTTTTTCTCCCATTTAAAAAAATAATAATAATTTTAATCACTAGAGCTCTCAGTCTACAAGCTTCTCTTTGTCAAGCTTGTCTAAACATAAGCCCTCCACTGTGAATACTGATCATTTTTATTGCCTGACTGAATTTCTGACTGTTTTATTTGTACTAGTGCAGGAATTCAAATATACTGCAGTAAATGATATTCGCTCATGGTTGCTTTCCCAAATAACACTTATAAATATTTAGTGCAGTGATTTTCAACCTTTTGACACCTGTAAACCCACACCAGTCTGCTGACTGGTGGTTAATAACCACTGGTTTAAGTGTATACTTTCACAAAGATAGTTAAATACTGATAAAAGTATCTATTACAAGACTATCTGTCCAGTCATCCCTTAGTAAAGTTCAGTTACCCCTGGTTTTGACTAATCTTGGACATGAGGTATTAAAATGGAGACAAATTCTTGTACTAAAAATTTTCACAGGGCAGCAGTGGGAGAAATAAACAAAAAGTAAGTAAGTACAAGTAAGTAGAAAAGTACTATTAGTAGAAGAATGTGAAAGGGTGCTTCTGAGACTAATAAGAAATTGTTTTGACAGGATATTCTGTAGCCTCAAAGAACCTGATGTAGTCAGAACTCACCCCGTGCCAAGTCTTGTGTTCAAACCATCTGTGTACTTTCATAAATTATTTTATGGTTCTGGAAGTCAAAAGTTCAAAACTAGTTTCACGGCATTAAAGTCAGAGTATCAACAATACTGATGCTTCCTGGGAATTAAAGGAAGAGGTCCATTTCTTTGATTTACCCAGCTTCTGAAAGACAACTGCATTTCCCTTCATCTTCTAAGGCAGAAGCAGGTCTTCAAGTCTTCTCTGACTCTCTTTGTTCCATTATCCCGTCTCCTTCTGACTGTCTCTCCTGCCTCACTTTAATAAGAACCCTTGCAATTACATCAGGCACAATTGAATTAAAAGAAAAATCATAGTTTAAGTTCATTAACTTAATCACTGTGTCACTGTCATCTCGTTGTTCATCGATTTACTCGAGCGGGCACCAGTGATGTCTCTATTCCTCCCAGCCCTGAGATTTTAGTAGCTTCTCCTTATTCGTTTTTCCCAATGATTGGAGGCTCTTTCAGGGTCAGGGGAATGAGAACTATCATTACTGTTTTAATAACAGTAACGATAGTACTGTTAACTTAATAAAACTGTAAAATCCCCTCTGCTAAATAAGAAACCATAGACAGAGAGTCTGTTGCTTTAGTGAACCAGTATTCAAAGCAAAACTAATCGATGAACTTAAAATCGAAGATGATTAGAAGGTGAGATTTAAAGCATGCTACAGGACAAATAGTGCTGCTACACTATCATTACCATCTCTCACCAAATTCATGTTTGAAGAGCTAGCCCCCAATGTGACAATATTTGGAAATAGGTCTTCTGGGTTTTTCGTAAGGTTGTAAAGTACCAATCTGATAAAAGTAGAGACCCCAGCTCAGGAGAGAGTTATAAGAGGCATATAAGCATTGCTCAAAATGGAGTATCTAATGTTTACTCACAAGTCCCCACTGTCAATATCTTCTTCTATTTCTGTAGAAATTGGGGTATTAAATGTAGTCTGGTTGCTTCCTGCTACACAAGGTGATCAAAAATTGGGAATTGCAGTAGATATGATGGGAGAAACAATTCTTGATCACATTTTATAGAGGATTTAACACAAAGGAAAGCTGTCAGATCTTCATAAGATGTGTTCATCTTTTCTATTATTTCCTTATGCTCTTAATCTAGAGGACATTTCCAGTTAGAGTCCTATATAAACTGAAAGGGCTCCTAATTACGACATTAAACTTAGATCAGTCTAACCTTAATACCCTTCAACTATGGATTGAATTTCAGGTTGTATCTAAGAAGATAAGGTTGTCAAGCACCCCTATCTACCTGTTGTGTCTGGTGTTTGCTGAAGCAGGGTTACCTGTGCATAAAAGTGATTGCTGTTAAGAACATATTTTAATTCCCTTTCAGCTAATTTCAACAATGATGAAGAATGTTTGGCAATTGATCGTACTAAACTTGATCAGACACAATTGTGATTTTGAGCAAAAATCAGGTTCAGATTATTTGGTGAAGAACTGGGCATGTGATGAACCATTTAAATGTATTCTATTTATGTACTATTATTCACTTACATACGTTACATATGGGCTGGAGTGATAGCACAGCAGGTAAGGCATTTGCCTTGCATGAGGCCGACCAGGGTTCGATTCCTCTTCCCCTCTCGGAGATCCCGACAAGCTACTGAGAGTTATCTCGCCGACACGGCAGAATCTGGGAAGCTATCTGTAGCATATTCCATATGCCAAAAACAGTAATGACAAGTCTCACAATGGAGATGTTATTGGTGCCCGCTTGAGCAATTCAATGAGCAATGGGATGACAGTGATACAGTGACGTAGATACATATAAAGCTAACAAATATCTGCAAAGAACAAAAGTGTAGAATATCTGTTTCTGTGTTGGTTTTGTTGGTTTTGTTGTTTGGTTTTGCTCTGTTTATTTGTTTTATTTTAGGGTGTGTCTTTGTAGGAGGGCCATACCCTGCAGTGCTCAAGGCTCAGTGCTCAAGGAACACTCTTAGGAGGCTTGGGAAACCTTATGGAGTTTTAGGCATGACTCAAACCTGGGTTGGCCACTTGCAAGACAATCACCTTACCTTCTGTTCTATCTCTCCAGCCCACAACAGTATAAAAGATTTTTACTGTTCAGTTATAAATATGCATCTCAGTATTTAAAAAATGTTACCCTTGTTAATGAAGATGTAAAGTTTAGTAAAGACTTTACTAAACGTGTTACTCTGTCCTTTTTAATTTTTTTTTTTTATTTTGGGTCACACTCGGCGATGCGCAGGAGTTATTCCTCACTCTGCACTCAGGAATTACCCCGGCGGTGCTCAGGGGACCATGTGGGATGCTGGGAATCGAACCCAGGTCAGCCGCATGCATGGCAAACGCCCTACCAGCTGTGCTATTGCTCCAGCCCTACTCTGTCCTTTTAAATTAATTCTCTTAAATTTAAATTAAATTTAAATTAATTCTCTTTTCTTTCAATAGTGACTACACCTAACAATGCTGGGAGTGGAGGGAGGAGGGTGTTGAGTGGACAGAAGGCCCAGGGAAATTCCTGGAAATGTTTGACCCTGAGGTATGGTCCTAAGGGTGTAGTGATTGGGGCTGGATGGTGCAGTTCTCCATCTCACCGTGCTTGTGAAATACCAGGGTCAGATCTAACAGTCCTTGCAGGGGGCAAGGGGAGAAAGCCCAACAATACAAAGCTAGAAATCAAACTCAGGGCCTTCCCCATTCTAGGTACATGTTCTCACAGGGGTGCTCTCCCTCATGATTCTGTCTGCAAAGTTACTTAAGGTCATTTATCATCAAAAATGCTTGATGCAAAGGACTTTTGGTGACATTACCCAGAACTGTATATATATAAAAAAGGGAGATATCTGGGGGCGGTGGGGGGGGAAAGCATGATTTCTAGTAGCACTGCTTCACATTGCTGAGAGTTCAGAAGAGTGATTGGGGCCAGGGCAGGAGGGGGTGAGAGTGGCAAACAGTTGAATTAGTCCTAACTTTTATTTTTAAAAGATAAAGACCATTGGGAAATGCGTGATCATAACAGGAGCTGGCCTGCCAAGGCAGTGCTAGTTAGTTACCTTGACAGCTCTGCTGAACGCTCAGCCAGATCTAACATTATAGCAACTGAGACTTGTATGTAGATATTGAGTGACTTCAATTGGGTCTGGAAGATTTTTAAAATTAGATTGATTGTTTATATGACTGCACTGATGACAGAAAGGAGAATGGATTTTGATAGAGCAGTAAGCAAAGCTAGTTTGAAAATGCAGATTTTTCCCCTCTAGAGGACTGGAGTGATAGCACAGCAGGTAGGGTGTTTGCCTTGCACGCGGCCGACCTGGGTTTAATTCCGCCATCCCTCTCGGAGAGCCCAGCAAGCTACTGAGAGAACCCCACCCGCAGAGCAGAGTCTGGCAAGCTACCTGCGGCGTATTTGATATGCCAAAAACAGTAACAACAAGCCTCACAATGGAGACGTTACTGGTGCCCCGCTGGAGCAAATCGATGAGAAACAGGACGACAGTGCTACAGTGCTACAGAGGTCTTCTGGAGATAAAGGAGCTGGGGTGTGAGAGAGCATCTGGGAGAGATGGTGCCTGGATGTCTTAGGGACACTCCTTTTTCATAACTTGTTGCAAATAAAGCAGTTTCTTCCCAGGAAACATAAAAGTATATGTTCTAGAAGTCAGATTAGTTGAGTTTAAAAGTCAAAAGTACAAAAAAAAAAGCATTGAACGAGTGGATAATATATTGGATTTTATGACATCAGAGCTAAGAGGAAAATGTTAACCTTCTTGAGAAGAGCATTGTGTTTGAGAGCATGTTGTAAGAGAAAAAGAAGAAAACAGCAACACAAAAGGAAAATGATCTGATTAATATTTGAAGGAAATTGGATAATGTAGTATTTGGAGCCAAGAAAGTCTTAGTGACTCACTAAGAATGTCATGCCCTGTGTTTGTTTTGAAGCAAAGTAGTTTTTGCTGAACGCACGCAGGCGACCCGGGTTCAATTCCCAGCATCCCATATGGTCTCCTGAGCACCGCCAGGGGTAATTCCTGAGTGCAGACCTAGGAGTGATCCCTGTGTGTCGCCAGGTGTAACCCAAAAAGAAAAAAAAAAGAAATGTGAAAGGAAAGGGGGGGGAAGAGTGTGGGATTCAAGAGAAAACACACGCTTCTCCAGAGGGGAAAAAAGCAGATAACAGGTTTTAGGAAAAGGTTATATACAATTTTTCCAAATTTTTGTGGCCTGGAGTTCTCTCTGCCTACAGAAAAGCTAATTCAGGTGATTTCCCAGGGAAAGTCTTGGACTTTCACGGTCATGGTCCTTTCATTTTCTTATCACTATCCCTCGATTCTCCTTTAGCTACTCTTTTTCTGAGGGGTGGTGCTTCAGTTTCCTCATCTCCAAGAAGCTGAGGGTTTACATCTCTAAGGAATGTAATATTCATGCCTTCTGACTAGCTCAGGACTGGGCAGTTTCTTAATTTTTCCTCCAAAATCTCAAGACCTGGGCCTCCCTCTCTATCTATCTGCAAGACTCTATCCTAGAAATCACAACCCCTTCAATCTTTAAGGAGTACATGGTTTTCTTCTGTAGTTTCATGCTGACAGCAGGGCACAGACCCCTGTGTAGAGGAGTGAAATGTTACCTTGTGCTCATTTAGTATTGTTTCTGCTTGTAGCATGGGGAGTGCTAGAGAACAGTGAACAGGGCACCTCTCTGCTCAACCCACCTAGGACAAAAATACTTGGGGAAATGCCTGCCTTGGATTAAGACTTGTAACATCTGCTGTGAGCATCTCCAGGCACAGATGCTCAAATACCACCCCCCCACCCCCACCCCCCCTCCCCCCCACCCCCGCTTTGAGGCAACCATCAAGCTGCTTTTGGAGTGATTGATCTGCCTGGAAGATGATCTCTGCCACTTATTACCCAGGGAGGGAGGAATTGTTTTTTCCAAGTAAGGAAATTCAGTTTATCCTCAGCACAGGTGCTTTGGGTCTGTCACCTTTCCCTAACAAAAGAAGAGGCAAATGGCTGGAGTGATAGCACAGCGGGTAGGGCATTTGCCTTGCACGGGGCGACTGGGGTTCAATTCCCAGCATCCCATATGGTCCCCTGAGCACCATCAGGGGTGATTCCTGAGTGCAAAGCCAGAAGTAACCCCTTTGCATCACCAGGTGTGACCCCAAAAAGCAAAAAAATTAAAAAGAAGAGGCAAAATAGTAAAGCCAGATCACTTTCACTGAATTAAACTTACTTAGAAAAAAGGAGAGTGGAGAGGGAAAAGAAAATCTGTGTATAGGAGAGAGCCTGAGCATGAAAGAGCAAGCCCCGAGAGGCTGCTGAGAGAAGGTTTTATACAATTCCTCCAAATAGTTTTTTTCCCCTGCAGTCTCTGCACACGTAGAAGTTAACCTGGATATTTTCCCAGGGAAAACATTGCACTATTGGCAGCCTTTTCATAATCTCATAGATTCTTCTGTAGCTTTTCCTTGTCTGAGGATTCTATCCTTCTGTGGGGAGGGTCTTCCGTATCTGCATTTGGGCAGTGTCTCAGTTAGCATTTGCTTGTCAAAAAGATGCGGTCTTCATGCCTTTGAGCTACCTCAGGTCCAGGTAGTCTCTTACCCAACTTTATTGTTTCCCAAAAGCACACTATGTGGAGCGCCCTACTCATCTACCTGCAATATTACTGTGGAAACCAGGAAATCAGGCTTAATGGGGGTCAGAGTTGTCAGTGTGAAAAAAAATTAAATGAATTAGGTTATATATAAATATATTTTTAATTAGGATCCATAAAAGAAAAATATCTTCTCCTGGCCCCAAAAAGGGGTGAGTGCTTAAGGAAACAAGTAAATAATGGCGATAGCATAAGTTCTTGTTTCTTTTATTTTGCATTCTGATGAGTCTGCTATAAATGGCTTTGTTAATTTCTGCTCTTACTGGTCACATGTAAAGGTGTGTTCAAAGTTAACAGACTTTGATTTAGCTTTTAGTGTTGAGTTTTCTTAAAGAGAAGTTACCAGTCCTCGATGTGTTCTCAGCAACAGTTTGATTTGTGCTCTGTCTAAATCTAGTCACAGGTGGAGTTTTTTTTAATCTGAGAAAGACAAACCAAACTAGAGATTCTATTAAGTTTTACAGCAGTGGGAATGCAAGATAACTTGATAAAGCCCCTTCCATTTAGGCAGAAACTGATTGGAAGAGAAACCATTTTTCTAGGATTTTAGTAAGACCGGACTACCGGGCTTGTTGGTGATTCTCTGGGTGAGGTGAGACAGAATTTCCATATTCTTAAATATCCTGCTGTACCTGTCATAAATTTAAAAAACATAGTTAATTTAAATAGTTAATTTTAGACACCCTGAGTCCAATAAGAAGTTTGTCCTTTAAAAGTGACCTGTCACGCAATAATTCAAAGACACTAAACTGAACTTTTGCTCTAGGAGCTATTCTGTATTAGAGAAGAGCTTGAGGCAAGAGTAAAGCTAAGACTCAGGTGTTTCTGAACATCATTTTTCTAATATCATTTTTAGGGCATGATTAAATATCTCTGCTCTTCCTGAAAATTAGGGAGTGTAAGTTTCTGTGCAATGGTAATTTTTAAAGCAGAGGCTAAGTCGTAGGTGACTTTTGAAGGGGAAGAAGTGCCATTATCAATCTAATGAGCTAGGGAAGCCGAATCTAGGAATTGTTTTCTTTTTTTTTTGGATTTTTGGGTCACACCTGGCGATACACAGGAATTACTCCTGGCTTTGCACTCAGGAATTACCCCTGGTGGTGCTCAGGGGACCATATGGGATGCTGGGAATTGAACCCGGGCCAGCCACATTCAAGGCAAACGCCCTACCCACTGTGCTATCGCTCCAGCCCCTAGGAATTCTTTTTTTAAAGTGACATTTTAGAAACTTCTCTGGCTTTATGGTATAGATGGGGAATGGGTCTACCCACCCAACTAAAGTGCAGTGGGAATGAATCAATATTTGTACCCTGAAGTCAAACTGCAGTTCTCCCCTGTGTAGGTTCCTCAGTACTAAACAGATGATACCAAAGTGAAGGCCCTCGGTTTCCAGTGGCTTCATTAACAGTGCACAAAGCACAGCTCCCAGTTACTTCTCCTCCTGTCCTGTTTTATCCCTTACCATGGAAAATGTTTTTTTACTAATATCTTAAAAGCATCTCTTCCTAAGTGAGAAACTTGATGTAATCCTCTATTTCTAAGACATTAAACCAGAAATCAGTGCTTTCCTTTATTTAATAAACTATAAGTCTGTTTTTGAAAATCTTGTGGCAATATCCATTGTTTATCTCCTTTAGAATATTCTTGATTAATAGAAATATCCTCTGGATGGTGTCTAAGTACAAGAAATAGACCATAATTCCAGGCAGTCCTCCTCCCTATATTGTCTGCTTGGTTATTTCATTTTATTATTTCAGTATCTCCTTTGTGATGAGCCCTACAGTGCATGATGGCTGTTTATTCAGGAGCCTGTACTGTTTCCAGTAGTTTTAACTTTCTTCACCAGGCTTTGTTGGACAATTTTCACCTGTTAGATCCCCCTTTCCCTTCCTTTCATGTTGCCACATGAGAATGTAAGGAAGCAAATTTAGAAACAGTCTAGATGTTTATTCTAAGTCCTTTAGCCAATTGACAGGCTCTGGTGAGAGCAATTAATTTTGCTTTTTAAAACTGAAGTTCTCACTTGCAAGACTTTATCTTCCACTGCCCTAGTCAGACTCACAACAGCATATACAGCTTTCCGAGTCCCTTCATGAACTAGACTACTTCCATCTAAAAACCCGCTTTCATCTGGATTATTCAAGGTACTCATCTTTTAAATCAGACCTTATATATAGCCCAATATACAGACCAATATACTTGTTTGATCACCCCTTCGCATGTGCGATCTGTCCTTTATCAGGTTTCCTCAGACAGAGGAATAAGTAGTGCTGGCTAAAGTGTCTACAAGCCTTAAGAGTTTTCCTCAAGTGGTACTTGGCACTTTGCCGGTCTTCCGGTCTTCCACCTGCCAGCCATTGCTTTATACTTTTTTATTTCCAGCACATTCTTAACCTGATGGGAAGACTGAACTTCCCATAGCTGTACTAGAGTGAGTTTTGTGAACTCCTCTACCAGAGGAGTTGCTGCCACTGCTTGCAGACATCTACTCCAACCCCTGGACCACACCATCGAAGTAAATAGGAGGTAGATCATTCAACCACCCCAAATTACACAAAAGCAGGACAGTGTAATGCAACTATTACAAATGTACCATGACTCTAGAAAAAGGAGTTAGAACGTCTAAGATCCTGTCATCTTCCATGCATTACTCACCTCCTGCAAAAGACAGGCATTTTGAACTTTTCTGTAAAGGTGAGCCAGTATCCAAAACATCATTTCAAATGGTAAGATTTTGTAAGTTTTTGATGATTAAAAATAAAAGTTCTCTTTCATATGTAGAGGTGTGCTAGATATCAAGAAGTCGGACAGAATTAATCAAAAGTATTCTGATCTTTCATCCTTGAATGACAGTGAATAAATTGGGTAGATAACCCTCCTGATAGCATTAATAATAATGGAATTTACTTAAGACAAAAAAGGTCTAATATATTTCTCTAGAATTGAATTAAAATATTGTATGTTATTTTTCTTTATGCCTTTTTTCTATTTTTTCTTTATATGACACTTGAATATATTCTTACTGGAGGCTGAATATATGGAAAAATGGAGCACATGTATGGCATATAAAAGGCTCAAGTTTGACCTCTGGTACTGCAGGGCCATCTTTGGAATGTCTCCTGGTTCTTCTAAACCATTGCCCACATAGTCTGGTCAAGTATCACTGGGAGTTGTCCCCAAGCTTCCAGAATACCATTTGAGAGCCCCAGTTATGGTCACCATCATTATGATCATCATCACCTATATTCTTCACATTGTGTTTATATTCAAGGAATAAAAAGTGAATTAGATGCACTTAATTTTAAAAAATTACTACAGAAGGTATCGGAGTATCTCTTAACCGTATTCTCAAAAAGCAAAGGCCATTCTCTGCGTTTTCTGCTCTCATTTTCTTCTATTCACAATATTGATGAGAAAGGGATTTCTGCTTGAAGGGATTCGTACTTGGAGGGATCATTATCCTAGGGTATGATTTGACTAAACATACAACACCCAATATTGAACAGTAAGTGACTCTTATTATAAGATTGACTCTCATTAATTATACTTGGTTGCAAACCAGGCAAGTGCCTCATGAGACTTATACCTAGGAGCCAAGTGAACATCAGGGACTATTGAAATATTATGAGGGGGGCTATCACTAGGTCCCTGGAAAGGTGGTGATTGGTTATTTGAATTATTTCACAGGTAGACAGAAACACGAAAGCTGCTAAGTTGGGATAAGAAGAAGCTGGGTCCGACTTTGATAAGGTTATTTGATTAGAGAAACTAATCTGCAGGAGCGTGTGAGCACTTGCTATTCTCCTCATCTGTTTCCCTCCTGATTCCATACTGACTCTTGAATTTAGCATTTATCACATCCTATCTTAATGTCTCATTTTCTGGGGTGATGGGGAACCAGGACAACAACAATACCTAAGAAGAGGAGATGATGTTTACATTTTTTGATACCGTGACTTTGCCTTAAACTATGTTAAACAAAATTATGCAGTAACCTTGCACCTGCCTCAGTTACCATGATCTCAGAGTAATGCTGACCAGATTGGTGTAATATGTGATAGGAGAATCAAATACTCTAGCTCTGTGAGCTGGACCCACTTTTGGCTATTGAACTGTTCTCCATTCTTACTCATTTGGAAGAATTTGTACGAGGATTCATGTAGATGACCTGAAGGATTTTTCTGAAGGAGAGATTTCAAATCCTGGACTTCGCTGCTTATCAGAGAGCCATCCACAGAGAGAAACAACAGCAGGAGAGTGGAGGCAAAGGGAGCAACTCTGGAAGCATTTACAGGAGAGGAAAATAGCAATCATGAGAACAGGAGCATCACATTAAAGATAAAAGGTTATTTCCAAAGAAAAAAGAAGTAAGAATGTGGAGCTTTGCTTCAACGATTACCAAGAACTTTCGACTAAGGAAGTACCAGAATCTCACAGCACAGGGAGTAAAATTCAGAGAGCCTTCCTCCATGGGAATGTGATAGGGCAGAATCCTCCAGGGCTGATTGCTCCTCCCTGCCTCCACCATCCTCTCACAGTCTTGGTTCAATTCTAAAGCCTTTTTGTGGAAAATCCAATACTAATTGCTATTTTAATATGATTCTATATATTACACACCAGAATTGCTTGTCCAGAAAGATTTTACCACCACCCAGAGATAGATGGGATTGTTAGTCAGTGAATGGGCTGTCAGAGGCAGATGATCAATTATCCCATTTATAATTTTCTTTGCTCCCTTGAAACTATAGTGATTTTTCCAGACCATCTAATATACAACACATTTGAGTTGGTTTTTCATCTCTATTGTAAAGAAGTCCTAATAGATAATTTTATCCATCTACTTGTGCACATACAGCTAATATGTTTGAACACTATATAATAGTTTGCTTGAAGAAATCATTATTACCAGTTGAGAATTTAGCATACTATTAACGATGAACTATATACCAGACATCAGAGAATACTGGTTATAAGCATGGGCTCTGAAACTTGACTGTTTGCGCTTTATTAGTTTCTAGTTAGGTTGCCATAGAAAAGTTAATTTTTTCCTGTGTCTCAGTTTCCTGTTTGTAAAGTGAGAAAAATAGTTGAATCTACCTCTGATAGTTAAGATTAAAACATATATAGGCTTTAGATCTGACTTATTATAGGTGCTATATAATATTACTAGTATGTGATGGGTGACAGTGCAGATGAAAAGAAAACAAAAGGAGTTAGGTTCATGTTCCTACAATAAATGAGTCAATGAGGAACTTAGCAATATCTATAAACTGCCAAAGATCTTATCGAGCAATGGTTTCTGTAACTTAGGGTTATATATATAGAATCTCTGCTCTTCCTCCTAACAGCCTTTGTCAATATCTGGAAGTATGCATTTAATTTGAAATATTTCTTCCTCTTGACCTGATCTGTCTGATATGTTCAGGCCTGACATGATAAGAGTTTTAGTACACTTTATGACTGAATATTTTTGGACTTTGCCAAAAGGAGTCTCAGATCTTTAATTGAGAGAACCATAATAGTCTCAGTGAAATAAGTGTGATAACAGCTTGATCATGCAAAGCTTGACATGAAGAAAACACCTGCCTGGTGTTAATAAGAAACATGAATTTCAGACAACAGAAAACCAAAGAAAATTACCACAATGACTGTCTTGCTAAAATACCAACTGAGCTTTCTATCTGTGTCATTATATAAAAACTTATTTAGATCACTATGAATGTTAACAGAAAAAATTGCTTGGGATCATGGACTTAACCAGGTGAGGGATTTTAAATACTGCTGTGGCATATGAAGTAATAAACTTATTAAGGAAAATTTAAAAGAAAATGAGAAAAATATTTGTTTTATTCTGAATCTTTATTATGGCTAATGATTTAAGAATACATTTCAAGTATTTTAAAGGCATGCATGTATCAGACATTCATTTAAAAATGTATTATCTTTCATCTCAGGACACATAGCTTCATTTTAAAATTTTGAAAATTATACAGGACTGGAGAGATAGTACAATGGATACTATAAGGTTCTTGCTTTATATATGGTCAACCCAAGTTTGATTCCTGGCATTCTCTGTGGTACATTGAGCACCACCATGAGTAATACCTGAGTGCAGAGCCACAAGTAAACCCTAAGCACCACCAGGTGTGGCTTCGAAGCAAAACAAACAAAAAAACACTTGAAAATTACAGTGAATTTCCCTTTTTATATTCAAGAGAAAATATTTTTTTAAAAAAATTATGAGGGTCATATTTAGCAGTGCAGAGGACCATAAATCACTGTCAGAACTGCTCAGAAAGTCTTGTGGTATCTAGGATCAAACCCAAGGCCTAAGACAAACCAGGTATATGCTCGTCCACTGAAGCTGCATTCCTGGCCTCAAGAGAAAATCTTTAAAATCTGAAAAACATTATTTGAAACAACACTCAAAATATATTATTTCCCCTGTAATAATAATATTTAACATATTCTCATGGGAAAATAACATTTCAAAAGGTTGCATTACTTTGTTTTCATTTTACAGATGAATAAATTGGGGATAAAGCATCATACTCTTAAGTACATGAAAGTAACTTGTCCTAGAAAAATTATCTGGAATTTCAACCTTTATGGATTTATTTTCATTGCACTGAAAAGGCCATCAGCTTTCTAATCAGCATTGCATCCTTCCTTCCCTATGTCCACATCATTCTCCTTACTGCTTCTGATCTTTGATTTTGTGTCTTAAATTCCCTCTCCATCCACGCACCCCCTTCAAGTGAAATGCCCATGACTTTGTAGGCCATCCATAGGCATCATATAAGTCAAACTTGGACAAAAGATCCACCTACTTCAGTAAGTCTCCCACTGTGCTTTCTTGACTAGTATGATAGTTTCAGGAATTATAAATCTTTTTATATGTATTTGAATTTTCTTACTACACTCAAATTCTTAAATACCAAATTTTTTATTTCTTTGAAACTTCTCTCAACACATTATTGGATATATGTGTAGTAAATTCATGATATATAATTTACTTTTATTTAATCTTTTCAGTGGAGCTACTGCTTAATAATCTTACGATATTTGTATTCTAGTCATATGGTTTGTAATTTACCCCGTAAAATCACATCTTATAATTGAGTTCAGTATGTCTTTTTTCAATAAGCTTGTAAGTCAGTTGTACCTGTTGACCCAAGCATTGATCTCTATGGCAGTGAAGTCCAATAATATGGTTTTAGGGGTCAATCAGCAATACATGCCTGATGGGTTCCCTGAACTGAGCAGACAATTAGTTCATACATCAGGAAGAGGAAATGTTATGTAGTGATTTCTTGTCTACAGAATTGCATTAGCATCACCTATTTTGCTAGGCATAATTTCTCACACAACATATATTTATCAGTGATAGTTCCTGTGGTATAGTACACGAAAATGCATTATTATTAATTATAAATGATACTGATGAGCATATTGTCATTACAAATGTAATTTTTAAGAAACAACTCTCCATGTGACAATAATACTCTTGAGTTAAAAAAAATTACCTAAGAATTGATACCAAATGACTATTTGATTCTTTTGGAATGTGTGTCTATTTTAAACAAGTAACTGTTCTTGTTCTATTTAAGGTGAATTTGGAGAAGTCTGTAGTGGGCGTTTGAAGACACCGGGGAAAAGGGAGATCCCAGTTGCCATAAAAACTTTGAAAGGTGGCCATATGGATCGGCAAAGAAAAGATTTCCTGCGAGAAGCTAGTATCATGGGTCAGTTTGACCACCCCAATATCATTCGCCTAGAAGGTGTTGTCACAAAAAGTAAGTAATTTTTACAATTACATCTCTTATATATTTCAGCTACTTTTAAAACACCTTACTCACAATATCACCATTAGTAAAAGGAAAATTTATTTAAATATCACCCCTAATGTCTTGATATCAAACATGGCACTGTCATAGTTTGCAATGATTACCATATATGATATTTGTTATCTAAAATCATTTGCTAATTTAATTTGAAGTAATGAGTCAAGAGTAAAGAATGTTTTCCTTTTCTAATTTCAATAAGGTATCACATCTAATGCTGCTCAATGTCAATCACTGTATCACTGTATCACTGCCATCCTGTTGCTCATCGATTTGCTCGAACAGGCGCCAGTAACGTCTCCATTGTGACACTTGTTATTGTTTTTGACATATTGAATATGCCACGGGGAGCTTGCCAGGCTCTGCTGTGCGGGTGAAATGCTCTCGGTAGCTTGCCAGGCTCTCCGAGAGGGGCAGAGGAATCGAACCCGGGTCGGTCGAGTGCAAGGCAAATGCCCTACCTGCTGTGCTCAATGTCAATAGAAAAAAAAGATTAAATCTATTGAGTCATTAAAGTAAAATGCTTCCATTTTGATATAAATTTCATATGCATAAGCTTTATCTGAAGTAAAATATATATATATATTTAAATATTTTTATTAAGACACCATAATTTGCAAAGTTATTCATGACTGAGTTTCAGGCATACAATATTTCAACACCATTCCCTTCCCTCCACTTCCATGAGTTCACTGCTCTCCACAAATGTTCCCAGTTTTCCTCCCACCTATCACCCTACCTCTATAAGAGGCACAATTTTTTTTTTAATAATAAGTCCTGTGGTTCGTAATACTGTTGCAAGTAGAATTTCTTGCATAACACCTTGCCACCTTTCAGCACCTCTGCCTCCTCCAGACGGACCCCTCCCCTCGGCTGTAGACACAGTGTTCCACTCCCTGGCCTGTTCTCCTCCCACATCCTGTGGGAAGCTTCTACTGAAGCCCAGGTCTCAAATTCTCACTTTCCATGGCCTTTGGCCAGTTGTTATTCCCCTAATATGTTTCTTCGTATCCCACATTTGAGAGATATTATTGTGTGTCCGTCTCTCTCCTTCTGACATCACTCAGCTTGAAACTCTCCAGATCCATTCATGTAGCAGAAAATTGCATTATCTCATCTTTTCTTTCATCTTTTCTTACAGAAGTAATATTCCATCATGTTCATGTGTCATACTTTAGATATCCAGATATCTGTTCCTGGGCATTTGGGTTGTGTCTAGATTTTGTCTGTTGTGAGTAGTGCTAAAGTGAACATAGAAGGACTTTTTTTTTTCTGAATAATGTGAAGTAAAATCCTCAAACAAAAGTTCTATAGGAGACTACATGAGTTCTATTAGAACTGGTGATTTCTAATTATATAAAACAAGAAGTTGCAATTCTGAAATAAGTCTTCTTTTACAATATTAGTAGCACTGCACTCCACCACTGTCGTGCCATTGTTCATCAATTTGTTCGAGTGGGCACCAGTAACATCTTCATTGTGAGACTTGTTGTTACTGTTTTTGGCATATTGAATATGCCACAGGTAGCTTGGCAGGCTTTGCCATGTGGGAAGAATACTCTCAGTAGTCTGCCGTGCTCTCTGAGAGGGACGGAGAAATTGAAGCCAGGTCAATCGCATGCAAGGCAGATGCCCTATCCACTGTGCTATCGCTCTAGTCCAATATTAGTAGGAAAAGAAATTTCTTAAAAATCTAAAATTAGAGAGTAAAGAGATAGTATAAGGGTTAAGGTACTTGCTTTGCATATGCAGAGCACAGGCCATCCTAGAGTCTCTTTACCACTTTCAGGCATGACTGCAGCTCACGGAACCAGAATTAAGCTCTGAGCACCATTGAGTGTCAACAAAAAGCAAAAACAAAGTCTAAAATTTATCATGTACTCTACCAAGTAGATTGCTTATATATTCACTGTTATTTTACTAGTGGTAAGCATAAAGCTTAACTATATTTCTCCTTACAATAAAACAAAAATCAAATACAGAATACTTTTAAAAACTCCTAAAAGTAAACATTTGCAAGCATTTTTCTTTCATTAGTGTGAAGTTTCTTTTTTTAAACCACTTAAATGAAATCAAACATTGTCATCTTTGGAAGCAGGAAAAGTAAAAAGCAATTTTTAAATATGTGGGTTAACTAAGTCCTTATCACAAACATTAACCAGTATGCTGTCAAGGGGAGTAAATTATCGTCAGTCACTTCAGTGTTGAGGACACGAATTTTCCACAGCAGCTTTGGTGAAATGCTTTTACTCTAGGGCTCTTGGTAGGGTCATATCCACATTGTTATGTTCTGACCCATATTGACTCTCATCTTGTCCCTGTGACTGTATCACTGTAGCACTGTCATCCGTTGCTCATTGATTTGCTTGAGCGGGCACTAGTAACATCTCCATTGTGAGACTTGTTACTGTTTTGGGCATATCGATTACGCCACAGGAGAATGGGAAATGAACAAATGTGATGGAACTTTAAATATGTTTACACTTTAGACTTGTCCTATTACAACGTTTCTGACCTCATGAGATTTTTGTTTGCTTTGGAGCCACACTTGGAGGTGCTCAGGGCTTACACATTGCTCTGAGTTCAGGGATCACTCTTGGTAAGCTCAGAGGACCATTTGAGGTACCGGGGATCAAATCTGAGTTGGCTGCATATATCCTACCCTCTGTTCCTCTGTACTATTGCTCAGGCCCCCACCACTCCTGACTTTAACCCAACTGCAACACTAATCAAAATCAATCTCTATGGGAAGAACAGATGTGATACTGCAGAAAGGAAGAGAACTGAGACCCCAGTCAACTGCTCTATCTGACTTCCCAGTTGTCAGCAGCGAACCTAGTCTTGTGGTGAACCATCTCAGTAATTATTTTCTAACCACCTACGGAATCTGCAGAAGGACTCGACATCTTGAGAAAGAAAGGAAGTGCCCAGGTTATTCTAGTCCAGACACAAAATCATCGGAGAACATAAAATGGTGGTTATTTAAGCCTCTAAATTTTGGATAGTTTACACAGCAATAAAATAAAGAAACAGATGGACCCAGTTAAAATTTACCACTGGCACTTAAAACTTGTACAGCTTTATTTAACATCACTATCCTGTTTTGACACGGCTCTGAAATGAGGCCCAAATAATTCTAACTCTACTAGTTTACTGTTCGGATTAAATTTGTGCATATATATAATACATATGATATATGTGTATAGATACATATAACATGTAGCATAGCTACATATGATACTATGTCACATTAAAACTGGACTGGTACTCTGTACTGGAACATTAGACCTATAGTTTACAACTTCATTCTTAACAACGTTTTTTTTTTGTCATTGGGTAATATCATCGGTTTACAATATTGTGGTGTTTTGGTGGTTTAACATCTTACATCTCTGTGGTGGTTTTATTGCCACCTACTACAACTACCAAACAAATGTTATGATCATCATGAGCCCAGGCAAGTTAATTTGCCTATATTAGAACTTCTAACCCATAGTAAGTGATGTAACTGGTGTTCAAACTAAAGTCTAACTCTAAAATATGTGGGCTTTTATTTTTGCCATATAAGAGTGACTAAGTTAACATTTTATATTTCATGTCATATCTGGATTACATAATATTAAATAGATAACTTAAAATAATGTACTTTTTAAAAACTTTTTAAATGAAGAAAATATTAAAGCCGATGAAATAAAATATCTTTAAGATATAAAATTTGCAGGGTTTTTTTGAGGATAATACAAAGTGCAGGGTGCTTACCTTGAATGCAGCCAATCAAGGTTCGGTCCCTGCCACCCCATAAGGTCACCCAAAAACTTCCAGGAGTGATCCCCAATCAGAGAGCCAGGACTAAATCCTGAAAACTGTACAGTGTGTTCTCCCACCAAAAAGTTATAAAATTAGGAAGTTAAATCACAATGTCACAATATTTAGCCAAGATTATTACTTAAGAGAGGGACATATCAAGAGTAATAGAAGTAACATTCAGTTTCTACTGTTTTTTACTTCCTTGTCATTAATTTAAGATCAGCATTTCAAATTATTCCTTCTGTCATATTTCTGGTAGTAAAAAGTATTTTTAAAACAATTTGAGACTGCTATTTAAATCTTTTAAGTTCATGTGTAAAATATCTAGAAATAAGTTTTTGGCAATTGTTTGTAATATTTGAAAAAGTTTGAAAGTATTCAAAGATTTGAAAGTATCAAGTCCTACTTGCTTTTGCTAACTCTCATTATGTGACTTTTAAATTGTATCCTGATGTGTTTTATTCACATATCATATATATGAAATATATACATATATACATATATTTAAAAGAAAGTTACCTAGATCCTGTGATATAATAGTGACTATTTTTTACCAATTGTTCATGCAATAAACAAAGCAACATCTTTGCATCTCTAATATTATTATTCCTACATAAACCCAGTGTCCTCTATGCAGTCAAATTTCTATAATCTGTAAATCAGCTTCTTTTTTCCATCTCAGGATGTAAAAATGGGGGAGAGAGTAAGCAAAAAAGAGAATATGTAGATTCTTATATTTCTGAGTGGCAATACCATTATAGATTCATTTGTAAGAGAAAGCCCTTAATATAGAGGTGTAATACTGCCTGATGATTAGTGGGGATGGGAGAAAATAATTATTCTAGAAAACAGAAGTGGACATATTTATACTGTTATCTTCTGACTCAAGTGCTATGGGAAAGGCATTAAATAAATGAATGCCTCATTCCCATAAATACATGGTAATTGTTCCAAGATTGCCCTTAAGTAGCTAAGAGATAACTGGCAATTAATGCTCCCTCAGGACTACCATATTGCATAAAAGATAATACTGACAAAGATAAAATGCAGTATAGACTTGCGCAATCATGTTAGCAGAGTATCCTGGAGTTCTAAGATATAAATGCTCAGACCCTAGTTGAAAGTAATACAAAATGATAGATCAAAATCTTTGTCAGTGTCTTTCATAAATCTGCAATATGCATATTTCTAATCTTTTTATATAGGCTTCATCTCTGAGAGATACATATTATGAACTTCTTGAAAATACTTTTTCATTTTCATATTTGAGCAGATAACTACTTTCAAACTTGAAAGTTAAAATATTAAAAGGTGCATTATATCCAAGATGTTTCTGATAAAAGTTGAGCTTTTGATTTCGATACCCATCACAATTTCATTAACCTGTTAAGATAAACTTTGTAAAAAGGAGATTAATCAAGAAGGGCCATGTGCTTAGCACATATGATTACTTCAAGAAGCAAATTGAAGCTATCAATAGAGAACCAACTTCTAACCTTTAGTAAGATGGGTAGTAGCAATTTATAACAGATAATGCATATGCCAGTGTCACTATCTACAAATTCCAAAGTGAAAATATTACTGCTTTTCTTTAGAAAGAAAATATTGGAGCTTCTTTATAAATAAATACAGTGCAGTGACCACATCCCAGGAAACTGAGTCTCTAATGTTTCAATTTAAGATGATTGAATAAGCAATACTAAATAAGTATAAGTAATGAAATAAGAAAAAGAATAATGAAATTCTTATTACCCAGTTTAATAGTTAACAACTAAATTTGAACATAAATGTCATGTTTTAAATAAACTACTTAGTAGTAAAAGCTAATAACTACTGCACATATATCACCAAAATAATTTAATTTGGAGCTGCAGATATAGTACAAGTAAGTGGAAGAATGCATACTCTTGCATATGCAAAGTCCTTAGTTTGCTACCTGGCATAGTCATCCTGTATCCACCCGCATCTACGACGTATAGTTCTGTCAATATTTCTTAATTCTTTATAGGTCATTTAAATATATTCTATGAAAAATGGAATTTCTCAAAGAAAGTGCTGAAGTTTTTCAAACCCTCTTTAAATACTACACAATGATGTGGATTCAGGACAATTTTAGGTCCCCAGGTCCTAGAAGTTAAGAGTAAATTCAAGCCAGTCAAATGCATGGTACAGTACATGGAAACATATTAAAGCTTGGTCCCCAAATGGGTCTTGGATTAGTCATTCAGCATCTTTTCCTCTACTTTATCTTCAATACAGAAGATCAGAGAGAGTAAATTGAACTAGAATTTTTTTTCAATGAAAGTTCAAATCTAGCAATATTTTTTTCATTTCATGCCTTTGTCAAAAGAAGAGATGTTGGTGAGGATAATCTGTGCCAATGATAATTTATCACTCACCTCATCTTTTTTTCACTTCAGGTCAGTACTCCAAGAAGGAAAGAGACTCAAATAGAAACAAAAAGATTGTTAAAACACAGGCCTCACTGAAGGTGAAGCTTATGTCTTAACAATCTGGAAACTAGACTATCTTAGAAAATATTGTCCTATGAGCAATATGAGGTATTGGTTTAGAGAATAAATATTGCAGGGCTTAAAATTGTCTGCAAACTGGTTCTCATGAAAGAATTAGATGATTGTTCTTTCCTGGAATTTAGCTTCTTTGCAAGCTAAGGAAGATTAAGAATCTTGTTCTGTTTTCCAAAAACACTTAATGAGCACCACCAGGTTCATATACTCTTGCTGATTAAAAACCTAGAGACAGAAGTCCTTGGTGTCCTTGAAGTGGCTCATTTGTTTCTCACCATAGACAGTCTGCTGTGAGCAACAAGCAGCAGGCCAGTATTTCCTGACATGCTATGGTACTTGCTGATTTAGGTATGATTATTTAGTAACTTATTCTTTTATTCAGTCATCAAATCTGTTTTGTGTGCCCGTTTTTCTAATTACTGGTAATATAGTAGTAAAAGAACTTTCACTTACTAGATTATATATATTTATGTAGGTAATATTTCTATAGCGATAGCCTAGCGGCTAGGGCGTTTGCCTTGCACATGGCCAACCTGGGTTCAATTCCTTCACCCCTCTCAGAGAGCCTGGCAAGCTACCGAGAGTTTCTCGCCCACACGGCAGAGCCTGGCAAGCTACCTGTGGCGTATTCAATATGCCAAAAACAATAACAACAAGTCTCACAATAGAGATGTTACTGATGCCCTCTTGAGCAAGTCGATGAGCAACAGGATGACAGTGACAGTGATACAGTGAACACACATTTCACATATGTGTATATATTTTTTTATTTTAAATTTTTATTTGACTTACGGAAATTTTCACAGTTCCTTTGTTTTACAAAATAAACTTTATCCAAGGGTTACTTTTTAGCCAAAATGACGTCTTGAAACACTACAATCATATTGTCATTTTCAAAAGATGAAAATACAGGGGCCAGAGAGATATTACTGAGGGTAAGGTACCTGCCTTGCACATGGCCAACCCAGTTCCGCTCCCTGGCACCCCATAAGGTCCCCTGAACATAGAGACTAAGGAGTAAGCACTGAGCACCACTCAAAACAAATATGTGGTCCAAAAGCAAAACCATGAAAATGCATCAGTCTGGAGAAATGGAACAAGGGTTAAGGCGCTTGCTTTGCATGAGAACTATCCTGATTCAATTTCCCAGCACCACATATGGTCCCCTGAGCATCACCGGAATTGTTGCCTCTGAGCACAGAGCCAGGATTCTGCTCTGGGTACCACTGGGTATAAGCCAACCACAGGCACCTCCCACCTAAACAAGATCAAAGAAAAAGAAATTTTGAAAAGTATGTGTATGTTGTTCAGGTCCCAAAATTAATCATTCAAAAAGTTTGGCTAGTTGAGTAATTTTCCTTATGATTATGATGATAGATTATGTTATTGTTTCTGGTTTTCATGTATAGTTACCATAGCTTTCCACCAAAGAAGTGCTCAATATTCTCTATCACTGCCTTTTTGTCACTTCTAGTCCAACTCTTATCACTTTCTATTTAGTAAGCTAGGTTATGCGTTTCAAGGGGAAATATTCGTAGAAGCCATCGGTAGAGAGTGGATTGTAGCCTTCATAGCATAGCATGGGTAGTAAATTGGTGTTTTTCAGGGTTTTTTGTGCGTTGTGCCTTCCCCAGCAGTGCTTAAGGGGTCCGAGGCGATTATAAGCAACTCTCTGTCCAGGAGGCTTGCAGTTTAGTACTGGGGGCTGAGGACATGGCATTATTCAGATACTGGGTTGCAGAGACCACCAAAGTCATGCAGATCTTTCAGGTTCTCCAAAAATCACACCCAGTGGTGTTGAGGAGGTCATGTAGTGCTTGGGATCAAAGTTGGATTGGATCAGTGATTGCAAGTCATGTGCCCTAACCCCTGGACTAGCTCCTGGGACCCAGTAGTAGCAATTTGCAACAGCTAAGGCACAGGACATTATCATTAACTGCATAGAGTGAAAAGTGCTGCTATTCTTTCATAGGAATAATTGTGACTTTAGAGTACATTAATAATGAAATTATGTGTACATAAAGCTAAGAAATGAATAGATTCAAATAGCTATTTTTGAGGTTAAGAGACTTTAGTGAAGGATTATATGCAAGAAATGAGAGAAGAATAGTTTTGAATAATGTTCAAGTTTTGCATTTATAATAACTAGGCAAAACCCAAGGAAATTCTGAAGAATATCTAATTTGGAAGGAAAATTGTAAATGGCAATGTTTACTTGCACATGAGAAGGTTTATATGTCTAAGACATTAAGCACTTCCTAGAATCCTCTAGAACTTGGGCAGGAATCTGGGGTGCAGGTGCCAATTAAATAGTACTCACTGAATGCTTGCTGCTTGCTAGCTGAAAGCCAGAGGGAGGATAAAGTACAGGTTAAGAACTAGTCTTAGCAGACATTCTAAGGAAGGGAGAGAGAAGTCACAGCCTAAGAGGACAAATTTCTAATAGTAAGCTAGATACTGATAGAATAAGTGATATGGAAGCTAAGAAAGATCATTTTGAGAAGCATCCATTGGACAAAGCAATTAGGATGGTAAGTAGTACATTGTATCCTAATGTGAGAGTGAAGACCAGATTGCAGTGAACTATAGAATGAGTAACACACATGCAACTTCAATCAGTGTTATCATTTATACTCAAAATACTTAGTATCCTTTAGGTTTTGACAATGTATTTAAGTTATGTTTATTATGTATGTCACAATTCCATGGTCTGGCACTTTTCGAAGCATTAGGTAGTTATCAGTGAACAAGTAAGCCGAATGCTCACTCTTCTGGCTCAAGTTTCTGGGTCTATATCTTCAATTCTCCTTATTTACCTTCCTTCTTGGATGCAAGATTGCAATCATGTGAAATAACAAAAGCATCTAAGCTGTCATTTCTCAGACACATCTTTTTCTTTTCTGAATTCCTGTAAAGCTTACAGAAAAAGTATCAAGTTGCTCTAAATGGATGCACAGATAGCTATGATATGAAAGAGATGTCAGTACATAAAAGACAAACCGGAATTAGTAGCTTATTTTTCCCTTTTGTTGTAAAAGGAAAGATCATTTACTGAGATAAAGAGTTAGGAGGTTTGGGGTGTGGTTGAGTGTTTGAGGTCACTCCCCAAAAAACATAAAAGTAAACTAATCAGGAAAGACTAGAAAGATTGTGAGCATTACAAAAGACACAAGGCAATCTGGGTAAGGGACAGAAACTACAACCCTCCAATGGTACCATGATAACTGTGGGGAGATGTACAGCAGGAAGGAGGGGGAAAAAAACCCAACCCAAAGGGAAGAGAAAACCCACATATATTAAATTATAATTTTCTACATGTTTTGTCATCACCATCGTTAATACTATTTACTGTTACTAGGAATAGTGATGAATTCTTCTTATCCAATTTCTGGGCTTCCAATGCATTCTCAAGGTATTTAATAAAAAGTATTTGCAGTTTGGAATTTTTATGTAATATACGTATTGACAGAAAATGAAACGAGCAGTAATAAGATGATATATCCTGGTGGCCCTGTGCATCTCACTCTGTTCAAGCAGTGCTAGGGCTAATTGGGATCACCAGCTTATTCTCTTTCTGCCAGCGGACAAATAAAGAGTATGCTCTTTACAAGACAGAGTGGACTTCTGTGTTCAGGAAGAATTTATTTTTTGTTCTTTCAAGTATTTGAGTGTCTGGGTTTTCTCAAGGTCATCCACTCTAATGATCTGCCAAATCTCACCCGAACTCACTCTCCTCCCTTTTGTCTCTCCTTTCCCCAGTCCAGTCTGCTAATTATAGGAGAGACTGCTATAAAGAAGCAACAGCTAAAAAACACTGGTAACAAGACACTCAGTATAAAGCTAGCACTGTAAACGATAAGAACTAGGAGAGAAAAGGGAACATAAACACAGATGTATGTATACATGGTGTTGTCTTTTAATACCTGTAAGTGAAACTGAACAGAGCCACCTAGAGGTCAAAATGTTACTTACTTAAAAAAAAGTTTTAGATACATCCCAAGTTATGATATAATTTGTTCTTATAAAGAGATGAATGGCTCTGGATTTTGGAAGGACAAAAGATCAAACCATATTACAAATTGAATTGGCATCCCTGAACTCAGAAGACTAAGAGCCAACTTTTTAGGGGGCAAGATAAGACAGTCATTACTTGAGAACCCTTACTAGGTCCCAACTGATCTCGTACTGAACAGAGACTAGTAAAGGTCTCAGTCACTGAAAGTAATTATGCCATGCCCTTTTAATGTAATTTCTTATTTAAAAGTATCCACAAAGTTAATGAATAGAAATTTAGCAAGTCTCTTCTTTCATTTCATTATGAATATACATATTTTATTTTATTTCAGGCGCTGTGATTTTCAATACTGTTAGTGGTAGGATTTCATGCATAAAACACTCCAGCACCACACTCTGCCCCAGTGTCTGCTTACCTCCACCATAGCCCCAGGGGCCCACCCCCTCCTACTGCCCACTCAACTCCCCAAAGTAATGTTCTTCCTACTGAAGACCTATTCCCATGTTGAATAGCGAATGCTTCTTTTGTTGTTTAATTACAACACTGCCATGTTTTTTTGTTTGTTTGTTTATTTTCTTTTTGTTTACTAGGGCCACACCCAAAGTGACCCAACTGTGTTGATCTGACTTGGTAGTGCTCAGGAACCAGCCAGGCCACAATGTAGTGCTAGGGAAAGAAGTAGGGGTCTCACATGAAAGACATTACCACTTGCTTTGTTTACTTCTTTCATTATTGAAGTTATTTTAAACATATTTTTGTGATGAAGATAATATGTTCCAATAGTGTTAATGTTTAGGATTTGGATATAAAAATGTACTGTACTGGGGCTGGAGCAATGCACAGCGGGTAGGGCGTTTGCCTTGCACGAGGCTGACCCGACCTGAGTTCAATTCCCAGCATCCCATATTGTCCTCCAAGCACCGCCAGGAGTAATTCCTGAGTGCATGAGCCAGGAGTAATCCCTGTGCATTGCTGGGTGTGACTCAAAGAAAAAAAAAGTACTATACTTCCACCATCACCAAAGTGCCAAAGACCCTTCATCACTGTGCCTGTGTTTATTCTTTTTGAATAACCATGAGATACAGTTACAAAACTTTTATGTTTGAGTTTCAGTCATGCAATGATCGAACACCCATCTCTCCACCAGGCACATTTTCCACCACCTATGTCCCCAGTATCAACACCCCCCCCCCACCAGCCTATCCCTTCCCCTTCTCTGGCAGGCAATTTTCCCATACTCTCTCTCTACTTTGGGGCATTATGGTTTGCAATACAGGTACTGAAAGGCTATTACATTTGGTCCCTTATCTACTTTCAGCACATATCTCCCATCTGTAACTAGCCCTCCAACTATCTTTGACTTAGTGATCCCTTCTCTATTCAGATGCTATGTTTATTCTAATCTCCCCTTACTCCCCAGCCACAAACACTCCTTTGTGCAGTAGTACCCAACTTACTAACCTCAGCTATACTGTCAAAGTCATAGGCTTTGTTTTCACTGGTTACTATCCATTCCCTCACTTTTTTTCTTTATATACCACACGTGAGTGAGATGATCTGGCATTTATCTATCTCCCTCATACCATTAATACAACTTCTGTGAATTCTCATGTGTAGATTTTTATGTAAGTACATATTTACATTTACTTGCTGTTCCTCCTTAGTTGTGGAAGGGCAAAATCAATTGAACAATATATGCTTAATTTTATTTTTAAAAACTGCCAAACTGATTTGCAAACTAGATACCATTTTGTGTTCCTACTTAGTAACTGCATGATCAACAAACTTCATTATAATGTTCTTAAACTTTAAGCGTGAATTTTTTAACAACATTTTAATTAGTATTTCATTAATGGCTGTTGGTGATGATAATGGGGTTGTTTGAGGAATAAGTGGATCTCCCCAGGCCTCTGCAGTGATTATGATACTAAAAGGCAGGGACTAATGAGAGGGTCCAAGGATGAAGAGCTATGTGGGCCCTGCAGTGCCTGGAACTATCTAGGTCACCCTAGGGGTCAAATCAGTTGGCCACAAGGCAGACATTTTTATCCTTCAACTTGTTTTTCCTTCTGTGTATTTATGTCCACTTACTATTGGTGAAGTGTGATTTCACATTTTTTTCCCATTTTGGTGGCTTATTTCTTCCTTTTTTTCCTTCCTCCCTTCCTTTCTTCCATCTTTCCTTTCTTCTTTCTTTATTGGTTTCTTTCTTAACTTCTATCTTTTTCTTCCTTCCTTCCTTACTTTCACTCTTTATGCCAGAGATTGAAGCTAGGTCTGTCCACATGTAATACAAGTGTTCTACCCCTATAGTACAATGCTGCCTTGCGGTGGGTTTCTTTTGTTAATGCTGAGTTTAAAAAGAACTTTATGAATACATCATTTCTCAGAATATTAAGTGTTATATATATAAGTGTTTTATTTTGGAAGTCAAATGCATTATTTTTTTTCTTTTATGGATTAAACTTCTTGGTATTGTATCTAAAAACTCTTTATCAAACCTAAGGCCACAAAGGTTTTTCTCTTTTGTACTCCACCATGTTTTTATAGTTTCATGAGGTACTAATTAGGGCACAAGGGGGGGAGTGTCTGTGATACATTTTTTATATATGCTATAGACCAAAACTTTGTGCATTATAATTTGAATACCATTTATTGTTTTTTTTTAATATAAAACTCTTTTCTAATTTTTACCTTTTTTTTAACTTAAAGCCTGTAAGTGGTTTTCTTTTACCTGGGTAAAAATCCATGCTGTGGGATATAGAATTTAAAGTTCTGTGTGGCTTGTGCCCTCAATATATCTTTAGTCTTATTTCCTGAATTTCTACCTGCTAGTTTATGTTCTGCTAACAGTGAATCATTTATAGCTCCCACAAGCACGACATGTCATGCTGTTTGTTACTTGACAAATTTGATCATGCTGAACATCTATTTTGGAAAACTTCTTTCTCCCACAACCATCATCTTTAATTCAGCCAGAAAACTGTATTTATAAAGGATCACCCGATTTTTATGACACATTTCTTTTGTTTTGGGTTTTGTTTTTTCGCTTTGTTTTGTTTTGATGGCACATCCAGTGGTACTCAGGACTGAGTCCTGGGTCTGAACTCAGGGATTACTCCTGGCAGGGTTTGTGGGAGCATAAAAGATGCCAATGAATTGAATCCCGGTCTGTCATGTGCAAGGCAAATGAGCTAAGGCATATCTCTTGCCTCCAAAATGACATATCTTCATCTCTGTCCTGGGTTAGATTTCTACATCGCATTTTAAATCCTATACGATAATTATCATTTTTATGTGTGACCTCTTATATGTGAGAATCTCTAGCCCACATGCCTGGCTATCTTCCCTGGGGCCCCTCAAAGGGGATGGGCTCCAGCTTCCCTCCCCACCCCGTGGAGTGGCTCCCGGCAGCTGAAGACCTCCATAACCTAGCTACAGCCATGTTCAAGGCCCCTCTCAACAGGTTCAGACAAGCCTCACGCATGAAAGTACCTGCAGAGGAACCCAGGTGTGTGTAATTCTATCAATGGCCAACATCCAGAGATTAAAAGCAAGCTCCCAGAAGCACTCGATATCTTATAACCTATTGCTCCCTCTAGGAGAAACTGGCAAGCTACTGAGAGTTTCCTGCCCACATAGGACAGCCTCACAAGCTTCCCATGGTGTATCCACATGCCAAAGCCAGTAACAAGCTGGGTCTCATTTCCCTGACCCTGAAAGAGCCTCCAATGCGGCATCATTGGGGAGACCGAGTAGAGAGAGGCTTCTAAAATCTCAGGGATAAAGCCCTGTGTAACCTCAGAGATCCAGCACCTGAGTAACCTCAGAGAGCCAGCACCTGTGCAACCTCCGAGAGCCAGCACCAGAGTAACCTCAGAGAGCCAGCACCTGTGCAACCTCCGAGAGCCAGCCCTGTGTAACCTCAGAGAGCCAGCCCTGTGTAACCTCAGAGAGCCAGCACCTGAGTAACCTCAGAGAGCCAGCACTGTGTAACCTCAGAGAGCCAGCCCTGTGTAACCTCCGAGAGCCAGCACCTGTGTAACCTCAGAGAGCCAACCCTGTGCAACCTCCGAGAGCCAGCACCTGTGCAACCTCTGAGAGCCAGCACTGTGTAACCTCAGAGAGCCAGCACTGTGTAACCTCAGAGAGCCAGCCCTGTGTAACCTCAGAGAGCCAGCACCTGTGTAACCTCAGAGAGCCAGCCCTGTGTAACCTCAGAGAGCCAGCACCTGTGCAACCTCCGAGAGCCAGCACCAGAGTAACCTCAGAGAGCCAGCACCTGTGCAACCTCCGAGAACCAGCCCTGTGTAACCTCAGAGAGCCAGCCCTGTGTAACCTCAGAGAGCCAGCACCTGAGTAACCTCAGAGAGCCAGCCCTGTGTAACCTCAGAGAGCCAGCACCGGTGTAACCTCAGAGAGCCAGCACCTGAGTAACCTCAGAGAGCCAGCCCTGTGTAACCTCAGAGAGCCAGCACCTGTGCAACCTCCAAGAGCCAGCCCTGTGTAACCTCAGAGAGCCAGCCCTGTGTAACCTCAGAGAGCCAGCACCTGTGTAACCTCAGAGAGCCAGCCCTGTGTAACCTCCGAGAGCCAGCACCTGTGTAACCTCAGAGAGCCAACCCTGTGCAACCTCCGAGAGCCAGCACCTGTGCAACCTCCGAGAGCCAGCACCTGAGTAACCTCAGAGAGCCAGCCCTGTGTAACCTCAGAGAGCCAGCCCTGTGTAACCTCAGAGAGCCAGCACCTGTGTAACCTCAGAGAGCCAGCACCTGAGTAACCTTAGAGAGCCAGCCCTGTGTAACCTCAGAGAGCCAGCACCTGTGTAACCTCAGAGAGCCAGCACCTGAGTAACCTCAGAGAGCCAACACTGTGTAACCTCAGAGAGCCAGCCCTGTGTAACCTCCGAGAGCCAGCACCTGTGTAACTTCAGAGAGCCAACCCTGTGCAACCTCCGAGAGCCAGCACCTGTGCAACCTCCGAGAGCCAGCACCTGAGTAACCTCAGAGAGCCAGCCCTGCGCAACCTCAGAGAGCCAGCCCTGTGTAACCTCAGAGAGCCAGCACCGGCACAACCTTAAAAAGTTATTTTGATGTGGTTGGAGGTCATGTGGGGGAAGGGTGATGCAGGCCTAATACAGACTAGAGACTGAACACAATGGCCACTCAACACCTTTATTGCAAGCCACAACACCTAATCAGAGAGAGAGAACAAAGGGGAATTCCCTGCCATAGTGGCAGGGTGGGGTGGGGGGAGACGGGACTGGGGAGAGGGGGAGGGATGTTGGGTTTACTGGTGGTGGAGAATGGGCACTGGTGAAGGGATGGGTTATCGAACTTTGTATGGGGGAAACATGAGCACAAAGATGTATGGATCAGTAACTGTACCCTCACGATGACTCTCTAATTAAAAATAAACTAATAAAAAAATAAATAAAATAAAATAAAATAAAATCTCAGGGATAAGACGAACGGAGAGATTGCTGAGACCGCTCGAGAAATTCAACAATCAACGGGATGATGATGATGATGATGATGATGATGATGATGATGATGATGTGTGACCTTAGAGTATGCTTTTTTAGCCTTCATGCACAACTTAGGACCTCAACACCTTGCTCAATGCCCTGAGTTTTTCTGGAACAATCCCACCACTGATGTGGCATAGACACTCTTCTGCTCTGCTGGAGCTCCGGTTCACCTGCATCTAGCTTGTCACGGCTCCCTGAGAGGCTGCATTAGCTTAGCCACTGCCCAGCAGTAGAACAGAGCACTGTGTGTTAATCTAGGCTTCTTGAATTTTCCTGGACTCTGTGCTGAGTAATGCAAAGTGATAGGTTTTCTGTATCCACCTAGGACCTCAATTTTTCATTTACATATCAGAACTACTCCCAGGTACACTGAGCAGCCCAAATCTCATGAAATGGTTTCATAGATTTACAGTAACCATAATTTCCTTCAGAGAGAGCTAAACAATATATACTATCTATTTCTGCAATTAATCTTCCTTCCTCCCCCTCTTCGCTTTTCCCCTCCTTCTTTCCTTCCTTTATGTTTGTGTGGTGCTGGGAGTGAACCAGGACCTCACACACGCAAGTCAAATAGTCTACCATTGAGGTATATCCCCAGCCTTTCTTTTTCCCTATCATTGTAGTTCCATCTTACTGTTGCTTAGTGTCTCCTGTTCTAAACCACCAATATACGCTCTACTGTGTATTTTAAGTTTGTTTTATTTTCAATGAAGGCAGAAATCCTGTATTTACACTGTGATGGGACTTGGGGTAGGCAATGATATGTTGAGAAAAGCCATTATTGTATTCATCATGGAAACCTTGACATATTCTTGAGCAATAGTAAACAATAAGGACATGTGGATGGAGGAAAAATGGTAGAAAAGGCAGCATGAAGTGAGAGGTGAGAAAGAGAAAAGAAAGTAAAGGCAGGAAAGATCATAATTTTTCCAGAACTTGATGCTCAATTTCTAAATTTCAATATTCTAATATCAGTAACACATATATGAAATTGATAAGTTTTCTCATAGTTTTGCTTCTGATATTTTTTCAATTTTTCCTTCCTGTAAACAGCAACTATGCCTTAACTTTTTTTCTTCCTGAAAAACTACATATATTGCATTAGAATAATTTCAGTGGTGAACAAATGCAGTATGTGCCTCTTAAGCCTAAGAAGTAAGGTAGATACATGTTAGTCCACTAGTGATAGAAATACAGTAATAAAGTGATGTGGATTTATTGATAATTTTATTAGGCTACATCAATCACTGCAAGTGAATTTATTCATTTTCCACTCATCACAAATGTCAGCTAATGGTGTCTGTGATTTTTTTTTCCACTTCTTTTCATTTAGATGCAATGGCTGTTTCTGGATTCTTAGCCCCAGAAATAATGCAGTGACCTTTCGCCTAAACATTAATAGCCTCATTCTCTTGAAATCAACTTCACTTTTCACTTTGGCATAGCCGTATATTATATGGGACATGCCATTGAATTTGGTACAGCAATCCATAAATACAAAAAGCCATAGCGCCTCTGTGACTCTGTCACTATTTCAGACCTAATGACTGAGATATTCCACTACACTGAAATGAAAGCATACAAAATGCCTCCCATTAGCTCAGGTTTCTGTGATTTAATGATTTCTTTAATATGGGTTATATCTCATAGTAAGAAATATCAGGATATTCCCTGGGGAAAACAGGACTGGAGTCATGTAAGGTTTCGGTAGAGGATAGAATCATAAAATGAGCCAAGAGAGATTTTTTTTGTTTTGAGAAGTGAAAGACAAAGAAACCCTAAAAAGGGATTTATACTTGTTACCTAAACAAATTTACTAAAAGGAAAGCAAAAGTTTTCCTTATGTGGACTCATTAGAGTGAAGCTGTTCCTAGGTCATGGATTGCTAAGAGACTCAGAAAATATGCTACACTTTCTATCCCTGAGTAGGAAGTTTAGAAGGCTAACTAGATTTATTCAGATGATGAAAGCCTTAATTATATATGTAAGATTTAAATTACTTTTTTTTGTAAACTGGGATAAATCAGTTCTATAGCCAAAATCATCCTATCAGTCCTTTGATATATTCCCTAGATTTTTAACTACAGGGACATTCTTAATTGCTAAGGAGGACAAACCTTCAATCTAATTACAGAACCTGTTCTTCTTTGTGATTAAGAAATCGAGAACAGGCAGGGAAAGAAGAAAAAAAGAAGCTGATTTGAATGGCATAACCTCCCTTCTAAATTAAATTTGGATCTTTTCAGTGGATTATGAAAAACCTACTTGTAAGATAAATAGGAAGTAGAGATGAATTTTACTTGTGTGTAAAATGTCTCTTTATAATGCTGAAAAACAAAACTGCCTTTTAAAAATAACATTAACTCAAAGATATTATGAGAAAAGTCACAATAAAATTTGGAATTTTGATAAGCCAATTAAGGAAAGACACACCAAAATAAACCTATTATAAATGTTAATATCGGGGGGAGGCAAAGAAATAGTATAGAGAATAGGTATTTTCCTTGCATGTGGCAGACCCAGGTTTGATCTCTCGCACCCCTACACCCCCCCAACCAAACACACTAAAAGTGATCCCTGAGCACAGAGCTAGGAGTAAGCCCTGAACACGGTTAGATGTGACTCCAAAACTAAAAATATGTAAATCAATAAGTATTAAACTCAGTATGTACCTTAAAACCAGTTTTTTCTCAGTAGATAGCATTAGAGGTAGGTAATTTGGCAGTACTGAGTTATAGTTTCTAACTATTGTCCTTTGTATTGATGTTGAAGTAATATAAATAATGACTATAATGGTCATAAATATATTATTATATATTTATATATTAATATATATTATTATATAATATAATTTCTATAATATAATTATATTATATAGTATAATTTATATATAAATTATATATAATTTATTGGCTGTATGTTATTTTAATATATTGTATTGTTATTATTATATTGTATATGTTATATCCAGTCCAGTCACAGTGGGTAGAGCATTTGTCTTGCACACAGCTGGCCCGAGTTCGATTCCTCCGTCCCTTTCACAGAGCCCAGCAAGCTACCGAGAGTATCCCATCCGCATGGCAGAGCCTGGCAAGCTATCCATAGTGTATTCGACATGCCCAAAACAGTAACAACAAGTCTCACAATGAGACATTACTGGTGCCCACTCGAGCAAATCAATGAGCAATGGGATGACAGTGTTACAGTGATTATATACTGTTATATATCTTATGACTATACATAGTCATAAATATGTATTATTATCATTAATTACTTAAAGTTTGTGTTTTATCCTCTCCCTCTCTCTTTCTTTCTGTGTTATTGTTGACCATGGGATGATGATGGGGGTTCACATACCCACCTGACTTGTAGTGTCTCTACGTTTAGCCATGATGCTCATCCCAAGTTGCACATTAGGTTCCAGTGCTTGAACTACAGACCATGGTGCTACTCACAGGTTGCAGTTCTTATAGTTGTAGTATTAGCGACTTGCACTCCCGGATGTAAAACTCTTTGAGGCATCTATGCTATGTCGGTTGTGTCTACCAGAAGATACTGTGGTATCACATGTGTGCTTACCAGGAGGGCACTTCCTGGCCCCAACAGTCACACATCTTTTGAGTTGTGGTACTTCCTACGGTCGCATCTCTTTGTAGTGCTCACACCTGACTGCACTGCAGCTGGAAGTCTCTTGCAGCACAAAGACCACAGACAGCAGAGCTGCCAGGATTGTGCTCCATGCATGTGGACATAGATAGTTAGAACATATTAGCTTATGCTCACAAGGTGTGCATTCTGTGCCCCAGACCCATTCATCTAGGCTTCTCTTCTGGTTTTTAAAATATAATAATAATTCTTGCAATAAATATTTGCATAAGCTTTTTTCCTGACTCAAACTGAGCCTTGTCCTATCCTTGCCCAGACTGGGCAAGGTTTAGATGCTGTTAAAGGAATACACTAGAGAACCTGTTTGTATCTACTTTGCAAGTCTAGTATATGGAAACAGAGAATTCTTTCCTAGACTGATGCCGTTTTTCCTAAGGCTCTTCCAGTCTTTTTTCTCACCCTCACCACCACCAGTTCTTCACACTCAGGTAGAGCTTTGTTCCAGAAAAGTTAAAAGCTTGCTCTTAAAGGGGAAAAAGAGGTTTTTTTTTTTCTTGACCTATAAGGCTTGTAATGATCTGAACCCTGCTTAATCTCCAATGTCGTCTTCTGCTGCTTTTACCACTGAGCTCTAGGGGAAGTGTCTCTCGATAGACCAAAACCACTGCTCCTCAAAGCATCATCTTGTCGCACCATCTGCAATGACCACCCCAAATGGCCTTTCAGAATGTCTTCTGAAATCCCTTCCTAAAATCTAAATTATCCCTCCTCCTCAACCCAAAAATCTATCATATATGTCCATTCTATTTTTTGTCCCTGCTGTATAAATACTACCATGAAATCACGTGTGCTACATTCCTATGTGCTCAGAGTACCCTGCACTAAGTCAAGTTCTAGAGCGTTAAGAGCTAAACACTTCATGGCAAGCTGTTTTATAAATGAATAAAACTGTTTAAGTAATGACATCATTACAGCCCTACCACACTTGCAATTCTGGAATTCCCAGTTTGACTCATGCTTTTATTGTGTCACATCATCAAATACAGATTATTTAGATCAGATAAGTTGTTTTAAAAGTTTAAATTAAATCTAGACCAGAGCAGATCTATGTGTCTCTATAAAATATTATGCAAAATTAAATATTTCTGTGTTTAAAAATATATGTCTTTTGTGGGGACAAAGACACAGAATAGGGATTTAGGTGCTTGTGCTTGCTTTACACATGACCAACTCCAGTTTGATCCTGAAACTGCATATTGTCCCTGAGCACTACCAGGAATCAGCCCTGAGCACCACTGGGTTGCCCAAAACCCTATTCATTTGTGTTAACTCACTGTATCACTGTATCACTGTCATCTCATTGTTCATTGATTTGCTCGAGCGGGTACCAGCAACATCTTGATTCATCTTAGCCCTGAGATTTTAGCAGCCTCTCTTTATTCGTCCTTCCCAATGGTGCTGCATTGGAGGTTCTTTTAGGGTCAGGGGAATGAGACCCATCATTGTAACTGTTTTTGGCATATCAAATACGCCACAGGGAGCTTGCCAGGCTCTGCCTTGCGGGCAGGATATTCTCGGGAGCTTGCTGGGCTCGCTGAGAGGGAGAACTAGACAGTAAGAGGTCACCTAGCTACTATAAAATGGTGGATATGGGTGAAGGAGGCCCAGTCCCGATTCGAGCAGGCTTTGAGATCTCAACCCCAGGTCCCGCACACACTGGGGCCCCTCGGAGAGTGACGAGTTGAGTTTCCCTCCCCACCCTGAACAGAGCCCCGGCAGCCAAAGGCCTCCGGAACGCAGCCACAGCCATGCTCAAGGTCACTCTCCACACACTCTGCCGAGCCTCACGCATGAAGGAACCAGCAGAAGAACCCAGGTGTGCAGGACCCAGGACTGAGATCTCCAAGCCAGCTCAAATGAGGAGTGGGCCTCCACCACCCAGACCCCCTATTTTCCAGTAGCTAGGCAGTCACACCCACAAACTGCCCTGGCGCTGGATCAGCAGCCAAGATCCAGAGACTATAAAACAAAGCTCTAGGAAGAGAGCAACAGAGAACCTCCTGCCCCAGTGCCTGGCTGTCTTCACAGGGGCCCCTCAGAGGGGGCGGTTTGAGTTTCCCTCTCCACAGCGAACAGAGCCCTGGCAGCCAAAGACCTCTGGAACCCAGCCACAACCATGCTCAAGGCCACTCTTCACACGGTCAGACGAGCCTAACGCATAAAGGAACAGACAGAGAAACCGAGGTTGTGTTAACTATTTTATTTATAATTATATATCAAATTATATAATGGTATTACCATGGAAACAATTTAGCTAAACAAAAATTATAAGTAATTAAATATTCTGAACCTGGTATTAGGTACTAAATATTGGAATTATCAGATATTGCATATGCTTAGACTTATATAGAGATGATTTTTCCAGTTTAGCCTGATTAGCTTGCTGCTTGTTAGATAATAAAATGAAACTTAACTAATATCTTAAACCAGGACCTTGTTTTAAGTTAGCTAATTTTACAAGGGATGTTTTTGGAAAGCAAGATGAATTTTTTTTAACTAAATGGGTTCCCCCAAAGACAAATGTGCCATTAATTTAATGGTTTTCAATAAAAATTATTTTCTAAACCAAATTTCCTATTTAGGAGATAATAAAGCAAAATATGACAGTGTTTATCTGTGAAATACTGCCATGGAATAATAATAATTCTACTTGTTTTCACACCTGTGTATATGTTCATATGCATATACATACACATATATGTATATATATCTGTGTGTGTGTATACATACATAGCACAGCGGGTAGGGCATTTGCCTTGCACAGCCAACCAAGCTTCGATTCTTCCGTCCTTCTCAGAGAGCACAGCAAGTTGCGGAGAGTATCCTGCCCACACGGGCAGAGCCTGGCAAGCTACCCATGGTGTATTCAATATGCCAAAAAACAGTAACAGTAAGTCTCACAATGGAGACGTTACTGGTGCCCACTCAAGCAAATCGGTGAACAATGGGATGACAGTGCTACAGTGCTACAGATATACATATGGTTTGGGAGGCTGCATCTGGCTGTCCTCAGGGCTTGTTCCTGGCTCCACACTCAGGAATCACTCCTGGTGGGCTCTGGAGACCGTAACAGGTGCAGGGCATCAAACTTAGGTCAGCCACATGCAAGGGAAACACCCGGTCTGCTGTACTATTGAGCAGGCTCCCTGTTTTCACCTTTGTGCTTTATCATATTGTGTGTTTTCACAATAAAGAAATACTGTATTGTTATTTTGTTCCTAAACCATAATGAAAATTATCTTTATATTAAATTGAATGCTCATAAGAAATTGCCAGTTTTGCAAATCAGTTATTGTTGAATATGGTTGAATAGTTGAATTGCAGTACTTGTGAGGGACAAGGGTCAGTCCCTCTGAAGTGCTCATGCCTGACTGCACTGCAGCTGGAAATCCCTTTCAGCACCAGGACCACAGAGAGCAGAGCACCAGGATTGTGCTCCAGACATGTGGATGCGGGAAATTTGAACACATTTTGTATAGCTCTTCCTGAGAATTATGGAGGGCCATTTAAATAACCTCCATTTTCAAGTGACACACCCAACTTAGAATACTATGTGTGAGCATGATAGTTCACTTTTCAACCATTGAAACAGTTGAGGAAGCATGTATTTAAAGTGATGATAATGACTATAGTATAAATTTAACTAAAACTGCAGAAAATGAAGGGCTTGAGGAAGTACTTCAGAGTTAAAGCATTTGTCTTCACATGTGTATGCACTGAAGTCAATTCTTGTCCCCCCATCCCCCCACAAACACACACACACACACACATATAAACACACACAAAGGAAATTAGAAGTAATTTATTGGATCACATTACTGAAAATCCAACAATAGTTTAAGAACAGATTAATCTTGGGATTTATATTACAGTGAAATCATCACAAAATAAATTGGCCTACTTTTCTCTTAATTCTTCCTTGGCTCCCTCTTTCAGTAGAGTCTTTCCACAAGTTTGGAAAGATAGCTTCCTTTTAGACTTAATGACTGCATTGTCCCTAGTTGGGCCACATGCCAGTCATTGGTGTATTCATTGTGTACAGATTGATGTAAGGCTGTGTCACATGTTTTCCTTTATGGAAGTAGGGGCAGACAGACTATGGCTTGAAATCAATAAGGTATCAATTCCAAAGGGAAAATTACAAAAGAAGTAACTGATGATCCACTAAACAGGATTTGAATTTTTCTAGAAAATTTATTTTCTGCAAGCACAACTGTGTTTTTGTTATCTGTATATAAAAACTATGTGCTATCAAATTTGCAAAATGATTCCTGAAATTATAGAATGGTAAAAGTAGAGTAGTTTAGGAAAACATGCATTGTCTCTGGCTCTGAGCCTGGGACCATATATATGCCAGTGATCTAGCCGGGGTTGGCTGTGTGCAAGGGAAGAGCCTTAACCCTTGGACTCTGGTACAAGCATACACATTTATAAGGCACTATTATATATTTTAGGAAGGAAAATGGGAGTAAAACAATACTTTTACACTTTTACATATTTTGATAAAATACTATTAAGCCATTAAACTCAAATGCTTTTATGAATCAGCACAGGCTTTAATATTTGTGGGCAAATGTAATACTTTATACACATTAGGTAAAAATAAGTATAATGATTTATTTTGTTTCTGGACTCAAAAGGAATGCAAAATGTTAAAGTGTGAATATTTATGTTAAATGGAGCTTTTACTATATATTTGAAAGACAGAATATAATAATTATGCACTTTATAAAATTTTACAGAACAGGTCCTATAATAGGAAACTTGTAGAAATTAGTAGTAAATTATTCATTGTATATGAGACATTGTATAGTCAATTTAGGGACAAAATATATTTCATAACCTAAAATATACTGAAAAATAGAGTTTATTCCTAATGCATGGCATTCATAAAGATAGGTGTTTCAATAACTTCAGAGTAAACAGTATAAAAGAGACTGTATTAGAGCAAGTAAGTTTTAAAAAACTACCAAGATTACCAATATTTCACAATACAAAAAAAGCTGTATCACCAGTGTAACACCATATACATAGCTATTAGTAAGAACAAGATAAAAATTTGAATTAATTTTACTTGCTCCCAACAGTTTTCTGCAGTGATTGTGACAATGCACAAATAGAAATAGACCATTGGAATAATTGGAGCAATCTCTAGACATTCTAATGAATATTACTACAAATAGAAATATGACTTAAAATCGATGATAGGTAAGGAATTCTGAAAAAATTCTCACACACATTCTTTGGATGTTACTTTGCAAGTAACATAGAAGTTACAGAATCAGCAGGTGAAATGGAAGTAGGAAAGCACTGAGAACTCTACAATGGATAATTGAAGATATTTCTGCCAAGGCACTGGTTCTCTCTCTACTCATTACTCTTTCCTACTTACCTATATTCAGACCCAATGTTCATGGTAGAGTACATGCCATATTCAAAGGGGAAGCATATTTCTACAGAAATAAAGCATGATGCCCAAAATGCAAGAAAACACATAATGTGGATACTTCATAACCAGAGTAAAGCACCTTCGTTTTTTTCATGGTCCAAGCATTGGTAGGTTTGACTTTTAATTATACACCCATTGCATGCTGGAGTTAAAAATGCATGTTAACCACACTAATCTCCTTCAGTTAAGGAAGAAGCTCACAAAATGAGATGAATGATACTCAAACTTACTAAAATAAAAAAGCACAAAAGTCATAGTGTGTGAAAAATATAAATAAATAACAACTAATGATTATAAAACTTACTTCAGGAACATAAGATAAAATAAAAGGTTTTTAAAGGCTATTTGATGTTCCCAAATTACAACAGATATTGCATCCATAAAAGACAATCTACCATAAAATAAGTCCCACAGAGCTATCTTGAGTGAAGATTAAACACAAAGAATTATTTAAACATATGAGGAAGAAGAAGCATCTTTTTTCTACAATTATCATTGAAATTTCTTAAAGGACCACAGAAATAAAGAGTTGTATTTTTTTTAAATGGTATATGAGCCCAAAGAAAAGAAATCCCAAGAGAACAACTATGCAAAATGTCTTCAGTCCCCAGCACTTCAAGCCCCTCCTGAACCCTGAGACCTGCCAGGAGTGATCTCTGGGCACAGAACCCTGAGCACAGCCTGAGCATAGCCTGAGCCAAAGAAAATAAAAATAAAACTTGCATTTAATCATGAGATCTGAAACATTCTCTTTCAATGGACAGACATAAATTCGGAGTCATACTCTCTCCTCTACAATAAATAGTAATCATGTGTTTTGTGGGGGAAAAAAATAGATTTACGTAAGCAGGCTAATTTTTTAAATTGTATTCATTGTCATAAAACACTTAGAATCTGAAGCAAGGAGTAAAAGAAACATGAACAGTTATAGAAGTTGAAAACTAGTTCATGCACTCATTTGTGGAGTATAGAATAACATCACATGAGGCTGACACCTAAGGACAGTAGATACAAGGACCAGAGGCATTGCCCTATAGCTGGTAGACTGCTTCACGAGCATAGGGGAGAAGGCAGATGGAATAGAGAAGGGATCACTAAGAAAATAATGGCTGGAGGAACCAGTTGAAATGGTAGATGCATGCCTAAAGTAGATAATGGAACAAACATAATGACCTTTCACTGTCTGTGTTGCAAGCCATAATGCCCAAAAGTAGAGAGAGAGTATGGTGAATATTGTCTGCCATGATGGCAGGGGGAGGGTGGGAAAGGGGAGGTATATATTGGTGGTGGGAAACGTGCACTGGTGGAGGGATGGGTGTTTGATCATTGTGAGATTGTAACCCAAACATGAAAGCTTATAACTATCTCACGGTGATTCAATAAAATTTTTTTTTTAAAAAAGAGAAAACTAGTTCAGTGACATGAGTTTATTTCTAGGGGGAAAACCTGAAAATATAGAACAGATACTTAAGTTCAGGAAAAAGGCAATATATTAGGAAACAATTCCATTTAAATAACAAAAATCAATAGATAGCAGTAAAATAGTATTTATTATCATTCTATTACCCTATAGAACAAATCTTAAATGTATAGAAATAGTTAACTTTTTGTAAGAAAGGTTTATTTATTTTTGTTATAGTGTTTTGAAATATTTTAATTTTCACTGTGTTTATCAAGATTTATAATGATAATTCCATTACATTGGACCTTATAAAAGCTTACAAAACTGATGTATCATGAAATATAGCATTAAGTTTTTCTCATAAAATTTCAATGGACTGAAAAATTTACACATATATACAAAGTAAATGGTCAAGCTTTTAAAATGCACTGTATTTACTATAAATAACCACAACAAACATTAAAAATAGCAATTCAGGAATATAGGAATGAAACCTGTTCAGTGCTTCAAAAGCAAACTTTTCAGATTGTTCTCACCATCTTCACAATCAGGACACTGGAGCGAGGAGTGTGGTTGACCTTTAAAGGAAGAATAAATAGATAAAAATTGCAAGTCATGCTGAGTATCAAAAACCATGATACATAGGTTATAACAAAAATTGCCATCCAATGTTTTCTTTTCCCAAAAGGTAAATAATTCATACATAATGGATCATGTACAGGGGGGAAAAGAAGAAATGAGAATAATGTAGGAACATTTTGCTGGGTTTGATCAATATAGAGATTTACCATTAAGTACGTAAAATCTCTGAGGCTAATGTCAAATCTGAAAAAGTTGTCGGCAGCTATTATACCCTTTAAGACCAACTGCTGCATAATCAGAGGTCATAAGAGAATGAAATCTTAGACATGTTCCAAGGAAATGTCTGGCATGGGCAGCACCTTAGAGGCAGAAAGTACTTGAAAAAGACCATTCTCAATGTCAGCAGAGTAGAAAATGAAGGATAGAGGTGACTCTCATCAGCATAGAGATGATTTCCATGAAATCCAATCTATATGCCAAGGGAGAAGTGGTTTACAGAGAGTAATGAAGACCAAAACTGAGCCTGAGGATTCTCCTGCCAAAATTCATAAAATATAAGACAATTTTGTTTCATAAGCTCGTAGAAGAGTGAATTACATAAACATCAAAAAGAACCTGAGCAGCAAAGAAAACTCCATATAGCCCCTATGTTAACCAGATGCCTTGATTTATAAAGTGGTATAATATTTAAGGAAAATTAGGTTAAAGAAAAAAATCTAATAATTATGCCCTTAGTAAAGTTAACAGCTGCATGTTACAATTGCTACTAGCAAACTTAAAATAATTATAGATTTTAAAGAGAGAGAACTCCTACAATACATGTGTACTTTATTTACAAATTCCAAAGAGAAATTTTTGGAGTCCTGCTTTCAAAATAATTATGATTTTGACAGGTTATAATCAGTAAGCTTTGATGGTAACTAAACATCACAGAAACCTCATGTAGAACAGATATTAGTAGAGTACACTATAATAACATTAATGGTAGCAAAACATTATATAGTATAATATTTAATTTTTAATAAATTTTAAAGCTACTTCTGTAACACTAATAGAATTATACCTTGTTAAGATAACACTTTGTACAGCTGTGTATATTTCAAGGATATAATTTAAACGTTCTTCAAAACAATATTATAAGACAGTATTACTACACCACCGCTACTATACACCAATATCCTTCCAATACAAGCCCACCGAATTTCCTCACCCCTCCACTCCCCCTCTCCCCTTCACCTCAGCCTCATCTGCTGCTTGAGCCATGACATTGCTTACATTTATCTTTGTTCCGTTATTTTACTTCTCAATATCCTACATATATCATCTTCTGAGTTACTTTATTATAGTTTCATTCATGTTTCAAAAGTCAACATATCTTGTTCTCATATCTATAGAACACTTTGAAACAACATTATATATACACATATGTGTGTTTTATATGAAGATATACCACATACCTTTATGCACTCAGCATTTATTGGACATTTGAGCTTCTCCCATGTCTTGGCTGTTATAAATAGCATTGCAATGATTATACTGTTTGCATAGATACATAGGAGTAGAATTGCTTACTAATGTGGTAAACCTATTTTGAATATTTTGAGAAATAAGCATTCCTTTTTGTTAGCAACTGGCCACATTACACTCCCTCTATCAGTTTTTGAGAGGTCCTTTTTCTTCACACACTCACCAAAATCTGTAGTTTGAGGATTTCCTGATGTAAACCATTCTTAGATTTGATTTGATATGTTACTGTTTGGTGTCCATTTGTCTCAAAAATAAGTGATAATGAACATTATTTTCTATTGTGTTTTGGGATTTCTTCTCATGTGCCTGTTTACCGGCTGCATATTTTCTTTGGAGTAGTGATGTTCAATTAATTCTTTTCTATTTTCTTATGGGGTTATTTGTTTTCTTGTTATTTGGTGTTGTGAATTCCTTATATATCTTGGACTACTAGCGCTTTGTCAAAATATGTGGCAAATAAATATTTCCTCCCATTCAGTGGTGTATCTTTATTTTGACAGTTATATTTTAATGATGTTATTTTGCTCCCTAGAAGCATTTATATTTTATATAATCACATTATTGATTTTAGCTTTTTTTCGCCTTGCTATTGGGGTCTTTTCCCAAAATGTGAAAGGCAATGACCTAGTGTTATTTTGCCTCTCTTTCTTTAAGGTATTTTTATGGTTTTAAGTCTAGTGTCCATGTTTTTAACCCCTTGACAATTTTTATGTATAAGATAATTTTTATGAGATAGTGACCCAGTACCATTCTTCTACATGTGCTAATCAATTTACCTAACATCATTCATTGAAAGTATTTTGCTTCCTACATTTTTTGCTGATGGAGATTTAACATAAATTAATGTTATGAGGACATGATCCTGGGATCTCAGTTCTATACTAGTGATATCTATGTTTCTACTTTAACTCTAACATACTTTTTTTCAAACTGTAGCTTTGTATTATAGTTTGAAGTTGTGTAGTGTGATGTCTCTGTTCTTCTCTTGGCATCGTTTCCACTCCGGAGTCCACTGAAAATTTCAGTAACATTCTATATTTTTCAAATCAGTTTTGGAAGTTGAGTCGGTTTGCTTTGGAGCTATATAATTATCTGGGTAGAAAGATCCATTTTGCAATACATATGCTTTCAATCTATGAGCACAGGATATTTTTCCATCTCCACGTGCCTCCTTCAGTTCCAAGTAATAGTGACTTATACTTTTTGATATGCAAGTCTTTCTCCTTCTTTGTTACTACATGCTAAGCTTATCTTAGACTGGGTTTTCAAATGGGATTTATTTATTTCCCTTACAGTTTCGGTAGCACTGCACTGTATCACTGGCGTCCCGTTGTTCATCGATTTGCTCAAGCAGGCACCAGCAACGTCTTCATTATGAGACTTGTTATTACTGTTAACAGTGTTAGTGTTCAAGTTTATGATATTAGTGTACAAAGGTACTTTACAACCCTGTCACTTAAGTGCCCATGACTCGCCCTTCATCCCAAGATCACCTCCAGTTCAACATTCTTTTCCCTCCTCGGCCTCCTCCATTTTTTGTTCATTTACAATTATGATTTTAGTGCCGAGTGTTGCCTCCTTTAACACCACTCATGTGCTTAAGACCCACACATAACTTTCTGTGTTACTTCCAGTCAATATATTCATTCTTCTCACCCTCTCTCCCCAAGCCTGGCACTCTCAGTTCTGTATTTCAGTATCCAAGGTTTATTACCAGTTACTATTGTCCTATAAATGAGATTTTTAAATTTTCTTTCCTCTAGGAAATTGCTTTCTTATAGATATGAAACAGAGTTGGAGGTATTCATTTTATAGCTTGTCACTGTAATATATTGCTTTGTTAATTCTAATAGATTTTTAATCGAGTCTTTAGGAAATCGTTCATATAGTATCGTGTGATCTGAAAATAGTGATAGTTTTACTTCTTTTCCAATTTCAATCCCTATATTTCAAATTGTTGAGACTAGTACTTCCAGTAATATATCAAATTATAATTATAGGAATAGATATCCTTATTTTTAACTTTATCTTAAAGGAATAGTTTTGATATTTCCACTGTTAAATATGCTATTAGTGATTCTTTTATTGTTGTGGGGGATGTTCCTTCTGCTCAAAAAAGTGGGAACAGAATGTGAACTTTTCAATGTAATTTTCCTGAGAGTTTTATTATAAATGATGTTAAATAATTAAAAAGCTCTTTATGCATCTGTGGATATGATCAAATGATTTTTATCTTTGGCTGATTAATCCATTTACAAACTTTGAACCATGTTTGCATCTCTGTAAAAATAAATAAGAATTTGGGGGGGGCATCAGAGGGGGTTGGGTAATTTTGTGTTTAAGATTCTCCAGTTTGGTAGTACAAAATTGTTTGTAGTAATGTCTTGTAATCTTTTTAACTGCAAAAGTTAAATGAAACCAAGAGTTGGTTCTTTTGAAGAATAAATAGGTCAACAAAACTTTAGCTAGATGCACAAGAAGGAAAAAAAAAACCCTAATAGAATCAGAAATGGAAGGAGAGATGTTACTGCGGACACTACAAAAATACCATTAAGAATTGACTATTTGCTTTGGTGGCTGTGTGCTGATTTCAGAAGTGCCTGGATAGCAAACAGAGATTTCCAGATTATAAGCATTTACAGCCATTGCTCTGCCATGGTTGTGGAGATCTGGGTAGTAGCTAGGGAATTCATGCCTGGGTGCATTTTTTAGGAATCAAAGGTAGCATTTCCTGCAGCTTGCAAAGTGCATACTCCAGGGCTAACACAGCAGGAAGTGGCACTACCTCTCTAACTGGTTATGCTTTAGGAGGTCCACGGGGTGCTTTTAGTCTGCAGGAGTGCAGCCTGCTTGCTAGCAGTCAGATGTGGGCTGCTGGGGGTATTTTTATTTGTCTGAAGCAAGCAGTCTTGATAATTCTCCCTCAGCCCCAGCCTGCTAAGGTAGTTGTTTGGCTTAGTAGAAAATGGAGTCCACTAGTGCTATCAGCAAAGTTCTGAGAGCAGCAGCCAATAACTCCAGCCTCTATCTGTAAATACCCTATAGTTTCTTATTTCCTAGTTCCGTGTTTTAAGTATAGGATTGTGGGTTTAGGGTGCCAAGTGTTTGATGTAATACCAATGCCCCCAGAGTAAAGATCTGTACCCTAGAAATCTCCACCTAGTTGCAAGTTGCTACTTTGCAGAAAGAAGTGGGGGTGAGGGTTGAGGGGAGGTAGGTGTGGGGAGTGCAAATTAATGCCTTTTTCTCTAGTCTGTCTAGGTACTAGATGCAGAGGTTTGGTTAATGTAAGTTTCATGTCATTTTCTGTGCAAACTCTGATCCAAGTTTTGTGTTAGATTTGTTGTCATCACAAGAGGATATAAAATGAGCTCTCACTATTTGGCAATGTTTCTTTTCCAAAATTTCATATTTTTAATGTCAAGTAAATCATTCACCTGTTTATAGTTTACTGTAAGTAACTTCTTTTTGTTGATATTTTTAATGTATATGTTTAAATCACAAGTGTTCATTGAGACTTCTAATTTTTAACTTCTTGACATTGGAAGATCACATTGAATATTTATCTAATTTACGAAGTAGAAACTGGACTATTAAACCTATCTAGCAAAATTCTCTCAATTTTGGTGAGAAGACTGAGATACTAAATAAAGGTTTAGCTAAAGATCCTATAAGAACTAATTGATTAGCTGGCATTACATAATTAGCATTTATCAATAGTACTCAAATCAATAAAATTGATTTGAAATCCAATTTAAAACAATAACAAAGTCAATTTTATATGTTGATTGTTCAGGTTGGTTTCAAAATGTATTTGTTAGCACTTTTAGTGAGAAGCCACAGTAAACTAAGTCATATTGTCTTAATACAAAGAGAATATATTGACTCTTATAAATAAAAATTCAGGGTCTTATGTCAATAGATATGGTTGGGTCTAAGTTTTTTTTTGTTTTAAGTTGCTTTTATTCTCTTGACTATGCTGGGTTTTATAGTTGCTTTACAACTGCATGGTTTTATGCATCAAGATATTATCGCCCTCTATATCTTGAAATTAACCCTCATCTAGTTTAATTCCAGTGAATAAAAGTTTCTGTTCTTTACACTTGAACAAGCTCCTGGAACTGAGTTTTTGTTGGCCTAACAACCCCCTAGGCTCATCTCCAAACTTTAACATGGATAGAGTAGATTTAGCCCTACCACTACCAGTTAGAAACCACATGAATCGAGAGAAGAGAAGGCAAAGGTGGGTTTTAAAGAAAATTAATGCTTTCTTTAAAAGACAAATGAAAAGAAATGGTACACTAGTAAAAGTAGGAGATATCTTCAATATTCAGTTGGATTTATTTTTAATTCTTAAGATGACATCACACCTGGCACACAAAATTGTACTCTTTCAGAAGGATCATTCAGAAGAGTCAGGAAGAGCTAATTTTATGACCCTGATTAAGTTGCCAAACAGTATGAATCTATTTTCTTCGTATATAAATCATTATAAGAATACATTCATCACTGCCATCATATGAATGATTTAAGAGGAAAGAACTTGGGCAAGGGGTGGGGGGGTGTGCAAGGGATGGTGTGCAGAGAGACTCTGAGGCCAAAACTAAACCCAAACTACTTCTGTTATACAACTTCAGAAGATGGCATGCACACAGAATATAACAAAAGTAATCCAACAGCATTATCTGTAAAATGAAGTTAATAACACCTTTGCAGAGTGCTATGAGTATTTTATATTATAACGTGTGAAAGTGTCAGTGTAGTGTTGAAAATTGTTAAGGATTAAATTATCTGTATTATCCTCTCACCCCCTAACCCCCAAAATTTGCTTCTCTTCCAATACCTCAAAGTATCACCTTATTTGGAAATAGAGTGATTGTAAAAGTCCTTAGTTATTTTGAGCTCATTCTGAGGTATGGTTGACCTTTGATGTACTGTGACTAATGTCCTTATAAAAAAGGGAGAGAAAGAGAGAAGAATGTCATGCAATGACACAGAGACAGAGAGAAAAGCTGGCCTCCTATGATGGAAGTAATTATTGGAGTGATATATATATATATGTATATATACATATATATAAACAAGTCTCACAGTGGAGACATTATTGGTGCCCACTCCAGCAAATCAATGAGCAACGGAATGACAGTGATACAGTGATATTAATAAACCAAGTGTCACCAACGTAGCTAACTATTGGCAAAAGTTTAGAGAGAGGAATCAACAAGTTTTTCCTTACATCAGCGTTCTCAGAAGCATTGTCAACATCCTGGTTCTGGATTTCTAGCAACTTTGACTGAAAGAGGTTGAATTTCTGTAATGTTAAGCTGTCAAGTTCATTTTCTTTTGTAATCGCAACTCTAGGAAATTAAAATAACTAAATTGTCTAAGTGAAAAATCACAGAATCTTATTAAAATCTTATTAAAAATGTTTCATTAAGCATAGAAAAATTTTTGTAAATAGAATACTCTATTTAAACACAGTGGCTTACAAAGTTGTTCATAATAGTTGTTACAGGTTTTCAATGTTAGAGCATAAATCCCACCACCAAAGTGGCCTTTCCTCTACCACTGTATCCATTCACCAAAACACCCTCAAAGCCTGCCTCCTTAGCAGGCTTGTGATAATCTGTTTTATGTTGCTTGTTGCAACTAAATGCTATAGGAATTCTCAAAAATACCTCAATAATAGAAATTATGTGAAAATTGTTATGTCTCACCACGGAGTTGTTGTCTTTGTCTAAGGATGTACCAAATTGCTTTTGCTAATTGAAGGTTCACTACTATTGTTTTTGTTTGGTGAGTTTAGTTGGCTTCTATGATGCTTTGCCATGTAACTTGGTGTGCTCCTACTGGAATTTCAGTGTTGACAAATTTGGAGGTGTCACATTGTCATATATATATGGCTGTGTGATATATATGATCACACACTCGGGACTTATGATCTGGGCCAATGAGTAGAAAAGATCTCAGTTCTCAGTCTGGACATGAGGGTACCTGAAATTGTTCATGGTTTGGTGTCTCTGCAGAGTGTTAGTGAAACAGTGGAGTTGGGTCATTGATGTGACTGCAGCAGTGGGTTGTGGGTTCAGCTGCCAGGGTTTCTGGAGGGTGGAGACTCAGCCCACCCCGTTCCCAAGGGTGCCCAGAGCTCTCAGCAAGGGATAGAAGGAATCAGCATGACTCTGACTACAAGGTGCTTGACTTGCATGTCCTCGAAGACATAGTCATGAGTTGTGAATTGGTAGAGCAGGGCCCTGTAGGTGACTCAACATAGTGGTGGCTATGGGAAGTGGGCCTGGCTTCTAGGGCTCCCAGAAGTATGGAGTGGGGCTTTCCACTCTTGCTCCAAAAACACTCTAGAGTTCTCAGCCTGGACTGAGTAGTGGAAGTACCTGAATTTTTTTACGGTTTGGTGTCTCTGCAGAAAGTATTAGTGAAGTGATGGAGTTGGTGTGTTAGCAAAGAAAAGTTAAGTGAAGCAAAATGACTAGACCAGAAAGATAACACATGGCCACCTAGCTCCTCAAGAGACTATGGTACCATAAAGGGAGAACTACTCTCCAGAATCCAGCCTCAAACAAAGAACGTGATATCCGTCTGCTGGAGTTCAAAATTCCTACAATAAAAACACGGTAGTGGAAGGAACTTCAGTATTTGGGGGAGGGGGGAGCTGAGGAGAGGCACACCTGGTTATGCTCAGAGCTTACACCTAGCTCTGTGCTCAGGAGATCATATATAGGGCCAGCAATCCAACTTGGGCCAGCCAGCTGCAAGTGCCTTACCCACTGTATTCTCTGCAACCCCTAAAGGAAATTCAAGACAAAAGAAAAATAAGAAAAATAAATAAATGTACTCAGAAATAAAACAATGGACAGAAGAAAGAAACCAAAATTTTAAATAAGAAAATTATGGATCCTGGGGCGGGAGCAATAGTAGTATAGCAGGTAGCATGCTTGCTTTGCTTGCAGCCACCCCAGGTTCAATCCCCGGCATCCCGTATGACCCTCCAAGTCTGCCAGGAGTGATTTCTAAATGCATAGCCAGGAGTAAGCTCTGAGCACCATTGGGTATTAACCCCAAACTCAGTCCCCCTCAGAAAGAACACCTGATTCAGAATTGATGAAATCAATAAATTAGATTAAGTACTAGGGGAGCTATGAAAACAATAAACCAAATCAGGGATTGAATCAGTGAGATTTAAGATAGTAATATACAAATTATTCAGATTCATTGAGAAATTAGGTGTGATAAATTAAACTATAAAAACTCAAATTCCAAAAAAGAAAGGCAACATGAGGGTATTCTTTGGTATTCCTCAAAAGGAAGTTATTGAGAAGGCAATAGCTAATTCAAAACATTTTTCAAAGCCTGGGGAACTGAATTGACAACTCCAAGAAACTAATACAACCCTTAGCTATCTAAATACAAAAAGTTCTACACCAAAACATGTAACAGTGACTCTCTCAAGAATTCAAGTCAAGGAAAAACTTCTGAAGATTCTCAGGGGATAAAGTAAGTATCATATAAGAATAGTTCCAGTGGGTTTTCATCAGACTTTTAGAAAAACTATGCATGAGAAGAAAGTGGAATGGAATATTTAAAATACTCAAACGTAAAATCTGACAACCGTACTGTATCGTGTAAGACTCATATTTCAAATGTGGGGGAGAAATGAAGACCTTCAGAGGCAACCAGAAGATGAAGGGCTTTGCCTCTACTTAACTAGGGCTTCCCCAGAAGATATGTTAAAAGGAACTCCTAGATAGGAGTAGATAAATGTAGATTATCTAAAATAAAAGTACACACACACACACACACACACACACACTATGTGTGCAACGTACAAGAAAAGTAATAATACCAGATACCAGAAAGCCTCACATTCAATTAGAACATAAATGGAAAAGTGCCAGACCATATTATAAGTACCAAAGCTAAACAATAATTTAACCCTACCTAAGATGTAGTAAGTTTTTATGATTAGGGAAAAAAAATGAAGCTTAAAATATCTTAAAGAATAGAGAGAAGAGAATTCTCCCTGGAGGGAATGCTAGGCAAAATCCGTGGATAAACGAGGTGTTACAGTCAGGTTAGATTTTTAAGCAAATAATTTCCTATCAGCAATTATATAATCTTGAAGTCATCATTTCTCAATAAAGAGCTCATCTTTGAATTCTGTTAAGATCTCAAGAATCTGCAAAAAAAAAAGTCATATTAAAATAGGTCACATGTAGTATCAGGGATAATAACAGTTTGAAATTGAAAGGAACATAAATAGGAGTAGACTCAGATGGATAGAATTGAACACTCTGGGGACAGGCCACAGGTCAGATTTAGTTATCACATACGAAATATATAACTATATATAACGTATTTCACAGGAAGGGGATTTCATTTGGGGCAACAGTCTCACCTGCCATCAAGTTTTATTTCCAGGGTGACTTGGGAATACAATAAATGCTGATAAGGAAGGAGTAGAAACAGAGGGACCAATTAGTAGACTACTGGTGGTAGTCAAAATTAAGCATAGTTAAGGCCAGCGGTAAAATGGTAGAAATGGGATTAAAGGGATTTGACGAAAAAGAAGTTTCAAGAGAAAAGCATTCCGCTTTTAAGTTCTAAAGTTAAAAAAAAAAAAGCTTGCTTCTTTTGAAGCAATTGCATATGTCAGGTAATTTCTCCAAAATTTAAGTGTTAATTGATAGATTCAGAAACTGACTTGCAAGCTAAATTCTTGTACATTTAGAAAAGTCACTCTCTCAGTGACCTGGTTACTGTGTTATCATCTCAAATGCCATTTTTAAAAATTATTTCACTGTAATGTAACCTTCAAAGGACAAAAAGTACATGGAAGTCATAAATCTTATTTCCCCAAGACTGAAAGAAAGTTCTCCCTGAAACTCATTATGGAGTTCTTTCCTCTCTTTTACACGACACAACAGTTACATACTAGACCCCAATTTTTCTGTTACTGTGACTCACTATGAATTTGCTGTTAAATTGATTTTAATCGAGATTGAACATTAGGAACCTACACAGAAGTGAGTTCTCAGTTCACAAAAGACTAATTGCTGAGCCCTGAAGCATTTATAAGCATCAAGGTCAATATGCAATGTAGAAAGTCAAAGAAACTTGCTTGCGAGAGAGCTCTGGACTCAGAACCTCCATTGCAACATATGGCAACTTTTGAGTATATTTCTGCTGCCCTTTCTGTCCATAAAATTAAGGTTATTTTGATTTAGTTTCTCTCCTTCTATCAACATTTCATGCATAAATACAAGTTATTATTTTAAACTTTGCAATTCTAAAGTAGAAGTTTGATTGAACCAAAAATCTGTGAGATTCTCATGTCTCTCTCTCTCTCTCTATATATATATATATACATATATATGGTACATATATAGTACATATATATACTATCACCGTATCACTGTTATCCTGTTGTTAATCTATTTGCCTGGGTGAGCACCAGCAATGTCTCCATTCATCCCAGCCCTGAGATTTTAGCAGTCTCTCCTTACTCGTCTTTCCCAATGAGTGGAGGCTCTTTCAGGGTCAAGGGAATGAGACCTGTTATTGCTACTTATGAATATCTTATCCTATCAGATATTTATTTTAAAATGTCACCATTTGGGTGCCTATTTAATATGCCTATGTATTAGGCATATTAAATACGCCACGAGGAGCTTGCCAGGCTCTGCCGTGCAGGCGGGATACTCTTGGTAGCTTGCCGGGCTCTCCTAGAAGGATGGAGAATATGTATCAGAGAATACAAGCAAGTATGTTAATGCCAAACACGTGTGATGCTTTAGGCACATCAGTGGGCTAGACTATAAGAGGTCTTCTGGGAGCTTTGTTTTATATAGTCTCTGGATGTTGGCCATTAATGGGATTACATGGCACCGGGGACAGTAACTAGCTACTTGAAAATGGAGGGTCTGGTTGGAGGAGGCCCAGTCCCCATCCGAGCAGGCTTGGAGATATGATCTCCAGGTCCCACATTCCTGGGTTCCTCTGCTAGTTCCTTCATGCATGAGGCTCATCTGAGTGTGTGAATAGTGGCCTTGAGCATGGCTGTGACTGGGTTCTAGAGGTTTCCAGCTGCCAGAACTCTGCTTGGGGCGGGGGGGGGGGAATTCAACCAGCCCCCCTCCGAGGGGCCCCGGTGAAGACAGCCTGGCAAGGGAGCAGGAGATTCTCTCTCTCTCTCTCTCTCTCTCTCTCTCTCTCTCTCTCTCTCTCTCTCTCTCTCTCTCTCTCTCTCTCTCTCTCTCTCTCTCTCCATATATATATATATATATATACATATATATAGTACATATATATAACCTTCACTGTCACTGTATTAATGTCGTCCCATTGATCATCAATTTGCTCGAGCCGGCCCAGTAACCTTAAATGCTAAATTTTAGTTGCTCCTTTTTTCTGACTTCATTTTATGTTAACATTTTAACATAAAATGGGCTGGAGCTATAGCACAGCGGTAGGGCATTCACCATTCATGCGACCGACACGTATACAATTCCTCCGTCCCTCTCAGAGAGCCTGGCAAGCTACCAAGAGTATTGAGCCCACATGTCAGAACCTGGCAAGCTACCCGTGGAGTATTGAATATGCCAAAAACAGTAACAATAAGTCTCACAATGAGAGACGTTACTGGTGCCCGCTTGAATAAATCGATCAGCAACAGGATGACAGTGACAGTGACAGTGATTTTAACATAAATATTTAATATTTAACTATTTTAACTATTGGGTTTCACCTTGCCGGGTAATGAAGAATAATCATAGTGAATTTTTATTGGCAACTTGGTTCTTACATCTCATGCTTCTTACATCTTTTTATGAAAGTATCAATGTATAAACCTTACTAGTTTTAGAATTCCTCTTTGTTAGCCATCTAAAGATGGCTGAAGAAAGTTAAATCTACTTGATGTGATTTTCTTTTCATTTGTCTGTTATACACCTACTATGTACTTTACTAGCTACATTTTATCTATAGTTTTACTAATCCTCACAAACACTACCAAGTTAATTACTATTATATTCTCACTTTTTAATTTAATTTAATTTAATTAATGAAATTTAATTTAATTTCCATTTATTAACATTTAATTTCCATTTATTAAGAAATATAGAATAACATGTTAAATATCATACATTTTGTAGGTAGGAAAATCAAGATGGACTCCATATCTGTCTAACTTCAATACTTCTGTTCTATCATGGTTAGATTAAATCTATTTTGTTCCCATAGCTTCATAAAGTCATATAGATTAAACTGTATGCATATATATATGAAACACTGATTCATTAAGTATAAAGCAAAAAAAATAAATTAAGTCTTAGTAAATAAAATTGGTAAACACCCACTGAAACTTTTCAGTAACAACCATTTGTCTCTCAATGACATGGTTTTAGAATTGTTAAACTGTTTGGATGGTACAGATTGCTAATAATCCTCTTAATCTTCATGTGTATAAGAAATGCAGTATATATGATTGAAGATAAATAATCAGGAGAATCTTAATAAATTAAAGCAATGTACTTTTAAGTTTATGTTAGGTACAGTAGTTCTTTATTGCAGACCAACTGCAAAACAATAAAACATGTTTGGTTGGCCACAAGTTTGATAATAGATAACAGTATGACATGGCTTTTGCCAGAAAAACTGTCTATATTTTAACTTCCATTGTTTGTGAAAAAAACAGCCATTTTTAAGGAATGAGAGAGTTCTTTGATGGTCTATATATTTTATACTATGGTATAAAAGATAACTTTCACAAAGTATACTTTTCTCAGTGGTAAGGCACCTAAGTGGTGACATTTTAAAATAAATATCTGATAGGATAAGATATTCATACTTTCATTTTTGACATATAATGTTCCATCACTGATCCCATCACCAGCGCTGACACCTTCCCCCTCCTTAGGCCTCTGCCCCAGTCCCAGCCTGCCATATTGGCAGGCATCTTTTATGCTTGATTATTAAAGTTTGGGTCTCATAATTTCAGTGTTGTTGACTGCTGTTTGGATATTTAGTTCTATCATTCCTTAGTGCCACTGATGTACCTGAATCCCTCTGGCACTACCCCTATTGCTTCTCCTCTTCTCTTTCTCTCTATTTCGTTATTCTCCCTATATTCTAGGGCTGAAAGTGATCTAGGCATCCTCCATTTAAATCATTGCATTTCCTCATCTAGTAACTGTAAATATCACCTATAAGTGATATCATTCTGTGTCTGTCCTTCTTATTCTGACTTACTTTATTAAACATGATATCTTCCATGTTGCAGCAAATTTGGTGATTTCTTCACCATACCATTTTTTAAAAATTACTGAGATTCTGTGGTTTACAGTGCTTTTAACAATGTTTTTTTTATTAGTGAATCACCATGAGACAAAGTTACAGACTTACAGGTTTTCATGCTTACCTTTCAGTCATAAAATGATTGAGTGCCCATCCATACACCAGTGCCCATTTTCCACCACCAATGGTCCCAGAATCCCTCTCACCACCCCCACCCTGTCCCCTTCACCCCACCCTGCCTCTGTGGCAGGGCATTCACATTTGCTCACTCTCTTTTTGGGTGTTGTGGTTTGCTACAGAGGTATTAAGTAGGCATCTTATTTGGTCTATAGTCTATTTTCAGCCTGCATCTCCCATCCAGAGTGGGCCCACCTAGCATCCTTTGTTGGTGATCCCTTCTCTATCAGAGCTGCTTCCTCACCTAGCATGTGAGGTCAGCTTCCAAGCTGTGGAGTACTCCTCTTGATACTTATCTCTACTATTCTTGGGTGTTAGTCTCCCATTCTGTTACTTTATATTCCACAGATGAGTGCAATCTTTCTATGTCTGTCCCTCTCTTCTCTTATCATGATACTTTCCATGTTGATCCACTTATCTGCAAATTTCATGATTTCATCTTTTCTAACAGCTGCATAGTATTCCATTGTGTACATGTACCAAAGTTTCTTTAGCCAGTCATCTGTTCTCCGGCACTCGGGTTTTTTTCCAGATTCTGGCTATTGTGAATAGAGCTGCAATGAACATATAGGTGCAGATGTCACTTTTACTATACTTTTTTGCATCTCTGGGATATATTACCAGAAGTGGTATTTCTGGGTCAAATGGGAGCTCAATTTCTAATTTTTTGAGAAGCATCCATACTGTTTTCCAAAAGTATGAATGCTGAACCAGTCAGCATTCCCACCAGCAGTGAAGGAGAGTCCCTTTCTCTCTACATCTGCACCAACACCGGTCACTTTTGTTCTTTTGGATGTGGGCCAGTCTCTGTGGTGTGAGATGGTATCTCATTGTTGTTTTGATCTGTATCTCCCTGATGATTAGTGATGAGGAGCATTTTTTCATGTGTCTTTTAGCCATTCGGATTTCTTCCTTGAGAAAGTTTCTGTTCATTTCATCGCCCCATTTTCTGATGGGGTTGGATGTTTTCTTCTTGTGGAGTTTAACCAGTGCCTTGTAAATCCTTGATATCAACCCCTTATCTGATGGGTATTGGGTGAATATCCTTTCTCATTTTGTAGACTGTCTTTGTATTCTGGTCACTGTATCTTTTGAGGTACAGAAGTTTCTCAGTTTAAGATAGTCCCATTTGTTTATCTCTGTTCCCACTTGCCTGGTCAGTGGTGAGTCCTCTTTGAAGATACCTGTAGCTTCAATATCATAGAGGGTTTTTCCGAACTTGTCTTCAATGTACCTTATGGATTCTGGTCTAATGTTGAGGTCTTTAATCCATTTTCATCTGACTTTTGTGCATGGTGTTAGGTATGAGTCTGAGCCCAATTTTTTGCATGTAGATGTCCAGTGTTGCCAACACCATTTGTTAAAGAGGCTTTCTTTGCTCCACATTTATATCATACATCACAACCAAGTGGGATTCATCCCGAGGATGCAAGGGTGGTTCAACATTCGGAAGTCAATCAACATAATCCACCATATCAACAAAAGAAAAGTTAAAACCATATGCCATATCAATAGATGCAGAGAAAACATTTGACAAGATCCATCACCCGTTCCTGATGAAAACGCTCACCAAAATGGGCATAGAAGGGAACTTCCTCAATATAGTCAAAGCCATCTACCACAAGCCTATAGCAAACATTATCCTCAATGGGGAAAAACTAAGGGCCTTCCCTCTAAGATCAGGGACAAGGCAAGGATGCCCACTCTCACCACTTCTGTTCAATATATTACTGGAAGTACTTGCAATAGCAATTAAGCAAGAAAAAGACATTAAGGGCATCCAGATAGCAAAGAAAGAAATCGAGCTCTCACTATTCACAGATGATATATTATATTTAGAGAACCCCAAAGCCTCTACCAAGAAGCTCCTTGAAACAATAGACTTGTATAGTAAAGTTGCAGGCTATAAAATTAATACCCAAAAGCCCATGGCTCTCCTATATGCAAATAATGGGAGAGAAGAAAGAGATATGAAAAAAGCAACCCCGTTCACAATCATGCCTCAGAAAATCAAGTACCTCAGAATCAACTTAACTAAGGAGGTAAAGGAACTGTACAGAGAAAATTACAGAATGTTACTTCATGAAATAAAAGAGGACACGAGGAAATGGAAGCACATCCCCTATTCATGGATTGGGAGAATTAACATTGTCAAAATGGCAATACTTCCCAAAGCATTATACAGATTCAATGCGATCCCTATAAGGATACCCATGATATTTTTCAAGGAAGTGGACCAAACACTCCTAAAGTTCATATGGAATAACAAACCCCCATGAAATGCTAAAGCAATTTTGGGGAAAAAAGAAGATGGGAGGGATCACCTTCCCCAACCTCAAGCTCTACTACAAAGCAGTAATAATTAAAACTTCATGGTACTGGAACAAAGGCAGAGCAGTAGACCAATGGAACAGGTTATAATACCCTTATACAAAACCCCAAATATACGATAATCTAATCTTTGATAAGGGAACAATGGTCTTTAATACATGTAAGTCCAGTACCACATTTATCACTAGTGTATCCATTCTCTCTCCTAAGAAGTCCAAGACTCAGCCCTCCCAATCCCCCCCAACCCCTGCAACTCCAATTCAGTTGTGTGGCTCAATTCTATTCTGTTGCCTTTGAACCTTTGTTACTACCTTATTGTCTATCTTTAAGTCCTACCTGTGAGAGAGATCATTCTGTATCTACCCCTTTCCTTCTTTTTTTTTTAAATTTTATTTATTTTTTATTGAATCACCATGTGGAAAGTTACAAAGTTCTCAGTTTTATGTCTCAGTTATACAATACTCAAACACCCACCCCTTCACCTGTGCCCATATTCCACCACCAATGACCCCAGTATACCTCCCACCCCCGTCCCCCACCCCCCATCCCTGCCTGCTTAGTTGATAAATTTCACTTCGTTTTCACTTTACCTTGATTACATTCCACATTTCAACACAACATTCACTATTGTTGGAGTTTTCCCCCAAGAAAGACAGCCCTACTGCCCATGCAGCATTTGATAATTAGTTTTCCATTGTTGAAACTGGAGAGATATGAAATCCCGTTGTTTCAAGTACATAGATTTTTTCCCCCTCCTTCCCGCGCCACCAAGTTCATGCCTGCTTAATGAATGGTCCTCATATTATGGTTGACACCACGCCGCCCTACGAAAAAAAAGGATATTTCCAGTCCTCTGCCGGCATGGGGCTATGGCTTAGTTCAGTCTAGAGACATGGTTACAAGTAGTTTCTGGAACCAGAAGTAGTCTAGATAGGCTCCGGGTTCTGGTTGATCAGCAACATCGCGGCCACTCAAAAGTGTGGCCACCCGGGTCGAGTCTCGGCGGAGCATGCGTTGGTATTGGCCCGAGACTTCACAAGCGTCCCGCTGTTCCAAGCATATAGGTTTTTTTTTGTTGTTTTTTTTCCCCTCCCATTCCCGCACCTCTAAGTTCGTGCCTGCTTAATAGACTTCATAATATAGTGGACACCACACCACGTTTCTCCCAGAAAAGGGAAAAGAACCGAGAAAGAAGGATATTTCCTCACCTCGGCTGGTGTGGGGCTTTGGCTTAGTTCACAGTCTAAAGAAATAGCTTCTACTTTGATTACCTTCAATATTTCAACAAAAAAACTCGGTACTATTATTTGGAGGTTCCCCCCACAATAAGATCTGCTAAAAAGGAAACTTTTCACGTTGTTGACAATCAGGAGATATTAGGTTCATATGGGATTTCCATATGAAGTCCAGGGAAAATTCTTTTGGTAATTGCATCACTGCAATCTTTTACTTCCCTTTCGTGGTGCTCATATGATGGAGAAGCCTGGAAAGAAGAACCGTGCCCCGTTGGAGGCCCATGGGCCAGTAGCTCCAATCACACAGTTTGGAGGCATTTTTGGGGCGCTGCTCGTGTCCAAAGGAGTTCAGTTGCCTCCGGGGTCGTGCTCGCGTGGCAGCAGAAAAGAACGTACCCACATGGCGCTGTGCTTAGATCGCCACAGGGCGGATCTACCCCTTTCCTTCTGACAGACTTCACTCAGCATGATATCTTCTAGTTCAATCCATGTTGTTATAAATTGCATAATGTTGTTATTCTATAGTACTCCATTGGGTATAATACTACAATTTTTTATCTAATTGTCTTTAGTTGAGCATTTGGGTGGGTTTAATATCTTGGCTATTGTAGTAATCATGGCAATGAATATAGATATGCATATATCCTTTCAAATTAATGCTTCTGTGTTTGGAGGATAAATACCAAGATGTGATATCACAAGATTGTATAGTAGTTCTAGTCCTGTGTTGTGTGTGTGTATGTTTGGTAGAGTTTTCATATTGCTTTCCATATAGGCTGAACCAGATGACATTCCCACCAAGATTGGGAGAAGGTTCGTTTCTCACCACTACTCTGCCAACGCTGGCTGTTTTCGAACTTTGGGATATGTGCCAATCTCATTGGCATTACATGATATTTCATTGTTGCTTTAATTTTCATTTCCCAAATAATAAGTGATGATGAGTACATTTTCATATTTCTGTTACATCACACCACTTATAAAAAATTATTTTAGTCACTGTGATTCACAACACTGTCAATGACAGGGTTTCATGTATATAATATTCCAACAGTACATTTCCCCCCAGACTGTCAATTTGCCCTCTACCATTGTTTCAGGGTACCCCCTAAAGCCCCTTCTTCTATATCCGCATCATGGTGAGCTCTCTATTCTGTAGATTAGTTCACAGCTTCTGTTACTTTTGGTCAACTACTGTTCCTTTAACATGCTTCTTTATATTCCAGGTATGAGAGAAGTCATTCTGTAGAAGTAACTGTCCCTCTCCCTCTGGCTAACTCCACTCAGCAGGATACCTCTAGTTCTATCCACATAGTAGCAAATTGCATGACTTTATTTTTTGTAGATGAATGGTATTCCTTTGTGTGTAGATACCACAGTTTCTTTATGCAGTAATCTGTTCTTGTAAACTTGAGCTTTTTCCGGATCTTGGCTACTGTGAATAGTATTTTAATGAACACAGTAGAACAGGTATCTTTTCAGAATAGCATTCTTGACTCCTTGGGGTAGATACCAAGAAATGAAATTTCTGGATCATGTTGAAGCTTAGTTCTTAATTTTTTTGAGAAATGTCCTATTTTCTTCAAAAGAGTTGAACAAGGCAAATTCCCACCAGTATTGGGTGAGGATCATTTTTTCCCCATTCCACACCAATAGTTTTCTTTCTGATGGCATCACACCACTTTGTACCCTCTTTTTATCTGTATTCTAGAAGAAAAGTATTTATTTGCTTTGAGAAAAATGTGTGCATTATTTTTAGAGAAATCCAAGTTTCTTTATCAAATAAAGGAATAGGTCAAATAATCAGTCGTAAAGGGTGAACATACTGGGCATTCAGTCAATAGACCCACAGTGAGCAGCTGAAACCCTAATACAGATAAAGGCTCAGTTTAGTAGATGAGGCAGAGTAGTATTATGAGTAAATGAGCTTCAAGGTAGCATACTAGATCTAAAGAATGAGAAGAAAAGAAGAAATAAACATTTCTTAGAGGAGCTAAGCTTTGTCTTGAGGAATAAGTCAGAGGTTACTAAGAAAGCAAAGAAAGGATATTTCTTTTATTAGCATAAAAAGGCATGGAGAGGGAAGCTAGAGGTTCTCATATGATACAGGTTATTATATTTATAAAACTACAAGCACATTTTTTACTATGGGAGAAATAGATGTATTAAACACATTTTAGAAAATATAGCCAAAGAGCGAATGTTGAAAAATAATAGTGAGAGAGATAAGGTGGAAGGGGTAGAGAGAGAGGGAGAACATATTTACATAACTTTTATTAAAGTAGCACTGTAGCACTGTCATCCATTGCTCATCGATTTGTTCGAGCGGGCACCAGTAACATCTCCATTGTGAGACTTGTTACTGGTTTTGGCATATCGAATATGCCACGGGGAGCTTGCCAGCCTCTGCCTTGAGGGCAGGTTACTCTCGGTAGCTTCCTGGGCTCTCCGAGATGGACGGAGGAATCAAACCCATGTCGGCCACATGCAAGGCAAATGCCCTACCTGCTGTACTATCCCTCCAGTATGCTGTTATAATTATTCAATGGTAATGGTATGCAGATATGTGAGAAGATTATTCTTAAGATTTTTAAAATAAAATGTACATAATAGAGCAAAGAGAAAAAGTCAGGAAAATAAAATCTTTTGTTCTTCCATCAGTTTTTATTCTCTGGAAACAGTAAGCAAAGTATGAGGTAAAATCTTTGTAAGACATGACGTAGTTAATTCAAAGGTCAGGAATATTAAGATAGGTTAAGAGGATACTACTAGTAGTAGTAGTAGTAGTGGTTAAAGTGGTTTTAATATAGCAATTAATAGTGAGTTAATTGAATAAAGCTATTTCCCTGACAAAAAAGCGACACTCAGAGGTAAGAAATTGAGGACTGATAGGATAGCATTTATATTTTTCCTCCTTTTACAGACATCTCTTCTTACACCCACTGTTCAAAACTTAATCATACAATTCATATGGATGCAAAAGGAAGTTGGAAAGATATGATCATAATTGGGACCAGCCAGGTAGCAGTTCCAAATCAAGAATTCTAAGACTAGAGAGAAGAAAATAGAGTTTGATGTACCACTGCCAGTCTCTGGCCTCATGAGGTCAGATCGTGAACAGAGATCCAGGACTTTCTCAGTCAGCAAGTGGGACCTGAGCTCGTTCCGTTGTGAGACGGATGCACAGCATGTGCTGAAAAGGGCTACGTTAGTCCTTAAAACTTATTGCAGGTGGAACCTTTTCACACAGTGAAGATTGCTCTTGCAGCGATTTTTTTTTCTTGCATCTGTGCTTTATATAAGAAACTCACTGTAAAACAAAGAGAAAAATGTCAGGAAAATATAATGTTTTGTTTCATTCGAGACAAATGTTTGAAAAAGTCTTATACATTTGCTCATTGTATACCATTGTGTTAAAAGTTGGTCGATCAATACTTTGTAAATATACACGAACACAGTTTTATGCTATCATTTTCTTTTATCGCTGTATGTCATTTTATCCAAAAAATCTATCTCTCCTTTCTCACTTTTTTGACAAGCCTATTTCACTATCCTGTATTTTCTCTTTGCCAGCCCTTCTTTGATATAAATACAGTTTGCTAAATTATAGTTAAATCTATTCTTAAATACAAACTTTCTGGGATTGTCTCCAAACTCAGAGTTTATGATTACAGTTAAGCAATGATATTAGCTCTTGCCTTCTTGTTTTCCCTGAAAATACTTCATCTCTTTAGATCACTGCCACTTAATGTTGTGAAAATGTGATTTGAAAAGCAAGTTTAAATTGGGCTTTCTAATTAGACTGCACTCATTTATATTTTCCCAACCCGGTACCCAGGTTACCCTGGAGTTATATGCATCCAATTAAACAACATCCAATTTGAGATCTATATGCCTTTGAGTATGAATGGGTAACTCTCAATGATTGAGTTTGATCCAACTGCTCACTCAGCTGAGGTGAATTAAGTCTTCTAGGGCACCAGGGTACCATTTAGTAAATTACCTCATCCAGCACACTCCATTCGCCTCACATGGGTGAACAGCTTTCTTCCAGGGAGTAGTTTCATCACCCCAGTTCTCCGCTGGTCCAACCTTATAGATGCTAAAGGGTGATTGATATGACACTTTGTGTACCCACAGCTTTTAACAACATCACTTCACAGTGGCCAGCTCCATTGAACTACATTTGCCAGTATTTAAGGGTAAATTTCTCTAAGTTCTGGACTATTTTATGAATGAAAATGTGTCATTGATCCCTAATCTCTGCAATAGTAAAATGTAGTGATAAATTCACCACCATAAAGTAAAAACATTTTAACTCCTTAGAAGTATCTATAAACAGGTACACTTTTTTTTACACAACAAATTGTACACAGAATGGGTCTATTGAAATCACAATAAAATTGAATATGATACCCCAGAAGCTGTTTTTACTTTTCATTTGGACACATAAATGTTCTTTTAGTTTGAACTCAGTTCTGTTTTTCTTTTAAATATAAACTCCAGACATTTATTGTTTCCTTTTTTATAAAAACTAACACCCAGAGCATAAAATACTTTTTTTCTGCTTCCATGATTTGCTAAATAATGTTTTGAAAGTGGCTGGGGGCCCAAAGAGTCCAGGCAGAAATAAAATGCACTCAAACTGCTCCCTAATGTTTTTCCCCTACATAGATCATGTCAGAAACTACCATTTCTTTCATGCTGTCACTCTATCAAAGAAGCTATAATCATTCACCACCTCTAGCAGAACATTTAGTAAACTATCCAAATTTATATCCCAGTCTATATTTAAAATGCAATTTTAAAAAACATGTATGTAAATTGAACCATCAACATAATGATACAAGAGTCTAAAATTGTCTTAGTTCTAGCTCTAAAGAATAATGTATTAGTAGGAGCAGAACAATACCTATAATTCTCTCTGCCTGTAAGAACTACCATTGGTTCTCCAAAACAGGTTGTACTTGGATTCTCATTTATAACTCAATCTAATGGACTGTCTAAAAGAGCCTAATGGTAAGCAGTGATGAAGATTGTGGTTCAGTGAGGGAATGCAAAGATTTCCAGTGCGGGTACTTTTTTCAGGTAATTTTGACAGGTCCTGTTTATATTTTTTTCAAGAATAATAAAATAATGGTTATTTGAATCTATTTTTGTTTTCCTCCTTATTATCAAGAACAAGTGTTACATAAAACCAGACCCAAGAGTTAAATTAACATAGGCTCAAAGGTATCAGACTTAGGAAAAACAATAAAAATTAAAAGATTAAACTGAATAATGGCAAATTCTTTTCAAGCTCATTTGACATTTTGTTTTTATTGGAAAGCAGTCCTTAATATGCTGTTGCTTACTCAGGCATAGTTGAATATGTTACTTCCTGTCTAGCAGAAGTAGGTGCATAAAGATGAATGCTGATTCAGTCTCACCCTTCAGACTGTTTTCTCTAACTCTGTGCCTCAATCTTTCTCTTGGATTTTAACTTAAGATTACTTTTCCCTCAAAATCATCTTTCTCTTGGTCCCTTAATTATTGAAACAAAAAGGCACATGTGCAGAACTAAAAGAAATGAATGAAATGATGTTTGTGGGGTCCTCATGCCCTGCCCAACTCCTAGTATTTTGACTGACATCCTGTTGCTGATCGATTTGTTTGAGCAGGCACCAGTAACGTCTCTCATTTAGAGACTTATTGTTGCTGTTTTGACATATCCAATACGCACGGGTAGCTTGCCAGGCTCTGCTGCGCGGGCACAATACTCTCGGTAGCTTGCTGGGCTCTCCAAGAGGGGCGGAGGAATGGAACACTGGTCGGCTGTGCGAAAGGCAAACGCCCAACCGCTGTGCTAGTGAAATTAATTTCATAAATTTTTCATTCACTTCACCCTTAGGAGTTGCTACCAAAACCATCAGCAGTGTGGTCATGAATAAGGAAGGCAACAATACTTTAATAATTTCTGTTTTTATCTTTCCGGTTGACACCCATCAATTGTAATTAACAACCATAAGTTCTGCTAAAGGCAGAGAGTCTCTTGCCCACACGCCTGGCTGTCTTCCCCAGGGCCCCTCAGAGGGGATATGGGCTCCAGCTTCCCTCCCCACCCTGAGCAGAGCTCCAGCGGCCGAAGACCTCCGCAACCTAGCCACAGCCATTCTCAAGGCCCCTCTCCACACGTTCGGACAAGCCTCACACATGAAGGTACTGGCAGAGAAACCCAGGTATATGTAATCCCATTAACGGCCAATATCCAGAGACCTAAAAGCAAGCTCCCAGAAGCTTAACCTTATAACCTACTTTTCCCTCTGGGAGAAACTAGCAAGTTACTGAGTGCTTCCTGCCCACATGGGACAGCCTTGCAAGCTTCCCATGGTGTATCCATATGCTAAAGCCAGAAACAAGATGGATCTCATTCCCCTGACCCAGAAAGAGCCTCCAATGCAGCATTATTGGGAAGGCCGAGTAGAGAGAGCTTCTAAAATCTCAGGAATAGGACGAATGGAGAGGTTACTGAGCCCGCTCAAGAAATCGACGATCAATGGGATTTTGTGATTTGTGATTCGTGAAGTTCTGCTAAAAGCATAAATGAAAAATGCAAGCAACTTAATTTAAGATATGAAGAGAAAGACTCATATACTATAAGGAAAATGTAATGATGTTTATAAATAAAATATGTAAAGGAATGAATCAATGAGAATCGGGAAGTATTGGAGTGACAACTCTGTCATTTGATTGTTTTATGTACTACCTAATGTAGCTATTGCCTTAAAAGGCGTTTTTTCTACATGGCCTCCAAATGAGAACTAGTTATCAGGGGTTGAGAGCTGTGGCATAGCAAGAGTTTGAACGTGAATCTGACTACCTCTCCTTTATGTTTCCCATGGCAGCTTTTCTGCCTTCCAAAGGGAGAGAGTAGACCGAGATCATTCCAACAACACAGGAGTGGAGAGTCACTTGAGCAGGGAATTTTGACTAGGTCACACCAAGATAAGTCACTCTCACTTTGTGCTGAAAGCTGTTAGCCACGCCCTCAAATAACTGCATATTGTCTCATCTTTGGAACAAAAATTTAAGTCTTTGCAAATCTTTCTGATGCCTTGAGTGTTTACTGAATGGTAGACTGATTTTCTACTTATTTTATAGGGTTCTTTTCGGCAGTACTGGGGTCCGTGGAGTTAGTCCCAGACAGAGACATCCAGGCAGTGCAGACCTGACAGTTCAGGAACTGGCCCCGTGACGGAGCACTGCTCAGAGACAGAGATGCTGGGGTTCAGCAGGGCTATTGTTAAGCCCGGGACTATGGGTTCCCAAGTGGCAAGACTGATGGACACAAACCCGAAAATGCAAAATAGAAGGAGTTTTATTCCAGTTAATTGGGGTCAGCTATCTCATGCACAGAGTGGGTGAGGTCTCTTGATAGCGACCCTGACCTTCAAGTGCAAGCAGTTTATATCGAGTTTGGTTGCATAAGCAGTACATGCCTTATTGTTTCAGGAAAAAAAATCTTACTTAGTTACCAAACCAAGGTGTTTTGGCAAGTGTCTAGGGTCATAGTGGTCAGGCAATAGTTAAGCAATAGTTTCCACTAGCAGTTTATGGTTACGCATGCTACTCACTCTTTTGGGATTAACAAAAGGCAGTTTCTGGGGCATTGTGTTTCATGGATTGAGTCCACTGCCTGAGCCCAGGAACTTTCCCGGGTGGGTTCAGCTTGGCTAGTTACACATGGTTTCATTGCTGGGAAACCGAGACTGTTTCAGACCCAGGCACTGAACCTGAGACTTACCTGATTTTGCTGATTTCTGCCGCCTGTCATGGCGTCAGTTTCCCCCTTACACTATACCTAGAGGTACTAATGGAGCCATGTGGTGACAAAGATCAAATTCAGAACCTAGTGCATGCATAACAAATACTTAACCTTTTGGGGGGTTTGTTTGGTGGGTTGATTGGTTGGTTGTCTGGTTGACTGGTTTGGGGGGGCCACAGGCAATGGTACCGAGGGCATACTCTAGTCTCTGTACTCAGGGATCACTCCTGGCAGTGCTCAGGGGCCCATTTGTGGTATGTATGATTAGCCCCAGGTTGGCCACATAAAAGGCAAGTACCTTACCCCACTAAAGTACTTCACCCTTCCTTCCTGATTTAGAACATATTAACGAAGGACTGGCTCAATTTAATCTGCAAGAACCTCGTGGGTGGGTGCCCACCTAAGAGTTTATACCACACATGGTTATAGATAGGGACAAGAGAGAAAATTCTAACTCTCCTCGTACTCCTTGTACTCCTTTTAATGAATACAAATATGACTTCATTAAAAAGTGGGTATTTTTGCCATCCTAGCTCACCTCTACCACATTCTACTGCCCCCACATTTAAAAAGAATGTGGTATCAGAATTGATTAAAAAAAATCATTTGTCTTGATTAGTTTTGTTCATCATTGGCTGTTCCTAATTATTTTCAAGACAGTTTGAATTCCTTGAGTATTTTCAACACCAGATCTTCAAAATGGCAATTATTGTGACATATTTTTCTGCCATCTAATCTGCAAGATGGGACATAACCTCTAAAATGTAATAAAACTTCAAAGGATTTTAATGATCTTAACTTATAATAAGGGCTGTTTGGTGGATATGCACACATTTGTTTATATAGAACACTACCCAATGATATAATTTTTAATATTTAGAAATAAAATTAAGTCTAGATCATTCACACTTGGTGAAAGAGCAACATGATACATACTTGATCAGAGGATATATGCTCACAAACAATTGCCAGTCCAGTTTGTGGCAGCCTTGAGAAAATTGCAAAGAAGCAGACATCAATCTGTCTAATAGCCTCTTTATCAATGCATCAATGGTAAAAACCTCTCCTTAATATTGTGGCAGTTTTACTCATAGTTACTCATAGTTCATAAATATTATCTATATAGCACACTTTGGTTTTGAAGTTAAAAAGATCACCTTTTTATACACATTGGTAAGTGCCATTTAACAGCTCCATAGAGAACTTAAAGAATAAGCATATTTGTTTATGAATATATAATTAAACCATAATATAGGAAAGAGATCCACTGATCAAGGTCTCTTTGGTGCCTCAGTTTGCCAGATAAGCTTTTCAAGTTCGGTTCACTCCTCTACCACTTCTTAGATAAAGGAAATTTAGAATTTTTTTAAAATACTAGTGTGTGCAATAACATATTCCTAAATGTTGGTCCTAAATAAGCACTTAAAGCAGAAAGTCATAAGTCTCATCAAATTTTAAGAATTATATTTATTTTCAGACTGGAGCAATAGCACAGAGGATAGGGCATTTGCCTTGCACGTGGCGACCTGGGTTTGATTCCTCCATCCCTCTTGGAGAGCCCTTGGAGAGCCCGGCAAGCTACCAAGGGTATCCTGCCCTCACGGCAGAGTCTGGCAAGCTACCCATGGCATATTCAATATGCCAAAAACAGCAACAAGTCTCACAATAGAGACGTTACTGGTGCCCACTTGAGAAAATTGATGAGCAATGGGACGACAGTGCTACAGTGGTGTTCATTTTTAGGATACTTATATTATTAGCATATACATGGTTGTAAAAGCCCTGACACCAAAGAAACAGTAAAACTTAGTCCATATTTCTCAAAATCAAACTTTCTTTGAACTTTTCATATAGAGATCATTAAAACCAGCTTGGTAACTCTTACACTGAGCTCCTACCATGTGCAAGCTCTGGGGTGGACAATCAAGAGAAAAAGGCATGCAGGTATTTCTACACTAGTGGAGAATTATACATCTAACTGGGAAGTCGCCAGCAAAGCTACAGACTGAAGTCAGCTAAGAGGAATGTTGTGTTTTATTTCTGCAGTGTTCTTTAAAGCATCTGAATTTGTTGTCCTTAGCCAGAACTTTCACCCTTTGGTTCAACTCAAAGTCTTTGTCACCTGTATATTTTTTATTACACTTGACAGACCCCTAAAGGCATTTGAGCTTGGTATCACGAAACTTAAACAAATAAATAGCGCATCTATGATATCATTCTACCTCTGCTACAGTAGCTAAGACCTTACAGAGCCACAGAGGAAGAAATTGCACATTCTCCCTATATAAGCCGAGCATTTTTTGACAGAGCCCAGAAGGAAAGAAAGGCCATATTGAAGGATAAAAGTATTATGGACGAAGAAACATGAAATAGCAGATGAAAAAAAGGGATTTGAAAAAGATGAAAGAGAAATATTTACCCCTCGTTTATTGAACACTTATTGTTAGCCTCAGTAGACACTTCCCATATGATACACAAGAAGCCAATGTAATAGTTTATTATTAGCTCCTTGTTTCTAATGAATAAAATTAATATGAGATAAAGTAAATGCTCATTGCAGGTTTATTAGCTGAGATTGGTAGAGTCAGAATTCAAATTTCTGCCTAACCTCAAGCCTTAGGCATTTTCAGTATTAAAACTGATGGAGATGTGAGGATGTATATCTTTTATCAACATTTTTTGGGTAATCACTATTCTAAGTCCCTGTCATCATCACCACTGTCATCACTGTCATCCTGTTGTTCATCGATTTGCTCGAGCAGGCACCAGTAACGTCTCTAGAACCAAATTTGGAGAAAATATAAATTATTTTAAAATATAATAAATAATAAATGGGGAATGAAATATTAGTACAGCCAGTAGGGTGTTTGCCTTGTTGTGACTAGCCCAGATTAGGTCTCTGGAATCTCATATGGTCCCCTGAGCACTGCCAGGAGTGATTTATGAATTCGGAACCAGGAATTACCCGTGAGCACAACCAGCTGTGGCCCCCAAACAGAAAATTAAAATATAACAAATGGAATACAATTATCTAAAAGATTAAGGAATCAAAGAGAAATTATAAAACTGAGTCCAAATTCTTCAGCTTGTAGTTTCTCAAGTATTTAAAACATTTATTCTTAAAAATCAAAGAACTCATCTTTAACATTTAAAAATATGGGGGTCATACCCAGTCGTACTCAAGGGCTACTCCTGATTCCATGTTATGGTCCACTTCAGTTTCTGCTCAGGGGACCCTGTTGTGCTAGGGATTGAACTCGGCCTCCCATGTGGGAAGCATGTGCTCCAGTGTGTACAGCTGTCTCTATAGCCCAATTTTAATAAATTTAAATTCATCTTAAATAAGTTATTTAATCCCCAGTAACCTCAAAATATTATAAATATTTTACTATGCAATAGTTTTACTATAAAACTATAGCTTTAAGAAATAATTTATAGGACCAAAATTTTGTTATATACCTTACAAGTTCTACAAGTTTAAAAATAACTTGGGAAAAGATATTTAAAAGCATTGAAAAGAAGTAACTCATAAAACTCAGCCATAAAGCTGACCTTTTTACTTCAATACTTTTATTGTGACCTATTGAGCGACAAAGGGATGAAAAATCTATAAAATTCATATCGCAGTGACCTGAAAGATTAAAAAAAATAGTCAAAAACAAAACAGTAATGGTTGCATGATCTTTAATTGTTATTTGGTGCTACAGAATCTGCATGAAGATTAGCTGCTCAGGTAACTGAAGAAGAAAAGACTAATTTAATTATAGGCATATTTCCATTTTTAAGAATTAGGAAATGAACAAAGCTTTATAATTGAATCTTGGCTTTAGCTCAGTTATAATCATTTTTGGAAAATAACAGTTTCATATCAAAACTAATTTAAATTCCTGATTTTAGATTAGAAATTTTGGTCATAGTACTAGTGACAAATAGGTGAATATTTACTGAATAAGTGAATAAGTTCATAAATGAGCAAACGGATAGATAAATGAGTTCCCATGAATAGAATAAACCTATCTTTCTACACTAAATTTAAGTGAAGTCTAGCTCTCTTCTAGTCATTGAATTTGCCATCTGCTCAGGAGAGTACTTTTATAGATCCTAGCAAAATATCTACTTAAGGAGTAATGTAATTTGTCACCTTTTACTTGATCACATTCAACATAAATTTATTGAAATCCTACCCTGTGCATCTTCTGATCATAACAGAGTTGTCCATGAATGTCGGACTTCCAACTGGCCAACCTATGCACTGCTATTGAAACAGAAATCTTTTCTCGGTCCAAAAAGGCAAAGCAGCTAAATTTTCCCTGAGTTACACACATCATCTAGTCAGTCACCAAATAAAACTCACCATTGAGTGAAAGATGAATTTCTCCAATGCCTCACACAGAAACGACTCCCCTTACTGTTGCCAATCTTATTGGTGATGATGTAACTGAGACTTAGTACCCCACCACAAGAAACAGGGAAGTGTACGCTAAAACATACTGCCTTAGGCTTTTCTTCCTTACTTCTGTTAGTGGAGGAATGTATACTGCTATAAATTACTGTAACAGAAAGTCTCATAAGATGGAAAACGTGATAGACAAGACAACAGAGAAAGCATCAGTGAGAGATAGAGGGAGTGAAGAGAGAAAGAGAGAAAAGGAAAATATAAAAATAGTCAGAATCTCTGAAGTTTCAGAAATGAAAAAGAAACCCTTAGGAAAAATAGTCTTTGATATAGCATTTGGTGTAAATGACCTATTTACCAATGAATACTAAAATTATTTTTTTTATATTTCATAAATTAGAGACATTTTATTATACTTATAGTGAATACTGAATAAGATAAATAAACATTATGCCCTTTGGGGAATACACAAAATGGGAAAAGATAATACATCTTGAGAATACTGAATGCTAAGTATGAGTGAAACAAATGATAATTAAAACTTCTGACTGGTTTTTACCCTCTTATATACATAATTTTCATTTATATTCAAAAAACACATTTCCTGGCTAGAAGAGGAAACTCCATAATTCTGTGGGATACTTATCTAAGTGAATACTAAAATTATTTAACTGTTGCTCACAGACACCATAATTAATCTCAAAATTGCTATATGGACTTGCAGCTGTATGTCAGTTATAGAATTCCAGGTACCTAATGATGAAGAAAAGTTCACTGAATACATATGTACTCAAGTCTAGAACTCTTGAGGATTGTTGGGGAGTCATGCCCAGCAATGCTCAGGGCTTACTTATGGCACAGCACTCATGAATCACTCCTGGCAGGCCTCGGGGGCAACATGGGACTCCAGAGATGGAACCAAGACCCGTGTATGCACGGCAAGTGCCCTACTCACTGTACTATTACTTTGCCTCCCTTGATCCCCAAAACTGTAGCTATGCCCCTACCAGTGAACATATTTTGAGTGAAAACTCTCTACTACATGAATAATTTGTCATATAAATGTACCATTTTACAGTACATAATATATTTTATATTATAAAACAACAAAATAAAAAATATCCCTTTGTTCATCAGTTTGCTCAAGTGGGCACCAATAATGTCTCCATTGTGAGACTTCTTGTTACTCTTTTTGACATATTGAATAGGCCAGGGATAGCTTGCCAGGCTCTGCCATGCAGGTGGGATACTCTTGGCAGTTTGCCAGGCTCTTCAAGAGGGACGGAGGAATAGAACCTGGGTAGGTCATGTGCAAGGCAAATGCCCTACCCACTGTGCTATCGCTCCAGTCCTATTCATGTTATATATTTATAATAGACATTTATCAATTAAGACTTTCTAAGTTTGGTTAATTAAACAGTATAATAATCATAATATACACAAGCATAATACTTAAGTGTTGTATGTTGAGTGCTAGGTCTGTTATGATTCAAGTGTAAATCTCTGTTTTTTAAAGTTGTGCTAGAGACAGAGAGATAGGACAGAGAGTAATGCTCTAGCTTTGCATGCAGTCAGCCTGGCTTCACATATATGTTCCTCTGAGCATAACCAGGATGATACCTCAGTACAGAGCCAGGAGAAAGCTTTGACCAGGTGTGACCCCAAAACAAAAAAACTGTCCCAAAGACTCTGAAATCTTTTTAAATCAGATTAGACTATCCTTGGGTTTTATAGTGTTAAATCCAAATTCTTAAAGTCTTGGTCATGATCCAATAATGCAGTAATTTTAAAAAAGCATTTTTAAAACGTATTTATTCTATAATTTATTATCAATTAGTGTTTTACTGGCTTAGCCTGCTTTATATACCTATGTAGCCAAGGATTTGCAAAAGTATTTCCAGTTAAAAGGGGTCAATATGTATAAAGGTTAAGGCACTCTGTTATAACTAACAGCTCATTTTAGGAGTTGAGAAATAAAGATTTTCCTTACTGTATGAATTCCCTATGACCTTTATTATGTATTTCTTAATATATATCTAAGGCTATAGCACTGTTGACAGAGCCTGGCAAGCTACCCATGGCATATTCAATATGCCAAAAACAGTAACAACAAATCTCACAATGGAGACGTTACTGGTGCCCACTGGAGCAAATCGATGAACAACAGGATGGCAATGCTACAGTGCTACATATCTAAGGTTGTAAAGAAAAAATGAAATTAGAACCATACTTCACACCATTTACAAAAGTAAGTTTGAAGTAGATTAAAGATCTCGAGATTAGACAATAATCCATAAAATACACTGAAAAAAACACTGCAAAGCTCTCCAGAAAATTGTCCAAGGTGTAATCTTTGATGAAATGACCAAGTATACACAAATGTGTCTACATCAAATTATAAAGCTTCTGAATGGCAAAGGAAACTCAAGCTATAATGTTTAAAAGATCACCTACTGAAGGGGAGAATATATTTGTACACAGTACTTTAGATAAATTATTAATATTTAAGATCTATAAATGTTGGGGAACACTTTTCCACAATGTGTCCGGGCAGACGTGGGGCGAAGGATGACAGGTGAGTGGAGAAAAACCTTCCTTCCAGGAGCAGCCGATGGCTGTTCACTTTATTGCCAAATAAATACTCATATTTTATGGAGTGTCTCGGCTTACAAGGTCAGTCACATAAAGTTCAGCATTATTGGCCTATCACCTTTTCTTCTCTGCTTTACCCTGCTCCAATCCCAATCAAGACTAGATGCTTTGGTTAGGATGATCTGCTAAGCGGATATGACAGTTTCTGTGTCTTGGGCACATGTGACTAGGAGGTTGAGTGAGGCTCAAGGCCGAACACCCCGTGCTGACACCCTGTTCTTGTCAACTTTGCCCAGACACTCCCTCTTGCGAGGCTTCGTTTCTGGGCCACTTTGCAAGGTCAGGTCTTATCTGCTCCAGTGCCTGTGTCCATGCTCCACATATAAAGCTCTCACAAAACTCGACAACAAAGTATCCAGTGATCCCATTCACAAATGGAATAAAGAAATGAACAGATACTTTCCCAAAGAAGATAATAGAGATAGCCAACACACATATGAAAAAGTATTCATCACCACTCATGATGAAATGAAATGCATCACCACTCCTGATGTAATGAAATGCAAATCAAAACAACAATGAGATATAATTTCATGCTAGTGAAAATGGCACATAATACAGTCTGGAAACAGCCAGTACTGGCAGGGTTGTGGTGAGAAAAGAAACCTCATCTAGTGTTGATACCAGTTCTTGGCATCCACCAGCAAACACACAGAAAAGCATCAATTTCAAAAGATGTTTGCACACTTTTGTTCACAGTAACAAAAATTTGGAAACAATCTGAATGCAGATGAATGAATCATGATATATACCCAATGGAGTATTATGAAGTCAGAAGAAAGAAAAATCATGCAATTTGCAGCAACATGAATGGAATTAGAAGATATCATGCTCAGTGAAATCAGTCAAAAATAAAGGCATCGATACAGAATGATCTATCTCATATGTGGGATTTAAAGATACACTGCAAGTTAACAATGAAGAGCCAAAGGAAACACAATGGGAAAACTTATCTACACACTTGAATTGGTTGCAGGAGACTTTGAAAGACAGGGGCATTGGGTTCTTGGAAGAGGAGATGAGTACACTGATAATGGGCATGCTATTGGACTTATATACAAGGAAACCACAGTTAACAATTTTTAAATCACAGAATCTCAATACTTTTTTTAAAAAAAATGAAAAATAAAGAGAACTACTGTATTACAAACATGGAATTCTAAGGTCTTTACCTTTGGGGAGATGATAGAAAGACCCTGTGCCAATTGTTCATACACTTGAAGTAAGTTATTTTGTTTTATGAGTAGTTTGGTCACTTTCTCCTGCCATATCTATTAGACAGGTAACTCTAAAATTCTCCAATCACACACTAGTTACAATTAAATTATACAACAGGAAAGTAAAATTTTTTAGTATGTGAGGAATTTTTAATGTCATTTTATTTGTGTACTGGTTATGAAATATAGCTCAGTTTTCATTGTTATGCTACTAAGAGTATCCTGCCTGCCCGCCAGAGCCTGGCAAGATACCATGGCATATTTGATATGCCAAAAACAGTAACAATAAGTCTAACAATGGAGACATTACTGGTGGCACTTGAGCAAATTGATGATCAATGGGATGACAGTGACAGTGACAGTGATGTTGATATAATCAATTCTTTATTATTGAGTAATTTATTATTTATTATTAGTAATTGTTTATTTTTCAGTAATAGGTAACCTTATTAAAATACAAGAAACCCATTTTCTAAAAGAATGTTTAATATTTAAATTATTCATAATTATAATTTTAGAAATATATTACGCCGGGACTGGAGAGATAGTTCAAGGCTTGAGACATTTACCTTACACCTGGGTGAGCCTGGTTTAATCCCTGGCACTAGATATGATTTTGAGAACCTCTTGGAGTGATCTTTGAGCACAGTCAGTATATCACCAAAACTATACATATATATGCCACCTATATATGTATATATGCTTATATATATATATTCATATACACTAAGCACCAGTAATATTGTTTCTCAGTCATAATTTGAAATGTTCAATATGAGACATTATGCGTCACTGGGTCAAAGAAAAATAGATCTCTTTGACCTCAGCAACCAGTGACATATTAATTTACCTTCCTCCAGTAGCTAATAGTATTTCTCATACATTTGATGTTTGTGCTTGAAGTTACATTATAAGGAAGATTACCACACTTAGCAAATAAAAATACCCAGTTACATGGAAACTCTGTAATAGAGGCAATATTGTACTGATGGCATATTCAGATTTCGCTTTAGTCTGTCAACTCAAGGTCAGTAACAAATTGGAAAAGTAAGTACTTGAGAATCATAAAAGTGTGTGTGAAGTGACATGTTACATTGTTACATTTCATACTTGAGGTGACACATTATATTTCATATATATAGTGAACCTTATAACATAAAATCTAATTTATATTAAGACGTAATCTATTGAATGTATTTTAAAATAAAATACTAATAAAAATTTACATTTCCCCTGATTTATATATTAGATGTTAGTTATTCTGTATCTAACATGAAATTATTAACAAAGTTAATAGCTACTCTTTTTTTTTTTTTTTTTTTTTTGCTTTTTGGGTCACACATGGAGATGCACAGGGGTTACTCCTGGCTCTGCACTCAGGAATTACCCTTGGCGGTGCTCTAGGGACTTTATGGGATGCTGGGATTCGAACCTGGGTTGGGTACATGCAAGGCAAACACCCTACCCACTGTGCTATCGATCCAGCCCCAATAGCTACTCTTAAAAAAAATTCAGAGGGAGTTAGAACTTAGAAATAGAGTGGAACAGACAAAAATTATTTCATATCAGTTCCAAAAGGTTCATGAACTTTAATTTTTTGTGGATTATGTGATAAGGAGATTATATAAAGAGTAATTTCATTTTTCCTGATTGAATTATGAATCATAAAGCTGTAGTATTTCATGTACTCTCATTTACTTGATTAGCCAGAAGGAAAGAATAACAAAGTGTCATTATCACAGCATAATATTTCCACTAAATATGTATTTGAATATACCAGATTTTCTATTTATGATATTGAAAATTGACAGCTCCTTAGGGAACAGATGCCAAGTAAATAGAAGACTTTTAACCCCTAGTGAAAAAAAATAACATAGAAACATATGAATGATGCAGCAATTTGAAAATAAAGAAAGCTGCTATAATATGACAGCAACAAAACGGTAGTCAACTGAATCATAATATATATATATATATTACTTGTATTCCATTTCCTTCAAGGAGTTAAAATAATGGGTATCTTTTCTAAGTTAACATCTTTGAACAATGTTGAAAAATATCAAAAACTAAAATAAAAATCTTTATATGTGAAGGCTATTAACGCTAGTTATTTATCTACATATTTTTGTTTTCTTCATGTTTCCTTTAAGTAATTACATTTCTACTCCCTTCTTCCCTATGCATGATTATATTTTTATTTTATTTTTATGATCTGTTATTCTTGAACCAGGCTTCCTATTACTTCCTATTACAAATCAATTAATTTGTAATGAACCAAAATTGCATTATTTTTGTTCTTAAAAGCACAAATCTGAACTTCTTGCAATTTTTCCACTGTTGTGAAAAGTCACCATTTCTCTTTTAACTTTAAATAATATTGTTGTATAAATATATTATTGAATTATCTCCACCTGGTATTCAGTGCAGTTCCTTCATTATGAGATTTTTTTTTCAGACAGTGATGAAACAGTGTGATGTGGAAAATGCCCTGTGTGGGAAGCATTGCCTATGAGCACATATTTGCTTTGTGCTCAGTGAAAAATATTCCCTGCAGTAACAAAGGAGAAAACAGCTCCCCGTTCCGACCTACCACTTGACACTTTTGCCACACCTCTTAATGTTCAAAAGACCACTTATCCAACTCCACTAATTAATTTTACTCGTCTCATAAAACCAAAGAAAAAACCAGGTTATTAATGGTATATATATATATATATATATATATGATTTTTTTTCTGTCATTTCTTTAGCAGTCATAATGTACAGGCCTCAGCTTGAGTAAATTGCATTGTAACTTTGTTCTTTCATAAAACAACTGTAAAGATTTAAGATGGCTTTTCTTTAGCAACAACTTTTTCTATAGAAACAAAATACATAGAGTAGGATATACCACGTCCCTTGAATCCTAGTCAAAGTTCAAAAATATTTCAAGTTTTCATTTATTTCTGGGAAGAAGACTGACTGTCAAGGAGCAGAGTGGATGAATGAAGGTTCTTCAGAACTGCACGTGGGAGATGCAATCCTAGGTCTCTACATTTGAAAACCTCTCAACCTTATGGAAGTTTCGGAGGGCTTGATGAGCTGCATTTCTTAGGATTACCAATATGACTTGCTTTTAGAGTATTGTGGTAGTTTAAATTTAAGCATGCCATGTACTTGTACTGCCTATGCACTGACATTGCACATACATTACATTTTCTTCTGAGTGATTTGAGTGTTTTCCAGGCCACTGAGATGCCGAATTGTAATGCTGCCACCAAGGTGCAGGATTTGTCATTCATATTCAGAGGCTAGCCATCTCCTCAACAGCTAGGGGATCATTAGTCACAACTTAATTTAAGCTATAGTGAAATATTTTGTCATGCACATCTGACAGCTGTGATATCACCTCACCATTCCAGACCTCAGTTTGCTAGTCTAAAAAAATGAAGAATTTTTTTGCCTAGATTTTTCTCTAATGTTCTTTTAACTCTGTTATTCTTTTTTTCTCTGATCCATTCAGTAAATTTTTGCATAAATTTTCAAGTAATCTTATTTTTGTTTCACAAGATCCTTCTTAAGGATAAAGAGGCATGTGGTTTGGTTTTACCATTGCAAACTTTGATGCCTTGTCCCAAACAGTGAAGTGAAACGACTTGCTACACTTTTATATGTTGATTTTCTTACTATTTCAAAAACAGAAAATGCCTGTAAGATGGAGATATCATAGAGATATCAGTGCTGCATTTAAGAGCTAATACTGAATGATATGAAAGTTCTATTCCTTTTAATATAACATATCAGATACTACTGAGACTATTTTCTGTTTAAACTGCATCTGGACAAGAAATCTGCAAATAGGGAGCTGGTGCGATTGCACAGCGGGTAAGGTATTTGCCTTGCACGCGGCTTACCTGGGTTCGATTCCCAGCATCCCATATTGTCCCCCAGCACTGCCAGGAGTAATTTCTGAGCACAGAGCCAGGAGAAACCCCTGTGCAACGCCGGGTGTGACCCAAATAAAGCAAAAAAAAAAAAAAAAAAACCAGAATTCTGCAAATAAGCATATCAATGACTTATATACATGACTACTTTGTCAAATGTAGGGTCTTAGAAATTTTTATCTTTGTATACTGATGCTTCTCAACCCTCTTTGATTGTGACTCGTTAAGGACTAGATTGGTTTTGTTCAGCGGTATATAGAAATGCATTGCAATTTCTTTTTATTTCATAGCTTCTTTGTAAGGTTTGATGTCTATGTGGACTATATAATTCATTCCAATTAAATAGCAATTTTTTTTCTCACAGAGCAAACTTTAACGGATGTTTTTTTCACTCTCTTAAAAGGGTCCTTCTCAGCCATTGGAGTGGAGGCATTTTGCCCAAGCTTCCTGCGGGCAGGATTTTTAAATAGCATCCAGGCCCCAAATCCAGTGCCAGGGGGAGGATCTTTACCCCCCAGGATTCCTGCTGGTAGGTATTTCAGGTGAAGTTTTCTGTCATGATCTACAGCAGTAGGGCAATGCCCACAGCTGATAGAACCATAACGCAAAAGTAAAGATTTCTAATTTATGTGGTTGCAAAAAATGCAAATGATTTTTTAGTGAGGGAAACATATTTGTGATGCCTAATGCTATGAAAATTGCATAAAGGAAGTAAAAGACTCTTTAACCTGAGTAGCCAGTCAGCATAGAATAGCCTCTTCTGGGGAAGTTTTATACAAATAAGTACTAAGTGGTTCATATCCTAAATTTGTAACTCAAGAACAAAACGAGGATGGATGTAAGCCACTTTACCACTTAAAATTTGCCAGAAAAGAGAATTAAAAACTAAATGTTATTAGCAGAAAGAGCATTTCCATATCTGGGTGAGTTCATAGAGATTTAATTAAAGTTCCATTTCACTAACAGAAAATGATTTGATGAAAAGCCAGAAAGTAGCAAATTTGGAAGACAATTTTGAAAAAAGAAAATTAATGCCCTGTTTTCCATAAAACTACCAATCTGACCAAAGCCATATTTTATCATTGAGAACAGAATATTACCTATTCAATATTTGAAAATGTAATTTCAAAGCTTAGTAAATTGTTTTATAGATTATCCATGGTGTATCACAAATTGTTCTTTCTGTTATTTTGTAAAACATACATCTTTATTTCTCCCTCAGGAAGGTGGCAAAACCATATTATATTTTATATGTGTCTTAACAAAATAGAATTAGGGTGCTGATTTCTTGGAGTTTTAAAAATTATAATTCTTCTGGGTTTTTATCATAATTACTAATTATACTATAAATTATGGTGCTAACAACAACGTATTCAAAGGGCTAGCCTAGTCGGTAATGTAGTGGGAACAATTTTAGCAGCTTGGGAAATTCAATTAAAACAAAATCCAAGAAAACACATTTCTTGGTTTTCTCAGCAAATTATGCCAACAAAGCCTAAAGTGATTAATTTGATATTTCTTAGTCTTCAATTAATCTTACCTAAATAATTAAAACATAGAAAAAATAACAGGTAATAAATATGCTTCGGTATCATTTAGTTTTTATCACTAATTACTGAACTGATTGGAGGTTTTGTGGCAAACAATTACACCAACTGAGGGAACAAAATTATGTAAATTGAGAATTAGTACTATTAATTCTAGTGAATTTTGTCACTTTTTTTTTCTCCCTAAAAACTAAATGGTTATCCGGGTGCTGGAGAGCTAGCACAGTGGATATAGCAGCAGGCCTTACATATAGCCAACCTGGGTTGGACTCCTGACACCACCGTCAGTCCCCTGAGCCTGCCAGGAGTGACCTCTGAGTGCAAAAACAGGAATAAGTGATGAGCACCATCAGGTGTGACCCCAAAACAAAACAGCAGTAGCGCAAAAGTTTTGTCGATTTTGTTGCAAAGAATTAGGAATCAAAATCTACATGGTCTATATCGACAGAGTTCATTGCAAATATAAAAATTTGATTTCTGAATGTCATATTAATGTCACAGTAGGTGGAATCAAGATATTGAACAGAGTGACAGAAGCTTAATGGTTTAATTTTTAGACCTCAATGACAGTTCTTGGTGGACTTAGGTATGGCTTAGCAAAAGTTGCATTACAAAGTTCAGTAGTGACCTGGCTTCTACTGTTAAAAAAGCTTTTATCATTTAGCCACTGAGAATGACAGAATCAAGATTATGTTCCTATAATACATCCATAGAAACTTTCCAGAGGGATCTAAAAGGACACTCTAACCCACCATCCTAGGCGGTATGCCAAATTTCTCTCGCTTACAGAAAAGAAAACTTGGTTCAGTTTCCATAACTTACATGCAAATCAGGTGTAACAAAATTGCTTTAAAAATGTATAGATCTAAATTTGTACAGGGTTCCTCAAACTGAACTTAACTTGCTTTTTCTGGCTTATACACACTGGTAAGTGATCCCTGTATGCTTTTTCTATTACTGAACAGTAATGATTATTATGATTCCCAAGGTCATGTTGACCTTTCCTACTCATGTATAGCAAATTTAGCAATAATTTCCTCTAGGATTTTTATAAAGAAGAATGACATTATGGGGGTCATTGTTTCATATATTTATTTAAAAACTGAAAAGGTTTTCTTGTTATCTAATAGGTGCACTGAACTCCTTCCAGGTATGGGTTTTCAATTTCAGGACAGGAAGCAGTTTCTCCTATGCTTCCTTTGATCCTTTGAAGGGTCCAGTACGATGACCCTTCAAACAGTTGGCCAAAGGTCCATGCCCACTGGGCAACTATTAATTTGTTTTCTACTACTTGACCAGGTCACAGTATTTTAAAGGTGTCATGAGATATTTCCAATGTCATTCAAGGAATGGCTAAAATTATTTGTTCCCAGTTATTTTCATTAAGCAAATTTAAGTGCTATATGTGATGGGGACTTATAGAAAAGTATTTCTTTACATTCACGTAAGACTAGTGTAAGAGCAGTACTTTTATGCTGACTACAATAATAAGGGAATCATTAAATCCTCAGGCTCAGAAAGCAAATAAACCTGAAATCTGTGTTTATGTAACTATTTTTCGATTGGTTTATATTACCTCTCTCATTTCTAGAATGACCAAAGGGCTATATTTATTATTATTAGTTTAAAATAAGAAAAACACCAGGAAGTTTCTGACTGAAAGTCAATTATAAACATACTTATATATAATGTCTTTCACATGCTAGTCATCTCATTGAAGTAACAAAATCAAAGTAGGGAAGGAAAGAGGAATGGAGTTGAAAGAAGATGGGGAAGAAAGGAGAAATCAAAATGGCAAAAAGTTATACCCATTATGTAACCACTATTTTTTGTCTGTTAAAATCAAATTTTATCACTTTGAAAATAATTAATGTCCCTCTTCTAAGTATTTATCAGGTATATATTCTAAGATAACAATAATTTTGCTTCATTGACTCCATCTTGTTATTTTGGGATGCAGTTCTATAGAGTAACACAGCATTTGGAACTGGGACTGAACTTTTTTTATACATGCCTGAGAGCAGAGTTTCTTAACCAATGGCCACATGCTCTCCCTGTGGGATCCCAGAATACTCCAAGGTGGGCACAAGTGAAAACAGTAAGGAGAAGAGCCCATAGTGAGATGGGAGAACACAGGAGAGAAACACAGAGGGACCACAGTGACAGAAAGGATGAGAACCTTGTCTTTGGGTGCTGATGTACACAGAGGGGGCCTAGAAGCTCACCGGATAAGACTCTGCTTTTCTCGGATCCTTTGTACTTTCAGTAGTTCCATATGATTATCATGCAAAAAAGCAGTCAGAAAGCCATTGAAAATGAAAATTATGCAATGACAATGTGGTAGTAAATAGAAAGTTTCCCTGATTCGGTCTTCTCTGTCACTTCAGGCCATTAACTATTTGATACCATGCCATATATTGATACAAGATCCAAATATAAAATGTTTTACAAACTAGTTTTATTTGTAAATAAAATTTTATTTATAAGTGGTTGAATTATGCATGTCAAGGCATAACTGTTATGTAATAACCCTGAAAATAGTGTCGTGGGTTGAATGTGCTTCATCAACAAAATTTCTTTTTGTCAGTTTTCTGTTGTAAAAAAAAATTGAGGATTTTTCTTATGACTGAACATAGAGATCTGGATTCTAGATTGAACTCCAATGTATGCCTTAAATTTACAAGCATTGTCAGTTATACTTTCTGAAAATGCATCTGTAAGAAACTAGCAAGAGAGCTCAAAGAGTTTCACTTGGCATGTGAGGGCCCCAAGTTGAATCCACATAACTACATGTCTCCTGAGCACCGGTGGTATAGCCCAAGTGGTCCCTGAGCACCGACAGCATAGGGGGGCCTCAGTGAGCCACAGACCACTGGGCACAAACAACACTACATTGCCAGGCACAAACATTTAACTATCTTGCTTGCACATCTGGGCAAGTCTAATGGAACATGGCTCCCACATTCTGGGCTCACTGCTTGAAAGTCTTCCCCCACTTCAATAAAAAGGGTCTAGAAAAGATCACTGGAAATAGGCAGTATTTGGGATTTTAAAATAGAAAAAATTTGAAAAGAAATCAGCGTTGACTATCTCCCCAGTACTTTCTTTCTAAATAATATTAGGTGTTCTTTTTCACCATGGCTTGGAGGCTGTTCTCTCACTCTGGGCAACTCAGAGAAGGGAACAGCAAGTAAAATGTGGTTGTTGGTCATGTGGGGGAAAGATGATGCGGGCCAAATATAGACTAGAGACTGAACGCAATGGCCACTCAACACCTTTATTGCAAACCACAACACCTAACCAGAGAGAGAGAACAAAAGGGAATTCCCTGCCATAGTGGCAGGGTGGGGTGGGGGGAGACGGGACTGGGAAGGGGGGGTGGGATGTTGGGTTTACTGGTGGTGGAGAATGGGCACTGGTGAAGGGATGGGTTATCAAACTCTGTAAGGGAGAAACATGAGCACAAAAATGTATAAATCTGTAACTGTACCCTCACGTTGACTCACTAATTAAAAATAAACTATAAAAAAATAAATAAAAAAAAATAATAAAGTATCCAAGGCACAAAAAAAATAAAATAAAAAATAAACTATAAAAAAAAATAAATAAATAAATAAATAAATAAATAATATTAGGTGTTCTTTAGTAGTTGAGAAAATGTTCATCTAAAACACTATCTCAGTTCCTGTGCCTGTGCTTTCAATACAATGCAGTATATTTAACACCCTTTTTGACTTTTTTGCCCGAGCTCCTCTTCAGTGGATGATGTGTGTTACAGTCAAGATAAATAGCAAAGATGGTGTATAGAACTCTCTCCACCTTCCCTTCGCCTTGCCAATTCTCTCAGCTTACTCAAAATAACAAGAGAAATATGAACATGTAGGGACTCAAAACCTATTTGAATTGCTAAGATATAATTAGTACAAACATTAAACTTTACCCTTTTAAAAGAGATTTGAATGACCCTTCTCCCAAAGAGCCAGACCTCTCATATCCTTATTTTTCTGTGACTAGCAATGTCAGGAAATGAATTCATAACCCAGTTTCTTATAAACCAATATTAGACTCAAATAGACTATTTCTATAGAAAGGACTTTCACTGTGGAGCCAATATTTAAATGCATATAAAGTCTACTGTAGCACTGCACTGTAGCCCCATTGTTCATCAATTTGCTCAAGCAGGCACCAGTAATGTCTCCATTGTGAGACTTGTTACTGCTTTGGCATATCAAGTACACCATGAGTAGCTTGCCAGGCTCTTCTGTGCGGGTGGGATACTCTTTATAGCTTGCTGGGCTTTCCTAGAGGGACGGAGGAATTGAACCTGGGTTGGCCTCATGCAAGGCAAAGGCCCCACACGCTGTGCTATAGCTCCAGTCCATAAAGTCTACTACCAACAATTATCAGTGTTTTCTTTGACATGTTTTATTTGAAATCTTTTGTAATCGGGAGTCAAGAAAAATACTAAATGCCATAATATCCAATGAAAAAGCTTTTTTTTTTATTTCAGAAGGACTGTAATTTAGATGTTAGAAGTATGCTAGGAATGATAAACAGTTTTGAAGTTATAGACCATAGGATTTAGTGAACATTATATTTCAGGTTTTGACATATATGGGGACTGCAGTAACAAAATGCAGAGCTGAAGTAACAAAAAGATGTTAAACTTTGAAGGAGTATATAAAGAGTTAAGGAAATTTAGCACCGGTCCAATGTACCAATGGACATCAATGGAAAAGGATATTTCTTAAATACAATTAAACCGAAGATCAGAAAGCAAAAGAAACTGTTTTATTTATGTATAATACAGGCATTCTAAAAAAAAACTCAATCACTTTGTTTCAATTTGGCATTTCAAATTTCAAAATTATTTCTATTGATCATAGTCATTCTAAGGATGATGATTTTCATTTATTATTATTTGCCTAACTTAATCATAAACAAAAAATTTTTTGCAACATAGATAAGAGACTGGCTTATTTTTTAAGAGACCTTCAAGGGGAAATTTTTTTCTTACTTGAAAGGTACATATTTTGTATGTCTTTGAAGCTGAAGCTGTTTCAGTTACCGTTGATAGATGTATGAAAGTAGGTGTTTGTAATTATTTAAACTAAAAGATAATTATAAAATAGGTAAGTGTACCAAGTAAGCACCCCCAAAAAATGATTCAAAATGTAAACTATGCTCTAAAAATACTTTTGCCTGGTTTCTTCATTCCTGGCTTCTCTGTTTCTTGCTATTCGCTTTGCTTCAAACCCCAGTGGGTCCTCAACAACCTTATGCATGATTCTCTCCAAAGAGGGCTTGTTTAAAGTTTATGCAGCTGCAGACTTCAGAAGAAAACCCTTCAGAACAGAAATTATTTAAAGACTGCATGGGGACTCAGAGACAGAACTGGGCAAGGGACCAAGATTATTTCAAGTCAGGACAGAGTAGATGCATATGAAGCAGGAGTCTCTGATAAAGAGAGAAGTTAACACACCTAACCAACAACAGCCAGAGAAGATAGCACGATTGATAACTAGCCCTATACTCACAAACACCTCCTTTAAAATTTTTGCAAAACAGCTCTAGGCTAGAGGATTAGGTGAAACTACCTTTAGGGATGTAAGATACTCTCTAAAACTAGTATAAGAGGGATAAACTAAATACATACCGTCAATAAGGTTTTTAATTAATTTACTGCTTTGTCAGTGGGTTCCACATAGCATGAATATTATCCTTTGGTTCTTTGACTTAGTTGAAGAAAAGTACACAGAAAGAAAACGATTAAAAACTCAAGAAAGATAGCTTGAAGCTAGCACAAGGAATAAGAAAAGTCAGTATATAAAGATATGCAAAATTGAAGATGTAACTTAAAGCTTCAGATGACATTCAGGTTATGAAGTCTTTAATCAACTGTAAAGTTGATTAGTTTGAAGCGTCCCTGGGAAGTTGGTCCTGATTCTGGGCATACAGTTCTTTAACTCGGATTCCATTTTTTGACTACAATTTGTCTTGCCTAAAAATAGCAGGTTTCTTCCTGACTAAAATATACATATGATAATATGTTGTTGTTTGCTTATACATTTAGGAGGTCAGTAGGCATCCTGAAATCCATAAATAAAGAATTTCTAGTTCTTAAGAATCCCAGTGTTATATATAAAGTTATGTTTGACTGACAAAATTGAGCATCACTGCTTTTACGTAAGACAAACTGCATTAGAAGAGAAAAAAAAATAATAGCTTCAGGATACATTTGATATCAAGCTCTTGGACACTTACAAAAAGAATTTCTATTTCTTCCTGCCAAAAATACATAAAAAATCTTTTCAAGCCCTTTAAGTAATTTCCATATTTTTACTAGTTCTTTCTCACTATATTCTGAATCTTTAAATAGTTTTAGCCTTTGCCCTTAGCTATGCCTTAGCTATGCTTTATTATTAGCATGAATTCTTTTATCTCAATATCATTGAATAAGTCTGAATTTTGAAAATTCAATACCACATATACACAGAGATTACATGAATTTAAATTCTTCATTGAGAGCACACCTATCCCCTGGTGATATTCATGTTTTGTTGTTTATTTTCTCTTATTACAAATTGTGCCATTGATTTTGGTTTCTTTCAGATAAGTTATCAACACGTTCAAATGATTTATCTAAGATTCATTTTCTTCTTACAAAGAAAAATTCTGAGAAGCTTTACACAACTTGCTAAATTAACTGAGCCTCCCTGCGAATCAATATCTAATCCATGTATTATTTGGGATTGTTCTATCAATGTATTTTCACCATCATTGGAAATGAGAAGAAAACCAAGCGTCCCAAAATGCCTCTTTCTCTCCAGGGTGCCACATAGATTCCAATAGAATAGCAAACATGCATTCGCAGGCTGCTAAGAAACTTAAAGAACATAAATTAGATGGGGATGGGTAATTCTGTTATAAAACATGTCTCGTGTCAGTGTTCATTCTTTCACCTGTAGGATAAAGCACAGAGGAACTTGCTCTGTAGGCCAGTGCTGAATTTTCAAAGTTCTGTTCAACAGTAACCTAACAGAATGTATTAGCAGAGTCAAACACTTTTTAAAATGAAATCTCTAGTAAGTATTGCAGGAAAGATGCACAAGTTCTTTTACTTCTAATTCCTAAACTTGACTCTTATCTGGAAGATTGATGGAACCCTAAAACCTTGCTTAAAATTGTCTGGGGAAGGTGCCTTCTGCTCTGCTCTTTTGCTCTTTACCCTGGTCCTGGAGTTTCTTTTTTTTTTTTTTTTCTTTTTGGGTCACACCCAGCGATGCTCAGGGCTTACTCCTGGCTTTGCACTCAGGAATTGCTCCTGGCAGTGCTTGGGGGACCATATGGGATGCTGGGGATCGAACCCGGGTCGGCCGCGTGTAAGGCAAACGCCCTACCCGCTGTGCTATCGCTCCGGCCCCTGGAGTTTCTTAATTAAACCCAGTATGTTATGCTCTTGTAGGCACAGAAAATTAAAGGAGAAGTTAGATATATTCTAACATGGGGGGAAAAAAACTTGTCAGAAATAAATGAACAGGAAAGGAAGAGGGTTCTATTCTGTTTTCTCAGTTTTTCATAAAAATAGCATGTTTAAGAACATTCTCTGTCAAACACTGGTCTATACCATGGCAGTGAAAAAAGAAAGAAGTCAATGAATGAGATGTTATTTAATCTACATTATGTAAACACTGAATCCTGACAGATCATACCTTTTAATCTAAATTTTATTGTTCTTTTGCATTAAAAGGACTTTCTTGTCATTTGTCTGTATCATCTTGTACTTCTGAGCCAATCAGATCTAAGTTATCACTGTCCAAGTTACTCATTACACATGTATTGCAGATTAAGAAATAAGTTATAAACATTTGAAACTCCCATTATGAGGACAAGGAGACTGCTCCTATTTTGTACAACACAATCTAGTGTCATGTGGAGTTTGCATTTGCCATATTACATTGAATTGTAAATGCACATTTTAAAAACATATTCCTTTGATAAAAATATATCTCTTAGAATTGATAGTGCTTTGCAAACACGAGTGTTTCCATTTCTCAGTGATACATAAAATAAATAGCTGAAGTTACAAAAAAATATAGTTGCATGAAAGATTAAACAAGTAGCAACTTTCTTAGGAGGAAAACAACAAATGAAGTTGTTGGTTTGTGCCATATGTATAATTTATTTAGCAAATGTTTTCTCTGTTATAATTTAAATCTCACCATAAATAATGTATGTAGTTAGTATTCATTAAATATACCCGGTGTATAGGTTTGATTTTAAATTTTTCTGTTAATTTTCATTTTATTAGTGAATGATTCAAATGACCTCAAACCTGAATATTTGATCACCTAGATAATTATAATACACATTTTAAGCCAGCATCTGAAATGCTACTGGTAAATATAATTGATAACTTGCCTCCCCAAACTACTTAGCTCTTTCTTAAACCATTCAGGATGTGCTAATAGTTTCTCCAATGTCTTCTCTAGTGCAAACACATGTGTCATTGCTGTTCTTAAATATTCTAGTATATGTACACTTACAACTAAGATTTTACCTCCTAAAACTTTTGTCCTTATAATCTTTATGTGAAATGTTGCCAAACCCAATTTCAGTTGCTTGCCACTTGAAGTCCAATATACAAGAGAACAAGAAGTGGTACAAGAAAACACAGATTCATTCAGTTGATAACAATCAAAGAAGATAGTCCACTTAATTATTTAAAAAAATTTTTTTTTCTTTCTGGGTTGGATTAGTGTCTTATCTACAGCTGGTTGGAAAAGTAAATTAGAATAAAGTGAGCCCGAGGGAGGATGGAATAGATAAGTTTCAGGGATCATTTCAAAGAACCTATTGTTTTCATCTCTCCCTTCTTATCTCTCACACCTCCATTCATAACTGGACAGAGTTCAGTCATATACACAGTATACATGTTTTAAGATTGGAGTAGAGCTAGACCCAAGGGGGAGTAAGAGGTTACTAGATGAATGTTTGAGGAGCTGGAGAGGGGGCAAAGCTCTTGCTTGCATTCAGCTGATCCCTATTTGAATTCTGCCACCACAAATGGTCCCTTGAGTACCTTCAAAAATGTAAGCCCTGAGAAACACTAGGTCTTACTCAAAAAAAAACAAGAATGGAGTTTTTAAATTCTATTACTTGCTTACAAAAATAATAAGGTGATTTAAAATAAAACACATTTGTAAAGAAACCTTAAAATCATGACCCCAAACTGCTGTTTGGGAGATAAGGAATGCAAAATGTAGAGATTATCCCAGTTAGTTATTTTAGCACATATTTCCTGAGTCCAGTATTACATGGCATTAAAAGAGATAAAACAAAAGAATAGCAGTTCTGAAAAATGACAAACCCCTTGACCTTAGATTAAAAAACTCATTAAGCGGCAGTGGGGAAAGGTGTGTGGGGAGGAATTTCTCACTACAAGTGACTTAGGGGCACCTTACTGGTACAGATTTGTGAACACATAGGAGGCAGTTAGGTACCTCAATACCATAAATTCTAACATGGTTAGAAATGCTAATAAAAATATGCTAATAAAATTGTAACAATAAAAGTATCCTAATAAAATCAATAAATAAGCAATTTTAATTAAAATCCTAGAACTTGCAAGAAAAGAAGGTTGTTAAGAGTAACAGAGTCTATAATATGCCTCCCCAGGATTGCTTCTAAGGTGAGGCATGGAGATTTAAGGGAATTCCTCTTACTCTTCAAGTGAGTAATAGAGACCCAGTTATTATTCGGAGGTAACCAAGAGGATCAGTTATGCAGATTCAGAGCCAGAATTCCTGGATTCAAGCCCCACTTAACTATTGTTCATCTGTATCCTTGGATAGGTTGCTTAAACTTTCTTTGCATTGGTAATCTTACCTATAAAATTGAACTAGTAATTGTAGTCACCACAAAAGGTGATTTGAAGATTAAATGAGTTGACACATATAAAACCCTTAGAGCAATGCCTCACACTCTGAATAACTTAATTTTAAAAGTCACATTAAATATGTGCTGATTTAAATGTAATGCATGATTTTAAATATCTGCAAAAAGATTTTCTGTAGTAAAGCAAAAACACAGAGGGCATATAATTATGTACAAAACAAGCAATTTGATTTCATTTTTACTTAGATTTTTATACAGCTTTCCAAGTCATGAAGTCACCCATATGTTTTGTTCACTGTTACTCAGTGGTAATCGAATATCCTATTACTGGATAATCAATTATTTTTTATAGTAGCAAAAAAGTCATGAATCAAATAATTTCAAAACATGCCTTTAATATAATCATGATCCTTATACTACTTTTATATATAAATATGTGGGTAATACGAATCAAGAAAGTTATAATTTAAAACTCCAATCCTATTAAAATTTGCAATATGGTTTGTGTCATAATAAAAATTCAGTCTAACATCAGGCGTCTTTGGCAGTAAGTTCCATTGTCAACAAGATACTTCTAGTTAAGAAGAAATATTTTTGCCCATATGGTAATTTCCAGTAAAAAGAAGTACATTACTGAATATCACTGAAGTTAATTGATGCAGATGGCATGCCACTGCTATCTGGAAGTGGCAGGAAAATTATGTTTAATTTTGTTAGCCTCATACCATTCATTGAATCTAAAACAAATCTAGATTAAGAAATGCTACTATTTTCATAAATGCTGATCACTCCTCTGAACTTGTGTTCAGTTCATTATCTCAGGATAAAATAATTTGTTTTTGAGCATCTCCCCACAAGTATCTATTTTAGCCTTTTTCTATTTGGATCACGTCTGGATTTTTTTCTTCAAAAACTAAGTCTGGTTGTTGAGTGGAACGCATCCTATGATGCTCAAAAGAGACACCTCACAGAGCTCAGGGGTCCACGTGTAGTGCCAAGGATTGAACCAGGGTCATCCACGTGTAGTGTTAGAATCTTACTTCCAGTACACTCAGGCTCTTCCAAATTTGATTGAGGAGTGAAGCAAAGCATAAGCAGAAAAGAATGATGTTGATACTCTCTTACAAGTATATATTACACCATTGTTTTCTTCATAAAATGCTCCTGCACAGTTGCGCCAAGCCAATTTCACATTGCTAATATTCCTTCACTTGTACAGGCTGCCTTCTTCCCCTTGGCAGTTCTCAGTTCTGTCTGCCTATCTCAGGTTTTTTTTCACTGGCCATTGTATGTTCTCTCACTTTGTTTCTTTTCACTGTACTTATTCATGAATGGGGTCATCCAACAGCTATCTTTCTCTTTCTGCCTCACTTTGCTTAGCCTGACACCCTTTCTGGATCATTTCTCATTTAGAAAGCAAAATATAGCTTGAAACAACATCAATGTAATCATTATATAGATATGAGCAGTTTCAAAGATGGTTAAGAACAGTTTCAGGGGCAGGTATATAGTTCAGTGACAGCACATGCCTCACATATGTGACACCCTGCATTAGATCCCCAGAAACTACCCCCCCACACCAAATCAATTTCAGATTTACCACAAGACCTATTCTTACATGTGCAAGTTCATAAGAGTACAAAAGATGTATTATTAGGTAGGAATAAGAATCTACTCAAAAAGCTATTTTGGAAAAAAATCTATTTACTATAATTTATTGTTTAAGAAAATATCCACTTTGATTATTTTACTGTGGTGTTTTTTCTTTTTGTTTTTTCTTTTTGGGTCACACCTGGCAATACACAGGGGTCACTCCTGCCTTTGCACTCAGGAATTACCCAAGGTGGTGCTCAGGGGACCATATGGAATGCTGGGAATCAAACCCAGGTCAGCCACGTGCAAGACAAACACTCTACCTGCTGTGCTATGTCTCCAGCCCCTGATTATTTTACTCTGGATGAAACAAAGTGACAGCATAATTCCAATTTGCCTGGGACATGAGAATTTCAGTGTGCTAAAACTCTAGAATTTAGAGTGTAATATAAAGCATAGTAATAGTCATTTTTACTTTGTTATAGGCTATGAGCATTTTATACGAATACTAAGCTACAGTAAAATACAAAAATTAATTATTTTACAAAATTCTTTTTACTACATGGCAGTCTGAGTAATGCAGAACTTTGTGATCTAAACTCTGGGCTCAATGGGACCCGGGAGCAAAGATCCTCTGCCTGCCTCCCCAGTCTCCTGTGACCCAGGGGTCACGACCATAAGCCACCTGCTGCTGGCACCAGAAAATCTTCTCATTGGCCACCGACCAGAACTCACAGCCATTTCTCCCAGAAAGGAGCATAAAATGAGGCCCCCATAACCATGCCACTGGATTCTACGCCAGGCTGTTTTCACCCGGGGCGCCCGAGAGGGGTCCTGTGAGAGCCCTCCCCACCCCAAGGGACCCAGCCCCGGCAGCCAACCTCCACAACCCAACTGCCTCAACTCTCCAGGCCATTTTCCACATGCCGGGCTGAGCCGACATATGAGTGAACATATTCCTGGACATCTCATAAGACAATCCCTAGTCAATTTCCACAATTACCACACCATGTCTGATGGGGTTCAGACAGTAGGCAACAAATCATAGAGGGAAATATAAATATATATATGTATATATAAATTCCTCACTGGGAACACCTGTAAAGGTGATTAGAAACCACCCTAAAAACCTCCATCCCTCTTGGAGAGCCTGGCCAGCTACCGAGAGTATCCTGCCCATATGGCAGAGCCTGGAAAACTACCTGTGGCGTACTCAATATGCCAAAAAAAATAACAATGATGGTTCTCATTCCCCTGACCCTGAAAGAGCCCTCAATATGCCATCATGCTACACTAGCACCCGACAGAGATGAATGGAGACATTACTGGTGCCCGATTGAGCAAATCGATGAACAACGGGATAACAATGATACAGTGATACAGTGATACATGGCAGTCTAATAATGGGGTGCAGATAGTTGGGCAAAAAAGAAAAGTAAATGTTTAAGAAAAGCATTTAGTGACAGCTGTTGTCAAATATATGCTTATTGTGTCTTCTCAAATCTTTCAAAAAATATATGCAATGCATAATATCATCCTCATTTCAGAGGTGCAGAAACTTAGCTAAAATAATTTTCCCCAAATCATAACAGCTAATACATGGCAGAGCTAAAATTTTAACTTTGCTTTTCTTCAAAGCTATTTATCATACAAATAAAATTAGAGGATATTGATTTGCATTCTGTTATTTTATTAACTTCTTGGCCTAGAATAATTGTTCATGTCTTTCATATACACTTCGTAAAGCAGACTTCAAACAAGGGAACAAGGTGTTAGCCTTCCATAGCAAATGGCCATTTGCTAATTTCTGTTCTTTCCACTGAATGTCCCACAAGAATAAGGCTCTTCTATTAACTGAGGATGTTTCTCCAGAAACCAGAAGACTACTAGAAACATAATAGGCAATTAAAAATTTTTTGATGCATTCTGTTTATTCAAGGTAATTCTTGCCCAAGTACCAGCTTGCAATGGGGAGAAGAATAGTAGCATTAAAAATTAGTAAAAGACGGGCCGGAGCGATAGCACAGCGGGTAGGGCTTTTGCCTTGCACGCGGCCGACCCAGGTTCGATCCCCGGCATCCCATATGGTCCCCCAAGCACCGCCAGGAGTAATTCCTGAGTGCAAAGCCAGGAGTAACCCCTGAGCATCGCTGGGTGTGACCCAAAAAAGCAAAAAAAAAAAAAAATTAGTAAAAGATTACTGCAGTAAATCAAACAAGGAAATATAAAGAAAATATGCATACTGATAATTGGTTTTGTGTAGAATCAGCCTAACTTAACCAAGTATGAACAGGGTGAACAGGGGCTTGATAAAGTGAGAATCCTACTATTAACGTAGTTTCAAACTTAAGTATCTAAATGGATGGTGTTATTTTGGTCAAAATAGGGAAGAATATAGGAGGAGAAGGAAAGTAAGTAGATGTGTTAAAATTTTTTATTCAAACTCACTGAGAATGAGATTCATTTGCAATTTGTTTACTTTCTTATCTAATCATCAGGGAACAGTATAAAAAAAAGTTCTGCAATTTTTGTATTTAACTGGTGAATAAAAGTAATTTGATTAATTGCATATTTCTTCAAATTTAAATCAGCCATATCTCTTCAATGCCTTAAGGAATAATGGGATTATTTCATTAATTATCAAAAATATTAAGACTATAATTTTAATTCACTATCTCTTTAGTAGAAGAGAGGGAGGGAAAAGTTGATTAACTACTTCTAAAAAATCATGAATTAAACCTGGGAGAAACTATTACAGCAAACTGTTAATCTATGTTATCTCACAGAAATCATTACCTTTTTGACAAAATATAAATGTGATATAATGATGTGTAAGAAAAATTGTTTTAAATCTGTAAAAAAGCTTAAAGGTGTTGATATTTGTTTAGGTTTTAATATTGCTGATGGCACATTAGAAATCACCCAACTAAACACAATATGCTACACCCAGCAATAAGTCATTAGTGATATAAGACTGCTAAACCTCTGATTCCCTTTCTTTCACGCATCTTCTTTGAGGCTTAAAACAAAAACAACACCACCACTAATTCACTCACAAAGTATATGCCCCTAAATTTCCTCAGTATATTTTTAAAAATTTCCTTCCTCTGAAAAAACAAGAAGACGCTGTCTTATGATGTGTCTTCTCAACATGGCCTACACCAAAATCATCTGAATTATTGGAAAGCTACAAATTTGAAATCATTAGTCAATAAAAATTTCAATTAAAGAAAATGATTGTTTTTCCTTAAAATAGGAAAAAATAATATGGTATTTTGTGTCTCATTGTATTCAGAATATAAATATGTGGTTTCTTGGAAGATCTTAATTCCAATGCAGTTATAATTAACTAAAAGCCATTCCTGGGCTATTTTTGAAAGAATACTATGTAAATTCATTTTGTGGGATATAAAACAAGACATAAAACAAGATTACCAATATCCTTCTCTCTCCCAACCACATACATGCTGAACACCATCGTTTTATAATTCCTTCTATATTTATATACATTGATTATAAAAGTATGAACTGTAAAATTACCTGTAACCTTTACAATAGACCTGACTTCCCTATGGAAATCTACTAAGAAATAAATTACAGGGTAGACGGCAGAAAATTCTTTAGTATATGATTTCATAGTTTAGTAACAGTTGCTCTCAATGGATACTCCTGTACAAAATATAAAAGATGCAGAGTTCAGGTGTGAAACTTCTAATTCACAAGAAACTAGGGGAGTCATCATTTGACTATCTAATGAGACGAAAGTTATCACTGATGAAACTGAAGACTGAATAAAGCATCTCCCAATGAGTTATAGATAGAACTAATTTCAAAGTATTTGTATTCACATAGACTCAAATTTGTTGAAATGCTTTATTTAGTGTTACTTTCTTAGGAAATGTGAAATCAATAACAGAAATCCCTCTTTTTCTCTGTGAAGCCCGTACTCTGCTTTTCGCATGGGAAGTGACTTTGAGACACCCATGAATGGAGATGCAAAGCATCTATGGGAATATAAGAAAGAAAAACAGGACAATAAAAAGGCAAAACAGGCACATTTCATAGCTCCGACAATAGATGGGAATGGAATGAAACTACTGGAATTGTCACTGTGGGAGACTTTGAAGGAACAGGTGCAGTGGATAAGTTCTGGGGAGATGCATGGTGAAATCAGAGTGTGAGACAAGTTGGGAGATAATCTTTGCGGACAAATCCCAAAAGAAAAAGGCAGGAGACAGTAACTGAACAAGTACAGGGAATAATGTCAGTTGGTAAAGCTGAAGATAAGGCTTAATTTGGAAAGGTGAAGTCTATCAATGGAGAGGAATTTGATAAAAAGAATTAGTACTATTGCTTTGATTCTTCAATCTTGTATAGAGGTCCCTGTGGCATAAAGAGTCTGAGATCTGCTATTTAATAACTCTTTAGCTCTTTAACTAACTCCTTAGCTCTATTTACCAGCTCTTGAACTCTGAGTAGTTCAGTGTTCTCTATATCCTATACCGTAATTGGGATAATAATCACTGTCACTGTCATCCCATTGCTCATCGATTTGCTCGAGCGGGCACCAGTAACGTCTCCATTGTGAGACTTGTTGTTATTGTTTTTGGCATATCAAATACTACAGGTAGCTTGCCAGGCTCTGCCTTGCGGGCGGGATACTCTCGGTAGCTGCCGGGCTCTCAGAGAGCGGCAGAAGAATCAAACCCGTGTTGGCCACATGCAAGGCAAATGCCCTACCAGTGTGCTGTCACTCCAGCCCGGAATAATAATAGCATGTAACAATATGTCACTTTATTCTAAGGAGACAAACACACTTATGGAGAAAATAGATCTTTTGACTTTAAACATAGTTTAAATATAATTATGACAGCAATGATCAAGATAGACTGAAAAGCAGTGAGACAATGGGAAGGAGAATGATTCAACTTACCCCTTCCCGCCACACCCCTCCTCGCCCCAACATTCATGACCCATCATTATTCAAACTTTAATGTTGGTCTCAGGGCATTTTATTTCTTTTTTACTTATTTGTTGTTGGGTGGGTGGGGGTGTAGGGGCGGGTCCAGGAAGTGAGGCCGAGGGTCCCTTCCTGGCTGTATTCAGCCATCCAGAGAGCAGTCTGATGAGAGCTCCTAGGATGTGCAGTTAAGGCCCCAAGTTGCCAACGATTGCGAAGGCCTCACCCATTGGTTCTCAGGAGACCATGTGGCGCTGGGGACTTTGAATTGGGGTCAGCTTGATGAAAGCTACGTGCCTTTTCCCCTGTATTATCTCTATGTCCCTTCAGAAATTTTACACGTATGAAAGTTATCTTTTAGAGATTGGAACAATAATACAGAGATTAAGGTGCTTGCTTTGTGTATAGGAAACACTGGTTTGATCCCTGATGCCACAAATGGTCCATCAAGTACCCCTGAGCACAGAGCCCGGAGAAAGCCCTGAGAATAAATAGAAACAAATGATTTTTTATTTTCCCACCCTGCTAGTCATGTGTTTGCATCTCTAAGCTCTCTGAACTACAGGCTAACTAAAAGAATCCATGACAGACTTTTAGATTTAGGACCTGAATCAATTAGATCCTAACCAATACTTCATAGTTTAATCGTCTTGTGGTTTAATTTTATCTCAGAATTTTCTGGTATTTGACATTGGGTAAAACTCATGACTTTGAGGAGTAGGGGAGAAATTCACCATTTGAATTTGATGTAAAACTTTTTTGAACTCTGATATGTGTGAAAAGTTGGGAGTTTTATTACTACTTTTAACCTTTATCAGATCTTTCCTTAAAATAAGGATTAAAAAATAAAATCTAGCAATTTAAAACATTGTACTAATTTTTTGTTGTCACCCTTTCTAACCCCCACAGCTTTGAGTTCATAAAAGACATATGAAATATGTGATACCTAATATGATCAACATTGATACTTATGATTTCTTTCCAAATTTTCTTTATACTCCTGAGAACTATCTCTATTCATACTGCAGATAGAATTGATACAAATTCCAAAGAGAAGAAAGAAATAGAAGTGAAAAGTAATTTTTATGCATGTTTATTATGGATAAATATTGTTTCCCCTTCATCTGAGATGAGCTTATCTTTTAAACTTGAGCAACTGAGCAGAACAAATAGATTCTTTTCTTTGAAACAAATCAAAGTTATTTATGCTGAATATGCTACCTAATAGAGGTGTATTGGGAACTGCAACAATTGCAAATAGATATGATAGAAAAGAAATAAATGATGTTCAGTTTCTGGGTTTAGCTTCTGCTCTAGACTACAAAATCAGTTACTTATTTTTCATGTACTGCAATCATTGTTCTGTTGATCTAATCTATGTCCAATAGAGAGAAGATCAAGAACTATTACAAATCCCACCGACTTTGTAGCATTCATCAATCTACTGGCATTTTTCTACTTAAAATCTCTTAAAAATAGACTGTGACTGATGGTTTATGATTTCTTCTAGAGAATTTATAAATTTATCCTTTCTGCTTTGTCTTAGGAATATTTCAGAAAGGCCTGATCTAATGTAATTCAGTCATAATCACTATACCACTGTACAGAAGATGTGCCACGACTGCTATGACAGCTACAGTTACTGCTTAAAACCCTGACTTTTGCTTGATTATATTTGAAGGAAAGCTCAGGACAAAAGAACATAATGCAAACAAGTTATTGTAGGGCTTTAAAAAAGGAAATGCTTATTTCTGTTGTGATTCATATTACCTTTATGAGCTCAAAATAAATAGTGACATGAAGAATTAAGAGATACTTATGTAGAATGTGAGAGCTTTAGTAGGAGCATGTTGGAAAATAAAGTTGTACTAATAAAACACAAATCATGTAATCGCTGCCACAGCTAGAAATCTCTAACTGCAAGTACAATATTTCTATAATTGCTCTCACTCAAATGTATTTATCGCTCTTTTTGCAGGTAGACCAGTAATGATTGTGGTGGAATATATGGAAAATGGATCCCTAGACTCCTTTTTACGGGTGAGGTTTTATTTTCTGATGGCATTTAAATAAGTTATTCTAAGTTGTAAATGTAAATAAGTTATCATGAATTGAATTTTACAAAATGTCAATTTTTTTCATGAACAATAGTAATATTTTCTCTAAGGCATATATCTCTGGTACAGTGATATATTTGAATAGTAGTATTTTCTCTAGGATGTACATCTCTGGTACAGTGATGTGTCAGAATAGCAGTATTTTCTCCAGGGTGTGTACGTCTGGTACAGTAATACGTTGGAGCAGTGATTCTCAAACAAGGACCATATGGTCCTCTTTATGGTCCCTGGGATATTTCAAGGGGGCACAGGGAAAAAATCACATAAAAAGAGGCCATGGCTCAAGACTAGGGGGCCAGCCAGTAGGAAGGAGGCCAGAAAAAGAATACAAAATGGAAAGGGAGCACAGTTGTGGAAAGGTTGGGAAACTGCATCAGAGGACACAGAGGGAGTCATAAAATCAATTTCACTTTTAAATCACCTGCCATATTAATATGTATATATTTCAAGTGGTGTTATAAGGAGATTAAAATTATTCATCTTCCTTTATCATATTTAATTTCAGTATATTTCACACATTATCTATAATGCTGAACCTCTTAAATTGATGTATATTTCCCAGTAATGAGTGTTTCACAAAGAGCTAGTTTCTCTGCTGTGTCCCTCTTGTTTCAATTGGCTAACTATTCAGGACAAAAAAAGAAAACGTGTAAACTTCAGCAGAGATTTGTTTTATAACAAAAGTAGGAAAAAAGCAATTACTAGAGTAAACCTTACGCAGCTCAGGAGAGGCTACATATTTGCCTGTCATATTGTTTAATACTTGTATATTTATAATAAAGTGGCAGTTTTTCTTATAAAATTACTGGTTTCTTACCATTTGGGATGTGTTATATTGCTTTTCATCTTCATTTTATGCAAATAAATAATCTCAAAAATTCTTTATTTTTTATTCCATGTTTTTTGAACAAGATCTGTGTGCATCTTACCTTTTTCTTGTGATCTTGTTTTCATTTGTTTTTTCTTGATTTCCTGCCCTCTTCTTTCAACTGCTCTCAATATTAGCATTGATGATGTATTTACACTGTGACTGGATTTGACGTCCAGATCCAATTCCACAAGCTGAATTCAGCAAAATTGTCATGTTATTATAAAGCAATACTCTTGGCACAATGCATACTCTCGAAGAAGTACACTTTTTAAGGCGAAATGAAATTCATAGGTGTTTGGGGACATGAACTATTTGTTCTTTTCTGTGGCCCTTCTCACAATGTTATTTTATAGGTAATATTTATTTCTCTTGCAAATGTGCTAAATTATTTTAGAATAACCTATTGAAACAACCTATAGTACACGCAATGCATATGTACAGTGCCCTCCTATTATGTTTATACAAAACTCATTTTTATCAGCTACATATCAAAATGACTTAGTATCTAATGATACTTGGTACATTTTTTTCATCAGATATATCCTAGAGCTGAATATAATGACAGATAATATAGCACATGAGCAATCAAAACTGCTGCTGAAACATTGAATCAAATGATTGCCACAAGCAAATTAGAAGAGATCAGATACACATTTCATTCTGCTGAATCATGAATTTATTCACAATGGAGACGTTACTGGTGCCCGCTCGAGCAAATTGATGAACAATGGGATGACAGTGATACAGTGATAAAGAGAAAATGCTTTTAATATTGCAAGGGGGCTCCCAAGTGATGCTCGGAATGCCCAGGAGTGCCACCTACAATTCTTGGGCAGCCATGCGAGTGGTTCATAGCAAGGATCTACTGAACGATTACTGAGTCAGGAGTTGTCTGGGCCACCCCAGCTGTGCTTAAGAACCTCCAGTGCTGCACTCAGAAATGCTAAAGAACTATATAGTGCCGAAAATTAAACCAGGCAGGAGTCTTAGCCACTGTGCTATATTCTGCCCCCTCCCAAAAGGATATTTTATTAATGAAACATTTACTTATACACATCTCAGTAAATGTTACAGTCATATATTTCATATATTCTTATTATTTTGGTCTTAGGGCCACAGTCAGCGACACTCAGGGTTGACTGCTATCCCTGCACTCAAGAATTACTCCTGGGGGTGCTTAGGGAGTCATATAGGATGCCAGGGTCCGATGCATAAAAAGCAAGCACCTTTCCTGCTGTACTATATCTCTCCAGCCTCTTATGTGTTAAATTTTAAGCTATGGGCTGGAGAAATGGTGCAGAAATTAAGTTATGTGCTTCTTACACTGCCTACCCCAGTTAGGCTAGCACTGCATATGCTATGGAATCATCATTTAATCCCCTAAGCACAGAGCCAGAGTAAATCTGAGTGCAATCAGGTATGACCCCCAAAAAACCAAATGTTTTAAGCTAAAATTTTTCAGCTTTTATATTCACAATGTAAAAAAGTCACTGCAGACTCTGGGCAAAAACAAGTTTTTAATTGAGGCAGCTAGGGTTACTGCTATCATAGGAACCTTAACATATTTTATCTCTCTGCTCCTTCTCAGCTTGTGACCTTGCAACTTAGGCTAGTTATCATCTTCTCTGTGCCTCTATTTACTTACCTATGAAAATGGAGATATTAGCAGTAGCAACTCCATATTATTGATTTAATGATTAACTAAGTTGATAACTTTAGAGAATAACTTCTGACACGTTGGGATTGATAAATATGTAAATTCAAGTCTGTCTCATAAACTAAATTCTCATACAACATGAACTCGGTATTTTTATTAAAATACTTACTACTTCTTATAAGTTCATTTCCATCTCCCCATTTGGTCCCAGGTCACCTCTCTACATAGAATTTGTTACAGTAAATATCCTATGAATGGAGAGAAAAATCATAATACCAGCACTCCCCTTAACCCATCTTTAATATTCTTACCCTTCTTTCTAATCATATATCTTTTATCCCAAAAGCTCAAAGTGCTTTATAAACTTCATATCAATAGCAGATATCCCACTCCCTATGGCAAACACAATTATATATATATACATATATAACAGATTCTCAAAAGTAAAGTCATTTTTCAAACTGCTGCTTCAGAATTTGATCATCGCAGCCTCTGTGCACACAGAAAAGCCAAGGTAGGGAAGTGCACTGCATAGGAGGGGAGCCATCCACGGCTCATTAATAGCGTTCTGTGCTTACTGGAGGCAGAGAAGATTTCCCTTTGGTCTCTACACTATTTGAAAATCACTTCAATTTACTATTTAATATATGAGGGAGAGATAGCACAGCCAAGTACAAGATTACAATATAGTGCCAGTGGTGGTAGCTGACAGGTGATACTGTGCTAGATTCATAAATCTTATACAGTTAGGAAGTCTTCTGGACATTCCTTCAGATGCATATGAGTATATTATAAGGAGGCAGTGTGAGTTAAGTCCCTATGTTTATGCACGGAGGTGTGAAGAAAGACGTGTGGGTGGATTTGCTCGTTTTGCTTGTCAGATTTCAGTTATTCTGAATTATAACACCACTGCTTTCAGTTCATGAGATACTGTGCTCAAACTGCAGCCGCCTGTCCTACCCCAAAGACTTCAGTGCGAAAGGAAACAATACGTATCCATTATTTGTGAAGCACAGTCACAAGCATAGTATTATTCTAAAGACAAAACAATGAGAGAAATTAATAAAGACCAACAACAGGATCAAGGAAACTGAAATGTGCTCTGGAAAGGATGACAGGGTGTTTGGGAACAGGAAGAGCATGGGGAGGTTGGGATTACCAACCAACACAAAGGACGGTATGGAACTTGATTTCAGTCTTCAATTAATGGAAGGGTCAAAGAGAAACAGTTCAGTGGACTGAGCGTGTACCTGGTATGCAGGAGGCCCAAGTTCTGTTCACAGTATTGCATGATTCCCTGAGTGCCAGCACAAGCTACTCTCGAGCACAGAGCCACAGGGTGGCCCAAGCATCACTAGGCGTGACCTAAAAGGAAGTAATACAAATTAAATCATAAATTGAAATGAACTGAGTGAAGAGGAAAGAACACACTGAAAAATAACATAGCAGATGAAGCTAGGAAGAAAGTAAGATATAAACCAATTGGATATCTGGGGGAAATATTCAAAGTATAAGAACAGTAAGTACTATTGCCCCGAGGTGGGAGTTTTTCATAGTCATATATGCACAGAGTAGTCTCTATGCTCATAACTTACGCCTCTTTTTCCTAGGAGAGTGCTGATTCATAGCTATTTTCTCTTCATTATTATTATTTATGACCCATATACTACATGGTTAGGAAAATAAAATATATAGCCACCTTATCGTGATGGCTATGGGAAAACTACAAGGGGAAGTTTGGTGGATTATTTCCTTTAATGGAAGTAAGGAAAGGCTTAACTCTTAAAGGGAAAATTATTTTTACCTTTATCTGTACATTACAATCATTTAACTAAGAGCACTTTTAACAATAATCCCTAGTTCCAGGCCAGATCCTAGATCAATGAAATCAGAATCTCCTGGGTGTGGAATCATGCATCTGAATTATTTCAATGTGTGCTCAGGTGCACCTGATATGCAAGAAGTTGGAAAACTACAGAAATGGGACTGTGAAATCATGGCAGTGATTTTGGGGTTTCTCTGAGATTAGATAAATATGTAGCTTTGGCATATAGACATAAATAAAATTATATGTTTAAAGTATCCAATTTTAGAAGAGATACAGTGCGATATGAATGAATACAAGGAAATAGGAAGCTTTTGCAATAATTCGGGTAAAGAAATCACAATACCTAGGGGCTGGAGAAATAACACAGAGGATAAAGATGCTTCTTCTGCATGCAACAGAATCTGATTCAATCTCTGACAGCACCTACGGACTCCAAGACACTGTCAGGATTGATCCCTGAGCTAAGCCTTGGGCAATGCTAGGATTGATCCCTGAGCTAAATTAAGCCCTAAGCAGTGCCAGGTGTGGCCCAAAAGTTGCCCCAAAAGAGAGAGAGAATTGGAAGGGCATAAAGATAGTACAAAAGGCAAGGCAAAGAAGATTCAAGGATAACTGACCTATACAAAATAAGTTTAATAATAGGCAATAGCTATTAGTTAGGGTGATTGAATTGTGATATTAAATGGCTAATAACCTATAATTTCAATGATAATATCTGGTACATATTAAGACCTCAGTTATCCTTTATGCTAATAATATGTGTCAGATGATTTCACTAAGCTTTTTTTTTAAATTTTCTCTTTTTTAGGGCCTTTTTTTTTGAGTGAGTAAAAATTGGTTTAATTTTCACTGTCTAAAAAAATCTAGATATACCTCACAATATGAGTGTTTAAATAATATATATAGTGCATATCAACATTTCAAAAGCAAAGTGAGTCATCTGAAGAGATTCCTTGAACAAATGAAAAGCAAATATTAATTTAAAAAATTAAAGGGACCTTTTAAATATTTATGTACTCATATTATAAATCTAGTAAAGATGGCATTTTACCTTATGCTAGTTATATATTAATAATGAGATCTGTATTTTATTAGCAAACTTTTCTTGTAAATTGTGTTGTGTAAAATTATGTTTGTGTTAGGATATAGGAGTGAAATTAATCTCCATCACGTTCATTTTATATTCAACAGAATAAAAAAAGTGAAGTTGCATTTATTGACCAGTACCTGGTTTTAAGCCATAAAAAAATTGTAGTTAATTTTTACTAACCACATTTTTCTGGAAAAAATATTAAATTTCATACAGATCAGTGTTATTTTTCATCACACACCACGCTAGCTTAATGCTAAATAACATCTTTTTAAAAATAACAGTAAATATATAAATATATAAAAGTGTAGCATACGGGGAATTAAGCATTTGGGTGACTAAGTAATATTTTTTTTAAATATAAGGAACAGCATCAATTTCCAATAACCTAAATTTATCTCTTTAAACATATAGTACTTAAAATATGTGGTGTCAATTGTAGAACCTGGTACTACAAAATTATATTTTATAACCTTCCATATTATTTCTCCTTTTTGTATATGTACCTTTCCTTGTTTTTTTGAGTGCAATCTCTAGTTATGGTGCGACATAGAGAAATTCTGTATGTTTTTCTGAATTTCTCTTTGGCCATGATTTTCTCCTACCCTTGCTCTAGCGGGAAGGAGATTTTGGATATACAGGACTAAATATTAAATTCAAGCTGTGCTTCTCAACCATGTCTGAAAATACAAATCACAATCCTAGAGATATTTTACAAAATACATATGCAGACCCAACATATTTGTTGTGCCAAAAACTTCTCTTGGCAATTTGGTGAAACTCTATTGATGCTTCATCAAGACCTCAGTTCTATGACACTCTGCCCCAGAAACTAAACACCAAAAAAAGAATAAATATTTTGAACCTTGTTTAAATGCTGTGCATAGTAACCAGTAGAGATAACCTTCATAAGAAGAAGAAGAATAGCCAATCACAAGATTTGTAAACTAAAACTATATATTCAGATTCTCTTTAAGTCCTTAAGATTTTGAGGGCCAGAGAGAGTACAGCAAATAAGGCACTTGTCTTGCACCTAACAGACCCCAGTTTAATCCCCAACACCATGTATCCCCCCTCCCCCACCTCCCATACACGCCCTGCCCCACACTGCCAGGAGTGATTCCCTGAATGCAGAGCTGGGAATAAACCCAGAGCAATGCTGAGTGCCCCAAGAAAATAGCAAGCAAATTACAATTTTAAAATAAAGCAGTCATGTTTCACAAATTATAATTTTTTTCTTCCTAAACTTTTTAGGTATGTGAGAAATAACATCTTATCAATTGTAAAACCATAATTGAACTTAAACCATAACAGTCAATAAAGCAATGGGGAGAAGGAGAGGGTGGGAGGGTAAGGCCAGAGTTGACACAAGGATAGAGGTGGCAGTTTATGGGCACCTTTGGTGCTGACGGTATATAGTACCTTTGTATATTAACACTGTAAACTTATAATAGCCTTATTGCCTAAATATACTGGTATGTGTGTGTGTGTGTTTTAATGACATTTAACTTTCTTTTTGACTGAAATTTCTGATTCCTCTCCTCGTATCTTTTCTTTTCTCTACGTTTAAAATATTCTGCCCTGTTTAAATACAAAGTCATGATGAACATAAAAGAAAGAATTGAAAGACTTTGCTAAATATTCTACAGGAAATTATAGTTAATATTTTGAATTGGGGAACCCACAAGAATGAAGACTTCAGTAAAAAGTAGACAGTACAGTAATTTGGAAAGTGGGTTACTATAAGACAAGAAAAATATTCTCTTTTAAAATACATAAATGATCGTGGTCTTTCAAAATTGGGCGCATTTTAAAAAGTTATGCATGGTCAACTTTCTGATTTAGAAACGTACAAATATTGAATTTTAACTTTAACCTTGAGTCAAGAGATGATTCTTAAAGATCTATTGATCTGTTTCCTACAGTCACTTATAAAACAATAGTCCAGAACTCAGAATGCCATAAATATTTCCTTTAAAGATGTTGCTTAAACATCTAGGGAGATCCACTAAAGTCTATTTAACACAGAATACAATTTAAGGGATTAAATCCTGGAAGGGATAGGGAGGTCCCTTAAGGAAAAAAAAAAAAAAAAGGTGTTTCTTCCTTTTCAAGACTTGCCTTGGGCAATTTTGGGGGAGAGGGAAGAAGGGTTTGGGGTGGAGATGAGACCTCTTAAATGCTGCTGAGAAGTGATTCTCTGCCAATGGGCCTAACAGTTGAATTCTAAGGTCCACCAGATCAAAGTTTGGACACAGACTCAGCAGTCCCTTAAGGCCCTGCTAGGGCCAGGAAACCTTCAGAGCTATAATTCTAGGCAAAAATAAATGAATTAAACAAAACATAAATAAGGCCATTTGTCTGTGCCAACTACCCTTTTTTTCTCCCGTTCTTACACCAGGTCCTCAAATATTCAACTTTATTGTTTTAAATCCCATGTAATGGTACATCCTCCCCATCCTCTTAGCCCCAGACTCGGCCTATCTTTACCTTTCAGAATGGTCTGTAGCTGGGCCCTCACTCCCACTTTATTCTCCCATTGCACAGAACTTAGCGGATATAAGGTCAGACTGACTCAAACGAGTAGATGATTCCCATAAACTATTTTAATTTATTCATATGACTTTACCACTTCTGTATAAAACTGACATCCCAAATAAGACTTCTAAAAAATTATATAATGATATTAATGCAGCATGAGATCCACTCTTGATGATTTCTTAATTGTCTAATGCATTTTTTTTTGTGTGTAGCAGACCTCTAGAACATTCTCATCTTGGATAGCATGAAACTTTAGCCCAATGATCAGTAACTCCCCTCATTGCCCACTCTCCAGGCCCTATGACCCACCTTTCTATCTTTAAATCCTGAGGTCTGTTCTGTGAATTTTTCCCAAATAGAATTTTAATAGTAGGATTTCATGTCACAAAGCAAAGCATGTCACAAAACATGCTGGTCGAAGGCCGAGGATATTTTTAGACCAAAAGACAATTAGGCAGGCTTAGGTCAGCCCCTCACCGCTGAGGTTACTAGTACATTCTCCTCTTTCATCCTTCGTGAACCCTCTGGTTTCTGACAGCCTCTGAATTGCCCAGAATGGTATCTAGCAGCACAGATTAGGGGAAAAAGAGGCTTCCGAGGTGTCTGCTACTTGTATGCTTTTATAAGTCCACAAAAAAAAAGATTACTATTTGTGATCACTTATAAACAAGTAAAGAAATAGCCATTCTGCAGCTCAAGTGTTTTGAAAGGAATGATTTTACAAGCCTTTGTGTTTTAGACCTTTTTTTGAGAGACTAGTGTTTTGTTGTTTTTTTAATTCACCATCAGGAAACCCAAGAAAGTCTTTTAACACATCTGAATAACACTTTCATTACTTCATTCTGTAGCATTAACTATGTCATCCAATAATGCTAATTGCACCCTATTTGTGAGGAGTCTGGAAGCTGACTTTTTTATTGTGGGTAACTCACACATTTTATAGTGAGATAGAGTCTTTGTACGTGTTTGTTACGTGAAAGGCTTTCAGTTTTTATTAATTCCACTCAAGAGAAAAAGCTTATCATATACTGGGTACAGTATATCATTATTATTGATTTAGTTTTACAGAACATTGAGTTACTATAACTGCTCAGTCTATACGAAGGAGCATTGCACAACTTTAAGCAAGAAAACTGGTTTATAGTCAGGTCGACATACCTTTGATAGTCTCTTAAACTATTCTTTTTGTGGACTGGACATCATCATGATATGCCAGTGAAGACCTAGACATATCTGTAGCCATCCCTTATTCATTCTTCAGGAAGAATGTTAAGGGTCTGTTAGTCATAATCAGTCTCACTCTCAGAATGAAGATGGCTGCAAGTATGGTCAGTACTTCTAATACGCTCATAATTTTCTCAGAACATCTTCTAGTAAATCTTACTCTTCATTAATAGTGCTTCAAGAAAATACCCTACTAGTGAGTAAAAGCTCAAAGTGCTTCACTATGTTAAAAGAAAAGTCAATGTGGCCAGTTTAGTCTACCTAGTGAATATTTATTAAATGCCAGCTCTGTGCAGGAATAGACCTAACTATTAGCATTTCAAAGATGAAGTGTAATAGTTAAGCTTTTTGCCCTCAATATGATTAGTTCATGCCATGGGGAAGACAGACATCTCATATGTTGTTTCAGTCAGTGTTGGGGAAGACAGGGGGCTTTGGGAGCAATAAAGATAGAACTATGGTCCAGTTTTATACCCTAGTTTTCTTCTTAGCTCATCCTCCTTTTCAATCTATTTGCAGCTCCAGTTGATCCTTCTAAAGTAAGTCTCAATCCTGACTCAAGCCACCAGTATTTCTCTTACATTACTCTAATGGCTTTCAAACTGATCTCCTCTTCCATTCTTCTGGCACAAGTCAGATTGTGTTACTTTCCAGTTAAAAGTTTCCCCTAACTTTACATTACTTTTAAAATAATTTTTCAACTCTACTATGGCTTAGAAAGTTCTATCTTATTTTGTCTCTGCTTACCTCTTAAATCTCCCTCTCGCCCTCTCTCTTCCTCAGTAAGCTCTAGTCTTAAAGCTTCCATTTCTTAAGCAGGCTGAACTCATGCCTGACTTAAATTGTCATGCTTGGGACTGTTCATGGGTTCTTTCTTATCATATTCCTTTTTATATCACTTCATTTTACTCATTTTTTTTTAGTTTCTCGATGTTTAAAAGTATCTCATTTTTTAATTTCTATCTCCTGCATTTTATTAAATAGAGGAGCAGACTCCTTTGTGTTTTGCTCCCAGCATTTAGAGCCAATGCCTGTAGTAGATGCTCAATGTAAGTTATTGAAGAGAATATAGTTGGGGATTCAGGAGGATTCAAAAGAGAGAATAAAAGACAATAGAAAGTTATTCCTGGGAGAGTTAATTATATAAACAGAGCACACAAAACATTGATATAAGATGTAAGGATGAGATAAACAAAATAAAATTGGGCCAGAGTAAGGGACATAGAAAGAGAAGTGAGGATCCAGTCATTGCATTCATGTCACTTAATTCTGTCTTTAGAGGTTTATTGAAGGTCACTGAAGGAAAGATTTTAACCTACTGGCAGGATATTTTTGGTTTTGGATAAATTTAATGTATTTATTTTTAAAAATTAGTATACAGTAATGTGATATTGCGGGTGGCTAAAGAGGTGGGATGGCGGAGAGGGAAGGCACTTAAGTGGAGTGATGCTTGCACTAGTGGTGGGTTTGGAGTTAGAATATTGAATGCCTGAAACTCTCTTAGCAACTGCTTTGTAAATCAAAGTGACTATATTAAAGAAATAATAATACATTCTAGAAAAAGGACAAGAAAATCATTGTCAGGAACTTGCAATACTGTGAAGACAATGGGACATGCCATGGACTTCTCAGCACTGGTGGACGTTGTGCTGTTGGGTCTGAGAGAGTGTTTGAGGGAATGCTGTGCATTGTGTGAATAGCAGGCATCATTATGTATTGCTTTCAGAAATCATCTTCCTTCTGGGCAGGAGCACTCTGTCTGTCACTGAGAGGTTAAGCTCCGTGTTTCTCCTAAGTCAGATAGAGGGTGAAGAAAAAAAGCATGAAGACAAACTAAATCCTAGCTATTAAACAGCTCTGAGATGCAGTGTGTAAATATGCCACATCCACTCTCTTTCATATGAATCTGCCTTCCTAGGATAAAACCATATGTCATAAAATAAATTCATAGATTCCTTCTGATTAATCTCTAGTAGGAAGCCCAATGATATTAAATCTCAATTCTCTCACTTTTTCCTCCTCCCCTTATAAACAACTCAGTTCAACTAGAATTAATATTTATCAAGCCCTGACACAAGGCATGGCAGTATAGTTAACAATTGTGATAGAACTCTGTAAAGAGAAGAAAATACATGTCCTATCGTAAGAAAAGAAATGTGCTGTTTCATGCAAAGTAGTAGGAAGAATATAGCAGTAGCAACCAGTGCACTGCAAGATAATGTCAAAGGTTAGTCAGTTCAGTCACCATTTATTAGCCAAATACTATGTTCAAGGAAAACAAAGTGTCCTAAGTCATGCTTGAGACTGTGTTGGCAACTTTATAAAAAGGGAATGTAGATTTTGTTTAAAACAGAGAGAAACATAATTTGTAGGAAATAGATTTATACTATATCCTATGCATGAATAACTGGTACTGTTCTCAGTATCTCATCTTAAGACATAGATAAGTATATCCTCATTTTTTGGCTCATTTGTAGTGTTCTCTGCTTTATTGTCTGCTTGTTTTTTTTATTTAATGTTCTTTGAACTATTTAATACTTTGTTTTATTAAGCCAAAGTTTGCTACTTGAAACAGTCCAGACTGAGTCATTACCACAAAGTTTTGAAAAACTCATTTTTAGATAATTCCAATTAAAGATACAGACTCTGGTTTTAGACTACCAGGCATTAAATACTGACACAAGCGCTTATTAGGTAATTAGATCTCTTTGTCCTTAAGTTTGACTATTTGTCATATGATCTATAATAACTGCATATATGATAGAGGGTTGTTCACTGTATCACTGTATTGCTGTCATCCTGTTGTTCCTCAATTTACTCGAGCAGGCACCAGTAACGTCTCTATTCCTCCATCCCTGAGATTTTAGCAGCCTCTATAGATGAGTATCTATCCCAATGATTGGAGGCTTTTTCAGGGTCAGGGGAATGAGACCTATTGTTACTGTTTTTGGCATATCGAACATGCCACAGGTAGCTTGCCAGGCTCTGCCCTGCAGGCAGGATAGTCTCAGTAGCTTGCCAGGCTCTCCGAGAGGTATGTGTGTATGTATATATGTATATATACATACACACACACACATATATATATATATTACTCTCTCTGATTTGTTGCCTACTGTCTGAACTCCATCAAATATGTTGTGGTAATTATGGAAAATGGGTAGGAAGTGTTTTATAAATGTTGGTTCGGAAAGCAGCCTGGAGCGTGGTGGCAGTTAGGTAGTGGAGGTTGACTGCTGGGCTGAGTCCCTTGGGGCGGGGAGGGTTCTCACCTGCCACCCTCTGGCGAGCCCCGGAGTTTGGTGGCTTGGCTATGGAGTTGTTATGGGCATTAATTCAGGTAATCACTGCTAATATCTCATAATGTTGATGCTTTTGAAGTAGTGAAGAAATTTGAGCTATTTCTCCTTATAATTACAAGGCAGCAATTGAGGCCTTGGCTCGCAAAACTAAAAAAAGAAAGAAAGAAAAGGAAATAAAAAGAAAGAAGCAGCTTTGTATCTTCTTTTTTATAAACCTGAGATTTTATACACAGCTTGCATATATATAAATAGAGCTTTGTAATTTCTAGTAAACATTTGAAATATTCAAATGATCAAAACTTTCTCTTCTCATGTATATTTGGCCTTTCACCTCTAGGGGGAGAAAGAGCTTCTGATACTTCCAAAACTTGGAATTCCTTATGTTGAGAGTGATGAAATAGGTATTATATATTATGTAAATGAGGTGACTTTGGAAATATATTTGTGCTTGGGGACGAGTTGCCATGAGCGCCAACCATATGATTAGATAGTTGGAATTTCCTATCACACTTCCAAACCTCTATTGAGGGTATTCAGTTACCAAAGACAAGTGATATAATCAATCCTCTAAGTAATGACATCTCCATAACAACACAAAAGATGGTCTTAAAGTTTGATGCACACTGAGAAGTCATGGAATACAACATCTTTCCCCCATACCTTGCCCTACACATATTTTCCTTGTGGAAATTTCTCAATTATAGCCTTTTAGAAAAACAGGCAATTTGACCTGGTGAGCAAATGGGTTTCCTGAAGTATAGCAAATTAATTGACCCTGAGGAAGAAATCTTGGATATCTCTGATTTAAAGTCAGTAGGTAAGAAACAGGGGTGACAAGCTGTTCTTATGAGCCTATTTATCGCACTGTAAGTGGGGTGCATTTAGGAAAACTGAGTCCTGGATTACCGATTGGAGTCCAATAATTTGTTGCTATGGGAAATAGCCACAAACATTCATTGACATTGGTTTCCACCAAGCTAGACAGATTATAGGTAGGTAGGAGAGAGAGAAAGAGATTAGAGATAGAGTAGGGGAACTGAGTGAGCCTCAGGGACATGGGTAGAAAGTGTGTGCACTTCGGTATTGGTGAGGTAAGGAAACTATATATATATAAATATATATATATACATATATATACATATATATACCAATACCATGAATGTCAACACTATTATAGGCATAAGGCATAACCTAGATTATAATAGCACTGTAGCACTGTCATCCCATTGCTCATCGATTTGTTCGAGCGGGCACCAGTAACATCTCCATTGTGAGACTTGTTGCAAGCGGCCAACCCGGGTTTGATTCCTCCTTCACTCTCAGAGAGCCTAGCAAGCTACCGAGAGTATCCCACCTGCATGGCAGAGCCTGGCAAGCTCCCCATGGTGTATTCAATGTGCCAAAAACAGTAACTAGATTATAATAGAAATAATAAATTTTTATCTAAAAAACTACTGTAAAATATCTTACCCAAAATCTTAGAATTAATAGAGAACATTGTACAATCCCATGGAGAAGTGATTAGTATTCTCTATATATAAAAATCACTGTTTTAATGTTGCCACTGATGATTATTAAAATCCTGATTGCTATGCCGCTGATATGTAATCAATTCATTCTAGACTCTTTAATGTTTGTGACAAGAATAATTAAAATAATTTTAAAATAATATGCATGACATATAAGAGGGAACACTTACAAATTCATTTTACAAGACAGTATTTCCTGATACCAAAGTGAAACAAGAACATTACAAGCAAACTATAGATCAGTTTCCCTTTATTGATAGCTATAATTGCAAAAATCCTCAGCAAAAATTAGTAAGCTAAATTCAACAGTATGTTAAAATAAATACAAACCATGATCAATTGGGATTAATTCCAGGAAAGCAAGGATGATTTAATATCCATGAATAGACCAACTTTATATGTCATATCTATAAAATAAAGGATAAAAAATCGGGTGATTATCTTAAAAAATATAAAAAAAGAGGATTTGACAAAATAACACTTCTAGGATTTAAAAAAGTTGTTAACAACCTGGGTATCGAGGAAACCTCAAAATAATAAAGGCCATATCTGACAAGATTACAGTTAACATTATACTCAACAGGGAAAGCTATTTTCTTGTAAGATCAAGCCAAGGATGCTAACTCTAATTACTTTGATTCAATGTACGAGAAGTTCTCCTAGAATTAATAAGTTTTAACAGAGAACAAGTTATATGTGAAATAAAAACACAATACATTAACATTAGCATAATAAGGACTCAAATACTTCCTCCCATAAGGCTAACAATACTGAAATTCCATCTTCAGCACCAACGTAATCCCCCTAGCACCGCCAGGAGTGATCGCTGAGTGCAGAGCTAGGAATATACACTGAGTACTTCCATGTGTGGCCAAAACATACTCATCCCTCAATAAATTAAATATTATGTCAATATAACAAACTCTGCATGAGACCTATATGAACAATAAATCTCAGACAACTAAAATTCACAAACCAAATAAACAAATATGTTCGTGGATAGAAGACTTAACATTAAGGTGTCATTTTTTTATCATTCTAGCATATATTTAAATGAATTAATCAACATTCTTGAAGGTTCTTTTATGAATATTGATAAATTGATTCTGAAGTATGGAGAAGCAAAAGACCCAGAATGGTCACCACAGTATTTAAGGAGAAAAATGCTTGGCCACTAGTCAGCTTCAGTATTTATACTAAAAGTATTGTAATCAAGATTGTGTGGTATTGGTGAAAAGACGAGGAATTTATAAATTAGAGAGTTTATACTAAACAGTGTTGATTAGATTTTTTTTACATAGGCAAAAATAATACAATGGAACAAAGATAATCCTTTTAGTAATTCATATTAGAACAACTGACTGGAAACCCACAGACAAAAGACAAAAGCTGGATGAAATAGAATTTTACAACCTTTACAAAAATTCACTCAAAATGGGTCACAGACCTAAAACTAAAAGCAAAACTCTCTAATTCCTAACAGATTACATAGCACGTAAGTCACTGAAGATATGGCCATAATTCTTTAGGTACAATAGCGATGGCATGATCTATGAAAGAAATTGCTAAATGAAACTCATTCAGTAAAAACTTGCAAGAGACAAGTGTCAAGAGAATGAGAGGACAAGTTCTAGACTGGAAGATTGCAAAAGACACATCTAATAAAGGACTATCATCAAAATATATGAACTCTTAAAATTAAAAATTAAGAAGACAATTCAATTCAAAAATAATTTGCAGCTTTCCGAAAGACATTTCACTGAGGAAGATATACAGATGAAAAACAAACACATGTAAAAAGACCATAAGCACATGTTACACATCATTTACATTGGTAAATACACATTAAAGCAAAAGGATAGCAGTGCACATCTATTAGAATGGCAAAAATCCAGTACTGAAAACATGCAATGGTGCTAATGATGTGGGACCATTGGCGCTCAAATCCATTGTTAGAGCCAGGAGAGGGGGAGGTTGCAAAATTAGGCATATTCTTACCATATGTCACATTCACCAGCATTTGCCAAACGCAACTAGAAGCTGAGGTACACATAAAAGCCTGAATAACGGTGTTTATTGCAGCTTAATTTGTAGTTGCCAAAAGCTGGAAACAAACTGTTTTGCCTTCCAATAGGTGAATGGAAAAATCAATTGTAGGACAGCAAAAATACTCTGATACAATAATGGTAGGCACACACCATGGTATGTTTGTCCATAGCCATCAAAATGCAATAATGAAGCCATGAATTTAGAATGACTAGGATGTGATAATGTCGATTCATCAATTTTAACAAAAAAAAAAAAATGGGGGGGGCAAGGGGTCCGGGGAGGGTCAGGGGGGTGGAGAACATACTTTGTGGTACACAGGGCTTACTCCTGGCTCTGCACTCAGGGATCATTCCTGCCAGTGTCCAGGGGACCACATGGGGTGCCAAAGACCAAACCTAGGTCTGCCGCATGCCAGACAAGTGCCCTCCACACTGTACTATTGCTCTGACCTATCCATGGAAACAAACAAACCATTCTGGTGGAGAATAGTAACAGAAAGACTAAGGATGTGTGCAGCGGGGTAGTGTATTAGAAATTTCCCTACTTTCATCTTAATTGTGCCAGGAACCCAGAACAGTTCTGAAAAATAAGGCCTTTTATTTTTTTGGCAGGGAGGTGGGGTGGTTGGCAGAATACTCAGCAATTCTCAGAGGTTTCTCCTGGCTCTGTACTCAGTAATGACTACTGTCAATGCTCAGGGGACCATATGGAATGCCAGCTATCGAACCCAGGTCAACTGCATAGAAGGCAAGCACCTTCCCTTTACCTGCTATGCTCCCTGGCCCCAAAATAAGGTCTTTGAGAGAAATAGCTTGGTGTTTTTGCCAATAAAAAATAGAAAGGTGATTAAGTTTTAACCTGGATTTAATGAACTATAAAGATATAATGGTAAATGGTAAATAAGAATTATAAGAGGTCCCTTTATAAATGTTTATTTTGTGAACATATTTCTTAGTAATATTAGAAAATAACTGAGTGACATTAAAATTACAAAAGATACATATAATTATGGACTGGAGTGATAGCACAGCAGGTAGGGCGTTTGCCTTGCACACAGCCAACCTCAGTTTGATTCCTCCATCCCTCTAAGAGAGCCTGGCAAGCTACTGAGAGTATCCCACCCGCATGGCAGAGGCTGGCAAATTCAATATGCCAAAAACAGTAACAACAAGTCTCACAATGGAGACGTTACTGGTGCCCGTTCGAGCAAATCGATGAACAACAGGATGACAGTGCTACAGTGCTACATATAATGATAATAAGATTTTAATTATTGAAACAAGTCAAGGCCATGCCATGTGTTCTATTATGCAATACCACAAGTCTGAGATGTTCTGTTCTCATTTTACAGACTAGGAAACTGAAGCATTCCTTAGTTTTCATTCAGATATTTTATTAACATTTCCTAAATTTCAGAAATTCTGCAATGCCAAGAACTATGATATCAATCAACTTCACTTTCCTGTAGGCAAAATAACTATCTCTTTAAATTTAACATAATCCTTTCTAAGCCAAAAGAATTTGCACTCCAAATTCTACTCAAAGCATTGATATTCCTAATAGAGGAGATGTAGGTAGGATGTATGATAGAAGAGGCAGATTTCATCTAATTGTGTACTGTCTAGGAAGATAGATTGGAAACATAAAGAGCTAATAACACCAAAGATTTTCTTTGCTAGGTTATCTTTTATACATTAATTATACAGAAGAGCCTGCTTAAATGGATACTCTTCTGTGAAATGTTTCTTTTAAGAGACAGTTCTTTTCCTTACTCTGCACTTGAGTTGGGAGGTATTATCAGAGGCCTATCAAGGAGATTAGTTGATATGGTGAGACAGAGTTTATTTCATTTGTAATATATGCTTGGGCATTTAACTGACAGATGAATCATTGTATAAAACACTGTGTTACTATGATACAGTCAAATCATCCCTATTTTTAAGCTCCTCTATAACTTTAGAGCAAATATATCCATGAAAACTGCTTGGCAAACTGCTAAGACTCTGATTTCTGTTTCAAGGCTAGAGAACAAGTTTAGGCAGCAGGGCGCTTGTCTTGAACACAGCCCACTGTTTCAATCCCTGCATTACATGTGATCTGAGAATCCCCAGGACTCTGAAAACAGTCAGGAATAAGCCCTGAACACTGCCATGTGTGGCCACAACCACCCCTCCAGCCCCCGCAAGAAAAGAGTAATTGCACCGTTGTTTCTTTTGCACAAGATAATATAGTTCATAGTCTCTTACTTGATGCTCATTTTAAACATCATTTATAAATGTCTCCGGATGCTTTTTTTTTTTAATCGGCCATGTCTTGGGGCTACCATGATAGTGCAGTGGGTACAGCTTTTGCCTCACAGGTAGCCAACCCAGGTTCCAAGGTGGTACCCCATATGGTCCCCTGAGCCCTCAAGGTGTGATATCTGAGTACAGAACCAGAATAAACTCAGCGCAGCCAGGTGTGCCAACCCCCACCCCCACCCTGCCTAATAAGAACAATCTCCCACGTTTTAGAAGCAGACAAAGGTTTCAGAAATAAAAGTGCTGAAGTTGCAATGCAGCTGAGCCTGGTTGGAATTCCACTGTGCACACCTAGAGCAGCACCAGGAGTGCGGTCTCTGAGCTCGGCTTATGAGCGCTTCCCAGTATGGCCAGACACCAAATGTTCCTGCTTTTCTCTTACTCAATACAATATCCCATACAATTCATCAGAACATTGTAAATCATTTTTCACACTGAAGTTGGGTATTTGGTTTTGTTTTGGTTTTTTTTTTTTTTTGAGTACTATAGGTATCTGGTCTTGCTTGGATGATAACCTAATCTGTTTCATTTTTGGAAAACACATAACTTTAAAATCAGAACAAGAATAAAATGTGCCTGATCTGTTTTTCATGTTGTTTCCCTTCTTCTTCTTCTTCTTCTTCTTCCTAACGGGGAGCTAAAATAGTTCTGTTTTCATACCATTGCCAGCAACTTTTCTTTCTTGCACTATTTAATGTGAGAATGGAAAATTTTGCTTTTTTTTAATCATTGTTTATGTGCTTTATTTTTTTCCTGAAGCCTTTCTAAACTTTTTTCCTATACTCTGTCAGTTTTTCTTTTTCTAACTAATCAAATCATTGTTCATCATTTTCCCAGTTACCCCCATAGCTTTTCTCAAATCCTAGCTTTGATGGCCTCCTGCCCACCTGCATGACTGGGTCAGAGCTCAGAACTACAAAAAGTGAATTCTGTTTTCTTCTTAGTCATTGTTATTACCTTTTCTGACTTATGTGTTGTCTTCTTTCATAAAATTTTTAAAACAATTTCGTTCTGAGAGTTAATGTGCTTCATTGCTTTCAGCTAGATTTTCTTTTATTATTGCATCCTTAAATTTCATTTTTTTATTTTATTCATTTCAGTAAAAGGAATTCAAAGCTCTCACTTAAATTACTGCACACACCTATTTGCACCATGCACTCTACACTTCACTAAATTATTGTAAACTGTTGTGACTCTCTTTCAGAAACATGACGGCCACTTCACGGTCATCCAGTTGGTGGGTATGCTCCGAGGCATTGCATCGGGAATGAAGTATCTTTCTGATATGGGCTATGTTCATCGGGATCTAGCGGCTAGGAATATATTAGTCAACAGCAACCTAGTATGCAAAGTTTCTGACTTTGGTCTTTCCCGAGTACTCGAAGATGATCCAGAAGCTGCTTATACGACAACTGTAAGTTGACATGTCCTTTTGCAATATGAATTCTTTACTTGCATTGCCTTATTACAGTAATTGCTTTCTTTTAAGCTTTCTGCTTTCATTTCTCATGTTTCCAATGTAACATCATTGTTTGAGAACCTTTTGATTAATCCCACTACCTACTTAAGAAGAAAAAAAAAATCTAGGCACTGGAGAAGCAGTGCTGGAGTGAAGGAGCTTGCGGCACACGCCACTGACCCCTCGCACCTCATGTGGGTCCCCAGACAGTGCCAGAAATGAGCCCTGAACACCACCAGTTGTTGTCGCCCCCATCAAAAAAATCTAAATTTGATTGCCAGCTATCTTCTTTTGTACCGGAGCTTGTTTGTTTTGTTTTTGTGTTTGGGCTACATTTGGCAGTGCTTGGGGCCTACTCCTGGCTCTGCCCTCAGGAAATACTTCTGGCAGCTTCTGGGAACCTTATGGGGAAGGGGAGAAAGAGGCGGGGATTGAACCTGGTTGGCCTGTGCGAGGCAAGCACCCTACCCCCTCTGTGCTCTCTCTCCATCCCCAATACTAGAACTTTATCTTTAACATCATACGGTCCTTGTTGTGACTACCCTCACAATAAATTTGACTTTTGCCTGCACTACTTTTTTCTTCAATAATTAGCTCCTTTAAATAGGGGCCTACAATGCAATCCGTTAATATCAGTGATAACGAACCAGATGCTGTGAAATTATTTTTTACCCACAATAAGTATGAGGAAATTATTCAGCTATGCTTAAAAATGAACATTTCTCTGAAGATAATTTAAATACAATTTAAAATTTTTCCAAGTGATACTTAGGAAGATCTAATAAAAAATGAAAGGCTAGAACTTTGAGAACCAAACTGTATCTGAAAATTATATGTTTTAACATAATTCATGAAAAGTTTGTGTATTTCTGAATGCCTGAAATATAATTTACCCCACTAATCTCTTTGGTTGTTTTCTGAGAATTTCAATATCAAAATGTCTGTTTAATTTTCTTAGAGCTAATAATTCTAAAATTATACGATACTGCTCTATATACCATTAAACTTTTTAAACAAAACACTGATCCTTTGAAATTCATCTTCAGTGAGAATTAAATCAGTAAAACCATTCAAGATATTTTTACTCAGTTCTCTTTTTCTGACCTTCCACATTATAATAATTCTATTTTATTGATTTATGTTATTGATCTATCATCAGTTTGAAATACCATAGAATTTATCAGTGATTTACAATGGTATTGAATTTTAGAGGTATACCTCTATTTACATATAGTACTCACTCCAAAATTCTAATCTCATCCCATTGTCAAAATGACCATTCTATCCATTCCCCTCTCTCCTCCACTATCCCTCTGTTAACCACCATAGTTTTCAATAAGTCTAAGATAAGGTTTTATGAGGGATTGGAAGTTCATTTACTCCAGCTACATATATTTCACATCTGACTGAAACTAAAATAATTGTCTTTCATTTCCTTACTTATTTCACTTGACATAATTATTTCAAGTTCTATTTTATTCTGATGTCATGATTTCATCTTTTTAATGGAAGGGTAACATTCTATTTGGCTTAAATGTTATAGTTTCTTTATCCAGTAATCTGATGACAGGCATTTAGGTTAATTTCGTATTTTAGCTATTGTGAATACATCTACTATGAACATGGACTTTTGGATTCATGTTTCCATATCCTTCAGATTAACACTGAGGAATGGTATTGCTGGATCGTATGTATGTTCCACTTTTACCTTCTTAAGAAATATTCACATAATTTTCCTTGGAGACCACATCTACCTTCCACCAACGCTATACTAGATTTCCTTTTCCTACACATTACTTTTCCCAATTTTTTAAATATAGGTCACTCTCAGCAGTGTGACCTATATCTAAATACTGTTGTAATTTTGATTTGCTTTTTCATATATCTTAATGGAAATCGGAGACCTAAATCTCATTGTGATTTTTATGTACATTTCTACAATAAGTGATGGTGAGTATATTTTCATGTTTTTATGGGTTGTTAGTCTACTTTTTGAGTAGTGTCCATTCCTGTCTTTTACCTGTTTTTTGATAGGTTCACCTTTGTGTTGTTGAGTTTGTGCTTTATGTATTTTTGCTTGTCAGATATATGACATACAAAACTGTCACCCTATTTCTATGTTACTTTTTCACGTTTATGGTAGATTTTGAATTGTGTAAACATTCTTAAAATATCTTGTGGTCTCACTCGTCTACTCTTGCTCTCATTTCCCTTTTCAGTCTCTAAGTACAGCTCTGCGGTTGAGTTCCTAGTGTGGTTCACCTATTTTCTTCTGTATAATTTTTGGCTTAATATCTAAATTCTGGGTTTTGTTGTTGTTGTTGTTTTCCAGATTTTGTTTCACCTTGGAATTCTACATTGAACTTAGAATTATTAAGAAAAATGTTGTTTGGAGGCTGGAGTGATAGTACAAGGGGAAGGGCATTTGCTTTGCATGTGGCCAACTCAAATTGATCCTGGTTTAATTCCTGGCCCCTCATATAGCACCCTGAGTCCATCAGGAGGGATCCCTGAGAGCATAGCAAAGAGTAATCCCTGAATATCACCAGGTGTGCCCCATTCTTACCCCCCAAAAAAAGAATGAAAAAAAATGTTGCTTAGTCTCCACATTTGAGATCTTCCCTTCTTTGTTGTTGTTGTTTGTCTCTACTCTCATGCCATTGTCATCAGAAAATATGCTGGATATTGATTTGAACAGAGCCTGGCAATCTACCCGTGGCGTATTCGATATGTCAAAAACAGTAACAACAAGTCTCAAAATGGAGATGTTACTGGTGCCTGCTCGAACAAATCAATGAGCAACGGGTTGACAGTGAGAGTGACAGTGATATTTAATAGCACTTTTATGTTCCACCACATATTTTTTCTGCATTATTTGTCAGTTGCTTTAAGTACTCTATTGAGGTAATTTCTCTATTGCTGACAATATATACATTGAATTGTATTAACTTTTTGGCAATTTTGGTGCCCTGTTGGATGTACAGATATTGATGATCGCATGTCTTGTTATCATTTTTGTTTAAAAGTCTATTTTATAAAATATGAGTACAGTGGTGTCTTCTTTTTTCTCTGTAACTTTGACTTGAAACACCTTGCTTCAACCTTTTACTCCGCTCCTTAGTCTTTATATATGATGTGAGAATCTTATATGCATTGTCTAGATGGATCCTGCATTATTTATCCAGCCAGCACTTTGTATCTTTTGAATGCTGAGTACACATTCTAGAAGAATGTTTTTATTTGGATCTTTTTTTACTGCTGCTATATCTTTTCTTTCTGCTTGTTTTGTTTCTATATTCTTTTCCATTTATTTCTACTTGCCTTTTCATTTGAATCAGCTTCCATTATAATTATCTGAACTTTTCATCCTCTTCCTTAAGTGTTTCTGCTCCAGATTTTTGTTTTGTAGATACCAGGAGGGTTGTATTAAGCTTATTTTATCTAAAAATATATTTATTTCTGTGGTGGTCTTGAATCATCTTCATTTGACTATGCAGATTCTTTTTCTTGCTTCCTGCTCTTTTACGATTTTTTTTTCTCATATCACTGTTATTTGTCCTTGTTGTGTGAGAATGCTGGTTCAGGGGAGTTCTGAAGGGAGTTAGGCTCAGGACTTACCCCTGGCCCTTAAGTACTGTACTGACAGTTCAGTCCTGGTGGACTTGAAGGACCATATGAGGTGCCAAGGATCAATGTGGATAGCAAGGACCTTACCCACTACACTATCTCTCCAGCCCCAATTTTTTCTTATTTTTTATGACTATCACCTTCATTAGTGTTCTGTGGTCATTCATTTCCTTTTTTCAGGTAGAACTATTTTTCATGTTTCTTATAAAGCAGGTATGATAGGTGGTAAATTTTATTGGTTTTTTTTCTTAAAAATATTTTGTTTCGCCATCATATTTGAAAAAAATAACTTGGCATGTTCTTTATTTTACATTTAGTCATGTAAATATATGATTTTATTCTCCTCTAGCCTGTAAGTTTTGTGCCAAGGAATTTGATGACGTCTTTTTTTAAAATTATTTTTATTAGTGAATCACCTTGAGGTACAGTTACAAACTTATGAACTTTCATGTTTGCATTTCATTTACATCCCTCCACCAGTGCCCATTCTCCTCCACCAATGTTCCCAGTATCCCTCCCACCACCCCCACCCAACCTCCACCACTCCACCCTGCCTCTGTGGCAGGGCGTTCCCTTTTGTTCTCTCTCCTGTTGGATGTTGTAGTTTGCAATAGAGGTATTGAGTGGCCATCATGATCAGTTTATAGTCTACTTTCGGCATGCAGCTTTCAATCCGAAGGAAGTTTGGTGACGTCTTGGTAGAGGAATTTTTGTATATTACTATTTTCCCCTAGCACCCTTTAATTTTGATTATTTAGCAATGATCTGTCGGGTATTTTGAATTCATAAATGTGTTTTTATTTTCAGGTTCCTAATATTTCGGTCAGGTTTTTTTCTTTAGGTTTAGAAATTTCTCAGCTGTTATTCCATGAATATGTTCTCTATTCCTTCTCTCTTCGTCTTCTAAAATTGCTATTTTTCTTATATTTAGTCTTCTAGTGGAATATATCTCATAGAATTTCTTCACCTTCCCTCATTTCTTTTTCCTCTTGCATTTGTCACTGTGATTTCATCTTGAAATTCTGAGATTTTTCCTCAGTAATGGTGAATCTTCTTATGATAAGGTCCATTTTTTATTGAATTTTACTCAATGTTCTTTTCATAATCAGCATTTCTATTAGTATTTGATGTGTGGCGAAGAACTCCTGTATCTTTAGCATCTCTTTCTTTTATGTCTTTTATCTCTTTGTTTACCTGTGATTGTCTAACTTTCCTGAGTTTTAGAAAAGCCTGTGGTGGCTTTTCTAAAGTTGCTGTCTGTTATATACACCAATTCTGAGTCTTTATGTTTCTCTCTGGAGACCTATTATTTTCTTTAATAAAGCTCAATCATATTTTATAATGATTACCTACAGAATTTTTGTGATTACGCATCTGAGTTAGCTTCTTTTGTTTACCTGGAGGTGGCGCTAAGACATTAGTCTTGGAATTCTTCGTTTACTTGGCTTTGGCTAGATTTTTGTTTGTTTGTTTTTGTTTTGCTTTGGGTCACACCCGGAAGTGCACCGGGGTTACTCCTGGCTCTGCACTCAGGAATTACTCTTGGCGGTGCTTAGCCGACCATATGGGATGCTGGGAATTGAACTCGGGTCTGCTGCATGCAAGGCGAACGCCCTACCCACTGTGTAGGTACCAGCTGGAGTGATAGCACAGGGGGTTGGGCGTTCGCCTTGCACACAGCCAACCAGAGTTTGATTCCTTCGCCCCTCTCAGAGAGCCCAGCAGGCTACCAAGAGTATGGAGCCTGCGCGGCAGAGCCTGGTAAGCTACCCGTGTGTATTGGATATGCCAAAAACAGTAACGATAAGTCTTTCAATGAGAGACGTTACTGGTGCCCGCTCGAACAAATCGATGATCAATGGGATGACAGTGACAGTGATAACAGTGACAGTGACTTGGCTTCGGGGTGGGGGTGTGAGTGGTGGTGCAGGGAATGGGGGAGTAATGAGAAAACCAAACACCTGTCTCTTTCCCAGTCTTGCTCCTGGTGTGGGATGGGAAGCAATAGGGCAGCCCCTCTGTCTCACCCACACTGGTTTACAGGTTTTTGCCTCTGGATCAAAGTCTGATCTGTGACCTTTTCTGTTTTCTGAAGGGAGTCAGGAGGAATTGGACTTAACCACTAGCCTAAAAACAAAAGGACTTGTTTTTTGTTTTTGTTTTTGTTTTTTTTTTAGGTACTCAGCACAATCTTTCAGTATCATGAGAGTTCACTGGTATTAAGTGACTGTGTATCGTCAGGAGAATGGTATCAGCCAAAGTCAGTCTAACTTGCTGACTGCTGCTCAAACTGAATTTCTTTGTTGATCCCTACTCCTCCCATTCCATGCCGCAGTTACAAATAGTACAGAAATTATGAATCTCATGGGCACAGCAGACTGTGATGCAGTGAGGTTTTTCCTGTGGTTCCTAATTGATTTCTGGTTCTGTTTTAGAGAGGAGCATTGCTTGTTAGAGTCTATTCTTCCCTGTCCCCTGAAGCATAATTCTCAGTCTACACTGTATTTTAAGAGAGGAAATCTTAAAATAGAGCTTATGTGGTTCCCTTTAATTTCATTTTTTTGAGATTGAAACTTTACTTGTCTTCAGTTTCTCTAGAGTAGATGCAAGTTCAATATTAAAAATTATCCATATTATGTCTCTTCTGTATTTGGTTTATAGGAATGCATGCTTATATTAATTTTTAGATCATGGCTGTATCACTGTAATCCCATCAATCATTGATTTTCTCGAGTGCCAATAACATCTCCGTTCATCTTAGCCCTGAGATTTTAGCAGCCTCTCTTTACTCGTCCTTCCCAGCGGTGCCACATTAGAGACTCTTTCAGGGCTAGGGAATGAGACCCATCATTGTTACTGTATTTGGCATATTGAATATGCCATGGAGAGCTTGCCAGGCTCTGCCATGCTGGCAGGATGCTCTCGGTACCTTCCCAGGTTCTCTGAGAAGGAAAACTAGGCTATAAGAGGCTTCTGTGAGCATTGTTTTACAGTCTCTGGATCTTGGCCATTACATGGCATGGGGGGCGGAGGGGGGGAGGGTGGAGGTGGGGGGAGGAGTTTGTGGTTGTGGCTGCCAAGCTACCAGAAAATGGGGTGTCTGGGTGGAGGAGACCCCGTCCTGATCCGAGCAGGCTTGGAGATCTCAGCCCCAGGTCCCTCACATCTGGGTTCCTCTGCTGGTTCTTTAATGCGTGAGGCCCACATGAACGTGTGGATGGCTGTGGCTCGGTTCCGGAAGTCTTCAGATCATGTTTTTACTAATTTAGATCATGCCTTTACTAATTTCTCTAATAATAAAATAAATTTGAAATAAACTCAAAAGAAAATAAAGTACTATAACACCATGTAATATGTAAGTTATCTATATATATACCGACCTTTTACTTTAACCAAAAAGTTTTATAAACCAGACAGCATACAGTTGGTAGGGTCAGCACTTGCTTTGCTGGCTAACACTGGTTTAATCCCTGATACCATGTATGATCCCAAGCCCCGCCAGAAGTGACCCCTGATCACAGAGCCAGGAAGGAGTCCTGAACACTGCTGCCTGATGGTACAAAAATAAACAAAAAGATAGCTGTTTTGAAAAATAGACTTCTCGAGTGGTAACATTTCCATTGTGAGACTTCTTGTTACAGAGTCTGGCAAGCTACCATGGCTGGCATATTTGATATGCCAAAAAAACAGTAACAGTAACAGTAAGCAAAACAGCAGTGTAAAATAAAATGGCAAGAAAACCAAGAAATGTACATTGTAGAGCAGAGAAAGGGAAATGTACAAAAATAAAAATCAAAGTAAAGACTGACTCTTAGTTTTTACGCGAGAATTCTATGAAGAGCTTTGGGGCTAGAGCTATAGCACAGTGGGTAGGGCGTTTGCCTTGCATGTGGCTGGCCCGGGTTCGAATCCCAGCATCCCCTATGGTCCCCTGAGCACCGCCAGTAGTAATTCCTGGGTGAAGAGCCAGGAGTAACCCCTGTGCATCGCCGGGTGTGACCCAAAATGAAAAAAAAAAAGAGCTTTAGCAGGCACTTAGGGAAAATTGGTGAATGATTATAAACCATACCTAGCAACACCATTATTAGTGATATATAACTAACTTTTCAGCACAAAATAACAAGTCTGGATGTTTTTATTAATTGTATGATATATCCTATCTGGTTATCATTTAGGTGCGAAGCAATTATCTGCCTTTTCTGAATCTGATATTCCGTTCGCCTGGATGAGTCTTTTATATCTACTACCAGAGCAGAAACTCTCATATTTAAATATTGCTAAGCAACCAGTCTTAAACTTACATTGAAAATATTAAACCTCTTTACTCTGAATTATGGAAATAAGGTAATGTTTACCTAAAAAGAACATAAAGATATATTATGACAAGCTAAACTTTTTAAAGAGAAATATCTTATTTAAAATATAATAGTTACTATTCTATTTTAATTGTAGTGAGTAGTTTCTTTTCTATTATTTAAAAAATAAAAAATTAAGGATTTTATCACATGCTCACTGAAAATTACGTGATTTCCTTCATTCTAAATTTTGGTTATGTTTATTTTGGGCTATCTAGGATAGATTAAGTCTCTTTTTTTTGACTAATAACATTAATTCTAAGTACTTTTTTACTTGAAATATGGAGTCTAATTACTGACAGAAAATAATATTGACTATGATTAAGATTGCTGCATAATCATAGTTTTGTTGACATGTCAATTCTATTTACTTTTTATTCATAAGACTTTCCAAACCAGTTTCAACATGTAACCTCCCCTGTACTACTAAAATAGTACAAAATTATCATGTCAACCTAAGAAGCCATGGTAAATATTCAACATGGATATGAATATACAAAATAACATTATAACATGAGGGCATATTTACAAGTATATTTGAAAGTTGCAGATAACTTCCTTCTTTGCCTTATCCAAATGTTTAAAAATTGGCTTGCCATGTTTTGATATTATTTTTAAAATCTTGAGACATACCCAGATTCAGCAATAGAAGTGGACTTTTAGTGGTGATTTTAAAGTAACATATATTAATGTTGATTTAAAATCATGCAAACTTGTAACTTATGCAATATTAAAATATAATGGTACTCTAATGAAAAAATTATTCTAATACAAGTCAGATGAAATCATTTTAGTCACTGACTTTTCTACCTTTAATACTTTAATTAAAAATGAATTATTGAGATTTACCTGGAGAACATGCTTATCTTACTAATAAAACATACATTTATTACTCACTTGGGGGATATAAATCAGATATAAATTAATAATATCCAATGCACTGAATAAGAGGACTTTCAATAGGAAATATTTTTTAATATCTTGGATTTTGGAAAAATAAAACTGAATATTAATGTTTAAATGTCTATTAAGTCACTGATAGTAGAGGTGACACTGTACTGAAATAGAACTTGTTTAAATGTATCTTACACTAAGTCTATCCTTAGTGAACAGGGATGATTGAAGAATCACTTTTACTTTACTTGTTACTTAAGATTTAGCCAACCTGAAAATGGAGGAGGTATGAGAGCTTCGGACACAGACTGATCCTTAGGTAGAAGAGCGTAGAAACTATTAGCTCCCTAAAAGCCATATATCATAAAAGAGATTATAAGAAAAGTTTCCTGCACAAAATTCACTAAAAACTTAAAGGGAATTATACTTTATTCTAGGTCAAAGTTAGTTTGCAGAACGAGTATAAAAAATAATAATGAATTGAGAAAATAACAATGTTTGAAGAATGCTGTACTGATTGAAAACTTCTTTTTCAAGATAAAGTAGTGAACAAAATCAGCCTTAGAAGAATAAAAAACAATAAATCTCTGGTCAGATGAACTGAATTCATCACAAAGAAAGGATTCGTGCTGCTTGGGAAAAACACCAAAAAGACTGTAAGAAAATTCTTCTCACTTGACATGTCTCATGCTAACAGTCTAGAATATTAGTCAATATATAGGCTACCATCATTAGCCAGTAGGTAGAGATTGAAGTTCCAATATTGGATTCTCCTAAAGTCAGAGAAAAAATGCTCTTGATCCAGTAAATGTTTGATGGACAAATTAATGAGTAAAAAATCACATGGCTCTTATTACTTTATTAATAAAATTTTTATATAAAGGCCATTGTAGTGATCTAATGTATGGAATCTATATTCTCAGAAATAAGTGTCTCAACAGTTTGAGGTTAAATGCCAAAAGGCAAATCCACAGTAATGGGGATAAAAAGGGCAACAAAGCTTTATGTAAAACCAAAACCAATGTGTGCTAAGTGCTAAGTAAGAGTTTTCTTCAGTTATTATCCAAGAGATAAATGTCATATATCCTGCTTGGATCACAAGCTAAAAGACCAAAATCTTAGTGGTAGTTGTCTTAGTGAACAATGGTATCAGAAACGTACAAAAATTTCTTGATACTACTACTTTGGAAAATTGAGAAAGACAGATATGAGCATTAGGTGGAAATAAAATCACTTATACCAAAGGAAACATATATCAAAGAACCATTTCCTGAAAAGCTTCTCTGTGGCTTAGTCAAAACAGTGGTTTGTGGGGGCTGGAGTGATAGCACAGCGGGTAGGGCGTTTGCCTTGCATGCGGCCGACCCGGGTTCGATTCCCAGCATCCCATATGGTCCCCTGAGCACCGCCAGGGGTAATTCCTGAGTGCAGAGCCAGGAGGAACCCCTGTGCATTGCCAGGTGTGACCCAAAAAAAGCAAAAAAACAAAACAAAACAGTGGTTTGTGATCATTAAAACTCTTTGTAGTAAACAAAAACTTATGTAGATTACTATACCTGGAGAAAACAAACTGTAGAAATGAAGATAGAGAGGACCATTTCATTAAAACCATTAAGAAGTGTAGCCATCTTAATGGAGGGAAACCTCCATCTTCCATTTGTGCAGAAATGAACTTCTAAGGCCAGAAAGTAGTGCAAGGAGTTAGGACACATGCCTTGCGTAGGCAAGACCCCTGTTTGACTCTAAGAACCACTTGAACCCCTGAGCATTGCCAAGTGTAGTCATGGAGGCCCCAGAGCATCGCCAAACTTGGCCTTAGTACTTCCTGGATTCACAGTCCAAGATTGAGAAATTAGGCCCAGCAGGGGCTCCATATGTACCAATGCAAAGGCCCCTCCCTGTCTTAATGAACTAACCTTGTATCTATCAGGAAGGACTATAAGGTCCTTAAAGGCATTATTGAAAGCATGAGATGTCTGAGAAGCTTTCTGTTTGTCCTGAATTGTGTGATTTGCACATAGTCTTATTTTTCCCTTAATAAGTCCCTTTAGATCTGTGTGAAATCCTGGATAGCAGGAGATATGTCTTTAATGCTTTTGTAAGTTTTCCCACACCCAAAATAGCAGCTTATGACTGTTTAATTAATTATTGATAATTAAACAAATTGAAAAAGGTAGAGAGAAAACAATTGAAAATATAAGAACATCATTTTCAGTCAAATTACATTTATTCCTTCTCTCATATAATCATTGATCACCACCTGCCTAATGAGTATGTCTATAAATTTTCATGCTAGTAAAAAGCTAAAACTTTCAATGGGATGCAACAAATTTGGAATACATGTAACCATGGGTCAGGGTAATCACAGGACTAATTCTCTTTTAGTCACTGAAACATCCTACCAACTAACTGCTTGGAGGTTTCCTGGAGCACAAACATGATCCAAGAGAAGTGACTATAAAGTCACTGTCATCCATTGCTTATCGATTTGCTCAAGCAGGCACCAGTAACGTGTCCATTGTGAGACTTGTTGTTACTGTTTTTGGCATATCGAATAAGGCACTCAGGCTTGCCAGGCTCTGCCATGGGGCGAGATATTCTTGGTAGCTTGCCAGGCTCTGCCGTGGGGCGAGATATTCTTGGTAGCTTGCCAGGCGCTCTGAGAGGGGCGGAGAAATCGAACCCGGTAGGCTGAGTGCAAGGCGAACACCCTACCTGCTGTGCTATTGCTCCAGCCCGACTATAAAATAATCTAATATATAATTTTGTAATGTCTATTAACATCTAAACTATACCCTGACCTTCTTATTCAGATGCTAATCAATGAGGAGTAATCAAATGCCATTCACACCATTCTAGAGATACTTCTTGATGATTAACCAAGAACCACAAGAAATACCAAGGGTTGTTTGGTTTTGTGTTAGAAACATCCAACATTGTTTAATTCAAAGTTACTCACTCTGTTCCCAGTCATTGTGGAACAAGTCCAAACTAACTTGATTTATCAAGGAAGATATATCAGTAGATATTCAGCAAAGAGAAAGTAGAGTTTCTACTTTGGTTGCTGTTTGTGTTAAAAAAAAGCTCATTGGTGGGGCTGGAGCGATAGCACAGCGGGTAGGGCGTTTGCCTTGCACGCGGCCGACCCGGGTTCGATCCCCAGCATCCCATATGGTCCCCTGAGCACCGCCAGGAGTAACTCCTGAGTGCAAAGCCAGGAGTAACCCCTGTGCATCGCTGGGTGAGACCCAAAAAGCAAAAAAAAAAAAAAAAAAAAAAAAAAAAAAAAAAAAGCTCATTGGTTTGTGTTAAAAAAAAAGCTCATTGGTTGCTGTTTGTGTTAAAAAAAATACAAAGTAAAACAATGCACAGGAAGCTGCTACATTACACCTAGAATTTTAAAATACCAATTGAAGAAATTAAGTCAAATTAAGTCATTGTTCATGTTTAGCTTCTAGTTTCGCCTCTGATGTTGAACAAATGTTTTCTTCTTTTGCAATTAAAAAAAGGGGAGGGCAATGCGAAACACAAATACTAGATAAATCTCATTAAAGCGCTGTGGAAAGGCTTACCTATTCTCATCGTAAATAGCATTGCTCAATGACAACTAAATTGAGCTGAGTGTGCTATTTATAGAAGACCTTTACCTGGCCAATAAAAATCTTAAAATTTGAAAGATTTAATCAGCTCAGATCAAATAAATAAATCATCATATATGTGGCCCAGTTTTATTTATACCATTCTCCTTTGACTCTTAAATTTTAGACACTGGTCACTTAGATTTAAAGGGAAGTAATTTTGGCAGCTTATGAGAAAATTTCCAGTTAAGGTCTACCAGAAATAAATTTGAATGGAATGTTGTCTTTTACTGGGTCCTTTCCTTTCTTTATTGCCTTGGCTAGAGTTTGGAAAGGCCATAAAGTTTGGTGCTCTGATAGTCATCTTTCTGTCATGGAAAAATAAACCCAGGGAGATAAACCAAGTGCTGAGAATAGCCAGGAAGGAAAGGTCAAAAAGAAGCTGTGACTCTGATAAAGTGTGTAGCATATGCATGAATACAGAATCCAATTACTCTAGCTGTTTTCTTATAACTTAAATGGTATATGTGTTTAAGATCCTGAAAATTGCCTTATGTCTCTATGACTTGTAGTAGGAGATAGTCTGATATTCTAATATGATAAACATATAAGAAGACGCCATATAAATAGATTTCATAGAAAAATGGCTGTTAATAGTTTAGTAGAACATCACCTCAGTCAAACACATTGACTAGATTTTCTAAGCAGATGATAAATATAGAGAAAACAATAACCATATTTTTTTCATGCAAATAGATCTCTTAATATTATTTACACTAAAGTTGGACCACGGGGATAAAAGTGCTTAGAATCTGGCACTAAATCACACATTAAATAATAATGTTATGAGGCTGGAGTGATAGCACAGTGGGTAGGGTGTTTGCCTTGCACGCAGCCGACCCGGGTTCAAATCCCAGCATCCCATATGGTCCTCTGAGCACTGCCAGGAGTAATTCCTGAGTGCAGAGCCAGGAGTAACCCCTGTGCATTGCCAGGTGTGACCCAAAAAGCAAAAATAATAATAATAATAATAGTTACTGAGCATGCATTATTTTCCATCCTCAATTGACTGATTACACATACTCAAAATTCACAGTTCTTGAGCCCAAAGATAGGAGGCCCTGTTGCAATTACAATCTAAGACTTTATACATCACATGTAGACTCTGTGCCAGGCACTTCTCTGGGCTTCCAGTAAGCAATCCTCGTGAAGATGATAGAATTGAGCATGGAATAAGTAAGGTAATATGTTTTTATTTTTCTATGGGGAAGAACACCCTAGCAATTTTCAGTGTTCAAGGGTCACTCCTGGAAATACTTAGTCAAACTAAAGAGTTCACCTGGACCCACTAGTGCTCCAAGACCACCAATGCTGCACCTTGAAGTGTTGGGGGGTCTCTTGGGCCACACGTGGGCAGTGGGAAGGGGAGCCATGAAGTGTTGAGAATCAAACTTGTGGCATCATGCATGCATGGAATGCACTCCAGCCCTTTGTGTTGTCCCCTCAGTTCTGATAATGAAGCTTTAAAAGGAAAGATTAATTCAGATAGTTATAAACATGAATTATAAACGACTTGGCGCCAGAACTGTGCAGGAGGAAAAAAGCAGCGTGGAATGCCTTCAAGAGTGTTGAAGAAGTGGTTAAGAGGACAAAGAATCTCCAGCTCCGGGCACATCTTTTCGACTCCACCATTCTTCCTTCACTAACATTCGAAAACAGGATGAGAACACTATTCGGGTATCCCAAAGAGGAATCGAAAGAGCTATATGCTTGGAGTATCACATTTCACTCAAGTGAGAGAAGGAATCCGGAGTTCTGACCTCTGTCCACAATCAAGAATCAGGGACGCTATCTCGTTTGCCAAGGCGTCAAAAATCAGATGGAACATGTAGTGTGATTCAGAGATGACCACTGGATTAGAGCTGTTAGCGACGGGACGGCAAAAGACTGCGTGACTGCCCACCAATGAGATGGTCAGACTTCTTCATCAAAACCCTGAATGAACGGTTTGAGGCTCTTCCTGTTCCTAGAGCGAGCAGATACCAGTGGGCTACACTAGCACTCAACAGGAATGAATGAAGACGTTACTGGCACCCACTCGGGGAAATTAAAGATCAACGGGATGACAAGTGACAAGTAATACAAGTGATAAACATGAAATATATCAGTGAAATTCTTGAGGGCCCTCCACAAACTCTGTGTTCAGAGGATCAAGCCTGTTTAAGCCACACATAAAGCAAGTGCCTTAATTCCTATATTATCTCTCTTTCCCCTATGTTTTTTTTTTCTTTTTCAAAATAAAACCAAGCAGCTACTTGGAAATGTTATGTTAAGGAAATATTTTTTAATAAGAATACTAGACAATAAAATATCTGAAATTAGATGTTCTGGTGATAGAATATAATTACAAATCCTGTGTAATAAAGTTAGGAGAGAGTAAATATAGCTCCTACAGTGGGAAATAAAATAACATATATTGTTATATTTTAGGACTAGGAATAAGACCAGGACGTTGATACACTGAGGGATTTAAGATACACAGAGGGGCCAGATCCTGAAAATCCTCAAATAGCATAGAGTGAAGCAGATATTTTATTGAAAGTACAAAGAGATGGTGATATAAAATAATAAAAATATAAAAATTATTGTAAGAGCTCACTGTGGTCACAGAGACACAAATGGAGATGGTCTTGACCACTTTAGTGGCAGTAGGGTAGAATAACTGTATATTGTTTCTATAAATTTTAATATAATTATAACCATGTTACCTAAATTATAACAAATATTTTAAAATTTACTTTTATACTTTTAAGGGGATTGGGCCAAACCTGGAGATGCTCAGGGATCACTCCTGGTGGTCTTGGCAGACCATATGGGATGCTGAGGATCGAACCCAGGCCAGCCTCATGCAAGGCAAGCACCCTACCCACTGTACCATCTCTCTGGCCTCTTTAATAAAATTTAGTTAATTAGCAGCACTATCCTGTTGATAGATTGAGAATTAATTATAGAGGGCCAAATAGAAGAGATTGAAAATAAGCATTGAAAATAGACCTGCTAGGCAAGAAATGATGGTACCTTGGTCTACACTAGTAATTAGTAAGGGTAAAGGATTCCTGTATCTGTAACTCTACCTTAATATGTACATGTATATGTGATTAAGTGATATAAGCAAGTCAAATTACAGTTACTTTGGAAACCATTGCAATATGGATGGTGTTAAGGGAACATATGTAACATCTGAATCATCCTCTTCCTTTCTCTCCCAATATTTCTCAACACAAAATCTCTTTATAATATGGAAGCTCCCTGTATCTGTCACATCTGAAACCTATACAGAGGGCAATGGATAGCTGAAAGTCGGAATGTGAAGAGAATGATGTATCTTTGGCACTAGATATTATAAATACAAATATATTCCAACTTGACTTTTTTCTTTTGCTTGTTGAACTTTAAAAAGAATTTAGTAATGAATATTTTACTTATGAATATTTACAAGGAAAAAAACATATGTTATTTTAAAAAGAGAAAAATAGCTCCTACAAAGTTTTAAGATATTTTCTCTTCAAACGAATTTTTCAAATTTTTCTTTTGAAATTAATCAGTGGCTAAACAACATATTTGTTTGATTATTTTAATGTGACTTCTCTAATCAAAAAGATAACTAGAGGCCATTTCACTGGGCAACATTTATTCTTAAATGAAAGATAAGGAGATTAAGGAAAGGAACATTGCTGTGACTGATTTTTTTAATGGAATTCTGGGCAATATTCCAAGAAACTTCAAATTTTTCTACAGAGTACCAGATTCAATAACTATCCTTCATTGTCACCCCAGGGCCTACAATTAAACCCTAAAATCAACATTTCTGGTCCATAAGCAATCATTAGAGGATTGAAAACTAGAGAAAGCAGAATCACAAAGTGTATTTTTAAAGACATAAAATGAATTTGAAACATCATAAAAATCTATAGGCAACCTTGCTCAGAAAAAAAATTATTTCCGGGATTTTACTCTATCTTCTCACCTAGATTTTCCTTGGTTCATTTGTGATAGCTACTTAATCTGATAAGGTTTTCAGACAGCAAGCATTTATAGCCATGGTTCATTACAAGAAAGCAAAAGGAAAAACAGGTCTCTAATAAAGTAGGTGCAAAGAGCAATTTACACATCTTCCTTGGACATCTCTATCTTCAAACAGTCTGAAATATCTGTGATCTGTCAATATTTTCAATAGCCAGCATATATCTGTTCAAATTAACATAAACACACAAACTTTTGCTGTCTTTTGCATCTTCAAACTTGCAATAAGAGCAGGGTATTATTATATGAAGCATGCACATCATTCAGTTGTTTAACCATGCTTTTAATCAGTGTATAATATGTGTCACAAATAGGCAGCTGCTAAATGAATTATACATAAAGATAATGTTTTCTAGATTACTCCTGCCTGTATATATTGCATAATTTAGGTCATAACATATTCTGGTCCTTAATTCTCCTCTTTTTATAGAAGCTGAATCATTACCTGTCCTTTTAGTTGTTTAAAAGTGTGTTTTTCACATATGTTATAAAATTGAAGTCTCTTAAAAAGGAAGGAAACATTTAGAATTAATGCTTATAGCATATTTTCTAAAGTCTAAAGTTTCTTCTTTTATTTTGGAAGACTTTCTGGTTTAGCTTAAGCTTGCAAAATATCTTACTTCTAAAAATTCTACTGAAAGAAAAGCATCAATTCAATGAACAAAGTTTTATTATATAAAGTAATAATAATAAAGTTAAAGGGTAAGTTATTATATCCTCACTCTCACCTCAACCTCTATAGAATTTCATATCCAAGGCATTTCAGTAGTCCAGTATATCCATATCATTTGTATCACTTGTCATCCCATTGCTCATCAATTTTCTCAAGCAGGCACCAGTAACATCTCCATCCGTCCGTGTTGCATGCTAGTGTAGCCCAGTGGTGTCTGCTCGTTCCAGAAACACGAAGAGCCTCAGACCTCATTCATTCAGGGTCTTGACAAAGAAGTCTGACTAGGTGGGTGGGTTTTTTGGACATCCCGTGGAATCCAGTCGGTTACGGCTCTAGTCCAGCGGTCCTCTCCAAATTGCATTACGTGTCTGGCCTATCTGATTTTCAACATCTGATCCTCGATCATCGGTGGAGGTCGGAACTCCAGATTCTTTCTCTCACTTGAGTGAAACGTGATACTCCAAGCATAGCTCTTTCAATTCCTCTTTGGTAGACCCAAATAGCGTTCTCATTCTATTTTCATAGAGCCCAGGTCTCTAAGGCGTATGTGTGTGCAGGAAGAATGGTGGAGTCGAAAAGATGTGCCTGGAGCCAGAGGTTCTTCATCCTCTTAACAACTTGTTTGACGTTCTTGAGGGTGTTCCATTCTGCTCTCTTCCTTCTGTGCAGCTCTGGCACCAAGTCGCTCATCATGGTCATGTTGAGTTCTAGACTCAGGTACACATAACTGCTGCATTCGGAGATATTCATTCCATTGAGAGCAAATGGACCATCAGGAACTAGTCCATTTCTCATGAACATTGTCTTCATGAGACTCAACTGCAGTCTAACCTTTCCACACTCACGATATGAACTCATTAAGTAGTAGGAAAACAAAACACTATAGAAATAATATGATAGAAGGAGTTACACGGGCTGGAGTGATAGTATAGCAGGTAGGGCATTTGCCTTGCACACGGCCAACCCGGGTTCAATTCCCAGCATCTCATATGGTCTCCTGAGCACCTCCAGGAGTAATTCCTGAGTGCAAAACTAGGAGTAACCCCTGTGCATCAACAGGTGGGACCAAAAAAGAAAAAAAAAGAAAAGAAACAAAAATTACAGTATGTTATTAACTTGGAGCTCTCAATTTAATCTTATCTTTTCATAATTTGGTGAATAAACATGAGTCATTTGTATCTCTATTTCCATAACTTAAATAGAATTAATAAAATTGCTCAATCTTACAAAAAATGTTCTACCAATCAATAAGATAATAAATAAAGTATACTCTGTCGCTACTATTGAGGTACAGAGTGTAAGAATTACTCAAGACGCATATTTAAAATGCAAATACTCAGTTTCCAAACCCAGGTAATCCTTTCATTCATCCCTGTGGAAGAGAAGGACTGAGATATGGTCTGCAGATCTGGGTTTGTAATAAATACCAGCTGTTTGTGAAACAGGTTATCTCAGGGCTGCATCTTGATTAACTGCTCTGAGGGAGTCTAGACACAAATTCAATTATTTCCTCCTCTAGCCTTACACATATTTAAATAAGACAGATTTCACACGCAGGTGAAAGATTTGTCAATACAGTAGAAAAGGGGATCAGAGAGAATGGAAGGAAGAGACATTATAGGAAGTTAGCTTTGTGGTTACAGTAATAAGAGAACACATTGTACAACAGAAGCTAATCATTTCTCTGACATGATTCCTCAAATATGTAGCACTGTAGCACTGTCGTCCCGTTGTTCATCAATTTGCTCAAGCGGCACCAGTAATGTCTCCATTGTGAGACTTGTTGTTACTGTTTTTGGCATATCGAATATGCCACAGGCAGCTTGTCAGGCTCTGCTGTACAGGCAGGTTATTTTTGGTAGCTTGCTGAGCTCTTCGAGAGGGATGGAGGAATCAAACCTCGGTTGGCCACGTGCAAGGCAAATGCCCTACCCACTATGCTTTGGCTCCAGCCCTCTATGTCAATATATATCTTAAATTCATGGATCTATGTAATTTAGCCAATCATGGCTCAACAGGTGGGAAGACTGAAAAATGTTATCACGGGCAAAAACTGTTTGGGAGTGAGTTGGCAGGAGTGAATTGGGACCTCTCCTCTCTGAACACTGTAACTCCACCCAGGGATGGTTCCCTACCTGCCTCTTCCAGGCGCCAAGCAGTGCCTGCTGAAGCACAGACATACTCTACAATGTGACACAGTGAAAAGTCCTGAGTCACATCTGAACTCGGACCTGGGTCCTGCTGATAAAGAAATGCAAGACTTTGGGCACCTGTCAGATGTGGTCAGTTTGGTGACTTCCAAGACTGGGAAAGAGGCCAGAGAGACAGAAATAAGGGTCAAGCATATATACTACTAGTGAGAGTCCCAGGTTTGCCCCCCATCACTGAGCGCCCCCCCAGCACCTCCCAACAGCAACCTCTTAACACTAAGCCAGGAGCAGCCCCTGAGCATTGCAAGGCTTGGCTCCCAAACAAAAATAAAGTGTATGAAAGGACCAGCACACTGTCTGGCAAGTAATACATGCTCAAATATGTATTTCAACCTAAGTACTTTGTTTCATTTTCTTATGGAAGGCAGTTTCCAGTGTGAAACATGCTTAAGGAATGAAATTGTTAGCCTGCTGTTAATTTCTTATTCTGCTGTTACATTCCCTTTGTAACCTTCCGTTTGTCTCTTTAAGATATCTGTGATGATATTTTTTTCTGCACTGTTGACTGATGTAAAAATGCATGCTTTTCTCTAGGCAATTATTGAAAACATGAAATTTTGTGAAAATACCTTAAACTATGGTATAACTATAACTTGTGGCCAAAGCATGAACAACTTTTCTCAAATAGCAAAGTCATTATGTTGCCCCAGGTGCTGATTTTTTAAAAATCTGTCTTAAAACAATTACCTGTATTTCAAATTAGGCCATCGAATATTTAATATCTCTGAAGTTGAGTGGGTTTTAAGGAACTTGGAAATGATTCGATTCTGCTAGAACTCCAGTATGCCTCACAGGAAATAGAAGAAACTGCTTGGACCTGCAATGCCTCCAGTTTTACCTAGACCATCTCTTAGGGTTTGAAAGTAAAATGTACTTCTTACACTTAACCTTAGAAATTTAAAGCAGTCAAGATTGCATCACACGCACAAAAAATCTACACACGCTGAGGAGGAAATGAAGGCATAAAAACCTGATGAAATAGAAAAATGTTCACAAAACCATCACCAAAAGATGCTAGCAAAGGGTTGTCATACATTTGCATAGATCTGCTCACTTGTGTTGAAGAAATGGGACACAAGACACCTGAAAAGGATTTTAGAAATCATGCCAGCATGACTACTTTTCATAGTTTAATATTGTCTGAAATAGATAGTGTGTGTCTTAAGGAACCATAATCAACAAAGGATTTTACTTATGTGTTATTCAGGCTTGGTAGCTTTGTCCCATTTTCACCCCAAAAAGGAGAAAGGATTCAAGAGAATAGACTGATTCCTGTTATTTAAATGAGTAGTTCCCCAGATCCAAGTTGGGATTTAAATTTTAGCTATTATAATCATATGGTCAGTGTTCTTATTTATAAATTTTAAGTTACAGCTGGAACCATAGTCTCAGTGGAAAAAAATGATCAGAAGTTATTATTTTTAAGTTTAAGTTATTATCAAAGTAAAAGGAGCGTGATTGGAAACATATAAAGCAGAAGAAAGTAGTAAAAAATCTAAAACAGATTAAATGGAAGAAAAAAGTAGTAGAGAGAAACTAAACACAAAAGAAAATATAATGTGTAGATTTTTGTAGGCATTTTTAAATGCCATTGCTAATATATCTTGCATCTGAATTAAACTCATAACTCAAAACATTTAAGAAACTGAAGATGGTTCAAAGGGCAACTGGCAAGCATTTAAGAAAGACATTTAAGCAATTAGAGATTTTAAAAGAAGTGAACACATCTGTTATGTCTAATAGATGCATATAGTGAGTAGGAAAAAAAAGTTAAAAAAAAGGCTTGATTGAAATTTAAAACTGAGAGAAACAGCCATGGGTAGAACCTAAAAAGAATAAACAACTTTGGTGGATTTTGTGTGTGTGTGCAATAAAAACTAAAACTACAAGCAATAATTGAAACTATTGCTGCCAGTATTTGGAAAATAAATGAACTTAATTTACATAAACAAGTCTCACAACTGGTGCCCGCTCGAGCAAATCGGTGAACAAGGGGATGACAGTGACAGTGATTGTTAAATATTTATGTGAATATAATAATAGTGATATATAAAGTAATGTTGAATAAATCAATGTTAAATTATTATTCTACATTACCACAGATCATACTTTAGACTATGCAATCATGAATTTAGACAACTTTTGCTCAACTATTAGAAGTAGCTGATAAAAATTTGACACTTTAGTACATAGTAGGATCAAATGAGAAACTTTTTATTTATTTTTTTATTTTTTTATTTTTTTTTTGCTTTTTGGGTCACACCCAGCGATGCTCAGGGGTTACTCCTGGCTTTGCACTCAGGAACTACTCCTGGCGGTGCTTGGGGGACCATATGGGATGCCGGGGATCGAACCCAGGTCGGCCGCGTGCAAGGCAAACGCCCTACCCGCTGTGCTATCGCTCCGGCCCCAAATGAGAAACTTTTTAAATTATTTTATTTCTATCCTGAAACAAGAAAATATAAAGAAATTTCAAGAAAATAGCCCTACATTTTCACTGATACTTAGAATTCTATTTCTAAACACATTATTATTCTTTCTTTTTAAAAAAATATAGAAAGAAAATTATAATAACAATATCAAAATTACAATAACAATCTCAAGGAAGCTTATAGCAATTATAATACCATTCATTACACTATCATTATTTGCACTGTTCTCTTGATTTTATTAAAATATTACAAAATATTCATGTCATAATTTTTCAGGAGGCTGGAGCGATAGCGCAGCGGGTAGGGCATTCACCTTACACGAAGCCGACCCGGGTTCAATTCCTCCGCCCCTCTCAGAGAGCCTGCCAAGCTACTGAGAGTATCCCGTCCAAACAGCAGAACCTGGCAAGCCACCCATGGTATATTCATATGCCAAAAACAGTAACAACAAGTCTCACAATGGAGACGTTACTAGTGCCTGCTCGAGTAAATCGATGAGCAATGGGATGACAGTGACAGTGACAAATTTTTCAGCATAGAAAGTTTTAGGTTAATGTAGGTCACATTTCCACCGATAGAGTTTCTCATAAAAGATTTTTAAAACCACTCAAACTCCCCTCTCTAAATTGTAGCTGTACTGCTCTTCACATTGGCAGGAAGTGCAGTACAAATGAGTCTGAATGCTGTAATTTGAAAGATGATGAGACCAGACTTTAGGGGTCTTGCCCTTCACTGTAAGTGACTTGAATTTAGCTGCTTTAGAACAACGCAAGCTAGAAGAGAAGATAAGTAGCACAATTCACAATTGATAGACAAATAACAATGAGAAAAACAAAAGTAAAGTTAGAATGCATCACAGTGTCTGAAACATGAACCACAGAGACAGAATTCTATGAGGTGTGATTCTTGTCTGAGCCTGCCTTCCCTGCCCCTGAATTTTAGCTGCTGCAGTTAAGGAAGGTTTGCCAGTAATGATGCCAACAGTGACAGTACCTGGAGAATATTCCTTAATTCTTTTTTCATGGAAATGACAAGGATCAGTTATAATAGCCTAAAACCATCCTTTAAAAAAATTAAAACAATTGCATTTTATCATATTATTAAGTCTATTACCTTAAGTCTACTTGACATAGGGGAAATGACATCTTATTTAGTCCAAATACCCTCTGAGTAAATATTGGTTTTTAGGTATTTAGTTTGGTCTAATCTGAATTTTTTTCTCCTATTTTTAATTACTCCTTTCTTATCACATCTTTGCAACCAATAAATTTGATTGAAGTTTACTTTGGATGGAGTCTTTTTCACTGACTTCTAAGCTGAGACACTTTGTATACCAAAGTGACACTGTGATCTGTGTGTGAACATATATACATACATATACACATATATAGAGATGATGTTAGTACATAAATAAATATTGATGCTGCACCAAAATATTAATATTATATTATTGTGAGGCTAAATTAACGTAAATTAATTCAATGCAGACTATGTGAAATATTAAAATAAAAGATCTAATCTCTTTGTAAATCTGAAAATAACATTTCTTTGTATCTTGCCATAGTAAAACCATGTTTTCTAATTCTTCATACAATACACAGTCTTTTAGATGAACAGAAAATATAACATATTTTGTTTGTTTATTATCAAAGAAGTTCAGAGTAAAAATGACATCTGTGACTAAACTCCCTAATATTGATTCATTTAATTTAAACTTTCTCTTTCTCAGGTCATCAAATTCTTATTATGAAATAACTTAATTGGGAATGGGGGAGATATCTCAAATTGCTGAAGTATATGCCTTGGATGTTTAAGGTCTTGTGTTCCATCCCAATTACATCATGGTCTCTGAGTACTGCCAGGTATCACATATTCCTGATCCAGCTAGACTCAAGCAGTACTGCACTGCTGAGACTAAACATTAAACTGTATAGCCTAGTCAACTGAGGCTGATATCGCTCATGGCCCGTGAAGCATTGCAGGAAGACCCAGAGATAAATAAATAAATAGCTATTTAAACAAGTATCTTAATAAATTTCAGGACTTTATCACTACTCCCCTAGCATCAAGAAACCCTCAAGAAACTTATAGAACATTGGAGCTCACTATAACTGAAACACTTCATGGTTCATAAAACTGTTTTTTTTAAATCCAGATATTGATTTGGGGGAAGTATGATTTGTGGACACCCAGACTGAAAACATCTTAGAAATTTCCTCAACCTAACTCAGACTGGACTGCCATAACAAATATCCACAGGCTGGGTACCTCAAACCACTGGAATTTCTTTCTTTTAGTTCTGGATGCTGGAAATCCAACTTCAAAGTGTTGGCCCTTCTCCTCTCACTTATTTATTTATTGTTTGTTTGTTTGTTTTATTGTTTTATTGCTTTATTTATTGTTTTATTTGGGGCTATACCCGGCAGTGCTCAGGGCTTACTCTTGCCTCTGCACTCAGGGATCACTCCTGGCAGACTCATGGGATCATCTGAGGTGCTGGGAAGAGAACCTGGGTTAACAATGAGCTAGGCAAATGCCCTACCCACTGTGCTATCATTCCTGACCCCTGGACTTTCTTCTTATATGGACACTATTCCAATCTTCGGGGAATCCCTCCCTCCCATTCTTATGACCTTAACGACAATAATTACTTCCAATAATTGCCACTGTGAATGCAGTTACATTGAAAGGTAGAGCTTCAGCTCATGAATTTTATGGGACACAAATGTTCAGTGGACACATTAACCAAGACTTTAACATCAGGAAATTGAGAGAAGAGTATATTTCTCACCTGAGCAGATAGTTTTCTATGGTGCTTGTTACGTACTGTTTGGTTAGTCAGTGGTTGGTTAATCACCAGATAATAAAAAGGAAATTTCTAATACTTGAGTAAAAAAATCCTAAAACCGAAGCACTTGTGAGGTCTACTTTCATTTCAGAAATCTTCTCTAAGCCTCATTACCAATAATTTCCTCAAAAATATCCATTTGTGCACTGGAGAGATGATACAGTGGGTAGGGCATTTGCCTTGCATGCAGCAGACATGGGTTCAATCCCCAGAGTCCCATAGAGTCCCCTGGGCATCACCAGGAGTAATTCCTGAGCACAAAGACAGAAGTAATCACTAAACATTGTTCACCAACTCCACCCATATGTATACATATGTACATACATATATACATATACATATATATGTTTTATATATTTGTGGCTTCCACTAACATGAACAGTTGGAAGGTTACACAATTGGGTTTCCTCTCATGGATGTCCTCATAGTCTTCTTATACATAATGCATGAGCTAAAAATGTACAAAATCAGCAGTACTTTAAGACTGTGTCTCAGCAGATTTGTGAAAAGTGCTTTGCTCTTTGGATGAAAAACTCTACTTCTCCTCTTACTATTTGTTGAAATGTCAGAAACAGTTTTTATGATGTAAGCTGCTGTCCAATTCCATGGGTCTTCCTAGGAGGTCAAGAGACAAATATCATTTTAGTGTTTCAAAATCTTAAGCACTGACAGTGCAGATTAGAGGAAGATGAAAGAAAGAAAAGATATCAAACCTCTTTTGCTTTGGGTTGAGAAATTACCATGCATCTTTATGCAAATATATTCTGATTTGCTCTAAAAGAAAGATAACTTTAAAAGACTAAACAAGTAAAGTATAATATAGGTAAAATGTATATATTCCTTAATTCTGTTGGACTAGTTGGTTTAAAACATTATGGAATTTAAGAATTCATTCCACTACTCTCTCCATCAGAGTTCCACCTCACCACAAAAAGACTTCTCTCTTCATTCCTTCCACTAGCACCCTCTGACCCTCTAATAACCACCATAATTTTTATCAACTTGGAGTTAGTTTTACAGTTTTGTAGTCCATTTGCTTAATTTTTAGTCCATACTTTAAGGAATTCATTCTGCTACTGTCAGTCACTCATTATTTCACTATGTAATATCAGCTTAAGATCACTCATTTCATAGACATCCACCCCAAAGGACACAATTTCATCTTTAAAATGCCAGAGTAATATTCCATTGACTATACATGCCACAGTTTTCCATCCAGCCATCTGTTAATGAGCATTTTTTAGGGGAAGTATGTCACACCAGGCTGTGCTTGGGACTTACTCCTGATTCTGTGCTAAATATAAACCCAAGTTGACTGCATGCAAAGCAAGTGCTTTATCTTCTAAATTAACTTTCTTGCCAAATCAGTAAGCATTTAAGTTAATTCCATGATCAGGCTGTTGTGAATTATGCTGCTCCGTTCTGATCATAGGAATAACAAACACCCCCTTAAATTAGTGTTTTCACACAGTACAGATAAGTGTCTAGGTATTGTGGGGTTATATGGGTCTTGTCTCCACACCCTTACTAACAATTGTTCTTTTCAATCTTTTTTGATTGAGTAGTCTCAATGGTATGAGAGGGTCTCTCTTTGTGATTTTGTATTTTCATTTTTTAATAAGTGCTAGATGACATTTTTCATGTGTCTTTAGGTTATCTATACATCATATTTGATGAAGTGTCTATTCAAGACATTCATAAAATAGAGCTTCTTGTTTGGCTGTTACGTGATTTCTCTACATGTTTTGAACAGTAGCTCCTTGATGTGCATGATGTCTAAGTGTCTTCTTCTAGTAGCTAGATTTTCTGTTTGATTTTGGTGGCAGTTGTTTTTGTACATAAAAGATTTTCACTTTATAGAGTCCAATTTGTTCATTCTTGCTTTACTTCTCTTGCAATGAAGTTGAATTTCCAAATATATCATTGATTTTGAGATCCTTGAATACTTCACCTGTTCTCTTGTTTGACTGTTATGGTTTGAGGTATAATATCACATCTACTTTCTTCAATTTTTACTTTAGTCCCTGTGGTTCACAAAACTATTACTGGTATGGTTTCATATATTAAAGTTCCAGCACCACACCCTCCATCAGAATGTCTGTTTCGCTCCACCATTGACCCAGTACCCCCCATCCCCGTAGAACTCCTGTGATAAGCTTCCTACTGAAGGCAGATTTTCAGGTTTTTGTTGCCTTTGAGCACTTGTTATTACCTACTTTGTTTCTTTAATTCCCACCTATGAGATCAAGGATTCTGGGTCTGTCCCTCTTCTTCTGGCTAACTTTATTCAGAATGATACTCTCCTCATTCAGGCACATAATAGAAAACTGCATAATTTTATCTTTTCTTTAAAGCAATTATTTTATTATGTATTGGTACCAAGTTTATTTGTCCACTTCATATGTTCTTGGACACTTGGGTTCTTTTCAAGTTTTTGGCTCTATAAATAGTTCTGCAATGAAAATAGGAGTTCAAAAATGTTCTCTGAATAGATTTTTGAAAGCTTTGGGATAGATACAAAAAAGTGGAACTTCTGAGTCACATGAAAGCTCAATACCTAACTTTTTGAGAAGTCTTCATGTTTTCCAACAAGGCTGGACCAGTCAACAATCCTATCAGTGAATGAGGACCCCTTTATCCCCAAATTCACAGCAACATTTTGTAAATGTGCCAGTTTCACTGATATGATGTGATATCTTAATGTTTTTGTTTGCATTTCCTTTATGAAAAGTGATGCAGAGCATTTTGTTCTTATGTGTTTTAGTCATATATATATATCATCTTTGAAGAAATTTTTGTTCATCTTTCCACCACTACCTCTTTTTTGATGGGATGGTTTGTTTTATTTCTTGTAAAGTTCTACCAGTGCTTTATTTATCTTGGCTATCAACCCTTTATTAGATGAGTGGAATGGTGGGCAATTCTCCCAGTCCGCAGGTTTTTGCCTCTGGTTATTGTCCTTTTCAGTGCAGAAGAAGCTCCTTAATTTGATGAAGTCCCTTTTGTGAATCTTTGCTTCAGTTTGCTTGACTGATGGCATCTTCTTGCAGCACTTTGTTTTCTCCAATTCATACCTTTATCAAAGAATAACTATGCATATTACTGAGAATCTGTCTCTGAACTCTCAATTCTGTTCCATTATTCAGAGAGTCTGTCTTTATTTCCGTACAATAATTATTTTGATAACTAAGTCTTTGTAGTAAAGCTTAAAATTGGGGAAAGAGAAACTCCCTTTCTTCTTTTTTCTAATATTAAGTCTTTAATTCATTTTGAATTCCTTTTCTGTATGATGTTACTGATCTAGTTTCATTTTCTGACACACATTAGCCCAGTTTTCCCAACAACATTTATTGAAAAATTTTCTTTCCTCCATGTAAGGCTTTCACTCTTTTATTTTAAACTAGATATCTGTATATATGTAGCTTTATTTGGGGGCTCCCTATTCTATTCCTTTGGTCTTCTGTCTATTTTGTTCCACTATTGTATTGCTTTTTTGTTTCTTTCTCTTTTTTTAGTGTAAGAATCAAATACATAAAAAGCAAGCTCTCGTTTCGTCCACTGAGGTAAACACCCAGTCCCTGCCACACCATTTTAATAACTGTTTCTTTGTGATATAGCTTAAGGTCAGAGATTACCATGCTTCAATTTTTCTTTTCTCTCAAGTCACTTGTTTATATGAGATCTATGTAATTCCATACAAGTTTTAAAAATTGGTATTTTATTTCTTTGAAATATTTCAGAGTTTTGTAGGGATTTCATAAAATCTGTAGATTGCTTTAGATAAAATGATTTTTTCAGTAATGTTTATTCTTCCAATTCATAAGAAAAAAATGGATTTTCATATCTATGTTGGCTTATCTCTCTTAGAGTACCCTCATAGTTTTTAATGTATAGGTTGTTCACTTCCTTTGTTTAGTTTCGGGTATTATGCTTTCTTAATACAATCATAAGTAGGATTGTTTTCTTAATGTCCATTTCTTCTGTTATTGTTTTCCTATATAAATGCAGCATATTTATTTCTATCAATTTTATATTCTGTCACTTTATTGATAGATATCACTTGTATCACTTGTAGTCCCGTTGATCTTCGATTTGCTCGAGCAGGCGCCAGTAACATCTCCATTTGTCCCTGTCGCGAGCTAGTGTAGCCCAATGATACCTGCTCACTCCAGGAACAGAAAGAGCCTCAAATCGTTCACTCAAAGATTTGACGAAGAAATCTGACCATCTAGTTGGTGGGCGGCCACGAGGTCTTCTGACATCCCATGGAATCCAGTCTGTAGCAGCTCTAATCCAACGGTCGTCTCTGAATCGCATTACATGACCGGCCCATCTGATTTTTGATGCCTTGGCAAACGAGACAGCATCCCTGATTTTTGACTGTCGACGGAGGTCAGAACTCCGGATTCCTTCTCTCACTTGAGTGAGACATGATATTCCCAGCATAGCTCTTTTGATTCCTCTTTAGGATACCCTAATAGCATTCTCATCCTGCTTGCGTAGGGCCCAGGTCTCTGAGGCATATGTTAGTGCAGGAAAAACGGTGGAATCGAAAAGATGTGCCCGGAGTCGGAGGTTCTTTGTTCTCTTAACCACCTCTTCGACGCTCTTGAAGGCATTCCACGCTGCTCTCTTCCTCCTGCGCAGTTCTGGCGCCAAGTCATTTCTCATGTTGATTTCTCAACCCAGGTATACAAAGCTGCTGCATTCGGAGATGTTTGTTCCATTGAGAGCAAATGGAGCTTCAGGGATCAGTTCGTTTTTCATGAATATCATCTTGTTGAGATTCAGCTGCAATCCGACCTTTCCACACTCATGGTCAAAGTCGGCCAGCATTTGTGCTGCTTGGCTATTGTTTGGCATTATGAGAAAGATGTCATCAGTGAAGCAGAGGTGGTGTAATTGCCGACCGTCTATCTTCACTGCCATTCCTTCCCATTCCAGTTGTCACATGATGTTCTCAAGGGCGGCACTGAATTCTTATTCATAGATATGAAATGTATAATTAAAACATTATACAAAACACATAAGGATTATGCAGAAAATAAACTGAAAAGTTAAAAATGTAATTATAAATCACCCTAGGATAATAGAGGATTCTCTGATGAGGGTAACTTAAGAGATCAGGAACAGCGCTTGCTCCCTGATGTAGCAAGGAGTCCTGCCCCTTCAGTAGCCAGACCCAAGACATCAAGACAAGCTGCCCTGTGTGAAGACTTCTTTTCATCATCCCATCTCCCTTCATCTCGTTCTCAAATAGGCTATCCAGAATGATTATGTAAAACACTTCCTCCTTTCAGATGATTTCTCATAAAGAAGAAATTTGTGAACGACTTCTTATTTCTTACATGGCAAAATAAAATGAACTGTATCTTTAGTTATTGTTTAATGATGCAGAGTTTTATATTATACTCTTAGCATTTACTGCTAAAACATGGAACAAATATTTACTTCAGTCAACTGCCCACCAATAAGACAGTAAGATTATGTGTGATATTTCCACATGATGGGCCATGTAACAAATATTTGTCATGTGCTTTATATATTTCTTGTCTCCCTTTACCGCATTTATGTACACAGGCTCCAAATATTCCTTTACTCTAACAGTTATTACCTGGGGCCTAACTGCAGTTGCCTTAAAATCTACTGGTATCCACCATAGTTGTAGGCAAAAAGATCTAAGACCAACCTGAAATTGATGTGCAACCAGAGACAACATTTAACAAATAACTGATTGGGATAGAGATTTAAACTCTTCAGTCCTCCTTTCCTTTAACCTGGATGACTCTGGGAAAAAGTATGAAAAGAAGTACATGAGAATAATGAATAGAAAATTCAGGATTCGAGGTTAAAAGGAGGAATGAATCATTTTGGGAGATGGGAGATGAGTCCTTTTAACTTCAAATGAATTAGAAATTATATATGTGTAAGTTACATGGCAGAGTAATGAATTAGACTTTGTGTGACTGGTAAGTGCCTGAAATGTTTTATAATAGTTTTAGAAATATTAAAGATGTCATGTAAACATGCTATTTTTATTAGAATTTATGTATATATTAGATTTTAAGAAATAGTACAGGGATAAAGGCATTTATATACTGCTGACCCTGGTTTGATCCCTAGCATTACATGGAGTTCCTTGTGATGCCAGGAATTATCTCTGAGCACAGAGTCAGGAGTAAGTATCACCATATGTGGTCCAAAAGCAAACAAAGAAAAATGACATGTGTTGGCATATTAAAAATACTCTTTTTTAAAAAATGTAGGAGTATTGCTATTTATTCAGCTATTGATTAAGCTGATTGAATTGGGCATGAACTCCACATAACTTTTTTTAATTTTAATTTTTTAATTGAATATCTATTAGATAGACCATTACAAAACTGTTCATAATTAAGTTCCAGTCATACAATGATCCAGCATCCATCCCACCACCAGTGTACGTTTCTGACCACCAATGTCCCCTGTTTCCCTACCATCATCTCCCAACACCCCAGCACTCCACCCCCAGCTTCTCTCTATGGGAGGCACTTTCCATCTTGCTCTCTCTCTCTCCTTTTCCTTTCGTGCATTATGGTTTGCAATACAGGTGCTGAGGTCACTCTGTTTGTTCAGGGCATTCAGGATTTTTATCAGGCTGGAGTAGCTTTTCAGTTGGGTAGCTGCACTGGGGTGTGGATGTGATTGCTGAGGCTTCCGGAAAAACAGGGAGGTGGGGAGAGGTAGCCCATCCCAACCCCAAAAAAGTCTAGAGATTTCAGTCACAAAACGCGAACATTGAGATTTCAGCAGATTATAACTTGGTGAGGTCTGTCCTGAGAGGGTGTAGTCAAGCCGGAGGTATGGCAGCAATTTTGGATTGTGGAAGCAAGCAACTGCCAGGGGCCACCAGGCCAACCCACCCTCCTCTGTTTTGCCTCAGTCTCTTCAGCCATGCGTGGGTCTGAGATTAACTGTGACTTTTAATCTCTTTCGATATTTATTTAGTCTCTGAAGCAAGGCCAGTATGTTTGTCCAATAGCCTCCTGAATGTTGCTATCTGACAAAACTCTGACAGTTGGATTTTCTACAAATGTTTACAACAGAGCAGCTGCCTGTACACGCTGAGGAAGTAAAAGTTTCTTTCCATCCCTATGCCTAAAGCTGCCATAACGATGGACCAAAAACTAGGTGGGTTAAACAATAGAATATGTTGTCTCAAGAATCTGAGATTCAAGACACTGTGAAGTTAGCTAGCTCGAAGTACTAAGAGAGAGAATCTATGCTATGCTTGCCCCTATTTCTGGGGTTGCACAGGCTACCTTTGATGTTCCTTATCTTGTAGATCACTATCCTATCTCTTGTTCACATGTCATGCCCCATGGCTCATGTCCAATTTATTCTTCATATGTAGACACAAATTATATTGGATCAGAACCCTCCCTACTCTACTCATCTTCGCTAGTTACATATCAATGGCCCTACTTCCAAATTTTCACTTAAGCTACTGGGAATTAGAACTTAAACATAGGAACTTGAGGAAATAAAATTCAGCCTTTAACAATCCCCCATATTTGAGATTAGAATCAATTAGCAGTTGTCTTTTCTTAAACCAAAAGCAGCCCACTGTAATAGGAGCTTTATATTGTTTCTCAAGTAGATATTTCTTGAACTTAACTGAAAAAAACTGAGAAATTGCCATTTTTGTTTTGACTTGATCCAGTTACTTCAGTCATTGTCCTGTTGTCATACACAATACTCTAAGTACTTTGTCTTTTAAATACACTCACCAACCTCTTTCCATTTATAAAAGGGTATTTTTTTATACAATGTAATCTTTAAACACTATCATTTAGTTTCATCAATGGTTCTTCTGACTTACATATCCTGGTTTATTTTGGCTTGCTTCTGAAGTTTGATTGCATGCATTTATAATTGAGTTTTCCTTTTGATTTATTAATCAGAACCATCATATCTCAAAATGGTAATTAGCTGGCAAGTTGTGGCAAACATATACAAAGATATTTATAGCTATTTCCTACTTTCTTTCTGCATGTTAACATTGTCTAATAAATCATATAACTTTACAAGTGGCACAATACTTAGACTAAATCTCTTTTAGTAAATATGATATTATAAAGTAATATTCTTAAACATCCATCATTGCAATATGGTTTAATTCACTGCTTCAAAATCTGAATCCTTAATATTTTAAAATAACCTCATAGCTGTTTTTATAACTTACCATGGAAGTGTTTTGAGTTACATATTTTGAATTTATTTTATACAGTATCACCTTGAAAAGATGTTGCTATAGATACAGATACAGATACAAATACATCATTTCAATTTTGCCATTTACAGGTTAACTTATATTATGGAAAGCAAATTATCATGGAACACATTTGAACATTTTCATATCTCTGTATCCATACATAAATAAATGTGAAAGTTATTAACTGATATGACTTTTCCTAGGAAATATTCTGAAAGCATCTGATTGCTTCGGAACACTTAAGGAGAAATTGAGGAAAATAAAATTGGAACTTTCTGATCATCTTTTAATTCATTTCTTTTTAAAAAAAGAAGTTACTTAGAAAGAAAAAGTTGGGACATTAAAATTAAGGGGAAAAGTTTCCTTTATAGAAAATAGCATGGACAAGATTTTAAATAACATAGAGATCGTGAACCATTGGAGAGCACAGTGAGTTTATGTCTGAAAGGGCAAACTTCCCATATTTGCTGAGAAATAAATGGTCCAGAAGAAGCTGTATATTCTTGAAAGCTAATTCTATTCAAGTCTCTCTTGATCCTTCCATAGCTTAAAAACAGAAGCAAGACAGTGAATATTCTTTTTTTTCTTTGGTGAGCATTTGAGGCTTTATATTCTAGAATCAATAAATTTTTTTAGTTTCCTTGGCTTTTCTTCTTTAGGTGGATTTAGGTCATATATTTTCTGCTGTTGTTTTTTTTTAATTAGTGAGTCACTATCAGGGTACAGTAACAAATTTACACATTTTCATACTCGTGTTTCCCTCATACAATATTCGAGCACCCCTCCCTCTACCAGTGTCTGTTCTCCACCACCAGTGAACCCAGTATCCCTCCCACCTCCCAATCCTACCCCCCTGCCCTTAACCCCCCCCCACCTCTGTGGCAGGGCATTCCCTTTTGTTATCTCTCTCTCCTTTTGGGGTGTTGTGGTCCGCAATAGGGGTATTGAGTGGCCACCATGTTCAATCTATAGTCTACTTTCAGCATGCATCTCCCCTCCTGAGCGGGTCCTCCAACCAGAGCTTACTTGATGTTCCCTTCTCTATCTGAACTGCCTTTTCCCCCAGCATGTGAGGCCAGCTTCCAAGCCATGGAGCCAACCTCCTGGTACTTATTTCTACTATTCTTGGGTGTTAGTCTCCTACTCTGTTATTTTATATTCCACAGATGAGCACAATCTTTCTAGGTCTGTCTCTCTCTTTCTGACTCATTTCACTAAGCATGATACTTTCCATGTTGATCCACATATATGCAAAATTCATGACTTCATCTTTTCTAACAGCTGCATAGTATTCCATTGTATAGATGTACCAAAGTTTCTTTAACCAGTCGAATATTCTTGCCTTGCAGATAAAGCACTAAAGCTGTAGATTATCACAAAAATTATCAATTCTTCTCTCTAGGGAAAAATTTATTTTATCTCCAGGTTGATGACTGGTCGATGACAGTTGGGTAATAACTCATAAAATATTTTGAATAGGTGGCTGAACCAGTCAAAAGATTTCAGGTGACTGAGTAAACAACTACTCTTAAAAACTAGCTTTGAGGGACCAGAGCAATTGTAGAGCTGCTTTGCATGCAGCAGATCTAGGTTTGATCCCCGGTACCCCATATTGTCCTCCCAGCTTGCCAGGATTGATCCCAGAGCCAGGAATAAGCTCTGAGAACCACCAGGTGTAGCCCCAAAGCTAAGAAACTAGCTTTGAATTAAAACTGAAACAAATCATACCAAACTCTCCTTTGATCTTACATTTATTAAGCTACAAAACATTCATGGAGTTTGTTGTTCTGTCAATGAAATCTCGGTTGTCCAAATCCCCTCCTATAAAAATTTGTCTGGGAAAAGATTGAGGAAGCCTGAACAAGCTGTCTGAGGAAGATTCTATAACCTTATTGGATAGATAATAAGAAATCTTCAGATTCATTGTCTGAATTAGTTAAAATATTCTTGCAACTAGGTTTGTCCTTCACATACAGCCTACAAACCTCGATTTCTATTCCCTTAGTATATTAAAGAATATATCAGAAATAGCCAATCTACACCAGTTGGAAGTCATCAATTCCACAAATAAGAAAATACTTTTGGGGCTGAAGCAATAGTACAGCGGGTAGAGCATTTGCCTTGCACACAGCCAACCCAGGTTCGATTATCAGCATCCCATATGGTCCCCTGAGCACCACCAGGAGTGATTCATGAGTGCAGAGCCAGTAGTAACCCCTGAATATTGCCAGGTGTGATTAAAAAAAAAAGAAACTACTTTTAATCCAGTTATGCATGGTGACAATCCACTTAACTAACCAATGGATTTCCTTTTCTGATGTCCATTATCGTATTTAACAAAGTTTTGGTATTTATTTAATGTAGAAATGAGTCAGCTGTTATCATTCCCCTTGGAATGTGTGGTCTCCATTTCAGAAGACTAATTAGCTATTTCCAAGCTGTGAAAGCCTGTAATTGTTCACATCTAATGTGTAATTTATACTAGCTGTAAGTAATGTATAGTCAATTGCAGACAACCTGACATTATAGCAAATCATCAAAATACTGAGCTTTTTAATCCTATTGAGGTCTTTTATTATATATTCTTTTTATTATTTTATGCCAATGAACATAAAATTATAAGATAATATAAGGCAAAGAGAACACATATAAAATATTATGTAATATGTATTATATTATATAAATTTGCTTAAACTTTGGTTCCTTCTCTTTCTGCAAAGGTCAGTATACTTCTGACTTCTTGTTTTGTCCTTTGAGAAAGTAAGCTCGCAATTTTATTTTAATGGGGACCTCCCCAGTGGCACCTCAGGGCTCCAGGGCCACTCTTGATACTTGACAGGGCTGTGTGGGCCTGAAGGATTTCAGTGCTCTGGGATCAAGTATTGGCTGGTCACCAGAGCTATACATGCCTAATGCTGTAAGGAGAGGGTCACGCTGTGCCAGGAATGGAACATGGGACTTTGTTCATGCCAGGCAAGTGCTCCTGACATTTGATCTCATCAGCCCCCAGATCTGTGAATTTGAGAAGCATCCTTCATCATAATTCTTTCACATGCTGGTGTTTGAAAGCACATTTTATTTTGCAAGCTCCAGTCAAATAGTAAAATACTTGTTAAAACAAGCCGTATGCACGTTAGTTTTATTTGGTATTTTTACTTGGTGCATCTACTTTTCAGCACATTGTGGTATCTTCATAAATATTCAATAACTGTAAAGCAAACTCTCAATTATTCAGGTGTGAATTAACTAGCTGATGGATTATCCAGGCTCTCGGATTCTTTCGCCTTCTCCTTAATGTGTTTTGGCCATTTCTCTGGGGAACAGATCACTCTTATGTTGCAACTTGTTAGCAAGTTTGATGAAATGCCCAGTTCCTAGGCATATTGAAATGTAGTAGAGGGGGTTTCCGTGCAGTAAGTATCCTACTCAGAAATGCTATCATTCTACGGAGAGTAAAAATCTAGCTATGATTGCCATTAATGCAAGTATAGAAGAGACTAGCATTATACATTTTATGAGAAATTAAATGGGTCATAATTAGCTTTGAAAGTTTTAATAAAAATTTCAAATATTTGCATAGTACATAAATGCAGATATATCATTGTTTAATTAAGCATGATTTAAAATACTGTGTTTTCACAAGGTTTGAAAATATTATTGATCAAAGCATCTTTAGCCAAAATTGTGACAAAAAATAAAAAATGGAAAATAGCAACCCTTTCACCTCAGACATCTCTGATATATACAGTAAAAACAGAATTCACAGGCAACTTTGGTACCCAGTTAAAAACCAACATGTCACTCTTTCTATATCTTATTCCAACTTTCTATCCTTAGTATTTTCTCAGGTTTCCTGGAATATTATTGTCAAGCTCAAGCTGATGTATAGAGAGATATCAAGTTTTAAAGGATTTTACATAATTTATGGGCAAGTCAACATAAAGATTTGTATGTAATGCCTTTAAACAGGAAAAACACTTTTCACTTAATACATTAATATCTAATATCCTAATTAATTTTTATCCTGTGGTATACTACTGTCTGATATGGTCTCTATCCTCAGAGCTTTGTTTTGTTTTGTTTTGTTTTGTGGTCAGTGGAACATTTTTTGAATTTGTTTTTGTTTGAACACCATGGTTTATAGTGTTCTTCTTAGTACAGTTATTTCAGCCATTCACTGTTCGCACACCAATCCCGCCACCAATGTGACCTTCCCTCCACCAATGCCCCAGTTTTGCACTTACCTCCTAAGCCTACCCCCTTAGCAGACACAAAAATAACTTACTTTATATTGCTTATCATAACAAAATAGCAAATGGAATTATCAGAAAAAAAAGTTCGGTAAAAGAAAATTTGTGAATATTGTCATAGCTCACAATGATGTTGTTAAAGTCCTTGTCTAAGGTTTTCCTGAGATATTCCTTGCTAGTAGAGACTTCTGATATTGTTTTTGCTTATTGATCTTAGTGGGCTTCTATGAACCTTTCCCATATAATCTGCTATCAGTATTGTGAAATTTGGAGGTGTCACACAGCTGCAGACTGCAGGAGCTCTATAACTGGGATGATTTTTAGGCGTGGCATCTCTTGAGATTAGTCGTGAAGCCGGACTGTTTATATGCAGTAGGCTGTGGGGTGTTGATGAGACTGTTGGGGCTTTGAACAGAATGAGGTTGGGGGAGGCTGTGTGGCCTCATTCTAAAAAGACCCAAGAGTTTTCAGCCTGGAAACTGATCTATCTGGGAGCTTCTACCACTTAGTATCTCCAAGATAATCTCCAAGATTAGTCATAAAGCTATTTTTTAAATTATTATTATTATTGTAAGTCACCACCCTGATGTAAAGAAAATGCAAAGTCACTTATAACCTTTTTTCCAGACTTCTGCTGTTTACCTATTCAAGATTACTAGGCCTTTCACAAGTGACAGCTTTATTCATCAGATCTGGAAGATGTGGATGGTAAGGGGCCTCTGGGCAGCTTTAATGATCATAAGGGACCTACTTGAGGTTTTTTCGTTAGTTTCTTTTTGAATCCTTGGTAGCCCCATGTGGTGTTACCTCAGACACTGATGGTATTTTATTGATATAAAACTTACTACACCAACCATCATCAAAGTGTCCATGACCCTCCACTACTGACCAAGTGTAAAAGAGACATGTAAAGACAGTAGTGGAGGGTCATGGACACTTTGATGATGGTTGGTGTAGTAAGTTTTATATCAATGCCATAAATTTTAATAGTATCGCAACTTCATAAAGCCTACTAAAATAAAAAGCTGTAAAGGAGAGCTATGTGTTGAATAGTATGGGCTTATGAAAGCATATTCAATTGGATTATGCAAGTTCCATAGTCCTTGATAGAAGTCAAATGTAATATGCTTCATTTACACATTGCCTTATTATTCTTAAATATTGAATTTCCTTGCTGTAATATTGTGTTGTTTGCAGGGATGATAGTACTTTAAAGTACCTTGACTTTGGATAGAGTCAGGCCAAAATGATTTAGTGCTTCTTTTTTTCAAGTGCCCTATATATGCAGAAAATGTTAAGAAGATTCAGACAAAGTGATAGGACAAAAGATTAAATCCTAGCATGTATTTTCAATGTCAAAAAAATTTTTTAAGAGAATAGAAGCTATGATTCTGATCATTTTCTATCCAAAAGGTTTAACCTTTCTTATGCACACCAGAAAGCTGTTTAGATTCTCATTTCTATCAAAATACCTTCTCCTGTGTGGCTCTGAGAACTTGATTTAGTGTACTCTCTGTGCTGTTGTATTATGTAGTCTATCATTGTTCCTGAAGCGATGAGTAGATTTGCACTTTCCAGAAGAAAAATGGAAAAGTTTCAAAGAAACTAGTTAAACTCCAGTTAAATTTTGATCCAGAATTGTATTGCTCCTTTCCTGGCCAAAGGAACTAAATTATATAATAAGTCTTTTTCTATTCCAATTTCAAATTTTGGTTCTTACCTATTAAATCATCCAAAGTGCTTTTACGGGTCCACCAAACAATCCCCCAACTCCCATCTCTGAAGATTGCTATTTCTGTGTGATACTTCTTGCACTTATAATAATAATCTTATTTTGTTTTTGTTTTTATTTTTGTTTGTTTTCATCACACCCAGTGTTGCTCAGGACTTACTCTTAACTCTGTGCTCAGAAATCACTCCTGACAGTGCCCAGGAGACTTTGTGTATATTAAATAGAACGATATCCAGCCCAAGGGGAAGGGGAAGAAGGGAAAGGAAAGGAAAGGGAGAGGGATGATTAAGTAATAACAGAGAGAGAGAGAAGGGAGGAAGTGAGAGGAGGAAGTTAACATACCTTAGAATATGTGAGGTTGAGTCCTATGTAAATTCTGACAATATTGATTTTATTGCTTCTCGGAGAACCCAGCAAGCTACTGAGAGTATCCCACCTGCTCAGCAGAGCCTGGCAAGCTACCGGTGGCATATTAGATATGCCAAAAATGGTAACAACAAGTCTCACAATGGAGACGTTACTGGTGCCCATTCAAGCAAATCATTGAACAACGGGACAAAAGTGCTACAGTGATTGATTGTATTGTTACTATTTTACATAACTGAACACTCTCAGGGCCAAGTGAAAATGGACAGTTATTTCTTATTTTAAAAGACTACATACTTCTTAAAATTGATTTTGCTGATTTTTTATATTGAAATCTCAGCTTTGATGCATTCACATTCCAAAGAGAAAATGATCTGAGTAGTGAGAAGGAAATAGAAGCTGTTCCAGGTAAATATTCCCCATACCTCACGAAAGTGTGCAGGCAGGCAGGGTCTCTGTAAATCAAGTGCATGTACAGCTCACATCAATGAATTCCCAGGAGACTGGCTATTACAAGAACCCTGTGGAAAATTCTCTTTTTAAATGAAGAAGCCTTTTCTAAAGAATAATTGCTTTCACATACCATTTCCCCATAATAAGCTTTTCTCTTTCAAAAATCACAGGTTTTTCTTTTTTAGTTTGTACTAATAATCTAGATTATTCACTAATCATCTAGATTATTAGTTGTAATAATTTATTATTATTAAGAAGATTATGTAATAGTCTTTCTTCCTGTAACATAAGCTTATTGTTACAGGAAGAAGGGAAGAAGGAAGAGAAATAGACAATTGAAGGTATCCAAGAAGGGAAATGGAATGACTAATTCCAGCAAATTCCAGAAATAAGACCAGGGAGGGTTGGAGATAAATTTTGCTTCGGGTGAATATTTCTTTCCACCTCTCACTATTGGGAAAATGAGATGAAATAACAGGTTTTGAATCATGAAACTTCTCTGTGATTATCTAGTCAAATTTTATAATCTTTTGCTAGAGGTCTAACCTAATCTGGTAAATGACAAGATCAAGTTGAGTATGTTAGCTTCACTCCTGGTTAGATGTAAGGATCTGAAGATTTTAAAACAGGCTTACTTAAGGAAACTGCACCAAATCAAGATGAACCTTGTTCTATAAGCATTTGTCTGTACACTGGGCCATTGACTGAGCTCGTCTTTATTAGATTCCCTACTATGAGCTTAATGCACTTCTGAATGCATTAAGAACCAAAGAGCTACTACTCCATGCCACAAGCAAGACAAGGCTATTTTAGCTAAAATTAATCTAGCCTAATCTGACTGCTCTAAGAAAACCTAATTGTTCTTCCTGTGTTAATTTTTAAGATTTTATCCTTGTCTACTGTCAACAAGAGTACATACATTATACTATTTATTCGAGTGATTTAAGTTCTATAGTTATAAGGTATAAAATCCATCCCAGAGTATTTTTGAAGTATTCCAGAAAATATAAGAGCACTCTATAGAAAAGGCCTATGTTTATAATGATGTATATTCAGATAAACAACATAAAACCAAAGAGATAAACAGCATTATATGGAGAAAAATAATGTAGATGATTAGGTAGTGAATCATTGCCCAAAATTAATGTCTATGTGAATGGGATGGAAGCATATTAATAATGTTTTCTAATACCATTCTGAGTAAGAGTGCATACTGTCTCAATACTACTATTCGCCAAAAGATTTTAATAAGGCTGCATTGATCCACATCCATTTATTTACTAGAGCTTCACAACATACACAAACAGCACCTGCAATATACTTCTTTCCAGTCATCCTGTTTTATCTATTTGTGCATCCAGTTGTTCTGTTTGTTTCAGGTGGAGGTCTCACAAGCAGTACCCTGTAGAATTGGGGATCACTCCCAGCAGTACTGAGCTTCAGAGTTGCAGTGTTAGGGCCCAAAGATGTGGACCTATGCTTGGGCCCTGTGATTCTGAGGGCCACCAGGTCCCAACAATGCTCAGCAGCTTCTAGGGGTCTACTTAGTGGTTCTGGTGTCTGGGAGGCATGAGGTACTCTGGTTTGAACTCAGGTCCTGGCATGCACCACTGACTAATAAGCTTTCTCCTCAGCCTGTGGGGAAATACACTGTTTCTAAGATGTGTGTACCGCTTGCTATACAGAACAATTCTCTTTGTAGCAGTAAAATAGTTTACCTATCATCTTATTCATCAGTAGACCCATATTCTGCATCTTTCTCTAAGGGGAGGAAAACACCTTTTCTCTAGATAGATAAAGCTTCTGATGGTTTCTGCTTATGTTTGAGTCCTCTTAAGAGGAATCAAGAAAAGCCAGTTACTGAGTTTGAACCAAGCCCTTGAAAAGTACAGTACAATGTCTTTCACTTACTGAAGTCACTTTTAGGAAATGGTTATTTGAGTCTAATAACAGACCGATTCAGTTAAAAGGATACAGGAAAACCATTCTCTGAAGCAAGCACTGTGTTTATTATCCACTGCTATCATCTAAGGCACTTTTCTGAAACCACAACCTTGTAAGCTAGTGGTTATTCATCTTTTCTCATACTTTTTTTTTGAAGACTATGACACAAGTCATGTTTTATTGACTACATCAGGAATTCTTGGGAAAGAAGTAAGGTGTACATCAGAAATGGGAGCAATTCTTCGGGCAACTAGAATTTTGGAAGATTCTAATATATAAAAATACATAGATGTAGAGATTCTTGCTCCCAGTCAGATAAAAATCACAGCACTGGGACTGATGCTAGAGGGAAACAAACTGAAAAATAACATACAATTGTTAGTCACTTAATTTATAAGAGGAGCAGTAAGCAGTCAAAGACCTTCAATTCTCCTTTGATTGTTAAATAAAAGAGCAGAGCTTGATGATAAGCTCAAGAAGAAAATGGCACTGGAGCCGGTGCAATAGTACAGTGGGTATGATACTTGCCTTGTAACGGCTGACTTATATTCAGTTCCTGGAACCTCACATGGTTTCCAGAGCCTGTCCAGGAGTGATCCCTGAGCAGAGAGCCAGAGTAAACCCTGAGCACACCTGATATGGCCCCAAAGCTAAAAATGAAGGAGAAAGAGAACAAGAAGAGCAACAAAAAATGACATTCCAAAGACAATAGCATGACTCTTGCTTGGGACCTAGAAGACAAAAACCTAAATTCATTAGTGTGGCTTTGAGACTTCTGATAAAGTTATATGAAATATCCTCTATAATTTACAATATTTACAAAATTTATAAGAACAAAAATTAATATATTTGGTTAGATATTTTCATTGAACTTCAGGACTGTTTACATAGGTAAACTGAGTCTTATTTTAAATATCAGCTATTTTTATATAACTTATGTCAGCCTGTGGTCTTTTAACATAAAAAGCAGCATCATAATAGCCTTTTTCAAATTCTAAAATGTAGTTAGGAGTTTTTTAAAATGAAGGTGATTAAAAATCGTGATTCTTGGGGTATTCTTTCATATTTTTAGTATCACAGAATAAGCCTTTCTCTGCTCCAGCCTGATTTGACTGAGACACACACATATCTCTTTATATCTGCCTAAAATTTAGGCAAACAACCTGGTGAAAAGAAGCTGTCATTCTGCAAAAAACTGACAAGTTTCTAGGGACAAAAATAATTTTATTTTTATTTTTTTATTTTTATCTCACAGAATTTGAGGATGTAACAAACTAAAAGCCATTATAAATACGTGGAATGAAGTTAAGGAATCTCAACTAAACAAAGAAATATATGTGTGGGGACAGAGCATGACATTGGGAAGAAGAGAAATTAAGATATCCAATTAGGGCATGCACCAAATGCCATTAATTTTGGCTAACTTGACTATCCTAGAGGATTGAAAAACCCATAACATCAGTAACTTTCTGAACAAGAGTAAAAGACTGCAGTGTTTTTTATATTACTGGCAAAAACTGAGTGCTAAGACTTTTTTTTTTTTTAATCCTAGTGTTTTAGACTAATTGGACCTAGTTTGGACCAGCTGAATCCCCTCCTTTCCCTTTAGGAAATAGTGTGGAAACAAGCCAATGTCCAGAGATGAAACACTGCAACTGACTCTCTACATAAATAAAGAACGGTGGACAGTGGCCAGAGAAGAAGAAGGGAAACATGGCACTCTAGAGCTCTCCCTTGGGAAAACAAAAAACTGGATGATTTTACTCATCTGTGGAGTATAGAGGCAAAGCAAAGGAATAGACTATTGAAAAATGACAGTCCTTGGCCTGGGACAACAAAATTTATTACCAAATAGTGAGGTGAGGATTGGGAGAGAATGAATATTGGACCAGATGATGACAAGAGACAATGTTGGAAGGTCATGAGCACTTAAGTGGTGACTGGGTGAAATAACTTTGTACATCAATACCCTAAATATCACCGCTATTTTAACCATATTATGTAAATATAATTTTTATTTTTGTTTTTTTGGGTCACACCAGGCAATGCACAGGGGTCACTCCTGGCTCTGCACTCAGGAATTACTCCTGGTACCGCTCAAGGGACCATATGGGATGCTGGGAATTGAACCCGAGCTGGCCTCCTGCAAGACAAACGCCCTACCTGCTGTGCTATCGCTCCAGCCCCTAATTAACATTTTTTAAAAGCTCTTCCTCTGGGCTATTTTCTGTCTCACTCTCCCCTCTGTCCCCCGGCTTCCCTTCCCTTCTCCATCACAGACATAGAAATACAGGAAAATTTTAAGACTGAAATCACAGCGCTGCCTGCAGTGAAAACAAAATTAGCTTATCCAAATAAAATTAATAAGAGAAAATTTAGGCAGACAACCTGGTGTAAATAAGCTGCCATTCTGCAAGGAAACTAACAAGTTTCTAGGGGCAAAAATAAAGCCACAGAATTTGAGAATGTAATAGACTAAAAGCCATTATAAATACATGAAATGAAGTTAAGGAATCTCCACTAAACAAAGAGGGAGGCTGAAAGTAGAGATACAGAAACCCAATGAGTTTTCTGTCAAGAATTTCCCAGACCTGGGCTGGAGCAATAGCACAGCGGGTAGGGCGGTTGCCTTGCACGCGGCTGACCTGGGTTTGATTCCCAGCATCCCATATGGTCTCCTGAGCACAGCCAGGGGTAATTCCTGAGGGAAGAGCCAGGAGTGACCCCTGTGCATTGCCGGGTGTGACCCGAAAAGCAAAATAAGAAAAAAAAAAAGAACTTCCCAGACCTGAGGAACAAACTTGCCATTCATATCTAGATGTCACAGAATACCCAAATTTACAAATCCAGGACAACTGACAATAAGACAAATCATTTTAAGTAATAAAGAGTCAATAATAAAGAAAATTTGTCAAGGAAAAGAAATAGCTAATTTAAAGACTCCTTTATTAGATTTTGATGAGACTTCTTAGCACAAACCCTAGCGAAGAGAAAAACCAAAAAGACATATTCACATTATTAAAATATTAAAATTTCCAGCTAGTAATATTTCCAAACAAAATTATCATTCAAATATGATGGCAAAATATGGTGTTTTTTTTTTTTAAGACAAGCAAAACCTTGTGGTTTTTTTTTCCTGTGGTTCCCTAAGCCTGCCAGGAGTGATCCTTTAGCACTGCCAGGTGTGGCCCCAAAATTAATCATGACCATAATAACAATTAATAAATAAAATATCAGAGACACAGTTTTATGAGACAGAAGCAGTACATAGAACAGGAGAAAGAGAAGCAAGGAAAATGGTGCAGGGGTTAAGGGATGTGCCTTGCATAAGGCTGAGACTGGTTTGTTCTAACACCACAGGGTCCCTGAGCATCATTGGGTGCCACTTTAAGGACCCCATGCACCAGCATATGCAGCCCTGTTTGCCCTGAGCACCTTCAGAGGGCCCCTGCATTCTCAGGATGAGCCTTAAACCATTGGCTGTTGGGTAATAATTACCAGCAACAGGCCTGTTGATTATCATCCAATACATTTTTTTCCTTTATCATAAAGAAAATGATAAAGACCTCCAGAACCCAGCTATGGCCATGCTCAAGGCCCCTTTCCACATGTTCGGACTAGCCTCAAGCATGAAGGAACTTAGGTGTGCAAGATCAGGGGTTGAGATCTCCAAGGCTGCTAGGATCAGGACTGGGCCTCTTCCACCCAGATTCCCCATTTTCCAGTAGCTAGGTGGTCACACCCAGAAACTGCCCTGGCTCCTTGTAATCCCAACAGCCAACATCCAGAGACTATAAAACCAAGATCCCAGCCATGTGACATCTGATAGCCTAGTTCTCCCTCTTGGAGAACCTGGCAAGCTACCGAGAGTTTACTGCCTGCACGGGAGAGCCTGACATTTTCCCCTGTGGCATATTCATATGCCAAATACAGTAACAATGATGGGTCTTCTCATTCCCCTGACCTTGAAGAGCCTCTAATGCAGCACAGTTGGGAAGGATGAGTAAAAAGAGGCTGCTAAAATCTCAGGGCAAAGATGAATAGAGATATTATTGGCCCACACGAGTAAATCCTTGATCAGCGGGATGATAGTGACGGTGACATATAAATATACTTACATGGGGAAAAAAGAGAGAGAAATATTGACATCACATTTAGCACCCAAATATGCAAAAATAATTATTGGGGCTGGAGCGATAGCACAGTGGGTAGGGCGTTTGCCTTGAACACAGCTGACCTGGGTTCGATCCCCAGCATCCCATATGGTCCCCTGAGCACCACCAGGAGTAATTCCTGAGTGCAGAACCAGGAGTAACCCCTGTGCATTGCAGGGTCTGATCCAAAAAGCAAAAAAAAAAAATTATTAATACACTTCAATGACTATAATGACAATGACAACAACAAATACAAGGGGACTTGGAACATCAATTACAGCAATGAAAGATAATATATACAAAATTTAAATGTAAAGATTGAATTACAAAATTTATAGTTTTCTTTGTTTGGGGCCTGGCCTGTGCGTAACTCTAACAGCGGAGAAGGCAGGCACACAGCAACCTCCCTCTCCATTTAGGAGGGCCATCCTAAGCATATGGATAGCTCTTAAGGCATGAGAAGACAATTTTCTCAAAATTGATGTATTTTTAATTAATAAAAATAATTTTTAAATGATTTTAAAATAATAAAAATTAATAAATTAATAAAATTATAGCTTTAAGTTGCTCATAATTTTTGCTCAAGTGGGCACCAGTAACATCTCTATTGTAAGACTTCTTACTGTTTGTGGCATATTAAATACGCTATGGGTAGCTTGCTAGGCTCTGCCATGCGGGAGAAATACTCTCGGTAGCTTTCTGGGCTCTCCTTTAAGTTAACTGATGAAATGTGAGATATATACATATATACATATATTCACACATATATACATCTATATAAACTTCCATACAAAAAGAAATACACATTCTTGTACAAATGGAACACTGTCAAGGGTAGCTAAAATGTTAGAACACAAAAGAAATCTTAATATAATACGTGAAAACTGGAACCATATGAATCACATTTTCTGCTCATAATTCTATGAGACTAGAAATCAACAAGAAGAAAATGGAAAGAACCTGAGACATGTGTAGACTATATAACATGGTTCTGAATGACTCAGGATAAAACAGAAATCAAAGTGGAAAAATTTACCTAGAAAAAACTGCTTACATGAAACCATGAATGTTAACACCCTTGCAAACATGATATCCTAGTCCTAATAATTATTTTTAATTTAATTAATGGGAAGAGGTAGTACAGCGTGTCAGGTGTTGCCTTGCTCACGGCAAACCCAGGTTTAATCCAGGCAAATTGGATATGATTCCCCAAACCTTGCCAGGAGTAATCCTGAGCACAGAACCAGAAGTAAGCCCAGAGCACTGCTTGGTGAGACCCAAAATCAATAAAAAAGAGAAAGAAGAAATATTAATTACCCAGAAAAATTAAAAAGCAGAGACATGCTATCAGATGTTAAGGGATTCAACAAAAAGAGCTTAAGAGGGAATTCAATTTAATATGGGGACATATTAATAAAGGACAAAAGATTCACAGAAACAATTGGAACGTACATCTAAAAAACTAGAAAAGGAGAAATAAAACCAAAATTGCAAGGAGGATAAAAATAATAAAAGTGACAGTGAAAATCAGTGAAGTCAAACCAAATTGTCTATACCAAGGGCTGATGCTCAGGTCATCGAGAAAACTGTAGGCTTGTTCTTTAAAAGGACCAATAAAATCGATAATTCTTTCAAGTTCACTAAGAGAAAAAAAAGAATCAGAACAAAAAGACAGGAAGCTACAACTGAAACTACAGAAATATAAAGGTAGGTTATGAACAACTACATTCAAACAAAGTCAGGAACAAGAAGAAATGGACAAACTTAGTACAATACATGTTCTGAGGCTGAAACAGGAAGAAAAATAAACTTGAACAAACCAATTAGAACTACAGAAATCAAATAGTCATCATAAATCTCAATAAAAATAAAAACACAATGGGCTGAAACGATAGCACAGCAAGTAGGGCACTTGCGTTGCACAAGGCCAACCTGAGTTCGATTCGCAGCATCCCATATGGTCCCCCAAGCACCGCCAGAAGTAACTCCTGAGTGCAGAGCCAGGAGTAACCCCTAAGCATCACTGGGTGTAACCCAAAAAAGCAAAAAGAAAAAAAACAAACAAACAAAAAAAACCACTTGGCTTCACTTACTAGTGAATTCAAACTAGCTGATTTTAAAACACATCAAAATTTTGAAGAAAAAAAACCAGAATTTTTCAAAGAAGAACAAATACTAATCACTGTTTATATATCCTCCACAATATATAACAAATTAGAGGAAAATGCATTCTGTAAGGCCATGTCATCATAATCACAAAACCCCAAAACCAGAAAAGTTCAATACAAAAGAAGGAAACTGACAATCTCTGTGATGAATACAAATGCAAAATGCCCTCTAAAATGGTTGCGGGTGTGGGGGGTAAACTTGGCAAACTAAACCCAACACTGCATCAAGAAAATGAATCATTCACCCAGATTGGTCAAGAATCTCTTTCTAATGGGTCCCTCAGGCCTCTTGAGAACCCTATGGAAGCATACCCCCAACCTGAAATTATATGAAAAATGTAAGATTAATGGACTTATGGACATGGTGAATTTGAAGGATTATTGGAGACATAAGTAAGGAAAATAAGATTTTATGGAAAATAGGCCGTGTGAACCTGAGATTTTGTAGTTGATGTGTAATACCTGATACTGACATGAAAGTTGATAATGACAAGATCTAAAGTATTATCAGGAAAACAATTGACAAGTGTCAGGTAGAGAAGATGAATTAAAAGAACTGCCAGGCCAGGAATTTAATTACTTTTTTTTTTTTTGCTTTTGGGGTCACACCTGGCGATGCACAGGGGTTATTCCTGGTTTATGCACTCAGGAATTACTCCTGGCAGTGCTCAGGGGACCATATGGGATGCTTGGAATCGAACCCAGGTCGGCCGTGTGCAAGGCAAATGCCTTACCCACTGTGCATCGCTCCAGCCCCCCGGAATATAATTACTTGGATAATTAAAATCCACAATAATTAAGAAAGAAATGTTATTGGTAAGAGGGACCATAACTCAGGAGAAAAGTTTTGGGGAAAAGACAGAACTTGTTTCTGATGTATATTTCTATTTTTGCATTTAAAAGATGGTGAATGAAAACTCCAACGTTTGGTGTCCCAGCTTGAAAGTCTTGAGGTGGGATCAGAGAAGTATCTAGCACAGTCAATTGATGTATGGCTTATAGGAATAAAAAGCCAGGCCCAGGGAGATGGCTTAAAGGACTAGAGTATATACTTTGCATGTTTCATCCTGAGCACTGCTGGCCGTGAACCTGGGCACCCTCTGGGAGTAGCCACTGACTCTGTGTACATGGATCTCAAACAAACAAACAACAAAAAAAAAAAAGTGAAAGAATAGAAAACCAGTCATGAAGTAAAAATTGCCCAGGGTGATTCATTTTCAAGAAAATTCTGCTTTTGTTGTTTGGTTTTGATTCACTCCCTACTCCCCCTCCTTTTTTTGCTTGTTTGTAGTGGTGTTATTCCTATGACTCTGGATTGCACACAGTTCTGGCTATGGTGCTCACACATTTTTTTTTAATTTTTTTTTTTATTGAATCACCATGAGAAAAGTTACAAAGCTTTCAGGTTTAAGTCTCAGTCATACAATGATCAAACACCCATCCCTTCACCAGTGCACATATTGCATCACCAAGAACCCCAGTAAACCCCCCATTCCACTCCACCTCCTGCCTTTGTGGCTGATGATTTTCACTTTAATCTCTCTTTATTTTGACTACATTCAATATTTAAACAGAAACATCTCTATTATTATTTGGAATTTCCCCCCAAGAATCAGACCTGCTGAAAAGGTATCATTTGATAATATGTTTTCCATTGCTGAGAATGAAGAGCATATGAGGTTTTTGGATTTCTGGTATTTAGTAATTAAGTCCAGAGAAATTTCTGCCAGAAGTTGCATCACTGCAAGCTCGTACCTCTGTTTAGTGGGTTCTAAGAGATGGTGGTCACTACACCGCTGCCGAAAGGAAAGGCCAAGAGAGAAAAACCTTTCCCCTCCCAGGGCAGCATGGAGCCATAGTTTAGTTCACAGTCTAGAGGCATTTCTGCAAGAAGCTGCTGGGTGCTGAAAGTAGTTAGTGGGCCTCCCGGATCATGGTCGCTCAGGAACGGAGGAGCCATTCTTGTGCGGCTGCTCGGGGTCTCGCCTAAGCATAAAGCCCAGTATACTCACACATTTTTAACTCTGAAGCGTGCAATAGGTCTTGTTTTCGAAATGACATGCTGTGCTGCTTAGCCACCAACACTCCTTTAGCTTCAGTGGCTGCAGCATATTTTCCAGGGGTTGAGTGCTTTGTTGAGGACAAATGATGTGTTTATAGTGTTGAGTGCCTCCTTTAGTTACACGAGTACTCACTGTTGGCTGCACTTTCTGGCCATAATACTCACACATCTTTTCTTTTGGTTGTGGGGCCCACTGGGTGGGAGGGGGTGGGGTGAGCTCTCACACCTTTTTGTGGTGCTAACACAAACCTGACTGCAGTGCAACCATAAATGACTTGCAGTGCCTGGGATCAGACAGCAAATCTGCCAGCATCATAGTAGACATATGTGATAATACTAGGGATTTGGACTGGTTACCATATGCCTGCAAGTCAGGTGATCTGATCCACTATGTTATTCTTCCAAGGCCCCAAAAAATTCCATCTTAATTAATAAAAATGGGTAAAATATCAAAGAGGACACTTATGATGGGCCATATAGCTTTTAGGGCACAGGAGAAGCTTTTCAGAGGTGAAGACCAGAAAGGATCAGATAAGGATTAATCAGTGAGACTGGTATTATCAGAACAGGGTAAAGAGTCAATAAGATTGATCCTGTAGTTCTCAAGGTCAAGATAGATCATGGAAGAAAACAATGACATGAAGGTAAAGAGTTCCAAAGAGGTAATTTAATGTTTCCTTTACCAGCACTTGACCTGAAAGTTTAGCATTTAAACTGAAAGAAGTAAAATCTTCTGTGTGCTGGTGTATTTGTCCATTTCTTCCAGAACACAAATAATATGGCTTTGTAGTGTTAATGTTGGATACCTGATATGCAAAATTTGTAACTATTATTTACATTCATTTTATATTAATAGAAAAGGACATAATTTTACATTTATTTCAATCAGCCCAAATTAGATTTATACATTCTTTTATATTTAACTTCAGTGAATTATCTTGTTGCAGATTTATCTCAGAAATAACACAGAAGCAGGTGAATGTATACATATATACATAAATATATATATATATACTCTAATGGCTGCTCCTCCCAGACGGGAGTATAAAATGAGGCCCCCATAGCCATGTCACCAGACTCCACGCCATGTTGTTTTCACTCAGGCACCCCAGAGAACCCTCCCCACCCCAAGGGACCCAGCCCCGACAGCCGACCTCCACCACCCAACAACCACCGTGACCCAGGCCGCTTTCCAGACCATGCAGCCGCTTCTCGACCATGCTACATATTATAAGACACTTCCTACCATTTTTCACAATTACCACACCATATTTGATGGAGTTCAGACAGTAAGAAATAATAGAGAGTAACATATATATATGAAAGTAGATATATAGATATATAGAGAGTAATATATATACATATATGTGTGTATATACATATGCATATATACATATATATATGTATATATGTATACACACACACACACATACCTCTCAGAGAGCCTGGCAAGCTACCAAGAGTTTCCTACCAGCATGGGCAGAGCCTGACAAGCCACCCGTGGCGTATTCAATATGCCAAAAACAGTAATAATAGGTCACATTCCCCTGACCCTGAAAGAGCTTCCAATTGTTGGGAAAGACGAGTAAGGAGAGGCTGCTAAAATCTCAGAGCTGGAAGGAATAGAGACATAACTGGTGACCGCTTGAGTAAATCAATGAACCAGGGGAAAACAGTGATGACAGTGATGGTATATTCCTGAAACTCAATCTAACTGTCTCTTCTTTGGACTATTTACTTTTTTGGCTTTTTGAAGGTGTCACACCCAGTGGTACACTGCTGACTCATGTTCAGGAAGTTGCTCTCAGCGGTACTCAGGGGACCAAGTAGTGCCCAAGATAGCTCCTGGGCATATGCAAAACTATATACTTAGCCTTTTGAGGTATTTCTCCAGTCTTTGGTGTTTATTTTAACATTATTTAACTGACCTCTATTTATTGTGGAAACTGATTTGCTGGCTCCTACTCCTGTCATCTTTATTTTTCCAAATTATGTTGTGTCCCTAGCTTTGATTTATTAATCAAAATAACATATTCATTAGAGATTTAGATTTATTGGTTTTTAAATATATTCGCATCTGTCAATTTCCAGAAAGGACTTTGACCTACCTTTTACTTCTTTTTCCACCATGACTTCCAAGATTTTAGAGATTAATCTAAAATCTATTTAATCCCTTTCCTGATTTCAGTTGGAATTTGGAATGTAGAGGCTTAGCCACACACATATATTTTTCTGAAGAAGATAATCATGAAACTGTGTGTAGTAGTAAGACAACATGGGTTCGTTTCTCCGGAAGCCAGTAAATCATTGCTTCTAATGTGTGAAATGTATTCTGAAGTACTGGTGGACATGATAAACAAGGTCCAGGAAGCTGTTAAAAGTATCTTTAAGTATCTCACACCTGATTAATGTACCATAATATGGCACATGCTTAATGAAAGAATCATTAACTTGAGTATAATTAGATGTTTAATTCAGTCCCCAGTCAATCATTTGCTTTTAAATGCACCAAAGAGTAAATAACCTCAGCTATTTCAGTTTTTACCTTCATCTTGTCTTGATATGATGAGAGGAAAATCTCTGCTATGTCCATAGAGATAACAAAACCTCCGTTTTGCGCCAAAAGCTATCCCTATACAAATGCTCCCCAGGTATAACCCACAGAGGGTCTTCTATATATTTTGAGTTTCATTCCTCTGCTATTGATTTTCTCACATATGAGCCTATTAAGGACTCTCAAAAGGCTCAACATTAAGATATGCATTTAATTCTTGCAACCCAAATTGCCTTTACCATGCACATAACATGCTTTGCTTTCCTTAATTTATTTTCAGTGAAAAATATTTAGGGAAATACTACAGCCTCGTGTGAGATTATTCATGGGGTAATTTTTTTTTTATTTTCTCAGATAGCTTTTACTGAAATAGTATAGTTCACAGTAGTGCTGACATTTTTTCATACTTACATGCTGTTACAACATCCCCCCATTATCTTAAGGTTCCTTCCACTATTCTCACCTTAGCATCTTCAGTCCACAGTTCTGTCAACCATATATGTTTGTTTCTATTGGAGATTGTCTGGTCCCTTTCTTTTTTTCTCTAAATTCCCTATGTGGCCAAGATCATCTGGTATTTATCTTTTTACCTCCTGATTCACTCACTTAGCATGACCTCTCCAGTTTCATTAAAGTTGCAACCAATTGCAAAATTCATCTTTTCTCCATTGTTTATATGTGTTTCTCAATTTCTTTATCCATTCCTGTGTTGTGCATTGAGTTGTTCCCAGATCTTGGCTATCATAGATAATGCTGCAATGAGCGCAGTGTATAGATATTCTTTCAGATTAATGTTTTTGACTTTTTGGTTTAGATGCCCAGGCATGGAATTACAGGTCATATGTAAACTCTATTCCTAATTATTTTGAGAAGTCACAAAACCATGAACTATACAACATTCCATTAGCAATAATGTGGGTTTATTTTAACCACATAATCATTTATTGTATCCAGATTTTTTATTATAGATAATTTTTGCTGATAGGAAATAATATACCACATTGTTATTTTGATTTGTAGCTCTCCGATAATCAGTAATAATTAACAATTTTTCATGTGCCAGTTGCCCATTTTTTGTCTTCTTTGATAAAATGCCTGTTCAAGTCCTGTCCCATTTCCTTATGATTTATTTTGTTGTTGTTGAGCTTTGTGAGTGTTTTAAATATTTTGAATATTATCCCTTTGCAGGTATATATAATGGGCAAGTGTTTTCTTCCATTAAGTAGAGTGTCCTTTTATTTTAGTAGGCTGTCATTTTGTTTTAATCCTTTGATGTAGTACCATTTATTTATGCCTTTATTTTCTTTGCCAGTGCGGTCATATCATGGAAAATTCCACTGAGGTCAATTGCGTGCAGTTATTTTCCTCTATATTTACTTCAATATAGTTTATAGATACAGGTTTGGTATCAAGTTCTTTAATTTATTTTTCATTAACATTCATGTATTATGGTGTCAATATTTTTTTTAGATGTGGCCATCTAGTTTGCCCAGCACTGATTGTTTAAGAGACTCTCTTTACTCCATTGACCTATCCTGTTTGTAGTAAATTACTGTCCATACACCCAGAAGTTTAAGAAGAGTCACTTTCACTTCCTAAAAGTTATACTTGGATATAGAGATCCCAGAGTACTTGTATATTTGATGTCTTACAAATTTAATGAAGTGCCTCTGTAAATTTGAACTTTCAGTTCCCTTTTCCTCATTCACTGTTAGTTTCTATAAATAATTTAAATATAAGCCCAATAGTAAAAACAGACAAAGAAATTATAGCCACGTATAATCAAAATAACCTTTATTTTCCAGTATGTAGTGGTTTGGTAACATGTCAAGCTCAGAGTGCTCATTATCTTCTTCTCACTATACTGTTTGAAACAGTAGCACTGTAGCACTGTCATACGATTGTTCATCGATTTTCTTGAGCGGGCAAGTAACGTCTCTATTGTGAGACTTCTTGTTACTCTTTTTGGCATATCGAATATACCACGGGTAACTTGCCAGGCTCTGTTGTGCGAGCGAGATACTCTCAGTAGCTTGCCGGGCTCTCCGAGAGGGATGGAGGAATGCAACCTGGGTTGGCCCCGTGCAAGGCAAACGCCCTACCCGCTAATGCTATCACTCCAGTCTGTTTGAGATAGTAACCTTGCAAAAATAGACTTCTAGCAAAACTGACCCATAGGTCTACCATATAGATATATATACAAGTTGTAGCTGATGTCCAATGAGATAACTCAACAGTGCTTGCATGTGTGTTCTCTCTGGCTAAACTCTGAATTCACTGAGGGAAATATCTAATAATATTTGTAAAAATCTACTATTTGTAGTATAGGTATTTTAAATGTCACTGAATAACAACTAGGGCGATAGTACAGCGGGTAGGGTGTTTGCCTTGCAAGCGACTGACCTGGGTTCAATTCTCGGCATCCCATATGGTCCTTAAGCACCACCAAGGAGTAATCCTGAGCATCGCTGGGTGTGACCAAAAAAAAAAAGAATAAATAAGTTATATAACAAATAATAAAATGGTTGGATTCCCAAACTTCTCAAGGTTTTCAAAAGTAGACATGTGACCTAAAAAGACAAGACATACTTTATAAAAATATATTTCATGTAGCTTTACATAACAGTATCCAAATATTTCACACACTGAGGTTTTGTAAATAAATGGAGACATAAAATTACTTTGTATAAATGAGTAGTAAAAATTATATTTTCAGTGAAGCTATTATTTTTATAAGTACAACACAACATGCATTCATAGACAAATGTATAGAATCAGAAGTAATAATAACAAAAGGCAAAGATATATAATAATAAAAGTAGGATATCAAGTAAATTTATGCAAAATACAGAAAAAAAGCAAATAAACAACTAGAAAAAATGGAGAAATAAAGAATAATTCACAAAGATGAAAAGCAAATGACAGCAAACCCATGAAATGCTGTCCAACCTTACCAGTAATTAGAAAAATGCAAACTAAAACAAGGCTATTGTACTTTCAAGCGCAAGACTGGCAGAAATTTAAAAGATTTATAATTCATAGAGCTGCGAATGATAAATGGAAATAAGCACTTTCATATGCTGTTGGTTGGCATATAAATTGATAAACCTATTTTGAAAAGCGTTTGGCAGTATCTCAAAATCTCAATCTGCAATGTTTATCCAACTAAAATTCTCTCATACCAAAATATTTTTACTTGAGAACAAAGAGTTACATACAGAGTATCAAGAGCAGTGTTGTTTATGACTGAGGGAAAAAATGGAATAAAATAAAATAGTCTCCAATGTAGGGAATTTATTTTATAATTATATTTCATACTATGAAATCTATAAAGACATTAAGAAAAATGAAGTGACTTAGAAATATGTCCAAACATATTTCTAAATGAAAAAATTTAGAAGTATGTTGGAAATTCAAATTTTAAGCACAGTGCTACTTAAAAAATTTGTGAATGTCTAGTGAATGAACGTTTTTTAATTTACAATGATTTTATGCACTGATCTATCCTGAATAAAATGTTATATTACTAGTGAAGATGGATATTCTAAGATAAGTTTGTTGGTGTGATACGCTCCAAGATCAGCAGTGCTACTAATTGGGAGAGGGATAAAGAAGAGCTAATATACTTCTTTAGTTCTGCATGACTTTAATTTGCAACAAAAATAGGTAAAACATGTCATTAGAAACATATTTGTTCACTACAATGGTAGCCAGAGGTAACTAGACATCATGTATAGGTCATTAGCCACCATATAAAGGTTATAGCCATCATGTAAAGCCTTCTAGCTTAATACTTATGCCGAGCAGTTGACCATTTATTACTGATTATGGAAATGCAAGCAGCACTGACTTTTTGAAGCTAAAGGTAGCCAAAGTGTTCAGTTCTTAATATTGGGCAAGGCATTTCATTCAGTAATTAAAATTAGTTAAGTATATTCATTTCCTTTTTATACCTTCAGCTGGTAGAAGATGAGGCAGTTGTCAACCATCAAATAAAATTATGATCTGTCATTGGATGGAAATCGCCACATCTTTAAATTGGTCAAAGGCATGTCTTGTGAAATAACTCTAATCCCTTAGAGTACCTTTCAAAGCTGAAAATAAGATAACTTAGGGAATGTAAATAATTCACAGAAATTAATTTTTTAAATACCTAAAAATATAATACCTAAAAATGACCCTCCTGAAGCATACCTGTTATTTTTTTAATACTTACTGATATTAATTACAGACAATAACTTTCTATGTTGCTATGCATAGAAACTTTTCATATTGCCAAGGAAATAACATCGCCATTTCTGTCACTGACTCTAACTCCTTATTGCTCAACTTGAGAATCCTTTTGCAGAAGGGATGATCTCCCTATTTAACAGGGGTAGAATAGTCTGTGCTCACTAGAGGGTGCGTTGAGTTGAAGCAGTGTATTTTCCAGCAGCGTGCACACTAACATGAAGCCCACTGTGAACAGTGTTCCTGTCACATGGCTATTTTCCCCGTGAAGGACACTGAAAAGCTATCTATGAGCTTATTTTCTTCTTGATCTGTCAACTGTATGATCCATGAACAGCTTGTCTGTCACTTCTCAATTGTTCAAAACAAAGTGCAGTCTCCCATACTGGACTCTAAAAATGTATAAACACTGAGATAACACCTAGTTATAGCTGAAATGTAACAAATGCCAGCAACTGGCTATAAGCAAGGTACTTCTGAATAACTAACAATGAAACCTTCTCTTCAATTCTGAGCATGTTCTGACAAGATTTACAGCAACTTTTTGTAGTGCTTTCCCATGTATACTTACTTTCATTGGACCTCCCTGCATATTTGCATTCGAAGGTCTCTAGAAGAATCACACCTTCTCGTTCAATTGTTAAGACATTGTGATTTGCAATATAGCACGTGTACAACACTCCAGTACCACACCTATCACCAATATGTTTATTTCCCTGCCCCAAGGTTCCGTCCCATCCACCTCCTGCCCTGACTTGGTAAATTCCGTTTTGTAGACCAACTCTCAGGCTGGGTGTTATTCCATTACTATGTTTATTTGTATCCCATATATGAGAGAGAGCATTCTTTATCTGTAACTCTCCTGACCTCTTCTTCTGACTGATCTCGCTCAGCATGATACCCTCTCATCTAGTCCCACCCACATAGTATCACATTGTGTTGTTTCATCTTTCCTTATAGCTGAGTAGTTTTCAGTAGATATCATGTATATCTTTCATGGTTTCTCATCCACTCATCTCTTCTCAGGCATTTGAATTGTTCCCAGATCGAGGCTACTGCGAATAGTCTTGCAATGAACATAAGAGCACACATATCTTTTCAAAATAGTGATTTGGTGCCTTTGAAGTAGATGCCAAGAAGTGGAATTTCTAGGTCAAATGACTGAGTTTGGAAGTCCAAGTCGGAATTTTTTGAGAAGTGTCCATTTTGTCCTCCAAAAACAGGTTGAACCAGTTGACATTTCTTTTTTTCTTTTGTTTTGGGGCTACTTCAAGTAGTGCTCAGGGCTTATTCCCAGCTCTCTGCTCAGGGATCACTCCTGGTGGGGCTCGAGGGACCCTAGTAGGTGCCGGGGACCAAACTCAAGTAGCCTCTGTGTAAGGCAAGCTCTTTATCCACTGTACTATTTCTAGCACCTGAACCAGTTGACATTTTCACCAACAGTAAATGAGAAACAAACGTATTTCTCCCTACATCTGCACAGCCACTGGTTGTTTTTGTTTTCGTTTATGTGTGCTGTCTCACTGCTATGATGTGACATTGTCGTGGTTTGCATTTCACTGAGGATAAGTGGTAAAGAGAAGTTTTTTTCATATCTTCTAGCCATCTTGAATGGATGTCTTTGAGGATGTGTGTTTATATGTGTTTTTGATCTTCCCATTTTTTGATGAAATTGCTTGGACCTTTATGTTAAGTTTTTCAACTGCTTTATGTATTTGCATATTAACCCTGTGTCAGATGAAGGGTGAGCTAGTATTTTTCTCCCAGTCCGTTGGATATCTTTTCATTCTAGTCATCATTTTTTTTACAGTGCGGAAGCTTCTTAATTTCTGCAATATCATCTGTTAATTTTTACTTTTTTAGAATCTTTTTCGTTAAGAAAAAAAGTCTTAGAACATTTTTAAATGATAAGTTTTAATTACACTAAATTTTCTGACTGTCAGATAACTCAGCTTTTATTGACCTCCTGCTCTTGTGAATATGTACAGCTTTGGTTGAATTGGGATGATATTTCAATTCCTGACCATTGTATAAAAGAGACACCTTTTCTTAGTTGTCTGTCTTCTGTCACTACATGTTCTTTGATGTATTCAGCAACATTCATTTAACAAAGATAGCTCTTGGTAATAACTGTTAATTGGGAAAAATTATAGAAAATAAACAGCATAATAACCCCCAATACATCAGTGCAGATGTAGTAACTATAAAAAGGATAATCAAATCACCCTCTGAGGTATTCAGTTGCCTTTCATATTTAGACAAGGATTAAAGTAATGGAAAAATGAAACTCCACAAGTTTACAGGGAAGCTAAAAAATAATAAGCTTGTTGCAGTTTAATTTGAAGTTTTTCAGCTTATTAAAATTTTTCTGAGTTCTAAATCCCTTGAAGCATTATTAGTACAAGGGCAGGATAACTCTCAGGTTGATCAAATTAGCTACTCACCAACTACACAAATGACCTCATGCTTCTCTTTTCATATCCCTAATCTGGATCTGAAAAGTTAAGCTGTATTCCACTTAACTGTGTTTATGATCACTGGTACAATTTTAGTCGCCCTGCCCAAAGTCATTGCAGAGTAAGAAAAAGAATTGTTTTCAGAAGCCTTTAAACGTTTGCAGAAGCCCCATCAGCTAATTTCCATTTACATAACACTGACCAATGTCCTTTCCTACACCAATCATAGAGAGTAAGATTACCACCAATGATTGTATAGAATGGTATAGATTGCTCAACACAACTTGTATTTCATTTTTGTTTTGTTTCATTTGTGGGACGAGGGGTCATACCCACTTATTCGGGGCTTATTCCTATATCTGTGCTTAGGAATCACTCCTGGTGGAGATCAGGAGACCATAGGTGGTACCAGGGATTTAATTAGTTTGGCTGCAAGCACCTTACCTGCTATGGTATCTCTCTTGCCCCACAATTTGAGTTCTATTGGGAAAGAAGAAACAACTTAATGGATGTTTATTGAATAAAAAGTGTAGGGGGCAAGGGGTAGTATAATGGTTAGGGCACATGTCTAGCAAACCCCAACTCAGTTCGATTCCTGACACCACATGGCCCCCTGAGCATTGGTGGGTGCAGTACTAAAGGCCCCCAGCACTGAATAGTGGCCCTGATATCCCAGTCACTATAGGGGCTGGAGCAATAGCACAGCGGGTAGGGCATTTGCCTTGCACACAGAGACCCAGGTTTGATTCCTCCGCCCCTCTCGTAGAGCCTGGCAAGCTACCGAGAATATCTTGCCCACACAGGAGAGTCTAGCAAGCTCCCCGTGGTGTATTCAATATGTCAAAAACAGTAACAAGTCTCACAATGTGTGGGGTCCCGTCCTGTCCCGCAGGGAGGACCCTTCGTGGGGTTAAGGAGGGGACGTAACCGAATGAACAGACGCAGAGCCAGAAGGGGGAGGAGAGAGAGAGAAGAGAGTTTATTCACAGCAGTTACAATACTTATACCTCTTGGTGGGAGGGGGGTGGTATGCATGCTTAGACCCCCATAGGAACAGTAGTAGAATGTTGATCAGGCATGGCCTTTGGCTAGTGAGACAAATGGTGAAATGATAAGATCACAGGAATCCCAAGCAGCCTCCGGTTGACTAGACGATAAGAGCCAGACTCTGTAAGATGGCTCCCTACAACAATGGAAACGTTACTGGTGCCTGCTTGAGCAAATTGTATGTGCATAACTTCTATTCATTCTCAATTCATGGAGCATACTCAGCAAGTACTTTTAAAGGAATGGGTTAAGTTTTCAGTTAATAAGTAAATATAATATTACATATGTTGTTGTGTGCCACTGGTTTACAATATTGCATATTACTTACATTTCAAGAGTACATTCAGCTTCACACATGCATACACCACATCACCATCACTATCAAAGCTAGAGAATCATTCACCACTAATTCATAAGAGTAGAAGAAAATTTACAGTAAAATTTACAAAGATTGAGTTTTGGTCTCACTATAAAGACTTAAAAATAACTCTAAGAAAATGCTTTTATGATAATCTTTAATTATAAACTTAACTTTTAATGGGCATTCCATAAAATAATGTATCAGATTTCTGTGTTTGCAGGGCATAAATATATATAACTGTATTTTTAAATAGTAAATTTGCCTACAACATATCAAGCTAAGGAAGCTTGATAAGTTTAGGTAAGTCATAAAAATTTACATGACATCATCCATAAAATATTAGAAATTTTTTCATTGTTGATAAAATCAGATTTTGACCATCCAACCATGTTCAATAAAAGCTACTTTCCTTCTGATTATTGGTCCATACCGGGTGATACCTGGGGCTGTTGGCAGCTGAGTGCCAAGGAATTTCCTCCTGTGATATGTAAGGAACCATGTATGCCAGTTATTGAACACAGCCTCCCAGAGATGGAGTATGCACTCCAAGTATTTAAGCTATTTTTCTTTACCCATTTGTATTTTCTCTACAGTAAAGTATATTAAACTGTTGTCAAATGAAGAGGAAAGTCAAGTTTGGTAGCCAGAATTGCAGCTAATAGTTATGGTATTCCAATGCAGACCATCCTACATAAAAATAATAGCTTATTCGGGGCTGGAGTGATAGAACTGCGTAGGGCATTTGCCTTGCACGCGGCCGACCCGGGTTCAAATCCCAGCATCCCATATGGTCCCTTGAGCACCGCCAGGGATAACTCCTGAGTGCATGAGCCAGGAATGACTCCTGTGCATTGCCAGGTGTGACCCTTAAAGCAAAAAATAAATAAATAAATAAATAAATAATAGCTTATTCTAGTGAATTCTCTCTAAAGATATTGCATGCACCTATTTTTTTTTATAATTTATTTATTTTTAGAGAATCACCGTGAGGGTACAGTTACAGATTTATACACTTTTGTGCTTATAATTCCCTCATACAAAGTTCGGGAACCCATCCCTTCACCAGTGCCCATTCTCCACCACCCGTAAACCCGGCGTCCCTCCCACCCTCCCCAATCCCATCTCCCCCCCACCCCACCCTGCCACTGTGGCAGGGCATTCCCTTCTGTTCTCTCTCTCTAATTAGCTCTTGTGGTTTGCAATAAAGGTGTTGAGTGGCCGCTGTGCATGCACCTATTTTTTAATGTATGAATGACTCAGTGAAGAAGTAACCATATAATCTCTAAATAGTCTCTGTACAACCCAATGAAGCAGTTACAGTTTCATCAGGATGGGCAAAAGTACGCATGCTAAATTCACCATATAAATCCCCAACTCTTAATGGCGCAATTCTGTAAAGATTTACTCTCTACTCATTCTTCAGATCCTGAAAATCATGATGTCTATGCTTGACACATAGAGCCTATATGACAGAATCGTCACCATCTGGAATAAATTCAGTTAGTGCAATAAGGGAAAAAAAGTAGTGACCACACATTAACTCATAAAAGCTTTGATTGGGCTGTATCAAATAACAACAGAACCTTAGACTTTGGCTACAAAACTGGTATTACCACGTAGTTGGGTAGGGGAGAAGAAGGGAAAAGAAGACCTGGACTAGAGCTAGCATGGGGACAGTGATGGAGGGTCTTGAGTACTTTGGTGGTGGTGAAGATGCAGTAACTTTGTATATAGAAACCATAAAGATAACACTAAATTTACTACAATTAAAAAACCTTTTAAAAATGTAAACATTGATTAGAAGTCACATGTACCAGTTCTACTTACATTTTATTGAACAAAGCAAAGCAAATGCCTATGCCTAACCTTTAATAAGAATGTAAAATAATCCCTCCCCATACCTAGGAGAAGAGATGAACGGCAGGTACCATTATTGCCAGTTTACATAAAGAAAAACTGAAGCATGGAAAAGGTAAGTGACTTGTCAAAGACTAAACAAATAGTAAAGTGTGAGCTAAAATATATTCAGACTCCAGAGTTCACAAGCTTAATCACTGGGCTTCTATATTCTTTGATGTAAATTTCTTCAGTGAAATACTAAGCCCTGGAATGGAAAATGGCATTACCCCCAGCACTGTATTCTTACTGAGATAGTTTGACGTGCAATACAAGCAAGGTTCACACATTCACTCGAGAAATTAGTAAAATAGCTGAAGCACTTTATCATGATAGTCCTTGAACAAATATTTTCCTTAAACAAATATTTTGAGAGTATATTCAGAAGTTATAAATGAAAATCGTTGCTTGTATTATGTTGGATATGTTGGCACATCAGTTTCCTAGAAAAAGGTAAGAGAAAATACCCTAACACGAACTGGAGGAAGAAATTACAGTCATTGATTGGGGGCTGGAGAGATAGAACAGAAGTTGAGGCACATGCCTTGATTCCAGCCAACCCCAGTTTGATACCCAGTGGGCCAAGAATTCCTAAGAGAGACTCCCAGACCTCCTGAGCATATTTGGGAACCCTCCCCCCAAGAAAATCATCTATTAAATATCCAGCAGCTAAAATATTTGCTTTATGTGATCAAAACCTATTGTTTCTTCCTCCCCTTTTTGCTTCCTTCCTTCCTTCATTTTCTCTTTCCAACCATATTTCCTTACACCTTCTCTTTCACAAATCTATACACACCCTCACACACATACACATGAATTGCATTCCTGATCAATGGTAGGTAATAGGAATTGAAGAGGTAAAAAGGAATAAGATCTATCCTCTAGTCATACAGAATTTATAATCATAGCCATAAATGAAATGCATAAATGCAATATGAGGTACAAAGAGACACACTGAAAATCTTCTAAAATCCAAACTCTACACATATGCCTGATTTCATAGGGGAAAGCCAGATTTTAATTTGCCTGGATATGCTTATTACAGCTCTCCATCTGTGAATTTATTAACATCCTCTGTAATGCATAAGACCTTTTGGTTTCATTCACTGTTATGTTTACAGCCGACACTCTCTTTCCTTGCTTTTGTGCCCATGTTTGTTTATGCTGACACATGGCTGTAGCTTTATGTCCAGATAAGATTTCAAGGATTTTCACTAAAATCACTCAGAATTATAGTAAGGAGATGTCTTTATAACCATCAGGGAACACTGGAACTTGGAGTCTGTGTTCTTTCCCGTCTGTTATTAAATACTTTAACTACCTTCACTGGCTTTAGGGTAGACATTGTTTACCTGTGGCAGAACAGAAACTACCTCCCATATTTTGTGAGAGAAATTCTGCGTCTGACTCTCATGGTTCTGAGAGTTGTTTACAGCCATCTGGCAGAAAGTCTTTCTTGTCCTTCAACTGCAATGATTTGTGTCAGGCTTTTGTCTCTTATGGTGCATGAAGAGGACAAATGAAAGTCCTTTCTCCTGCAATATCCTGCTCATAAAAGTTACTTCTCAAACCCTTAATTACTGAGATAGTCCCCTATATCCATTCCTAGTGTCAGAGGTCTTATTTTGCCTTCCTTCCCCTCCCCACCCATTACATCTTTTTTCCAAGAGCTGGATGTATTTCACTCTGCCCTGTATTCTTCAGTGTTAGGGATAAAGATAATGTCTGTGCTTTCTTATAACTAGCAGCTCATGTTCTCTCGATCTTTGTCTTCAGTTTTTGTATGGATACATAAATATTTGTATATTTGTTAAAATGTTATTGGAAACAGAAGCTATAATGGTGCACTTTTCAAAAATGCAAGAATTTTGCAAGACGTTCAAGTCAGAAGCATTTAGTGTCATTTCCGTTTGTCCGATTACAATATTATGAAATGTAATGAGCTTATTCATTATTTGAGAAAGAAATTAGGGAATTGTGAGGAGCGTCCTGAAAAGTTATCCTGTAAACACAGTTGTTTTCCTTCCTGATCTTGAGGCACACCTTTACACACGGTTTCTTTTATAGCAGGTGCTATGTAATTTCATTTAAATCGCTACTGTTTTTACCATTATAAAAAGAAGTTAGGGAAGACAAAACAAATTATAAAGCGAGGAGCTATTGCTCTAGGAATGTTTTGTGATCAACACTACATCCGTGGGCGGAGGGGGAGGGGGATCTCCTAGCACGTACAAGTCGTCCTTTTTCTCTTATGAATCTTCAGGTCAACTGTGGTAACTGTGTTTAAATTTCAGGTTCACATTTTGTCCCCATTGCTCATTTGGGGACCAGGTTGAAAGAGAAGCACTGTTAGGAGCAGTTTAGGGCAAGAGAGCCGGTCAGTGAGAGCCAAGCGATGCTAATGTATTATTAAATCTTTGGTTGGATGTAGCATGTGTTACTCCAGACAAAGTGCATTTGCCAAACTAGCCCGAAGTCAACTCGAAAGAAAGCCATGCCTCACTCAGAGTAAACACTGACTGGGCAGAAATACCTGTGAACAGATAAAATTACCCTCTTAGGTATGAATTATGAGGCTCTCTTATCCCCTTATTCAGTATGGTAATTGCCAATGAAAGTAGAGGTGATGTATTTAAATGTGATTAAGAAAAATTTCCTTGGGCCCAAAGGATAATATAGGGGATAAGGGGACTGCCTTGCATGTAGCCAATCCAGGAGTGATTCCTGAGCATGAAACCAGGAGGAAGCTCTGGGCACAGCCAGGTGTGGCCCAAAAACAAGGGTGGGGGGGGAAAGAGAAAAAATAATTGCCTTTGAGAACTGGGTTCTCTGTCCGAGGAACTTTGGTAAAATACCATACAGAGGGAAAATGGGAGGATGGGAGTCGGGGAAACGGGTAGAGAGGGGAGGGTGAGCAGAAGAGAGGGAAGGGAATGGGAGAGAAGGTGAAGGGAGGGGAGAGAAGAGGGGAGGAGTAGAGGGGAGGGAGGAATACAGTAGAGGAAGGGAGGGGAAGGGAAGGAATGGTAGAAAAGAGGAGGGGGAAGGGTGGAAGAGGAGGAAAGGGAAAGGAAGCAACTGGAGAGGAGAGAATCATGGTTCTCTCAGACCATTTAGTACTGTTTCCTACTGCAGTTTGTCTTCCATGTTTTCAATCGAGACCAAAGTATAAAATTTCTATCATAATTTATTAGAAATAATTTAAAACATCTAGTAATTATTCTTTTCAAAATAGCACTTTCTAAAGTAGCATTACTTCTACTCGTATATTTCTTTTTTAATGAACAGGGCCACAGAGATGGTACAGGAGTTAGGAAATGTGCTCAACTTGGCACCACATAGTTCCAAACAGTCTGGCACTGCCTGGGGGCCCTCTGCAGTCACCTAGTATGGCACTGAAGACTGCAGGGCCCCAGAAGGATGGTTTCCTATCTCCTAGGCATCCCTGGAGAGGTCCCAAAATAAATTAGGAAATTAAAAAGGGACCATAACCTTTCTTAAAACTGTATTTTGCCCTTCTAAATATAAGCCAGAAATAATTTATGTTAAGAGTAAATCTCCTTTTATATATTATAGACTAGAATGATGGCACAGCAAGTAAGGTATTTGCCTTGCATGTGACCAACCCGGGTTCGATTCCTCCATCCCTCTCGGAGAGAGTATCTCGCCCACACGACAGAGCCTGGCAAAGTCCCGTGGCATATTCAATATGCAAAAAAAGAGTAACAAGTCTCACAATGGAGACGTTACTGGTGCCCACTTGAGCAAATTGATGAACAACAGGATGACAGTGCTACAGAGCTACAATGCAGAATGTAGAAGGGTGCACCAAGTTTTCAGCCTGAAGAGACCAATGTCTCTTGGCTTGCATCTCTTCCAGAATTTAACAGTGAGTTTGTAAAGCTGGGCCGACTGATGAGCTTACATGGTGGCAGTTGTTACATGTTCGTCTAAGTGAAGATTTTCTTAACACCTTTTTATATATGTGAATTCATCTTGCCCTCTGAGTACAAAAATATAAATTATACTAATGGTATAAATTCTCAATATAATTCAATCTTTGTTTCTTTCCAGAGAACCTTGACATGCTTTATTCTTGCTACGATATTTCAAAGCTAATGATAATCTAAAGATTTTTAAATCTCTGGTTTAGTTTTCTACACATAACACTCATAATAACAGATATTATGTCAAGCAAATGCATTCTGCCAAACATTACCATCTGCAGATAATGAGGCTTACTAAGCCATATGAAAGTTCATAAAATAAAAAGTAATCTTCGATGTTTGTATTAGACATTGGCCGAATGGTTTGTTTCACTCAAACATCTGTAATATTAGGCAAGTCCCAAGCCCCAGTTGACAATTTGCTCTTCCAGTGTTATAGTAAGATGCATGTTCAAATCTGTTAAAATCAGGGATGAACTGAGCAACATGTTTGTTTTGAGCAATATACATAAAAAGTATTGATTTCTTGAGCTTAACTGTTTTCTTTTAAATACTTTAATTTTTTTTCCGTTCTGGAGATTAAATCAGTTTCCCACCCCCACCCCATTACCCTACACACATACACATACACAGACACACACACACACACACACACACACACACACACACACACACACTACACATGTTCTATACCACTGAGTCATGGTCTTTGAGGTGTCATAGTCATGGTCTATTGTTTGCCTTCTATTTATTCACTTTTATTTTGTAAGTCCACTTTGCAAGGCGAGACCGTGGAGAGGGCGGGAGATAGCTTCAGAGCCGTGACTCTGGGGCTCTGCTGAGCTGTAGCTGAGCCACTTGAAACTTGGGACCTAGTTGCCAAGCTGAGTAAGGCCTTTGCATTGCTGTTTTGTGTATATAATATTATTTTATAATATTACTTAGTCTATAATATTACTAAGATATAATTATGAACCACAGAGATCACTCATTTAAGGTGTAAAGTTCCTGGAGGATCTCATGTTCAGTGAAATCAGAAGACAAATACTGGATTATTCAGTGTTCCACCCCCAATCCCTTCACAAGAATCAGTTTCCCTCCACTGATGTCGAAAGTCCCCTCCCCCCCCCCACTCTCCCCGCCTGCCTCTGTGGCAGGGACTTTTCTACTCCACCACTGTCTTAGTGATGCCTTCCCTAAGTTAAACCCCTAGCACACCCCAGGGCCAAGCTCCTACTGAAGACCAGTTCTGTTCTTGTTCTGATTGCCTTTGGGCCTTTGTTATTACCCTACATACTTGCTTTCTGTCCTACATATGAGAGAGGTCTTTCTGTGTCTGTCTCTATCCATATCCCTAACTTCACTTAGCATGAAGTGAAGTTTTCATCCACATAGCAGTAACTTGCTTGTTTCACCTTTTCTTGCATCTGAGTAGTATTCCACAGTGTACCCTATTATGAACTATAGTTGCTTTTTTCCAGTCATCTGTTCTTGGGCACATGGGTTGTTTCCAGATTTTGACTATTGTGAATAGTACTTCAATGAAGGTAGTCTTCTCTCCATCGTGCTTTTGGGCATTAGGGCTATATTCCAAAGAGTGCTATATTCCAAATTGCTGGGTTGTGGAAGCTCAACAGCTAGATTTTTGAGGAATGACCACATTATCTTCCAAATTGACTGGATCAGTCAATATTCCCACCAGCAGTGAATGAGCATCCCTTATCACCCGCATCCATGACAACACAGGTTGATGTATTGAATCACTCATGGTGATTCAATAAATAATTTTTAAAAATATAACCACTGTTGTTCACTTTCATGAGTGTCTCTCTGATGTAAAATAATGTCTCACTGTTGTTTTGATTAACATTTAACTGATGATTAGTTATCTAGAGTATTTTTATATGTCTGTTGGCCATTTGTAATTTTTCTTTGAGAAAGAATTTCTGTTTATCACTTCCCCCCATTTTGTGATAGGGTTGGATGTTTTATCTTACACAGTTCTACCAGTGCTTTATATGTCTGTGATATTAACAATTTATTGGATGAGTAGTGGGCAATAATTTTTACCAGTCTATGGGCTGCCTTTGTTTGTATTCTGGTCATCATTTCTTTAAGGTGCAGAAGCGTCTTAATTTAATGTAGTACCATTTTTTTTTTTTTATTTTTTATTTTTTTTATTGAATCACCATGTGGAGGGTTACATAGTTCTCAGGATTATGTCGGTTATACAATTCTCAAACACCCTTCCCTTCACCAGTGCCCATCTTCCATCACCAACCCCCCCAGTATACCCGCCGCCCCCTCCCACCTCCCCAGTCCCCAACCTTGTAAATGATGCTTCGCTTCATTTACGCCTTATCACGATTACATTCCATGTTTCAACACATAACTCACTACCGTTGTTGGGGTTTCCCCCAAAAAAGAAAAGCAGTCCTATTGCCAAGGAGGCATTAGTTCTCCACTGCTAAGAATATAGAGATATTAAGTCCCGCTGTTTGTTACCTAACTTTTCTTTTTCCCCCTTGCCCCGCGCCACCGAGTTCACGCCTGTTTTGTAATCGCCACGCTGCCTGACAAGGGAAAAAAAACCAAAAAGGGTGGTTATTTCCCGTCATCAGCAGGCGTGGGGCTCTGGCTTAGTTGATAGACCAGCAGAGTGTCTGCAGGCAGTTTCTGGGAACAGAGGTCCTGCGCTGGTATCGGCTCCGGCTCGAGATTCCACCAGCGTCCCACTGTTCCATGTACATAATTTCCCCCTTATATCCCATTCCCACGCCACCAGGTCTATTCGCCTAATGGACATCACACTATGTTTGACACCACGCCGCGCTTCTTCCCGAGAAAGAAGGGTATTTCTTCTCAGCCGGCGTGGGGATATAGCTTAGTTCAGTCTAGAGAGATGGCTATCACTTTGATTGCCTTCAATATTTCAGCAACAGACTATTCTTGATAGGATCTCCCACAAAAGTCCGACCTGTTAAAGAGGAACCATTACATATTGCTAATGCTAAGATGACATTAGGTCGCGCGGCCGCGCCAGCGGCCGCGCGGTTTTGGGTTTGTGTATAAAGTCCAGGGAAAGTACAACCAGAAATAACATCACTACAAACTTTTACCCTTATATGGTGCTCATAAGATGGAGAAATCTAGAGAGAGACTCGGAGTTGAGAGAGAGAGAGGTTAGAGGAATTGGGGGATGCCCGGCTCCCACTGTTTCAGCGCCGTGAGGTCTCTGGTCCCGTGCCGGAATTAGTTCAGTGGGCAGTTTAGAGTCCAAGGGCGCTTCCTTGGGCTCTTCCATCGTGCTGGCTCTGCAGCAGGTTCCAAAAGGAGGCACACGTGGGGGAGGTGGGTTTAAGTATCTATCGCGGTGGGCGGGGGTCACTGCCCCCGCCCCCTGGGGCCTCCCGCAGGCGCGCGCATCCTCATTCAGCCCGCTCAGCATTTCCATTTTGCGCTCAGGAAAACCGCGGGTCCTGCGCTCTGTTCAGAAGGAGTTGAGAGAGAGAGAGAGGTTAGAGGAATTGGGGGATGCCCGGCTCCCACTGTTTCAGCGCCGTGAGGTCTCTGGTCCCGTGCCGGAATTAGTTCAGTGGGCAGTTTAGAGTCCAAGGGCGCTTCCTTGGGCTCTTCCATCGTGCTGGCTCTGCAGCAGGTTCCAAAAGCTAGTACCATTTTTTTTAATCTTTCGTTCCACTTTCTTTCTTGGTCAGTGGCTTTCATCCTTAAAGATTCCTCCAATATCATGGAGAGTTCTGCCTGTATTTTCCTCTGTGTACTTCATGGATAATAATCCAATATCAAGGTTTTTAATCCATTTTGATTTGACTTTTGTGCACGGCATTAGAAAGACATCTGAAATTTTTTTCCAGTTTTTTTGGGTTTTTTTCTTTTTATTTTGCATGTGGCCAACCACTTTTCCCAGCACTACCTGTGGAAGAGGCTTGCCTTGCTCCACTTTATATTTTTGTTTCTTTGTCAAAGATTAACTGATAATTTACCTGCATGTGTGTCTTTGTATTTTCCATTCTATCCCATTGATCTAAGGATCTGTTCTTATTCCAGTATTCTACCATTTTAATTACTACCACATTGGAAAAAGTGATGTCTCCTATCTTCTTCCAGAAGATTGCTCGGGGGAAGGGATGGTTTTGTTTCATATGAATTTCAGGAGTTCAGGAGTGTTTGATCTATTTATTTATTTACTTATATAGGTACCCTTACAGGGACTTATTAAATCTGTACAGTGCTTTGGGGTGTATTGGCATTTTGAGGATATTTCTCCCCATCCTTGAGCAGAGCATGTGATTTCATTTCCTCATGTCCTCTTTTATTTCTATAAGTAGGGTTTTGTAATTTTTCTCTGTAAAAGCCTTTCATCTCTTTAGTTAAGCCTGATGGTATCATTTGAAATGCAAATGTTTTCATCAATATGAATTCAAATATATCTTTTATCACTTGTACATTCAGTATCCTACTAAAGAAATAACTTAATCACTCAAAGTCTGAAAGATTTACCACTGTGTCTTTTTCTGAGATTTTTATACTTTGGCTCTTACTTAAATATCTGTCATTTGGGGACCAGAAAGGTAAGTACAGTGACTAAGGTGCTTCTTTTGCATGTAGTTTACTTCAATTCAATCCGTGGCACCACATGTAGTCTTCCAGGCACCACCGGGAGTGACCCATGAGCACAGAAGCAGGACTAGGCCCTGAGCAAAGCCAGGTGTGCCTCCAAAAATTTTTTTTAAAAAACTGTCATCCACTTTAGGTCGAATTTTTGTGTACGGTATAAAAGAAATGTCAAACTTATTTTTTTGTATATGACTATTTAGTTCTCCTGTCACTTAAGACTGTAGTCTCTCATCAAAACATCTTCACCTGGGGCCAGAAAGATAGTACAGTGGGTAGGGCCCTTGCCTTGCATGAGGCCAACCCAGGTTTGATAGTCAGCATTCCATATGGTCCCTCGAACAGCACCAGGATTGATTTCTGAATGAAAAGCCAAAAGTAAGCCCTGAGTCTTGCCAGGTGTGGCCCCAAAACCAAATAAAAAAGTCTTCACCCCCTTTTTAATAAATTTATCATAAATATTAATTTTTACTACTCATTTTAACTCACTTCTTATTCCATCATCCTGTCTGCCTTATCTTATGTACAACACTATCTTGATTATTGTTTCTTAATACACAATAACTTTTAAAATTTAGTAGTCTACATCCACTAGATATCTTCTTTTTCAAGAATGTTTCGTCTGTGGAAGCTCTCTCACAACTTGACTTGGTTAAAGTAATTCCTTTTTATTCATTGCTTTATTCTTGGTTTGTTTGATTTTTTTCCTGGTTTGTGTTTTAAAAAAACCTAATTAATCATCTCATTAAAGAAGTAATATTGATCTGATCAGAAAAATGTTAATTTATATAAGTATAGATAAATTTATTTACTAAAATATTTCTGAGATAATTATCATAAAATTCTTGCTTAGGTAAAGAACATGTTTGATTTTGTGCTGTAGTAACCATAACTATATAGCAGCTTCCTTATCTCCTTGCACTAAACTATCCACTGAAGCGATAGTTGAAAGTTGTCATCAATGCTAACTTGATTGTGTTTGGGAGGGCATACACTTAGTGATATCATACTTCTAGATCCTTCTGTTATTCTCGATTCAGTATTTTAATTATGCAAACTTGTTCTTCAAAGAAAACTGATCCATTTCTTAAAGCTAGATAATAGCAGTCATATAAAGGATGCAGATAACCGGTAAGATGGTTGCTGCCTTTATGCTTAATTAACTCTTTTTTTCCTGTATAAATATTTTTTAAATGATAGACTGTTAAGAGGTACTTCTGGCACGTGTGTGAACCTTTTGCAAGCTATCAATATTTCATGGTATTTAACTTATGAAACATTGATTTTAAAAGGTAGAGATTTAATGTTTTGAGACTCCAGGGTTATCACACTGTTCCTACTGCCAAAAAACCAATATACCCAGATCACAGTTCACTGGACCATATCAGACTGCTCCATCCATTTGGTGATCCAAATTCTGTATTAGAGTCTAAAGATTTGTTCTCACTGTCTATTCCCTTGCTTTGTTTATTTATATACCATAGATGAGTAAGATCATCTAGAATTTGTCTTTCTACTTCTGACTATGCTTAGCATAATCACCTCCGATTCCTTCCAAGTTGTAGAAAATTTTAAAAATTATCCTTTCTAATAGTTGCATAGTATTTCATTATGTATATATACTATGTCTTCTTTATTCATTCATTATCATTAGATATTCAGATTGTTTTCCAATTTTGGCTTTGTAAATAACACTGCAATGAGTATAGGTATGTTTAGGTGTTTTTGTTTTATTTTGTTTTGCAATCACACCCAGCAGTGCTCAGAGCTTACTCCTGGCTCTGAGCTCATCAGTGACTCTTGACAGGCTCAAGGGAACATATTGGGTGTTGAAGAGCAAACCCGTGTTAGCTGCATGCAAGGCAAGTGCTCTACATGCTCAACCATCACTCTGGTCCATGTATAGGTCTTTTAAATACATACTTTATGGGGGCTGGAGCAATAGGACAGCAGGTAACGTGTTTGCCTTGCATGTGGCCAACCCGGGTTTGAATCCAAGCATCCCATAGGGTCCACCAAGCACCGCCAAGAGTAATTCCTGAGTGCATGAGCCAGGAGTAACCCCCTGTTCATTGCTGGGTGTATCCCAAAAAGAAAAAAATTAAAAATAAATAAATATTTTATGTCCTTTTAATGGATAACTAGGACTGTACTTACTGGATTGTGGTTCTCACTACAATTTCTTAAGAATTCTTTATATTTTTTCACATAGTAGCTAAATTAGTTTGTGTTCCCTCCAACAGTGAATGGGCATTCCTTTTTCTTCACATTTATACCAGTACTTGCTATTTCCATCCTTTATAAACAGACCGTTCTCACGGTAATAATATTTTCTTGTCATTTTGACTCATGTTTCCCTGGTAATCTGTGATGATAAACATATTTACATGTGCGGACTCCTCTGGTCCTGAATGGCCATGATCCCAGAGACACACAAACCAATCTTGGAATGCAACGGCTGCTGGCAGAAATGCTCCTGGAATGTGAACTAAGCTATGGCCCCGTGCCACCCTGGGAGGGGAAGGGTTTTTGTCCCTCGGCCTTTCCCCTTTGTAGCAGCATGGCGACCACTAGCTTTCAGAGACAATTGGACATAGAGGTTGGAGCTTGCAGTGATGGGGCACGCAGGAAATCTCCCAATGGGGGAGGCAGAACTGACCCTGCTCCCTGCCCAGACAAGACCCCAAGCGGCCACCCATGAACGGCCCCTCTGTTCCTGAACTGCCATGATCCCAGATATACACAAACCAATTTCGGAAAGCAGAAGTGGCTGCTGACAGAAATACCTCTGGACTTAATTCCTAAAATACCAGAACTCCAAAACCACACGGCCACAACATCATATGCTCTTCATTATCAGCAATAGAAAATAAATTATCTAATGATGCCTTTTCAGTAGGTCTGACTGCTGGGGGGAAATTCCAAATAATAATGGTGGGTTTTCTGTCGAAAATTGAATGTGATCAAAGTAGAGAGAGAGTGAAGTGAAAATTATCTGCCACACAGGCAGAATAGGGGAAGGGATAGAGGGTATACTGGGGTTCTTAGTGGTAGAACATGTGCACTGGTCAAGGGATGGATGTTTGATCTTTGTATGACTGAGACTTGGACCTGGGAGCTTTGTGGTTGTTCTCGCAGTGATTCAATTTAAAACCATAATAATAAAAATAAATAAACAAATAAATAAATTTGGGAGTGAAAAAAACATATTTACATGTGCCTGTTCGCCACCTATATGTCTTCTTTGGTAACACTTAGTCAACTTTTCTCACAGTTTGAAGAAATTTTTTTCTTGTTGAATATTGTGAGTACACCACATGTCTTGGATACGATCTCTTTGTAACATATGTATACATATATATATAATATATGGTGTACTAACATTGTCTCCTATTTAGCAAACCCCATGTGCTTTAATGAGAGTTTCTTTAATAGTGCAACAGCACAGGAATAATGAATAAACAGCAAAATTCATCTGCACTGTTGAAGACAGAAGTCTTGTAAGAACTCTCAAGCACATAATATTTTTTTCTAAATTCCTCAATGAGTAATTCAGAGATACTATATAATGCTCACTGAAATGAGGAAATCAACTGAAGAGGACTTCATTCAGAGAATGAATGGCAAAATCATTGAGCTAGTCATTAAGCTAGAAATCTGATTCCTGAACTAAAAAATACAATACATAGGCTCAACTGCAGAGGAAAAGAAGCCAAAGATAGAATAAGTGAGCTTGAAGATAAGACAGAGAAAAACATAAAAAAGAACATAAAAAATATTTTGAAATAAATAATAAAATAAGAGAACATAACCTATTTATAGGATATCACCAAGAGAAATGACATTCACACCATAGAGGTTTCAGAAGGAGAAGAAAGAGAGAAAAGGCAGAATTCTTATTCAGATAAATAATAGCTAAGAACTTTTCCACAATTAGAAAGGAGGGGGATTTCTGAACATAGAAAGCACAAACAGTTCCAAACAAAATAAAGTCAAACACACACCAAGACACATTGTAATTAAAATGACAAAAGTCAATAAAAAAGACAGACTCCTTAAATAAAAATGTGAAAAGTCACATATAGGGGACATCCATTAAAACTCACATAAGATTTTAGACAGAAACTCTACAAGCTAGAAAGAAATATCATGATCAGAAGTTTTTAAATACTCGGAGGATATTTTCAAAAATATTAAAAGTTCTATTGTTATTTTTTTCTGACTGAAGTCTTTTTAAGGTAGAGTTGCCAGAAATGCCATAAATCTCAAAAACTCCATTCTTGATCTCAACCAATTGACCCCTAAGAACTGAATCTTCAACTATCTCAGGCATCCTATTAGTCCTCACTGTCATTTTCTAAATACGTTATGTGGTTTTTAGTGCCTTGTAAAAAGCACTGAAACATCTCTGTGTGTGACTTGTTTGCATTTGATTTACAGTGACATCTTTTTATAGTAGTGGAAAGTTGCTGAAAAACTTCTCTGAAACATTATGCTTTTTTCCTTTCATACTTAGATAACTATAGCTCAGTTTCCAGTGACCTCAATTTTCTGCCCTGTTGTTTTTCAAATTAAAAAATACATGTGAGCAATCTCTTCACAAAGTCACACATTAAATAGAATTACCCAATAGATCATTATCCTGTGTGCACTCTGCCATTACCAATGGTTACCTGACCTTTAGAAATAAGGAGAGCATTATGAGCATCTATTGAGATATTAAAAACAGTGATATTATTAGTGGTTCTTAAGGGTCAGCTGGAATGTTTACATTTCAGCTGTGATGGTGACACAGAGAGTGACACGCGTGGTGGTCAGTAACCCTGGCTAAAACTTCATCATGGCTTGATAATAATAAAAAAGGTAAGTGAGGAAAATGCATTCTGGTTCAGTGAGATAGACATTTGAAAAGAATCCTGAACACATATGCAGTGCTCTGCCCTACATAAAACATAAGGAGATGCAGAGAGCTTGTCAATGTAGGTCTGATTATTTGAATTAGACATCCAGGGAAAATGTTTAAGAGAATCAACCAAATAGAAAGAGGCATATACATTGATGACAGAGAAATTCAGATATCTGAATCAGCAGCAGCAGTATATTCTTATTAGAAACCTAGGATAAATAAAAGACAATCATGCCTAGTCTTCTGAGGAACAATTGTCTCTACCATTTTCAGAATGTAATTAGGATGATTTCATGCACATGATTATCAGCAGAAGTGATTGTGTCAAGGATATAGGAACCTAATGTATTTCTGTTTGACAAATATTTTATATGGAAGTAGAAATGATATTGATAAGATTTTGTATGCTAATTTAAGACCACTGTTTTCTGGAATGCAAGTAATTCAGAGCAAGTGCTTAGGCAAATTGAAAAGGCAGAATAAAGTAATAATTGCAAATATCTATCAAAAGTACCCAGTAAGGACTCACTAAGTGTTAACCATCATCATCATCATCATCATCATCATCATCATCATCATCATTGTCATCATCATCATCATTGTTTTCCTCTGGCAGGCAGTTGTAATTGTTCTTGGCCAAATAGACAAGAATTAATTTGCATGAAGCTCTTCATCAAAGAAACAGAATTGAAGAACTCCTTTGTACCCAGGCACATTGTCCTATACTGTACTGTTTAACTTATTTGAATAGCAAGTGGTCTATTATTAACTTTGATTACTTTACATCAAGCACTGGAACATTTATACAAATATATATATGTATGTATGTATTTTTTTGGCCCTTCTCTTCCTTTATCACTCCACTCACTGTGGTGAGTGAATTGTAGTCTCTGTAGCCACACAGTAAGAATGGATTATATCTGTTGAACCCTTTTCATATCTAATTTTCTCTGGGTTAGCTTAAGGGGCAAAATTGCAAGGAAAAGTATTATAATATATTTCATTCACTTTTAATCTGTCCTTGGGAGTCACCTCACTTCTGCCCTAAGCAAGCTCCACATCTTATTTAAGAGTGTCATTTCATTGAGTACTACTGCAGGGTGCAGAAATTTCCATTGCATAGTGTCAGTTCTATGGGCATTAAATATTTACCGGGGATAAAATACTTGCATTAACCTACTTGGAACTTAAAAATGAACTTCTGTAAACTATTCTGTGACTGAGAGATAGATACCTGTTTTCTTCAGACTAGCTTTTACTAATTACTGCCTTTGTCCTTCATGTGATTTCTATAGCAAACAAAATCAAATTTTTACCAACTGTTTATCCCTGGGCAGTATCATCTGATATGAATAGTATTCCATCAAAATACATTTTTCCTGAGGATTTCTTGCTATAATACATCATCAAAATGACAACCAGTGTATTATACATTACAATAAAACATCCCCAGAGCAAAGGTACATGTGATGATGAATTATGCTAATATGTTATTGTCATTATGTTATCAGCACTCAGCGAGTGATTTAGTGAGATACATCATCGGTGAGAGATTATCTGATTTCATATTACTCAAAAAGTGACACCATCATGGAAAACCACAAGCAGGCTCAGTTGATTAATAGGGTTGGTGATATTCTAGTGCCAAAACTCATGTACAGTGTTATATTAAAATGTCCTTTGAAAGTGAAAACAAGTTAAAGAAAGATGAGTTCACAAGATGAGGTTGAAAAAGCACTGTCAATTTAAATACTATTACAATAGACATAGTAGATAGTTAAGTTTAAACCATGGGTCGTCCTTTGTCCTTTATTCAAGCATTTGACAGAGATTTAGTTCTACTTAATCTTCTTTAAGAAACCTCAGAACGTCTTATAAGAGGTTTGTTGGTTATCCCACATACCAAGCATCTATAGGCAATGATTCATAATGACATATGTATTTTGTCCCAAATTACTGAACTTGATGAAGCAGATCACAAAATTGTTGTTGAGTGACAACAAATTTATTCAGGGTTACATTTTTGTTACAGCAACTTTTTTGCAAAGAATCTTTCACATATTGGGAACTCAAAGAATCTTGCTAAATTGAATTACTGGTTTTCTTCTAGCTCTCTGTATGCAAAAACAACAAAAACTAGGTATGACATCAAAATGTTACATTAAAAGAGTCAAACACTGGAGATTGAAAAGGTAGGAAAGGTTTGACTTTTCCTGGTATTTCTTGTTCTACCATGATCTCCTCGCTATTACTTCTTAATTCTCACAACTAACTATGGCAACTGAGACATTCATATTCAGAGAAAGTAAATAGTAAATACTAGCTAAGAGACTAGACCTTCCTTGGTTGGTACTCTCTTGATCAGGCATGATGGCCAGGACTGGTTGGATAATTAAAAGTGACATTTTCTCTCATAGGATACATTCACAGGTTTGTCTGGAAGCAGTCACTCCACCTCCTCAGAGCAATTTCCTACCAGGGTGTATGCATTTTTTGAACAGATGACTCATGTACATTTTGTTAGTTTACATCTGTTCACCTCTCTATTAGCATCCCCATACTCAAATTACCATCTTATACTTTTGAACAAAGTCCCTTAATAAGGAAGATGAATATTGATTCAATGTTATATAGCCCAGAACAAGAGAGCTAAGACTCACGCTTTGGTATTCATTGTATTAATATATATGATTTTAGCTATATATCAAACTAAGTTTAATTTTCATAGTATATACCAACTGGAGTTTTTGAAATATATACTAATATTTTTTCATTAGAACAAGTACCGCCAAATAGTGCCTCTCCTTTCAAATTTTACAGACTTGAATTCAATGCAAGATCTTTGGATTTCTCCAAACTTCAAAAACATAAAAATTATCCCAGCAATTCAAACAAGGTCCCTCATTTGATATGATCCGAAGAGTGTCACAACACTCCAATTATGTTGTCTAGAAATAGCCGTAATAGTCAATGGGGACCCGGAAGCAGAGATCCTCTGCCTGCTATCCCCGAATCTCTGGTGGCCCGGGGATTACACCCATAAGCCACACCCTGCCACACCCTGATTTCTCATTGGCCACCCTCCAGATATCAATGGCTGCTCCTCCCAGACAGAAGTATAAAATGAAGCCCCCATAGTCATGCCACCAGACTCCGTTCCAGGCTGTTTTCACTAGGGGCACCCCAGGGTGGAGCGGGTGAGAACCCTCCCTGCCCCAAGGGACCCAGCCCCGGCAGCCAACTTCCACTACCCTACCGCCACTGTGCTCCGGGTCACTAACCGAACTGCGTGGCCGCAAAGCATTATAAGCATTATAAGACACTTCCTACCCATTTTCCATAATTACCACAACATAATTGATGGAGTTCGGACAGTAGGCAACAAATCAGAGAGAGTAATATATATATTTCTATCAGAGAGCCCGGCAAGCTACTGAGAGTATCCCGCCCACACTGGCAGAGCCTGGCAAGCTACCCATGGTGTATTCGATATGCAAAAAAACAGTACAATAGGTCTCATTCCCCTGACCCTGAAAGAGCCTCTAATCGTTGGGAAAAATGAACAAGAAGAGGCTGCTAAAATCTCAGGGCTGGTAGGAATAGAGACATTACTGGTGCCCGCTCAAGTAAATCAGACGAACAACAGGATGACAGAAATAGTCATTTCTCTCCAACCTTCTCTTCATCAGGAATCTGGGTACTGCGCAAAAGGTCACAAGAAAAGTGCTTTTTTCCCCCTTTGTTTATTGTTTTGTTTTTCATATTTATTATGTACCAGGAACTTTGGCAAATCATGTGTATGTATACAGTAAACATACATGTAAATATACAAATGTATATAATATTACAGCTGGGAAAGTTAAAGTTCAGAACATGAGGCCAGAGCAATAATACAGAGGGTGCTTGCCTTGAATACAGACACCTCAATTTTGATTCCTAGTATCCATACGGTCCCCGGAGCGCTACCAGAAATAATCCCTGAGTGAAAAGCGAGGAGTATATCTTAGACATAGCCAGGTGTGGCCCCAAAAAATGGTTTATAAATTAAGTTCAGGGGACTAAGCAACTGCCCAATACCACAAAACTAAGTAAATAATAAAAATGATATTTTAGGGCCCGAGTTGTAGTACAGAGGGTAGAATGCTTGCTTGCCTTGCATGTGGGTTACCTGGGTTTGATCCCCATATCATTTCTCAAGCCTACCAGGAGTGATTCCTGAGCCTAAAGTCAGGAGTAAAATTGAGTATTGCTGGGTGTGACTAAAAAAAATAAATAAATTTTTAAAAATTTTTTTAAAAAAGAGAGAAGTAATATTTGAAGCCAAAAGGTCATACTTGAGATTAGAGTTCACTTTGTTTTTAAATCTGCTTCAAGCCTTAGAATAATATAGATCATATTTTTAAGGTAGGATAGCTTCCATGTAATTCATGTATTTTTCTTTATTCTTTTGGAGCCTCGCCTAAAGTTGAGAAAGGGTCTTTCTACAGTTAAACTTTTACAAAAATAAAAGCCATTTTATGTAAACTAAAAGACAGGATAAGAGAGTGTATGGTTTCTGGAAATAAGTAGGTATGTGTCCATGAGTAATTAAATTCTTAAAATATAAATGTGCTCCATTCTTCAAGAAATGTTTCAGGGTCATGAAAGGAGTTTTCACTTTAGCTGATTTATTTGTGCAATTTCAGTAGGGTAGCCTGTTCTAGAGTGCTTCCAGGGATCCACTGGTTAGATCATGATGAAGTTGGTATCAACTGTCAGAGTGCAATTTGGCTTGGAGGTGAGTTATCAATTTTCACAGCATCTAATATACTTGACTGAACCAACAAGATATGGTGCACTCTGCATCCAGCAATCATTGTGTCAGTTTGTCCCACACAGAGAGCATTTCTGGCCTTCTGCCCCACACTGATGCCATCTAACATTTCCCAAGAACACTAGGAAAATAAGCTGAATAAGTTTTTGCACCCTTTCATGCACCATGCCTGGCCTCAAAATCATTGACATGAAATAAATTATTAAAGAATTTTTAGACACAAAGTGTTAAAAATAGCTACTATGTTTATCTGTACATTCACTAATAAGAATATAGTCATTGCCTTAAGAAAAATAAATGACAAACTTTTGACAATCTAGTTCTTGACACAGTATTTTTTATACACAACTGTCTTTTAGCTACCACCAGTTCTTCTTTCTGTTAGGATGTTTACCTCAACTTGACTTTTGCTTCTTAGAGTTAAAAGAGAAAATTCTAGTGTTTTCATAAGTGAAGCAGGGGTCGGGCTGAAGAGATAGTAATTGCCGGTAGGGCTTGTCTTGCATGTAGCCAACCTGGAGTCACTCCCCAGCACCAACAGTCCCCACCATGTGACTCACCCCTTGACTCTGACCTACCATTTCCCAGCTAAATAAATCTCCAGTGAGATGCAGACCAAGCCGCTAGAATTCACGAAAATACCTGCCTGAAAACTCTGGGGCACCCCCTGAGGTAAGTGGGAGGAGTACCTGACCTGCCAAACTCTAAAAGGCACACCAACACCCCACCACTACAGTCACTCTACCACTTCAAGAATATTCTCTATAGAGAAGCCAAAATGATAATAATTTCAGCTACCTTGGTGCCAAGACTCAGAAACCTGGTGTCTTCTTGGAGTCAGTATACCCCCTACCCTCAGTACTTTAGGAAGTCCCAGCAGCACGCCCACCTCCCACAGATGCCACCATGTCCATTTATTGGCCCAGACCATGGATCCTAAAGTCTCTGAACCATATGGCACCTCCAAATTCCTCAAGGCTGAAATCCCAGTAGGAATACAGCAATTTAGATGGAAAAGTAACATAGAAGGCAACTAAACTCACCAAATAAGAACACTAACACAGGTGGCTCGACTAGCAACAAACAGCTCAATAAATTTTTAGACAAGGGCTTACCAACCCTATAGTCAAATATAACAATTTTCATATGAAAAATCAATTTTGTTATACTTATTGATTTTTAATGGGCTGGAGCGATAGCACAGCGGTAGAGCATTTGCCTTGCACGCGGCTCTCGGAGAGCCTGGCAAGCTACAGAGAGTATCTCGCCTACACAGCAGTGCCTGGCAAGCTACCTGTGACTTATCAGATATGCCAAACACAGTAACAACCAAATCTCACAATGGAGAAGTCACTGGTTTCGCTCAAGCAAATTGACGAGCAACGGGATGACAGTGACAGTGATAGCATTAATTTTAATATTGGAGCATTGTTATCTAATCAATTTGAACACTAGAATTGTATCAACAATACTGGCTTTTTTCTACATTAAAATAAATAATTTTTTAATTAAAAAAATATTAAAATACTCCCAAAAAAAGGTGAAACACAGTAGAGTATTTGGCTCAATTGGAGAGCACAAGCCTTGTATGTGTGAGACCTTGGTACTGCTGCCCCCAGAAGCAACTTCTGGTGTAGCCCATAACAGATGCAGACATAGACCGGTTGGTTAAAAAAAAAAATTCAAGATAACACAGTAATGTGTAAAGTGCTTGATATTTATAAATATTTTATTCTTAATATGATTAAATTTTTATTAAAGGGGAGCAGTATTATATAATGGGAAAAGAACTGGTTTGAAGGCAAAAGTCTACCTTTCAGTCTTCAATCTGACATTTTGCTACACACGTTGGCCTGCAACATTTTTCTATTTTTCTTCCCTTTGTTTTCTTTGCAAGAAAGAGAAAGCAACTGTCTGTATTAGCCATAAACTGAGTAGAATATCTGTGTCTTGTTTACCTTTGGTTCACAAGTCCTAGCTAAGTATCAGGCAAGAAGTGCTTCAGGAGAAGCAAAATAATCTGTTATCGTTGATTATCTTCCATTTCCAAACAAGCAGAAGAAGGCTCAAAAAATTTCAGTGACCTACTATTACACAGGAAGTAAGGAAAGTGCCAGGGTAGGTGATGGGATCAGGATTAGGATCAGGATCTATGAAACAGGATCTTCACTTGTCACTTGTCATCACTTGTCATCCCGTTGATCTTCGATTTGCTCAAGTGGGCACCAGTAACGTCTTCGTTTGTCCCTGTCACGTATGAGTGTAGCCCAATGATATCTGCTTCCTCCAGGGACCGGAAGAGCCTCAAACCGTTCATTCAGGATTTTGACAAAGAAATCTGACCATCTCGTAGGTGGGCGGCCACTCGGTCTTTTGACATCAGGAAACAGAACAGGATCAAATTCTGAAAATTCCAACACATGTAAAGTCCAAAAAGAAAAAATTGTTCAGACACATATGCTTTAGGGTGTTCCTCAAGAGGGTAGCTTATTCTCCCAGCCTCCCTAAACATACATAAAATTAATAAAAATATTATTATGTCAACCCTCCTGGTAGAGATACTGATTATATAAAAAGATTATATTGTTCCCCTACTAAAATGACAGAAATTTTTTTCATGGATGGATTGTGTACAATGTTTACCACAGAGACTAGATAGGTAATAAATAATGCTAATAGTCACTCTTCCATGAACTGGACATTAGTGTAAGCAATATAGAAATACACTTTTCTTTAATACACAAAGCAGTCCTATAAGATAATATTATCATCTTTACAGTAAGAAAAGTAAGGCATAGAAACATAGGAGACTTGCCAAAAGACAGTTTCTGAGCAATAGAGGCTAGATTCAGATCTCAGTAATACAGTGGAAGTCTGACTCTATACCACTATACTTTGCTACTCACTAGAGTAAGGAGAAACTTATAGGGAACACAAACTGAACCTGATATGCAATTGCCAAATCCAACTCAGAAGTAAAAAGTTAGCAAGTGTTTAAGGCTGGGGAGAATAAACAGGCCTCATAGATAAAGCCATTCATTTTTAATATAGAAATTTAATTCCCTTTCCCACTATTTCCCTTATGCCACAGTGTTCTATAACACATGTTCAAATAGGCATTTAACTAAATATATTTTGTCTGAACTTGCACATGACTAGAATAAATTATCCTGAATTTTCAAGGAGTGCCAGGAATACTTATTCTATGGCAACTGTCTTAACCCGAGATCTCCAGAAAGCAAAACCAATGAAAAGAATTCAAAATGGTGATATTTTATTGGGGATGTACAGAATTAGGACAGCTAGCCTAAGGGAAAATGGAAGTGGGAAAGATGAAGGGGAGATTTTATCTTTGTATATCTTTCCTGTCTGCTGTTTTGTGCTAGAGAATGTTCACTGTCTTGTGAATTAATTCCCCTGTGCTTCGAAGTTGAGGGAACTGACATTTTCAATAATCACATGAGATCCCAGATTTCACACTCTTCAGTACAGTGCATCATTCAAGTCAGGTGCAGAGGTGGTGGAAGTCACAAATTCCGAGCCTAGAGCGTATGGAGCTGAATGAATGACAGTGAACTTGGCATTCTGGAGACAAGTGCTCAGTCAGTTCTCAAGACTGCAGCAATGGTTTGAGAGCTGCAGACGAGGCTGATGAACCTGGTATGTACCTAACACTGGAGTAACTTTTAGGGAACTAACATCACCTGAGCTTAATACATTGAGTCAAGGTCACTAAGAAAGAAGACTTTTTTTTAACAAAAGAATTACTTTCCTATATAATATCCGGTGTATGCAAAATAAAAATGAAACAGGCACCTACCCATACACAGTACTTACTTATAATGCATACAGATAGCACATTTATGGGGTCCTTTTGTTTCACAAAACATTCATTTCTGCACAATATAATCCAATCATAATGAATGGATTTTTAGAAATTTTCAGTAATTCTAAAATTATAGGGTCTTCACAGCCAGCTTTCCATTAGTGATATTCAAGGCAGGCCAGTCAGAACACATGTGGAGAAAGGTAAGATGGCATTAGGAATAAACAGAATGTTAGGAAACCAGACAAGGCAGACCTCAGAGAAGAGATGCAGGAGCATTGGCTCAGATAAAGAAAAGTTTTTGCTGTTAATAGATATCGCATAATATCCATAGCATCTGGTAGCAGGTGTGATAATGGTAGACCAAGAGACCAGACTCTCTGTGCTAAGCATTGCTTCTGGCCAGGGAATATAGAATAACTTAATTCTGGAGACCCGTATGCTACGTAACGCAGGCGAAGGACCCAGGTAAATGAAGTGAACAGGGACTGGTCTCAAAGACAAAGCAGTATCTAATAGATGAGGACACATATCTCGTTCAAATTGAGTATTGCAGCTTTAGAAACTTCCTGTCCTGGGGTGATAGTAGTCTCAGAACCTAAGAAAGAGTTTAGGATGCCAGTAGTAGTTAAGAATTTCTTAGGTGAAATCAAAGTTCTGTGGGCTCAGGGAATCAGACTAAAGGGCTGGTAACTGTAAAGATAGTACAAGGGTTAAAGCCTTGCCTCATATGCAGTTGACCTAGGTTTAAACCCAGGTACCTCAAGTGGCCCCAGTGACCCCCAGGGGTGCATAGTGAACCCTGAGCACAGAGTCAGGAGTAAACCTAAGCAGCCCTGGGTTTGTAAAAAAAAAAAAAGATTAAAGTACCAGACAATTTATTTACTTCCTTAAACAGGAGTACATTACATTTAAATATTCTTTTCACCAAAACTTATTAAGCACTTAACTATATAAGTGATACATAACTCAGGTTTGCAACACTTGTAAAAGTTTTATGATTTGTTGCCATATTTTATAGTATAAACATTCCTGCTTCAACATATTTACCCAATCATAGACTATTTTAAATTTCGTTTTAGATCATAAAAATTAATGTGCCTGGGATGGCTGTATAGTGGGTAGGATGCTTACCTTGTATGCAGCCTACCTTGATTGAAAACCTAGCACCCATATGATTCCACCAGGGTGACAAGTGATTGCTGAGGGTAGAGCCAGGAATAAGCCCTGAGCAGTGCTGGGTGTAGCCACCCCCAAAAATTTAATTTTAAAAATTAACATTGCTATATTAATTTGTCTAATAATCATCATCAACTTCATAACTGGTATACATTATAATTTATTTCACATTCACATTCACCTGCAGTGCCTTCCATCTTCCTTTTCATCCCCTATCAAGTATAATGCAATCAATTGCTTAAATCATAGGTTGCAGAAATACCGTTTAACAATACCTACTTATTTCCCCAAATTTATAAATTGAGTGTCAAGTTGAAAATGGTGACAGGCATTTGCATTCCTGATCAGTGTCCTCAAAAGTAGCCCATCCTGACAACTGGCAAGAGTATTCTGCCCTGACACTGTGACCCTCGCACTGCAATAAATAGAAAAGTAGATTTGAATCTTTTCAGCTCAGTTGTACTGTCAAGGCTAGTGTAACTTGACTGTCGTATAAAGCTCTGTAAATCAGCCTGCCAAGAAAATATGATTGTAATACATGTTTTAGCATTCAGAAATATTCACTCCCCTTTTCACTAACACAGATTTTGAGGGTCAAAGCTATGCATTTTTATCAGATATTTTATTATCTCTCAACTTTTGTGAAAATCAGTGCATTAGGATAGAGGAAGAACTTTTTCTTCTCTAATTCTGTAATGATTTCATACCAGGAAAATACTAATGAGGATTTTTATTAGTTGTTGAAGGTTTCTATTGGGCAAATGAGAAAGTCTTGCGAAAGATGGATGCAATGTCAAATTTCTATCATGTTTTTGGAAACTCATCTGGTTAAACTAGATGAGCACTTGACAGAAGAAATGAAGTGTGGATTTTTTTCTAATTCTCTTAAGAACATGAAGCTTCCAAGAAAAGTTGAATCATGCTCCAGAAAATTAGCACTGTAGCACTGTCATCCTGTTGTTCATTGATTAGCTCGAGCAGGCACCAGTAACGTCTCCATTGTGAGACTTGTTACTGTTTTTTAGCATATCAACTATGCCACGGGTAGCTTGCCAGGCTCTGCAGTATGGGCGGGATAATCTCAGTAGCTTGCCAGGCTCTCCAAGAGGGACGGAGGAATCGAATCCAGTTTGGCCAAATGCAAGGCAAATGCCCTATCCCAGCTGTGCTATCACTGCAGTCCTAATTAAATAAATAAAATTCCTTGATGCCAAATTACAAGAGTAAAAGAACATACTGTGCATGCTGCTCAACACAGTTTGATCCCTGGGACCACATTATCCACTGAGCATTGTGGGGTACAGTTCCAGGGCCCTGACAAAGGACCATGTAATTTCACTGCATTTTCTCACCCTCATTTTGGTGGCCTGGTTAGCCTAGAGCCACCAGGAGTGGCCCCTGAGTTTCCTGAACACCACTTTGGAAACCCAAAATAATATTTTTAGACATTTTCACAAATTTATCATGGTTTACATTATTATGAATTTTCCAGGTATTGAGGTTTCCTTTCCTACATGCCTAGAATTTTCACTACCGCCACCAAAGTATCATTCTATTCCAAAAAGAATTTTTGCTTATTTTTCCCACCTATCCCTCCTTTCCTTCTGGTAGCCACTGTGGATTTTGCCAAGTCTAAGAATTCTGTTTTTCACTAGCTCATTTCTTTCTTTATTGATATTTCACATTTGAGTAAAACCATCTGACCATTGTCTTTTACTTCCTTCCTTACGTCACTTAGCACAGTCATCTCAAGTTCCAATCACTTTGTGTCAAAGTGCAGTTTCTTTATTTTGTGGGGACTCCAATACCCTTGATTTCATCTTTTCTAAATGGCAAAATAGCATCTTGTTGATTATATATACCAGCGCTTTTTTATTCAGTCAGCAGTCAATGAGCAGTTTAATTAATTCATGGTTATGTTGTGAATAATTCTATTAGATGCAAAACTATCATTTTGAATTTGTGTTTAATATCCTGTAAATAAATGCCTAAGTATGAGTTTCCTGTATCCTATTATGTTTCCATTTTTAGTTTATTTTGGAATTGCTATACCATTTTCTGTAGAGTCTGTCTCACTTTACATTCCTATCATCTGTGGACCTGGGTTCCTTTGTTATATCCTCACCAACACTAATTGTTTCAAATTTTCTTGGTACAGGCCTTTCTTAGTGGTAAGTGATAATATATTATCATGGTTCTGACTTGAACTTCTTGAATAATAAGCTATGGTAAACTGAAAAAAAATTATAAACTCTAGCCACAAAGAACTGGTAGAAGTAAATTGTTATTTATTTTAAATGTAATGTTCTTATTTTGATGACAAATACTGAGGTGTTTTTAGTTTTTTTCTATTGGATAATGGATACAGGAAACTAATGGCTAGTCACCCTTGTCTGCTCAGTGATTGTACCTTTAGGAGCTGGCCTGCATGTCATTCTACCTCCAACTCCCATGAGTTGAATCATGATTTTTTTTTTAACTAGGTTAGATCATGAACCCCGTCATTTAACATACTACACTATAAAATGTCTAGGACTTTTTATCAAGGCCAAAAGCAAAATCCTCAATAAAGAAATCCTAATTTTACCCTCAATAAAGAAATCCTAATTTAGGTCATCCTCATTTTATCTGTCATATGAGCCCTCCTTCTACTAATGGTAAGACGTTTCTTTTTCCTTAACTTATGGAAATTAATCTTTCCTTTTTAAGAGATGCTTAGAAAGGGGGGCGGGATCATTTTCAAACTCATGAAAACGGAAGATTGACAGCACGAGCTGAAGTCAGGCAGAAAGCGTCAGCCCTGGGGAAGTATTGCTGACAGCCACACTAATGCACTACAACGCTGACATGGAACTTCCTCTAGATTCCAGAAAGAGGCCATTTGGGAAGAGCCTGTCAATAATATAAAACTGGGCCAAATGGTTCTGGTGGACCGCTAGCGAATGTCCACCAAAGACTAATTAAAGAGAAAAAAACTCATGTTTCAAATGAAAATAGGATCGTAGCCATCCTTACATGAAAGAAGATAAGTTTTCCAGCAAATTAAAATACTACTTAAAAAAAAAAAAAGCACATTGGGTTTAACATCTCAGCTATTTTTCTACAAGTAATTTTTTTTCTTCTGAATTCTCAGGGCTCTGCTGTAAGTTCAGTTTTGTTTACCAGAAAGATATAAGAACAAGCTTAATGCTGTGAAAGATGTTTACTTAGAGCAATAATATGACAAGCAGAACTGAATACATAGCAACTTGCACAGCACATAAAGTGTTCTAGCCAACACTGGCTTTATAATCACCAGTGAACTATAAAAATAAAATAAAACACAGAGTGAGGTATATAGATGAAAATCATCATTTATATAGAGATGTCACAGTTAAATACATTGTCTCTTTTTGTATTTAATAACGGATCTCTGGTAACTATAACTAGTCTTTTTGATGCCTTGAATTCCTTCAGCACCTTGACCTTGGGTTTATTTCTCTAGAGTGTAAAGTTGAGTATCTGTGAAGTCTTTTTATCTGAGCAAATTTGTTGCTGAGGGGGGAAAATGTTTTTGAGAGTTTCAGAAGTGAGAACACTGAAAAAACTGCCTTCCTTAGTGAATTTTCTTTATTCTACTCAATACACACACATGAGAGAGAAATCAAAATAAAACAAGGACAAGACATGGACCCTTGTTCTTTTTCTTCTTCAGGTAAACTGAATTTAATGTAAACTAAATCACACAAAAATTATTATGAATTAATTATGGAAAAGATTAAAATAGTAGATTGTTTAATAAACATGGCCTATTATTTTTAGCTAATATAAGAAATATTTCATGTCTAATTAGCAGGTCCTTAGAGAATTTGCTCTAGTGTATAAATTCAAAGTATATGGAAATGATATCTATTATAGTACTTCATAAGCGAGTTTTATAAACTTTATTTTTTGTATATTCATCCCTCGGTTTTATTTACATAATTGAGTTGGAATTTCCATTTAGATATATTAAGTAAATTAAATGTAATCCCTTTCTCTTAAATATATCAAATATCTAATCAGAAAAATTAAAATGCAATTTTTTAGTATACAAGAGATGTGGTATCACATGTGACTATTATAGAATTATTAATCTTACCCACTTCCTAGACATGACAAAATTATCCTGATTTTATACTATTTGTCCTTTATCCCCCTATTAGCAAACTACAAAGCCTCTAGAGTATTACTTTCCCCAAAGTAATAAAACTGTAAAACTAAGCAAATTCCACCCAATCACTCATGGCTTATCACTCTATCACTCTATTACTCTATTACTTAAAATCTTTCATTGGCTTTCTGTTGCCAGAGGAAAGGTTCAAATTCTTTAAATGCCATAGGAAGCACTTCATGATCTTTTAAGCTCTTGATGATTTCTACCTGCTTACTTTTCTAGCCTCACTCTCTCCCCACTCTGTCATTTCACACTGTACTCTCCAGTTGCACTCAGTTTCTCTTAGCTCCTCTAAATCTGGTATGCTCTCTTTTTTGTAGTTGCTCTTCTTCCAATTAGATCAGTCTATGCTCTCTCTTTCCCAGTGTCTTCTTGTTATATACCCCTTTTGTTCACCTCATTCCAGTTTTCCAAAATGTACAAGCTTGGTCATCATCTTAGCTTAAATATATTTCTTTACTTTCCCCAATGATGACATCTCTTACAATTCATAGCATCATTTACTAATTGCCATTATTACCCATCCAGGGAAAAATGCTAGCAAGATGTTCTATTCAACCTCCAGCATTTCTCTTGTAATACTAATCAAGTATCAGTTATGTTGAGACTCACTTCTAAAAGGAGTAAGGAGTCAAGCAAACAAAATCCCTGCTTCAGGAAACTTGTATTCTAGAAATGCAGTGAATATTTTTGCAAAGGGCAGAATAAAAGAAAATAGACCTGTAAGGAATAAAAGAAAAACAGATCAAAAAGGAGAGTATAGAATGAAACTAAGTCAGAATACATTCAAGGTAAAAATAGAATGAGCTCATGAAAATCTAAGTTAAATTCAAAAAGACCCAACCCCACAATAAAATAATTCCTCTTTTATTTGAAACTTTGCCATTGGCTTCTGGTATCATTTGAAGATGATAGAGATCTTTCCTTTCTTCAGTCTACCTGCAGCGGTACATCCGGTTTCTCTTATGTTCTGCCACTCAGCATTCCAATGGCGTCCTCCAGAGCCATCTGCTGTCCACAGTGAACAAGGCATTAGAATCCAAATTATATACGTAAGTTTCAGCAAAAAAGCTGACGGCTAATTTTTATCAAGCATTGCTTTTCCAAAATTTGTTTTGGAAATTTTTCTATAAAACTGGATATTTTACGCAAGTAAAATTAGACCTATCAACCTGCTTGGTACAATGCATGGTCGCACATCCTTACTGCAGGTGATTCTGCCAGAATTTAAAGGAATTTTATTTTCTAATAGACATTTTGCGCAAAAAGTTAAAAGAAGTTCGGGGTTGGAGTGATAGCACAGCGGGTAGGATGTTTGCCTTGCACATGGCCGACCCAGGTTCAATTCCCAGCATCCCATATGGTCCTTTGAGCACAGCCAGGAGTAATTCCTGAGTGCAGAGCCAGGAGTAACCCCTGTGCATTGCCAGGTATGACCCATAAAAGCAAAAAAAAAAAAAGAAGTTTAGAATCCCTGTCATCCTCTCATACTTAAAAAAAGAAAAAGAACCTATTTACACAACTATTTAGATCTTTAAATCACAACAAAATTAGGGTATAAGCAAACTTAGGAACAAAAAACCAACTTATTTATAATTATGCATGTAGAACTGTGATAAACACACCCTAAATGATTGTATTTTCTTTTCCAGAAACTCATTTCAAATTTCAGGATAATTATGAAATTCTATTGCCCACTTTTCTAAATGCCTAGCCTAGCCTTCAATAGCATGACTCCAACTTTGTAACCACTGCATTCTTCCTTGGAAGTTAATCAGCATCAATTTCAAACAGTAATTTACATGTACCTGGGTACATCATATTGAATCTTCCATCTAAGTCTCTGAATTCACTGATCTCTCTAAAGGTATATCCTGACCACTTTATATTATTCATGACTCACCTATTTTTCTTGTAAACTCTTTCTAAAACATTGCCTTTACTGTGATCCCTTTCTTTACCCCACACCTCACCCAAGCAGCAGATTCTTCCTTTTTTGCATCTAAATGAATCCCTCTATAGACCTTCCGCTCAGAGCTCAGAGCTCCTTTCTACTCTGCTGCCATTGTTTGTTTACATCGATGTCTCTCCTACTGTAACATGATTTCTCTGAGGACAAGCAGCATGTCTTTGTAACTCGGAAAATGTTTAATCAAGAAAAGGATAAAGCATGAATGATGGAATGCCTTAGTGACCTCTGGCGTGTCTCTAGGTGATGCCTTTTATAAGCTAAAAATTTAGATTGGGAAATTTCCCATTCTTCTTTTCCTTATCATTAACCAAGCTCATTAGGATGACTAAGAGGGACTAAAAGGCGAATTTTGAATTCCACTTATAGAGTATGGTTTTGAGACTGTGATTTCCATTATACACCATTTGCCTAATTCATCTCATCTAGTCATCTCCTCAGCAAATAATCATTAAATTCCTATTATAATCATAGCACCATGCTAACTACAGCAAAGCCGATTGCAATGAAGAGGAAAAGACCCTCTAAGATTTGATAACCTGTTTGGGGAAGACAAATAGCATATAGAACATATGTGATATTGCACGTCAAAGGCCTGAGGTAGATAGCAGGCATTCTAGACCGGCATCATAACAGCGATCCGTTTCATCTGAGCACAATAGGATCTCAGAAGGGAAAAAGGTAAGAAGATAGCATTCATTGTTGGGGAAAATGGAATTAACACAGGTTTTACTGTATCCATTTTCTCAGCGAAAACTCTGAACATACAAGAAAACTGTCCTCCAAATTGGAATTGGCTCATTCGAACTTTACAGGCTCTTCAGAATATTAACACAAGGGACTAGGGAAATAGCTCAAAGGGCGGGAGCTCTCACTTTGCACACAGATGCATAAAGTGTAGTCGCTGGCACTGACTGCTCTGCCCCCAGCAGCAAAACCCTGGACTCGAGCACTAAGCCATTTCCTCTGTGCAGACAGGCAAAGTATGGCTGGAGACCCCTGAGCACTGCATGGAATCCCCCAACCCCAGCAGAAAAGAAAAAATATACATATTGGCACTAGCATTGGGAATGAGTGGAATGGTGATCATATTGAAGAACGCTGTGCTAAATTTTTGAAAGTCTCTCAAAGAACAACTTTTCTTCTGATGTAAAATAATTTAGAGAAATGTGACTAGAGAGACAGAGAGTAAGGGATGTTAAGCTTCTCCAAAAGAAAGTCAGAGTACATGCACATCTTGGGTTAAGGCGGGGACAGATTTCCAGGATAGAGAAATTCGCCCCAGGGGAAAGCAATAGCACAGGGGGTAGGGTGCTTTCCTTGTATGCGGCTGACCCAGGTTCGATTGCCAGCATCCCATATGGTCCCCCGAGCACCCTCCAGGAGTAATTACTGAGTTCATGAGCCAGGAGTAACCCCTGAGCATTGCTGGGTGTGACCCAAAAAGAAAAAAGTAAAGTCATCATCACAAGGGAAAAAAATGTGCAGTTACTTATGTGGGTGGTAGGACATAAAAGCTAGCTTTTTAAAATTCTCTCTGGGGTCAGGAAGAACAGGTAAGGTGTTCGCTTGTATGTGGCTGATCCAGGTGCTATACCAGGCACTCCATATGGTCCCACCAGGAGTATCCGTGAGTGCAGAGCCAGGAGTAAGCCCTAGACATTGCCAAGTGTGGCTCAAAAATAGAGAGAGAAGGGAGACAAGGGGGGAGGCAACTTTCCTCAGCCAAGAAATAGATTTATTTGTACTGCATGTTTATTTCCAGTGCAAAATCGCTTCCTGAGTTCATGTTCTTATCACAGTGAGATGGAAGCCTGGCCCTGCCCTTCCCATAAAACAGTGCTCTTCCTCAGTCTTCCAGAGCACTGTGCCATCTCCGCTGTGTGAGTCAGCCTGAGTAGCTGACCCCAGACCCTCTTGATCCTCTTCTCCACATGTCACTGTGTCATCACAGAGCTGCTCTTCCAGACGCTCACCCCGCCAGCCTTCCCAACAATGGGTAATTTGAGTCCCTCCCTCTCCTCCAGACCAATAGATCACAACAGCTGCAAGGAACCCGCTTCTCCGGTGTGCTCCGAGCACAGTGGGCCTGTCAGGGAGAGTATGATTTAATAGAGCAAACGCCCGTGGGCATGACAAGGACGCAGCGAGTGACGGCTCCGCACTCACCCTTTCTGTCTACATTTCCGCAGACAGACGTCAAGTTCCTTCTGGTTGAACTCACCGAGGTATCCTGTCTATTAGCAAATCAAAGAATATTAAATCTGCACATGAATTGCAAGATCACACATTCCACCACCCCCACCCCCGCCCCCAGCCCCCTTCGTTTGCAGATAATCTGTAGCATGCTCCAGATCGCAGAGAAAGGAGTGAAAGGAAGGAGAATGTGAAGCTCCGCCTGTGGCTCCAGAGGCACTTTCTCTCTCCACATGATACCGTTTCTTCAGCATCGACACCTCTGCTGATAGGAGTCACTGCTGGCACACCCCGGAGTCCCGTGTGCTTTTTCCATCCCTTTTAAATATTTGTTTCTGAAAAGGGTTTGCAAATGATTCCAATATACAGACATGCCTCATGTCTCATGGCTATCTTTTTTAGTGAGGGTTTTTGGTTTGGATTTGTTTTGTTTTGTTGACTTCTTGAGTGACACCCCGGGGTCACTCCTGGCTCTGCTCTCAGGAATTACTTCTGGCTGTGCTCAGGGGACCATATGGGATGCCAGGGATCAAACCTGGGCTCTCCCCACTGTACTTAGGCTCTGACCCCTCGAGATGTCATTTCTTAATGACAGTCTGATTTTTTCCCCTCAAATACCAGCCAACTATGGGTGGAGATGGGTGGTATAATTATTCTTGTCAGTCACTGTTGTATTGTTTAGTTTTATTCTCACAATGAAACTTGATTAAAAAAAAGAAAAAAGTAAGATAAACATTCTTCTGTGGTGCACATCAACTTGAGTTTTGCAAGCACATAAGTGTTATATAGATGAGGAATCCTATTATCATTTCCCATATTAACATTACCATGAGTGTAAGTCTCTAAGTTAATGACCTAAGGTGATCTTCACTCCCCTTTCCAAATTCTGTGGTACTATTTAAAAACTTATTACTTCATATTAATTTCTATAGGCGATTGCCATAAAAATTATAGCTGAGAAGTAAGGAACAGTTCATTTGAAACACACTAACGAGGAAAAAATGAACTAAATTTTCCTAACAAGGGAGGACTGGGCTGCTCGTTTCCTGTAGAACTGCGTTTAAAAGAAACATCTGATGGGGCTGGAGCAATAGCACAGCGGGTAGGGCGTTTGCCTTGCACACAGCCGAACCAGGTTTGATTCCCAGCATCCCATATGGTCCCCTGAGCACCGCCAAGGGAAGTTCCTTAGTGCAGAGCCAGGAGTAACCCCTATGCATTGCCGGGTGTGACCGAAAAAGGAAAAAAAAAGAAAGAAAAAGAAACATCGGAGAGACACAATGTTCTATGGTCTAGAGAAGATGGGATTAGTTTTTCATATTTGTTGTTTCTAGTTGTTACAACCAGTGGTACTTGGGACACATACGGTGTCAGAGGTGGGGCCCAGGGCTCTCACAAGCAAAGCAGCACCTCAGCCCTTTGAAACATCTCCCCTAAGCTCACCTTCATCTTGGTTTCTTCACTTGGGTTTTGGTTGTTTTTTCACTGAGGCAGGGGGGCGGGGGCGGGAGGTCCCCAAGTAGTGCTCTAGGGTCCTAGGATTCATTCCTGGCAACATTTGGTCAACAGAGCCGGAAATTCAATGCTAGGGACCGAGGATATATTTCTGCTCAGGCTGTGTGATGCCAGGATCGGCCAAGAACACACCTGGTGATGGATGCCCAGGGACTCTGGGGCTACATCCCATGGTGCTGGGAGACCTTGTGGTGCCAGAGATCAAACCCAGGTTGGACCACTTCTGGCCCGAGGATTTGTGTGTTTTGGTTATAGCCATACCCAAGAGGTGCTCAGGGCTTATGCCTGTGCTCAGGGGTCACTCTTAGCATTGCTCAAGTGGTGCCAATAATTGAACTGGATTGAGCCATGTGCAAGGCAAGAATCTTACCCCTTGTACTATCTCTCTGGTCTCTGCAATATTTTTTAAACTCTATTAATAGCAGTCATACACATTACACTGTCAAGAATTATATTTATTAAACCATGTGAACAATGTTAATTTTGGGGAGGAAAAATCTCATTCCAATTTTGCCACTTTGTGACCATTCTTAACATTCCCACTATTCATATCTAAAATCTAAGAGTTAAACATTAACTAACACTTCCCCAAGGTCACACAATAGATGATGGTAGTGTTGTCACCTACTTAAAATTTACAACTCACTAAAAATAAAGTTTAGTAAAATTGCAATTCAAAATTCTTTAAATTAACCTTTAAGTCTAGTTTGTGTGTTTCCATGCTATAGTCTTGCTTTTATTGACATCTGCATGCTACATAGATTGAAAGTATTTTTTTCCTTAGTGGAAAAACTAGCATCAAATCTATCAAACAATAAGTGGAAAAAGATTTACTTTTAAATTTTTGTTTCTCTGTGGAATTTCTCCAGTTGGTTTTATTATTAAATCACCATAACCTTACTATATTTCATTTGATTATTTTCTCTGCTGAAAAAAAAGTTGGAGGGTTACAAATGCCCAGTGACTGATAACTATATAATGGAACTGTGGTGTATATACACAATGGAATACTACCCACTTGTAAGAAAAAGTAAAATCTTGCAGTTTACTGCAATTTCTGGTGTTAGAGGATATCATATTAAGTGAATAAATCAGAGGGATAAAACACTGGATGATTTCACTAATCTCTGTATAAAGAGAACAAAATAGACAACAGTGAATGAGGGCAAAGCTTTCACCTTTGATTGCAAAATTGAGATTACCAAGCAGTAGGGGGAGGAGAGAAGAGGTGACATCAGAACAGAGGTGTGGAGTCTGGGAGTCTATGGTGATGGTGAAGGAATAGTAACTAATAGTACCAAATCTTGAAAGTTGGGACTAGAGCAGTAGAACACTAGGTAAGGCATTTGCCTAGCATGCAGCCAACCCGGGATAGATCCCTGGTATCCTATATGGTCCCCGGAGCACCACCAGGAGTGATCCCTGAGCTCAGAGCCAGGAGTTAACTGTGATTACCCCCAGGTGTGACCCCAAAGCAAAACAAACCCCCCAAAGTCTTGAAGGTTAACACTTTATCTATGTTACCTGTACTCTAATTTTAAAATATTTTAAATTAATAAAATTAAAATAATAAACTATAAAATAGGGATAGAGGCGGTTTGGTGATGATGAAGACTTGTATAACATAACCACAAATGTTAACATTATTGTGGCATTGTTACCAAAGCTATAACAAAAATAATATTTTTTAAGGGAAGAGTTAGATCCTAACACTCAAGTATTAGTGAAATACAGTATACCTCCAGGGACTTCAGATATATAGTTATACAGTGCTTCTGGCTCTGTTTGTAGCATCCTTTCGACTTCAACCCCATTACCTACTTACTAGACTCCATGCTCTGAATATGATTGGAAAACAATTATTTTTGCTAGTGATCCTAGCATGCTTGCTTCCTGTTTATTCTTTGTTCCCCAAGTAATTAAGCTTGCTGCAGAGGGAAGGTATTAGTAAATGAGAAAGCTTTTGAATTACGTTCATTTTTTGACTAGCATCTTTGCTAACGTTTTTTCCTCATAAACATATGGCAAAGAAGATGTAATGTTCCAATGACTGTGATTTCAAATCTGAAGAACTGTTTGTTCATTCCTAAAACTGAAAACAAACATCTGGTGGTTAATGCTTTTGGAAAAAAATATAAAATACCTTAGTGCATTACCTTTGACTGTGATTCAAGAGCCTGAACCAAAAAAGGAAAATGTAGATGAGATCTACCCACAAAAATGTCTTGGTCCATCTTATAGTAGGAGGGAAGAAGAGAAGAGGGAAGTAAGGGAAAAGGAGAGAGACAAAGGGAAGGGAGAGGAAAAGACAGAGAAGGAGAGATAGCCAGTTATGTTTCACCCAACATAGGTTAAGTAATAGAGACGTCTTTCTGTCTCATACTGTACTTAGATCTAAAATATATATGTATATGTAATATGCATGTAACATATATGTGTGTATATATACATATATGTGTATGTGTATATATATATATCTTCTCCATGGCAGAGCCTGGCAAGCTACCCGTGGCATACCCAATATGCCAAAAACAGTAACAACGACGGTCCTCATTCCCCTGATCCTGAAAGAGCCCCCAATACACTAGCACGCGACAGGGACGAATGGAGACGTTATTGGCGCCCGCTTGAGCAAATGGATGAACAATGGGATGACAGTGACAGTGACAGTGTTATATATCTTCTCACTATAAAACTCCATCTGAATGCTGTCTTTTCTTTTCACATCCCATGTAAAAATGGCAGCATTCCTACATTGGAACAATGTATGTAGGAACTCTGTCAGGTTCATGTTCCATGTATTTTTGTAATTAAATTATTTCTCCTACAAGAAAATTTCTTTTCCAATTGTTTATGTTTTAAGAGCAGTTCAATCATCTACTTTTGTTTTTTATTATAGCCTAGCAGCACTTAGAGTAGATTTCAACTAAAGGTGTATTGTTTGTTTTGCAATGTTATTCATCTTGGGGGAAAGTACTTTGGTTTTTAAAATGAGGAGTGTATTCTCCAACTGGTGCTGCCAGAGCAAAATGGAACAAATTTAGTAAAACTTTTTTAAAAATACTTTTCACAGTTCTGGAGGCTGAACATGCAAAATCAAGGTGCCTGCAATGTTGGCTTCACCTGAGTCATCGCTCTGGGCTTGCAAATGGCCACCTCCTTTCCAAACCTTAGAGAGCCTAGTCAGGGCGCACTTGAGTCTCCATCTCCTTATATGGACAGCAGGAATACTAGGCTAGGGCCCCTTTCTCACCTCATCTAACCTTAATTACCTGATTATAAACTCTACCTGGAAATAGTTACATGGGTGGAGGTGGCAGTTTAGAACTTTATCCTATGAATTTCCAGGACACACAGTTCAGTTTGTAACAGATAAGAACACTGTTAATCAAACATTCTGTGTCTCCCTAACCCTCAAGGAAAAATAATAAAATCTCTAGAAGGAAATGATAAAGTATGACTTGCACAGAATACCAAGTTATATGTTGTATAAGTTTATATGTGAATAATTTATATATCATTCATAAGTGAATGCTCATAAAATAACCTTTAACTGCATTTTTTGCCATTGCTTCGTGGTTTATTCAATTCTTTCATCAATACCTGAAAATTTTCAGATATTGCACCTCCTGTCTTAAATTTATTCCTAGGTCTTTTATACTTTTTAAAAATTGAGCATTGTGATTTACAATACTATTAATGATGGTTTCATGAGTGCAGTGTTCCAACCACATCTTAGCCTGTCTTAGCAGAATTCATAAAGAGTTAGGAACCAAAAGAACAGCAGGCTAACGGTTCGCACTTCCACATACTGTTTGCCATAGACAAAGAAAGATCCAAAATAAGAAGTGCCAGATCAGACCCTTACTTTTGCATCTGTTTGGGGGTCACCCTTGGCCTTTGTTCTCCAGAAGTGAGGGTATCGTATCTGAAGCAAGCCTGAGTCTGACTTGAGAGGCACCAGTCCACAGGGTCACAAGGCTGAGATACTTGACAATAACAAACGCTGCTGCGGTGCTACTAACTGCTACACCAGTACAAGTTAGCATGTCCACATGCCCTAGACCACACCCATTTTTTTCAGAACACTGATTTATGTGTTTTGTGTTGGATAATTTACAACACACTCTTTTCTGCATTTAGTTTTTTAACTCCAATACTTGAAACTTTCTTTTTTATACTTTGAATACTTGAAATCAAATATTTCATTATAGAACCCGCATTTTATCTGGAACTCTTCTCTGGGAACAAGAAGGACTCTTCTCATAAGAATGCCCTCCCTGCCCCTCAACACACTCCAAAACCACTTCCATCAAAATTAGACATTTCATTTCCTGGTCTAATTCAGTGCTTCCTTTAAGTGTATGCTTCCAACTATGAAAAGCCTAAGACTCGGTTCTCTTCCGTTATACCATTCTTATAACTAGTTATGTATGGATATTCAATATATAAACAAGACCAGTTTTGCACAACTTTTTCTCCATTCTTAAGTATCTGTGGCTTTATATCTATGTCCCATGAGACCACTACACATTAGAACTGACACCTTCTAGCAATACTATTAGGACATTATGACTTCTAACCATTAGTAGACAGGTTGTGAAGCTGAAAATAAACGAGGACAAGAGAACACCAAGTAAAGTGTGGTTGGACGATCCGCTCGGGATGGGAGATGCATGCTGAAAGTAGACTATAAACTGAACACCATGGCCACTCAATACCTCTATTGCAAACCGCAACACCCAAAAAGAAAGAAAGAACAAAAGGGAATGCCCTGCGACAGAGGAGGGGTGGGTTGGGGGGGGGTGAGTGGGGTGGGGAGGGATACTGGGATCATTGGTGGTGGAGAATGGGCACTGGTGGAGGGATGGGTACTAGAGCATTGTGTGACTGAAGTACAAGCACAAAAATATGTAAATCTGTAACTGTACCCTCATGGTGATTCACTAATAAAAAAGAAAAAACTCTCTAAACCTCTAAGCCTCTAACTATCTAAACATAAAGCTCAGTTTGCTTATCTGTAATATCAGGGGATTGAATTCAAGGTCTATTCCCCACCATTCCTTCTAACAATTCCTTCAGGGTTTAAACAGTGGGTTCCTTTAATATGCCTTCATTTGCTTGTGAAACCTAATTGCTCCTACTCTAGTTGAATTTCTTTTCTCAAGTAGTAGTGTTTTCATTGCTAAATAAGTAGTGTTTCGATTAGACCATTAATGGCTTCACCTTTACGGATGTTTAACCTAAATTCTTTTTGGGCCTAAGAATGCGCTTCTTTTTTTTTTTTTCACCACCACCTGCCCCCGCCCAACGCATCCTAACGCAAGATTTTTCACACCGTCGATGATCAGATGATGTGATCTTGAAGGCATTGATAAGGGTGATACTATTCTATTGAGATGGGTTCTTGCCTTTGGGAAAAGTGTGAGGCCAAACCATCTCAGGCCCGTGAGAGAGCGCGGTCTGCGAGCAGCTCCTTGTTCTCTTCCGCCATCTAGTGGCAACAGCGTTGTTCTCAATCCGTTTAATTTGCTGCTCAGAATTGCGAAGATTTCAGAATGTAAATCAAATGGATGAATTGTTTTATTCTTGTCATGACAATAAAAGGGGATTTATAGAGTGTTTCAAGAGAGAAAATGTAATAAATTTTGATAAAAATAAGTATAAGCCTATATCAGTTTAATATCTGAACAATAGCGATTAAATTCATGCAATTTAATTTCTTTAATATGTTCAAATGTTAACTTGAACTCCAAAGAACAAAAAGATACAATGTAGCTTAAAATATTATAAACAAAGATTATCCTTCTCAAATGTTCTGGTTAAAGAATCATTTCATCTAAAAGCAATATAATCATAACAAATGGAAAGGGAATAAGGAAATTAAATTCTGTTAAACACTGAATCTGAAAAGGATGTCTCTATTCCATATTTAACCATTTGTCTCTATTAAATGAGAATTTATTATCTTTATTACTTGTACATCGAATATAACATTTAATGTTGAAGTACATTTAGTTTTAATGTTCCATATTCTGGAACTTGAAATGGCATCAATAGTAGGCTTAATTATGTGAATATAAAATAATTTTTGTGAATTAAATGATATTTTTCTGAAGTGTACCTTATTTCCCATCACCTATTTCCTTTCACTGAGTAGCTATTATAGGGCAAATATTTCTTATATTTCAGCATTATTCTGTTGGGTTATTTATTTGAAATACCATTGCAATCAAACAGTATTTGTATATTTCTGACAAAAAATATATGTACTGCAAAATCACTTCATATTTTTGATACATTTTGAGCCCGCTGAAAAAAATCTCCGATTTGTTTTCCAGGGTGGGAAAATTCCCATCAGGTGGACAGCCCCAGAAGCCATTGCCTACAGAAAGTTCTCCTCAGCCAGCGATGCATGGAGCTATGGCATTGTCATGTGGGAGGTCATGTCTTACGGAGAGAGACCTTATTGGGAAATGTCAAACCAAGATGTAAGTGCCATCTTACCAGTAAAAAACACATTAGAATTACGGACAAGATGCTCCCTTTTCTTAGTATCAGATCAACCCTCTGCAGAGGAGGAATTTGAAAATCTATGGCTGAGTGTTAGGCACTGAGTAGCCTTTCATTCTCAACTGAACTTGGTGTTCTAGGGCCAAACCACAGAGGTACTGGAGCCACATCTTAATCTCAGACTTCCACACACATTTATCTCCTGCAGCGTAACTGTCTGATACAGCAGCCGTAGCCTCCATGTAACAAAGGCAAAGAAAAATGTTTACTTTTCATGTCCTCCTTAGGGCGACTTGATGCACCTCTTACTCTAGAGAACAGATTAATTTACACTACATAACAGGTGCAGGAAAAAGAGTAAATGCTTTCAGGCAGTGTATTATCCATTTATGTTATCTAATATCATTCTTTGGAGGTACATGACACTTTGTGCAATCTATTTTGTTTCCATTTTATTTATAAAATTACCTTGGTCATTAACAAGATTACAGAACAGGATGGTTAACACATGTTTAACCGCCATGGCGTATTCAAAGCGATCAAGAGAGTAATTAGAAAATGCAATACTATGGCCATGCAAATGAGTGTATCATCAGAACTTAAAGTAAGTTTTTTAATTTCCCATTTACTCCTCTTAGAATTTAGACACTGCCCTTTGTTTTCCTTAAATAATCTAATTATACCTGGGATCATAAGAAATCACTTCTAATTTTATTTTCAATGTTCATGGGTGAAAATAAAGACCTAAATTTAACTTTTTAAAAAACTCCCTGGAAACATTTAGCGAACTACTGTCACATCTTTTCCTTATTTCAGTTAATTGCCTGAGCAAACTCTCCACTCCTCAAACATATTCCACCCCTACCTCGAATTGTCCAAGTATCCTTAAGCACTTACTTAGTCACAGAGTAAGTTTATCTTTTTCTGATACCAGGCATACAGAAGATTGGAGTTTGATTGACTCACCAATATCACTTCTCGCTGATAGTTTCCTGTTAGTTTGGAAGCTTAGCTCTGCTCGATCTTCTGAATGCCTACTGTTTCTTTTAAGAAGGCCAGTCCCAGAAGCCTATCTAGCTAAAACCTGAAGTCAGACACATTCCTCTATTAAAGCTCCAAAGACTATCATCCTAACACAAAGCCGGAGGGGGTGGGCTGAGCAGTACAGGTCATCTGCCGAGGATCAAGGATCAACTATTCTTCAAGAGTTTTATTTGAAAACCCTCATCACACTTCTCTGCCACTGGGCTTTGAGGAGACAACTTATAAACACCTTTTCATCTCTTCTTAAAATTGAATCTCAGAAGCAGAAGGAACTTTTATTTATTTTTTTTTATCAGTTCTCTAAAACAATGGAAGCTCTGGCTTTATTCACCAAAGTTCCTGTTCTGTTCCAAATCCAAACTGGCCTTCTTTTCTTACTTGGACACAACTAACATGATACAAGCCAATCTCCAGAGTAACAAAGTCCTTCTCCCACATGAGTTATGTCTTCCCAGAAGAACCTGCACTCAAAGCGTTTTCCTTAATTGTTATTCCATTTTGTCTTTGTCTTAATGTAGGGCTTCAAAGTTTCCTTATAAACACCCCTGCCAGTAAAAAGCATTCATCTGAAACATTCACAGAGGATATGTGCATCAATTTTAATGTTATATCTACATTCTATTCTGCTCATATTCTCATTTTTAAATATTTCTTGGATACCTTCTCTGTCCCAAGAATGAGATACAGCAAAGAAAACATGTTAAACCTAGAAGGAACCATCAAGATTATCCAAGACCGATCTGAATCCGATTTTATTATGAAACTTCTTTAATGCTTAAAGGGTCACATTTTTTCTCTAGAACCATATAATGATTTGATAGTGGTCATATAATGAAACAATCCTAATCAAATTCCAAAATAAGTGATGGGCAAGGAAAGAGAAGAAATAACTAAATAATATTAATAAATATGTCAAACATACATGTCACTAATAAAATATGTTAATGAAAGTTATTTTTACAATCATAAAAGTAATAACTAAGCATTCATTAAACTAGAATAAATAATAATTCTAATAATAGGATGAAGCAATTAAGAATGGAGCTTTTACGGTTTTTATTTTCTCCTAAATTACTGGCTAATCTGGGGTACATTAAACCACAATTCTTATAATTACTATCTTCTCAATAACCATAATAAAACATGAGAATCACTAAATATTTCAAAGTGACTCAGTTTCATGACCAGTAAACATGCTAGACAAATTTTATGTCCCTTTCAACAGAAACAGGCAACTATTTTATATCTGGAAGGTTATAGCACTTGGAATTCAAATTGTTTTTTTCTGAAACTTAATCTCTATGGAGATGCCATTAATCAGATAGAATGTCTACAGAACAGAGCTGATATAAGTGAAGATACTAGAACCATAAGACAGAGTTTCAGAAGAGCAGACTCTTTGGGCAAAATGTTAAATATGTAGTTTTCATAAAATGTGTAGACCACCATATAGATTGTTCTTAACTGTTTCCCAGAGTAATCCAAACCCTTTGCCAATCCCCCACTTCCTGGATCTTGTTTGGCAGTTTACTGAGTTCTTCTAACCATGTATATTGACCACCAGTGTCCAAAATAACCAGTCAGACAGAGATTATGTCTATTAAATTCAAAATTGCTGGTGTCCACACACAGGCTAAATATTTCTTCCACCTAGACTTTGGTTGTCTTTTAAGACCCAGGTAGTGCCTAATCTGGTATGTGTTCATGGTCTTTGCATGATTACCAAAGAATTTTCAAAAAAAAAAAAAGAACATTCAAACAGGATGGGTTGGGGGCTAGTACAGTGGGTGGGGTGCTTGCTTGCTTGCACACAGCTGACACAGGTTCAATCCCCGGCATCCTATATGTTCCCTCAAGCTCTGCTAGGAGTGATCCCTGAGCACAGAGCCAAGAGTAGGTCCCGAGCACCACAGCTGTGACTCCCGAACAAAATGAAACAAACAAACAAAAAAGGAATAAGAATACTGGAACAAGAATCTGAATAGGAGGACAATGAGTCCTCAGATCAATACGAGACTAGGGGAAGTGCTAATAGCTAAAATCCTTCATATATAATATATAATGCATCTATATACACATATATTGCTGCTACAGTAGAGAGAGTTGAAATTCTGTTTAGCTTAACATATTGGAAGTCAGCATATCTGTGACAGATCCTGTAACCAGAATTTCTGTTGGAAATAGAAATTAGCTTAATCAAACGTGCCCAAGAAGTTCTCTCCAAATACTGGTTATTTCTTATTTGTCCTGCATTTTTCATTTCTTTGCTAAAAATATAGTTTTATGTTTGACTTTTTTGCAAAGAAAGTACATATTAAATAAGAAAAAAAGTATTTTTGTCATGCAAATTCAACTCTTTTCTGTTAGAATGTTGTGTTTTATATTTTTACTTCATGTCAGTAAGTTGACGCTATGGGTTTAGTTATGTATGTAATGTTAAAGTGGCCTTCTGATTTTAAATGTGTTGAGAACACTTAGGTGTGTTTATAAGGTAGTCCATTAAATCTGCAACCAGTGGCATGTTTAATTTTTTTGAAAAACAGTTCTGAGTTTGCAGAATATGATTTTGTGAATAATATAATGTATTTCCAAAAGTTAGTGATATTGTATATTAGGGAAAGGAAATTGGGGGGGAGGGGACAGTGCATGGGAATAATAGCATAAGACCTAGCAAAAGTAACAGTATGTCCAATCAGCTTTACCACTTAGCAGTTGCTTATTAAACACATACCAGTCATTGAACCAAGTTTGCATGAGGTGTAGAGGTGGAGAATTAGAAAATCCAGTCCTCATTCTCAATTTTTTAATAAATTCATAATTACTTGGTGGATAAAACATTCTGACAGTTATAAGACTTACCCATGTGTGAGTAGAATGTCACCCTACTGAGTGACTTTTTTTTTTCATATAAATAACCTTGTGTGTGTGCAAAGTAGCAATTTTTAATATGTACTCCAAAGCATACTTTATTACTCAAGATTCCTTTGATGCCAAATGACAGAAACTCACTCAAGTTAAGTTAAAATAGTGTCACTGTGAGATGGAGCAGGGCATTATGCAGGATTTTCCGTTCTCCTGGGTCCTTTGACCTCATTTTCTCAAACCTCTAGGAACTTTTTTCTCTTTGCCTTATTTACTACTTTCCGAGGCTCAGCTTGCAGTTTAGCAATCTCAGCAGGATGTAACCTTCTCTTTGTGAAAATTCATATACTAATCCCAGAAAAGGCTCTGGTTGGCTCTTTTAGGACCTAGGACCTTGTAGAATCCTGACCCAAAACCATACCAGGGAAATAGATTTTGATTGGCCCACAAGATTTATGTAACAGCCTATGCATTTAGAAATGTTTATGGAACATATGATTGCACATGAGGTGAGCAAGTTTTCAAAGGAAAAGTGTGCTTCCAGAAACATATTTATCTCTTTTCTCTTTCTTTGATGTACATTATTTGCAAGAGCAGCTTTATTTATTGTAATATAAATTGCACCAAAATTTAACTTTCTCAGTCACTCTATATTGGTGAGGCAGGAGTGAGATTGGAAAAATTACAAGAGCTTTAAAGTAAAGCATGCCTTTTTTGGGAGGGGGAAGGGTCACACCCGGCAAGGCACAGGGGTCACTCCTGGCTCATGCACTCAGGAATTGCCCCTTGCGGTGCTCAGGGGACCATATGGGATGCTGGGAATCGAACCAGGGTCAGCCCTGTGCAAGGCAAATGCCCTACCCTCTGTGCTATTGCTCCAGCCCCTATACCTTTTTTTTTTTTTAAGATAAGGAGTTTCTTTTGAAGGAAGTTTACTTAGAGAAATGTGAAAGAAGAAAAAAGAAATGCTCAAGCGAGAACATAGACTTAACTTTGGAACTTTTGACATGTTGGGCCACCGAATTCTGTTTGACTATCCTGTGCTTTTTAAGATATTTAGCTACATCCCCATCTCCACCAGCTAGAAGTCAGTTGTCTCTTTCCTGTCTGTCATGACTACCAAAATATATACCAAATATATCCCCAAAAGTATCCCCCAAATATTTCCCTATTGGAGATGGAGAACAAGCGTTATCCTCAGTTCAAAGCTGCTGATTGACAGCTAGATGTGCGTTTCGAATAATCTGGGTTCAACTCCTACTCTGCAATGCACGATTTACGTATCATTGCTGAGTGGCTTAAGCTTGCTGAGATACTATCTAGAATGGAGTTCAAAGTTTTGAACTTTAGGATGTAGAAAATCTAGAAGCAACATATATTGTAAAAGACCTGGTACATAAAAAATGTGTAAGAGTCATAGAGTCATTTTCTAAACTCACCTTGAGCCAATTGTCTGAGGATATTAAGTAAGTCAGTCTTCAAAAGAATTCTCAATACAATAGGGAAGGTGCTTACCTTGAATGCAGGTGAATTGGGTTCAACCTCCAGGGTAATGTATAGTCCCCTAGCTTCAACAGCAATGATCCCTGAGCACAGAGCCAGAAGCATCATCAGGTGTGCCTCCCCAAAGGGAAAAATAAACTCAGGGACTCGTTCTTTGGATTTTTATAAGTCTATGTTTCTCTCTCTCTCTCTCTCTCTCTCTCTCTCTCTCTCTCTCTCTCTCTCTCTCCTCACATCTCCATTTTTTTCCAATAGAAACTATTTTGCTTCACTGAAAAATTCATTTTCTAAGATACAAACTATTATTATTTGTACTTTTAGATAAGAGAACTAAGGTCCAAAAGTTAATTAATTAATTTAATTTTTTTAATGAGAAATAAAGTTTTCTAAAAAGTTGAAGTAGCTTGCCCAAGGTTGCTTAGCTGGATAATAATGGAACTGAAGTCCAAGCTCCTTGCTTACTCAAAAATATTCACTTTTAGCCTCTGAGATCTTCTGCAGAAGTCTAACTCCCAAACTACTGAAACTCTACATAATGAGAACAAAGCACCATTAATTATGTATGCCTCTCTGTCACAGAACTGTTTTCATTGTTTCCTATTAGCAAAAGATCATGGACCAAGTATAAATATTTTCTGCAGGATTGTCTGCCTTGATGTTAAATTTTTGCTATGTTTTTTGAGGTATCATAATTTTTAGTGGTACTGATATTATTTGGGCTGGAGCAATAGCACAGCGGTTGGGTGTTCGCCTTTCACGCGGCCGACGGGGGTTTGATTCCTCCATCCCTCTCAGAGAGGCTAGCAAGCTACCGAAAGTATCCCGCCAACACGGCAGAGCCTGGCAAGCTCCCCCTGGTGTTTTCGATATGCCAAAAATAGTGACAAGTCTCACAATGGAGACGTTACTGGTGCCTGCTCAAGCAAATCGATGAACAACGAGACGACAGTGCTACAGTGCTACTGACATTATTATTTAATATTTCAGTGTTGCTACACCATGTCCACCATCAGAATCAAGACTCCACCACCATTATCCCAAGATTCCTCTATCCCCTAGCCCCCACATTCTCCTGTCCTTGAAAGTATGGGTTCATAGTCTTTGACCACATCTCAGGAGTTGATTTCATTGGAATTTTTCTAATCCTTTACTATTCCTTTATATTCTACCTATGAACAAGATTATCTAGTTATTTGTCTTTTTTGTTCTCACTCACTTCACTAAGTATGATACTTTTCAAATCATCCCAAATACAGCAAAATGCAAGATTTCATCTGTTCTGATAACTGTATTTTATTTTGTGGTGTATACATCACAATTAATTTATGCATTCATGTCATGTAGGGCACTTGGGTTATTTCCAGGTCTTGGCCATTGAGAATAATGCTGCAATGAGTATAGACGTGTATATATTCTTGGGGTCTTGGGGTGGGGGCACCACCCAAGCAGTGTTCAGGAGGACCTGTAGTTTCCTGGCAACTTTCAACCAACTGTGATGATGGTTCAAAGCAAGAGCCTGAAGATTCAGTGCTGTGGTACTCAGGGGTCTCTAGAGCCAGGTTCAGGGGACCATGTGGTGCCAGAGATAAAACCAGGCTTAACCACATGCAAGATGTACATGCATCTTAATCCCTGTAGTATCTATCTTTCTCCCACCTGTCCTTTCAGATGAATATTTTTGTGTAACTGGGGTGGATGCCCAAGAGTGGTATTGAAGAGTTATATGGAAGCTCTATTCTTAATTTTTTAAGAAGTCTCCAAAACATTTTCAAAAAAAACTGACCAAACAACAGTTGTTCCAGCAATGAGGGAGAGTTTTTTTTTTCACCACACCACATTTCAGCCAGCACTTACTGTTTCTGGATTTTGACACAAGTTATTATTTTTACTGTTGTAATAATAATTGTTGTATTAATATTTGTCATTTTGGTTTGAATTTCCACTATACTCCGATGATAAACACTTTTTATATGCCTATTTTTGGGGCTGGATCAATAACACATCATGTAGGGCGTTTGCCTTGCACACGACCAATCCGGGTTTGATTCCTCCATCCCTCTCGGAGAGCCAGACAAGCTACTGAGAGTATCTAACCTGCATGGTAGAGCCTGGCAAGCTACACAGAGAGTGTTCGATATGCCAGAAACAGTAACAAGTATCACAATGGAGATGTTATGGGTGCCTGCTTCAGCCATAAGCAATGGGATGACAGTGACAGTGATATGCCTATTGTTTATAACTTCATTGAGAAACATCTTATCTCCCCCTTTTTTAAATTTATGTTCAATATTAATAAAATATACTATATTCATTGTATTTCCTTCAAAATATTCAAGACAGTAGCTTAGATTCTTGTGATCATGTTTAAACTATTAACAGAAATATGTCACAGTCATATTAAAGATGGACAATGATTTGTGCTTAATGAACTCCTTGAAAAGTAGATTTGTTTCCTTTGCAAGGTGTTAGACTATAGTTTTTTTCAGGCTTTTTAATCCAAGTTCAAAGTCATTGTTTACCCCAAAATGGGAGTAGACTGTAAAGCTAGGAGCTACAAACACACAAAAGATGATACCAAAGGGCAATGCAGTTCTTCCAACACATACATTGTGTAATGGCTTAGCAGAAGAAAATGAAGCCAAACATGAACAGCAGGCAACATTTAAATAATCAAATCCCCACAGAGCTAATATGTAGGGGGGAAACGAGCACCGTGTAAAATGAGAGGCGACTTGGCTCGAACTAATGATCTGAAATGCAATGCTGGAGTCTTGGGTTTTGTTTCATTTTGTTTTTTTCCTTGATATGATGCTGGAATTTTTGTTGTTGTTGTGTGTGTGTGTGTTTTTTTAAGACAATTCAACTTGCAGCAATTTGAAACCCAAATGCCTCCTGGGTGTAGGATCATTTAGGCATATGCTTCTAAGCTAGTTCTGTTTCCCAAAAAGAGCACAGTTATGAGAGAACATCTCATTTGAGCTTTACTGGGAAACATAATACCGCGTTAGTGTTTTTTTTTGTGTGTGTGTGTTTTCCCTCCTTCCTTTTCAAGAGCTTTTATATAATAATGAGCTTTGGTTTAGATTGCTTTCTAAAGCTTACCTGAGGAAAAACATTGGCATTTATCTTTAGTGTTTCCTTTTTAAAGGTGATGTAGTTGGAAATGACTTTTTGACCTTAGTCAAAATTGATTCCTTTTTCCAAAATTTAATAAGGAAGAAAATAACATTTTACCATAATTTTTGTTTGTCCTCATGATTTTAAAAACTTTTTTCGATTATAGGTCAGTACTTCAGAATGGTGGATGTGTGGAATCCACTTACCTATGCATGCAGTTTGATTTTATGACTGAGAGAGTCCAGTTATTTCCAATTTTTGTCTCTGATTAGATTTTCCAAACTCTACTTTATTATGTAATGGTCCTTGTGTAATGATCTGTGTAAGATACAGTAAATTGCTGAAGGCCTATTCCCATTACTGCGACCTTCCATAATAAGAAGGAATTTTTGCATTTATTTGGATTTATATTCTTCCATAATCAATTTCAAAACATTCTTCCTTTTTCCAACTTTCTTACTTTTATTATTGGTACTTAGGTAATAGCAGCATTTTAATTAAATGCATACTAATTACACAAGCATAATGCATGTCTGTTACAGAGGCAAGAACAATAGCGGATATAATAAGATGTAATCAATCACCATCATAAATAATTCAAATAATAAAGTTCCAAGTATAGGAAACCAAAAACCAATATGCTACTACCACAGTGTAATTTTCAAGGGTTTGGTTTTTTGTTTTATTTTTTTGGTGGGAGGACAAGGGGTTGAATTACCACAGCTATAAATTGTATAAATGCCAGCAATGTTTTCATAAAAAATTAATTAAACCTTTAGTTTCTATTATAAAGAAATATACTTACTATCTTTAGCTCTCATAATTCTTATTCAATTTTTGTTCCTTTTGGAGCATTTTACAAAGAGGGTATTTTAAAGCTTATCTTTCCTTTGTACATAAACTGTCTTATAGCTTTAAGATATCTTATAGGTATTTTTAGTGTACTGTAAAATATGTTACTTAGTATTCTCTTATATTATCTCAAGTCAAAATGATGTGTCGAGAAGAAACTGGATTTGTTTTGTTTCTCAGAGGGTGGGGAAAGAGTTTTGAAAGAATATTGGCTTCTCTGAGAAAAAAAAAATATATATGGTTTCAAATAGGTGGATTTGAAACTTGTCCTAAGGGCTACAGATACCACTTTGCAGCTAGTCTAGTCTAGTCTAATTGTAAACTTGCCTTGCATGTATGTGTGAGGCCATGGTTTCCCAGTTCTCTTTATTAAAGAGGAAATAGAGATTTGCTCAAGATCAGAATTACTAATGATGTAAATGTTTAAGACCCTATGCATTTCAGGTATCTTCCTCACTAGTGCTCTTCCCACTACTTAAAGCCTTCACCAGTGCACATTTCCCACCACCAGTGTCCTCAGTTTCCCTCCTGCCGGACTTCCCCTGCCATGCCTCTACAGCCTGCCTCTATGGCAGACACTTTTCTTCTCATGTGTGTGTATCATTCTTTCATCCTTCTATCCCCTTTTTGCTTAATGTACACTAAATTTAATTTAAATTAAATTAAATTAAATTTTAATTTAAATTAAATTTAATTTGAATTTGTTTTTCACTAAATTGCTAATTGTATGTGCAAAAATGTTTACTAAGCATATATACATGTATCACTGTATAACTGTCATCCCATTGTCATCAATTTGCTGGAGCAGGCACCAGTAATGTCTCCATTGTGAGACTTGTTGTTACTGTTTTTGGCATATCAGATACACCACGGGTAGCTTGCTAGGCTCTGCCCTGTGGGCAATATACTCTTAGTAGCTTGCCAGGCTCTCTGAGAGGGGCAGAGGAATTGAACCCAGTCGGCTGTGTGCAAGGCGAGCGCCCTACCCGCTGTGCTATCGCTCCAGCCCATATATACATGTACATGCACACATATTTATATTTATAACGAGCATTTTCAATATTATTGCCTTAGGAATCTGAATTTTTCTACAAAGTTTTCTACAAACTGATTTTGAACATTTAGAGGCAAGATAAAAATAAAATTATTTCACATTTCATTGACTGGTACACATTTTAGCTCTTGCTAAAATGTTTCCAGTTTTTATAAAAACTGAAGTGACTAAATTCAGAACACATCTTTGGGAGTTTTTTTCATAGTCTTTTAACATAAGAATGTGGTTCTCTGCCGGGACCAAGCAGTCCTTGCTTTTGATTATTGTTCAATAATATCTCTGCAGCTTCATATTGACTGACTCCTCCTTCTTTGCCTGATTTAATGAAAAAAAAAAAACACCTCCCATTTCTTTGATTCAGGAACTGCAAACACAATTGGAAAACTTGGAGTCAGTAAGAGCAGAACATCCTGCCATGTGCCCCAGCTTAGATTATGTTGATTCTTGTCACTTGTTACTTGTCATCCCGTTGTTCATCGATTTGTTAGAGCAGGCGCCAGTAATGTCTCCATTTGTCCCTGTTGCATGATAGTGTAGCCCAATGGCGTATTGGGGCCTCTTTCAGGGTCAGGAGAATGAGACCCATTATTGTTACTATTTTTGGCATATCGAATATGCCATAGGGAGTTTGCCAGGCTCTGTCGTGCAGGCAGGATACTCTCGGTAGCTTGCCAGGCTCTCCAAGAGGGTCAGGAAATTCTGCCTGTTCATTCTAGGCAGCTGAAAGTTGCAGTGTTGAAGGCAATGAATCAACACCATCTATTTAAAATCACCACTCAGGTTTTAGGTATTTTTTGACAGAACTAATCCCTTCTACATTTGCATGGAAATAATCGCTCCAGTCATTTTCATATTTTTTCACTTTATTTGAATTTTCTTCTTCAGTTTCTAAATAAGGGTATAACCTTGTATAACTCTTCTCCAAAAGATGACAGCCTACAACTATCATAAAAGCAAACTGTTTCAAAATTCTCCCTAGTTAATTATCACCCTTTCATATTCTAAATCAACAAGCCTCAATTAGTCACTTAGGCAAAGCACCCCATATGCTCCTGGTTTTCTGTCAATCCTTAATTAAGGATTCCGAAGAACCTGTAAGCAACCGTTCTCACAAAAGAGCTGTTGTGTAAAGACAAAGGTTTCTGTAGGTTTTCTCAAGCTGTGCCCTATGACACAACTTTCAGAGATCATATTATGACAATTGGAGCTTCATCTTTGACTCGGCAAGACACTGTGCTTAGCAGTTGCTGCTCTGGGGCCACTCAGCTCACCCGATTGAAAGCAGGAAAGGACTGGAAGGGGCCAGAGCAAAGGGTACAGCTGCACACTGGTAAGGGTCACATCCTTACGGTGGATACAATGGCCAGGGGGATTGCCCCATAGCTGGAAGACTGCTTCATGAGCGGAGGAGATAAGGCAGATGGAATAGAGAAGGGATCACTAAGAAAATGATGGCTGGAGGAACCAGTTGGGATGGGAGATGCATGCCGAAAGTAGATAATGGACCAAACATGATGACTTCTCAGTGTCTATGTTGCAAGCTATAATGCCCAAAAGCAGAGAGAGAGAGTATGGGGAATATTGTCTGCCTTAGAGGCAGAGGAGGGTGGGAAAGGGGGTTATACCCAGGATATTGGTGATGGGGAATGTGCACTGGTGCAGGGATAGGCGTTTGATCATTGTGAGATTATAACTCAAGCATGAAAGCTTGTAACTATCTCACGGTGATTCAGTAAAATTTAAAAGATTTTTTAAAAAGGGGGGGGTTACATCCTTACTGAACTACTACAGGGTTTCAAATGTTAGAGATGGGTTTTGGGTTTTGGGGTTTTTTCTTAGGTTTTTAGTTGTTTTTTTTTTTCTTGTTTTGGATAATGATGCTGATGGAATTTTAAAAGTCTGATATCTTGTGACCAGAGAAGTAGGAGAAAGGTTAAAGCTCAGGCCTTCCATGCAGTCAGCCAGGTTTGATTCCCAGCACCACATGCTCCCTGAGCATCTCTGAGTCAGATCTGGGGACCCCCACCCTGATCCCAGCTCTGCTGAGTGGCCCAGATAATACCCTACACCACCAGGCACTGCAGGGTCCTCACATTGAACTTGGCCTCCTTGGCAAAGAATCGCCAGGAGGGATTCCTCAAATCCCTGAGCATCTCTCGAGAGAGCCGACACCCTCCTCCCCCACCCCCAGGTCCAAAAGAGCCTGATATCTTTGTCAATGAGAATAAAATTTAAGTAGTGTTATTAGATGAGTCCTCAATGTAACTACAAACTGACAGAGGTTTGTTAGTAAGCCATAAATAATTCCAGAAGTTTCTCTTTTAGATCAAAAGTTTGGCAATATTTATATTTAAGTATATGGCAGAGTGCTAAATATCTTAGAACTTTGAGTCCCCCACAAAACTTTGCCCAAACTTTCTTTTCTGTAAGTGATAGGTTGGATGTTTCTCAATCTAATCTTAAATTTCAGTGCGGAGAATTTGTCTTAATTTGCCAAGTACAGGTCTGGTCTAGACCTACTGCATAATTGATAGTCTCTTTCTCCTTTCAAAATAGTTCTAGTTTGAAAAATCCATTATAAGGTCAATCACTGGATATATAAGAATCTGCATACTTCAGGTTATTTTGAATGAGTAATTTAATTAATAGACTGGAGAGACAGTTTGAGGTTAATCATAACATATAATCCATTGAAAATAAGAGATTTCCCTCTACTGAGATGGTTAATGGACTGGAGTGATAGCACAGCGATAGGGTGTTTGCCTTGCACACGGCTGACCCGGGCTCAATTCCTCCATCCCTCTTGAAGAACACAGTAAGCTACCGAGAATATGCCACCCGCATAGCAGAGCCTGGCAAGCTACCATGGCATATTCGATATCCCCAAAAGAGTAACGAGAATTCTCGCAATGGAGATGTTACTGGTTTACCCCCTCAAGCAAATCAAAGAACTACAAGACTGGGATGACAATGCTACAGTGCAGTGCTAAAATGGTTAATCTATTGTATTATAATGAAATACGTTAACCATAGTTAGTGTCCCATCTGTAAAGTGCTAAAACTAAGAAGTAGCTCAATACAAACACCCCTCCCTCAAAAAAAAATGCTAAAATCAAAATGTATCTCTCATTTCCTGTCTTATCAAAATTCTTCATTGTGCTATTCATAGTAGCTTCTTTGAAGATAACAAAAATGTACCTTCAGTTCAGTAGGATGCACTGGAGAGATGATTGGAGAAGGAAAGGGGAAAAAAACGGAGACCGGTAGAAGAGTAGCACAGTAATAAGAATGGAAAATAAATCATTTGGAAAGAGGATTATAAAGCAGGCAGACTTAAAGCAGGTGGAGGTGGTAGAATAATTTAAAGAAAAATGTCTAGTTTTGAGCATCCGGGAAGGCAGGGATCCAAATGATTCCCTAATCTCTGGCTCAAATTTCTTACAAGAGTTCCTTTACAAAATACAAGAATACCAAGTGAGGAGGAGTTATTTTTGAACAAAATGGATCTAAGGTGCCTACCTGGATGTCGAACATGCTGTATCTGATAGGTGATAGATTTACGGATCTGGAGAGAGCACTGAGCTAAAGCTGCTGTCCTGTAGCTCAGGGACAGAGGGGTGTGAGAATGAAAGCATGGGGAGGTACTATTGTGACGGCCTTGGGTTTCATTCAAGGGGAGAAGCAGGGGTCTGAGTCAATGCTCAGAAGAGGTCATTTTTACTACTGCCATGGTTTAGGGGCTACCATGAGTATTTTAGTCCATTGTTTCAGAATTATTAACTATATGATATGATATTGGTCCCTTCTGCTCATCAGTTTGAGTTATGTTTTCTTATTCTATAAACCATGAATAACCATATTTACATAATAGTTAAGACTTCAAGATGAGCTTTGTAAACAAAAATGCCCAGTCCATACTTGATACATGTAGTTCCATGAATTACTTTATTTATTATGGAGTTGGGCCACACCCAGGTGTTTTCACAATTTACTCTTGGCTCTAAACTCAGAGATTACCCCTAGCAGTGCAGGATGGGCTGTTGCAATGTCAGGGATTGAAATTAGGTCAGCCATGTGCAAGGCAAGTACCTTAACTATCTCTCTGTCCCTCTATGGGTTATTTCAGTCTGACAACATAAAGCTCGTCGTGTAAAACTGAACTCATTACCCTAGCCCCAAATCGTTTCGTGTCCTGTTGCATTCTCTATCTTACTAGGTTACCAAACCCAAGGCCTAGCTCTGTAAACTAGGTGTTATTCTTGTCTGTTGCCTCTTCTGGCACATCTAATCTAACTACATCCGTATTCCTGTTAGATCAGTCCACTTCTCGTGCACCATAGCCACTACTGTACTGAGGCTACCTTGATCTCCCACCTAGTTGACTGCAGGCCTCCTTCCAGGGGCCACCCCCTCACCCTTCAGTGTACTCCCCACAGTGAAGCCAGAATGACTTACAAGAGGTAAATTTAATGTCCTTGTTAAAACTCTCCTTTGCAAAAAAAAAAAAAAAAAAATTCACATTTATATCATGCAAAATCATTTATGTGTGAAATACAATTTTTACTTCACTTTCCAGCTTCAAATCTTAGCATTTGTCCCTTTGAAGACTCATCCTGATCCTTCTGCTTTTCCTCACTGACCAGGAGACAGAACCTCATATCACCTACTTGGCTAGAGTAAATTCGTCTTCTGGAAAGCCTTCCTGGGATTGGATTGGGCATTCCTCACACATGATTTCACAGCACCTTGCTCTACTTGGTATTTGCCATTATCAAACTCATTTCTCCTTCAAAACATTATGCATATCCTAAAAACAGGGTAGAGTATTCCTTACTCATTCCTTACTGATTAAATATCCCTTATACTTAGCACATGGAGTAGTATGGTTCAAGTGGTTTGAATACATTTATTTGGACAAGTAGTACATTTTATCTTTTGGGATAAATAATCCAATAGAAAAATATTGCATAGTTTAACCATTGTTTGTGAATTATGTTGTTTGAATCTCTAGCTACCTTTGAAGTCAGAATTTTTAGGTATGTGATCAAGTTAATTCTTTCTACTAAATTTTATATTTAAGAGCCAGAGATATAGTGTAAGGGGTTAAGCATTTGTCTTTCCTATGGCTGACCCAGATTTGATCCCCAGCACTCATTGTGCCCCCAACCCAGGTTTGAACAAGAGTAAACCCCAAGAAAAGAGCCAAGACTAAGCCCTGAGTAACACACTGTGGCTCAAAACCACCTCCAGCCCCCAAAAGAATCCAGGACCAGTTTCATAGCTTTGTTAGAAATTTTCAGGCCGAACTATCTATTAAACAGTTAATTATCCTTATCCTGTGTTGTATGTTTTCCTAAATAAGAAAAAGGATTATCCTCTCATTCATCAACTTTGGTTTCCTAAAATTATACAATTCCATAGAGTAATCACTACCTCCATGTGCTATTTCAATTCTAATAAACTAAAATCTAATTCTAACTAAAACTAAAAGTTCAATCCTAGTGCTTAATAGCCATATGTGACCAGTTGCTAGTGTGTTAGGGACAACAATCCTGTCATCACAACAAAGTTTACTGGAGAACTTGGATCCAGGGGACACTCAGGTTGAATGTCCCAATTGCTCTTCGGCCTTCTGGTAGCTAGTAATAACAGTTGAGTGAATAAATACTTCAGAAGTTATGAGGATTTTATAGTCTTTTCTATGTCAGAGTAAGGGAAAGATAGAAGTCAGTGAAGAAGTAATAAATAGGTAATATGGAAAATAAAGGAAGCATAGCTCTAAAAAGCATATATACTGGCATTAGCATAAAAAGGTTTTTCTAATGATTCAGTACTTCAGAACTTCAGCAGTTTTATTTAAAACATTTGTTGCACATGGTTTGTTCAACATGCATCATTCTTTTCCTAAATTTTCTAATGTAAAAATTGGGTGTGAGAATTTCTGGACAAATCACTTAATTATTTCTTGGCACTGTGCTGTGACTCGGTTTCCTTTCTGTGTACCACAGGTTTCAAAAACTATGTGTCCCTTGGGGCTGGAGCAATAGCACATCGGGTAGGGCATTTGCCTTGCACGCGGCCAACCCAGGTTCAAATCCCAGCATCCCATATGGTCCCCTAACCACCGCCAGGAGTAATTCCTGAGTGCAGAGCCAGGAGTAACCCCTGTGCATCGCCAGGTGTGACCCAAAAAGCAAAAAAAACCCAAACAAACAAAAAAAAAACCATGTGTCCCTCTGAGGAGACTCAGCAAATATGGTGGAGATGCTTGCAATTTTGATTTACAACTTTCAAATTGTACAACTTGTTTAGACATTGGCAATCACAAGTAGTTTTCATTCTTAGTAATAATCTGGCTTCTGCTTTGTTTGTCCCACAAAGAGAATAACCAATGTGTGTTTGCATCTAGGTCATCCTGTCCATTGAAGAAGGGTACAGACTTCCGGCTCCCATGGGTTGTCCAGCATCTCTACATCAGCTGATGCTCCATTGCTGGCAGAAGGAGAGAAATCACAGACCGAAATTTACTGACATTGTCAGCTTCCTTGACAAACTGATCCGCAATCCCAGTGCCCTTCACACCCTGGTTGAGGACATCCTTGTGTAAGATGCATAATGTTGATACCTCCCTCCTCCCATTGACAATCATAATTTCTTTCTGGCTGTAGATAAAACTAACAGGTAGGGAGTGGAGAAGCTTTGCTTTGATACATCTTGTTGTCAATCTTTCAAAATATTGTTTATAATCCATTATTCTATTTAACATTAGAAAAAGCAATCTATTAGTATTTTTAAGTGACATTTTCTCACAAGCAAATAGCTTTGCCATTATCCATCTCTAATCTTTCTAAAATGCTTTCTTTAAATTTTTCTGTTTATAAGTTGGCATTTATATATATGGTATTTGCTGATTCTTCCTTACCTTTAGAGGTAAGGAATTTGTGTGAATGCATCCCCTTTAATTGTCTTGTCCATTCTGTTCTGTCCCTCTATTTGAAAGGCAAGAAAAACAGAGAGAGTTTGTGGATGAATCAGGAGTAAGATTGTTTCCTGCTGATATGATCATACCCAGCTAAAATCAGAAAAAGACAGACGACAAGACAGGAAAATGAAAGCACTCTATATATAATGTCTTATAAAAGTCAGTAGAATTGAAGGTATCTATGCACCTCTCTCTGGAGAGCAATTGTAAGAGGAGAGAAAGCAGAAGAAAGAAAGCACCACCATCTATGTCTAAAATACTGCATTTGGGGCCAGAGGGAGAGGACAGCAGGTAGGGCCTTGCACAGGGCTGACCTGGATTCAATCCTGCACCCCATATGGTTCCCCCAAGACCTGCCTGATGTGATCCCTGAGCACAGAGCCAGGAGTAAACCCTGAGAACCACCAGGTGTGCCCCAAAAACAAAAAGAAAAGAAAATATCACATTTAATGTATCACTGTATCACTGTCACTGTATCACTGTCATCCAGTCGTCATGAGCCTGGCAAGCAAGGCAGAGTCTGGCAAGCTACCTGTGGCTTATTTGATATGCCAAAAACAGTAACAAGTCTCACAATGGAGAGGTTACTGGTGCCCACTCGAGCAAATCAACGACAACGAGATGACAGTGATGCATGTATATATATATATATATATATATATATATATATATATACACACACACATATATATATTCAGCAAAACATTTAATGTAATAAATTAGAATACATTTCCAGATTTAGGCCAAATTGTACTTAGAAATACCAAACATTTCCAATGCTTATTTTCCTAGCTCCTGTAATAGCCATCAAGATATATAGTTGTTCAACTTCAGGTCACAGGTTCAAGTCAGGGTAGGGTTTTAGTGGCAAGGAGGGTAAAGAAGACTCTTCAAGGACTACTTAAAACAGCTCTCAGCTCCCAGCAGAGCATCTAAGAGTTCACCTCTAAATCACTAATTGGCAACCTCAGTAAAGTGAAGTCAAGCGTGAAATAGCTAGAGATTAAGCTATTACTCCAGTCCCTCTTACTTAAAGCAGGTCCAACAAGAGAAGTAGTAAAGTGGGGAGGAGTCAGACAGGGTGAGGTGGAGGAGACACCTTGGTTTTTATCACGTGGGAGGCAAGTGAATGATTTGGGGGGTTGGGTTGCTAAGCTCAATGTTTGGAACCAGAGATGGAATAGTGCAGCGACCCAGGAGTGCTGGGAACTACTAAGGCCACTCCTAAAAGTGTTGGGGAACTATTCAGTGCCAGGGATTAAACTTGTGCCCCCAAACATCTAGGCCATGCACCCATGGCCCCTGAGCTCTCTCCCCTGCCCCACTGAAAGATTTTAAGCAAGATATGGCATGAACACATTTGCATTTCTTAAAGATCACGCTAGGGATGATTTAGAATTGAGAGTGCAATGCTAGGAATAGCACTGAATGCAGAGACAGTTCAGCCCAGCTATCCGAGCTAGAACAGGTTAGGGCCTGACTTGTGAAATGGGAAATAGCTTGAGGTCAGGAGATAAGAGAATAGATTTCTTTCCAGGCAAGGGAAGACAAATGTGTCTTGGTTATTGAATGAATATGGAGGGAGGCGGAGAGGAAGGACTTCAGGCTATTTGTCATGTTTTTTTCTTAGACAAGCCGATGCTGTTATCACCAAGAGAAGGAAGAAGAAGTCAGGTTTTTAGAATAGAAATGAGAACTTCTTGAGAATGCTGAGTTAAGATGCCTGTGGGGCACCCGAGTGGAGATGTTCAATAAGCACTTATATTTATAGGTTGGACCTCAGGTGAAAAGAGCTGGGCTAGAGATAGAGATTTGAAGAGCATCAGCATATAGATTGTAGTTGAAGTTTTAAGCATAATTAAGATAACCCATGGAGAATATCAAGAAGGCAAATAAAGGAAAAGAGTACAGCGCTCTAAGAATTTTAAGGCTTAGGAAGTGATCTGAAAAGTCTCCAAGGAGACTAAAAAAGGATGAGGTGGATTGGCAATCAGGAAAAAGGGAAAGGAGCAGACTCACAGATGCCAAAACAAGGAGAGAGCTTCAAAGGGTGTAACAGTGGTGCTCCATAAAAATTCAAGCTAAAAAGTAAAATCCATCCTTTTAACTTGGGCTGGAGCCATAGCATAGTAGGTAGGGCGTTTGCCTTGCACGAAGCAGCTGACCTGGGTTTGATTCCTCCGCCCCTCTTGGAGAACCTGGCAAGCTACTGAGAGTATTCCGTCTGCACGGCAGAGCCTGGCAAGCTACCCATGGTGTACTCAATATGCTTGAAAGAGTAACAACAAGTCTCACAATGGAGATGTTACTGGTGCCCGCTCGAGCAAATTGACAAACAAGGAGATGATAGTGCTACAGTGCTACAGTCCTTTTAACTTAACAAAAAAGGTGTTGATGAGCAGCCTTTGCAAGAGTTTGTTGTGGTGGTTTGGTTTGATTTTTGCCACACCTGGTGGCGCTCAGGGTTTACTTTTGGCTGTGTGCTCAGGGATCACTCCCAGCGGGACTTGGGGGACCATGTACGAAGCTGGGGATAAAACTGGGTCCTACTGCACGTAAGGCAAGTGCCGTCACTCCTCTACTGTCTCTCTGGCCTGAATTTACTGGATTTATTTTTATCCAATTTATTAGGATTGTTTTTTATAATTTTAAATAAGTTACATAAAAACAAGCTAGTAGAAGAGAAATAATAATATGAAATCAGAGAGAAAAGTAATGCAATGTTCTGATTTCTTTTCAAGACACTGTATCTTAAGATACAGTATCTATCTCTTAAGAGAAATAGAGAATCTGTATCTGTATCTATTTCTTAAGAGAAATAGAGAAAATGCTTCTTGTTTATGTATTTATTTTGTGGTTGTGGAAGAGAAGGGCATATTCTAGTACTGAGAAGAAATATTCAGTGTAAAGAAATCAGAGAGGTGTGCCTCCGCTAATGGAAGAGAATATCTGTGTCTATAAACCGAAATCACGGCTTCTGGTTCTCTCACTGTGCCGCAGGGTGAACGGACTCCACAGCCAGTGCCCGTCCACAGAGCTCTCCAACTGCTCCATGGCCGTCGAAGCGGGCAGGTAAGGACGTTCTTTTGCTTTGGAAAAAAAAATAAAACAGGAAAAACCATTTCTTCCCTGCTTTGTTTTGTTTTTGATTTTATGAATGCTTTTTGTATGAATAACTGTTGAAGTGATGTGGACGGGCCCCACGGATGACTTATGTGAAGTAGGGAGGAGAAAGACGGTCACTTTCTTCCCACCTGCCTCTGCCACCCGGGATCCAGGGTTACTGGGTTCTTGTCTAGCCTCGCAGAAAGGAATTTCAGCAGTAGACAAGCAGTGAAGTAAATAGATTTTATCTGGAGGGTTTTTAAAGGTGTGGAGGGGGAGAGAGTGAGAGAGAGACAAAAAAAGAGACAGAGAGAGAGAGAGAGAAAGAGAGAGAGAGAGAGAGAGAGAGAGAGAGAGAGAGAGAGAGAGAGAGTAACGCGTTCAAGAGAGAATCCGGGCCTCTGCAAGTGTGGAGAGACCCCTACACACATACCAGCATTAGATAGGAAAGCATGAAAGTACACATCTCAAGAAGGGAGATGGGGGGGACACATGTGCTCGGGTGCCACATGTGCTTGGCCCCATGGGTGCAAGCAGCACATGGGCTCGGGCAGCATATGCACACCCTTCCTTTGTTCAAGGTGGCTTTTATAGAGTATCTTCTCAGGATGCCTTGGACTGGAATGTTCTTCTCTGGGCTGAATCACTAAAGTTAATCAGATTAAGGGAGAGGTCCAAGGGTATTTGCAGAATTTCCTTCATGACTAGGTGTCCAATCTCCTCACAGTCTGGCTCAAGGTGAGGGTCTTTTCAGGCCTTAGTTCCTGTTTTCTGCAAGGTTGGCTTTCACAACTTCAGAGCTATTACTTTCTAGAAAATTTACTGTCATCACGTGGTGGGGGGGCCTTCCCTATCTGCTTGCCTGTCTGTATCAGAAGGATCTGAAAAAGAGGGGCGAGGGCAGGGTGTGGGGGGGTGCGGATAAAAAGTATCCAGAGGTCAAGTCCAAGTCCGTGTAAGGAGTCCTGTGTGAGGATCAGAGGTCTGGACTGCAGTGGGTGTGCAGGATCCCACTGGGTAGACCAACCTATAACAGGCTCCGTGCGGGCCCGACCTCACTCAAGCTAGGGCTGGGTACTTTATATGAAGTTGACAGCAGGATTCAGTGCTACTGTCTAATCTCTCAGAAGCCACATGGAAATTTTTGTGACTGATGTGATGTGCTATCCTTGTTTCTGACAATGACATATGTGCTACCACTTTAGTCCTTAATAATGGGTTTTGTTTTTGTTTTTGTGGAGTTCTATTGGTTTTTGAGAAACAAAGGGAACCAGCATTTTAAGGGTTTCATGCCTCAACCGTATGGGCATTATTATTTGTATAGATGTCTGACTGGGCTACCCGTTTCCTACGTGTATGCACCCTCCAATGCCATATACACATCCTCTGCCTGACTCCAGAGAACAGGAGCTAATGAGAGAAAAAGAGAAGCAGAACATGAAATTCCAATGTTAGCTAAAGAACGCCTGGTTTGTGTTATGCTTATAAAATTGTTCCAGAACCCCTCTATCCCCTAGCCCCAGTTGTCTGTCCCAGGGTGGTGTCAGATTAAGGAAAGATGACAGTGTCAGATTTTAATCATCCCTCTTGTGTCTCTCTCGAACAGGTAAAGGGGTCTCTGTATCAATTCTACAGCCATTCCAATGGGAAGTTTCCACCACTCTCCTTGGCTCTCGTCTCCCCAAACCCTTGGGGTTAATTCGCTCACAGTTCTGTACTGCCACAACTCTCTCATCTATTAGATACCCCTTGTTTTTATTCAACTCTAATTTCTTTTTTTCTCAAGAATTCACCTGTAAAGTTTCTGTTCATTCTTTTGACTGGTACAAGGTGAAGAAATTAAGTCTATAAAGAGGTGAATATGGCTGTGAATCCGCAGCTTAAGATTTTTTGTACTAGCATATTGAATTTTTCATAAATCTTTTACCTCTGATCTTCCCCTTCAAAAGACAAAATACCAAGTAGAAAAAAAGTACTTATTGATTAGCGACTTTATTATTTTGAGCCTCTGCTTCTGATATTCCTATGCCTGATGGAATCCCATGGCAGTTCAGAGCTTTTGCAGTTCCCAACCTTCTTGCTTTCTGCTTTCTCTTCTCAAGAAAATAGCTGGATATTGAGGTGCAAAATTATAAGTATAACCTTAAAACCCATTAATTTAAAATGATTCACAAAAGTACCTTACTAATGTAGACAACCGTTCTTCATGCATTTGAATTTCAAATCCCCCATACTTTTATCCTGCCATGGCTGCAGCCTTTTAGTCACCTCTCCAAAAATTATTTATAGCTATTACATGGTGCCTTTTAAAAAAGGGCCAGCTTGAAGCCAAGGCTCAATGGAGAATACATGTAGTCGTGCCTTTTGAAACACTTCATGCTTCTTCTACCCTGACCCTCAGAATTATTCTCCTATCTACTCTGAACCTGAGTCAAGCATATTCCCAGAGCCCAGCATAACGTATGGGACCTATTGTTTAATACCACAAAATAGATCAGTGACTACAGGAGAGCCCCTTCACCTTGATCTACCGCCTCCCTTTACCCACATGATGTACTACCATTCCCCAACCTCTTGCATCTGTACCCCTGATACTGCTCCAGTGCAGTTACTGAGTACATTAGATTGATGTCAGCAGACTTTGGTCTCAAAGCCTTTACGTGTTAGGATTCCCAACTCAGTTCTCAGGGATTTCTGTCAGGGTACTCAGAGGACTGTGCCATGCTAGGAATAGAAGTCAGAGCCTCACACACGCATAGCAAGTGCTCTCTGACTGGGTCACACCCCCCAGCTCCCCCACGCCTGCCCCAAGCAAATGCCCTTTTGGACAGTACTTTGGGAAAACGTTTCTGCTGGTCCTTACTGCATATCCCCAGTATGTCTCAAAAAATTTATAAATGTGAGCTCCTTGACCATCAGCTAATATTTCTATAGGGATGGACAGTGGTTGACCAGATAGATCGTTCATCATAGTCACATGCCGCAGAAATCCTATTTCACCAAGGTCAAGGTTCTAAGAGTGTTCTCACTACCTATTGTACCATAGCTGAAATCTTACAATATGTTAGCACTTTGGATCTCAACCCATCTCGACCCTTAGTGTAAGGGTAAATCTATTGTTGAGGTTTTAAAATTTTGGTTTTTCAATAAGGTGAATCATGAAGGAGAAAAGCTCAGACCATTATCATAATTAACCTCTGCATTAGATAACTGCAAATATACAAGGCTTATTAGTACTACAAAAAAGTGATTAAAAAACTTATTAGTAATACTTCCTTCCATCAATAAAGCACCTATAGCACCACCTTCTTGAGTAATAACTTTCAATAATTTTATTTAAAAAATTTTCACTCACTTCAAAAGTATTCTGCTCAATACGCTTTTTAAAAAATTTTTTTATTGAATAACCATGTGAAAAGTTACAAAGCTTTCAGGCTTAATTCTCAGTCATACAATGATCAAACACCCATCCCTTCACCAGTGCACATGTTTCACCACCAAGAATCCCAGTAAACCTCCCCATCACCCACCACCCCGCCCCCCTGCCTGTGTGGCGGATGATTTTCACTTTACTTTCCTCTTTACTTTGATTGCATTCAATATTTCAACAGAAAACTCACTATTATTATTTGGAATTTTACCCCCACAATCAGACCTGCCAAAACGGCATCATTCGATAATTTGTTTTACATTGCTGAGAATGAAAAGCATATGAGGTTGCGCGTCTGCAACAGCAACTGCGTGGTTTTGGATTTCTGGTATTTTAGTAATTAAGTCCAGAGAAATTTCTGCCAGAAATCGCATAATTGCCAGCTCATACCTCTGTTTAGTGGGCCTTATAAGATAGCGGTCGCCACACCGCTGCCAGGGAAAGGAAAGGCCGAGAGAGAAAAAGCTTTCCCCTCCCAGGGCGGCACGGGGCTGTAGCTTAGTTCACAGTCTAAAGGCATTTCTGCAAGAAGCTGCTGGGTGACAAAAGTAGTTAGTTGGCCTCCAGGATCATGGGCGCTCAAAAACGGAGGGGCCACTCATGTGCGACCACTCAGGATAACATCTGGGCAGAGAGCCTGCTCAATATTCTTAAACGATATATAGGCATAGTTTTCTGAATTGTTTCTCTATTCTGTATGCCAACTCTTAAAATTTTTGTTTTGCTTGATTTTTGTTAATAGCAAGTTTAATCATTTTTTTCATGAAAGAGAACTAACTTTTGGTCAAAAAGTGTTACAGTTGAGTTAGACCAAAATTTTCTCAAAGGAAGAAAATAAATTAAAATTTAATCAAGAATTCTGAAACGTCTAGCCATTAGAAAATTGAGTTTAATTCACAGGAAGTATTTACACAGAATAATGATAATACAAATAGTAATACTAACAGTGAAACTACCCATAATATTTATCAACAATATTTATGATTGCCATTTGTTGAGAGCCAACCTACTATGTGTCAGTCACAGTCACTGTCACTGTCACTGTCATCCCGTTGCTCATCGATTTGTTCAAGCGGGCACCAGTAACGTCTCTCATTGTGAGACTTATTGTTACTGGTTTTTTTGGCATATCCAATATGCACGGGCAGCTTGCCAGGCTCTGCCGTGCGGGCTCGATACTCTCGGTAGCTTGCCGGGCTCTCCGAGAGGTGCAGAGGAATCAAACACGGGTCAGCCGCATGAAAGGCAAATGCCCTACTGCTGTGCTATCGCAGTACTACGCACTATTTTCTGTTATGTGATTTAGCCTCAGTTTTATCTTCATCACTCAGATATAAAATGAAGAATTCAAACAGGCTATCTAACCAAACATACAGAGCAAGTAATTAGATGCAGATACCATAATTAGATGTAGATGCAGAAGTTGAGTGAGATCCACCAACTCTAAAATCCTTGTTCTTTTCACAACACTATGTAGAACCATTCAAAGGGTCAAGATCTTTCTCAGCACAACATTATTTCAAATATATAAGTAGGGGGGGGGAGATACATTTTCCCCAAAAATGTATTTATTTAGTATATTTATCACAAGGGTTGGTTGGAAAAAACTTTATTTAAAATAAGATAATTTAAAATTTAATAAAAATGACCACAGCTTGAGACACGGAGTCCTGTACAGAGACAGGAGAGAACAGACCATTGAAGATGACAATGTAACAATGTAATAATGACAGGAGCAGGGACTGGCTGTCCAGTCACAGCTCTTGACTGAAGACCTACTTGCAGTAGGTTTCCTGCAGGTGATTCTTAAAGGCTGAAGGATTTTTCTAGAAAGCTCAGCAGCGTGTGTGTTCATAGGGCTGTCGATGTTGGGTTCCCCTAGCAGGTTCTGGATGGACAGTAGGATGACTCTGATTTCACAGGGGGCAGACCGGAATGAGTGTCACCTGGTGTAGGATAACATAGCCTCAGGTAGTTTAGGTTTATTGGGTTACTCCCATCACAGTGTTCCCATTCCTCTGTGTATATTTGTAGCTTTTTTCTTAGTGTTCTGTTGACTTGTAAATATTGTTTTTCTTTTCTCCTTGAGTCCTTTGCATAGTTTATTCAGAGTAATGTCCTTTTTGTATGGACTCGGGAAGACTTAGCAAATGCTATGCTTTCATAACCTGGGAGTCATTTGACTCTACATGATATTTTCCTCCTGGGCATCTGTTCTCTTGACCTAAGCCTCAGCTGGCCTTAATTCCTAGCACCCCCAAAAGCAGGGTCCCGAGGAGGGACAGGATGGACCCAGGGCAAATGGTGAGTTGTGTGCTACCCTGGCATCGAGACGGGCCTGGCCAAAGTGCCTAATGCTTAACTCTAAGTTAAGAGCTTGGTCATGGATAAATGCTGTCATGATCCAAACAGTGATAACTAGATTTGGACCCTGCTAGGATGAGGAATGATTAATCTGGCCTGAGTGCTGTAGTCTGAGTCTGTGGCAAGATGTTGCCAGGAGAGCTGCCTTGCAAGCCTCAATGTATCTCCTGCTATGTCAATACAAAAATAACTAGTATTCAGATGTGAATAAGTTCTTGGACTAAGGAAAGAAGATAAAACCTTAAGAGGTATTTTACCTGCCGGCCCTCAGGAAGGGCTTTCTTACAGCCCAGGATGTCCAGGAAGATGTTCCAGTGGGTGGCCACGTTGGGGTGATTATGGAGAATGAGAAACTTCACTGTGGACATGTTGGAAAGCTGGGGCGGGGGGGGGGTTCACTGGGGAATTCAGGGAATGCTTAGACCTCAGGTTATCCTAGACCGTGCCAGTGCCCATCGCTTCCATGCATGGTCCCCACATACTTGAAATGGTTGTCTGACTCGGGGGAGGCAAGAAAGTCTTTTGTCAATAGACATCATGAAGAGCTGAGCTCCTACTGTAGGTTCGTGCCCACGGGGCTCTAGGTAGTGCCTCCCACTGGGTTCAGCTCCTTCATGACCAAGAGCTACACTGGTGGAGGCAGGGAGGGGAGAAGGGCCAGCCAGGGCGTGAAGGGTTGGGAGTATGGGGCAGTCATACCAGAAGAGCTTAGAGTGAGAGGAACACAGAGAACAGGAATGCAACTACCAAAAATATACATTTTTACATTTTCAGATATATTTTCCCTGGGTTAATTATATTTCAAGGATGAAGCCATATTAAAACCTCAGATGACTTTGTTAGTGGCTCATGGGCTGTTATTTTTTGTTCCTCTAAGTAAACATGAGGATTTAGACTATATGCTCCCACGCAAGGGAATGAATAACAAATACACAGTCCATCTCCCGCTCTCTCCAATACTTTTCTACAATTCTCAGCTGCTCGAAGAATATTACCTGGAAAAAGAAAGTTGCAACCACAAAACAAAGAAATGAGAAATATGGTAGCACCAGTTCAGAATTATATCTTCAGGCACTTTTGTAGATAGAATTTTTCCAGTGTTGGTAAATATATGCTTCACTTATTTTTACTATCTGGCAGACCACTAATCATCCTAACACTCTCTCCTAATGATCCTATGTAGTACCTCAGTATCCTTTCAAAAAACACAGTTGATAACCATGACCAGTAAATTTTAGTTGGCAGGTGATAGAATTCTTATAGTTATCCCTGGATTATTTCGACATGAAACTAATCTCTCCCTGTGATTCAGTGATCTACTACTCTGGCTAGAAGGACTGTGCTGGGTTCTCTCCTAAGAATATTGGATATAGGCTAACATTTTCACACAGCAAGAAATAAACTAAGCAAAGAGCATATCCATTAGTATAACAACAGTGCATACCAGGCATTTATTCTTCTATTAAATGAAGCCAGTCACTGTCATGGACCAAACTTCTGTAGTGAATATTTATACCTAGTAAGTGAAGTAATGATCATTCATTTTAATAACTGCTGTTATAAGGCTTGTAACCAGGCCTACAGGGATTCTAAGACGCCTAAAGGACAGTTCCTGCCATCAATGTGTTTCAGCTTCCTCTTTAAAAAAGTTTTCTTTTGTATGAATTTTTCCAAGCAGTAATTCAGCTGAAGCACAAAGAAACATAAAAAAGTGCTCTTAGCATACCTGTTTATAATTAAAGAATGTTAGCAATCTAGGTGTAACTCTGGAATTAATAAATTATAAGAAAATTGTACACTAATTTTATTTTTTTATGTTATTTATTTTTCTTTAATTTTTTAATTAGTGAATCACTGTGAGGTACAGTTACAGACTTAGGAATTTTCGTGTTTTCGTTTCAGTCATACAGTGGTCGAGTGCCCATCCCTCCACCAGTGACCATTTCCACCATCAATGGTCCCAGATCCCTCCCACCACCCCCACGCCATCTTCCCCCCACCCCACCCTGCCTCTGTGCTCTCGCTCTCTCCTTTTGAGTGTTGTGGTTTGCAGTAGAGGTACTAAGTGGCCATCATGTTTGTTCTATAGTCTACTTTCAGCCCACATCTCCTATCCCAAACGGGCCCTCCTAGCACCCTTACTTGGTGGTCCCTTCTCTATCTGAGCTGCCTTTTCCCCCAGCATGCGAAGCTGGCCTCTAAACTGTGGAGTAATCCTCCTGGTACTTATCTCTACTGTTCTTGGGTGTTAGTCTCCCATTCTGTTACTTTATATTCCACAATTGAGTGCAATCTTTCAATGTCTGTCCCTCTCTTTCTGACTCATTTCACTTAACATGATACTTTCCATGTTGATCCACCTATGTGCAAATTTCACGACTTCATCTTTTCTAACAGCTGTATAGTATTCCATAGTGTAGATCTACCAAAGTTTTTAACCAGTCATCTGTTCTTGGGCACTTGGGGTTTTTCCAAATTCTGGCTATTGTAACCAAGAAAATTATACAACTCATTTTAATAGTAAGGAGATTTTGCTTGGGGTGGGAAGGGAGTTTGGGCCACACCCCAGAGGCTACTCCCAGCTCTGTGCTCAGGGATTGCTTGGGATCAGCTACACAAAAGACTAGTGCTTTTAAACCATGAACGGATATACTACTATAATATTTATGTGAAAATTATAAAATGGAAAAATTTTAAGTACAAAAGGCTTCCTTTTAATATTAATTCTTATTGATAATCTTCAAACTTCCTAAACTTAAAATATTATTTGAGTACTACTGTGAACTGAAATGATACATTAGGATATAAATTTTGGCTTTATCAGTGGTATTCATTTCTGCACTCAGGAATTACTCCTGGCGTGCTCAGGGGACCATATGGGATGCTGGGATTTGAACCCAGGTTGGCCGCATGCAAGGCAAATGCCCTCCCCTCCATGCTAGCGCTCCAGCCCCAAGTGGTATTCATTTCTATATGTTAAATGTATCCTTAATATGTATTTATTATGTCTCATTACCAGATTCTCATAGCTAGATTCTAGGCCTTTCTCTAATCTAAACTGACCATAATTTTTAACTGAGATTAATTAACAATGCCCCCTCCATGTAGTTCCTAAAGAAAGTAATAGACCTTTAACCTTCCCTTTCACTATGGGAAAGTCACATTTTTTTCAAGTGTGCGATTCAGGTTTTTCTATAAAGATGTTTCTCAGGTGGACATCTCCCACTAATCGCCAAATAGCACAAATTTCTACGTACTCAGCAAATAACAAACTGAATTTATCACTGTACATGGTTGATAAGAAAGGGCATTTATTGTTTATTAGGCCGTATTGCAGAGAATTCATGTGAGGGTGATGGTACACAGCCCTCAAAGCCAGAAAATAGCAGCATTTTTCAACTTCATTACAAGATAAGGTGAAGGAAAAGTTATTGCACGGTGGCTGAGAACAATGAGGGGACCCTGACCTTACTAAATCAACTGCCAATGCAGCCATACAGAGGCCAGAGAGTAACTAGGTTACTAAAAATGTGCAGAGAGAAAGGAAATTATGGTATTGAAATGTTCTGGGAGCAAATTGTGTATGCTTCTGAACAGAGAAACAGACCATTTAAGCCATTTAGTACACAGAATGTCTTCCCACAACCTTTCTATACCAAGGACACTAAATTAGCAAATTACATTTCCAGTCACCAGTTATATAAAATTGTGAAAATTCAAGAGTTACTCCAGTATTATCTCAGGAGAGAAAACAAGAATTTTTTTGGCTGCATCAAGAATGACATGAGAATAGGAGGTCATACATATCACTTAGATATAATATTTTAGTTGTGTTAAATTTTAACAAAATCTTTTGACAAATAATGAAAAAATGCCAAAACCACGTTGTTTTGAAATGGGAAATTCCATTTTCTAGCACATGTGGTTTGTTTATGTTAATAATAAATTAGTCCTGATTGTCTATGTTTTAGCTTGGATAGTTAAATATAGAAATATTTCTTCCAGTGTTGGTCCATCAAAATTGATCAAATCATTTATTAAAAAATAATGCATAAGCTGTATGAAAGTTTGGTATCTATACTGAACACTAGACTAGTATAAAGACTGAATCATGCTGCAATTGAAAATTGTGTTTGACTCTGTAAGCTGTGGAGGCCTTTTTTAGGGTTACATGTGAATTTTAATGTATTAATATAAGCTTTTCTAGAAAATTAAGATTATTGGTAGATACAATTATGGATATTTGGGGTCGGGTGGTGGGGACAGTGATTGGAAAAAAAATCTACACCTAGTTGTATTTCAGCCTGATTCCTGACTCTGGGCTCAGGTATCAGACCTGAAGGAATTTGGAGGGAGACTGTCAGATGTGGGTATATGCGGACCAAGGTGCAAACCCTGGCCTAAATGTATACAACACAAGTGCCCTATCCACTGCATACCTCTCTGGACCTATGACAGCTTTTTTAACCTTTGGATATAAGTAACTTTGTTTAATATCAAGTCTTAAATTATTCCGTTAATAAGATTGAAACATTCCACAATCAAACAGTATTTCAGGCAGAGAGAGAATACATTTGATAAAGCCTTGCACATGGCTGACACGTCTCAGTCCCATATATCCTATATGGTCCCCAAGACCTGCCAGGAGTGATACCTCAGCACAGAGCCAGAAGTAAGCCTGAGCACAACTAGGTCTGACGCAAACATCCCCATTTCCACCCCAAACAGCACTGCAGCTTATCACTGTCACTGTCACTGTCATCCCGTTGCTCACTGATTTGCTCGAGCGGGCACCAGTAATGTCTCCATTGTGAGATTTGTTGTTACTGTGTTTGGCATATCAGATACGCCACAGGTAAAGCTTTCCAGGCTCTTCCGTGTGGGTGAGATACTCTTGGTAGCTTGCCGGGCTCTCCGTGAGCGGTGGAGGAATTGAACCCCAGTTGGCTGCGTGCAAGGTGAACGCCCTACAGCTGTGTTATTGCTCCAGCTTACAGTGTATAAATAAAAAGCAGTAAGAAAATCAAGTAGTGGTAAAAAGGATGAGTCGGGGACTGGAGCAACAGCACAGCAGGTAGGGCATTTGCCTTGCACGTGGCTGACCCAGGTTAGATTCCCAGCATCCCATATGGTGCCCTGTGCACTGCCAGGGGTGATTCCTGAGTGCAGAGTCAGGAGTAACCCCTTTGCATTGCCAGTGTGACCCCAAAAAACAAAAAAAAAAAACAAAACAAAAAAAGGATAAATCCCTATTAATGGTATCCAGACTTAATACAGTCCAGTGTAGACAATGCATGCATTTAATTTATGCACATTCAAATTACAAATAAAGAATGAAAGCCCCTATAGTTTTCCTTGTCACCTCTCTTCCCTCACATCCCACCTTTAACTGGATTCCACCTTAGAAAAAGGGAAGTCAATGTAGCAATCAGAAAATGCAAAGAAATGAATGCTAGCTTAGTCCTGACAATTCAAAGGGGAACCATTCAGAGTCTGTACAGAGTCTTCTCAATTGCATCTTACACAGCCATGAATAACATCTCTAGCTATTATGCTTCTAACAACCTAGGTTCTGGTAATTTTGTGTAATTTAAAAAATTTTCACTTGATTGTTAGAGATTTTCAATTTTTATCTTACGCACAGACTTTAGACTTTAACTCCCACTCCATATCTTTTTAACAAAATAATACCAGTTATATATAGCATACAGTGATGTTCCTCATAGTGGAAAATTTCTATTTCGTTGTGATGTAGTGATAAACACTCATTTACTCTAACTTTCTACTTAAAACTAAAGCAGTTCAACTGTGAATGGGGAAGACATTATGATTAAATATTTCAGTGTGTTTTTTCAATTCTGCCTCTAGTTACATCTCAATTTTTCCCTTTCCAACTTAAAAAAAATTAAAAGCAGAGTAAGTAAAATTGGAATTTTGGGACACAAATATTCCAAAATAACATTCTTTGGAAATTGGATTGTAATTCAGTCATTTATTTGTAGGGAAATTTTTAAATACTTAAAATTACTGATTTAGTTTAAACACCAGTGTTTTAAGGAAAACTGCTACAGTTTCTCTATTAATATAAACTCTGTTCTAATTATTTTAAATGATCTGCTTTTAATCCCAAGAACAAATAACCTATATATTATTATAGAATAATTTTTAATACCATGTGAAGGAAGTTAACATTATTTTTCATACATTTCTATAAAAGGGATAGTAGAGTTTATGGCCAGATTGCTGTAAAATGCAATTCTGAATTATTGCTACTACACTGGAGCAATAGCACAGCGGGTAGGGCATTTGTCTTGCATGTGGCCTCCACCCCTCTTGAAGAGCCTGGCAAGCTACCAAGTGTATCTCACCTGGACAGCAGACCCTGGCAAGCTACCTGTGGCGCATTCGATACACCAAAAACAGTAACAAGTCTCATAATGGAGAAGTTACTGGTGCCCGCTTCAGCAAATCAATGAGCAATGGGATGACAGTGATATAGTAGTATTGATACAGTGAAACTTTCTGACGCTAAATTTTTATTCTCTATGACTATGTTATATATAAAATTATTTTGTATATGTGTGTGTATATACACATTCCCTGGTCTTTAAGACTAGTATCTTTGTGTTATTTTTATACTAAAACTATAAAAATTTTTCCAAAAGAAATGCCTTTGAGTTATATCTTAGAAGCAAAATTACAAATTCCTATAGTGCTTATTTGAAAACCATCAGTGCTAGACCATTTTCCTTGGCAACACACTTGCATTGATTTTGCTGTCTTGAGCATATAGACATCTATACTTTAGGCTCTATTTCACTTTTTACTGGGTATGTGTAAATATTATTTATACTAATGAGCTATAGCACAGAAAAAATATTTTTAATAACCAATGCCTTTAAAAAAAATTTTAAGAACAAATGAATCTTTTCCCCTCCATTTTATTTAAATACCATGATTCACAAAGTTGTTCATAATGCATTTGTTTGATACATTCAATATTCCAATATCATAACAGGCAAAAAAAAGATATCAAGGGCATCAACATAGGAAAGGAGGTCAAGCTATCACTATTTGCAGATGACATGATACTACACTTAGAAAATCCTGAAGACTACAAAAAAGCCTCTAGAAACAAGAGGTTTGGGTAGCAAAGAGGCAGGCTACAAAATTAACACCTAAAAATCCATGGCTTTTTTTTTTATATACAAACAATAATAGAGAAGAAGGAAATATTTAAAATCAATACCATTCAGAATTGTGCCTCAGACAATCAAGTACAGCAGAATCAGCTTAACTAAAGAGGTGAAGGACCTGTACAAAAATACAAAACACTACTTCAAGAAATAAAAGAGAACATGAGGACATGGAGATGCATTCCCTGCTTATGGATCGAGTGGATTAATATTGTCAAAATGGCAATACTCCCCAAAACATTATACAGATTCAATGTGGTCCTTACACATTGACATTAACATTTTTCAAAAAAATAGATAAGACACTCCTGAAATTCAAAAGAAACAAACCCCCGCGAATAACTTCCCCGACCCCAAACTGTACTACAAAGCAGTAATAATTAAAACAACATGGTATGGGGATAAAGAAAAACCCACAGACCAATGGAATAGAGTTGAATATCCTGACACAGACCCTCAAATACATGGTCAGTTAATCTTTGATAAAGGAGCAAGAAATGTGAAGTGGGGGCTGGAGCAATAGCAAAGCGGGTAGGGCATTTGCCTTGCACACAGCCGACCCAGGTTCGATTCCCATAACCCCATATGGTCCCCTCAGCACTGCCAAGAGTAATTCCTGAGTGCAGAGTCAGGAATAACCCCTGTGCATCATCGGCTGTGACCTAAAAAGAAAAAAAAAAAAAAGTGAAGTAAAGCCAGGAAGGCCTCTTTAAGTGCTGTTGGGAAAACTGGACAGCTACATGCCAAAAAATGAAGTAAGGTCTTTCTCTAATGCCTTGTAGCAGGCCAAAATAATTTATTTTATATTGCTTATTATTACCACTAGGACTGGAGCCCAGCGGGTAGAGCGTTTGTCTTGCATGCAGCTGACCCAGGTTCGATTCCTTCGCCCCTCTCGGAGAGCCTGGCAAGCTACCCGTGGTATTTTCAATATGCCAAACACAGTAATAGCGAGTCTCACAATGGAGACGTTATGGTGCCCGCTTGAGCAAATCGATGAGCAATGGGATGGGAGTGACAATGACAGTGATTATTACCACTAAACAGCTAGTGGAACAGTCAAAAAATATTATTTGTATCTCACATTAAGTATTATGTATCTCACATGAAGTCCTTGCCTGAGGGTTTACTAAGCTACCGCTCTAGCTGAGCCTTCTATGATCATGTTTTTGTTAGATGAGCTTAGTTGGCTTCTACACTACATTCCCATTCAGTCCGGTGTGCTCCTACTGAGATATTCATATTGTAGAGTTTGGGAAAGTGGGGCGCTCCAGAAAATCCAGGATATTTAACTGGGCAATAACCAGTGTATCCAAGAAATTTTTGTGATTAGTTTATCTCTTTTAATATTTCATGCTGAGGCTCTGAAGCAGGGCCGGTAGATGATCTCACAGGGCTGCAGGGGTGGGTCGTGGGGATGGCTGCAGGAGCTTCTGGAAGTATTGGGAGGTGGTGGGAGGATGCCCACTGCAAAAGGCCCAGAGATTTGAAAAAAAAAAAAAAACAGAACTGTGCCTGAAATTTTCCAGAGTTTGGCATTTCTGAGAAGCTCAGCCTTCACATAGTGGAGTCCGACCTAGACATAGTGGCAGCTGTTGGAGTGTGCATGCAGCTGCCGGGGCTTTCCTAGGGCAGGAATGTGGCCTGCCTGAACAAATGAATCTTGATCAAAGGATTCCTCATGAGAAATAGTTAAGGGAGGGGCAGGGAGATCGTATAGAATTTATGTATACCTTACAAGTTTCCCGAACCTGCACCTCAAGGCCTCCCTAGTTTGCCATGCATCATTCCAGAGGCTACTCAGCATCGCTGGTACGGCCTAGAAGGCCTCTGAACACTGCCCAGATGGCCCTGGTGATCGCTGCACCACACAATGCAAACAGCACCACATGGTCAGGTCCTAGCAAGTAAGCAATTGCCAGGCTGGCTGAGTGTGGCCATTGGAGAACCCTCCCGCCCCTCAAAAGATGATAGCACTATTAGCGCAAACGTGAAAAACAGAAAAAGGGCATGGATTCAGAAGCAGGTCCAACTGGTTCATAGTGAACAGCCCATGGCTAGCTACTTATTTTGTGAGGTTGAAAAGTGAACTGCTCCATAAGTTTGAAAACCAGGTTTCCTTCAAAAGATCAAAGTGAAAAAAATGAGCAAGAGGTGGATTTTCTCCAGATCTCCATAGTATAAAACCTAGTACTTTCAAAAAGCAGGGGGGTGGGGAAAGACAAAGGAAACGAACAAATGAAATTAACCAGATAAAAGTATCTGATAGCTAGCGCAGCGGGTAGGGCGTTGGATTTGCACGTGGCCGACCCGGATTCCATTCCTTCGCCCCTCTCAGAGAGTCTGGCAAGCTACCAAGAGTATCTCGCCTGCGCAACAGAGCCTGGAAGCTACCCATGGTGTATTCGATATGCCAAAAACAGTAACAAGTCTCACAATGAAGATGTAACTGGTGCCTGCTTGAGCAAATCGATGAGAAATGGGATGACAGTGACAGTGATTTGAAATTGATGGAAAAATACTTTTTATAAGTGGAAAGTTAGAACATTAGATGTAAAAAAAAAGCATAGATGTAAAAGTACTGTAAAAGAGAAAAGCAAGGTGTGTGATTCTTGATTTATTCAATATTAAATGACCTCTGTGGTTTTTTTCCTTATAGAATGCCGGAATCCCCTGGTGAAGTTCCTGAATATCCCTTGTTTGTCACTGTTGGTGACTGGCTGGATTCCATAAAGATGGGGCAATATAAGAATAACTTCATGGCAGCAGGGTTTACAACTTTTGACTTGATTTCAAGAATGAGCATTGAGTAAGTAAACTAAAGTTAATACTATATTTAGTTGCTCAGCTCAGATATAAATTCAAATACGTTATCAAGAACTCTGTGCTTAAGCTGTCTTCAGGTCAGTACGGCCTTTCCACCTCACTTCCCACTATTTTTAACCAGCATTCTAGAAGAAGTTGAGAATTATACTTTAACTACTATAACTTTATATTAAGTTCAAAGAGCTACTGTTCACTTTTTAACTTATTTATAAATTCATGTTACTCTTGTTCATATAACATTTATAAGAACATAGTTCTATTTAGGCATGTTACTTATGATTCACATATACTATATAGCAAAATCTGTTATTGTTGCCTTGATCAAATGTAATAAATTTAATATAATACTACATCATTTCAAAGTTCATCAGTACTACAAAGGTCAATACTTTCCCACTGTCTCTGAGATTTTATTTCCCATTGCCTAAGATTTTATTGCCTAGGTGCAACAAAATATTCAACAAAATTAGATACTAATAGAATGGTGATTTTTTAGGTATTGAAAAATGATAACTCAAATGGAGTTATAGTGAAATTTTATATTACTCCCTAAGTTATGTGACTTTAATTTTGGTTTGTTTTTTTGATCCATACCCAGCAGATACTCGGAGCTTATTCCTGACTCTATGCGCAGGGATTGCTCCTGGGAGGGCTCATAAACCATAGATGGTGCTGGAAATTTAACTAGAGTCAGCCACATTCAAGGCAAGCACCTTACCCACCGTTCTATCTCTCTGGCCCAGAATTATATAGTCTTTTGACCTGTAGAATGCCTGAACATTACAATATGTCCCTGAGTTTTACATTTTCCCTTTTATTCTTAAATTTGAGATTAACTGACATATGATACTGGAAGGAGAAGGTGAAACACTTGATATTCATATATGAATACAATATGACTCCAGCAATACAAGTCTTGTCAAATTAATTAAAAAATGATGTGATGAATATTTATCAAGTCTAAATGTTCATTTTCTTTCTCTCAAGTTTAACAATACCCAAATATCTTTTCTCTCTTTCTCTAATTTTCTCTATCTCTCTCTTTATTACTCTGTTTCTCAGTGACATTAGAAGAATTGGAGTCATACTCATTGGACACCAGAGACGAATAGTGAGCAGTATACAGACTTTACGATTACACATGATGCACATACAGGAGAAAGGATTTCATGTATGAAAGAACTACAAGTACCTGTGTCTTGTGCCTCAGCATTTCTAAAATGAAAGATATCCTCTCTACTACCCTTTCTTCAGATTCTTCAGACATCACTTCACAAACTGCAGTCTCCTGTCCTCCAGACTATGGGCACACACCTTTTGTTTATGCTTCCAACCTGAATTTTAAAACCATGCTTTATATTTCCTCTCTGAATGATGTAGGGGGAACAAAGACCCTTGCCTAGTGCAGATTATTACTGCACAATGGTAAATAACTCAGCATGGATGTGTAACTTTATATAATGGTCTTTGGAAAGTGTTCACAGATTTGACCCAGAGGAATTTGTGCAGGTATAGCTTCTTTGACTTCTGAGTATGATGAGAGTCGAGAATTAGTTAACTTTTTTTTTGGCTTTTTGGGTCACAGCAGGCGATGCACAGGGGTTACTCCTGGATCATGCCCTCAGGAATTACTCCTGGCGGAGCTCGGGGGATCATATGGGATGCTGGGAATCAAACCCGGGTTGGTTGAGTGCAAGGCAAACGCCCTACCCGCTGTGCTATCACTCTAGCCCCAATAGTTAACTTTTTAATCATGTTTTGTGATCAAGTAGCTTACAAATTGGCATTATTTTCAAATAATTACAGTCAAATACAGGGATCTTATCATTATTTTATAATAGCTTAATTGCTTAATGTCTAATATCAGAGTTGTAGTAATGGCCAATTATTTAATGTAATGAATTCTTTGTCAGGCATCAATATCTTGAAAAGAGAGTTGATCAGTGAGAGAAAGGGTGGAACAGACTGTATTTTTAGACCGTCTAAGGCTTGCTTTGTCTATTTCTTAAAATTACTTTTATAGTTTCCTGCATATTTCACAGTAGATTGTAGTTTAGAACTTCTTCCCCTGTAATTTTTTACTGATGATATAGTATATTTCTCTACTTCCTTATGAATATTGCCCTGGAATGACCTGGGATAAGTAAATTATTCTAGTGACTTTCATAGAGTGACATATAGAATAAACCATGGCTATCCCTGGCATCATCTTCAGAAGTTTCTAAATGTAATAATCAAAGCACTGAAAAAATTCTCAGAGAAATTTCTTTGAACCAAAACAAAAAGATTATAGCCTCAGGTGTAAGAAGTTATTTAATTTTTTAAGTTTTATGGCTATATCGTAGCCCAAGAAAATTAACACATCTATTTCGCTTACTGTGTATTTTGCAGTTTAAGAGTGTTTATGTATTGGTACCAAAAATAAGTTACATAAACATGCTGAGTTATTTTCCAAACCTTTCAAGAGAAAAGTAAATGCTATTGCGTACTTCAAAGACATTATAAACAAATATACCTATACCACCTGAGCATATGTAAAAACTGTCAGATTGGTTCAATAATACCATAACTTTAACACAGCTAAGATGTATAGTCATGACCTTCTCAGAAGTTGGAAAAATGTCAGTGAATTAAGCTAAGTCAATTCATCAAAAGAGTACCATCTGAAAATTCAATTATTCAATCAACTATACCCTGTGGTACTAAAAATATAACTGCTTTGCAAGGTAGAAGAGTAGGAATTATGCTTCTGAGAAAGAAAAAAATCGGTGATGTAATAATGATGCTTATTTAGTAAATATGGGTTTCATTTCTTCTCATAGATAATGTGCCCTACCCACACTGGCAAGTAAGTTTCTACATAAGTAACATTTGTGTGTGTGTATAGTAACTTTCTTACTATTAGATAGACTCACTTTTTCTTTTATTCCTTCTTTTAAGACTCACTGATTATCCCAATAGGCTATATCCTGACACCTGTTCTCTCTTGCTGACTATCTCATGATTTTTTGCCTACTACACCACAGATTAATTTTGCTCATTTAACAAACTGCATAGATTTGGAAGGAAGAGTCTTTAAGCATTCCTTAAAGTGAACTTTAAAAAGGAAAATATGGGAACGTCATCATTTTGTAAGTATGTCAGAAATAGCTAGCAATGTTTTCTAGTCATTACCTGCATGGTCATGCATCATCATAGGCTTATCTGCGGTGGTTTACTTAATACATTTACACAAACCTGGATATATTTAGAGAAAATATAAAATTTCCATATTTACCTGTCTTCAAATATATATTATGAGCAGATTTAAAACAGATAAAATTTATTAATCACATATATTTATTTTTATAATGCAATAAGAAAAGATATTTAGAAAATAAAGAATAAAGTAATTATGGTCTTCCATAGCAACATCTGTATACTTTGATGAAATAAATTCTATAAAGTAAACTTCTATGAGATGGGCATTCAGTGCTTGCAAGATTAAAATTCTTTGTTAAGAATTTTCTTTCAAAAACTTCAATGATCCTATTTTATGTAAATTTATCAACTTTTTCTTTATTAACATAGTATTATAAAACTGACTTTTCACTTTGTCTCTTATACCAAATTCTCTTTAAAATGTTTTTTAAATTACATTTATACTTTTCAAAACTGAAAGCATGATAACTAAGTATAATTTGAAACCTCATTATGGTTGGAGCAAGACAGAAATATCTGAGCTAGATTAAAAACTAAGAATCTCCATGTCTTTACTGCCTACCATTCAGAAACCACTAAACTCAATGGCACTAGAATATCCAGAAAAAAATTACAGTAAAATTGCCAAATTCATTTGAAAATTATAAAGTATTTTAAGATTAACTAGTGTAAATATTCTATAATTAAAATGATTTAATATGCATAAGCATAGGACTTATAGAAAATGCATAACTTCTACAAGCCTCTGTAATAACCCTTAAAAACTAGAATATGCATATACAGTAAAATATCTGCTTTACTTAAAATTTTTTAATCTATATTACTGATGGGACTTTTTAGATTTTGAAATTCAGGCAGTCACGGAAATTATTGTATATTGAGTGGTCAGTTTCCATCTATAGTCAACTCATTATCTCATAGTATAAGATATTTTCAGAAGAAAATGTACAAACTATATACAATCAAGAAAAGATATTAGGTATGTAAATTATTAAACTGAAAAAGCAATCAGAAATTGCAAATCTCTTAGCTTAACAAGAATCAAGAATTACAGCACTTTTGTACTGCTATAACTGCTGATAACTATGTTCTGCATGCCATAATCAAAAGAGATTTATCTTATTTCACAGAGTATTACTCTTTAAAAGCTATTCAGCTGTCACCTGGGGAGATGGGGAAATCAACATTCCAGCTATAATTTTAAGGCCTAAAACAGTCCATGAATGTAAAGAATCCAAACCCAGTTCTTGAAATGCAAACTTTATAGAAGGTCTTCTGAAGAGGTGCGGAAGAATGAGATACCTCTCATCTATATCCTAATCAGGTTTCCTAAAAATATTTAGTATCTTTTCCTCTCAAATTTCTGCTATGTAAAGCAGTCCATAAATCTCTATCACGAGCCTTTTATTCTCTTTATTTTTATCCCATTATTTACTGTATCACTGTCATCCCCTTGCTCATCTATTTGCTCTCTCGGGCACCAGTAATGTCTCTATTGTGAAACTTGTTACTGTAAGCTAATCCGCCATGGGTAGTTTGCCAGGCTCTGCCACGTGGGCAAGGTACTCTCAGTAGCTTGTCGGGCTGTCCGAGAGGGGCGGAGGAATAGAACCCAGGTCAGCCGAGTGCATGTGCAAGGCAAAAGCTCTACTCGCTGTGCTATCGCTCCATTATTAAAAGTTTTAAAGCTTCATTTCTCAGCCACCTTTCTTCTTTCTTTTCCTTCATCCCATCTCTCCTACTTCTATCACACCACTACAGATATTAGCAAAACAAAGGTATCATAGCTAATCTTTAAAGATCTTCCTTTAATGTTCATAGTATCATTTGCACTCACAGATTGTTTTGATTTCTGATTTTTTACTAACTGGATATTAAGTACTTTTAAAAATAATTTTGGAATAGTTAATCATGATCCTTTTCCATAGTTTTATCTAAGGAGATTTTTTTGTCGATTTCTAATAAATTAGTGTTACAATAATAAAAAACTGATTCGAAATCACATATGATATATGTATATATGCATATATTTGTCTTTATTTAGAGATTAGAAATACTGTGTGACCTTTTATAGTATAATCATTTAATTCTTATCATGTTCAAATTCCACTAGTAGAGACTCATTCACATCAATCCAAAATAATTTCAATAATTTTTAAAAAATGTTTTTTGTTTGTTTTTGTTTGGAGGCCACACAGAGTGGTGCTCAGGGTTTATTCCTGGTTCTGTGTTCAAGGATTACTCCTGGCAGGCTCAGGGGACCATCTGGGGTGTCAGGGATTGAACCCAGGTCTGCTGCATGAAAGGCAAGTGTCCTATCCACTGTATTATCCCTTTGGCCCTTCTAGCCTATATTTTAATAATATTTATATGAAGATTTGAAAAAGTAGAAAAGTAAACATGGTCAAAGTGATGCTATTTTTCCATTAGTATACAAAAAACTGAACTCATCTAACATTTAGCTTTTATGATCAACATTTCCAACTCAGTTTTTTTGTTTTTTATTGGGTTATTTTTTGGGGGGGTTGGGGATTCACATCTAGCTGTGCTCAGGGTTTACTCTTAGCTCTGTGCTCAGGGATCAGTCCTGGCAGAGCTCAGGGGACCGTATGCGGTGCCAAGGATAGAACCCAGGTAAGCCGCATACAAGGCAATTACACTACCTGCTGTATTATCACTCCAGCCCCTCCAACACATTTTTGATATTTAAAATATTCCAAAAAGGCAGTATAAACTTTACTTAGCTCAATTTAACAACTGTATAGAGGGTCTCTCTTATACATATAAAAAATTAAAGCTGATTTTCACTGTACTGTCCTTATCTTCAAGTAACTTTTAACATAGGACAGAATCCCTTTGCTATGTTAGTAGTGATTGTAGTATCACATGGAATTAGATCTTTCCATGGAACAAAAATACATTAATAAAATAAATCAGAGCTTGTCCTACATGAATTGTATTTGTGGTTTCTTCAGAAAGAAATATGTTGGACCTCACCTTCTCATAGGATTCTTCCAAACACTCTATATATACTAGAATCTCCAAAACAATCTCACTTGTTAACAGACATTTCCCTCATTGTCACAGATTTCTTTAAAAGGTAAATTTTTCAGTTCATGTAGATTCATTATTCAAAGATGCTTGCAATTAGATAGTACCAGTCATTTTCAGAAAGTAATTCTAAAATAATCTCTTGCCCAAGACAATTCCATGGCCCAAATATATGTGGTATGAACCTTCAATCACTGCATAAAAGTCAGACACATATTTAACAAGGGAGAGACATTGTTACTCATGGCTAGGTATAACATATTAACATATAAAATCAAGAAAGATAAAAATCTTTTATTGCACAAAGTAAATACCCCCATCTTACTCTTACTATTCCATTAAAAAGTTAAGAATCTGAAAATACTTTGCAGATTTCTTAGAATGAAAACTTTTTTTTAATCTTAAAAGGGAAAGTAATATAATATTTTGTCTTCCAGGCAATAAACAATCAAAAGATTAAGAAGATATTGGTCATCAAAATTTAGTTTTAATTACTGCTATTTTTTTCTGATAAACTTGAATTTCAGATTCATGATGGAGTTATATAAAATATATTAAAATTTAATTATATATTAATTTAAAAACATTTTGCTTTTAATGCATGTGTTCTTTGACATTGGATTTAAGGTTTTAGAATATATTTGAAAATCTGTTTTTGTTTACCTTGAAATCAGTGTTAATTCAAAACACTATCTAAAAATAAAACAGAATTAAAGGGAAAACTTTTATTATCAAGGGTTGCAATACACTACTAAAGAAATAATTTTATCTTTTAATGAATAACTGAAAATACGAAGTGTTTTGTTGATAATGAGACCAAATCATCTCCACTTTATTATAATTTCACATTTTTCCATTTAAAGAAAACTTTCTAAACAGATTTAAAAAAAAACTTCTTGCTCAAATTTTAGAAGTAGTTAATCTGAGTATAAGATCTTCTTTAAATCAAAGAACTTTTGATTTAGTTAACTTACAAGGAAAAATCATACAGAAGAATCTCACTACCTTTGTACATAATACATTCTAAAGAATTACAAAGGTATTAAAGAAAAACTATTGACAAAGAAACATGAAAGATAGTTCTTAAATGCAATTACAGATGTGGTTTCTACTTCCAATTGCTTAATTAAAAATGCAAATCATCAACACAATGTCCTATGAATTTCAAATTAGAAAGTAGCAGGATTGGGCTGAAGTGAGAATACAGAGAATAGGGCATTTGCCTTACATGTAGCAAATGCAGCTTCAATCTCTCGATTTCCATGTAGGTAGACCCAGCACAGGCAGAAGTGATACCTGAGCACAGAGCTAGGAGTTAGCCTTGAGCATAATCCAGTGTGGCCCCAAAGCAACAACAATAACAAAATTTCAAAAAGAAAGCAACAGAATTACTGAAAATCTCCTTAGTAAAACTTTTCCTTATCACTCTTCCTCCTTAATCAGTTACCTCTTTATCATAGTAATTCCACTTTGGTTGAGAGTATAAGTTACAATTCAAATAATAAACAGAACAGCTGAGAGGTGACTTTGAAGTGTTCTTTAAAATAATAAAGGACATCCCTACTTCCAGATTCAATTTAGTGAGCAGCATTCTCCATGTCATTAGCCCTTGTTGAAAGGAGAATTATCTTTATTCCAAAATAAAATATATCATTGCAAAGAAAATTTCCACAGACATGAGAATATTCATTTTCATATATCTAATTAAAATGTATATTTAGGCATTATTATATGCCTCAACTTTGAAGATGAATAATCTGTGTTCCTGTGTTAAATGAGCGATATTGATGTGAACATGCCAACACCAATTTTAACACATGTGTAGATAGTCATCTTTAAAACAGTCTTAGAAACTGTTCTAGAAAGGTCTAATGCCATTTATATTTTTTAAAATTATGGTGGATGAATAAAGCTAAATCACAATGATGAATAAACAACACAACTTCAAGATTTTACCTAACTTGAAATATTCTCTCCTGATGCTTATAATTAAAGTCTCTTCTACATTTAGTAATTTATAGAATGAAATCATGTACTTGGAGAGAAATTGCTTCTGTTAAATTTTCATTTAAGTACATCTTCAACTGAGAGAAAAGCCTGCATATAATTAATTCTATTATCTCATTTTTCATACAAATCTCTAACTTTTACTCTCTTCAGAATTATCTACCCAATAATGTGATCAGTGATGTTCTAGCATTTTCTTTAACTGTACAAGTTTTATTGCTACATTATTTTTGTCTTCAAAATAAATTTGCGTAAAACTGTGATCTTCAGATATTCTATAATGAAATCAATGTCACTGTTTTAAAAAAAATGTGTGACTGAATCAGATTTTTATCTATGTAACCGATATGAGCATTGTTAAATATAATTTGTTTCAGTATGCATTGGAATTTTACTTTGAAGCAAAACCTTCAAAAGTATCCTTTAACTAATACTGAATTTGATGAACAGCTTCCTAGCAATGAAAGGCACTTTACATTTTTTCTGTAATGCTTAAAATATAAGCTTTAATGTGCACAAATAGTTGTTATCAAATTTTTTATTTGCTTTAATGTGTATTTCTTTCCCTGTCATATATGTAAATATATTCAAAGAAAATTGTATACAAATGCTAATACTATGCAAAAATATCGTTTTCTTCTAATAGTTATAAATTTTGGAATAATTATCAGTTGAGGGGCCGTCAAAAGAAAAGAAAATCAAAATGTGAAATGGAAGTGTATTTTTGGTAGCACAATGCTGGAGTATTTCTAATACACATAAAAATGAGTTATACTTGGTCTTAAAGCATTGTATATTACTTTATTTATGTTCTGTTATTAATCAATTTGTTAACTTTGTCTCATATTTTGTCATTGAAAACTTGAATATAGAATATAAATGTCTTTGGGCAATATTTTAAAATTATGCTAATATTGTGCACATTGCAAACTTCGGTAGTTTAATTTTAATTTTAAAGAAATAATTATTAATGAAAACTGTTAGTTATACCTTCTCTAATTACCTTATACTTTTTGAAAAAAATCAGAGTAGACCATTACTACAAAACATAACATATGCTTCATTAATATTGAAGGAAAGACAAAAAGTAGTACAAAAAATTAATATTACAACTACTGATTTCTTTTATAAAAACTATTGATATGTGATATTACTTGCCAATAATGTGAAACTAAAATACATTTCAATAACTAGTCTCTAATAAAAATAAATACACTAATATTTATTAAAATATGTATGATAAATGAAATTTTAACATAATAATAAAAATAGAAATTTATTTTTTTTAATTGCATTAATAAATCAAGTGGTCATAGTTATTAAGATGTTCATACTTCTAGTTCTTTTTATTTTGAAGACATGTAACCAAAGGATTTACCAAAAAACATTGACTATTGGAGTTTTTAGAAATGTCAGAGCACTTTATATGTGAGTCAAGCCTATCGATAATGATTAAGGTTTTTCTTTTATTATTACACATAAAAAATAAGATGTAGATAAAACGGTAGAAGTAGAGTCAGTCCTTCAGCATAATTTTATGTAGTAACATTCTGCAAACTTAAATATTCAAAAATATTGTGCCTACCTAATAATTTTAAAAATATCATGATTCTTAAATGCGTATAACCTTCCAAGGATATTGCCTTCTCTTTTCAATTGTATTTTGAAAATCACTTTATGTTTTATAATTCCATTTAGCTTCATTAGCATATAACTTTTGAATTCTCAAAAAAGTTTTACTTTTAATTTTAATTTAATTTTAATTTTTTTAATTTACTTTTCTTTTATATAATGATGGTCAGATATCCCATAAAGTTTGCTGCAAAAAATCAAACTCTTAACTTTCTCATGGATGAAAATGTAGAAATAAAATCCTCCATTGGATTTAATTTATTCAGAACAGTGACCATATATATTTATAATCACTTTTCACTGTTTTCTGTTCATTCAATTCTTAAAATTTTACCAAGAGAGATATTTAAAACTAAAGTGAAAAGTCATTAAATTTTCACATAACTTCCTTATGCTTCAGTAGTATAGAAATATGATTAAGGAAATGAAGCATTTCCTTTTCTCATTTTATAATGTTGATCACTTTATTACAACAGAGTTAACTATAGTTTAATGTAAAGAACAACTAAGCATGCTATGTCCAGTCACTTTTTTTACAGTATTGAACAGATAATATGACAACGCAATTAAAATGATAAGAAGTCATGTCTGTTTGATGGTCCGAAATTATTTGAATCCCAAATATACTAAAATAAGCATTTGCATAAAATAGCACATTGATTTATTTAAATATATCTATCTATGATTCATTTATTAAATTGTTTACTGAAACTATCATGTAATAATATTCAGTTCTAAGAGCTTAGAATACAGGGTGACCAATACAAGCAAATGTCCCTGTCTCATAGAATTGACCTCTGAGTGTAAAGACACTCACATAGAGTGACATATGCTGTGCAAATGGTTAGATTAATATAACATAGCATGACTGTGGTTTCTTTATATTAAGTGGTAAGGAAATCCTCTTTGGCAATATGACACTGAAGCTGTTAGATGAAAAGTGTAAAATCATGAGACAATCTAAGGAAAGAGTATTCCAAGCTGAAAGAACGGCTAGAGTTTTGAATGTTTGGGGTTATAGAGAACTTGGCTCAGTATACAGATGGACCAGAACTTGGATGGGTTCAAGGAACACATATGAGGATATGACAGTAATCTAAGACAAAATTTGTGGTTTTTGTAAAATGGAAGTAGTGACAATTGAGAGCTGTTGATGAATTTGAGTTATGTTTCAAAAGTTTTCAAATAAATTGTGAATGATAGGAAGGAAAAAAATCAAAGAAACATTGTATATTTGGGAAATAACAGGCTGGGTCAGGGGCAGAGAAAAAGCACATTCGAAGTTCGGTTTTAGTCATTAATGCCTGAGATATCTAATAAGTAATCAAATGGAGACATCACTAGGACACTTCTAAAGTGCAATAATGTGGGCTGGAGAGATATACAATGGGTTGGAACTTGTCTCACATATAGCCTACCCATATTCAGTCCCCAGCACCTCATATGGTCCCCTGAGCATGACCAAGAATGACCTCGGATCTTGAGAGAGCAAGGAGTAAGCCCTGAGAAAAGCCAGGTGTGGCCCCCAAACCAAAAATGAATAAATAAGAAATAAAGTGCAATAACATATTCCAGAATGGCAACATTTGTAACTCAATGGTTTATATAGAATCATGTATCACTTAGTGACTGTCAAAACAGACAGCCTATTTTATGGTGGCCCCAGTGTGCAATTCCATATACCCTAAACTATACCATCTAGGTTTATGAATTATTTTCTATAAATTTTGCACCATGAAATTGTGAGACACATATCTTAGAATGTATGTCCATCATTAAACAACATCTGACTGACACTATATGTTAAAGTTCTGACATCATCTTGGAAAATGCTGTAAAATTAAGAAGTAGGGCTTTATTGAAGTCTGAGCCATTCCAATACTTACATATTAAGCAGAGAATTAGAAGCAACAGAATTAAAGGAGGAGTAAAATGAAATGAAATTGGTACACTATGTTAAACATTTTTAAGAAATTAAGATGAGAACATCTCCATTTCGAGACTGGTACCTGCTCGAGCAAATCAATGAGCAATGAGATGACGGTCACAGTGATACAGTGATAAAATGAGAACGAAGAATTAGCCTTAGACTTAGCAACTTGGAGGTTACTGATGACCTTAACAAAAGCAGTCTTGAAGTAGTGAAGTTGAAGCCTTACTGATATGGATTAACACAATATTTTAGGGGGGAAAAGTGTTGTCAGTGTCTGTAAATGGCTATAAAGAACACAAGATATGTTGTATCTGAATGTATACTGGGTACTCAATAATGTTTGAGGGTGTGTGTGCACCAGAGATAGGATCCTACAGCGATGCTACAGCATTCTTGCATTCTGAGAATGATCTGGTAGAAGGGGGGGAAGTGAATATACAAGAGATAATAAATAACAAAAATGCCTTGGGAAGTAGAAGGGTTAGGATTAGTAGCAAAAGTAGGAAGATAGTTTTTGATAGAAACGAGTACAGAACTGCAATGGAAGGGTAGGTGGTGTGTATATTACGCAGATAGGTAGATTTGTGATAGAAAGATAAGGATAGTGTTCTGGGAATAGTTTTATTGTACTAAATAAAAATATAGGGAGTGGGAACAAAGAGAGAAGTGTCAGTATTTGCAAAGGAGAAGTGAATGTGTATGTGTGTATACATAGCACAGTCAATGGGTATTTGTGTATATGTAATATACCTTAGGAAAAAGACCTTTTGTGTAAAATATTATGAAGCCATTTTAACTAAATATTTTCGAGACCTCTTATTTGGAAGACTGGAACTGAACTCTGTGCTTTCCAAAGACTCTGATGACAGAATACTCTTTTTTTATAATGTTGAGATTCAGTGAGGACTTCTCAATGCCATAAGCACTTCCCACATTGTTATTTTTGTCTGCTACAGTATACAGATCAGAAACATCTTGTATCTTTTCTTTTATAAACTATATAAAAATTAAAGATAGCTTAGTCCTGAAAGATGTGTATTGTTTACTTAAGCTGTTGGGTTTTTTTCAAGGAAGCTTTTGAACTACCATGTGAATTTTTAAAAAGAAGAGTCTACTCAATCAAACAATACTTTTATTCTGTTTTTGCTTTCATATGAAAACTATCATCATTTAGGAGAAACACATGGGCAATATGGTTGTTCACTGTGTTTTCCTTACTTGATAGGAAAGATATAAGCTTATCTATGTAAACTTTTAATTGTAGTTGGAGTTTTATTTACAAGTGGGCTATATGTAATTCAATGTATTGAGATTTATAGGCATATTTTTGTTATTTGGATTTGATGTAAAATTAGCTTTTGAATAATGGGATATGATTTTCTCCTTTTGCTACTTAAGCATAGCCAAATTGCAAAGATATTTGTGTACATGTTAATATTTGACTAAACACATAATACTTAAATGGCCAAGTCAAATTTTAAGTGGTTGATGACATTACAGTGAATTTAAAATAAAAGAATTCATTCAAATCTTTGTAACACAAATCCTGGATAGTTTTATTAGTTTAAATCTTAACTACTACATTTAGACAAAATACCTAGATAATGATCCTAGGATGAGATACTTAATCCATTATAAGGCAATATTTAACTAATGAAAACTGGAGCTGAAAACATTTTTCCTTCCTATAAGCCTATAAGTATGAATGATTTTCAAATGTATCTTTACAGCCTGTCAAAAAGTTATATGTCATTAATTACTTTTATTAATAGATTCAATATCATGTCCATATATTCTTGCAATGTGGGAAAAGATCTGTGACAATAAGAAATTGCTATACTGTCTTCTCCTCAACCCACATTTTGATATTGCATCATTATTTAGAGCTTCACTATAAGCCTTCCACTCAGGTTCACAGCCTAAGTTCTATTTTTGGCTTAACAATATGCAGTACATATAGTAAAGGGTGTTGACAATTGAACTGCAGTCCTACTCACTGTAACAGGGCAGCTGTCCAGACTTACTCAAAGGTCTTGAAGATGGTATTGTTTTCATCTTAGAAAAATCTACTGTAATATTATGAAGTTCCAAGTAAATTTTAATGTGCTGGCATGCTTACAGATTAATAGTGTTATAGAATGCTCGGCTCTCAGTGAGGGATTGTTTGTGGTGAATTGCATTACACATGTCATCTATTTGCTGAAAGAATATGGTGTTTAGCAAAACTACCTGCTGAGCACCATAATAAGATTTTTGTACAAAGTACAAATTACTAATTATTGTATTTTATTTTTCTATGATTTCCTAAGAGGTATTATCAGGGTCTTACAGATGGGGTAAGCCTGTTTATTAAAATATCTATTAGCAAATAAAAGTTACAGTTCTGGTGGTTGAACGTGTGACTCTTTTCTATGGATGCATAGTGGTTTATTAGATGTTCTTTTGGTCTGTTACTTTTCCGGACACAAAATCACAACTGTAATTTTTGATAATGACAAATAATTAATGTTCAACATACAGGCTCACATAAATCTTTATAATTGGTACACCTTATAGTGATTTTTATATTGGCAAATACCAGAATGGAAATAAATTGTTCTTTGCAGAGATAATATACAAAAAATATGGTAATTTTTATATTCCTTTAAAAGTTGCTTAAAAGTTGCTTTAAAAAATGCATTAGAAATATGTGAGTCAGGGACTAGGGAGATATCCCACAGGGATGGAGTGCATACCTGACATGCAGTGGCACCAGGTTTAACCTCCATCACTGAATGGTTCCCTGAGGATCCCCAGGGACAGGGGTCTGGCACTGTGACTCCGATGCTGCTGGGTAACCCTTGACCTCTCAGCACTGCTTGGGAGATCCCCTAAAATATACTAAATTAATCAAGATAGCATTTTATTTGTCATATCTATTATTCTACAACTATCACTTTCAAAGCCAATATAAAATTAAAACTAGTAAGTACCTGAAATTCTGTTCTTTTAAATGTTATCTTAAGTAATTTTCAGAAAATCATAAAGCCTCTTAAAATTTATTAAGGACCAGAGCAATAGTACAGCTGGTAGGGCATTTTCCTTGCCTGTGGCCGATCCAGGTTTAGTCTCTCATATCATATATGGTTCCCTGAGGCCCTCCAGGAGTGATCCCTGAGCAGCACTGGAATTGGCCCCAAAGCAAAAACAAAACCAAAAAAAAATCTTAATAAAATGAAGATAGCCAAAGTAACTTGAATTAAGTGGGACATTTTGTTTTGTTTTTGTGGGCCACACCCAGCAGTGTTCAGGGCTTACTCCAGGCTCTGAGCTTAGGGATCACTCCTGATGATTTCAGGGGACCATATGGGGTGCCAGGGATAGAATCTAGGTCCACTCTGTTCAAGGCAATGTACTCACCCAATTTACCATCTCTCTGGCCCCAAGAGGAACAATTTTTATGCTGAGTCTGTGAGCTCACAAAGCACCATGATGGAATATCCAATAGGTTGTAATAATTTTAAGATGAATGATTATCTTCCACTATACAATAATAGCTGGAGCTATAGTACAGCGGGTGGGGCATTTGCCTTGCACTCAGCTGACCCGGGTCAATTCCTCCACCCCTCTTGGAGAGCCCAGCAAGCTACCCAGAGTATCTCGCCCGCATGGCAGAGCCTGGAAAGCTCCGCATAACGTGTTTGATATGCCAACAACAGTAACAACAAGTCTCACAATGGAGATGTTACTGTTGCCCACTCGAACATATTGATGAGCAATGGGATGACAGTGGTACAGTGATACAATGATTATCTTCAAAACTGGCATTTCTAGATGATTGAACAGGTTGTAGGTTTCATTTCTACTATTTCTTCTCTATAAATAACCCATCATATCAATGACATTAAAATAATTAGCAATCGTTTTGTATAATAAGTATACATGGAGGGGGGAGGAGGAACAGAGATAATATAGGAGGCAAGACTTGCCTTGCATGCAGCCACTATGACCTGGGCCCTGTTTACAGCCCCAGCACTGCAGAGTTCCCTGAGCATCACCAGGAGGGACCTGTGAGCATGGAGCCAGAAATAGCCCCTGAACACTGCTGGGTGTGTGCCCCACCAACAAAAAAATACCCGCCCCCCCCAAATTATGTATTTGTCTAACTTAACTGAAAAGTTAAATATCCAACCTGTCCATTATGTTTCCAGTTTTCACCAAATATGTGCTAAGCACAAATTAAAAACCAGGGGCTGGAACAATAGCACAGCGGGTAGGGCATTTGCCTTGAAGGAAGCCAACCCGGGTTCAATTCCCAGCATCCCATTTGGTCTCGAGTATCGCCTGGGGTGATTCCTGAGTGCAGAGCCAGGAGTAACCCCTGTGCATGGCCAGGTGTGACCCAAAAAGAAAAAAAAAAACAATGAGGCAGAAGAACACATATTCATTAAAAGGTTCTGAAAAGCAGTATTTCTGATCACTTTCACTCCCCACCCAAAAAAAAGTCAAATTCTGCCAGAGAGATAATACAATAAGTAAGGGCCCTTGCCTTGCCTGGGGCTGTGGTGACGGTAAGCCCAGTTCAAATCACAACTCCACATATGATCCCCTGAGCTGCTAGGGCTCACTTCTGACTACTGCTGGGTATAATCCCCAAACCAAAAAAGAAGTCAAATCTGTCAATGAGCAAATCAAGTTCTATTGTCCTAGAAAAAGCACAACAACTGAATAAAAAAGAAGGGTTTTATTGATGATTAAATAATTTAATGTTATATTCACCAGCACAGACTGATCAACAGTTTCCAAGAAAAGGAGCAGAGTTGTTGTTGTTGTTTTTTCCTCCAGCTGAGGACAAGTGTGAAGTGTTTACAGCTTCAAAGTAGGTTTCTCAAGGATCTTGTGTGTAGTTGAGGAACATATAAAGATATGTTGCAGATAGAGAAAAAGGGCAGGGAAACATCATTACTATGGTAATGAAGGTAAAGGATGCTAGAGGTGTTCTGCTGCCCAGTGTTTACTAGCCCATAGTGTTCAGCAGGGACCAGGGGTCCTTATCGGTATAATGCTGTTCTTGAGGGTCTGCTTTAGCCCCAGCAGAGCCAACATAATGCTTCTAGGGAGCTTCTCTCAAGGAGAGGTGGACACATCTCCAAACTACAAACCTCAGGCCAGTCTTCTTTTTAGCTTTCTTTAACACTCCCATCCTTATCGAAATGAGTCACAGTGCAGACATAGAGAAAAATAATCCCACTCTGTAAATGCATTGAGTCACAAATTAAAGAGCCACCATATTTAGGGACTGGATTTATTTCATTAATATAAACATTTTATGAATAAATGAAGACAAAGGATTATTTACAAACACCAACTGTGTGGCAAACATATTTACTTGTACACCACAAATCCCCCTCTCCCCCCTACTCCTTCTTTGCACAGCCCCAACCACTTGAAAAGAGCATTTTGGAAGGTGAGAAGCAGAAGCACTGAGAAAGGTGCAATGACTTCTGGTCAAATAAAGAAAAGTTTTTTTGTTGTTTTTTTTTGCTTTTTGGGTCACACCCAGCGATGCACAGGGTTTACTCCTGGCTCTGCACTCAGGAATTACCCCTGGCAGTGCTCAGGGGACCATATGGCATGCTGGGAATCGAACCCAGTTCGGCTGCGTGCAAGGCAAACGCCCTACCTGCTGTGCTATTGGTCCAGCCCCAAGAAAAGTATTTTTTCACACTCCGTTTTGACAAGGACATTTATTATCTTCTTTTGGCTATGCAACAATGGAGGTTTGGCTTGGGTTTTGTTGCCTTTTTGCCTTCAAGCAAGAGCCTATACCCACATTTTTTTCCCCTTGAAAACCCCCACAGTAATTCAACATAGAAAGTATCTTGCAATTATATACATGCAATCCTTCCAGCCATCATATATATGTATATATATATATATCCTTCTCGTCTCTTTTTCTTCAATTTTCCTAATCCATTTAATATTCAAGTAGTAAGATGGTAAAAATAGGTAGTTGGGGAGTGTAAAAAAAATCATACACGTGGGTAAGAAGCAAAGAAGCAAATTCTCTTTAAGGAAAGCTCAAGTCCCGATAGTCACTCAGGGGGCATTTTACAAGGTATTGTGCGGTTTGGCGGACTCAAAGGTTGACCCAAGCTAAATGGTTTTAAGTCCTAGATCCTTAAAACTTTTGCATCCTAGTCTAGTCGTTGGAATCACGGTAATATACAGAGGCTCACATGTCTAAATATTTTCAGTCCATGGATCAAGTAGTAACTGTCACTATTGTAAACCTGTGTAACTGTCACTATTTTAAGCCAGTGAGTCCATGGGGTTTGGAAAGATAGTTCAGCGGATAAGATGCTCGCCTTAGTGCTTCGGATTCCCAATGTCACATATGATCCGCTGAAATCCACTAGGAAAGCTGAGGAAGCGAAGGGAGGGAAGGGAGGGAGGGAGGGAGGGAGGAAGGAAGGAAGGAAGGAAGGAAGGAAGGAAGGAAGGAAGGAAGGAAGGAAGGAAGGGAGGAAGGGAGGGAGGGAGGGAGGGAGGGAGGGGAGGGGGGAAGGGAGAGAGGAAGGGTTAATATCAGAAGGTGGCATATTTGAAGTACCCGGCCTTTTCTGACCTCCTGCCGACTTAATCTGGGAACTCCAATCACAGATCATTTCTACGGGGAAAAAACCCTCCCGATCAGAAGGCTGAGAAGTGAAGGGCTGGCACATTTCCTTTACATTAAAAAACAAAACAAAAAAAAGACGTTCGACTTTTCACAACCGCCGGTCTCCCCGCCCCGCCTGGGCGCACAGTTCCCACGGGCGGAGCCCAGCGGAGGGCCGGGGAGTCCAGCGCACTTCCCGCGCCGCACTGAGCGCGCCGGGCAGGCGGCAGTGACGGGGGCGGAAGCGCCTCCCGGGAGGCTGTGCGCGCCGGCCTGCGCGGGGAGGGCGCCGCCGGGCCGGCCCCCAGTCAGCAGTCACACACACACACGCACGCACGCACACACACGCACGGCCCCGAGTCAGCACTCACACACACACACACACACACACATACCGCCCCGAGTCAGCGCACGCACACACACACGCACACACACACCGCCCCGAGTCAGCTCACGCACACACACACACACACACACACACACACACACACACACTCACTCACACGCCCTCGGGGGCGTGGCTCCCGCCCCGGAAGCGCCCGCCGTTGCCTAGGGGACGCCACCGCGCCCGCCGCCTGCCCAACCCCCACCGCGCCCCCAGCCGCCCGCCGGTCCCCGCGGCTTCGCTCCTCCGGGTCTGGCATCGCTCTCGGCGCGGGCAGTCAGGCCGCGGCTTCCCCGCGTCTCCAGCTCGGGCGAGTCCGTCCACTCCTGCCCCGCAGCCGCTCCTGGGCCGCCAGATTGACCACAAAGACCAGGTATCCGACCCCGCATCCCCGACTTGGGTTGTCTTGCAGCCCTCTGTCCTGTTGTGTAGAATCGCTCTTTGCACTTTTTATTTTTCTGTATTTGTCAGGACGCGCTCTTGGTTGTTTCTGTGAGGGGAGGGTCGGATAAGTGGAGCTTATATGGTGCAAGGTACCCGAGAAAACGCATCCAGCTGTTTTAGACAAACCGTTTGTGGCCTTTGTCCGGAGTCTGCTGCAGTTTGGGGCTTTATTTTTAATCGGTGTGTGGGACTAAGTCAGTGATGGTTGGAGGGATCGCTCAGGATGGGAGATGTGTGCTAAAAGTAGACTGAGGACCAAACATGATGGCATCTCAGTATCTGTATTGCAAATCATGATGCCCCAAAGTAGGGAGAGAGTAAGAAGGAAAGTGCCTGCCACAGAGGCAGGGAGTGGCATGAGGTAGGGGTGGTGGGGGGGGATACTGGGGACATTGGTGGTGGAAAATGCGCACGAGTGGAGGGATTGGTGTTGGATCATTGTGTAACTGAAACTCAACCATGAAAGCTTTGTAACTATCTCACGGTGACTCAATAAAAATTAAAAATTAAAAAAAAACTGTGTTGGGAAATAAAATTGTAAGCACATAATCAAAAATTGAAAATGGAATGAAAGTGTTAATTTACCCCAGTAAAGATGTGCCACAATTAACACTGCAATCACTTTTGAAGTCGACAAAATATTATTCATGGTGTTTTCTTCCTCCAGGTTGCTCTCAAAGCAGCTAAGAGTTGCATCCTGATTTTTCTGGACTTCTCTGGCAGCATGTTGACCCTTTGGATGTATTTTCTGAGATAATAGCCCAAGAGAATTTGATTGGCTGGTGTCCACAGAGAGGAGGACAGTAAGAAGAGAACCTCCAAAGGTAGATTGAAACCAGATTATGAAAAACTTTTAAAAGCTATTCGTGCAAGTTTGGGCTTTATCCTGAAAACCAGTAGTTTTCTACAGCAAATGTATGTCAAAAACACTTTAGCTTTTTTAAATAGAGGAGTCTTCTGCTCATCTTCGGAAATATTAACGCAACAGCTGATCTAATGTGCTGACTGGATTAAGAATCATCATTGCAGGCGCAGGAAGTTACAGAAAAACTCACTTGTATCTGCCACCAGGCACATGAGTATAAACAGATAGTGTCCTAAAGTGTTACTTTTTACTTTATTCTTGTTAGTGAAAAGCAAATTTATAGAAACATCATTGCTAAGAAAGGAAAGCTGTGTAGGCAATTTGATAGCTGTTTACAAAGCAATTGAAATAAATACAAGTTCAACATTTAGAACTGATTTCTCTTATAAATTGCTTGTCCCAGATATTTCATTAATGATCATTAACTGATAATCCATGTAATAAAAGAATCACACAAGACAAATATTTAAATATCAGATGCTTTTAACCGCTCATGCTTTGTAGTTGATGTCCAGAGTGAGATGTGAGTAGTTATTATAATTTTTTAATCAGTTCAAAATAGCATGGAAAATGCAAAAAAACAAGACATAAGTTTTTCGTTCAGTATATATAGTAAAAAAAAACAGTAGCACAGTGAACAGTAGTAAGTTTGCTTTGAATTAAAATGCCGATGTCATTTGGCTAAATTATAAAAGATTCTACAGATACCAAGCCTTAAGCTTCAGAAATCTTAGATGGAGATGAGGAAAAATCAATTAAATGAGATTCATATTTAGAGAACTCTGAATATGTTGCTTTGAAGGGGAATGGAAAATGAGTGGAACTAGGGTAGGTTGTGGTTCCTGCTGATGGGTCTCTTTGGCAATCAGAGTCTGTGAGAGGTGATTTCTCTTCTCCCGCCACCAAGGAATATTGTTGGGATTGATCTACATAGAAGTTGCTTTGGAAAATGACGTGGAGATTTGAATTCCAGATTTCTTAGTATCTTAGAAGAATATGATTAGCCATAAAGTTACATTATAGTCGGTGTATGTTAGCAGCAGTTTTAGTTGACTCGAAATTCTTGTGTGTTTGGATTGTCAATAATACTTTCCTAAGTTTTTATTGGATTTTTTTTTTTCAAGAAAGAAAGAGAGAGAGGGGCTGGATCGATAGCGCAGCAAGTAGGGCGTTTGCCTTGCATGCAGCCTACCCGAGTTTGATTCCTAGCATCTCATATGGTCCCCCAAGCACCGTCAAGGAGTAATTCCTGAGTGCATGAGCCAGGAGTAACCCCTGTGCATCATTGGGTGTGAACCAAAAAGTAAAAAAAAAAAAAATAAGAGAAGAGAGAGAGAGAAAGAAAGAAAGAAAGAAAGAAAGAAAGAAAGAAAGAAAGAAAGAAAGAAAGAAAGAAAGGAAGAAAGGAAGAAAGGAAGAAAGGAAGGAAGAGAAAGAATTATTAGATAAATAAACACCCCAAGGACAAGTTAGTAAAGTTGTACAGTACTCAAGAAAATAAAATTAAAATCTGAGATTTTAGTTTACCAAAGTTATTTTAAAGTAATACAAAACAGGATACTTCAGGAAAATTATGTTTCAAGGAAACATTTAGTTCTATATATATGCATCTTCTGTATAATCTTCATCCAAATGAATTTGTGGTGATTTAAAAATATATATGTAAGAACAAAGGAAAATAAGGGCAAATATACCAAGATTCTTTGTTTCTTCTGACAGAAATCTCAAACTTAACTGGATATGATCAAGCGAACAAAGATAATGAATTTATGCTTCATATTAATGCAGAATGTAGCAGTTGAATTCAGCAAAATGTTTAATCAATGACTCAAATGATATAGCCACAATCTCATTTTTTTTTTCTGTTTTCCCTTCTAAACTTTATAAATTTCAGCATCATTCCCTACCTGAACTGCACTGCCTGTATAATGTATCAGATTTTCCAGGGGAGAAAAATGCAGTCTAACTCAGGTATTTTCAAATATTGCAAAGGGAGGAAAGACTTAATATTATACTGAGTTTTACCATATATTCTCCTTAAATATTTTAAACTATAAGAAAAAATTGTGTTTATGTCGAGGGCATTATTTTCACATTGCCAGGGATTACTAGCTGTCAATCTGCATTTCAGTTAAGACTCCTTTCTGGTAAATCAGCTTATGCGGTGTTTACTAAGAGCAAAGTTATATTGACATGATTTCATAATACTGTGTGTCTATTTTCGAAATACATATGCTCATATTTTCAAACTTTGAGATTCCTGTAATATATCTTTTTATCTAACTTTCAGCTCATTTGTAAATATTTGAATCGCATTATGGGATTGCTAGACAGACTTTCAGGCTTGCTTGGCCTGAAGAAGAAGGAAGTTCATGTTTTGTGCCTTGGACTGGACAATAGTGGCAAAACAACAATCATTAACAAACTTAAACCTTCAAATGTGAGTATCTTTGTTAGATGTTTCATGTATTTTCTGCTAAAGAAAATATGTAGACTTATCTTGCCATTTAAATGCTATACGATCATGTCTGAAAGCTTATAATTCTTTAGAATGAGTATCAGCAAGCTATAATTTTCAGTGTCTTTTATGCATATAGATAGATAAATATTTATTTTCTAAGTTGAAATACTGTTCTCAGATGTCTTTTTTTTCTGAGAGATCCTTCATATATTTCTAATGATCTTCATAAATATACTAGGGTTTGTGTTAGGGTTTTTTGGGGGGTGGGAGCTTTTGTTATTGGTGGTTTTTGTTGTTGTTTGTTTGTTTTGCTTTTTGAGTCACACCTGGTGATGCACAGGGGTTACTCCTGGCTCTGCACTCAGTAATCACCCCTGGTGATGCTCAGGGGACCATATGGGATGCTGGGAATTGAACCCGGGTCGGCCACGTGCAAGGCAAACGCCCTACCCGCTGTGCTATTGCTCCAGCCCCTATTTTTTTTTTTTGGACATAGTGTTGCCTTCTTTTTGTTTCCTCCTTTACAGGAGTGAAAGGTGAATCCTGAAAGGTGAGTCATTGTAGCATAATTAGTTAAAATTATTGTAATTAGTTTTCTCAAGGAGTGTCATGTGCATCTCAGTAAGTAATGTAAGTGGTAAATATATGAACAATTAAAAAAACTGAAAAACAGGGACCAGAGAGATAGCACAGTGGGTAGAGCCTTTGTCTTGAAGGCAGCCAACCCAGGTTCTATCCCTGGCACCCCATATGGTCCCTTGAGCCTGCCAAAAGTAACCCTTATTTCAGAGCTAAGAGTAACACCTGAGCATCATCGCATGTGTTCCAAAAACCAAAAACAAAACAATAACAACAATAATAACCAAAAATTTCCTAAACTCTGTATCAAACTAGCACATTCAAAACATGAAACAAATATAGATTGTACATCTAAAAAAATGTACATAATGACGGACAGAATAATCTAGATATGTCTTTTCCTGTCATGTAAATAAGTCCAGAGGAGGTATCCCAAGGCTGCACGGTCATGAGAGACACATTCTGTCTTCCTGCTCTGCCATCATTAGTGCCTGGGTTTTGTCCTCAAGATCTTCACACAGCGAGGCTGGTTAACTATCACACCTATGTTTTGTTTCACAGGAGGAAAAAGATCAGGCCTTCCTGCTGATAAATTCTCTATAAAGAACTTAGCCACCAACCTCATTTAATGACACTTAGACCTCACTGGCTATCCCTACCAATAAATAATATGACTGACTTTTTCTTTCAAGGAAGGGCATAAGATAATTTGCTGCTTACAAATATAAGAGGAAATCCTAAAGAGCTGGAACGATAGTACAGCGGGTAGGGCGTTTGCCTTGCACGTGGCCGGTCCGGGTTCAATTCCCAGCATCCCATATGGTCCCCCGAGCACCGCCAGGAGTAATTCCTGAGTGCATGAGCCAGGAGTAACCCCTGAGTATCTCCGGGTGTGACCCCCCAAAAAAAGAAGAACAAAAAACAAAAAAAAGAGGAAATCCTATATGTATAGAGGAAAATAAAGGAAAGGGAGAATAGACACTGACTTAGATGAATTTTAGAATTATGATGTGAGTATATTTTATTTATTTAAGTATCACTGTATCACTGTCATCCTGTAGTTCATTGATTTATTCGAGCGGGCGCAGTACTGTCTCCATTCATCCCAGCCCTGAGTTTTTAGCAGCCTCTCCTTACTCATTTTTCCCAATGACTGGAGGCTCTTTTTCAGGGTCAGGGGATGAGATCTGTTATTGTTACTGTATTTGGCATATCGAATACGCAACAGCGAGCTTGCCAGTCTGTTCCTTGCAGGCAGGATACTCTCGGTAGCTTGCCCGAGTGTGTAAGCAAAAATTAAGTTCTTCAAAATTTGAACCAGTGGTCAAGAAAAATTGTATAGTGGGTGCAGGAGAAAGTCTCTTTTTCAGACATGTTGAGCTATTGTTCAGCTATGATTTTTTGTTTGTTATAGTAAAATATGACATTTAGTTTAGAAGTTCACTATTTACTTAATAGAAAATTTTTACTTAAATAAAATTTACTACTTATTTAAGTTAAAAAATAAAATAAAGTAGGGCAATAGCAGTAGTACAGCAGGTAGACACTTGGCTTGCACACAGATGAGCCAAGTTCAATACCCAGAATCCCATATGGTTGCGGGCCAGCTCCATAACTCCCATCAAGCATCTCCAGTTGTAGCCCCAGAATAAAAAGAAAACAGAAAAAGTAGCCAAAGAAAAATAATGTCTAAATCAATGACAGAGACCACATAAGATAGCATACAAATTATTGGATATGGTGTTCCTAAAAATGGTAATTAAAGGTGACTTTACTGTGTCTAAATTGTGCTTCAGTTTGGACATATTGAAAACCGCTACTGCTCCATTTCATTTTGCAACAGGTTCAGTTTCACTGCTGTTCAGTTAGAGATCACCCTTCTTTATTTTCTGTCATTATTCTCTTCTAGATGGATGAGTTTCCAATATAAAAATAATTACATTGCTGGTGTATTTTTAGGTGGAAATTAGTTTGAGGCAGCTGGCATAAGAAGCTGAAAGTGGATTTGGGAGGTAATTTAGGTGTTTTATGGGGCTTCTCAGGTGAATTGGGAATAGACTGAGGTACACAGGCTGAAATCAGGCAGAGATAAAAAATCATAGTAACAGCTTTATGGAAAAGGTTGGTATTGGAGGGCATGATTTAGAGTGGTGGCCAGAGAGTATTCTAAGGCTCCTGAGTATCTCCCTGGTGGAGGCAGAACTCAAGGGGCATGAGGCCCCTTTTTCGCCCTCAGCATCAAATGGTTGCCCCAGAGCACTGCCAGGATTGAGTCTCTGAGCACTGCCAGGTGTTGACCCCAAGACCAAAGAATAGGGAAAAGATTCATCCACACTAATTTCAGTCTTCTCCTTGGGGAAAAGTCGTGCCCTTCTAGTTGTACTGCATGGCTAGGCACAAACAAGCTCCCTCTCCTCCATTCTCTCCCTTTCCCTCTCCTTATGTCTCCCTTTCCTCTCTCCTGATCCCTCTCCTCTCACCAGCTTATTACATTCACTCTCAGTTCTAAAAGAGATCCATTCTACAGACTAAGTGAAAAAGTCATCTTCTTCCCATGGAGAGGAATACTTTTCGGAGTGGAGATAGAGAAACTAGAAGTATCATTGTTACGGACCTTTATATGGAAACATGAGTGTAAAAAACTAAAGAGCGCCGAGGGGCGCGTGCACTCGCGGGCTCTCCGGGCGGCTCTGTCTCACCGCCCGCGTTCGGTGCCCAGGAACCGCTGTGTGTGCCGTCGGTCAAGGGCAGGCGACGGAAGGAAGAAGGAAGAAGGCCAAACTGGTTGCTCGATCCGTTTATTTCATTCTCTCCCTCCGCTTCTCTCCCGCTCTCCTGGATCTCTCCCCGTGGATCTGCCCCGTGGATCTGGCTCGTGGATCTGGCCCCCCAACCCACTCTCACAGCCTAGTTAAATCTCCACAGCATGAGGGGGTTGGGGCATACACATAGGTGTGGTCACCATCAATAGGGTAAGGTTCCTTTCCCTTAGGGGATGCTTCTCCTAGGATTTAATTCTCTTTCAGCAGGAGGATCCACCCAAGGGCGGAGTCCCATGAATGTGTTTCTCTTCTCCTCAGCCAGCAAACATATAAGAATTCATAATATTAATTATTTTGTATGGACACAATAAGAGATGCATTAAAGCTTATAGAATTGCTCTCCTGGGGCCATCTCAATCTCAGACTACAGTGCTCAGGCCAGATCAGTCTTTCCTATCCCTGGCAGGGTCCCAGTCTCATAATTACTATTGGATCATGACAGCATTTGTCTATGATCAAGCTCTTAACTTATAGTTAAGAATTAGGCACTTTGGCCAGGCCCATCTCGATGCCAGGGTAGCACATAACTCACCGCTTGCCCTGGATCCTTCCTGTCCCACGTCGGGGACCCTACTTTGGGGTGCTAGGAACTGAGGGCAACTGAGGCTTAAGTGGAGAAAGCAGAGGCCCGGGAGGGAATATTCGAGGCCAATTAATTCCCAAGTTATAAAAACATAATATTGTCTTCTTGTGTCTATACAAAACAGTCATAGCTTTAAAGTAACTTATTCAAAAGGCACAAGAAGAAGAGAAAGGCAATATTAACTTATATAATATAAATTCAGTATCCTAGGAAGGTCTGAGCTTGCAAATTAGCAGTCAGATTAAGGGAAAGCCACGGATTAACTGTTTTGGGGAAGAGAACATGGAGAAGTGATTATAGCTAAACAAAGGGATGGGAGAGATTCGGGAACACTTTGATGGGTGAGACTGGGGTAAGCCTAAACTCTGGGTAAAACCGGGACAAGCTACTTGTGGCAAGGAGGGAAAGGACAAAGTAATGTCATCCTACACATGAGAAAAGAGATGCTTATTCATTAAGGAAACACAATAAGATCAGGTTGAAAAAACAATGTTCAATATAGTCTGTCTCCTTGGTTAAGTGGTCATAAGAAAATGCCTTTATTGGTCTTAAGAGGATGGGGACCAGAATTTAAATAAGAGGAAAAAAGGGATATGTTTTAAAAGTAGAACCACACCCTGTGTGCCTCATCAGTTCAGTAGATTGACTACCAGGTCAACTGGCTGATAAGAAAAACTCATACTAGTGGCCACCTACCTTCTCCAGGGAAGGCTATCAGCAATAAGTAAGAAAGCTTATGAAGGTGTATCTTTAGGTAATGCCTTTAAAAAAAAAAAAAAAACTTTTTTTTTTGGGTAGTAGTTGTCTCAAATAAGTGCAAAAGATTTGGGCCAGAGCCACTGTTAGTAGCCCCCAAAGGGACCAGTCCAGCCAGTTTCTACCATACTCAAATTGGCAAACGTAACATTCAAAGAGCAAAATAGAAATTATAGTTAAGATCTCTTCTGTTACCTCCAACAAACAACATCATGCACTTCAGTCCCAGGATATGGGCACTGCTACATAGCTAAAATCTTCTTAGATATGGATGGGAATAGATTTCTTCACTATACAGTGTTGATCTTTTAAAAGACACTAGCTCTTTTTTCTTTAATTTAGTCTTATAAAATAATTAAAAATTAATTTAGGCAGGTACAGAAAGTTTTAAAACTACTGATTAAGTGATACAAATAATCTTTAACACTTCATGAAGAAGTTTCTTCTCAGAGAACTGTGAAATGGAACAGAAAGCAAGAGGTTTATTTTGGATAAAATATAATGAATAAGGAGTTGAAAAATAGATGTCTCATTAGCAGGGCCACATGGTTAACCTTTGGGGTGAGAAGAGTGTGTGTTGGCTTGGCATTTGGGGATTAGTTGACTGATACACTGCCTTTCTGGTCACTTATGAAAATGGAGCATTTGTAAGGACAGTTTTATCTAAAGGTTTGGTTTATTGATGTTTACAGATGAGAGTGACTCAATCTGAGGACTAGAAAGTAATTTTGACATTAGCTATGTTTTTTTTTCCATAATTTTCTGTCATTTCTAGGGATTTAGGGGAAGAATGGAAGTGTTTTTGTCATCTTGAAGTATTCTAATATCTCCATCAACATACTGACTCTAATTAGACACCAAATTAGTCAGGGAGAGCCTTGGGGTGGGGAGGAGGGGAAAGGTCAACACAGCCAGTCCCTGTCACTATCACTGTCACCCCGTGCGTGGCTCAGTTGCTCATCGATTTGCTCAAGCAGGCACCAGTAACATCTCCATTATGAGACTTATTGTTACTGTTTTGGGGATATCCAGTACGCCACAGGTAACTTGCCAGGCTCTGCCTTGCTGGTGAGATACTCTCAGTAGTTTGCCGGGCTCTTTGAGAAGGGCGGAGGAATGGGGGAGAGGGGGTCGGCCGCATGCAAGGCAAACGCCCTACCCGCTGAGCTATCACTCCAGCTCGACACAGCCAGTAACTCCAGCTTTTTCCATGTATTGCTTTCCAACCTTCTTGTTTCTCTGTTACCTCTAGTGAATTAGGAACCACAAGCTAACACAAGGCTATTCAAGCAACTTTCCTAATTGCTGAGGCTATTTCCTGAGCCCTTATCTTTAGATCACTGTTTCTCAGCTGGGTGCCCAAAATATTCCAAAGGACCCACTAGTGAAAACCACATTAAAGGAACCAGGACCTGAGATGATAGGAGACAAACTGATAAGACAGGGTAGCAACAGTACAAAACAGGTCAGAAGGGGCCCTGGTGAGAAAAAGGTGGAGAATTAGTTGCTCTCTAGATTTGAGAGCAGAATAAATTGCTTAATTTTTCTCTTACATTTGGAGATAAGACCACTTGAAATGGAGCATCTTAAGCTCCTGAAACCTGTCAGATATTCATACTTTCTGCCTCCCCACCTTTAAAACCAGTAAGTCTCTTAGAAACTTGCTTTGCAATTAGAGTCTGTTTTCATAATTCAATTTTATTTTCATTATTTTTAATTATTTTTGTAATTCAATTACTGTTAATCACATTACAAAAAATTACAGTGTTCTAGCAGGAAAGGTCTGGCAAAAAATGTTGCAGATTTTGTTTAATAGTAAACTTATTTTTTGTGAATAATCAGTTTCTTAATGAATAGCTACTTCCTAATCCAAAACTGGTCTTTAATTCTAAATTCTCTTCATGTTTCTATGTTAATATACTGTGGTGGTTGATATTTTTGAGTAGAGAAGCGTTTGATTACTCCTTTCATTGATTTGTTCTTGGCTCTCATTTCCTTTGAGAGGCACTTTATAAACTCCTTTCATTTAATTCCTATTTCCCATCATTCATGTTCTCATTTTTTCGTGTTATCCAATTTAATCATCTTGATATTTGAAACAATCTGAAGTTATCCTGCTTATTTAGTAAATAACTGCATAGTAAGTTTTTCCATAAATTAAAATTTTATTGAAGTATAACTGTTGTATTATTCATCTGGAATATTTTAGTATTCACCTGGAATAATAAATCAATAAATGAAAATACTTAAATATATTTTTGATGGATGAACTGATAGGTGATTTGTTTTCTTTTGGGGTAGGGAATGATGATTAATTATACCAAGGATATCATTTTTTAACTGACTTATTGAAACTAAACAAAAGAATGTCACAGAAATCTCATTCTGTTCAGTTTTGTATTGATCCATCTCCAGGCTGTTTTAGCCTATTCCAATTAGATAATAATTTCCACACTGCTCTCTGTGTAGTTTAGGGAATGATCAGATACATTTGCTTCTGGATGGAGAACAGGAAGATCAATGTTCAACCTACATTTCTGCATCATATATTTTGTTTTATCCTGATTCATTTGTGTAGTTTATTTTTCCTAATTATTTTATAACTGGAGGATTGAAGGGGAAATAAAGAAAGTTGATTAATAATTTCCTGTTAAGTGAAATATCAAGTTAATAGGGAACTTTGCTGGGAAAAGAAGAGTTTGTGGAGAGAAGCTAGTAATTGCAGGGAAGCTAAGAACATTTTTTTGTTATAATCCAGTGAAAAAAACCAACTATTTAAAATTGTTTTTCTTTAGTCACCATGAAATTACAAATTTATTCATAAGTGGGTTTCAGGCATAAGATGTTTCAACCTGGATTTCTTTACCAGTGTCCACTTTCTTCCACCACTGCCCCTTCCTACCCATATTTGCCTCCCACCCACCAGTCAGCTTCTACTGAGAGGCCAAAAGCCAACTATTTTAAGTCTAGTTTTGGTGATTTCTTCAAATTTTTAGCTTCTGCACTTTTTATTGATATGACTTTCCTAATAATAGCATCAAATGATTTTTGCTCACTTAGTACATAAAACCCTGTAGCACTGTAGCACTGTCGTCCCGATGTTCATCAATTTGCTTGAGGGGGCACCAGTAATGTATCCATTGTGAGACTTGTTGTTACTGTTTTTGGCATATTGAATACGCCACAGGTAGCTTGCCACGCTCTGCCATGCGGGCGAGATACTCTGGCAGCTTACCAGGCTCTCCAAGAGGTGCAGAGGAATCGAACCCAGGTTGGCAGCAAGCAAGGCAAACACCCTACCCGCTGTGCTATCTCTCCAGCCCAAATTATAAGCATACTTATAACATTAAAAACATTTGTTGAATAGCCAGAATCTGGAAAAAACGCGAATGCCCTAGAACGGATGACTGGTTGAGGAAACTTTGGTACATCTATACAATGGAATACTATGCAGCTGTCAGAAAAAAGGAAGTCATGAATTTTGTATTTAAGTGGATGGGCATGAAAAGTTTCATGCTGAGTGAAATGAGTCAGAAAGAGAGAGACAGACATAGAAAGATTGCACTCATCTAGGGTATATAGAATAACAGAGTGAGAGACTAACACCCAAGAATTGTAGAAATAAGTACCAGGAGGTTGACTCCATGGCTTCGAGGCTGGCCTCACGTTCCGGGGAAAGGTCAACTCAGAGAAGCGATCACCAACTACATTGTAGTCGAAGGCCATGTGGGGGAAGGGAGTTGCGGGCTGAATGAGGGCTAGAGACTGAGCACAGTGGCCACTCAACACCTTTATTGCAAACCACAACAGCTAATTAGAGAGAGAGAACAGAAGGGAATGCCCTGCCACAGTGGCAGGGCAGGGTGGGGGGAGATGGGATCGGGGAGGGTGGGAGGGATGCTGGGTTTACTGGTGGTGGAGAATGGGCACTGGTGAAGGGATGGGTTACCGAACTTTGTATGAGGGAAGCATAAGCACAAAAGTGTATAAATCTGTAAATGTGCCCTCACGGTGATTCACTAATTAAAAATAAATTAATTAATTTAAAAAAATAAAAAATAAATAAAACAAATAAACAAAAAAAAAAAAACATTTGTTGAGCATTTTACTATGGGCCAGACATTTGATGGAATATTTGCATCCATTAACCCATTTTATTCTCATAACTTCATGAGGTAAAGCTAATGCTACATCCCACTGTTGAGAAAGCTATGGCCTAGAGAAGTGATGAGGAATTTAAACCATTAAAAACTATTTAGAAATAATTACAGTAATTCACGCAAGAAATGGAAGGGCTTTCAACCACTGTTGGAGAGGATGTGGGGAGAAAGGGACCCTTCTACACTGCTGGTGGGAATGCCGACTGGTTCAGCCCCTTTGGAAAACCATATGGACGCTTCTCAAAAAATTAGAAATTGAGCTTCCATTTGATCCAGCAATACCACTTCTGGGAACATATCCCGGAGAAGCAAAAAAAGTATAGTCAAAATGACATCTGCACTTATATGTTCATCACAGCACTGCTTACAATAGCAAGAATCTGGAAAAAATCCAAGTGCCTGAGTACAGATGACTGGTTATAGAAACTTTGGTACATCTATACAATGGAATACTATGCAGCTGTTAGAAAAGATGAAGTCATGAATTTCGCATATAAGTGGATCAACATGGAAGTATCATGCTAAGTGAAATGAATCAGAAAGAGAAGGACAGACATAGAAAGATTGCACTCATCTATGGAATATAAAATAACAGAGTAGGAGACTAACACCCAAGAATAGTAGTATATAATACCAGGAGATTGGCTCCATGGCTTGGAAGCTGGCCTCACATGCTGGGGGAAAAGGCAGTTCAGATAGAGAAGGGAACACCAAGTAAAATGTGGTCGGAGATCCCGCGCGGGAAGGGAGATTCATGCTGAAAGTAGACTAGAGACTGAACATGATGGCTACTCAGTACCCCTATTGCAAACCACAACACCCAAAAGGAGAGAGAGAACAAAATGGAATACTTTGCCACAGAGGCGGGGTAGGGTGCGGGAGGATGGGATTGGAGGGTGGGAGGTATACTGGGTTCATTAGTGGTGGAGAATGGACACTGGTGGAGGGATGGGTTCTCAAACATTGTATAAGGGATACACAAGCACGAAAATGGGTAAAGCTGTAACTGTACCCTCACGGTGACTCACTAAAAAAATTAATAAATTTAAAAAATAAAATAAAATAGCAAAATAAATAAATAATAAAAAATTTTTTAAAAAGAAATGGAGGGCTTTTGAACTAAGTGAGATAAACTAACAAGCTTGGGAGTGTTTATATAGAAATGTAAAAACAATCAAGAATAACTCTTGGGTGCCTGATCAAAAAATCAGTGATTTTCTTACCCAAAGGGAGGAATGGTCTTAACATAAAGTGCTAAAGGCACCTGTGAGTGTCTGTTTAAAGCATTTTAGTTCAAACATTTTAATTAAAATGTTTAAACATTAATTTAAAATTTAAACATTTTAAATTAAACATTTTAATTTTAATTTGGGGCTTGTCAAGAGATCTTCTTTTATACTCTTGGCCTCTTGAAATCTCTTTGCACACAATTCCTCACCATGGCATTTAAAATCCCACTTCTCTTTTTAATATATAAGATTTCTTTCCCCCTCCCCCCCTTAAACACACTGTAGACACACAGACTTTGTACCCTGGGGTTCCTTCTTACCTTGGGGTCATTGTACTGATTAATTCTTGAATAGAATATTCTTTGTCAACATCTTATAATGGTTTTTTCCACTTCATGAAAGTCACTCCCGGATCAGCTGTCAGCCTCTGAAAAGATTTCATGTTTCTTATTAGCTGTTTTCCATTCTTCTACCTCCTGACCCCAGTCACCTTTCATTTTACTTATCACTACCTAAAACTGTATTAATTTGTTCCTTGTTTACTGTTCTTTACCTCTTCTATGTTATAAATTTGTGAGAGCAGGGAACATGTATATTCACATCTAGCCATTTAAGTTAGTACATACCATATGTAAACTCGGTGAATGTCATATAAAATATTAGAAAATGTGAACTTATGGTGACTTATCAAACTACCTTAAGTTCATGATAACTTGAGCAAGCCCCATAATGGGAACCAAGGTATACATATCACTGATTTTCTTACCCAAAGGGTTAACCACTAAACCTTAACTATGTGAAATTCAATTAGAGGCCTTAAAGTTTAATAAAGGATTTAGATTATTATTTTATTATATTTTATTTTATTGTTATTTTATTGAATGGATTGTTTCCCTACTGGCAGATTTTACAATGGGGAAATTTAGGTGCTCTTTTCTTGTAACCTGAGGAAGTACTCATGTTTGGTAATGGCAAATTTTTATACTTTGTCTTTTCTCCTAAAGGCTCAATCTCAAGATATAGTTCCAACAATAGGATTCAGCATAGAAAAATTCAAATCTTCCAGGTAATCTAATATTATTTGTTACTAAGCATTTGTGATTGAAAAATGATTGTATCAGGTCTACTTAATCACTCCTTCTATTTTTTAAAAAATAATTTTTTTCAGAAGCTCCTGGGCATTAAAATATTTGTAAAACTACTACTGCTGGATTATTTTTCAGAATTTAGAGCTTAAATAAACTGATAATCTCACTAGAAAGCATCTTTTTATATGCTATTTATTAAAAAAGTAAATTACATTCAATCCATTTATTTCATGGCACTAATTTATGAAATTTATGAAAAAAAAGCTTGTTTCTTATTATATATCAAAGGGTAGTTTTTCTTAACAATTTTAAAATTTAGTAAAAATTTACTTTAAGTTAGTAGCTTATAACGTAGTCATGTCTTTTGTAGTTTGTCTTTTACAGTGTTTGACATGTCAGGACAAGGAAGATACAGAAATCTCTGGGAACATTATTATAAGTAAGTATGTTTGTGAATGTTGTGTAACTCGATGGTTATATCAGTTATACTTGGGGGTAGCACCGAAGCTTAACTAAGGGGACCAGAGGTCATTCTTGGCAATTACTGGCCAGCTAGGCCAGCAATTCAATATGACAGCCTGAAGATGCAGTTCTGGTGCCAGGGGCCACCAGGGCCACACCCTGTATTCTCAGCGGTCTCCAAGGCTACATCTAGTGGTGCTCAGAGGACCATGCGGTGCTGGGGATCAAAGCAAGGTTGGGTGTGTGCAAGACATGCACCCGAACCCTTACACTATCTCCCCAGTCTAGTGATTATACTTTAATATCAGAGAGCGATGCAGATTACTTGGGTTTGTTTGTGTTTTAATTTGTCATTAGTTAAGGCAGATTTCCTAATTTTTAAAAAATGTACAATAATGAATCGCATTATTTCTCAGATGTTCCAGATCCTTCACGTTCCCTCTATTTTTAGTATCCTGAATCTATCCTACTACTTTGCAGTTTTAGATAATGTACTCATACTTTATGAATTAGCACAAAAGTCACCTATTCTCTGTATTGTCATTGTTCTGTCCCTGTGGTCTCACAGTACTTCATTAACACCTCTATAATAGTAGTTATTGCCATCTTAAAGTCATGTGGTTAGAGGTGGAAACACTGTGTGAAACCGTATTATAAACAACTTTGTAAATCATGGTATCCAAATAAAAATTAAAGGGGCCACAGCGATAGTACAGCGGGTGTGGTGCCTTGTACGCAGCTGACCCAGGTTCAGTCCTCAGCATCTCATATGGTCCCCTAAGCACTGCCAGGAGTAATTCCTAAGTGCAAAGCCAGAAAGCAACCCTGGAGCATTGCCAGGCATCACCTGAAAAGACCAAAAAGTGCTTACTAATTAATTCAGATTAATGCTGTCAAAATTCGAGTGTCTCAATGTATAGTACCTCTTAAATACCTGCGAATGATAGTAAAATGAATTTTTTAACTGCTAATTTACTTGGTATCCTATATTTAGGGGCATTATAACTTTCTAAAGTAAAAAAACAAATCCCTTGAGTCATTATAAATTTTTATCTTGAAATCGCATCTTTTATCTTGAAGTCTGCCAAACTAGACTCACTTTGATTTTTTTTTTCCTGGTATTTATCTGATGAACTAGAGACTTAAGTCCAGATATTTTGTTCAATAAAAACTTTAATGCATTGGGCCGGGGAGCTAGTTTCAAGGACCGGCCTGTAGAGACCCCGAGTTCAGTGTCCTGTACTGCATGGTCCTAGGAGTATCACCTTCAGGGCCCGAAAATATAAATGAATAAAAGAATTTTCATTAAAAGTTAAAGGACATTTAATTTAGATTGAGGGCACTTCCATCATACTGACCCATAGGCCCTCTAAGGTTAATTGAAGTGAACGCTTCAGATTTGAGGGTTAATCTGGGAAAGGACAGATGCCACGTTTGTGGTACCGGGTGTTATATTCCTAACTAATGTGTTTTGTTTTATTTTAGGAAACATGAGTTTTCGGTGCAGATTTGTCTTATTTGATTTCTATTAGTTGTTAAGCAATTTGTAAAAATTACGCTTCAGTTACTTTTTAAAAAATGTTGTAAATTGGCAGAGCCTGGTAAGCTACCCTGGGAATATTCGATATGCCAAAAACAGTAACAAGAAGTCTCACAATGGAGACGTTACCGGTGCCCTCTCGAACAAATCAAAGAACAACGGGACGATAGTGCTACAGTGCTACCTTTATATGTTTATGATTATGAAGTATCAAATATATTTTGATCTATTAGAATGAATGAGGTGTGGGGCTGGAGCAATAGCACAGTGGGTAGGGCATATGCCTTGCATACGGCCAACCCGGGTTCAATTCCCAGCATCCCATGTGGTCCCCCGAGCACCGCCAGGAGTAATTCCTGAGTGCAGAGCCAGGAGTAACCCCTCTGCATCGCCAAGTATGATCCAAACACACACACACACACACACACACACACACACACACACACAAAACGAATAAATGAGGTGTAAATGATTAATTGGGGGGCTGAAGAGAGAGCATAGAGAAAGTAAGGGTTTGCCTTACATGCTGCCAATCCCAGTTTGATCCTTAGCACTCATCTGACTTCCTCATCCCCCACGCCATCACTGCCAGGAGTCAGTCCTAAGCACAGAACTAATAGTAACCGCTGACCTTGTTGGGTGGGGCCCCAAAATAAACTAAAATTAAAACTGTTGGCAAAAGAAGTCCAATACTTAACATTGGAATTATTTTGTTGGGAGTCAGATACACCCAGCAGTGTTCAGGGCTTACTCCTGCTCTACTCTCAGGAATCATTCCCGGTGGAGTTCAGGCGATTTCAGGGGAACATCTGGGTTGCCAGGAATTGAACCTCAGTAGGTCACATACAAAGCAAGTGTCCTACCCAGTATACTATTGCTCCTGTCCTTATAACATCTTTTTAAAAGTAATTTACTAGTATCTGTTAAAACGGAAAGTGTTCATGCCCATGTTCATTATTTTAATTTTTCAAAGAGTATACTATGACTAGAACTAGTAGACAAATATATGTATAAAATATTTTGAACATTATATACAATGATATACTGCAGTTTTTTTGAAGATTCGGTCCCTTTTTAATATTAGTACTTTGACACATTGGACCTGGATGCATTAAATTAGCACAACCTGAGCTTATTCATTCAACTTCCCTGATAATATTGCATTTTTATTGTATCACTTGTATCATTTGTCATCCCATTGTTCTTCGATTTGCTTGAGTGGGCACCAGTAACATCTCCATTGTGAGACTTGTTGTTACTGTTTTTGGCATATCAAGTATACCATGGTAGCTTGCCAGGCTCTGCTGTGCAGGTGAGATACTCTCAGTAGCTTTCCGGGCTCTCTGAGAGGGGCAGAGGAATCGAACCTGGGTTGGCTGCATGCAAGGCAAATGCCCTACTGCTGATTTATACCACTAACAATTAATTTGCCATTGTTGTTACGTCTCTTTTAAAAATACACAGTTTAGGGGCTGGAGTGATAGCATAGCGGGTAGGGCGTTTGCCTTGCACGCGGCCGACCCGGGTTCAAATCCCAGCATCCCATATGGTCCCCTGAGCACCGCCGGGGGTGATTCCTGAGTGCAGAGCCAGGAGTAACCCCTGTGCATCGCCAGGTGTGACCCAAAAACCAAAAAAAAAAAAAAAAATACACAGTTTACTCTTCATAAAGGAGAAAAGGGTCATTTACATTATGAATCATATATAATTTTTTACCTTGCCCTTTTAGTTAATCTTCTCTGTAAGGGTAGATGAGGAAAAATTTTCAAAGTATATAACAATAGTCTACCTATTATTTTTATAACTGTGACAAAATTTGTTTAATTTTCTGTGTTTTTGTACATAAGGTCTAGTCTCAGTCTTTGAACGTTATAAACAGTCCTTCAGATAATGTCTTGCCACATTATAAATCGTTGTCAGATTTCATGTTTCCTTAAAGTAAATTCCAGAAATGAAATTACTGGCTCCAAGGTAATGGTACTTTTATCCGAGAAATAGTGTGTGGTTCCTTCGAGTTTGAGTGAGAGTTTAGCTGGATAAAGTATTCTTGGTGAGGCGTTCATTTCGTTGAGTTTTTTCACTATGTCCCACCATTGTCTTCGGGCTCAGAGGGTTTCCTCTGACAGGTCTGCTGTAAATCTGAGGGGTGCTCCTTTGTATGTGATTTCCTTCTTTGACCTTGCTGCTTGTAGAATTGTGTCTCTATCCACAGCATCTGACATTCTGACTATGATATGCCTTGGAGTCTTTTTATTTGGGTCTCTTTTTGCTGGTACTCTTCGGACTCCTTGTATCTGGATGCCTGCCTTCTCTAACTCTGTGAATTTCTTAGTAATGATGTCTTTGACTGTGTTTTTTTCATTGGGGTTACTTCCCTGTGGTTCTGGTACTCCAATGATTCTTATGTTGTTCCTCTTGAAGTTATTCTCGAGGGCTCTGATTCGCTCTATAGCCATTTTGAGGTCTTTCGCCATTATTTGTTGTTGTCTGTAAGCTTTCTGCAGCTCATCCTCTAGGTCGCTGATTCTGTCTTCGGCTGTAGTCATTCTACTGTTGAGGGCATCTAGTGAGATTTTTAAATCATCTACCGATTCCTTTATTTGTGTGACTTCCGTTCGTAGGTTTGAAATTTCTGCTCTCATTTCTTCCTGCATTTTTTTTTGTAGATCGTTCCAGTGACTCATTCATCTCCTCCCTTAATTTATTGGACGTCTGTTCCATAGTTGCTTGGAGTAGGTCGATTCTCCTCCAAATTTCCTCTCTGAATTGTTTATCTGAGAGGTCGTAGATGTGGGTAGCCCCTTTTGAGGTTTCTGGTATCTTTTCTTATCCCTCTCGTCATGGAGGGGATTTTCGCTGCTTCTTCATATTGTTATGGAAGTATAGAATTGGAACTTTGTAGTTTATTCCTACTCCCTCTTGCTGAGAGAAGGAGGGGCTCTGGTTGTGCTATTGATGATGGCAGCTTTGTTCCTATTCTAGAGGTCTTCCTTATCTCAGGCGTTTCTTCCTGATTGATGTGGGGTCTTTAATGAAGACTTAAGGCTAAGTTCTCTTTACAAAGGTTTTGCTAAGCTTCTCTCATTCACTGATAATTTTTCTAAAGTTGAAGTAAGCTAATGGGCTAGTTCGCATAAGTGATTGAGATGGGTTAAAACGATTTTCAAAGCAAGAAGACTATACCTAATGTGCTAAGGTAGGAAATAATAACCGTTAGCGGCCGCCGCTCGGGCAGGAGGCCATGCCCCTTTTAGGCCACGCCCCCTGAGATACAGGCCACGCCCCAATTTCTTCCTTGCAGGGGCTCGTGGGATGTGGGGCAGCCCATGGGAACCAGGGAGCACCCGGGAGGTGTGGCTGGGAGTGACCTGAATACCTGCAAAACAGCCAGGTTGGACGGAGCCGGACAGGAAGGCTGGGGCGGTGGGACTTGGAAAGGGGCAGCGGCCAAGGTAATGGTACTTTTTTACAGACCTTGGTAGATACTTCCAGTAATATCAGTTTCTTTATTGCCTAGTAATGTGTGAGTATGATGAACAACATTGTTTTTGGGGGTCTCCTGAGTGGTGCTCAGGAGTAATTGAGTGCTTGGGTAATTGAGAAGATGGTTCAGGGTGAGGGCCTAAGGATGTGATGCTAATTGGGAACTGCAGTGCCAGGGATGCCCCAACATCCCAGCTTTGCAGGGCTTTTCCAGGCCACACCCAGTGGTGCTCAAGGGCCTCCAAGACTACAGCCAGAGATAGTTTAGGGACCTCATGGGGGTTTGACCAGGCATCAGTCCTGACTCCTACATGTGCCAGCCAGTGGCCTCCTCTCTGTACTATCTCTCATGCCCTATATTCAGTATCTTATGCTAGGAAAATGGTACGAAAATGTTGTTTTATTCTTCTACTCATGTGGCTATTGATAGTGGATGTCAGCATCTAATTTATGCCTAGGATCAGTGTTTCACCAAAAGAAAGAGCAGATGTCCAATAAATATGTGAAAACAGTGAACTTCACTAGTTATTAATAAAATACAAAGTAAAATAATATGCTCTTTGAATGTCGATTTAAGAAAAATGATAATAACTATTTTAAAAAAGGAATGGGGGAAGTGCTAGTATAAGTCTACAAATACTGAAGAGCAATATGACAGTGAATAGAGTGTTTGCATACCAGGTTCAGTTCCTGGCATCCCATATTGTCATTGTCCCCTGAGCTCTGCCAGGAGTAATTACTGAGTTTAGAACCAGGAGTAACCCCTGAGCATTGCCGATGTGGCCCAAAACCCAAAAATTAAAGGAAAAAAAACAATATGACAGTGTTTATGTAAAACTTTAAAATTGTGTATGTTGGTGCTGGAGCAATAGCACAGCGGGTAGGGTGTTTGCCTTGCACACAGTCAACCCGGGTTCAATTCCCAGCATCCCATATGGTCCCCTGAGCACCGCCAGGAGTGATTCCTGAGTGCATGAGCCAGGAGTAACCCCTGTGCATCACCAGGTGTGACCCAAAAAGCAAAAAAAATAAAATAAAATTGTGTATGTTGTATAGAAACTTGATTCTTAAAAGAAATTTTGTTTTGTTTAGTTTTAGGGCCTCACCCAGCAGCGCTCTGGGCTTACTCCTGGCTCTGCTCTCAGGAGTTTCCTGGCAGTGCTCAGGGCACCACATGGGATGTTGGGGGCTGAACCAGGGCAACCATGTGTACTATCTTTCCAGCCCTGAGAGAAAGTTTTTTTCAATTGGTCAGGATTTGCACTCCCAGCGCCTCACACACAGAAGACATCTGAGAACACATCCTAAAGGGCCAGGGAGATCACTCGAGAGTGGGTAGCTCAAACAGGGGTAGGCCTAGAAATCATTCCCTAGCAGCTCATGTGCCCCAGCATCTAAGAGCACTTCTAAAAGTGTCAAGAAAATGACTCGAGGGATGGGTAGCTCCAGGCATGTAGCCAGGAGGGCCAATATGTGTTCCCCAGCACCGCATGCCCCTCCCTCCAGCATCTTGGAGTATAACCCGGGTGCACCCACACCTAAAATTACTGTGAGGTGTGGCCCTGGTGGCCACCACACTGCTGGCTCTAGTGCAAACTCTCAGGCTCGTAGTGGCCCCAGGTCACTGAGGACTGCTGAAGAGGCCTCTATTAAAAAAACTTTTTAAGTGTCAAGAGATATTTTAAGTGTACCTAGAAGGTTGTTTATCCCCGTTTCATAATAATGAAAACTGGGAATAATCTAATAGTCTTCCAACAGTAGAATTTCGATACAATAGCTAATGACACTTCCCAGGAATGGAATACTTCACAGACATTCAAGGAAAGGTACAGAGCGCATCAGGCATGTTGAACTGCTTTTGTGATCATATAAGTGAGTCTTTAAGCCAGGTCACTGGCTAGTTTTCAGCTTTAAAAAATCAAAAAGAGCAAAATTAAAGTCATTTGTGAGTTTACTTCAGGAAACTTTTTTTTTTTTTTTGCTTTAGCATAAAGTGTTTTTCTACTTATGGTTATGGTAAAAAATATTAGAAAAAATGCTAGTATAAATATTTCATTTAAAATTAGTTTAAACTATCCTATAAATAAAATCAAGGAAATGTCATATATGTTAGAAGAGCAGAATATAAACAGCAAGATTCTATTTTCATATGGATGTAATATTCATATGTTGATAAACACAAAGGTGTCAATTTCTTTTTTTTTTCTTTTTTGGTCACACCCGGAGATGCTCAGGGGTTACTCCTGGCTCTGCACTCAGAAATTACTCCTGGCGATGCTCGGGGGACCATAGGGGATGCTGATAATCAAACCCGGGTCGGCCGCATGCAAGGCAAACAAACGTGCTACCCGCTGTACTATCACTCCAGCCCCATGGTGTCAAAATTCTTTACAAAATAATAGAAGGGGCTGGAGCAACAGCACAGTGGGTAGGGTGTTTGCCTTGCATGCAACTGCCCCAGGTTCAATTCCCACCATTGTCCCCTGAGTACCACCAGGAGTAATTCCTGAGTTGCTGAGCCAGGAGTAACCCCTGGGCATTGCCGAGTGTGACCCAAAAAAAGTAATAATAATAATAATAATAATAGTAATAATAATAATAATAATAATAGCAATGATTGTATCTGTATGTGGGTTTGGGCATAGTATTTTAAAATTATGAAATGATTTCATTTTAGCATTTACCCAAATTTAAAAAAATTCATTAATTATCACTAGTGACTCATATATTAATCACTTGTGTAAACCTATAAGAAACAGCACCAGAACCTGTAATAATAAATGGATATAGGGCATACAGAAATAATACTCTTACTTAGGAAATATATGTTGACAGTAAAAATGGACATATGTAAAGTTTATCTTCTAATTTTCTTGTTTATATTATATAGAGAAGGACAAGCCATTATTTTTGTCATTGATAGTAGTGATAGATTAAGAATGGTTGTGGCCAAAGAAGAACTTGATACTCTTCTGAATCACCCAGGTATGTGTGTGATCTTTCATTCCATGGCATCTCTACTTTCAGGCCCTTGTTGTTATTGTTGTCGTTGTTGTTGTTTCAAAGTGTTGATCTCACTATATAACTAGCTTTTATTTAATTGTTTTATTTAAAAATACTAGTTATGAAAAAATGTATAAAATTACAAATGTGAAGGGTTTTTTTACCTTCAAAACTTTGACATTTTAAACTTCTCTCTCCTTTATTTGCCCCCAAGATATATGGTTTAAACATACAATTGAGATTAAACGTACAGTTTACAAATATGCTTGTGTAATTTATTCTCCTTGTCAAAAAACAGCACTTTTCACTGCCCCAGAAAGAATTCCGCTTTGTCCAATACAGTGTTTCTTAAAGTGGGTGGAATTGCACCATTCCAGAGGGGAGTTGCCTTTTAGGAGGCACTTTTCTGACTGTTCACATAAAGAAGATGGTTTTTCAGGGCGGGGTGCCAAGGGACTTTTATTTTCTGATAAGGGGAAAATAGGTCAAGTAAGTTTGGGAACCTTTGAGATGCCAACTTTCTCACTTTCTAATGTTCACAGTATGTGTTGTAAACATCAAATAGTTGTGCTTGCTTTATTATACATTCTGATGTTCTCAGCTCCAGGATAAATTCTAGTTATACTAAATATTTCAATAGAAAAGTTACACCAGTGATTTTCAACTGCTAGTTGTATGAACTGGTGCTCGCCTTTTGGCAGACCGAAATGATTGAAAACCACTGGGGCTTATTAACTGCTGTGACTGGTTCAGTCCACAGATGAAAAGAGCTGGAAAACCACTGATTATTATCATAGCAATAGCAAAACTTACTGGGAATTTAAAAACATTCATGGGGGAGGGAGGAATAAAACCTTTCTAACTCTTAACAGCAACAACAACAAATTTTAAAAGAAATGATTGACAGATGCGACTGCCTAAGAGTTTGTGTTTGGAAATAAACCCAGAGCAGGCAAGCAGGAACAAGTACTTACAGTCCACATCTCAGCTACAGGTCTTACTTCCTCCTTAATATGTTCCTGCAGTTGAACAGGGGCTGGAATAGAACTCAGGAGAGCAATGTGTGGCTCGTTGCTCCCCCACCGGCACCACAAGAAATCTGAAGCCTGGAAACCAGCACTTCCAAGATGTGGCCCTCCAGGCCCCCAGCACCACTAAACTAAGCCCCACAGGACTAGCCTAAATGTTGTCAAACCAGAGTCCCCAACTACATATCAAAAGAAGTGGCCCCAGACCCCTGACTGCAGCTGGGTGTAAAATCCCTATTTAAAAATGAACAACTTGGTAGGAAAATGGGGAGTGGAAATGACGCAGTAGTTTATTTTAAAAAGGAGATGAAAATGCTTTTTTGAGTTCATGAAGTTTGGCCTTCCTTTTCTACCTGTCACCTAACACACAGGTCCCCAAGTTTATTTTCAGTCTACCCTGGAAGTCTTCCATCTGTAAAAACAGAAAACAGACCCCAGGCACCTGGAACTATCCCCACCCCTCTGGATTGTTCCTGCAGGGGCGAGAGACCGTTTCACCCACTTTGGGGAAAGATTAAAAACCGAGCATGTAGGAAAGATAAACCATCATATGATGCTCTTTTGGCAAGGGCAGGGGTAGAAAAAACTCATTTGTGCACAATTATTGAAGTGTGAAAATTGGTCCAGTTTTTCAGGGAAGCAGTTTGGCAGTCACTTTCTATGAGAATAGCAATTTCCGTATCTGTTGACCCAGCAAATCCACTTCTCAGGTTTATATGTACTGACCATGTATACAATTTCTTATACGTAAGCTGTTTATGTATTACAGCATGGTCAGCAGCACATATATCTTAGCTAGTACTCGTTAAATAATGGTGTTCACTGTTAAAATACTACTCCACAGCTATTGAAATAATGATGAAAACAACTTGGAGTTATGGTGTAGGACTCTTTCTGAAACATAAAATATAAGTAAAAACCAATACTTGTGTATGGAACAATGATGTGTTGTTGTTATTCATTGTTGTCTGTTTGTTTGGCCACATCTGGCAGTATTCAGGGCTTCTGGTGGGGTTTGAGGGACCATGTGGGGTTCCAGTGATCAGATCCGCTTCTGCTGGATGCAAGGCAAGACCTCTGCCTGCTGTACTATTGCTCTGGGCTGTGTATTTGTTGTTTTTGAAGCTTTGTAAAAAATTGTCTTTAAAAATGACAAATAGGGGCCGGAGCGATAGCACAGCGGGTAGGGCGTTTGCCTTGCACGAGGCCGACCCGGGTTCGATCCCCGGCATCCCATATGGTCCCCCAAGCACCGCCAGGAGTAATTCCTGAGTGCAAAGCCAGGAGTAACCCCTGAGCATCGCTGGGTGTGACCCGAAAAGCAAAAAAAAAAAAAAAAAATGACAAATAGAAAGGAGAGAAAGAGAAAAAAGGAATGCCCTGCCAAAAGAGATGGGGTGGGGGTGGTGGGTGTGATACCGTGATACCGGGACCATTGGTGGTGGAGAATGGGCGCTGGTGGAGGGATGGGTACTCAATCATTGTATAACTGAAACGCAAACATGAAAGTTTGTAAGTCTACAACTGTAACACATGGTATTTCACTAATAAAATATTTTTTTTTAATGACAAATAGATACTATACATTGGCAGATGCTGGACGAAAGGTGGTAAAGAGATCGTTTTACTATATACCATTTGTGTTTTCTGAATTTTGAACTATTCAAATGTATTAACAAATTCAAAACTGAAAAATTTTCCAAAACTGTCACAAGGCAAAAATAGCTTGTTAAACTGTCTAGCTTTATTATTGACAATACTGGGACTGAAACCTATAGGCAAAATCCATTTAATTTTCCTTGTACTTTAGTTTGCAATTTATCTCCTTTCTATTGATAGTACAAAGAAGACAGAAAATATTCTACCATTTCATTGCTGCTGCTTAAAACTTTCGTAGTGAGGCCTCCGCCAGTTTTTATTTTAAGCTGAGAGTAGTTATGGTTGGAAACAATTTTTTTAAATTCTCTTCCTCTTCAAATATATTCTCGACAGCATATCCTTAAATATAGAGGAATGTGTGATAATAAAAAGATTAGAAAATAATTTTGGTGGATTTCAATTTTAAAATCTTGAAGAGTGATGATACTTTTATTTTCCCTTTCAGATATTAAGCACCGCCGAATACCAATATTATTCTTTGCAAACAAAATGGATCTAAGAGATGCAATGACATCTGTAAAAGTGTCTCAGTTGCTTTGTTTAGAGAACATCAAAGATAAACCATGGCATATTTGGTAAAGCTTCTTCTTCACTTTTCATTATATTTGAAAACAAATCTTTGAACTCTAGGTTTTTTTTTATTATAAGCTCACTTTGTAATCTAATATCCTATATTACATGACAAAATGTAACTAAAAGCTTCTTGTTCTGTAGAATTGTGACATTGCAGTATTCACAGATCTGTTAGAACTTTTCCAAATCTTTTTGGTATGGAGAAAAAACAATGTAAATGAATCTTTAAGAAAATAACTTCCAGGGCTGGAGCAATGGCACAGCGGGTAGGGCGTTTGTCTTGCACACAGCCAACCCGGGTTCAATTCCCAGCATCCCATATGGTCCCCTGACCACCGCCAGGAGTAATTCCTGAGTGCAGAGCCAGGAGTAGCCCCTGTGAATTGCCAGGTGTGACCCAAAAAGCAAAAAAAAAAGAAAAGAAAAGAACTTTGAGATTAGGAAGATGGCTTCAAGGCCTGGAGGACAGCCTGACATTCAGGAGGCTCCAAGTTCAACCCCTAGACACCACAGAGCGTTCCTGAGCAATTTCAGGATTAGACCTGGTTCTACATCCTGCTCTTCCCTTTCCACCCTCCAGCTCCCCAAAGCAACAGTAGTGGCTACTCCGTTTCAATTACATCATATCAAATCATCCACCCACAATCCTTTCTTCAGGAGAAAGGCCTCTCCTGATAACTATAGAAAAATATCACTTTATCTCACAGCCAGTTGCCCCTCCCTCTTACTGTGCTTTATTTTTCGATTGCCATGTAGACTCTCTTATTGTTCTATATAGTCTGTTTTCCTGACCTAGAGCATATTTGTATTGTGAGAGCTGGGATTGGTTTTGTTACTCTGAAAACCTCTGGGATAGTAAGAGTGCCCGGTACTTAAATGGTATACAGTATTTACTTAGATAAATACATATAAATGAAAATATTAATCTACTTGGACGCATTAATATGGTTGACTCTTAAATAATTTGGGATTATTAAACATTATTTGGAAAAGGTGCTTACTAATATATTTAATTCCAGTGTACATTTATACCAAATTATTTCAACAAAGATGATCGAAGTGTTATATTACATATTATTATAAGCTCCTTTCTACCTTCCCACCCTCATTGCTATAAGATGCTTCTAGTTTTCCTTTATAAAGAAGGTAAAGGAGTCTCTGGTGGGCCAGGTTGTTCCTCAGGGCCCGCTCTGTATGTAGAGACCTAGCACCTTATGTGTTCTCCAGGCACCAGGAATCCACCTGAGCAGAGCTGGCTATGACCTCTCCCCTTCCAAATGAAAGTGGGTGGGATGCTGTTGTATATTTTTACTGTTTTTTACATATATAAGGAAAATACCAAATATTTCTGTCAGACTTGTGTATAATTTTGACTTCTCTTTATTTCAAACTGAACATATCTAAGTTGTAATTCATGTTTCGTTTCTCCATTTTATTTACTTTTATGACAGATTTTTAAGGCATGTTACCAGTTTTTAAAAAACCCATATTTATTCTTTCTAGTTTGACAGATACAAGCTAATGCTTAGAGTTACAAAGATTTAAAAATAAATGTATATAGGGGTGAGAGAGATTGTACAGTAGCCAAGATGCTTGCCTTGCGTATGACCAACCCTGGTTGGATCATCCCTGATACCCCAAATGGTCCCTCCCTCCACATACACACACATACACACACACACTCACACACACACACAGAGTCACACACACACCAGAGTGATACCTGAGCACAGAGCCAGAAGTAAGCCCTGAGCACTGCCAAAAACCAATAAGAATAAAATATCTTTCTTGAAAAGTACAGTCGTGAAAATCAAAGAAAAATTTTATGGTTCCTTTAAACCATTGTACTAAGCATATAGACTTCTGATTTTCAGGGTCTTATTGTAGTATTTTTTTCCTGTATGTTCTCTGATTGGACTGGAGCGATAGCACAGCGGGTAGGGTGTTTGCCTTGCACATGGCCAACCCAGGTTCGATTCCCCTGTCCCTCTCAGAGAGCCCAGTAAGCTACCGAGAGTATCCCACCCACACGGCAAGTCCTGGTAGGCTACCTGTGGCTTACTCGATATGTCAGAAACAGTAACAAGAATTCTCACAATGGAGATGTTACTGGTGCCCGCTTGAGCAAATTGATGAACAACAGGATGACAGTGCTGCAGTGCTATGTTCTGATTAGACCTTTAATGAAATATATCAATATGTGTATATATATATATGTGTGTGTGTATAGATAAGTAAATAGCATAACTGTATATGTATATATATGTACCTCCCACACTATCTTTTGAGGGAGATAGATAATGATTTTGATGCATACATGTTTAAACTGTCAGCAGGGAGGATGAAGAAAAATAAAATAGGACCAGAGAGACAATACAGCAAACAAGATTGCAGGCACTGCATGCAGGACGCCCTGGTTCAGACGCCTGGCACCCTGTGGCCCCCTCAGCCCTATTAAGAGCACACCCTGGGCACAGAGCTCCAGATAGTCCCTGAGTACTGTGGATACGGGAAGGAAGAGAGTAAGGGAAGGAAGGGGAAAGGAGGGAGGAAGAAATAGTTTACTCAATTTGTGAAATAAAATTAATGTTAATGATAGAGAAGCCAGGCAGTGAAAGGACTTTTGGATAAAAGTCTGTCTGGTATGGACCAGAGGAGCTAGTAAGAGAGTTCAGCTCCTGGTCTTGCACACTGCAGACTCGGCTGCAGTCCCTGGCATCACTTGCCCAGCCAGCTGCTCCTCCAGCGCTATTGGGAACGACCGCGGAGCACAGTGTGTGAGGGGTGTTCCGGGCTACTGAAGCAGGGATCTCTAGTGGAGAATTATAAGTGATGAGGCTCCTGAGAAATAACCAGGGGTATTTCACACAGGGCCTCGGAGGCTTTGTTGAAGAATTTGGTCTGGAGGCCTCGCACACTCACTGCTGTTCCATGCTTCCTCCTTACTCTTGGCTGTTCTTAGGAATCATGGGCGATGCTTGGGGTCAGCTGTGTGCCAGGCAAGAGCTGTATCTCCTATGTGCTCTCTCCAGTCCCTGGTAAAAACTGACTTTTATTGTAGGTACTGGTCTGATGGTTTACTTGAGAGGAGAGGTATAATTCAAACATCTGTGAATTTTTGGGAAAATGATGCTAGGTTTGTTTTGTTTTGTTTTTTTGAATCACCATGTGGAAAATAACAATGCTTTCAGGCTTAATTTTCAGTTATACAATGCTGAAACAACCATCCCTTCACCAGTTTACATATTCCATCACCCAAAAAACTCCGGTATACCTGCCATCCCCTACCCCCCCCCCCCTGCCTGTGTAACTGATAGATTTCACTTTACTTTCTCTTTGCTTTGGTTACATTCAATATTTGGTTACATTCAACAAAAAACTCACTATTATTGTTAGGAGTTCCCCACTAGAGTTAGACCTGCTGTGAAGAGATACGAGATTTGGATTTCTGTATTTTAGCAATTAAATCCAGGGAAATTTCTTCCAGAAATTGGATCATTGCAAGCTTGTAACTCTCATCTGTAGACCTCATAATATGGCGGTCACCACGCCCTTCCCCCCCACAGGCAAGGAAAGAGAGAGAGAGACAGAGAGACAGAGAGAAACAGAAACCTTTCCCCTCCTGGGCAGGCATGGGGCCTCGGCTTAGTTCTCAGTCTGGAGACATTCTGCAGGGAGCTGCCAATATCAAAAGTAGTTTAGCTGGCCTCTGGAATCATGCTCGTGCAGCTGCGGTGGGGCCGCACACGTGCAGCTCCTGGGATCACATCTCGGCAGAGAGCAGATGCTAGGTTTTTAATAGGATAATTTTCCTTTATTTTTTAATGGATAATTTTTCTCAAATGGGAGGAGTTTCATCATTCTATTACATAGGACTTTTGATAGATGATAAAATCAGTATAGTGGGGCTGGAACAATAGCACAGCAGGTAGGGCATTTGCCTTGCACGCAGCCGGCCTGGGTTCGATTCCCAGCATCCCATAGTCCCCTGAGCACTGCCATGGGTAATTCCTGAGTGCAGAGCCAGGAGTAACCCCTGAGCATCTCCGGGTGTGACCCCCTGAAAAAAAGCAAAAAAAAAATATATATTAGTATAGTGATCTTTTTTTTTTTTTTCCTTTTTGCTTAGGGGCCTGAGGGCCCCCTCCTGGTGATTGGTGATACTTTGTTCCGAGCTGGACCTTGGTATCAGGAGTATCCAGGGCCACTGGAGCACTCACTCACTGGAGGTCTCTAGGGCAACACTTGGCGTTTCTGTTTTGCTGTTTCTATGAATAATCATGATTTGCTTCAAATAATTGTGTATCTCTTGATCTTTGTTTTTGTCTTTAAAAGCATTATAATTCGTAGTCTTAGTCTAATGGAAAATTCCTTAGAAGTAATTTGTTTTGATTAGTCGTCTTAACTCTTTTAGGTGACTTAGTACATTCAGGACTTGGGGAGTTCAGTTTGGGAACTCAGCAGTGCTCATGGGCCGCTCCTGGCTCTGTGCTCAGGAGTGACCTCGACTGTGCTCTGAGAACCACATGCAATGCCAGGTACCAAATTAGGGTTGGCAGAACACAAGATAAATGCCCTCTCTCCTACATTATCTCTAAAGCCCTGACTTAGTACATTTTCCAATCATGCCTCTGCATAATAGAAAAGGAACCCGGACCTTTCAGAAAATACAATAATTTATATTCATAGCCATAATATGATTACATTTTGACAGGCAATAAGTAGGTAACATTTTATGAGAAACTCAGTCTGCATCTTTGAAAAAAGATGGTTCAAACACACAGAGTCCTCAATAAATTATTATTTTAATTATTTTAATCCTAGTCAATTATAAAATATGCCTGATATTTTTATTTACTTTTCTAAGACTGGAAAGATAATAATATAGCCTGGTTTAGGTATTTATGTATAAACATATGTATGAATACACAGACACAGACACACATATATATACACTTCAATATGTAATTCTCACAGTTAGTGTATATAAACTCAGTGATAATATTCCCCCTGAAGAAGGTTTCTGGCATTGATAAGTAGAAAACTACGATTGAAATCTACTGAAATTTTTTTATTCTGATGTTTTAGTAAGGTTATAGTAATATGATACTCCTGTAGATATCTACTTCCTTTATAAAGTTGCATTATCCTCTGGCTAACTTAAAATCTAAGTCACGCATTTCCAGTAAATGCTATTGAGTTGTTAAGAGTTGGACAGAATAGGTTAGACTCTAGTAAACTTTTCCACCACAGTACAGATTATTCAGTACATGTTTTCTTAAAGACAAGTTAAATAACATTTCTTGAACAATAATATTTATTGCTATACTTTTCCAAATATCTTATAAAATTATCAATAATTTTGCCATGTCTTCTGAGCACTCAAACTTTGATTTCCTATTTACTTTCAGTGCTTGACCAGTTTCACTCAGAAGTATCTTGCTAGAATATGTTAAATTGCCTTATGGCAATGCTAGTGGTTAGCCCTTATAATAATATGATCAATGAAACTGTATTTCGTATGGTTTATATTTCAGTGCCAGTGATGCCTTAAAAGGAGAAGGATTGCAAGAAGGTGTAGACTGGCTTCAAGGTACATCACAAAATACTGTGCATCTTCAGCCGTAATTTCCTTTCCACTCATATTTTTGTTTCCTTTTTACATTTTTATTTTTATTATATCATTGCCTTTTTCCTTTTGTTTGCATTTCTTTCTGCTCACAGAAAAAACAATGCAGTAAGTATCTATGTTTATTTCTGTTATGTTTTTCTAAAGGGTTTTTCTGTGCACCATTACAGTTAACATCCATATACAACTTTAGAAGGTATTTTTAATTTATGGCCACAGACTTCTATCAGCTCTAGAAATAGAAGCACGGTTGTCATTTGTGACACATTTTAGACCTTATTGTCATTAACAAAAAAAGTGGAGTTTTTTGCTTGTTTTCTTCTGTCATACCCAGGTGTGCTTGGGAATTTCTCCTGGCTCTGTGCTTAGGGATCACTTCTGGTCACTTGGGAGACCATCTGGAGTGCCTGGGGTCGAACCCTGGTTAGCCACATGTAAGGCGAATTCCCTACTCACTGTATTATTATTCCAGCCCTGAGGGAAAAATGTTTTAATGACACATATCTCTAAAGATATGCTTTACATCATATATTGCTTCAATTTTTTTTTTTGGACCCCTATTAGGGTATCCCAGATCATAGGACGGTCAGGATCCTTTGGGTATATACAACACCACCAAGAATTAAACTCAGGGACACATGTTTGCCCTGAGTACTTCCTAAGCCGTTGATCTGTCTTCTGGCCCATTTTTCCTTGGAGACCCCTAACAATTGAGCTGTTGGGCTAGACTCAGCGCTTGTACTCAGTACCAGGCAAGTGCTTTAAGGCCTAGCTTCCAATACTTGTGGTTATGATGGTCACATACTGAATATGAAGGAAAGTTTGACAACAACAAATGGTTCCTGAACTCACAGTGATCAAAAATTAAATAATTCCATAACAAATCTAACATGTATCTGACTGTGCTGGCCCATGTTGCATTTCTTGCACTAAAAGGGATTGTGATGGCTAGAGAGATAGTACAATGGGCAAGACACAAGCTAATTGCCTTGCATGTAGCTGACCCAGATTCAATCCCCAGCACCCACTTGGAGTGATCTCTGAGTGCAGAGCCAGAAGAAAGCCCTGAGTACTACAGGTGTGGCCCAAAAAAAACAAAAAATAAGAGACTGAAAGTGGAAAATGTTTTAGAAGCCTTTAAGCCACTGAGCCATATTTGCTGGGCCCTGTGGTCCCCATTCTTACATACTGTTTATACAACTTTAATACTCATCTAGTATAAATTCTACTATTGATTTTTTTACTTGCAGTTCTGTTGTTAGTCACTTAAGAGCTATCATAAGTTGATACTATATTGCTCTAATAGGAGATAAGATATATCTTCTGCCCCAAGCACATTCCTGAGCACAGAGCCAGGAGTAAGTCTTAAGCACTGCCAAGTGTGCTTCCCCTCCCATGCCCACCCCACAAAAAAGAAAGCACAGACAGTGATCCAAAAGAGCAATAGATGTGATTGAAACTGAGTTCCCCTGGCCTTTCTAATTCGATCGAGCATCCGAGTGTCAGGTCAAAATATTTCTAGTTGTGAGTAGAACAACTAAGGTTCATTTCAGTAGGAATCTCCCATCCCTGAACAAAGAACAGTAGAATATTTAAATTCTAGTCATAATTATGTGGCCATAAATTGTTATTTCTTCTATACTTAACCTTGTAATGCCAGTTATGTCTGATTTTTTTTCCCTCTTATGCATGCTGGCAATAATACAAGGGATAGCATTTGTTGTGGTGGATCTATCAGTAGCCTACTTGCCTATAGATAAGGAGATTAACTATTACTCTTATTGAAACTATTGAACATAAATGTAGTTTAACATTTGTACGAGTTATTGGTAAAATATGGCTTTTTAGTTAACAGATACATTTTTTTCTTTTTCTATATTGTATTTCTGTAGCTAGGATAGCATTTATCACTAAACCTCAAAGAACATCTTAGACATCTTTAACAATTTCAATTAAGTAAAATATAGTTGTGATTTTCTACTAAAAAAGCAGTTTTTCAGAACTGGTAGGATTTTCCTGTGAGCTAATGCAGTATTCTTTCTCATTTTTTTTACCTTTAACTCAAAAAAGATTAAATTGGTCTAAAATGAACTGGAGTCTTCTTGTTTATCATGCTATAGGTAATTTCATAGTTTGACAAGAAAAATGAGTTCTAAGTTCAGGAATTTTTCATAATTAGAGTCATAATGTTAAAAGCTGGCTAAGTTAGCAATTTTAGATAGATGGATACTTGCACACATACATCTCCTTTATGCTTAATTTTATCTGTTTTGCAAAATGGGTTTTAGTCTTTCTAAATCTAGAGTCAATTAAAATCATCAGAGTGTAAGCTACTCACTGCTATGACCAGAGGTTTAGAATGTGGTGAAAAAGTAGCCAAAATTATGCGACAAATTCCCACATAAAACAGCTTACAATAAAACATTTTTGAAGTGTGTATTTTCCAATCTTGCTTATTTTTTATAAGTGCTTACCATTTCTGTCAGTGAAAATAAAATGGGTGGAAACTCTAGTTCATTATAAAGTAATTCAAAGCACAGTACTTGCAGAAAATAGGCTGGTTGATAGTCATCTGGACCTGAAATTTATAGTTCTTGCCCCCTTTTATTTTTTTAGCCTCCTGTAACAACGATGCCACTAGGTGTCAGTAATGACTCAACATCATAGTGATACTCACCAACTTAATTGTCCACCTAATTTTTTTCTCAAACTTTTTCTTTGCATCTTACTTTTCAAGTTGTTCTTATTTATTTACTTTGTTACAAATACTTTTCTACATTTATAATTCCATATTATTTCCTCTAACCTTTGGAACAGCTCTCTGCAAGATAAGTAGTAATATCTAGTATCCCCATTTTATCTTAATATCATGAAATAGTAGTAAAAAGCACTAGGACTTTTAAGTCTCCTTAAGTCAACACAAACAGATTTAATTCATTGATAACTAAATAATTCACCTTATACTGTGAAGATAACTTTTCTCATTTAAAAAATTTTGTAACGTCCAAAATTATACCGATGATATGAAATTAAATTTAAGTACAGAGCATAGGAAAGTACTTAATGCTAAGTTGACCTCCTTATCTAAGTGATCTGTTTATAACAAAAGGAAATAAAACCATACATACTTTTAAAAGTGGTTCTGTTTGTTTTCAAATGGGTTGATGTTTCCTATATAATTTACAATTTGAAGATTCTGGTTCAATTTGTAGATATCAAGACCTATTTTTATAACAGTAAATATAGGAGATCAGTCTATACATATAACTCTTATTACCCAAAATATTTTATGTAAATTTAGCTGTTAAAGATTTTTCACATGTGAAAAATCCCCATGTGCTTATATCTGTTTATTTTGCTTCCAGGATCATGAAATTACTAACATGTTAAAGAAGGACTGTGAATTATTTTGACCTGATTTAATCCTTTGAAATTTCAAGGTTGAAAATTGAGAATTAAATATTAACTGGTACATTTTTGTGCTCTTGTGCTATTATTCCATTTTCTTTAAGGAAGATTGTCATTAATTACCTATGTATTATAGTCTCAAAAAAAGAAGAGGCTGAGGTATTTTTTTCAAATCATCAGAAACTATAGAAAAGTTATTGCCAAGGCATAAATTGTTTCCTTGTTTTAAAGCTTTAAAAAGCAGTATTTGTAAAATAAAATGTCCTTACACGACTGATGGAATGTTTATCTCATATGCACAAAAAGTTAAGACTTCAGGTTTTAATGTGAGTTTTATAAACTATACATATATGTATGTTCCAATGAAAAATTGGGAGTCTGGGAAAGTAGCTCAGTTGTAGAACACATGCTTTGCATATATGATGCCCTGGCCTTGGTCCCTTATACCACAAGGGAAAAATTGTAGTTATGCAAAAGTATTAAACACAATTATTTCTGCTCCTCAGACCTCATTAACAACAAAGGAAATTTTGCAGAAAGACATTAATCTGCAAAGGCAAAAAGAATGCAAGTGAAAATATGGAAATCAAATTTTGGAAGTTGGCTATATGATGAATGTTGAATGATTTAACAGAACTAAGAAAGCTGGAATTAAGTCTAGTGCCAGAAAAACTAGCAAGTATCCTAATAACAGATTCCTTCCATAAAATTTCCTCCATAGTTGGATGAAAATTGAAAATAAGGATCAAGTAGGACTGAAAAGAGAATGTACTTAGACATTCTTCTCCAAAATAAACGAAACTGTGATGGAGATTGCCAAAATACATCTGTTTGTGACAGTATAAAACTGAAAATGAGAAGTAACTGGATGTTTTCTAGTGAATATTATGACTCTTTTTTTCTTTTCCTATATCTCTCAGAAAACAGTGCCAGTAATTGGGCAAGAGATAGGGAGCTTTATCTTTGAGAAATCAGACCATTCTAGGAGAAAAGACATGAAGGTGTTAACATTAAAAATCTCCATAGGAAATGTCCTTCCAAGAAGAACTATGATGAAGATCACATTTGATTAGCCTCATGGACATCTTGAACGTCCATTCAGCTTTAGAGTATTCACTCAAATAAATAAGTAGATGGCAAAGGAGCACTATGCTTTTGAGGACCAAAACATTATGAACATAAAAAGTTTTAAGTGTGTTGATTGAAATAGAAAGTATTTAGGGATATCCTAGAATGATAATGAAAGATCCCTTATGGGAAATAGCTCTAAGCAAGCACAGGAAGTTTGAAAGACTCTAGGGGAAGCCTTCAAGAAACTGAAATTGATACACTGTATAATGAGCTTTGTTTATGCATGGTGGAAGTTGTAGGAATGAACAAATGAGTTAAATACATTTTTTAAAAAAATTAAGTAGACCAGGTAGATTTGTGGGTGAGGAGCCATCATTAACTCAAGGAATAATAAAATGTGGAAAGAAAAAGTAGCCAGGGAATAACACATGGCTTGGCATATTGATAATTACATTATTGTGTTAGGAGATTGGGAGAACTATAAAAATTTATGAAGATTTCTATGTGAGAGCTGAGGCTTCACAATTACATTAAAGGAACTAATAAAGACTTAATAATAAAAAGTATTATTTTGACATAAGCAATCCCTAAAAGGGAAGACCTAGTTTTCTATAAGGAAAAGAGGAGATGAAACAAAAGACTGATAATTTTAGTACAGACATTATAGAACTAAATAACTCTATGTGTTCAGATAAAAATTGAACAGAAATTTAAGAAACTATAGTCTGAAATTGTAATGTTTAAAAAAAAAAGACATGCAATGGATCCTATTGACTTCTTACAGATATGTCTTGGATTACTTTAAAAAATAGATTTTTGCCATATGGAGACTGATAACTTTTTGTTTGTTTTTTGTTATTAGATCAGATCCAGGCTGTGAAGACATGAAAAGATAGTGTTTGGAAACCTCAACAATTTTCACTCCGAGGAGTATATTTGAGGCAAACTAAATATATTTATATTTTTTAAAAGAATTTGTGCATTTAAGAATACTTTATAATCTTCTGTTTGCGTTTATGTATTCTGAAGTTTTTTTTATGAACATAGAATTTCCCATATGCTAATCTGACCATTTATTATATAAAAACTAAAATTGTCTACTGGAGATCTCCACAGACTTATCAGCTTCTTGATAAAAATCAATGTTTGATTGTAATTAGAATATTTAAGTCAAAGTTATAAAGTATCATATCATAATAATTTGTCATATATTTTATACATTTTATTTTTCAAATTGCCTTTAAACATTTAGCATCTAAGATTTTACAAGATGATTATGCTTATAAAAAGGAACTTTCAATATTTATAAAGAACTCTGGGTAAATAATATATATTAAATTTTCACATATGTGACCATCAATAAAATATTAAATGTACCAGTGTAATTTGTTTATGTCAAAAGCAGTAATGCCATTTAAATCAAATATTTATCATCTTACTGTTAGCACTTGAAAATTATCTGAGATTGTCAGGCTGAAATTATTTACCCAGTGAATATGTATTGAAATACATTTAAGCCAACAACTTCTTATCCTAAACATTATGACACAATGTAAATAAGATATATTCCTTTTAATGAGGGAGAATATGAGAACGTTTTTTATCTATTTGATATTAATTCATTAGCTGAGTGAAAATATATCTTTAGGGGTTATAAGACACAATGCTTTAATAACTTACTGTATTTCTTATTTTTTCAAAATTCCATTTTTTAATAATACTGTTAAAATAGCTTGTGTTCCATCAAATTGGCTTTTTTTCTAATCATATATACTCTGTTACATAAATGTTCTTTAGAAATGTAGATATCTCAGGAGTCCACTTTATGCCAATAGTGCTATTTTTCATAAAAGACTGCTTATAATTGTGAACTAGAATAGAAACTGTATAGAACATGATGCCAATCTTAAAATATATTGTTTATGAAGAAATTTATATTACACTACAGTCTTAAACATGAATCTGAAAATAATAATAGAAGGTAAGTAATAAACATTGTAATTACTGCAGTAGTGTCACATTTCCTAGAGATTTAACTCAATTTGAATTAGTTTTAAAACTAGAGTAAAACATCTATACACCGGTTTCTTATCTTTCAGAAATTCTTGCAGTTGTGAATTGGGTAGATTGAAAGTTAAAAAAATATTCCAGTGTCCAGCATTTTAGTTAGCTTGCCAGGCTATCATAAATTGTTCTTATGCAGACAGAGCAAGAATCAGAATCAAGGGGCCGGAGCAATAGTAGAGTGGGTAAGGCGTTTGCCTTGCATGCGGACAACCTAGATTCAATCCCCGGCATCCTCTATGGTCCTCCAGCCACCACTAGGAGTAATTCCTGAGTGCAGAGCCAGGAGTAACCCCTGAGCATCGCTGGGTGTGACCCGACAAAAGCAAAAAAAAAAAAAAAAGAATCAGAATCAACCTAGGATTTCCTCAGATATGCAAATGACCAGTGGTAAAAATACTAAATGTGACTATATGATTTAACAAAAAATGGTGTGTTGTAACTATTCTAGGAAGGTGAAGGAAGAAATGTTTAAGATCATTTCTATCCTCATCTTGCAGAGCAGAGAAATAGTATAATGGGTCAGGTGCTTGCCTCACATGCAGTCAGCCTGGGTTCAGTCCTCACCTCTGCATTTGGTTCCTCCAGCCCCACTTGGAAGGCTCTCTGAGCACAGAAAAGGAGTAAATACTGAACACAACCAGTTTTGGTCAAAGAAGAAACAGACAAAAATATCTAAAATAAAAATAGCAAGAATCCTTGCTTGCTTTTTTTTTTTTCACTTTTTTTTTTTTTTTTGTCTTGGAGCCACAACTCGTTGTTCTCAGGTCTTAGTCCTGCCTCTGCACTCAGGAATCACTCCTGGGACCATATGGCGTGCCAGGTATCAAGCCTGGACTGAATGTGTGCAAGACAAATGCTGTACCCACTGTGTTCTCTGACACCTCAATAATCATTTCTATCACTAGATGGTCATTACCTTGAGCAGGACATCACACATATGAAATTTTGTCTCTTTTAATCTTCATACTAATGCTCTGCAGTACATTCAAATGTTTATGCTTTTTATAGGGAAGGAAACAGGTTTAAAAATTATTTAGTGAAATTCACAGACCTAATAAATGGTCATAGTGAAAACCAAAACAGTCTACTTAAAATAGATAATTCAGAGAATATAATATTACAGATACTAGAAATATAGAGATCTTATGCCATAAGAGAAGCTATAAAAGAACTGAGAATTATCACAGGGAAGAGACATGGAAGGGTCAGAAATAAGGAGCTACTGTTTTCTGTTTTTGACTTGTTTTAGGGCTTTTAGTGCTATCTTGATTTTAATCTCAATATAAATCACTCAAGAAAGGTAATTTAATTATGTTAATATTAAATTAGTATGCCACAAACTACAGTAATATATGCCTAATCAAATGTTGAGAAGGAAGAGAAATACTGACTTTCCCTCTTTTCATAATCTCCAAGTGAAATTTACAGGCTATACATATTCCTACTCTCAATTGTCTTTTAAAGATTTGTGGGAATAAATTGGACCTTAGTTGTCCTAGGATGCCATATCATTTAGTAATAAGTTTTTGAAAATTTGGTTATAAATTTAGTAGTCTAGTAGTAATAATAATATAAAAGCTTTGTATAGCTTTTGCTTTGTACTTGGTACTTTCAAAGCACTTATCAATATATTTATTTCATCCTAATAACAGCTCTGTGAGGTATAAGCAATTATCTCTGTTATGTAGACACAGTGATGTAGACCAATGGTCAGCATACTGCATTCTGTTTACTTACGGCCTTAAGTATTCATAATTTTACATTTTTTAAGAGTTATGAATTTGAAAAAATAAATAAACATCAACAATGAGAAAGCAACAAATAAGCCACAGATCACATAGTCAAAAATTATTTTTATCCATCTGGCACTTCATGAAACACTCTACTGTTACAGATGATGTCATATATGATCCTGCTCAGATGATGAAAGTAAAGCAAGAAAAGTTTAAGTAACTTGCCTAAGGTCATATTACAGATAAGTGAAGAGTCCTGGGTTTATCTGCTCCCTTAACCTCTACAAGGCTTCTCAAAAACTTAAAGATTATCCCAAAATGGAATAGAACAAATTGGAATTTTTTAGATAATTTTATTAAAAACAAAGAAATGCAAGTGACTAAAATGTCAGACTCCTTTATTGCCCAATAAATTCAAAGCCACAGCCTTCCTTGTCTTTGGCAACAGCTGAGGCAGATTCTGCAACCAGCAATGAAATATTTTAAAGGAAAATCTAACAGAACAGTTTTCCCATGCATCTGGCTTGAACTTCAGATTTTCCAATGATTTTTTTTAAACACAGTTTTTTAGGGTATGATGATAGTCTTGATATGTATGTGGTAAGACATATTTAGTTTGTGAATATGCATTTTAGTGACTACAAATAAAAGTGGTATTTATGAACAGTAGAATACTACACAGCTGTAAGGAATAATGAAATCATGCAATTGGCTGCAACATTGATGGAACTGGAAGATACCGTGTTAAGTAAGCCAGAAAAAATAAAGATAAACACAGGATGCTATCACTTATATGTGGCATTGAGAGTAACTGGATGAGGAAATGCAATGGTTTAAAGGGGAATGCCTAGATCACTCTTGGTTCCAGAACAACAGAGGATGTGCGTCAAGGTCCAGTGGTAGTGTTAAGAAATGTTAAAGTTGCCAGACTCCGGTCGCCATCATGATCACAGCTGGACTCCACAGGCTCTGGACGAGCCTCATTCAGGAATGAATCTCTTGAAAAACTCAGGTACATGGGTTTTGTGACCAAAATCTCCATTGACACGGAGTTGGGAATGGGCTACCTTCCCCCATCTACCTGTTCTTCCAGGAGCCTGGCGATCACACCTATGAACTGCCCCTAGCACCATATAAGGTAATTAACTAGCCATGATCCAGAGACTCATCTTGAAAGAGGTCAACAAGCTGCAGAGATGACTCCAGACCCCACACCAGACTGAGTCTTATATCCAGAGCACCCTGAAGTGAGGCAGGTGGGCCCACCACTTGCCCAAACAACCCCAGCAACGGAAAACCTCCACACTTCAATCACCACCATGCTCAAGGCAAGATTCCACATGCTCGGGAGGAGCCTCATCCAGGAATCAATCTGTTGAAAAACTCAGTTACACAGGTGTTGTGACCAAAATCTTCAGGCTCTTGCAGAGTAGGGGATGGGCTACCTCCCCCCATTTCCTTGTTCTTCCAGGAGCCTGGTGGTTACACCCATGAACTCCCTGTGGCATCACATAAGCTCATTAAGTGGCCATGATCTAGAGACTTGTGTAAATAAATCTTGAAAGAGATCAACAAACTCCAGAGATGCTTCTGGACCCCAAAGTTACCATCCAGTTAAAAATTTAACTCCAGTTTTATCACCCCATTCAAAATTTTAGGATTCCTGGAGTGTGTGGCCATATTTGCAAACGTGCAACATCTCAAACTCTACGACACCACTGATATACCAGGAGTAGCACACCACATTGGATGGGATGTAATGTAGAAGGCAACCAATATTGATTAAGAAAACTTTAACACACAAGGCTTAATCTGTAACAATATATTTGTAATCTCATATACAAGGGCTTGATGGCTTCAGGGTGAGATACAGCAATCTTTACACGCTTCTTCTAAGGAAATCTTTTTTGATCACTTTTAGCAAATTATTCATAACAACAATATAAAAAATTATTTTGGGCCTGCTATTGGGGTGAGCATATGTGGTGGTTTGGAAAATTGGAAATAATGGTGGTGGGAAGGTGTAATGGTGGTGAAAGTGGTATTGAGGTATTGAACTTAAATCATGATGAACAACTTTTTAAAAATAAAATTAAAAAAAATTTTTAAGAAATAATTGGTAGAGCTAAATATCCAAACCACAGAGTCAATAACACTGAAATCATGAGACCCAAATTTTAATAGCCAAATTTAAGGTGCTTTTCAAGATGGCAGGCTGCGGGTGGTGAGGTAGGAGAGGGAACCTGGTAACACTGGTGGAGGGATCGGTGCTGGGACATTGTGTGTCTACAGTCTGTGAATACCCTTAAAAATCATGATGCTTTCATAAAATGTAGGGGGGAAAAGCTACACCAGGAAATAGTTTTTTAACTACAAATATTTAACGATTTGACCTTAATGTTTTTAATATTTGCCATTTGACTGGAAAGATAGAGCTAGCTTAGAAATCAATTTTATTCTCTCAGAAAAGCTTATATATTTTTAATGTGATAAATATTTAAAATGTGTTAATTTAAATATTCTTTTGTTAAAGCTTAATATGATAAATACCTAGTACGCTTAATATGATTTATATAGGTGTATTTGGATTTCATATATATATACATATATACTATATCTATATATCTACATATATACATATGTAGATCAACTCAGCATTTCTGGGAACTCTTCTATAACATTTTTCTTTTTTTTTAAATAATAGATTGTGTCTCAAATACTGTTCACTAATTTAGTGAATTTTTATAGAGTTATAAAGTATCATTTTATCAAGTTCCACATTGTAAACTCTTCATTCTTTGAATAATTTTATTTCATTTGCTGGTAGAAAAGCATACGTTAAGAAACATGTAATTTTTTTTTCTGCCAACTAATGTGCTTTTCAGATAACTCCAACAGGTATTCAGCTTTCATCACCAAACTTGTATATGTGGGAAGAAATGGTTATCAACTTAATCTGACTGAATGAGCAAGCGAGTAGTTCAAAGGGCTAGAGGTTTGCATGGTGTGTGAAAGCCTGGATTTAAATCCTGACATTGCCCCGTGAGCACACCACTGGTAGCCCACCAGGAGTAGTTTCTAAGCACTACTGGTGTTACCCTAAAACTGAAAAATAAGTAAATAGAAAATTAGGAAAATCCTAAGGATTCCCTTTTCATACTAAATGGGTAGTTGCTCCTTCAATGAATGAACCGAGTAGTATTCAAGCAGCAACTATGTTTCGGAAGCCTACAATTATATTTCCTTTTAATAGAACAGAATTACTAGCACTGCAAAGATGACCTTCTTTAGATTTAAAGAATATATAGTACTCTATATTTAACTTAATTATTTAAGCATCTACCTCATATCTTACCTTCCAAAAGCAAACTGATAAAGTACATGTACATTCTACGATCACTTTATAACAACAAAAATCTATAATGTCAAGAGTTTCTTCTTCTAAGGAAATATTAAGAGTAGTTAGTTAACTTGTGGAGTATTTTTAACCTCTTGTTTGTCCCATTTAAAATTGTTGTACGAAGTCTAACTTTTTATATAAACAGTCTTCTAATCGTCTGCAATCAGAGAAAACTAACAGTGCAACTCTAAAGGGTAAGCTCTTTATTTAAAAAATCAACAAAAAACTCGAGCCAGGCAGTTCACTCAAAGGGTTGGACTAATGACCGCATGTGTGAGACGCAGTGCTCAATCCCTGTTCCTGCCTGTCCCTCCACAATCACCCCACTCCATCCAAGCATAGGATCACCCAGCCCACACAATCAGGTGGGGTATCACTCGAAATGGCCCCTGGGTACATCCCAAATTATTCTTTGTTCTTGAAAATAGTATGTCGTGGGAGAGGCCTTCCTAACTTGGAAAATAGTAACTTCCATAAGATCACGACTTCAGATTACCTCAAAGACTCTGCAGCCTTCAATAAATAGATAGCTCTAATAGTACATTTATTCCAGCCACAAAGCTTCTTAACCTTATCTTCTGTGTCTACACTTAAAAGAACACTGAGAACTGAGCTACAGGGTGTACTGGCCCAACTCCAAGATTGGCCACTGGGGGGCGCGCACACAAGCTAAATCTGAATGAAGTGTCAAGGGTTTTTTGTTTTTCAAAGCCTAGCACTGAAAGTAGGAGTCCCATTGGCCAGTAGGAACTTTAGTCCTTTACGCAGCCACATTGAATGCCAATTAAACAAACGAACCAAAAGGAAAGTCTCCACAGACATTAAATAAGAATCCGACTCCTCCTGGAACGGATAGAGAGTATAGGAGAAAAGGCAGTTGCCTTGCACGCAGCTGATCACGGTTTGGATTCTGGCTCTTGCCTGCTGTCTGCTGGACACTGTTGGGAGTGAACACAGAGCCAAGGGTGGCTCAAAACACAGAAAAGGAAAATTAACCGGATTCCTGGAACATAATAATTCAGAATGTTCAATATCCTATCCAAAGCTTCATTATGAAATGCACAAAAGCTAGGAAAAGTGAATAAAAAAGCAGCCTTTGCCAATTCCATTGACAAACCATTGGCGTTCCCAAGGATTTTACAATGGCTGTTATAAAAAAACACTCGAAGCAAATGGGGAGATAGAAAGTAGTAGAAAAGAATTAGAATACATATGAGCACAACAAACTAGAACAAGCAGTACAAAACTATAAATACCATATTTTAATACATAAAATATATGATTAATCATTGTCACTATCATCCCATTGCTCATCGATTTGCTGGAGCAGGCACCAGTAACGTCTCCATTGTGAGTCTTGTTTGTTACTGTTTTTGGCATGTTGTATACGCTACGGGGAGCTTGCCAGGCTCTGCCATGCGGGCAACATAGTCGTAGCTTGCTGGGCTCTCTGAGAGGGGCAGAGGAATTGAACCTGGGTTGGCCACGGGCAAGACAAATACTCTACCACTGTGCTATTGATATGAATAATAGATGGCTTTAATAAATAACAGTGACAAAAGATGAATCAGTGAACTTAAAGATTAATAGAAAAAATCCATTCTGAATAATAGAAAAAATAAGTTTGAATTCAAAATAACTGAGGGACTAGAAAGTAGAGCATGTAGGGCAGGTAGCTTGCCAACCTAGGTTCAATCCCTGTCACCGTATGTGGTCCCCTAGTCTCTGTCAGGAATAAGTGATGAGCACAGAGCCAGGAGTAAGCCCAGGGCACTGTCAAGTGTGGCCCAAAATATGGGAGGAAAAAAAATTAACAGAGCCTTAAGGATCATGGAGCAAAAAGTAGATGTTCATGTTACAGGAGAAAAATAAAGAGAAGAGAGAAAAATAAAGTATTTGAAGAAATATTAGAAAGCTTCCCAAATTTGGTGAAGGGAATTGCCTATAGACTTAAGAAACACAGCATGAAAGCAGCAGAGAAAATGCACATTACCGCTAGGAAAAAAAGTGATTCAAAACACTGCTTACTTATTTCTCATTAGGAATCATCCCAGGAAGAAGTGGCACACCATTTTTAAACTATGCTATTTTTTAAAAAGCAAACAACCAATTGAGAAAAATATATGCTGCAAAAATAGCCAGAGGCAACAGCCTATGAGAACTGATCTAACTGAACTTAACACTGCAGGAACAAAAGTGGGTGGGGGGTAGAAGTGGGGAATACCAACAATGATGGAAAGAAGACTCTAGAAGACGTGGTGCTGGGATACCATATGAATAAAGTCTTATCTAACAGAACTGTAAATCACGGAGCCTCGAAGGAAAGTTTAAACTAAAACTTATTATTTTTTGGCTTGGGAGCCACTAGTAATGCTCAGGGGTTACCTTTTGCTCTGTGCTCAGGAATTACCTTTGGCAGTGCTCAGGGGAACCATATGGGATACCTAGGATTGAACCCATGCAAGGCAAATGCCTTACCTACTGTACTCTTGCTCTAGCCCCTATTTTCAAAGAAAATTGAAATGTTAAGTGAAGGTTAATGTAATTCTGTTTATATAAATAAATTACTCCAACTTTTTACATATTCCTTCAACTCTTATTCCTAAAAGTTGTCAGGCTTCTAATCCTAAAGTACTAGGCTACATTAACTTTTATGTTGCTTTAAAGAGTAAGTTTAGACTGACTTTTGCATCTAGTGTGGTAGAATAAATTCCAGATAGACCAACCCTTGTGCAGATAACAACTGTAAAGTCTGGACAGAAGAAAGGGTTTATTGTCAAAGTTTTAAGACCGAAGTCTCTTGAGAAAGAATTAAAGTAAGCATATTTTGGAGGTGAGTTAGAAGGCAACACCGGCATGGGATGAATTTCCTGTTTTGAGGCTTCACACTGAGGACAGATTACAACAAATGGCACGGGTGGCAAAACCCCTAAAGCAAACCTGCCTGGTTTTTGGCCTGAATGAAAGAAGGGTATGGGAAAATGAGAGACACTACAAAGAGGAGGGAAGCATTAGTAAGGAGGACTTCAGGGAACGGGACTCTCAGGCTGTAAATATGAACTTACCCGCCTCTGACTGGGCCTCGAACTATAAATAAACAAGGCAGACTCAAAACAGCCTTCCATTAAGGATGAAAATTGAGTGAGATTTCTACCTGATGTCTGGAGTGAGCAGTGCCAAGTCTACAATTTTTATCAACAAATTTAGGATCCCTTTAAATAAAAATAATAGAAATACTCATTAAGTTATATAGGAGAATCATAGTCTCCACCATATAATGCTTAAATATCTAAGAGGCGATCCAAAAATACTTGGTATTTGAAGAACCAGAGAACAATGACTCATTTTCAAAGAAAAAAGTGGAGGTCAAAAAAGGATGAATCAAAAGAAATGATCATAAAAGGACGTGAATGCAGCTCTGATAGGTTAAGGCGGTCAAAGAAAGTAAGCTAAGAATAAATGAAAAAAGAAAAAGAAACTAAATTCAAGAACTTAAAAATTACAGTATCTGGCATGAAAAATTACTGTTTAGTGCTGGAGACATAAAACAGGGTTAAGGTGCTTGTCTTGCATCCTATGGGCCCAGATTTGTGCCTCCCACACTGCATATGGTCCCCTCAGTCAGTACAGCCACGCTTCGCTCCTAAGCATAGTTGGGTGTAAGCCAAAAACATTTAAAAAAAAAAAAAGAGGAGAAGGAGGAGGAGGAAGAAGGAGAAATAATAATCAAACAACCGTCTCATAATTCTATGGGATAATGTCAAAGTTTTTTCATATATGTAACCAAAAGTTTCACCGACAGGTGCAGAATAAATTTTTGAATAAATAGGGACCAGAGAGATAGTGTAGGGGGTAGACACTTGTCTTGTGCACAGGGGTCACCAATTTAATACCAGGTACCACATATCAGCCCTCATACACCTTCAGTAATGATTCTGAGCAGAGTGAGGAGTAAGCCCTGAAACACCTGGGTATGACCTAAAATGAAAAAGAAAAATTACATTCAGAAATTAATATTAATATGTTAATACATTAACATTGATATGTTAACTTTAATGTATTTATATTTAATGTATAATATATGTAGATACAGGACAGGCATATTAAATTTTATGGTAACACCTGGCTGTTCTCAGTGTTTCCTCCTGGTTTTGCTCTCAGGAATCACTTCTGGCCAGTTTGAGGGACCACATGTGGCACTGCCTGGGCCGCATGCAAGGCTTGCACCTTACCAGCTGTACTGTCTCTTCAGCCCACAGTTTATATCACAGCAAATACCAAATAATTATGATGCCAAAACAAATAATTAAGAAAAATGCCAAGTATATGTGATACTGTGATTTATAATAGACATGTGGTCATTCTACTGATATATAGCTTGGCCTTTATCCCCAGTTCCTGACACATGGCTCCCCAAACACCTGGGGAATTTTCGAGGCATTGTGAGTCAAAAGATGCCTCTTGTTATGCTAATGAAATGAACTTATGTGAAACACCTGAAGATGGATACTGCCCGCTTAGAAAACCCAACAGGTATCAAGGGTGAAACTTCCAGTTCCACCCAGACGTCTCCATTGAGGGGATGAAGAGAGGAGAAGGTATGATGGAGCAACTGTCAATGCCTAATGACATTGACTAACTGTCAATCAATACAATCATGGATAAGTACTGTAGCCTCCATAGAGATGAAAAAAGCAGAGGTTCAGAGAGCTACCAGGTAGGTGAAAGATGTTATAATTTGGAGGAAATAGAACATTTGGAGAGGGCCTGGAAGCTCCCTGATATGATGTGCTATGCATTTCTTCCACCTGGCTGTCCTAAGTTTTAGCCTTTGTAATAAATCAGTCATGTTGGAGCCAAAGAAATCCCCAGCACCATCTACACTCCCTGAGGCACCACTAGGTATGACCCAAGCACCTCCCCACCACCAACAAAATAATTCCTATATAAATGGATTTCCTGAGTTCTGTGTGCACATATATCTAGCACATTGGGCTGCAAGAGAGATACTGGGACACCTCTGATTTATAGTCAGAAGCTCGGAATAACCTAGGCTTGCAGGTAGCCTGTGGCGGGACTATCATGATAATGCTACACGTGATATCTGATTCCATACTGGATTACTTTGCCATGGGACATGATGAGAGAATAGGTTAAATTTGTTTGATCTGAGGGTAAGAAGGTAGGATAGAACAACATTAATTTCTTGATACTAAAGGCCATGTTCTGGGTACTTAGGACTTCAGGAAAATGGTCACGTTTGTAAGGTAATTTAGTATACATAAAACATCAAACATCAAAGATACTTTTACAAAATGCTTTCAGATGCTGCAGGGAATAAGCAGTCCTTTGTAAGCCAGAGAAACAGCTGAATGAGCTAAGATACGGGAATCCCTTGGGCCCTTGGATATGGGAAGCCCAGGTTTGATCCCGTCCTCCAGATGGTCTCCTGAGAATACTGGGAGAGTTTCCTAAGCACAAAGTCACAAGTAGCTCCTGAGAGGTGTTAGGTGTGGCCCCCAAACAGAACAACAACAACAAATTCTTTGTGCTATTCTTGAAATTTTCCAGTTAGGGTGAAAGAATTTAAAAACAAAAATTATCTTCAGATAAAAAATGTTAGGGCTGGGAGTTAAAATAATATGAAGGCGGCCAGGGTTTGAACCCTGAACACTGTTAGGTCTTGAGCACTGAAAAGGAACATCCACCAGGCATAGAGCCAGGTATGACAATACCCCACCCTGTTCTGAAATGTAATATAGAGCAAATGGCAGAACCAGAATAGACAATGTTGGGTAATTTATTTTCAAGGAATTGTGTTGGCTAGAAAACAACAGACTGAGTATATTGATAATTGAAGGCAGTGTGGCAAATGTAATTTGGTTTATTATCACTGTATCATTGTTATCCCATTGCTCATCGATTTGCTCAAATGGGCACCAGTAACATCTCCATTATTAGACTTGTTACTGTTTTTGGCATATTGAATATGCTACGGGGAGCTTGCTAGGCTCTGCCGTGTGGTCGAGATACTCTCAGTAGCTTGCCTGGCTCTCTAAGAGGGGTGGAGGAATCGAACCTGGGTCGACCACATGCAAGGCAAATGCCCTACCGACTGTGCTATTGCTCCAGCCCTAGAGTTATTATAAGTTACATAATTCTTTAAATATGTAGGCATATTAAAAAATACACATTGCTGCCAATTTTTAGGCAAAACAAACCGACTATAGATCATAAAGATAGACCAGGTGACTTTCTGGATTTCATAGTAATAATAATATCAAAAATGACAACATTTAGAGTGATTCAAGGTAATATCTGGAAAAAAGGCGCTTTTATAGCAATGCCAAACAGCAAATTGTTAAAGTCTTGCATACACTTGATTTTAGTCCTAAATTAGATATTTGGTTAATAGTAAAACTTCTTTCAGCCAGATTTACTGGTCTAACCTGTCTCCCTTAGTAATTGGCAGTTATAAACTCAGACTATGTAGGTCACATAGGGATCAGTACAGCAGTTTCCCTACCTGCATAGTTCTCATGCCTTATTGTCATTTACCTTTTAATTATGCAATTATTTTGACAATTATTTTAAAGGATGTAGTTAAGAGTTCACTTAAAGGTTGTTTCATATCAACATACCAGAACCTTTAAATATCCTTGTATGACACAGCACTTGATGATTCACAATATAGTAGCACCTACTTACTGAAATACTTCCGCACCAAATTGAAGAAACAGATATCAATTATATGTCTATTCTTGGCCCAGTACTGTGTGTACTCCTATTAGGTCTTGATATTGCTTTATTACTGGTGTTATAATCTGTTGTAATAGGTGTTTTAGCTTGCTTCAATTTTTAGACTAATCCATGTCTCTGGAACTGTAATTTGTAAAGTCTATGACCAACTCATGCGCAGACTGCCTGAGTTATATACTTAGACACTTTCTTCCTTTCCCCATGTACAGATTCTCCACTGTTAATATTTATCCACACACTCCTATGATTTGTAAGATGTCTTAGTGCTGTTTCCTTCTCTGAAACAAAATTCTTTGAATACAGAACACAGTTTTTATTCAAATTTCTGAAAATGATGACAGGAAGTATTCAATAGTGTTTATTGAATAGGTGGAAGTCTACACAATATAGATAGGATATATTTTTGGTTCTACATTTTTATCATATTCTTCCCACGAACTTTCCCTAATCATTGTTGAAGTTGTTAAAACTAAAGGAACAGATATTCAGACAAAACTTGAGATTCTATCTAGATCTTTACTTTACAAATTTCTATATTACTGCTTTGATTTTTTTATGAAATGTAGGCTAATTAATAGACTTTTCAGTTAATATGTGAAAAAATGTTAAAGCTATCTTTGTGACCTACTGAGAAATAATTTTACCAATAGCTAGTTGCTAAAACTATTTAAACTTATATTTTTTCTAATTATATTACTTTATTAGATACAGAAACCTAGTATTATACCTACAAAATAGCCTTAAGTGCTGGGAAGAATTGAAATGAAAATGGAAGACTTAAAAAGAATAAGATGGGTCTGGAGCAGTAGCACAGTGGTAGGGTGTTTGCCTTGCACGTGGCCGACCTGGGTTCGATTCCCAGCATCCCATATTGTCCCCTGAGCACCGCCAGGAGTAATTCCTAAGTGCATGAGCCAGGAGTAATCCCTGTGCATTGCCAGGTGTGACCCTAAAAGCAAAAAAAAAAAAAAAAAAAAAAGAATAAGATAATTTCCATTAGCCTTAGGTGACATGTGCTTGGTATTCTGGTATTTTATTTATAGAAACCTATTCTATACTTTGGTATGTTTACCATTTGATCAGGTTCATAGTTGGTCAGGTAAAGTGGAGCTCCTTTTGAAACAGATGGGAATGCATCCTCATTTTAATTATATAACATTAATACAAACTGTAAGTTTATGAAAACAATTATTTCATTTATTATCTTCTATAGTTGATAACATTATCTGGCTACTTTTGGGTGGTCATACTTATGTGGGAAGTACACTGTATGGCTCCAAAAAGCCCTTATTTAAGAAGTTAAAAGCAAAAATAAACAAATACAGAATGAATGAAACATAAGAATCATAGGTAATCATATCTTTTGTTTTCTGTTTTGTTTTGTTTTGTTTTGTTTGGGGCCCACACCCAGCAGTACTCAGGACTTACTACGGGCTCTGCACTCAGGAATTACTCCTGACAGTGGTCAGGGGACCATGTGAGGTGCCAGAGATCAAATCCAGGTTGGCCTAGTACAAGGCAGGCACCCTGACCACTGACCTATCTCTCCAGCCACTGCTTATATTTTGCTCAAATCCTAGATGCCCTCTTCTGCTTCATTCATCTCTCCATCTATTGGTAATTTATAAAAACAATTACTTTCACTTTATAGTGTTCTTTAAAATGTGGCAGAGTATGTTGCTTTAGATTCATTTCTTTTTAAGACTTAATTTTCTTTCATCATCTTTTTAAATCAGCTTGTCAGTATCCAAAATAATTCTCTTGGAATATTTATTTATATCCCATTAAGATGATTAGTTAGCAGCTAAAAGATAGTCTCTTCTACTCATTAAAAAAATTAAGTTGGGGCTGGAGCAATAGTATATAGCAGGTAGGGCATTTAACTTGCATACGGCCGACCAGAGTTCAATTTCTGGCATCCCATATGGTCCTTCAAGCACTGCCAGGAGTAATTCCTGAGTGCAGAGCCAGAAGTAACCCCTGAGCATCACTGGGTGTGACGCAAAAAAATGTTGTTCCAGTAGGAAGTGAACTATAGCCATGAAAACAGACCCCATGAGTCTGGCTAATGAAATATTGGTACTCTGGTGATAAGTGTGGTGCCATGGTATTATATTCCTATGACAGTAATTTTAACACTCTTGCAATCCTTATGCCTACATTAAAAATATGACTGTTCATATAAGGTTCGTATTTGAGTTGTAACTTATTGAAGGTTTGTGAGAAATTCATTTTGCTTGTTGTCTTTGGCTATGTCAAGGGCTGTTGAAGCATTTAGTCAACACTGATGATAACTGTGTTGCACTGGAATTACTATTTTCAGTTAACAAAGTGCTTTATACACCTTACAGTAAATATCAACGTGAAAAATAATAAAAATGTCTCCACAAAAAATACTTTATTAAATATTTTATATTGGAAATATAAAAAGAAAGATAAGATCCCTTAACATCTTTTGGAGCACTCAGCCTCATTCATGAAACACTGTAGCATAGGTCATTTCTAAAGGGTACAGGAAGGGTAGATTTAGCAATAGCATCAATACTACCTTCTTTTCTTCTGTTACTATTGAAAATTTGACTGGAGAAATGAAGGAAGGATTTCAGTTGGTAGACCAGACCAATGAAAATATTTGATGTAGGGTGCTTTTGTTCATTATTTGAAAAATCAAAAATTTGATTTTTCAAAAAGATGAATTTGTGTCAATATTTTTAAATGGAAAATGGGATCATTGAGAAAATTATTTGCCACATTTCTAAAACCTTAAAATGATATAATCATAGCAATTCTTGACTTTATAAACTCTATATAGAAGTTTTGCTTCTATATTTAGTAATATGTCAAAATGAAAATATCGTGAAAGTTTTATGTTGTATTATATATGGACTATGTAAGACATTTGTAGATAAGTATGTCAAGTTGGTATTTACAGAAGTATTCAGTACTTAATCATCTCAAATTAAAGTGAAGTGTATAGACTTTTATTCTATCACATATAAAGAAAACCATGTAAGAGAACTGATCGCTGTCACTGTCATCCTGTTCCTCATTGATTTGCTCAAGCGGGCACTAGTAACGTCTCCATTGTGAGACTTGTTGTTACTGTTTTTGGCATGTTGAATACGCCACGGGTAGCTTGCGAAGCTCTGCCCTGTGGGCAAGATACTCTCGGTAGCTTGCCGGGCTCTCCAAGAGGGGCGGAGGAATCAAACCTGGGTTGGCCAAGTGCAAGTCGAACGCCCTACCTGCTGTGCTATCGCTCCAGCCCAAGAGAAATGATATTAATTTCAATTTTAGATTAGGTAAAGGATCCATGTGAAAACTGTGGCTCAAATGACATGACAGCGAGCTGCTTTCTCCCTCTAATCAAAACACGTGCTCCCAATAACAGCTGCCTCTATGCCTTGCTTTTAAACTGTTTCCAACAACTCAAACATGTATGAGTAAGAGAACTCAGGCTTCTGGGACATGTATGTTCTAACTCTAAAACATCAAAATAAAGAAAGAAGGGAATTCAAAACTAATTCCTTCTAAACTCTGTTTTTGTCTCTGAAGCTCTAATTGCTTTTACATTTAACATTTCCATAGGAAAATTTAGAAACTTAAATGTAATTATTATTTATAGAACAAAACTATTAAAAATTGCAAAACATCAATGCATAATACAGTATATAGCTTATGTATTCAGATGAACTATTTTTGGAAAACAATATAAAAAATGAATTTCTCATGTAGCAGTAAATTTGTTCTGAATCATCACATGTGTCATGCTTATGAGCTACATAATAGAAGTTAACACCCTAAAGAGAACTTTGTATTTTAGATGGCATTTTCCTCAAAGCCACATCAAACTAAATTCAAACTGTTGGCGTTAATATAGCTATTTTAGGAGCCAAGGTATATCTAAGTTTGTCAAATATATTCTACTATATATATATGTGCTTTTAAAAATATAATGGTTTGTTCCTGTACTTCGTGCAATCACCAAGTTATGGACTTAATCCAAATGTCCAACTATGTATGAACGGATCAAGAAGTCATGGCATATGAACACAATGGAATATCATGCAGCTCTATGAAAGAATAAATCATGAAATTTGCAGCAACATGGATAGAACTAGAGGTTATGTCGAGTGAAGTCAGTCAGGAAGAAAGGGATGGATGCAGAATAGTGGGACTTAAGATACATAACAGTAGAGAAAAAGGGCCAAAGACAACACATAGAGAATACTGATCCACACAGCTGAGTTGTGGGAAAATCCTGAAAGGGAGGGGAATTGAGGTACCTGGGTGAGGGAGATGAACACGGTGGTGATGGACATAGCGTTGGAATTATGTGCAAGTGTGAAACCATCATTAGCAGTATTGTAAATCACAATCTCAGTGAAAAACAGTGGTTTGGGTCTACTCCAATTCGGAAATCTGCATCTGAGCTCAAGAAACCAATGTGCTATATCCCCTTCCCTTTCTCTCTCTTTCTCATATTTCCTAAATAGGATTACTTTAAAAAAAATACAATGATGGGCTGGAAAGACAGCACAGTAGTTAAGGTTGACCTTGGCACTACTTATGGCCAGCTGAACTCCACCAGGAGTGATGCCTGAGCTCAGAGCAAGGTGTAAGCCCTAAGCACTGTAGAATCTGACCCCAAAAATAAAAATAAAAAACAACCCAAAAAACAAAGAACCCATGGTTTGGTGAGTACAAGTTTTGCAGCTTGGGAAGTAAATATTTAATTGTTTAGTTTTATTAAAGAATTCATTTTTTCACTATAAAAAAGAGTAAAAGATCTCTAAGTGAGGATAACAGCAGAATTTAAATATTAAAAGATGTATGTTTGAGAGATCTGAAATGTCCACATGTTCTGCACAGAAAAGTAATACAATAAAAATTTCGTGCATCCCATAGAAGTCTGAATAACCAATTACTTAAAAATTTCACCATCTGCTCTCATTGAAGCTGCAAGACTGAGGCATTTTCCAGCGTTACAACCATGATAATTAAAATGTAACAGAATGAGAAACGCTAACATCCTTTCCACCCTTTCTTAATTGCCGTGGTGGTTTTTAATGAAAACTTGAGCCATACAAACAAAAAGCGGGGAGGATATCCACCCCCACCCCCACCTCATCTTGTAATTGAGCTCTTAGATCCAGTAATAGGTTTTTGCTGCCCTGGGCAGCATGACATTGCCTCATTTGGCCACTCACAGCGATTATTCTAGGAGACAGCTCGTGAAGTGCCCCAATCCATCTGCTTCCTTTTCATGGACTGGTGCCTTCCTGGATGTTGACAGCTGTCTTAATAGTCCTCACCACCTGCTACATAGTAAATACTGTGCCATAAGATACACAAAAGTTTATCCCTCTTGGTGAAGTGTTCAGAACAAAAAGCTTAGCATTTCTAAACTTCCCTTGCATCCTGTCTGAAGGCATCAAGGATCTGTACTTCTCAGGACTATTGTACTGATGCTTTGGGAATGGTAAACCAGTCACTGTGTGATAAACTTACAATTTTCTTATGTATCAGATACTATTGAATGTCAGTCTTTTGGTCAAAGTAGCAGCAACTCAGGTCACAGAAAAGTGTTTAAAGGCAATTATCTCTTTTAGAGTGCCTTTGCAGAACTTCATAAATATAAATATTTATATAAACAAAGTAGATTTTCCCTTCTGTATTCTCTTTGTTGAACTGTTAACATCTAAACTACTTCTCGAAGGGCTGGGGGATAGCACAGCAGGTAGGGCATTTGTCTTGCACGCAGCCGACCCAGGTTCGAATCCCAGCATCTCATGTGGTCCCCTGAGCACCGCCAGGGGTGATTCCTGAGTGCAGAGCCAGGAGCAACCTCTGTGCATTGCCGGGTGTGACCCCCCAAAAAAGAAAAAAAAAACTATTTCTTGGGGAAAAATTATATTCATCACTGTGTTTCCAAGAATATTCATGTGTCTGACACAAAGTTTGTAGAGACAGATTCAGGGTTAAAGAATTTTACAGTTTAGGGGAGTCCTTAAACAAATTTTTTAAAGAATAAAAATTATACGTAAACATGAATTAAAATCATGCAAATATCCATTTTCAAAGATTGTTCAATATTACAAAAATGGCAAGGTACACACATGTATATTGTTTTCAATTACTTGCCTGGTGTAAATCTAAAATCACTGTCACTATCACTGTCATCTCTTTGCTCATCGATTTGCTAGAGAGGGCACCAGTAACGTCTCCATTGTGAGACTTGTTGCTGTTTTTGTCATATCGAATACGTCTAAAATACTTTTTAAAAAAATTTAAGTTGTATACTTCAATAGTTTTTAATAGTTTTTATATTACAATGATTTTCTAATGTAGCACTGTAGCACTGTTGTCCCATTGTTCATCGATTTGCTCGAGTGGGGACCAGTAACGTCTCCATTGTGAGACTTCTTGTTACTGTTTTTGGCATATCTAATACACCACGGGTAGCTTATCACTGGAGTCACTGGACTGGAGCCATAGCACAGTGTAGCAGATAGGGCATTTGCCTTGCACATGGCCGACTTAGGATCAATTCCTCCATCCCTCTTGGAGAGCCCGGCAAAGTACCAAGAGTATGCCGCCCACAGGGAAGAGCCTGGCAAGTTACCCGTGACTTTCTAAGTAATTATATATATTTATAAATCTTGGTAAGCATTCCATCTTTAATTTTGTTGAGTGCATTTGTTACAATGGAAGGGCTAAGTAAAAATGCGGCACCCAATATACACGTGTTTATGGTACTGCTATAGATATGTGGTGTCCTACAAGTTGAAGTCTCATAAATTCTATTTCACATTATTTTCAAAGTTTTATGCACTTGTAGCTATACAAATTGTATACACTGCATTATTAGGCATATTACCATTATAAGAGTATTAACCCAATTAGAAATGGTGTGTGTGTGTGTGTGTGTGTGCGTACCATACCTGGTAGTGCCAATGGGATCTGAGCTTAGAGGCTGCTCCTGGCTGTGTTCAGGGTTGAACCCGGGCCTCCTATATGCAAAACATGTTCTCCAATTCATTGAACAATCTCTTGACTCTAGGAGTGATTGTTCATTTTGCAATGTCTTCTGATACCTGGAATAATTTTCTACAAGTCATCTTTTTGTAGTGCTAGGAAGCTTAAGATAAGTTTGTGTCTGGAGAGATCTCTGCTCTTGCATCTTGGGTATAATATTTGGTGAGGAGCATTATGGATAAATTGGAATTCAGGTTATAATTGTACTTTGGAGAGGCTAATAGTCACATGAATATACTTCAAATCTAGATTAAACATATTTCTATGTGAAATTCCCCAGGAGAACCTAAAATTCCCCTAATAACTCAAATGCCAAATGACCATAAGAGAAATGGAATGAAACAGAAATTCAAGTGGAAAAAGAATGTAGTGTTAATTAACTGCAGTTAAAATACTGACTTTTGTAAACTTTATAAATAGAGGACCAAGATTGGTGATGTGGCTTAGCACCTAAGACACATGTCTTGCATATGTGAGGCTCTAGTTCCATTTCCTATACCACGAAAACCAAAGAACATCCCTATGGTCACATTTCTGAGTTCACAAGGGCCCTGAAGCATAAGGTTAATGGTAAATATGCTTCTGCTGTAACTGCTTAACGTCTGTAGAATAAATGGATGGATGGATGGTTGGAAGAATAAATGAAGACAATCATGCTGAGTATCTCCAAGATCCTTACAACTCGAAAACCAGACATTTTTACACTTTCTAATACAGTCCTAGAACTTAGCACTATTAGAAATTTGTTATTCTGAGTTCTGAATGTCAGAGTGTAAGACATCTAGAAAACTGGTAAGTATTGATAAAGTAAATAAATTAAAATTCAGAGGATATTTTCAATGATTCAATTTTTATAGGCAATGTTTGTCTTGAGGGATGAAGGATACCATTTGTATTTAAAATTTATTTATTTGTTCAACTACAGAGCAGGGTCTTGAGTTAGATGATTATTATTTTCTTCATAAAGTAGTTGCTTTTGAAACATAAATATATGATGTGTCTGTCTTGGCCCATCTGATAAATTTACACTACACCTTTTCAAGTAGTTCATGAAGAGAAGGAATTGAAGCTGGCTGGACATTAACTTTACATTGTTCTGACTGTCACTACAAACACTGTAGGACTTTTTAACTCTAAAGATTTTACACAGCATGATTCTGATGTGAGTTATATTATTACTGAGGTGAGTGCCTATTAAAAACGTGAGGATGGGGGCTGGAGAGATAGCACAGCAGGTAGGGCGTTTGCCTTGCACGCGGCCGACCCGGGTTCAAATCCCAGCATCCCATATGGTCCCCTGAGCACGGCCAGGGGTGATTCCTGAGTGCATAGCCAGGAGTAACCCCAGTGCATCGCCAGGTGTGACCCAAAAAGCAAAAAAAAAAAAAAAAAAAAACAAAACAAAACAAAAAAAAAACGTGAGGACTATTATTCTCTTGAGAGCTATTTCTTTCAGAGAAGTTTTTTATTTTTAGAGAAATACTATTAGTTAAAACAATACTTCAGTAGTGGATCTTGCTGGCTCCTGCCTGTTTTTATGCCTGAAAAACATCCTGAACTATCTACCCTTTGGGACCAGTTTTGGTTTCAGTTGAAGTATGGGATGTATCTTGTAGTCATTTGACATCCCTTTGGGTAGATAACTATTCTCTGGGACTTCAAGCTGGAGGGAATACTTTATGTTCTCTTTTGTTACATACCTGAACTTTCTGGTAAGTAGGTATTTAAAGGAGATAATTCCCTAAAGCAGTAAGGTTGGAATTGAGAACCTTACCTTTTTCTGGTATATTTATTCTGTTTTTTTTCTGTTTCCTCAGACTCACAGAGGAGGAAAGATTAAAAAAAGACAAGTGCTGGCCAATCTTAGGAACAGTGTAAGATGAATTCATTTGGAAGAAACTGATCTAACTTGGACAGATTAAACAAAGTCAACATAAAGTAGGGGGAATGGCCTGGGCTCTCCTGTGATTAGTAAAGGTTGGGTGTTTCTAGGAGCTGGAGATGACAGGGAGGGTGGCAGCCACCATTTGGTGCTGGAATGACCTGCTGTTTAAGACAGCCAGTCAGTGTACCTAGCAGCAACCTTCTTTGCCTCAGCACCTGCAACCATACGGGTGATAGCAGCATCCCTTTCTTCCCCGTGGCCAACTAAAACAGTCCATCTTGGGTATTTAATATTATCTCATTTACCTACATAAGATTTAAAAATAAGCATGCCTTATTCTTTTTAAAATTTCTTTGCCCTCCCAGGGATAATTTGGCTTTATCATAAATGGACAAACCTAAACACCTGGGGTCAACAGACCTCTTTATGTTTTCTGTACTAACCAATAGGTTATAAAAACTTAGAAAGCCTATGCCCATGTATGAGTGAATTAAGTCAGACACAAAAGAACAAATATTGCATAATACTACTTATATAATAGATCTAAATCAGTGAGGCGCGGGAGAGATAGTGAAGTGGCTGAGGTGATTGCCTTGCAACCAGCCAATCCCTGGTACCATATGTGTACACCAGAGCACTGCCAGGAGTGATCACTGAACACACAGCCTGGAGTAAGCCCATAGTCAGGTGTGGTCCAAACACTAGGGAAAAAAAAATCAAATACATAGAAGCAGAGAGTAGAATGATGTTTGCCAGGTGGGAGGGGAAATGGGGAGGTATTAGTCAAAGGGTTTAAGATTTCAATTACATAAGATGAATAGTGCTATAGTTATGTACAACATAGTGCCAATACAGTTAACAATACAGCATTGTATACTTTTCAAGAGGGCATATCACATGTTCAGTTTTAATAATAATAATAATAATGACAGAAAGGACCTATTTTGGAGGTGATGGATAAATATGTGGCATAGATTTTGGTAACAGCTTATGAGTATATATGATCTATCTGTGTATGTCCAGACATATGCCAATTTCTGTAAACCAAGAAAATCCACAACTTTCTTTAGACATTTTAAAACAAATCCGAAGAAACTTTTTGTTTCCAAATTTCAGTAATGCCTGTGTAATGACTATCTCATCACTTACAAGTTTGAATCATACTTGTTTGTGCTGTTTTTTTGCAAGAAGATTCTCATAGTAGTATTTAACATGGAGCGTAAGATATTTAAAATGCTTTGGGGTTAGGAAAAGCTACTCCACAGGTAAGCCAGTCAAGCAAGAAAGGTTGTTGACAGACCTAGAGAGGCACCGATGGCCCCACTTCTGAGACTAGTACCCGGAGTAACCCAGGTGGAAACTAGTTCCACAGTAGTTACTTGTTAAGTTTTAAAAAGCTGCAAAGCGCACCCGGTCCTGCAATTTACCAAGTGTTCTCACAAACCTTTCTTAATAAACGTCTTTCAAAAATCAGAAGACTATTTCGGTACACTGGACTGTGGGAGAGGAAACAAATCAGCAAGAGAAGGTAAAAACTTTGAGCACGAAGTTCAAATAGGCGGCAGCTTGAACTTGTTTGGCGGGAAGCCCGGAATCAGGGATCTGGAAGCTACGCGTCCCCACCTCCGGGTCTCAATGCCCCCAACGTCCTGCTGGGACCCCAGCCAGCCCAGCGGCCGGCGGCGGGGCTGTGGCTGGGGGCGGGGCTTCAGCGCCTGGCTCCGTCCCTGGGCGTGCCCTCTAGGGCGGGGGGCGGAGCCCTCGCTGGGGTCCAGAAGCCGCGCGCGGGGAGCTCCAAGGCTGTGGCAGTGGGCGGGGCCTCCGCTTCTGGCTCCGCCCCCGGGCGTGCCCTCGGGGGCGGGGGCGGAGCCCTCGCAGCGAGCGAGCAGCCGCGCGCGGGGAGCGCGTCCCGCCCGCCAGCCAGCGCGTCTCCCGCCCGGGATGGACTGAGTCGCGGTGGCGGCCCGCGCCGAGTCGGTCGTGGCCCGGCACCGGGTGCCGAAGCGCGAGGCCGGGCTCCGGGTAGCAGGACTCATTCCCTAGACCCTTGTCCGGCTGGCAGCCGCGCGTGGGGGAGATGTCCGGGGGCCGGAGGAGGGGCGGCGCCCCTTGGCACAGCTTCTCCCGGTTCTTCTCCGCCCGCAGTCCTTCTCGGGACAAGGAAGAGGAAGAGGAGGAGAGGCCGGGGGCCGTTCCGCCGCCCGCTCCGGCCCGGGCCGCCGCCAGGTGGGCGCCGCCGGGGGGCGGGGGGTGCGGCGGGGGCTCTGCGCGCGGACTCGCGGGCCGGCGGGCGGGGGCGAGGGGTCCTGCGCCGTCCGCGGCTCGCGGCGGGTCGCGGGTCCAGGCTGCTTGTCACCCGCCGCTTTCGGCTCCCCTTCCTCCCTGGCTCAGATGTCCTCCGCGCCGCCCCGCTCCCCTTGCCTGGGTTTCAGAAGTCGGGGTGAAGTTGGTGACGCGGGGCGCCGTCCAGCCCGCGCTCTCCTTCCTGCCTCCGCCGTCCGCTGCGGGATTCGCTGCGCGACTCCCAAGTTTGGGGGCCCTTCGAGCCCCCCAACCCCGGTCGCGTCCGGCTAAGGGGGGCGGCGCGATCCGAACCCCTCCGGGGTGGCCAGGGCAGCTCGTGAGAGCCTCGTCACCCGTCCACTGGGCATTTTGGTCAGCGGCTGGAAACTTTCTCAAAAGGAGTCTGGGAAAGGGTCGTGCGTGATTCTGCGCCCCCAAGTTGATCACAATTACAAATTAAACTTCTTGGTTGTGTTTACCTGTGCCAGGACATTGAAATGTCCTTCTCTCCCCCCCCTGCCAGCCTCTCTTGGGAAACGTGACCAGTCCAGATTCCAGAAGCCAGGACTTCAGAGTTCTGTCGGTTTCAGTGCGCAAACCTTCACTGTCATCTTTTCCTGCATCCCCCACTTTGCTGGACTAGAGAGGCCACCCCCGCCCCCAAGTGTCGTTAAAAAGGCCATCCCAGAGTCTTGTCAGCCTTCCCGAAGGAGGAAGAGGGCTTAAAAGAGTTACAGTTTGCTATTAAAAGTTAGGATAAGCAAAGAGTTTTGCACTGCCTCCTCCAAATTGCATTGCAAGAGTGTAACTCATGTGCCTGGAAGGACACAGGAAGCTCTCTTTAATATGCCGAGTTTTAAAGATTTCTTGGAGAGGTTTAAAAGAAAATGGACGGTAAACTAAGGACTGTTAACTGTCACAGAGCAGAGCTGGTGTCATTACTGTTCAGATCTGGTGCCTTGATTCTGGTCAGTTTATATGTTCCTCAGTTTCCCTTCTTGGGAAATATTTCCGTTTTGATCGTGTGTTGATAAAGTGCTCCACCCTTCCAATAAATACCTGCTGTCGCTGGTAGACTTCTGGAAAGTTTCACCTATTACTGCCCCGGCTGTTAAATGGAGAATTTACAATTCCAAGTTGCATAGTAGTTAAAAATAGTTTTGAAGTCTGACAGGGCTCAACCATAATGTCAGATCTGCTGGTGTGGGCAGACAGCCTGTTTGTTCCAGCCATCACTGGAACAGCACTACTGACAATCTTGGATAACACGGCAGGCAGTTTATAGACAAAATCCCAAGTAGACTCAGCTGGGAAAGGTTCAGTGTTGAAAGGAGTAGGCAGGCCATGTTCAGGTTCTTCTCAGAATTACCCTACAGCCCTGGTGCCTTTCTGCCCTCATTTGGTGTTAGCCCCCTCTCTGTTCTCTATTCTGTGTGGAGGTGACCCCTGTAGCAATGAATAGTCTCTCGCTGGCTGCCTTTCTTCTGTTCCTATCATCTCCAGTAAGCGCAGACTCTGGCTTTTTGAGAATGAAATTTTTAATTGTGCTTCTGTGAGCACTAATTTTGTGCTCATCTCTTACAGAATTTGCCAGATGCTAAGGGGATCACAGGTAACCTGTGGGCGTTTTGTGGTTTTAAATGATCTTGTCTTTCTTTTCAAGGGTGTAAACATACACAAAGCCTTTATTGAAAGTTTAATGCAACAAATGGAACCCCTTAGAGTTACTGAATGTCCTGGTAGCACAACTCCCTGGTGTCAGCAAGAATGAAAACAATTGCAATTTGTCACTGAGGTCTTATTTCAAAATGAAGGGCATTCTGGTGGCTGTAAAAAAATTTGTAATATTTTAAGCATTTTATTTCACTTTAATCACTGTGGAGAATGGTTGTCTCCACACCAGGCTTACCATTTGTGTTGGTCATTTTGCCTTTTGTGTTAGTGATTTTCCCCTCAGGAGTAGTGATTTTAGATGCAGAGGCTAGACGCATTGTACACTAGACTCACAGTGCTTGGTGTGGTGGGTGATTGCTGGGAAGGTGACTAAGAAAAAGAAGAAGTCCTTTCAGGGAACTGGAAGAAGCTGAGAAGACAACTTGCAGACATCAGTACTAGCACCTGTCTCTTGTATCTAGCCCTTAATAATTTATCAGGTGCTTTTAGCGTTACCACACTAACAGCTCTGCAAACCTGCACCAGTACTCCCATTTCACTGCGGAAAGAAACTTGACTGAAATTGCATAGGCACTTTTCAGTCACTGAACAAGCGGAAGCTACTAAGCTACACCTGCAACTTGGAGGCCCCGTAACATACATAAAGGATTGACGTCCATGTTGTGGTTTCTCAGGTATATGCAGAGGGAAGTGCAGCTGCTTTTGGCTGACTTGAGTTCCAGCTCCAGCATCACAGATGCCCCCTGCCCCCAGCAGCACTAGGAGTCATCCCTGAGCACTGCCTCGTGTGGCCCAATCCCCTTCCCCAACTTGCCTTTCTGCACTGGTAGTATTGACTTGATGCATTTTATTACGTAACTTATTTATAGAAGTACAAACACAAAATTGGACATAAATTCTTTATGAACACGCTTCCTTGATAATACCTGAGGCCAGGATTAACGACCATTGAAAGTACAGCCTTATCCTGACATTTTGGGGGTACTGCAAAATGCATATTGACTAGTACAAATAGGATTTCAAAGGTTACTACTGGTTATATGCTCTGTAACCATGCCGTGATTTAGGTTTTCTAGTATTTCTCTATTTGAGCCAAATGGGGGGTTGCTGGAAAAGGGCCTTTATTCTTTCTCCTGTGTGTGTTGAGTTTGCTGCTGTTTTCAGTAACTTTGAGCAATTAAAGGAAGCCTATTAGCATCAAGGCTGTGTCCATGTGGGTTCTGGTGTGGGCCCTTAAACCACTTGTCAGTATGGGGTTAGTATTCTAGTTCAAGGAAGTTTTTGTATTTATTTCACATTATGTGGTAAATAAAGGTTTCATTTGGTGTCTTTATAGGAAAGTTGAGAACTGGGTTTGGATCAGTTTGAAATCATTCCTTCATTATTAAACTCAGTTTATGAGACCCCAATTATTGAATTCATTAGAAGTCATAGGGGAAGAGATCAGAGGATTTTCAGGGTTGATAAGGTTTTGACTGGACATCTAGGGCATTGGGGGTGTCTCAAGAAATAGGAAATGTAACCAGGAAGGGTCCAGAGAGCTAGTACAATGGGTAGGGTGATTGTCTTGCACATGACAAACCCCAATTTGATCCCTGGCACCTCATGTGGTCCTCTGAGAGTGGCCTTGAAACTAAGCAAACAACAAAAAAAATACAGGGGCTGGAGCAATAGCACAGCGGGTAGGGTGTTTGCCTTGCACACGGCCGACCCGAGTTCGATTCCCAGCATCCCATATGGTCCCCCGAGCACCGCCAGGAGTAATTCCTGAGTGTAGAGCTAGGAGTAACCCCTGTGCATAGCCAGGTGTGACCCAAAAAGAAAAAAAAAATACAGCCAGGAAGATGGAGCTTTCTAGGTGAGCAAAGTCAGTAATGGGTTATGCTCTGTTGCATATTATTAAGTGAAAGAAAACAGTAAGAAAACACGGTTGAAATCAGCCGTATGAAAGTTTCTAGACAATGGCTTGCTATTTAAAATCTAGAGATTTTTACAAATTAAAAAAAATACCCCACCCCCCTAAAAACCTGATAATCAGACACAGCTTGTGACCTTTGGAGGACACACACTTTCTCATTTTCTCTTCTCTTCTAAGAGGTTGGGGGGCTTCTGTGGTGGTCCTCAGGTCTTACTCCTGGCTCTGTGCTCAGGAATCACTCCTGACAGCTGTGTGTATGTGGGGTGGGTGGGAGGGACCATTTGCAATTCCAGATATTGAACCTGGATGTCTTACCTGCTATACTATTGCTCCAGTCCCCTTATTAAGGAAAAGGATTACCTTCATCTTTTTTCTATATTATGTATATGAACTGTTTTCACAATTTGTAGCAAAGTTCCTACCTGAGCCAGTCCTCCAAGGTTGGAAGTTTGCTACAAGTAGAGGGGGAGAGGGCAGTTATGATAGAGAAGTCCGCTATGACAGTGATAGCTGGAAATGATCACCCTGCAAGAACTGAGTGCTGAAAGTAGGTGAAGGGATGAACAGGGGTGGTGGTGGCAGGCAGGTGGGGTGCTGGTGGTGGTGCCAGGGACATTGATGTTGGGAAATGTACACTTGTGAATGGAAGGGTTTTTGAACATTGTAGGTACTGAAACCCAATGGTGAACAACTTTCTGACTGTGTATCTCAATGTAATTCAGCTAATAAAATAAAATGAATTTGGAGGGCTTGCCTCCAAACAAAATAAGTAAAATGAATTTGGGCTAACATTTGGAGCACAGGAGGGGCTTAGAAAAGTGAGGTCAGAGTTTATCAGAAACTGGTGACACTTCCTCCTGGGCAGGGTACTTGCAGTATCTAGTTTAAATAATTCCCCTTACTGTTGTTGCCCAGATGACCAGAGGTCACACTTGGTTGTGGCGTTCACCAGAGGTCACACACTTTAGTCGCACTGTTTGTGCATAGTTGGTTTGGCGTCCTGGAGATTGAAAGTCTTAATGTGTGAGCTGGGATCCCATTGGTGAATGGGGCAGTGCTGTGTTGGAACTGGAGTTGTCATACCTGCAAGGTAGGAGTCGAGGAATTTACCCTGAGCTTGCCTTTCAGTTAACTGAAATTTCACCCTCAGCCTTGCAGCTTGGAACGCTTATCACCATGCAGACAATTGGGGAAACTGAGGGTGAGGGGAGTGCTAACTGGTAGAAACTTGATATATGGGATGGAATTCTTGATTGAACTGAAGCTCTTGTGTTTAGCATTTGTGACCCCACCTACTAACCTCCTAATTGCCAGTCCTCCAGTCACTGAGATAACCCAAACACTTACACATTGGAGGGAGGGGGTGTGGTACCATTCCCAGTGGAGAACGTCTTACCCTTAATGGGAAGGGTAAGTTTTAGAGGTGAGATTAGAATCTAGACCTTTATATTTAAAGCAAAGGCCTTTTTTTTCTGTCTCTTTGCTCAACAGAAGACTATCTGAACTGTGCTTTTTCAGAACTTTGTGGGGCAGGGTGTTGAGCCACGAGAATTGGTGCTCAGGATATACTACTGGCTCTGTGTTTGAGGATCACTCCTCAGGGGGTAGAGGGGGACGTTCAAGGTGTGTGATGCTGGGGTTTGAACTTGAGTCAGTTATGTGCAAGGCAAGCCCCTTACCTGCTCTGCTGTCTCTTTGTCCTCCAGAACTTTTAGGTATGTATGCCAGTTGATCTTTCCTTGTTATGTTCCAGAATGGGTGACAAGATGACCATTTTAGAGAAATTCTTGTGGTTTCACTTTGAGTGGCCAATATAGTGTTTGATATTGATAGGTCAGACAGGTCATTAAACTCAAGGACAGCCTGCTATATCTAGCTAAGGTGAAGAGTTAATTGATGGAACATTTACTGGTGTTCACTCCAGGTAAAAGTAGCAAAAATGCCTGACTACCAGTTCTCATAATAAATGTATACCTGTCACTCGCAAATGGACTGTTAGTAACATGCAGATTGTAAGACTCTGTAGACAGAGTGGTTCTTGATACAAAGTTTAGAGATTTTACTCATCAGCATAACTGGGAGAGTTAAATTGATGGAGCTGGATCCTGGAGCTAATGAGTAAGGTTACCTAAAAATTAAGCTAATTAAGGTAATCTGAAAAATATCAACAGTTATCCTGAAAATTGCTGGCCCTCAAGTCTTAAGACTAACCCCATTAATTAAGTGAGGAAAAGGAAAATCTGAACTTTCACTTTGTCTGTTCTTACAGTGATTTGAAAGGAGTGTAAAAAAATATAATTGGTAACTATTTCAGTTGAATAGGAGTGATTTTGAAAGACTATAGCAGCAGCTCATGCCTGCAGTAATAAAGGTGAGTGGGCCTTTCAGGAGTCTTTGGATGTAGAGGGGAATGTTTTGTGAGACTTGCAAGCTCCAGATTAGTGGAAAGCATGGAATTTATAATTGGTAGTTGAGTAGAAATAAAAGGGTCTTGAATGGCATTGAAATTATACTTTATGCTCATTTTCAAGTGATATTACTGTTTTATTTAGATGGTATTTCCTTTTAAAATTTTTTTAAAAGTTGTAGACACAGTGGTTTACAAAGCTCTTTACAGGGATTCATGCATAACACATTCCAGTGCCACGCCCGCCACCAGAGTTTCCATTTCCCTCCAGCATTGTCCCAGTGTCCTTCCCTAGGGGACCCCAGAGGAGGGAGTGTCTGACTGAAGTTTCCTTTGAGGACTCTACTTGCTGAGGGAATTCTGTGGTAACTCAGTTGTACATTCTTTGGAGGTTTCTTCTGCTGATGCTAGTTGGCCAACTGGGCCAGGTGGGTCAATGCTAGGGACCCAAGAATGCAGAGCTGCTTGGACTCTGTGCCGCTGAGGTCCACCTTGGTCATGGGCAGTATTTCAAGGGTTCCACCCGCTGCGCTGCAAGGAGGCAGGCAGTGTGCCTGCATTGAAACTCAGCCTCGGGCACCTGACCTCTGAGCTATTTTCTTGGCCCCAGTTGTACATTCTTAAGCATCTTAGAATTGCTAGTGTACCTCAAATTGGCCCTCAATAAATTTATGTAACCAGAACTTCTAGCTCTGTTGAAACAATGGTAACTTTTGAGGTTCTATTTTAAAATCTCAGTTAAAACTATAAAACTATTTATATAATATATATATATATGATAAGAGCACATTTTCTAAAGGAAAAGACGGTTAACAGTGCCTCAAGATAAAATATTTTACTTCTTGATCAAATTTCTTTTTTTTAATTTTTAAAATTTTATTAAATCACCGTGAGATAGTTACAAGCTTTCATGTTTGGGTTACAATGTCACAATGATCAAACACCCATCCCTCCACCAGTGCACATTCCCCACCACCAATATCCCAGGTATAACCCCCCTTTCCCACCCTTCCCTTGCCTCCATGGCAGACAATATTCCCCATACTCTCTCTCTACTTTTGGGCATTATGGCTTGCAACACAGACACTGAGAGGTCATTATGTTTGGTCTATTATTACTTTTGGCATGCATCTCCCATCCCAACTGGTTCCTCCAGCCATTATTTTCTTTTTTTAATTTTTTAATTTTTTAATTTTCTTATTTTTTAATTCTTTAATTAATGAGTCACTATGAGGGTACAGATACAAATTTACACATTTTCGAGCTTGTTTTTCCCTCATAACAATGTTCGCAAGCCCATCCCTCCACCAGTGCCCATTCTCCACCACCAATAAACCCAGTATCCCACCCACCCCCCAATCCCATCTCCCCCCATCCCACCCTGCCTCTGTGGCAGGGTATTCCCTTTTGATCTCTCTCTCCAATTGGGTGTTGTGGTTTGCAATAGGGGTATTGGGTGGCAATTGTGTTCAGATTCTAGTCTACTTTCAGCATGCTTGATCAAATTTCTTGCAAAATACTGAAACTCAAATGTGCTAGAATTGCTAACACAACTGTGATAGCAAGAAAACTGACAGAAGGCAGTGGAGTTTCTCAAATGAGAGAGCATGTGCTCCCATGTGTGAGGCCCTGGGTTCATTCTTTGTTCCCACCTAGTTTCTTGGGCAACAATAATTTAAAATATAAAGTTAACTCTGGAAATAAATTATGGAAATTTTAACTTAGAAAAATGGACTATTTCCTAAAAAGAGGGTGTCAGCATAAATGATCTAGTCACATGTTTTTTCATTCTATTAATTTTATAACTGGTGACTGTTACCTGTCAAGTACGGTATTAAGCCATGGGGATACAAAGGCAAACAGAGGAACAGAGAGCCAACACTGCCCCCAAATAATTTGAATACTAATGGAGGAGATACATATGTTAATTTCTATTCCCAAAGTGAGCCATTGTAATCTGAACCTGTGTGTGTGTGTGTGTGTGTGATCTGTTAGGTTCAGAACACATTGACTCTTCCTGAGAGTCAGATATCGCACAGGGCCCTTAATGGACTTTCAGGATACATTTTCTCTGAACATGGTTTGATAAATATCCTGTGCCAAAAGCCAGAATAACGAGGGGATGGCATTGGATGTGAGGCAGCAAGGTGCACAGATATGCTGTCCTACTATTAATTACTCCTCTTGCTCCCACTTGATTCTTTTGACTTTGCAAATCCTAAATGGAGGCTGAAACAAAACAAAACAAAACACATCTTTTCAGGAATCAGTGTTCTAAGTGGAGATTCAGAATGGCTTTGTTAATAGACAAACAAGTTGAATTTTTGTGACCAGAAATAACCCCTTTATAGTACTTACTTGGCAACTATGAATGGCTAAGCAGTGCTCCAACTCAAGCCAGACTCCCCCACCCTATTTAATAGAAAGTATCCCCAAATGGTTGGAAAGACTGTTGTGGTTAAGTACTTTTGTTGACTTTTTTGCCCAGCTGATTAGTGATGGCAGAAGTTACCCAGAAAGACTAATCAGCCCCAAGCCCTGGGCATGAAACTTTATACACGTAACTGAGAGTAATTCTACTTCATTTTACTTCATGGAGTAACCTTCCGAAGATCCAATAGCTGGACAAAAGTCTCAGTCATATGTGGGCAGAGACTCAGTTTTCCTTCTTGAATTCAAAGCTCACACATTATGTTACAGTTTCCTCTGCTTAATTTGGGATGACCCTAAAAGGAGGCTGGCCTCAGAAAATAGTGTTGAATGGAAATCAGAGACAATGGCATGCAGTTGGATGTCTGCCAGATGGCTTGGGTTGATGCTTTGTAAAATAAAGGATTTATACTCAGAGTTTGGAGCAGAAAGAATAAATGCACATATGTATTTGTGCAAATTAGAAATTCATACTTAGCCACATGCAAAAGGGATTTCCTTCAAAAGAGGTACAGATGGAAACAGGATATACTATATTCTACCTATTTGATAAGAAATACTGGGGTTTGATTGTGGAGAAACCGGTACTCATTCCACTGGCCAGTTGATAGCTACTTTGAGGGGAAATTTGATGAGTTTTATCAATATTATCTATCTCTGTACTCTATTCAACAGTTCTCTTTAATAATTCCATTAGATATATACACTTTGTAAACCGGCCAAAACTTGATTATACTAATTTAGTCATTGCAGTGCTGTTTTTATCAACAAATTAAAAAAAGAGAGGGACTGGCATGGTAGGGTGTTTGTTTTGCATACCGCTGACCCAGGTTCGATCCCAGCATCCCATATGGTCCTGTAAGCACTGCCAAGAGTAATTCAGTGCAGAGCCAGGAGTGACCCCTGAGCATCACTGGGTGTGGCCCCCAAACAAACAAACATAAAAGAGAGACCTCTCCCATCAGTAGTGTATTAGTTTACCAAAAGTATGGTGCATCACATATGCACAATGGAATACTTCTTGGCTATAAGAAAAAAAATCACAACTTTCTGCTATGTGGATGGATCTTGAGAGTGTCATGCTGAGTGAAGTTAGCCAGAGGAAGAGGGACAGATATAGAATGATCATCCTCATCTGTAGTATATAAAGAAATGTAGGAAACAATAAATACCCAAAGGCAACCGAGACTGAGAACTAGCCTGTAGTAGGAAGCATGTCCTTGGGATGAAAGGGGGCACACAGGGACAGTGGCAGAGGAAAGCAGACTCTGGTGGAGAGTGTGGTGCTGGAATGTTTCATGCATAAAACCCTGCCAGTATCAATACTGTAAATCACGGTGTCTAAAATAAAATTTAAAAGAAGAGGGAAAAGGTCTATAGCTCACACAGAGCTATCGAAAAAATGAAAAAAAAAATTAATGCACAGATAAGGAAATATCTCCAGCTACATTAAGTTAAAATAAAGATGCAGATCACTGTGTGTAGTGGGTTCCTATTTGTATATAAAGAAAAAGGAGGTGAGTGTGAAAGAAGTCTGTTATTAGTGGTGTGTTACTAAGTAGCAAGGTGGGAGGAGTGGATGAAGAGATAAGGAGCTAGGATGAGAGTTTTCATTTTATACTTTCTTGTACTTAAAAATTATCATGTGAATGGGGGCCAGAGTGATAGTACAATGGGAAGGGTATTTGCTTTGCAAGCATCCTGAACCATTCCATATGGTTCCCCTGAGCACCCTAGAAGAGGTAAACCCCTGGGCATCACTGGAGGTGGCCCCCTCCAAGTCTCCAGCATCCCATATAATCCTCCCAGTACCTCAGGAGAGATTCCTGAATGCAGAGCCAGGAGTAAACCCCTGGGCATCACTGGGTGTGCCCCCCTCCAAATGAAAGAAGCAAAAAAATATTATGTGTGAATGGAGAGATAGCTCGGCTACCTGGAGTGTGGATTTTGCATGCAGAAAACCTAAATATGAGCCCCATCTCTTCATGGTCCCCAAAGCACTGCCAGGAACAACCTCTGGAGCTAGGAATAACTTAAAAACATTACTGGGTGTGGCCTAAAAAGCAGAAACACAGCATGGAATACTATGCAGCTGTTGGAAAAGATGAAGTCATGAAATTTGCTTATAAGGGGATAGACATGGAGAGTATCATGCAAGTGAAATGAGTCAGAGAGAGAGAGGGGCAGTCATAGAATGACTGCATCATTTTTGGAATATCAAATAACATAGTATGAAACTAAGACCCAAGGACAGTAGAGACAGGGGCCAGGAGGATCGTTCCATGGTTTGAAGCCTGCCCCATGAGCTGGGGAAGAAGGCTGCCAGGATATGGGGCTGGAGAGATAGCACAGTGGGTAGGGCATTTGCCTTGCACGTGGCCGACCCGGGTTCAAATCCCAGCATCCCATATGGTCCCCTGAACACGGCCAGGGGTAATTCCTGAGTGCAGAGCCAGGAGTAACCCCTGTGCATCGCCAGGTGTGACCCAAAAAGCAAAAAAAAAAAAAAAAAAGAAGGCAGCCAGAATAAAGAAGGGGCCACTGAGTCAGTGATGGTTTGAGGGATCTCTCAGGATAGGATATGTATGCTGAAAGTAGACAAAGGACCAAACAGAATGGACTCTGAGTGTCTGTGGTTGCAAACCATGATGCCCTAAAATAGAGAGAGAGTTAGAGGGAAATTGTCTACCATAGAGGCAGGGGGTGGGTTGTGTGGGGGTGGCGGGAGGGATACTGGGAACTTTAGTAGTGGAAAATGTGCACTGGTGGAGGGATGAGTGTTTGATTACTGTATGACTGAAACTCAATCATTAAAGCTTTGTAACTATATCATTAAAAAAAAGCAAAAATCCTGTGAGTTACTGACTTTAGAAAAGTGACTAAAGATCTGGTAAGAACTGTTTACAAAAAAAAAAGGAGAATGTATGATTCTTAAGTTGACAGAAATTATCCAGAGATTGAACTCCATGGAACCAGAGAGAGTACAGTGGTTAAGGCACATACCTTGCTTGTGGCTGACCCCAGATCAATCCCCTGGAATGAACAGCACCAGGAATGACCCCTGAGCACAGCGCCAGGAGTAAGCCCAGAGCACCACAGGTTGTGGCCCAGCCTCCAGCACTCCTACAAAGAGAATGTGCTGCATTAACTTGCTTGACTGAGACAAGCTAGATTATGGCTATAAATATAAATATTTATATTACAGGGTAATTTGATATTTTTAGAGGAATTTTTATTCTTCTTTTATGAGCTGGTGTGGGATTTTGGTTCCCTCCAAACTGCGCTTTAATTTTATTTTTAAAATTTATCATGTGCACAGGGGATGGGGTGTTAGTGGTACCCTGGGGCTACTTCCAGCTCTGTGATTGGGAGCCCCTCCTGCTCATGTTCAGGGTACCATTTGGTGCTGGGAATGGAGCCAGGTTCACTCCCATGCACGGCAGGCACTTCCGCTCCTCTGCTCGCCAGCCCCAGATTTTGATATTTTGATATTTCATATAGATATGAATGAAGCTCCTATGATATTAATCTCTAAGGTAAAATAGGGTGGGGTTAGTGGTTGAGGATCACCTGTCATCCCCTTTCAGTAGCTTTGTGACACGGGCAGTCGTTCTACCTCTAAGTCTTCTGTATAAAGCCAGAGAGGAGGGCCTCTAACGTGGCATGAGCCTGCTTACCAAACTGATGAAGGATAACAGGTAGGTACGATAGAAAGAACCAAGGAAATAGATGAGGAGGAAGACTTGCTTCACTAGAAGAGTCACATAAGAAAATTGAACTGAGGGGCTGGAGCAATAGCACAGGGGGTAGGGTGTTTGCCTTGCATGCGGCCGACCCGGGTTCGATTTCCAGCATCCCATATGGTCCCTTGAGCACCGCCAGGAGTAATTCCTGAGTGCAGAGCTAGGAGGAACCCCTGTGCATCGCTGGGTGTGACCCAAAAAAGTAGAAAAAAGAACAAGAAAAAGGAAATGAACTGCTTGGTTTCCTTATAGGATCCTAAAATTTTGGCCCTCTAACTACAAAACTGGACCCTTGTTAAATTAAAATCCATTTAATACAACTCTTGCCGGATTCCCTCCTGGACTCTGGTACTAAAACAGCCAGCCGGAGGCATTTTGATCTTGGGCTCAGTTACGCAGTTTAGTGGGCAAGACGAGCTTAGCGCAGATCTTTGCCTGCTCATTGTTTTTTCCTTCCCCCTTGGTGTTGGTTGCCATGTAATAATTCTTGGTTTTACACACACCTGGCTGTGCTGCTCGAGCATGTTAGTTGTGAGTCTTGCTTGCATATGTTCTTGCTTAGTTGGGGAGCTCATACTCATTCCAGTTGTGCTTGTTGGGTGTCACTGTGTGGTCCCACCCATGTGCTTTAGGGGTGTCATACTACTGCTTAGAGGGCATGGACTTTATTTGTGTGGCGCGTGCAGGTTTCTCATACTTGGTTTCAGTGTTTGCTCACAGCTGGATGTGTGTCAGAGGCTACCCTGGTGAGGCACTGGGAATCCAAACTCCAGGGCGGCTGGGAGCAGGTTTGGGAATATGGGTCCGCCCACCTGCCTTCCTTCCTGCTTTCTTGCCTGCCTGCCTTGTGTGTGGGGCCAAGCCCAGTGGTGCTAAGGGATCACTCCTGGCACTGCTCAGGGCAGCAAATGCAGAACCTGGGATTGAACTAGGGTCAGCTATGTGTTAGGCAGGTGCCTACCCCCGAACTAACTCTCTGGCCCTGTTTCACTTTCTTGATTAGTTCAAACCGTTCATATCTGATTATGGTATGTGAGGACGTGGCTTTTACTTTGCTCTGCATTTCCCTTTATTCACTCTTCCCAAAATATTGTTATAATTTTGAGATTTAATCAGAAGATTATTTAGATTTTTTTTTTTGAAATACAGGATCCACACACCATACAAGTACAGCATGTATTTTGAGAAACTTAATCTTTTTTTCTTTTTTAAAAAAATTTATGCATTATTTTTATTTGGGCCTCTCAAGCTCTGGGAGCCATCCCCAGTGTTGGTGAGCTACCCAGGCGGGGAGTTATGTGCTAGGGCCTGAGGATGTGTCACTGCAGGGGGTTCCCAAGGCCACTCCCTGCAGTGTTGGAGTGGGATGACCAAACCGTGATTCTGAGCATGCATGTCCTGTGCCCCTGACCACTGAACTGTCTCTGTCCCCCCCACCCCCACCCCGAAGAAAACTGGTCTTTCAGATGCTGTTTATGACAGGTGGCTGTGCCAGAAACAACAGGAAAGTACTATTTGGGTGCTCTCAAATGGGACTTTCATGGAATTAATTCCTATATCCGATGTGTATCTAATGTTTCTTTGTTTAAAACCGTGGGTAGGACTCTGGTGACAGATTATTAAATATGTATGTACTTTTGCATTTAATGACAATAAGGAAATGTTTTGAATTGTACATTTGATGACTGAGTCCACGGAGCCTTTTGTTTCCTTGGTAGTTAAAGCACGGGGGGGGGGGGGGGGGGGGAGGGGGGGGCGGGGGGGCATGCCCGGGCTGGGGGGCTGCAGTGTGCTCTATTAGTCAAAGCTGAAAAGGCATACTGTCATAATTTTGATTGTTCATTCTTCTAGGTAGGCAGATAAGGATCTCATTTGGCAATGCTGTGTCTTATAATACAAAGAAATTGCCATTATGTAATCGTTGTATTATTAGCATTTCATTATTGTGTATTCTAAAGTCATTGTTTACATTTAAAAAGTCAACTACAATGGGTTTTTGTCACTTAAATAGTGAGGTATGTCTTGTAAAACATAAAATTTTAATAAAAGACCCCCCCAAAAAAGAAAGAAAGCACAACTCAGACCCACTCACACAAAGGCCTGTTCTAGGTTGTTTTCTATATGCCTGGTTTCGTGACTGTGCATTTTTACAAAAAAAGGTTCTTTTCAAGGATCTTGAGACTTAAACATTTTTTTTTCTACAATGGTGTTTTGGCATTTTTCTACCATAGCATATATACGTTTTTGCAGAGGATACAAATCATTGTGTTTCTTTCCTTTCCTACCTCTCCGATGATGTTGCCTTGAGTGGGGGCTGAGGGTTTGTGCCACTCAGACTTGACTTCTGGTGTTTTCTGGGCTTGCAGTGCTTGTGTCAAACATTTGCGCACTCTGGTGCTTGGGGAAGGGGCTTCTCATTCCTTCGGTGCTTTCACCCACTGTGGGGTGGCCGGAAGTCACCTGTGGCAATTCACGCAGTGACACTGGGTATTGAATTCACTGACTTGTGCTGGCAAGACAGGTGCTTCAGCCACGAAGTCATCTCCCAGCCCATACAATTTTGGAGGCCCATACAATTTTGGAGGTCTCCCAAGCTGTGCTCAGGACATCCAGGGCCACTCTTGGTGATATTCAGTGACCCATCCTGGACAATTTGATGCTGGGGTCTGGTACTGTGGCCCCTCACAAGCTCAGTGTTGCTGGGGGCAACCAGACCACTCTGGCAGTGTTCAAGGGGCCTCCAGGACTATACATGCAGATATTTGGGGTCCATGTGGTGCTGGGGATCAAACTCAGGTCCTTGTGTACACTAGTCATGTGTGCCTGACTCCTGAACTATTTTCCTCGCTACTCCCAAATTGTTTTATATTTACTGTTTAAAAATATCTTTGATCATTTTCTGTATTCAAATTTGAACAGCCAGTATATCTCTCCTTATAATGGGAGAAGGAAGAGCGAAGAAAATAAATTACTGTCTGGTGTACTTTTCTTTGTTTTTGGGTTTATGAGCTGCACCCAGTGGTGCTTGGGCTTATTACTGGGCTCTGCACTCCGGGGTCACTCTTGGTAGGCTCAGGGGACCTTAGAGGGTGGAGGGGATCAAACCTTGGTCAGCCACATGCAAGGTAAGTGCCCTGCCTGTTGTACTATCATTCCAGCCTCCCGTCATTTTATTATTTTAGCATTTAATTGTTTTGTTTTGGGGCTACACCCAGTGGTGCTCAGAGCTTACTCCTGGCTTTGCACTCAGGGATCACTCCTGGTTGACTGGAATGGGGACTCTATAAGGTGCTGGGGATCAAACACAGGTTGGCCACATGCAAGGCACGAACCCTACCTGATGTACTATCTTTCTGGTCTGAGTCCGTCATTTTAGAAGGCAACTAGAATATTGTTTTGAGTTCACATCATAGTAGAAAGTTCAGGATGCTGATTCTTGTGAGGTGGGTCAGAAGTGTGGAGACCCAGGTGTGAGGCAGAGACGTTCAGGAGCATGGAACAGTTACTCATGTGACATATAGGTTGCAGAGGTACATATAAGACACACCAAGACTTCATGCGATTAAACTGTAATTATGGGTCTTGGGGTCATGAGATGTGGACGGGAATAAATCAGCTTTAAGGAAGAGGATTAAGGGAAGGCTGACACTGTTGGAAAGGCTTGCAGGAGACTCAGGCTTGCAGAGAAATGAGCTTCATGACCATGTCTGTTACCTTTCTTTTTTCCCATTTTTTTTCCAGAGTCCTAAAATTTAAATGCCAGATGTTTGAGTTGAAGTACATGCTGTTTGACTACCTTAAAATTGCAGCTTTTATTTACCTTCTAATTTGAAGCCCAGAAATAGTGCCATAACCACCTGTTTTATGTTCTGTTAATGGTCATTAAAAAATACAAGTACTACTCTACTGTTGGAAGTGGCTATTTATAAATGGCTAGTTTTCCAAATGGTTATTTGTAAATCATTGGTGTGGAACTCTGTCTTTGTTCCCATAGGAATTGGTCTGGAGATGTTGGGTGGGGCTCTAGTCCAGTGCACAAAAGTTAGTTTAATCCATCCATAATGTGCTATCAGTACAGCTTGGATCGGAGAGCTTTGGACCTTGGAATAGAAAATTATTTCTAAGGAAAAACTTTTAGGTAGCATAGTTGTACATCTACATGTATGAGCTAGTCATTCTAGTCACCCTTAGTGGATATTCTCTAAGGCATAAAATCAAGATGTTTTAGGAGGGTATAGTGATAAAGTCCATTCTGTATTTAAGGACCTAGCTGAAGGCTGAGAAGGTGGAAACTAAGGGAATTTAGGAATTGGCCTCAGTAACTTTGAAATAGGGGACAGTACAAGTGTCTTTGTTACCATGCTTTGGAATTGTTTTGATTTTGAGTTGTTTCTTTTTTTTCCTTAGCCTTTCTTTTTTCTATACCTACAAACCCTCAAGGTTATTCCACTTATTTCTTTTCCCACTCATCTTAATCTTGGAGGATTCTAGAATCTCACTGGGGGGGGTCTTATTTTTTTTCTATTTGCACATTTGAAAAATCAAATAAGGTTGCATTTTGACTGAAGTCTTTTCTCCCTAAAGTACTATCCCTGAAACAGACCTATGCCAATTTTAAGCTTCTATAAAACATTTGAAACTACCAGTGACAGAGGGAAAGGGATCAGTGGGTAGGGAAGATAATATGTCCCATAGTATCTTTTCATTTACTCCTGCAAGGCAGAGTAAATGTTAGGGGACTGGAATGTGACTTAATCATGCTTCAGAATAGACCCGGTTCTCACCACTAAGGTTTTGATCACTTGGACAGGTGAGCTGTAAAGACGAAGACTGTGCCAGGAAAGGGGTGTATAATGTAGAAGTGGAAAGAGAGGGAGGTGCCACTATTAGATCATGCTTCTGTAAACAGCAGTTTGGGGTGGGGATGGGGGAGCAGGGTGAGAACTAGAGAGAATATTTCATTGATTCTTTCAGTATTTGCAGTGATATTGCTGCTTTCTCTGCCAGAGACCACAGCCTTGTCCAGTGGAAGTGAAAATTTCAGAGGGAAGATAACTTCCAGCAGCCAGGAAGTTGGAAGGGTGTGCCTGAGCGAGGACTCTAGGAAGGCTGGTGCCCTGTGGATCACGGGCTGGGGGACTGTTTCCATGGGTGTTCCCAGTTCAGGGACTACTCCCAGTTCAGGGAATGCCATCACCACCCAAAGTTGTCTGCTTTCTGAAATTGGCAAGAAGGCAGTCTCCCAACGTCATTGAGAAGCGTGCAGGTCCATAAAGGCAGCAATAGAAACTGTACTCCATTGTTTCAACATTTTTATTTCTTGTGGGGGAGGACCTGGGGCTCCCAGGAGCCTAGGGTCTACTTCTGGTGATAGTCAGGTGACATAAGCAGGGGCCCCAGAGATGCTTGGACCCTCTGGTACCCAAGGCAATGCACTGCTCAGGGGTCGACATGGTGCCGGGAATATGCTCCAACCCTTGCACCGCCTCCCAGCCCACTTTGAGTGTTGCTGTGATGGGGCCAGAGTGCTGGTGTATGTGAGAAAAGGCAGGCTTGGGAGGCGGTCAGCGGCAGCCTGGGCCATGTGGAGGACGAGTGAAGGGCGTTTTTCTCCCTCTCTGCCTCCACCACCTCTGGGTATCGCCCTGCCCCTGCGTGTCTGCCTTCTGACCAACTCTGACGTTGCATTCTTACCACAGGAGGAACTGGCCCTGGAGGAGGCCCCACAGCTCCCCTCGTGCTTGAATCTGTGGTCTGCACTGAGAGGGAATTTTTTTTTTTCCCCTTGATGGTTCCACTTGAGAATTTGTGGTGCATGGTATGCTCCGTAGGACAGCAGCTCTCGCTGGCCAGGAGCGCAGGATTAGTGTTGGCAATGGTAGTGCTGTCTGCGAGTGAAATATTAGATCACCAGCCTTCAGATTGCTTGAAAATTTAATACCTTTAAATAATGTTAGGTGGTGATCTTTCTGGTCAGATTTTTTTTTTCCCCTCTCAGACTCTCAGGTACTGGTTTCAACTCAACTGCCTATCAGAAATGAGGTTAGAGGGCTGCCTACCTTAGATCACTCTTGAAAAGATCCACTTCTAGACTCCTCTTCCACCGGAATCTCTGATCTTTGGCTCAGAAATCTGCTTTGCGAACATACTTGACCAGTGAGTGAGATGCAGTTCCCCCGGGGTTTGGCATCGGCCTTGTCTGTAGTGTTCACTACTTAGAGTAGTGTTTAGCACCTAGAAAGTACACTGGTTAGTGAGTTTTTGCGTCCAGTTTCCTGTTATCCTCTGCTCTTGTAACAATTTCACAAAAGTGGGAGTATAAAATATCTCAAGTGACCGTTAAGGGGCTTCCCCGTTTATGTACACAAAATTTTAGAATGTGGATGGGCCCCAGTGTTTCATGCTCAGTGGTTGGTTTGTTTTGTTCAGGCATGAAGTAAGTATATGCTGAGTATCAGTCTTCTGAGTTCCCCGCTGCTTCAGAAGTGAGGAGGTTCTGGGTTATTTTGATATTGATATGTTCCTGGTCTGACTTGAAAGTTTAATTTTTAAAGTTCTGTTAGCTTAAGAATGATGAGGCTTTTTAGAAATGCTGGGTCGTCTTAGCGGCCATTGCATGCAAGCAAGCGCTGGTGTTTGTGGTTGTACCTGTGAGTAGGAGTCTGTCCCTCACCGCCTCTGGCCTCGTGTTTCGAAAGCGCCCTGGCTGAAACGCTGCTGGGTCCCAAAGGGGCAAAATTATGAGAGAACAATAGGTGTATGGATTGTTGTCTGTAATAGCATCTGAATTTGAATGTTTTTCCTGTCCCTTGTTTTAAAAGTCTTAAAGTATGACTAAGCCTTTTGAGTCTTTGTGTGTGTGTATGTCAAAGCAGATAGTATTTTGAATAGCTGATCCACTATTTTCTATTTGTGTGTGTGTGTGTGTGTGTGTGTGTGTGTGTGTGTGTGTGTATCTTTTAAAGCCAACTGAAAATAATCTTTTTTTCTGCTAAGTAATTTTTCTTCCCCTGGTACCCTCTCCTCTTTTTATATCTTTAAGATGATTTAGAATGAGAGTAGTTTGAATACTCTTTCAAAGAGACATAAATATCCCTTCATGCAAGAAAAAAAGATAACACAAATGTTTACATTGTTTCCAGTGGAACTGTTTTCTAATTCAGGGAAGCAGGTTCAAAGGAAGAAACTTGAGTGACATCACTGATAAAGATTCTTAATTTGATCCATCAGCAATGGAGATTTGCTGATGGATTTTCTTTTTTTGAGCAAGGGACTGTATGATCAGATTGTCAATTATTGATCAGATTGTCCATCCCTTTGACAGGAAACCTGAATTGAAGCAGAGCACTTCTGAAGGTGCCACAGTCCAAATGAGAGTATCCAGGAACTTAGAAAAAAGTGAGGAAAGCTTTATTTGAAGCATTGATTTTTCTTTTTACAAATAAGCCAAAATTTTGAAGTGTGTTGCTTACTTTAAAATTCACTACTTTTTGAAGTTTCAGATTAGCAGTGACATTTAGATATATGATACACACTTCAGAAAGTCCTATCAGAGGTGTTAAATATTATTTCTTTTGATGGTCTCAGCTTTTGTTTCTTCGGTCTTATTAACCCAGCTTTTCTAATATTTTGTGTGTGTTTGTAGTATGGAAATTTTTGCAGGAATTTGAAAATACTGAATTCTGTTTAAACCCATCCACGTATAGGTACATTTTCTGCAGAACTGAAATGCAGGAGGGTTTATTTTTTAAAAAAAAAATCATTTTCAATTGCAATCTGTTGTAAACCCTTGTAAACACTCTAAAGGAGAATTTCAGGAATCTTAAAGCAAGAACTCAGAAGTTAGTTAAATACTTATTGTTTGTTTGAGTTTTTAGATAGGTCATTCAAAATAGATTATTTTGAGATTACACATAAAATAGTATTCCCCAAATTCATATTGATACTGCTGCTTTAATATGTATTTTGTTAGTTTTTTTCCCTTTTATTTCAATCATATAGGCCGATATCAGTTGACTCTAAATGGAAAAAACTGAATTATAAACAAAGACCAACAGAGATTAAACTAAAGTAGGGGGAGAAGTATAACCTACTCAGTTTTAAAATTGCAACTATTTGAGGCATTTTTATTGATGTAAGATTACCATTCTGAATTGTTCAAAATTATTTCTTACCTTTGGTTCTATTTTAGTGCAATTTCTGTGTGTCAAAAATCTTTTTCACCTATTTATCCTATTTGCATATTTGATTTTCCTATTGACATTAAAAGGCATCACAGCATTTTGTTAGTTTATGTATTTCTGCATAGGTGATAAAAAAGGTCAGGGACTGGGGCATGTAGCTCAGTGGTAGAGTGCTTGCCTTGCATGTGTGAGACCTTAGGTTTGGTCCCTGGTCCCACAAAGAAAGGGGAAGAATTTAGGAAGGGGAGGGAAAGGAAAGGAGAAGGAAGAGAGAAAAGAGCAGGAAACAGAGAGCACTGTATTTCTCAGAGTTTTGGTGTCTTTCTCACTTTTTTGTCTTCTATTCCTTACATTTGTCCTGCATATTGTCTGCAGGGCCAGTGTTGAGAATGTTTAAGAAGTATAAAGCCATGTTCACTTTTGCATGCTCTCCGCTTCAGGTGGCCTTTAGCTAAGCTGTTGGCAGCTCCTCCCTCCTTTCTGGTCCAGGAGTATTTTTCCATCAGCCTTCTTGTCTCTTGCCTAAAGATAATACTGCTAGGGGCCAGAGCAGACAATACAGTGGGTGGGACATTTAGGACATTTCACTTGCATACAACCAACCTAGGTTCAGTTACACCCTGTATGATCCTATCAACACTGCCAGGAGTGATTCCTGAGTGCAGAGCCAGGAGTATCTCCTGAGCACCGATGGGTGTGGCCCAAAATAACCCTGCCTAAAAATCCAAAAAATGCTGCTTATAGTGCCAAGGCCAAATTCTGTATTGGTTCTTGGCTGTAACTAACCTCTGTTCTCATCATTTGTTTCTTTGGTGTTTTATTTACTTATGTTGGGGCTCATGTGGCTGTATTTAGTGCTTACTCTTGGTCCTGTGCTCAGGGATCTCTCCTGGCATTTCTTGGGTCACATGAGTTGACTGCATGCAAGGCAGACATCTTAACAAGCTCTGCTATCTCTCCAGCCTCATTGGGTCTTTCATCTTTTATCTTTTAGGGTACTCTCTGTCTACCACCAGTTTCTGTACTTCAGTCATATTAAAAAGAAAAGAAAACACTTGTCCCACCAATGATTGTGTTGTCTATAACTCTGATTCTATGGACAGTTTCCTGAGCAGGCATCATCACTGTTGTTTCCTGTCTGCTCCATAGGATTTTGCTCTTTTAGTAGGGAAATTTGAATTGTTAAGGTTTGTGTATCTGTCTCCCATACACGACAAGGTTTAGGAAGATACGCTCTTGTACTCTGAAAGATAAGTACAGTCTGAACATAGAGCAGACAGCCATTATAATCTTCAGAGTTAAACACTTCAGATTTAAGCGTTTTTTTTTTCCTTTTTTTGGTTTGTTTTTTTGGCCACACTATGATATTCTTGGGTTATCTGTGGCTCTGTGAAAGGAATTACTCCTGGCAGTGCTTGGGAGACTAGACAGGATGTTGGAAATTGAGCCCAGGTCAGTCATGTGCAAGATTATGTGCTCTTCTATTGCTCTGGCCCCTGAAATTTTGCAGTTTGTCTAAATTATGAAAGCCTGAAAAATTATGAAAAGATGTCTAGATTTTGAGAGAAATAATAACATAAACAGATATTTATATTGCAAATGTGTGTACTTCATGCTTCATGTTATAGTTTAGTACATGTAGATATTCTAGACAATGTGTTCCAGACAGCCCAATTAGAAATGACCCTGAAAAATTGGCTTGTGAAGATACCATCTAGACACATGTGGACTAGATAAACCTGCACCCATGTGAATATTCCCAGAATTTGCTAGATGATCCTATATGTTTATAGGAATTTGCTGCATATGCTGCAATAAAGAAGGGATCACTCAGTGATGGTTAGATAAATCATTCGGGACGGGAGATGTGTGCTGAAAGTAGACAAAGGACCAAACATGATGACCTCTCAGTATCATTGCAGAACATAATGCCCAAAAGTAGAGGGAAAGTATGGGGGAAACTGCCATAGAGGCAGTGGTAGAGTCGGAAAGAGGGTATATACAGGGGACATTGGTGGTGGAGAATGTGCACTGGTGGAGGGATGGATGTTTGATCATTGTATGATTGAAACTCAAACATGAAAACTTGTAACTATATCGCAGAGTGAGTCAATAATAACAAATTAAAAAGAAAAGAATTTTCTGTATAAAAATATACTCCAAACACTACTCAGCATAGACAATAAACAACAGCAAAACTATGATCAGGCTGTGGAGATTCTTGATGAAAATAAAATCAGGTTAAGTCACTTCTGTTTGTCAGGACTCATAATTTTTGAGAATATGATTACTGTATGCTGACATTCCTTTGTTAGGCTGCTTCATTACTGTCATGCTGCTGCTTAAGAAAAAGGATAAGAAAATATTCTGCATAGTGGACTCACAATCTCTGAGACCTGATGAGTACTTCTTGCTTTTCAAGTTGTAGCAGTTCAAATCAATAGTCTTTGAGCACTGCAGACCAAGGCACTTTTACTCTTTGCATAAACATAAAAACTATTATTTTATTAATAATTCTAATTTGAAATTTGATTTTTTGTTTTTCAGTGTTGAAAATGAGCCTCTGAATACCAGTCAGAAAAAGGAAAATTTACTTTCATCAGAAACGGTAAAGGTATTCTTTATTAATTAATATTATTGCTTATCAGTACAATGTTTTTCTTAATTTGTGCTCAGCCTCCCCCCCTTTGATTTAATGTAGTCCCATTTGTTTATCATTGCTTCCCCTTACTTGATCAGTGGCATTCCATCCTTAAAGTTGCCTCTACCTTCAATGTCATGGAGAGTTCTGCCAATATTTTTCTTATGTACCTAATGGATGCCAGTTTGATATCAAGGTCTTTAATCCATTTTTATGGTTCCATGTGAATTTCAGGCACATATGATCTCTCATTTTATTATTTATGTGTTAGAATGTCATGGATCTGTGGTTGGTAATTCTGTAGCCTGCTGCTTTACTGTACACATCTATTGTGTCTGGGAGCTTTTTTGTACAGTCTGTAGGGTTTTCTAAGTATAGTATGTCACCCACAAATAGCCAAAGCTTGACTTTTTCTATCTGGATACTCTTTATATCTTCTTCCTAACTTCTATGACAAGTACATCTAGTACTGAATTGACAAGAAGTGGTGAGAGTATCTACCCCTTTTTATGGCTGACCTTAGAGGAAAGGTTTCTAGTTTTCCTCTGCCGCATATAATGTTCACTGTGGGTTTGTGGTACAAGGCTTTGACTGTGTTCAGGAGAGTTCCTTCAATTCCCATTTTGAGAGTTTATATAATGAATGGGTGCTGGATCTTGTCAAAGATCCAGCTTTCTCTGCATCCATTAATAAGGTCATATATATTTTGTTTTTATTTGTAATGATATGGTGTTTTACATTGATTGACTTGCACATGTTAAACCACCCTTGCATCCCAGAATGACTCCTGATGGGTCTCGGTGTATGATCTTTTTGATGAATTGTTGGATTCAACTTCCTAGTATTTTGTTGAGGATCTTTGCATCTATGGACTTTTCTTTTAACACCACTTTCGCTGTATCCCACAGGTTCTGGTAACTTGTTTTCTCATTCTCATTTGTTTCCAGGAATCTTTTGATACCCTGTCAGATTTCTTCTCTGGCCCACTGATTGTTCAGTAATGAGCTCTTTAGTTTCTAGGTGTTTGAGTATATTTCTCCTTTTCTGTTTGTGGTTAATCTCTATTTTCAGTGTTTCATGATCTGAGAAGACTGTTGATAAGGTTCCTGACCTTTTGACTTTATGGAGGTATGTTTTCTGGCTTAGTATGTGGTCCATCATGTAAAATGCCATGTGTGCATTAGAGAAGAATGTGTGTTCAACTTTTGGGGGACTAAAAGCCCTGTATATGTTTAATAAGCCCTCTCTTCCACTTCTTCCTTCAAATTCATTATTTCCTTGCTGAGTTTTAGTCTTTTTGACCTATCAAATGGTGTCAGAGCAGTATTGAAGTCTCTAGCTACTATTGTGTTATCAATGACTTCCTTCAAGTCTATTAGCTGTTTTAACTATTTTGCTAGTCTCTCATTAGGTGCATATATGTTTAGGAGTGTGAGTTCTTTCAGTATATATCTCTTGATCATTAAGAAATTACCCTCTCTCTCTCTCATAACTTTTTCAGTCCTGAAGTCAATGTTGTCTGATACTAGTGTGGCCTCCCTGGTCTTTTTGTGAGGGTTGTTTGCTTGAAATACTGTCTTCCAGTCTGTGTTTGCCTTTACTGTCCAGATATGTTTCTTGTAGGTAGCACAAAGTTGGATTCAACTTTTAAATTCCTCCTGCCACTCTGTATCTCTTAATTGGTATATTTAGGCCATTGACATAGAGTGGGATTATTTTCATGGAGTTTTGTGCTACCTTTCTGTAGAAGTTTGGTGCACTCGTGAGACTTACCTTGTCTTGCAATAACCCCTTAGTCCTTACAAAGATAGTTTCGAGTCTGTGATGTTCCTGTGCTATTATTTATTTGTGAAGTTATACATTGGGCTTCTTCAGGTCTGAATGAGTGTCTGGTTGGGTACAGTACTCGTGGTCAGGTGTTCATTTCATTGAGTTTTTTTTTTTTTAACTATATCACACCTTTGTCTTTGGACCTGGAGGGTCTCATTTGGTAAATGTGCTAAAATTATACAGATGCTCCTTTGGATGTAATTCCCTTTTTTGACTTGCTGCTTCCAGTACTCTCTCTCTGCCTGTGGTGTTTGTCATCCTGATTGGGATGTGCCTTGGAGTATTATTACGTGGTTTTCTTCAGCTGGTATCCTTTGGGCTGCCTGGATTTAGGTGCATGCATTCTCCAGCTCTGGGAACTTCTCAGCAGTGTTGTTTTTGAGTATTGTTTCTTCACTGGTGTTGTCTTCCTGGCCCTCTGGGACCCTAACAATTCTCATATTGTTCTTCTTGAATTCATCCCACAGTTCTCTTGCCTGCTCTTCATTTATTTTGAGTCTTTTTTGCCCCATTTTCTGCTGTTTTCTGGAGATTTTCTGCATCTCCTCTTGCAGCTCAGATTTTTGTCCTCAGCCACTGTGACTGCAGCTGAGGCCTTCCTCTGAGATTTTCCATCTCACCCACCAGATTCTTTAGTTCTGTCATTTGTGCCTGTGCTTTTTTCACTTCTGCTCTCATATGCTATTGTGTTTGATTAGCAGCCCATTCCACTGAGCTCATTTAACATCCTCCACATTTCCATTTAAAAATCAAATTTCTATCTGACAGTATATGTCTGGATAGCACTTGAGTCTTCAGGGCTACTTTCTCTGTTCACTCAGCATGGTGGGGTCTGCAATGCTTCCCCATTGTGCCTTTTGCACACCTGGGGAGAGTCTCTGTAGCTCACTGCTTGTAACCCTCCACCACCAGGGAGCTCTCTGGGTGCCCAGCTGTTTTCGGTGCTCTCTCCGTTCCCTGTGGAAGCTTGTCAGTGTGATTTGTTATTGTAGTCTTGGGTTTCTTGCCCTGGTCCGGGGGACATTTTGTACTATCTCGGGTCTTGGAGTCCACCTTCCTCTTTCTGCCATAGTAGTGGCCGAGTTTGTGGCCTTGGGCTTGCCTCCTCTATGTCACTGGTGCCTAATCAGCCGTCCCTTAAGCACTGATTCTTAGTGCTTTATAATGTGACTCCAGTGCTCTTTCATTTCCTTTATCCCCTTCAGAATCAAGAAGCCTAGTTTTGTGTCTAGCCCTCATGTTGTATAGATTTGAAAAGTAGTTGCCAAATTCCTGAAACCAGTATCTTCTTGCTGACCATTTGATGGCATTTTCTTAGTTCTTACTCTTTTTCCAATTGAAACTCTTGATTTTCCAGTACTTCCTCCTTTCTAAAATTTTTCTTCTATTAAAAGTCCTTGCTCCTATAATACTGTTCTTTTTTTGTTTCAGTTCCTGCCTCTGGCCTCTTTTTTCCCATTCTTTCCTTAATGTTGATTTTTTTTCTGGTTAAATTTCTTTTCATGTAGAAATTTCTCAAAATCCTCACCCTTCTTCAGTTTCTGTCTTCTGAAGTAATATCTTTCAACCTAGTGCTCCGTCTTTTGCATCACTATTCCTCCCCTGCCTGAGCTCCAGACTTGAATGTCAGTGTTCAAAATTTTTAAGTAGATGTCTTTTTGATACCTCAATTTAGCCTGCATTAAAGTTTCAATATTTTAAGAGATGTTCTCTTTCTATATATATTTGGTTGGGAGGTGGAGGTGGTGGGAGGTAGGTGCTTGAGATGGGGAAAGAACCCTGGTCTCAGAACCCTGAGATTTTCAGCCAAATTCTCTACTTTCAGTCTCCTGTCTCACAATGTCCTAAGTACGTAGTGCCTTCAAATCCTGAGATTTTGTCTGTTATCTGTAGGGTAAACTATTTCTTTCATGGTGAGATTCGACATTGCAAACATTTGTAAGAGCTTCAGTTATTATGTCTCCATTTGCCTTTGCCGTGTAAATCTTTTCTGAAACCCTGTCTCTGAGTTACATATTCTCTTTCTGTCTTTGTGTTAAAAACTTTAGAACTCCTCTCCTGTCATTCTAGAGTGTTTTATACAAGAGAAAATTAATATATGTGATTAATCTAGTGTTTATAAAATTTGCATCTCTGTATTGAAGAAAATCAGTCTCAGAGATTGTCACTGGAACACAGAAAATAGTAAAAGATAAGAGAATTCATATTTTGTTCTATATCATGTTCTGTAACAGTAATGATAGGTCTCATTTCCCTGATCTTGAAATAGCCTCCAATCATTGAGAAAGACGAGTAAGGAGAGGCTGCTAAAATCTCAGGGCTGAGTGTAATAGAGACGTTACTGGTGCCTGCTCGAGTAAATCGACAAACAACGGGATGACAGTGATACAGTGATCATGTTTTGTATTTTCACGAAACTTTATAAATTTACCAAAAAGAAATCCTTTGAAAAGTTGAGAGTGGCATTGACTGTTTTCAGAAATGTCATGAGCTAAATAAAATGTTTTACACATGTACCCATAGACAATAGATTCTTGAACTAAGACCTAAATGCATTGATTAGCAAGCTTGTGCTCAGTTGCTTGACATCTGCTTTTATATAAAGAATGCACAGTCCATTTTAAAATTGTTGCTTAAGATTTGCTGTACAACTTTGTTGAAGATTCTTGAATCTTCAAAAGGCAGTATTATTATAGGTGATTGCATTCTTATGGATAAAGAAGGGGGATCAAGGAGTATCAAATGCTTCATATGATGATATTTATAATTTATAGCACTTATTTTTAATTGTATTTTAAGTAAATTAGTTAATAAGAGTACCACCCCCCTCCTGCCTCTATATCATTGTTTAATTGCAATGTTATAGTGGAAGAATTGTAGCTCAAGAATATTTCACTGAAGAATAGTCACTAACTCACCTTTATGTTAATTTCCATATTGAGGGCCGGAGCGATAGCACAGCGGGTAGGGCGTTTGCCTTGCACTCGGTAGACCCGGGTTTAATCCCCGGCATCCCATATGGTCCTCCAAGCACCACCAGGAGTAATTCCTGAGTGCAAAGCCAGGAGTAACCCCTGAGCATTGCTGGGTGTGGCCCAAAAAGCAAAAAAAAAAAAAAAAAAAAAATTCCATATTGAGAGCTTAGTACAATTTGTTTAGTATGATGGATTTTAAATTCATGTGAATTGTTTGGCTTAAATGTGTTAATGGATTTCTTGGATAATAGAAAATTTATTATTAAACTGTTGTTTTATTGTTTTATATTTTTAATAAATCGTGGGGCTGGAGCACAGCAGTTGGGGGTTCGCCTTTCACGTAGCAGACCCTAGTTCGATTCCTCTGCCCCTCTCGGAGAGCCCGGCAAGCTACCCGTGCATATTGGACATGCCAAAAACAGTAACAATAAGTCTCTCAATGAGAGACATTATTGGTGCCTGCTCAAACAAATCGATGAGCAACGGGATGACAATGACAGTGACCAATAAATTGTGACTTTGGGCTAGGGATAGCACCCAGCAGTAGAATGTGTGCTTTGCATAAATCCTTGGCTCCATCCCTGGACCATGTATCGAAACTTATGGCCTCAATAAATACTTGAGAACCACTTTTCCTTAACAGTTTATAAGTAAATAGCTGTATGTCATCAATTGAAAACAGGTACATTAAAAGTAATTTTAAATTGAAGTTTAATTAACATGTTGCATTATAGAAGCTTCAGCTTTCAGTTTAATTGTTCAACGGTTACATACATTGCCAAAAGACCACTACAAAAAAGTCTATTATCTGTTAACATCCAATTGTTAAATTTTGTCTCCTGATGAAGACTTAAAATTTACTCTTAGTTGGGGCTGGAGCGATAGCACAGCGGGTAGGGCATTTGCCTTGCACGCAGCCGACCCGGGTTCGAATCCCAGCATCCCATATGGTCCCCTGAGCACCGCCAGGGGTGATTCCTGAGTGCATGAGCCAGGAGTGACCCCTGTGCATCACCAGGTGTGACCCAAAAAGAAAAAAAAATTTACTCTTAGCAGCTTACATATATACAATAGGATACTATTAAGTATAAAAACCATGTTATACATTACATGCCCATGACTTATGACTGGAAGCATGTGCAGTTGACATCCTTCATTCATTTTACTAACCCCTGGTTCCCATCTCTGGCCGCCACCACCAACCTGCTCTCTGTATCTATGAACCCTGTCTCACTTTTTCAGTTGAGTATATATTTTCTTGATTCATTTGTCCATTGATAATGAAATTGTTTCTGTAACTTGGCTATTGCAAACAGTGCTGTAGTGAACATAGAACTATCTTGTTGACTATAATAGGGCTGGAGAGAGAGTCCAGCGGGTCAGGTGCTTGGATTGCACATGGTTGACCCAGATTTTATCCTTGTCATCCCATATGGTCCCCTGAGCCCACCAGGAGTAATTCCTAAATGCAGAGCCAGGAGTAAGCCCTAAGCACTGCTGGGTGTGGGCCAAAAACAAAAAGAACATAATACCTTAGTAATAGGATGAAGATCAAAATCCTGAAAACTATAATTCTGGTTAAAGTTTTTGAGGAGCTTCTGCACTTTTTTGATGGTGACTGTACACTGTTAATTCCCATCAATGGTGTACAAGTGTTTCCTTTTCTCATATCCTTGCCAACACATGTTATTTCTTGTCATTTTGGTAGTAGAAATTTAAGCAGACATGAGGTGATACATCTTTGTGATTTTGATTTGGATATTTCTGTGATGTTGAGCACTTTCCCATGCTCCTGTTAAGCTATCTGTGTGCCTTGAGAGAATGTCAATGTTTTATGCGCTCCCCCCCCCCAATTTATTTATTTTTGGACAACACTTGGCAATCCTCAGGGGTTTCTCCCAGTCCTGTGCTCAGAGGACACATGCTGTCAGGGATTGAAGCTGTCTGTCCTGCATGCAAAGAATGTTCTTGGTCTACTGAGTAATCTCTGACCCAATCTGCACATTTTCAATCTTTTTTCTGTTCGGTTTTCTGTAATATTTTTTACTTTTGAGTATACGTATTGTTGGCAAAGGATTTTTTGTTTTGTTTTGTTTTGCTTTTTGGGTTACACCTGGTGATGCACAGGTCACACCTAGCTCTGCACTCAGGAAATACTCCTGGCGGTGCTTGGGGGGCCATATGCTATGCTGGAAATCGAACCCCATCGGCCGCATGCAAGACAAATGTCCTACCTGCTATGCTATCACTCCAGCCCGCAGGCAGTGGATTTTTTTTCCTTTTTTTTTTTGAGTCAGACCTGGCGATGCACAGAGGATACTCCTGGCTCTGCACTCAGGAATTACTCCTGGCGGTGCTCAGGGGACCATATGGGATGCTGGGAATCGAACCCGGGTCGGCCCCGTCCGTGCAAGGTAAACGCCCTACCCGCTGTGCTATTGCTCCAGCCCCTCAGGCAGTGGATTTTTTTTTTGTTTTGTTTTTGGGTCACACCTGGCTATGCACAGGGGTTACTCCTGGCTCTGCACTCAGGAATTACTCCTGGCGGTGCTCAGGGGACCATATGGGATGCTGGGATTTGAACCCGGGTTGGCTGCGTGCAAGGCAAACGCCCTACCCACTATGCTATCACTCCAGCCCCCAGGCAGTGGATTTTTAAGATGACATATGGCCTACGTTGAGGTACATTCCTTCTCTACCCAATTCATGGAGAGATTAAAAAAAATAATAATAGAGGGGCTGGAGTGATAGCACAGTGGGTAGGGCATTTGCCTTGCACACGGCCAACCTGGGTTCGATTCTCAGCATCCCATATGGTCCCCTGTGCACTGCCAGGAGTAATTCCTGAGTGCATAAGCCAGGAGTAACCCCTGAGCATAGCCAGGTGTGACCCAAAAAGCAAAAAAAAAAAAAAAAAAACCAAACTATAATAGATACTGAGTTAAGTGCTTTTTCCCATACAATTTTTATTCTTAATTTTGCTCATTGGCTCACCTAGACTAAAACCCCCTAGTGAGTGAGTAGGGTGGTCACCTTGCATGCTGCTGATCTGGGTCTGATCCCTGGCACCTTTTATATTTCCAGAGTGCTGCCAGGAGTGGGGGAGGGTGAGCAGAGCATAAGGGATGGGGGAGGGAAAGGGGACAGGAGCAAAGATAACGACAGAGGTGACAGTGGTGGCACTAAAACTTTGGTGGTGGACCCAGTGAGTTAAACACATGTTGAGATATGAAACAATGCCCTTGAAATCCCGTAGTGTTGTAAACTAGTGGGCACTCCATGAGACTGGCTTTCAAAACAAAACAAACAAAAAGCAGGGAGCTTCTCTGTTGGTGGGAATGAGTTTCTTAGACTCATGATCAGCTGCTGTCTTCTCCCTCTGCCAGTTCATGGCCCTCCCACCAAACTGTTTTAAAGTTCCAAGTCATGATGGAAAAAACACATCCTTTGCAACCAGCTCTATCTGGGCTTAAATCCCAGATCTCCCATGTGGTTATAAACTTGGGCAACTTAAATCTCTCTGAATTTTGGTTTATTATCTGTGGTGGAGGTGTTTAATTCTTATGTCATAGAAGTGTTTTAGAATTAATCGAGATTACTCAGGAAAAGTGTTGCCTTCTTGCCATGTAAGTTAGAAATAAGAAATAAAATTTCTGGCTAAAATTAGAAATAAATTTTGCTTGTGGATGTTGCAATTCTTTTTCATGGATGAATTGTGTAGATGTTATTAGAAACAGTGATTCTAAGACTTGAAAAACAGGCATACATGACTGTACATAAACTAAATTAGAAGTAAGGAAAAAATCACTCCTTGATGGCATCTGTAAAAACTGAGCACTGTTATGGAGATTGGAATGGGGAATTATGCTCAGTGTCACTATGCTATTCAGACAAACAAGTGAAATGCCAGAATTTAATACTTGTGGTGTGTCTAGTGCCCAGTAGTCTTTTGAGATCTCTGAATTTTGAGGTGTTGAATGTATTGTAAATCATGTTTTTTGCTTTGCAATGGTTCTAGCTTATCATAGACCTGCCTGGAATAGCTCTACTCATATTTTGATGATGGGGTATCTTAGGAAAACTGAAGGTCACTACAGATTTTTTTTTGTGGGTTCATTGACCAACACAAATTAAATTCTTCAAATGTCTACATGAGAGGGAGCTCCAGAAAGCTCTCAAAATTTATAATTCTTGTATCGCACAACAGGGGAAAGAGCTCATCGGGTTAGGTTGTGTTTGTCCTCCCCTGGTCCTCTCACACACCTGTTCTTGTTGACTTGATTTCTGCCTACCTGTTAATTGGTGACAGAGCGCACATGTGTTTCTGCTGCCCAACTCGTTCTCAGTTTCAGGGTGGTAGAACTAAGTCTTTGATCAGCCTGTCCTCAAATGTCTCTGGGTGTAAGAGTTAGCGTACTTAGATTGAGCTCAGTGTATTTTATCTTTTTTTTTTTTAAAGTTCATCCCCTCCCGCCCCCCTTCTTTCTTAGTTCTTAACCTCCAAAAGGTGCCACCAGTTACCTGATCTTGACCCCCTGGGAATGCTTTTATTATTCAGTCTTCAGCCATTTTTGCCAAGCTTCATCAAAAGTTCTTTCTTCCTGTTTGAACCCTTTGGCTCCGACTACCCTGATTAGGTCAGTACTTTTTACTTACTGTATTGTTTTATCTACCACTGATGGTTGTTTTGAGCTATTTATCACCAAGAGCACTTGTGTGGCCCACATTATATACCTATAACCCTTTGTCAAAAATACATGGAAATGAAAAAACTGGAAGCAACACCACCCATAGAACCTTGTTTCCATTCTAGAGCATTGTAAAAAGAGGAAGTTTTTTTTGTCTTCTTGACTTATTTTAATAGCAGATTATTTGTGACTTCACAGAATGAATGCTGGGCTGTGCCTGATTTCAGATTCAGAGGTGTGTGTGATGTGTGTAGAACTAGTCAAAGGGGCAAGCTGAGTGGGGGTGGAGGCCCAGGGCTTTGAGGTTCTGGGGGTCATGTGTCATAAGGGACGATACTTGTGAAGCATCGTGAAGAGCCTGGTCAGACAGGACAGTAGAATGCTATCTGACAGTAGAGTACATAAGCCCAAGTGCTCAGGACAGTAGAGCACTGTTTCCCTCAGTGGGCCATATCACCCTTACCCCTGTGTGTGTGTGTGGGCGGGGTGGCACGGGAGTAACCCATGGGGTGGTAGGCACTCAAGTGCTGTGGGAGGGTGTTATCTGTATTTGCTTAAAGATTTCCAGAAGAGTCATGTGTAAACACACACACACACACACACACACACACACACACACACACACACTTTGAATATGGAACAGTAGGCCCGATAGCTTTGGAAATTTTTGCTGTAGAGGAAGATTCACTTGTGCCTTTCCTGTTTTGTACTCACAGACTTTCACAACATTCTCTCCCCCATGACCTTCTTGACTCGGCTCACTGTGACAGTCACTGTTTGGGACTCACCAGCCACCTGCTGTAGACCACTCTGATAAACTGATTTCCCTTAGAACCTGCAGTTGAGTTGTTAAATCAGTAGCCTGTAGTCTGTATGAAAACAGAGGAACTTGGGTGCATTTTCTTCACCGTTGCATCTAAGCTGCTGGAGTAGTATATGGCTGTTCACTATTGGATGAATGAATGCTTTGCACTTTACTTTGACCCACATTGCTTCTAGGTACTCCTGATGTGTTGGACATTTCCTAGCAACACTCTCCCAAGCCCTTTGTTTGGGAATGGCGTACCAACTCCACCTCTTTGTTTCTTTCTTAGCTTATCATCGCTCCCCCTCAGTTCACTGAGGTCAGAGCCCTTGATGGACTTTGCTCACTGTCTTCACTTACAGAATGGCTCGAGTTAGCACCTCCTTACTTAGAAGGAAAAAGTACTCCTGCTTTCCAAGACTTCCCCTTTATTAGAGACATTAGAGACCAAGCAGGTGGCTTCTCCTTATCACTTTCTGTTTTTCTCTGTCATCCTCATATGGAGATCATGCAGCTTCCCAACAGGTGGAAAGCAGAAAGCGGATCCACAGGAAAAAGTTTTTTCTTTCCTGCATCTTATGTCATCTTACAGCTTTCCTTTTTTCTAGTTTTTTTAAAAAAAAAAAACAAAAAAATGAGACATACAGAGAGAGAGAGAGAGAGAGAGAGAGAGAGAGAGAGAGAGAGCGAGAGAGAGAGAGCGCATCAGGGAATGAGAATGAATTTGATACTGGCAAGTGTAAAGAGTGAAAAATAAGGCACGGAAGAGAGGCGTTTCTCCATGGGGGAGCTTACTATTTTAAACAGAATGACTGAGGACATGTTCAATGGAGAGATGACTTTTAAGGGAAGATCTGAAGGAGGTGAGGGGGAGTAAGTTACATGGCTGCTTGAGGGAAGAACATTCTAAGAGCGAGGAGAAGTGCAGTTCCTGAGGTAGGAGTGTGCCTTTATGTTTGAAGATCAGCGATATGGATGGTCCTCACCTTTCTTGACTTCGCAGTGATATTTAGGTATTTTCTTCCTTTGCTCTTGGAAGGATTCTTTGTCCTTTATCTTTCAGCACTGCAGCCCTTTCAGCTCGCTCTTGGGGCCATCTGCTTCATTGGCTATTTCTGTTTTGCCTTTATTGTTCCGCCATGCCTCTTTCCTTCACGTGTGATGTATTGCCATATAGCATCCTTAGACTACACGTCTGTTCAGTTGTCATCTCATCCTGTATACCACCAGGGGAACAAAACTCCAAGACGTTTCTCATTTTTTACCGTAACTCCCCCACCTCCCGTCCCAGAGGTGGTCCTAATGTCACTGTCCCATCTATTTTCATCACTTGTTTCGTGGGGCTGAGGGGACCACACTCAGCTGTGCTTAGGGATCACTTCATGGTGATGCTCAAGGGACCATTTGTGCTGCCAAGGACTGGACCAGGGCCAGCTGCATGCAAGGCTAGCACTTTAGCAGCTATACTCTCTGGGCCCTCCCTTACTTACTTTTGACTTTATTATTCAGATTGTTAGCTCAGTTTAGAAAATGTAATCATCTCTAGCAGCATTCTTCAACCTTTTGACACCTGTGGATTGGCATTTGTTCTTCATATTTACATGTGGGCCAGACATCATGACCACCACAGGAGCCTGGTGGTTTTCAACCTTGTGACACCAGCAGGGCGTGGACTGGTGGTTGAAGAACACTGATCTGTAACTCATCCTTCACTGTGAGTTGGTTATCTCACCAACCGGAGTTTCTGTCCTCTGTGTCCCAGTCTTCTTTGGCTACATACACCCTGTCATAATAAACATTTCACACTTTAGTCTTTGTACACATTGTAACTGTGTCTAGAGTGCTCTCCTGCCCCATGCTCACATGCTGTCTCTTCTCTGTAGAGGAGTCTCCCCACCCACAGTCAGTCTCTCGTCAGCCCCACACACTCATGAAAGGCTGAGTTGTGTCAAGTAAGCTCCTTGAAATCAAAGCAAAGTCTCATTAATCAGAATGCCTGATGTTTTTCTCTGTAAGGGATACATAGCAAAGAGGATGGATGGATGGATGGATGGATGGATGGATGGATGGATGGATGGAGTCACTATGAAGAAAAAAAAGTTTAAAATTCTAAACATATACATACCTTCATTAGTGTTTTCACCTTCCTTCCTTCCTTATTTCCTTCCTTCCTTTGTTCCTTCCTTCCTTCTTCCTTCCTTCCTTCCTTCTTTCCCTTTCTTTCTCCTTCCTTCCTTCCTTCCTTCCTTCCTTCCTTTCTTTCTTTCTTTCTTTCTTTCTTTCTTTCTTTCTTTCTTTCTTTCTTTCTTTCTTTCTTTCTCTATCTCTTTCTTTCTTTCTTTCTTTCTTTCTTTCTTTCTTTCTTTCTTTCTTTCTTTCTTTCTTTCTTTCTTTCTTTCTTCTTTCTCTCTTTCTTTCCCTTCCTTCCTTCCTTCCTTCCTTCCTTCCTTCCTTCCTTTCTTTCTTTCTTTCTTTCTTTCTTTCTTTCTTTCTTTCTTTCTTTCTTTCTTTCTTCTTTCTCTCTTTCTCTTCCTTCCTTCCTTCCTTCCTTCCTTCCTTCCTTCCTTCCTTCCTTCCTTCCTTTCTTTCTTTCTTTCTTTCTTTCTTTCTTTCTTTCTTTCTTTCTTTCTTTCTTTCTTTCTTTCTTCCTTTCTTCCTTTCTTCCTTTCTTCTTTGTTTTTGAACCACACTGGGCAGTGCTCAAGGTTTATTCCTGGCTCTTCACTCAGGAATCACTCCTGGTGGTGGTCAGGGATCATATGGGATGCCGAGGATTGAACCCAGGTCAGTTGCATGGACTACCAGTTGCAAGCTGGACTCTCACTCTGGCCCCTCATCAGTGTTCTTTTCATATTTATATACAGGATGCCAACCTCTCTTGAGTGTAGCTGGAACCAATGTTGTGTTAGTGTGGGCTGGAGTCCCGAGTGCTATCTATTCACTTGCTGGAACAATAGCATGGTAATATTGGCAGGCGACACAAGCCCTCACTTATTGCAGATTGACCTTCATTGTGGTCTAGGTTGCAGGCAAAGAGCAGCTGTTTTGGATCAGACAAAAAATTTTAACTCTGTGAATACAGCATTTATTATGTTTACTTTGAATAGTAGTGTTCTTTTTCTGTGAGTTTTTGTTTCTATCTAAATTAAGTACTATTTTTTTTCCTATTGAGGGTATTTAAGTTGTCATAGGAATTTCGTATGACATTGTTAGAGAAAAATTAAGCAACGTAGACATTTTAAAGAACAAAGCATCTTCAGTAAATTTAATATTTTGAGATTTGGGAATAGCAAAGAAGTTGAAAAGGACAAATGGTTAGTTTTGTTTGGGGGCCACACCCGGTTCTGCTCAGGGGCTACTAGCAGTTCTGTGCCTGAGGGTAGGCACTGCTCAGGAGGTCCCATGGTCTCAGGAAGTGAACCAAGGCTGCTCATGTGAAGCATGACCTTACCAGCCCTTTGAACTATCTCTTCAGCCCAAGAGACTTTGTTTTAGAAAATTGTATATAATTTAAAATTTTTAGCGTGAAGGCTTTTGTTAAGCAAACTATAGTTCCTGGTTTAGAAAATTGTACTTTGGACTTTAAAAGGATTTGTTAAATATCATGACTCAGGCAAAGAAGTAAATATTATTTTTGATTGAAACGATGTCTTGAGATTTTATTGGTGGTTAAAACTGTAATTACCTTGTTTTCTTGATTTTCTTTTTGTGTGTTTCTTCCTTGTTTGTATTTGGGCCACACCCTGTGGTGCTCAGGGCATACTCCTGGTTCTGCACTCAGGGATCATTCCTGGCAGTGCTCATGGGACTGTATGCGGGTGTTGCTGGGGATTGAACCCCAACTATGGGCAAGGCAAGTGCTCTACCCACTGTACCATCTCTTTAGTCCCTCAATTTTTTTTTTATTTAAAAGACATTGCCCTGATTTTAGGGGTTGTGTGTCTCTAAAACACTTAAGAAATATTTATGATCATCTTAACAATTAGCCTGTTATTCACTTTTTTTCAAGTAGATAATTTGGGCTGAACATTCTTCTAGCAATAGAAAAAAAATTCATGTTATATTCCTATTACTGTATGTATTCACTGTGACTCTGGTAGAAATGTTGTGGCAAGAAATTACAAAAAAATTAAGTGAAGTTGTTTAAGGAATATATATATGTATATGGAATATATATGTACATATATACGTTTTTATTTGAGAATGAAGGCTTTGCCTTTGTGACCTTTTGATGATGACAATTCTATAGACAAGATTGTCAAAAGGAATAGTGTGCTGTGAATAGTCTCATAAGGAAAGTACCATCTGGGCAAGAGGTGGCTAGTGCTTCATCCTGCCAAAGAAGTCAAGGGGGTCTGGTGGTAGTCATGGAGGGAGTTTTGTGAGAATGACCACCTTGGTAAGGGTATGCTTCAGTGTTCAGGTTGGCTGTGCTGATAACAATGGTGGTAAGGAATATGGTGGCAGTGAGGATGGCTCAGTAATGATGAGAGCAATTTTGGAGGTGGTAAAGGTACAATGATGCTGGCAATTAGATAATCAGCCTTAAGAATTCGAACCCAGGAAAAGGAAGAAATTTGAAGGGAGAAGCTAGTGGTGGAGGCCAGGACTTTGCCAAACCATGAAACCACTATGGCTGTAGTGGTTCCAGCAGCAGCAATTGCTCTGGCCGGAACAGACTGCTTTAATTAATTGCTGGGATAAAGGGCTTCAAGGAGAGGAGAGCCAGAGAAATTTCTGGGAAATTGCACATTGCAACAGACTTTCCAACTCAGTTGAGCTCAGGGGTGGTGGAGCCTAGTTGCTACAAAGAAGAAAGCAGCTTTAGAAAATACTCATGTGCACAGGCAGAGAACTTGACTGTATTCATGACTAATCGTATGTCAGGTTATTTTAGTTTCTGTTCCATGGACAGTAAAGCATTCCAACAAAAAGGGGGCAAGGATGGTTTTTGGTTTTGCAGAACCAGGTATTCAAACCAGATCTCCAAAGCTTTAGCGTAGAGTTATTTTTTTGCCCCCATAGCATGGGTTACTCGATGTAGTAGGCCAGTCATAATGCTGAACAAATGTGACTTTAAAAGAAATGTTACCTAGCTTATATTCTGTCAAACTGTAAGGCTCATTAGGCACTTTAGAAGAGGACAGGGCACAGTTTATCAGTAATTAGATGGTTGAATGGTCGAGGTGGAATCCAGGGGACTGAGTTGCAGTTGAAAACAGCGAAAGATGAAACTCTGAGTAACCCTGGCTCAGAGGTACCCAAATTTGTATGGGCCTCTTTTAGGAAAAAACAAAATCTTTCAGTGACTCACTATAAATCTACATTTTCCCTTTTAAATTTTATTTTAGTCACCCTGGCATTCTAAAGTTATTAGTGTCTCAGCACCATTCCCTTGCCCAATGCTCCCCATCCCCAATTGCCTCCCGCCCAGTGTGGCTGATAGCCAGTACTGTTGCGATAGGATTTCATACACTTCACCACGTCTCAACACCCTTACTGCCTCCCAGGTACACACTTACCTCCATCATGGATGACACCCCCTCCTTGTCCTTATGCCCTGCCTCCCTCATGTTTCCTAGTGAAGTTCTCATGTTCTTGTTTCCATTGCCTTTGGGTATTCATTATTCCACCATTCCATTTTTTTTAATATATGCGACATATGAGAGAGATCATTCTGTATCAGTGTCTCTCTCTCTAAGTCCACTAAGCATGATACACTACAGGACCCTCCATGTAACAGCAAATGGTATGGCTTTATCTTTTCTTATGGCTGAGTAGTATTCTGTTTGAGTATATGTACCATAATGTTTTTTATCTAGTCATCTGTTCTTTTGTCATTTTAAAATGCTTTTATCTAGTCATCTATAGGTTGTTTCTAGATTTTGACTATTGTGGATAGCGATATAAGGAGCATAGGGGTGCAGATATCCTTTTTCCATTTTGTTCTTGGGCCCTTGGGCTATATTCCAAGAATGTGCATTGGTGGGTCAAACGAAAGCTCGATTCCTAGATGCTTTAGGAATGCCCATATTGTTTTCCAGATGGCTGGACCAATCGACATTCCTGCCTGCAGTAAGTGAAGGTCCCTTTTTCTCCACATTCATGCTAGCACCAGTTCTTGTTTTCTTTGATGTGTGTCAGTCTTTGTGGTATGATAGCATATGTCTTTGTTGTTTTGATTTGCATTTACCTGATGATATGTGATGTAAAGCAATTTTTTCACATGTTTTTGGGCCATTTGTGCTTCTTTGGGGAAGTTTCTGTTCATCTCTTTCATATTTTTCGATGGGTTGGATTTTCTTTCAAGTTGTACCAGTGCTTTTTGTATCCTTGATACTCTATCAGATGAATGTTGGATTAATAATTTCTCCATTCTATGGGCTCTCTTAGTCATCATTTCCTTTGAGGTGCAGAAGCTTCTTAGTTTTATGTAGTCCCATTTTTTTTTTTTGATCCTGGTCATCATTTCCTTTGAGGTGCAGAAGCTTCTTAGTTTTATGTAGTTCTATTTTTTTTTATTTTTGTTTCCATTTGCTTGGCCAGTGGTGTTTCATCCTTGAAGATATCTTTAGCTTCAAAGTCATAAAGAGTTCTGCCTACATTTTCTCTATGGATCTTATGGATTCAGGACTGATATCAAAGTCTCTAATGCATTTTGATTTGACTTTTGTACTTGAGGTCTGAGTTCAGTTTTTTGTATGTAGCTGATCTGTTTTCTCAATGCTACTTTTTGAAGACTCTTCCTTGGTCCGCTTCATATTTTTTTGCTCCTTTATAGAGGATTAACTGATCATGTATCTTAGGGTTTGTCTCAGGATACTAAACTGTATTTCATTAATCTAAGTATTTGTCTTATTCCAGTGCCATTCAGTTTTAATTACTACCACTTTGTATTACACTTTGAAGTTTGGAGAAGTTGTTGCCTTCCATCTTTTCCCAGTAATTGCTTTAGATATGGGGTAGGGTGTTAAATTGTTCCATATGAACTTAGGAGTGTTTGATCTATTTCTTTGAAAAATGTCAGGTTGTCCTTATAGGGACTGCGTTAAATCTGTACAGTGCTTTAGGCAGTATTGCCATTTTCATTTTGGTTTTCGAGCCACACTTAGTGATGCTCAGGGGTTATACTCCTGGCTCTCCACTCAAGAACCACTCCTGGCAGTGGTCAGGGGATCCCATGGGACGCTGAGGATTAAACTCAGATCAGCCACCTGCAACGCAAGTGCCTTACCTGCTGTACTATTACTCCAGCCCCTATTACCATTTTGATGATATTAATCCTCCCAGTCCACGTAGGGGATATGTTTCCATTTCCTTATGTCCTCTTTTATTTCTTGAAGTAATGTTTTGTAATCTTTTACCTCTTTAGTTCAGTTGATTTCAAGGTATTTGATTTTCTGAGGCACAATTGTGAATGGAATTTTTTTTAATATCACTCTCTTCTCTTTCATTATTTGCATATAGTAAATCCATAGACTTGACCATCAGTTTTGTAACCTGCCACTTTACTGTACAACTCTTGTGTTTCTAGGAGCTTTTCTTATAGACTCTCTAAGATTTTCTAAATATAGACTCATGTCATCTGCAAGTAGTGCGAAGATGACTTCTTCTTTTCCTATCTACATGCCCCTTGGAAATCTAACATAATTTTAAAGCACACAAACAATAAGTATACCCAGTTGCACCCCAGGCCACTTCTCTTTACACTTACATAGTCACAGTGCCCTGGGGGAGGTAGGGTAGAGGTGGGGATGATTGTGTCACCTACTTTGGGAAGCACTGCTCATAGTTGATGATACTCAAGATGTAGAGACGTCAAGTTACATTAAGTCCCTAACGCAGAAAAATAGCATTTGTGTTGATCAAAAATGCCCTCTGATCTTACCTAAAATGCGGAACAAACATAAAATATTGTTTGCTTGAAGTTGTTTTTCTTTTTCAGTTTGCTTAGGGGCCACACCTTGGCTATACTCCTGACATACGCCTGGCTGTGTGCTCTGGTATCTCCTCTTCTGGTGTCAGGGGACCAAGTGGGGTGCCGGGGATTGAGCCCGGGTGGGCCACTTGGCAAGACAAATGCCCTATCTTTGGCTTTGAAGTTAATTTTCTAGGCTAATCCATTCTAAACATTTTCTCAGGTTCTAATGCTGAATTATAATGGTGGTTAGTAGAACATTCCTTTAAGCTGTTTTGAATTTGGATTAAAGCAGGGAACAATGTGAACAAATGTCATAATTATGATACTCTTGCCTTCTTAAAGAATAGCTTATTACCAAACTATGGCCTGTGAGCCTCCAGTGCCCTGCGGTATTTTTACCTTGGTGTCCTGTTCTTTTTCTGACTCAGAGGTGAGCTTTTATAAGGACTCATGAGCATAACATCTGACAGATACTGTCAGATTTACATTCCTTTTACAAGTAGGTGAACCAGCATATTTGGATGGCAAGGCAAGTTGGCACTGTTGCCTAAAGCTAATGAAGTTCTTTGCAAGAGTATGAGGTCTGATGCTCACGTGCTCTTTGATACGGCACTTCAGCCTTTGTTCACACAAAGCACACATGACTATGAATTTGCTTTACCAGCAACTTAATTGTGAACAGGTAAAATGCCTCTGTAAAGTGTTGACTCTCAAGAATTCCCAGCGCTGTTGGCCATGCCCGTAAATACACACATTAGGACTTCCCATGAGACTGTGAAGGGTTCATTATGAGTTTTACCTCTGAATTGATGATTCTTGGTACTGTGCACTCGCTCTCTCTCTGTCTCTCCCTACCTGCCCCCCTACCCCACCCCCATGGGAACTTCACAAATAACAGCACCAAAATGATGAGGTCTGTATAATTGTTGTTTGTCTAGTTGAACTAAATGTTTTAAGAATATCTTCCATTAGATCTTAATTATAAAGACTAAATTTAAATATCCATTATATTGTGAGCATCTATTATATTGTGAGCATCTTTCTTCTCTCACATTTTATTTACCTCTTTTCTCACTGTGGTACCTAATCTCCAGTCATTAAATTCCTTACATGCTGAAACCTCACTGCAACACAGAGCTGGGCTAGGAGGAGGTCTGAGGGAGAAGGAAGGAGACGGGGGTGGGGGGGGGGGTGGGGGGAGGGAGGGAAGGATGGGAGATGCACAAGCCTCACAGAACTTTTTAGGCCTCTCTAAGAAGCATCCCCTGTGTCACCGCCTCCCGTCTCACCTCCATTGCATCTGGACTGTTTACTCCTACTCTGTGTTCCCACCTGAGCCTCATGACTCTACAGTTTGGTTGCAGTAGTGCAGACTCTGCCCTTTGGGAGGAGGGCAACTGCCCAGGGGCACAGAAACCCCTAGCCTAAGCTACTAAATTTTTCGTGTTAGCATCTTTAGCTGCTGGTGAAACTTGTATAAATAATTGGCTATCACTCAACTCACATTACTCTTTAAATGACCCCGCTTATTATATTCTGTTTTCAAAGAGCCCCCAAAGTGAGGATGGAAGGAACCATGCTGAGAAGCTTATCACGCAGGAAGAGGCCAAGAAGCCAAATGACCTTTCCAGTTCCTCTGCGGATACCAAAACAGGAGAAAGTGAGCGGCAGCCGAAAGAAAGCTTTTTCCAGTTTCTTGGTAACTTATTCAATATCTCAGGAAAATCATCCCCTGGAGAAGCCAGGCAATCTTCTTTCAAAGATGATCCTGACAAAAGCGAGAAAGATCTTCGGAATCCCAGTGATAGTCCAGAGGAAGGGACTGAAAGGAAAACCGAGATTTACAGCATCTCCTTGGATACTCAGGCGCTTCCAGCGGAACGGGAGTCCAACTCAACTGAACTCTCAGATTCTTTGGATACGACACAAGACAGTGAACAGGACATCTGTGATTTGCTAGAGTAAGTTAAAAATTAGCAAAAATATTGCAGCTTTTAGGTTAGTCTCTTAATTGGGGGACTGGAAAAATACTCCTGTAATGTTCCTGCTGGTTGGTAAAAAGTGACATGTTTTTGCAAACATTTCCGACCTTTTAAGTATTTGGTGTGTGGTAGAAATTGTTCTAAGACTTATCTCTAAATTAAGATGAAGATGGGAGTGTTGTCTATTGTCTGAATTCTTTCTGTATGAGGACAGGCAGTTTAGTAGCAGCATTTTGGGAAGAAATGATTGTAAAGGGTATGTTTATATTCTGTTACTGTCTGTGTGGAATTCAATTAAGGGTTACAAAAAGAATGAAATTTAATTTGTAAAACTAATCTTAGAAACCCTCTACATAGTTTCAAGAGCTGAAATCTTTTTCTTAACCACCTCTTTTTCTCTTTTTTTAATTAGTATAAACTACTTGTTTTCCATTGACTCATCAGCTAGAAGGAATATTTTTCTAGTGCCCCAACATGTTTATAATAATGTTTTTAGTAGACATCTGTGTAGCATAAATGCCTTCCTTCATAACTGATAAGAATTTTTAAAATTTTAAATTGAATTCTGGATTATTTTTAAGAGGTCATCAATAATTTGATAGTCAGATAAAGATGATAATTTAGAAGTTTGTAGTTGTTTGTAGTTTCAAATTGTTTTCACCTATGTGCTTTCAGTTAATTCCTCAAGGCAAGTTTCTGGTATAGGCACAGATTCATCTTACAGTTGTGAGAACTGAGACCCATATGATGTGGGTTTGCTGGTTAAGAGTGGAATAGTGCAGCTGGCCTTATGAAAAGTTAAGATGCACTGATAAAGCTACAGTTATCAACACAATGCCATCTAGCAGTGTTGGCTGGACCTTCAAATGACATAGGATTGAGAGTCTAAAAAAGAAACCTTCTAAAAAATAAGAAAAAAGAAACTTATATTTTTGATCTCAAACCCTGCATGTGATCATACTTCATATTCTTATAGGAAGGGAGAGTTAGAGAAATTGGTTAACAATTTTGAGACAATAAGCCTTGATACTTATCAAATTTTCTGTTAAAAATTAAGAGCAAAAGTGATTTAAACTAAATTAACTGAAGTATATTTTTCTTTTGCTGAGAAACAATTTTCCAAGCATGATAGCAACAGGAGGTATGAGGAAAGAGAATAAGAAAATGAATTACCACTTTACTATTACTAAGCAATGAGAAATTAAATTGTCAGATGAGAAAATTATGTGCAGAAATGTCAGAAAGTCCTCTTAATCAAGTTAGCACATGAAGGCAAAATGGGAAAATAATTGGTGAATAAATTATTTTTAAAAAGAAGCATAAACTTCACAAATAAGTAGGAAAATGGTTTATAATCACAAGCAGTCAGGAAAATGAAAACTAAAATAACCTTTATTGAAAAGTGATAAAAAAAAATTGTAATACCCTAAGATTCCGAGTTGGTAGGGCTGGTGATTGATCTTAGGAATGGAAAGTGTAATAAAATTCTAGGTCAGTAGACCTTAAAATACTTATGTTTATATACTTATATAACTTATTAACTTATTAACTTATGTTTATATGCTTATGTTTATGTTTATAGCTTATGTTTTATTTCTAAAGATACGAGTTTTCTTGAAACATTGTTACAACTAACTTGAGGGAAATCCCAAGAAGTGCTTAGGTAGTCTGGGGACTATCATAGCCACCAGAGCAGCTCTGTGGGCTTCAGGGCCACATTTAGGTACTCAGCGGAGCACTTGTAGTGTGAGGATTCATCCAGGGTTGGTTGCATGCAAAGCATGAACCCTAAGCCCTGTATTATCTCCCTGGCTCCATATGAATACGGAATTAGAAACAAATGCATAGCAGTGGTTAAATTCTGTAACATCTGTAATACAGGGTTGTCTAAAACTGTGCTATTCAAAATGTCAGAGATGTGGTAGAGCTCTTGCCTTACATGTGCAATCCCTGGGGTTTGAGTCTTGGCTCTGCACAGTTACCTGAGCATCAGGCTGGGAGTAGCTCCCAAGCACCTTTAGGTATGATCCCCAAACAGAAACAAATAACAGCTTTGTAATTCTTTTCAGATGTAATTGATTATGGATATTTTGTTTTTAATATTCATAGAGCCTTTAAGAAAACCTTTTGATAAATTTTTGTTGTTGTTGGGCCATACACAGTGGTGCTCAGCATGTATTTCTGGCTCTGTGCTCATGGATCAGTCCTGGCAGGGTTTAGGAGATCACATATGATGCCTGGGATAGAATTGGGGTCAGCAGCATGCAAGGTAAGAGCCTTTCCTTCCCTACTCTCTCTCTGATCCTTACATCGTGTTTCTTAGATTGTTTTCCTGTATATTAACTCCAGCTTTTGGTACAATTATACTGGTAGCTACTTGTTGGATTGAAACTCTTAAAAACTTCTATGATTAAAAAAAAGCTTCTATGAGTATATTTTTAATACATTCATAGCCATCATGAGAAACTTCTCTAAGTTTTCTTCTGATATTTAATCAACATTTCTAAAGATTTTTTAATAGAGCAGAATTGAATACTTTTAGTTTAGAAAATACCCTAAGTGTGTAATTTGAAGATAAACCATGATATAAAAACCCTATCATTGTTTCTTAAAATTATATTAGATACTTTTGCTCTTAGGCTATTTTTTTAAGCCATAGTATAGGTTCACTTTGAAGAATGATGAATTGATCTTTGTCTTATCAGGTATCTGATTTACCCTGAATAGAGTACACCATGTGAGTATTTGGATGAAATAAACTCTCACATGATAGGTAGCTATGTTGTGGGCTAAGATATATATATAAAACATTTTTAGATTTTGAATACTGTATGATTTTTTTAAAACGTATTTAAATTTTTTACATATTTTACTTTATTGCTACTTTGGAATACATACCCTTGTACACTTGTTTAAAACATAAAAATACTACCTCTTTTATATTCAGCTTATGAAGTGTAAATGTTTCACTTTAACTTTTTATCTTTGGTTTAGTTTTAAAGCTCTGTGCTTCCATTTTCTTTGTTTGGGGGCCACACCTGGTGATAATCAGGGTTACTCCTGAATCTGCACTCAGGAATTACTCCTGGTGGTGCTCGGGGACCATATGGGATGCCAAGGATCAAACCTTGATCAGCCACGTGCAAGGCAAAAGTCCACTCCACTGTACTATCACTCTAACCCTGTGCTCACATTTTCTTTACTAAGAAAACCTTAAAGGACAGTTTTATGTTATTAATACTTTTAAAGTACACTGACTCAACTGCAGTGTCAAAGAATCATGTAGAAAATTGACTGTATTGGTGTGACTAATCTTTTAAAAAGTGGGAGGGTTGCTCATCAGTCCTGAAAACACTAATTATGCTGCATGAAACTCTGTTTGAAACTTTGATGTTCAATGCTTTGAACATGATTTATATAGTTGTTCAGTGTAAAGGAAGCAGATTTTAGTTTTAAGCTTTTAACAGTTCTACCCAGGGTGCTGGAGATTATGTAGTTAGAAACTTAAACTTGTTTAAATAAATCAATTTGTTTTCATTGATTGTATGTAGATAGCCCTAAAACAGTGTATTCACCCCAAGGACTCAAAAACTATCAGAAAGCATTATTTACAGTGAGATGAAATTTACTGGATTTTCCTTTGTGGTCTATTTTATTACAGGTCCTTTAAGATCAAAAGTTGCATTGATGGATTGATGTAGAATAAAGTGACTTGACGTCTCCTTAGGGAGAATCTCTTTAGGGAGAATATTGTAAACTTAGAGGATCTACATTTAGTATACTTGAATAAAACTATGATTTGATACTCATCTCTTATGTCCTAGTTCTGTAAACAAGGTATACATTTTTTGTGTATTTAATTTCTTCAGAATTACTTTGGTTATTATTTTGGGGGAAAGTATTGTAGGCTTATATTTAAGGTTTTAAACATAAAACAAAGTTTTAATAGTAAAATTAACTGAGCAAAAAACTTTTTATTATGTATTCAGATTTTTGGATCTGCATATAACTTGAAAGTTAATTTTTGAAAGGCTCTTGTATTCTTCAAATAATTTATGTATTTTAATGGGATTTCAGCATGTAGCATTAACTGGTAGGTAGATAGGCAGTTTTCATCTCTTGCATGTTTTCATAGCTGAGTTGCCTTATCCATCTTTGGTTTCATTAGTCTTTGATTTAGCCCACATTTCATGCAGCAGATAAAACTACTTTTGCAAGGCAAAGCTTTTTTTTTGTACATCTCTTTTAGCTGCTTTATATTAGTGAAAATAAATGACTGTTAAGTAATGCAGCTTTTTAATGTAGAAGTATGGTAAGATTTTAAAGGCCAGCAAGTATGTAGATTAAAATAAATCACTGCAACTGAAATTCAAGCAATATGCAAGGGGCACAGCAAATGGAGATTACATATCAATGGATGTTTACTTCAGTTATCATTGAGATAAACCTAGTATTAATGTCTGTAAAATTTGACAGAAAATATCTGATTTTAGGTATTAGAATACTGATAACTGAATTTTCTAGTTATTCACAGGAAGTGACTATATCATTTATTATATGTTTTATTCGAGAAAGTATACTTACACACATATGTACATGTTTATAGCCAGATTGAAATGTAACAAATTCAGAATTTAAGATCCTTCAAACCAGGGGTATGTCTCAAGTGGTAAGAATACATGCATAGCATGTGTGGGATCCTGAGTTGAATCCTTGGGCCCCATATAACCTTCAGAGTGCCACTGAGAGCAACCCATATAACCTGAGCACTGAATAGTGAGTCCTTTACCAGTGGGCCAAGCACTGCTGGGTATGGTTCCTATAAATATAAAATTGAAGCACTGGACAGATAGTACAGAAAATAAAAAGTGCTTGCTTTGTAGCCTATCCAGGTTTAATCCCAAGCACCACATAAGGTCCCCTACTTGCATCAGAAATGATCCCTGAGCAGTGCCATTGTGGCTTAAAAATCAAAATAGAACAGAAAGAAAAAAAATATTTGGGAGCTGTAGAAATAGTGCAGAGGATAAGGAACTTGCAACCATCCAGGGTTTAATCCCTATCACTGCATAAGGTCTCCTTTGCACCACCAGAAGTGGATCCTTGCATGCTAGATCCCTGTGCACAGAGCAGGAGTAAGCCCTGAATATAGCCTCAAATCAAAATTTTTTAAAAAATAAGTAAAATAACATTGGATGAAAATATAACTTGAAACACTTTGTGAAATACTTTGCCTTTTTAAAGAACTAATGCAGTTCGAAGTAAATCACCTTTTTTTACTTATTCATTTGCAAAAGTTATTCAGCATATACCACTTGCCAAATATTATGTAGGACTGCTAAGACACAGTACCTTCCCATCAGACTAGTAGGAAAAATTGTTGAATAGACCTTTATAATTCAGTGTGGCAGATATTATGCCTAGTATCTTTTGTATCTACAAAGCAGAAGTTAATTGTCGAATTACTGGTACAGGGGTAGGTTTTTACATGAGAGAGAATTTGTGTACTAGGTCTGGGAGGACTTTTGAGTTTCTCTCTGAGACTGCAATTAAAGGTGAGAATGGTATGTGTATAAAGAGCTACAAGGCACCTTGGCTTGGTGAGAACTCCCGAATGTAGATTCTTCAAAGGAAGTTTAATGCTAAGAACCTTGGGGATTTTATTCCAGGCTTGAATATTTACCTCTGTAGAATTCCTTTTTTATTTCTTCAGTTACTCATGCAGTTTTATATTGTGCTAACTGAATATTTAAGAACACAATACAGAAGAAGATTATTTGAGGCATTGTGCCCTTTATTGAATTAGCAAGTAGATATTGAGTGCTTTCTGAGGACTAGACATCTTTCCAGGTGTTTTCCTAAGTCCCCATCTATGTGTTAAAAGCTGCTGTTGAAGTTTGCATCTACAATTAAAGGGAGGCTCACTGCAATACTCTGATGTGGTAGAGAAACCAGCAACTTGTCTGTATATATATATATGATTCCAGTATGAGCCATAAAGGCAGTGTAATTTCCAGTCAAGCCCTCCTCTGCGATTAGAACTATAGTTGAGCCTACGTTCAATTCACCCACGTTCTCTTTACTAACCACAGCTAGAGACATGTTCATAAACATGTAAGAGGGAACCCATAGTTCTGAGTATCTCAGAAGTCTATGCTGTCCTGATTCTAATGTTTTGCATGTCAAACCTTTATTATTATTTTAAATAAATGTCGGTTTAAAGCATTCCAAGATCTCCTTCCAACTTAGTACAGATTAAAGAATGTCTGAAAAATTTCTGGAATTTCCTTCAGCAGAATTTCTAGAATTCTATTCAGTGTTACTAATTACATTTTCTGGTCTTTTCCATGCTGCTGCTTTTTTTTTTACAGACAAGTGGATGGTAAACCAGAGAAACCTTCAGTAACATACGCAACATATCATGGGCCCAGACACGTTAGAAAATATATGAAACAACAGACTGTGTTAGAAACTGTGAATCCCTTGGGCAGAGAAGATGAAAGCTCTGACTCTAGTACAAGTACACATACTGGTCCTGGAAGTGAGACTGAGAGTGGAATAATTCCATTGCTGTCATCAGCCAACAAAGATGTGTCTATGAAAGAACATTTGTTAGGAGACCCATTAGAAGATTCTGGTTGTTGCAAAATAAATCGCAAGACAAAGAGCCATCTGACAGACAATCCAGAGCTGCCAAACACTGCTGCTGCTGAGGATATTTTAACTAAAAATGATCCTGGAGAACCTGAGAGGAGCAAATCACACCTTTATTCTTTGACTCACTCCAACTCTGCTGTTGGAGAATCTGACTCACAGTCCTATTTAAGTTGTGTACCTGTTTCAGAGATTAAAAGCAGTCTGGTCTGTTCACCATTGTGTCCTGGAAGTAACAATAGCATAGATGCTAATAGTGCAGACTTTCAGAAGGTAGCAACTACCACAGAAACTACGGCAATAGAAAATAACTTTGTGGTGAGTGATGAGACATTAGTACAAAGACAAGAGCCTACTGAGCTGGAGAACCCTGCTATTTCAGATTTCTCTTGTAATAAATCTGATGAAAGTTACACTGCCAAACAGGAAAACGCTGATTTGCCAACTCCAAATAAATCAGTTAGGCACGAAGGGCTCCAGGTGCCAGAGAGCAAGTGTTCTGACAAGCAAACAGTAGATAACTCATCAAAGCAGGCTGCCAGTCACACCAGCACCATTGCTCTTCAGAGACATGTTGTGACAGACACATTTCTTGTAAATGAAGGAAACAGGCTATCTGCCCAAGACTCACAAAAAGATTTGGGGATCAGAGAAATTGGGCAAGGAACTGAAACCATTTCAGTTGGTGAACCCACAAGTCATGTAAAGGTGCCAGAAGATAAGATGGAGCCATTACCCAAAGACCACTTGCTTGCAACAGAAGCCAAGGAGCTTCATTTCAAGGCACGTAGTGAGATGGAGATGCCTCACTGTTATAGAATAAATCACAAGGACCCCGATGGTGTAAAATACATTAGTGACTCAGCACCAATAGCTTGCTTAGAAAATAAAGCAGCACCTGTGCTGAATTTTGAACTTGATAGAAGTCCTACTTCTTTACCTCTTGCTGACTCTGAGAATGCTAAGCAAGCCAAAGTGTTATCTGATGCTAAAGCATCTCTTACTCTTGATGGTAAAAACCCAGATCTCAATGCTTCATCTCCTACATTTATCTCTGGAGTTGACATGCTCAGCAGTGTGGATAGCCCTGTTTCAAAAGAGGAGGGGTCTTTTATACTCACTGAAAGTGGGGATGTCAACATGGTGGTCATTACCAGTCAGCCCAATAAGAGTCAAGATGTGTCAAGATGCCACAAAGATGAGGCAAATTGTGTTGAGGACGAAGACTCGAAGAATCCATCTGCTTGCCATCACCTGGAGCATTCATCTGCAATACTTGAATCCAGAGAAGTCCTTCCTTATCGGGAAAATTGCCAGGTCCCACTGGATCCTGAAGACAGTAACCCCCTCTTAACTAAAGACTTGGGATTTGAGTTTAAAGATCAGTCTGAGGACAGCAGTTCCACCTTATCTCAAGACTCTAGTCAAGCAGATTTAAAGTTTTCACATAGTAAAGCAAGAAAGCAAGCTATAGAGAAACCCAATCATCGTTCTGTGGAAATGAAAAATGATGACATTGCTAACATTTCATCAGAAGCTGAAATTGATGGTCAGAATAGTGTGCCTGTTGAATCACACCCTGCAAGAAGAAAAGCTGAGACAGCCTCTAAGATCTCTGTTTCTCAAGCAGAAGCCAGAGACATTTTTCAGGATAAAATTTTTTCTACTGTAGACATTATAAATATGCAAGCAACATCTGTTTTATCAGAATTCACCTCCCCAGAGGTTGAAAAGGACAAAAATCTTCAAATGATGGATCCCAAGGAGATTAAAGAGAAGTATTCAAATGTTGGCCCTAAACACAATTGCCCGTTTGAAGTTTCTTCTTCTTCCAAGTGTCAAAATGTGCAGGAAATAGAAGTAGAAATCTCAGATCCTACTCCTATTTTTCTCAAAAGTACCACATCAGGGATTTTACCTCTTGTTCATGATGAACAAGTCTCTAAGCAGATGACACAGGATTATGAAGCCAACGCATGTGCTAATTGTCAATCATCAGATATCTGTGGGACAAAACGGATTTCTGGTTTTGCAGAAACAGCAGAACTCAGCTTAGATAATAATTCACCAGAATTCCAAGAAACTGACAGCACAGAAGTTAATTCTTCTTTTCTAGTTTCTGATAGCAATTTGGAAAAAAATGCTTTTGCATCAGAGGATTCAAGTTTTCATAATACCCCTTCTTTGCTAGCATCAGGAAAGAAAACCTCATTTCAAAGGAAGAAAGAAAGCACTCATTTCCTAACTGGTAGCAATGTTAACCTGTCTTCTGTTAGTAACTCTGAAGAAGTTAGTTCACTTAATTCCCCAGATAGTTTTGGTTCTGGACAAATTACCGTCAGTGTCTCACATGCAGGCACCTCCTTAACCAGTCTTCCAAAACCTAATGACACTTCCTTGGAATTTGACACGTCTGTCCTAACAGGGGCTACAATGATCCCATTTCAGGACTGTTTGGGGATTCATCCTGAGAAGGCATCTCGTGATTTTCCAACTGCTACCCATTTTGGCAGCCCCACGGGAGCAGAGAATGATGGAGCAGTTACTGAGACTCCAATGTCAGTTAACAGCTCATGCCAGCAGTGTTCTGAAGCATCTACTGAGCACCTAGAAACAGGGAGGACAGCAGGTGACCAAGTTTTGGGCACCGAAAGTGGTTTACGTAAGAAGGCCGATCCATTGACTGGTGAGATTTTCAGTTCTCTCGAGCAAGAACTGAAACCCAGACTTACAGTCGGTACCTGCCAAGAGCATTTAGCAGCAGACAGCATAATGAATCCAGGTACCATGAAAGATGTCCCTGAGAAATTCCCATCAGGCACATCACTGACAGGGACACAGTCAACAGAGTACTTGGAAGAAGAGGACCTGGAAATCATGCTAGAAGTCAAAGGGGAAGAAAAGGCCAGTGTCTCATCTACAGTTGGTGAGAAGAACCTTATTGATTCTGATAGGATGAGTGTATCTTGTTTGTTAGAAGTTCAAGCTAGAGAATTAGTCAGTGATATTATTTCTTCCGCCCAAGAAAAATTGACAAATGAAGCTGTTGAAGGTACCTGGGAAGCTGACCTTAAAGATAATACTTCAAAAATTCTGAAAAGTGATGGTATTAAACCACATGATATAGTAAGGGAGTTCCTAGTGTCAGAACAGGAAGTAAATCGAAGCAAATGTGAAATTAGTGAAAATAAGGTATTACGTAGATTTTTCTCTGTAAGTAACTTAGCTGGAGACACTGAGTCAATTAAAGGAAGAGAAATTGTTCTCTATCAGAAATCCCCATTTTCTGGAAATGGAGCTGGACAGTGTGGTAGTAAACATTTGCAGGAATCAGATACTGTTTTATTAGCTGAGGACATGCTCCATAGCAGATTTGATGATAAGGTGAAAACACCTACATTTGCCAACGAGGACTGTAAAAAGAAAATGGAAACAGGGTGTGAGGATAATCACAAAACCAGGACAGAGGATGTAAGAGCACTTGTTTTAAATTACCAGTGGCCTGCATTTTTGAGCGATGACCGTCTTGTGCCCGGGACATCCAAAAGCAGTTTTTCTGATAGTCTTGTATGTATAGCTGAAAAAAACGTGCTAGGACACAGTAGTAAAAGTGCACCCAATGTAATAACAGAAGTAGGAAAAGTACACAAAACAGATACTGGAGTAAATTTAGGGACTATTGGACTTATACCTTCAATGTTAGAAATGGGAAAAGAAAACAAAAAGGATGCTGAGTTGAATATTAAAAAATATGAAGCAGTCTCTCCTGTGTTAGAAATGGGAAGAACACATAAAAATGATGTTGAATTGAATACCACGAAAATGGAGTCAACAGCTAATATTTTTAAAATGGAAGAAATCTGTCAAACAGAAGCAGAGAGGTATATTGAAAAAACTCAGGGGTTACCTGTCATCTTAGGAATGGAAGATGCTTGTAAGATGAGGGATAGTGAAGGGGATATTGGGAAAGTGGATGTGACACCTGTTATGTCAGAAGTAAAAAAAGATGAGGATATTACTGGAATGACTGAAATGGTACCAGTTTCATTAGAAATTGAAAATATTTACCAAAAACATGCTGAAGGGGATGTTGGTAACACTGTGGTATCATCAGTTATGTCAGAAATGGAAAATATCTACCAAAAGGAGACTGAGGTTAGGATAACTAGAACATCAGAAGTCATACCCCTTACATTAGAAATGGGAAATACTTACCAAAAGGATGCTGAAGGGGATACGGAGAAAACTGATGTGATTCCTGTTACATTAGATGTGGCAAATATCTACCAAAGATATGCTGAGGAAATCAGTGGACAGATGGAAGGACCTATGTTGGAAATGGAAAACACTTACCAAAAGGAATCTGAAGGGCTTATTCTAAAAACAGAAATGGTGCCCTGTTTATTAGAAGGCAACAAAACACACAATAAGGCAACATCTGCCTCTTTAGAAGAGGAAAAAACATGCCTGAGTGATACTGAAGAGATGGTGGGAGCAATTGTGTCTGTGCCTTCAGTGACAGAAGTGGAAGGAACATACATTGAGCAGTCTGATGAGATTGTTAGAAACCATGAAGTGTGCCCCAAAGTGGTTCCCTTTGAGAAAACCTATGGACCAGCTCCAGAAATGCCTATTACACAGGCAGAGGGCATGCCTTCCCTATTTGAAAAAGAAAACACATTTCAAAAATATTCTGATGGGATGGTTGGAGGATTGAAGGATGAAGAGTCCACCACAATTAAGGAAGGTTTCATAGGACGTGAGAGTAGACTTGCCTCATATTTTAGGGGATATGAATCACCTTCCGTTGGTAAGGTTTATGAAGGATGCCCAGCCCGGCCGGATTTTCAACGTGAAAATACCAGAAGGAGGAGATTGGAAAGAATGTCCTCTATGGCAGTGGATGATGATGTAATATTTCTAGATTGTGGCCGTGAGAAAGAAGAATCAAGCTTAACCTTTATTTCTCAAGATGAACAAGAAAACTCTTCCTTTACTATATTGTATGATGAACCTCTTCAAGAGGAAGATACATATCCTGCTGCTGAAGTAAGAACACAGTCTATTATGTTTCCTGATACATCCACCAATAGCATGCATGTTCTTGCATGTGAGCGGTCTGAAAGTAGAACTGACCTTGTGCACCATTTCGAAAGAGATGCTAAGTTAGATGAGGCGCTAGAGAGTGATAGTTCAGAAATGTTCTTAACAGTGGAGGCCAAGAGGTACAAAATTTATCCCTTATCTTTGTCCCCCATTTATGAGGATGATAGTTCTCAGGAGGACATGCTCTCCAGTGAGGTCTCACCTGGTCACCATGGCTCCACAAAGTCAAGAGAAAGTGCAACCCAGCCCTCTTCTGTCTTATCACTTCTCCAGTCAGTATCAGAGCGTCTAAAAATGAATTTTGATGAAGATGTCCAACAGGAGGTGGAGGAAGATGAGAAGGGTGAGGCTAGGGATGAAGAGCAAGAGGAATCAGTGCACACAGGAAGTCTGAGGGCTGGAAGGAGAGAACCCATTTCCTTCAAGCGGTCAAATTCTTCCATCATATTTTACCCTGAAGATGACCAGGAAAGGTCTGACATTTCTAAGAATAAACATGTCATGTCCAGCGAACCTACTACCTCCAACTTGCAAATTGGTCTGTGGCCAGAAAAGGCCTCATTTCTACAAAAATCTGACCTTACTTCTAAGCTGCATTCTTCTTTAAAGAGTGTTTATCATCAGTATTTGCAAGCTTCTAAAGTCCATTCTTCTGAAAAAGGAGCCAAGTATAGTGGGAATTTTCAAGAACCAGTCTCAAAATATTTCCATGTTCAAGACAGCTCAGAAAGATTAAGCCTGTACACAGAGGTAAGTTATTTTGATTATATTGTAACTATGCTGTGTGATTTGGGCCAGGGAATCATCTAATAACTTATTAAGAAATCAGTGTTTTAAGATTGTGCAAAGATTATAAAACTACCAGAGATTATCCATTATCCTACTCTTTGAACTGTATGATAGCTCATTATGTTTTAGTTGGATTGTTACATTGAGAAATATTTAAAGTTTCTGAGACTTAAAATGGAAGCAAATTATACAGTATGTTTTTTTTTCACCAGAAAATGTCTTAAAATCAGGATTTATTTTTAACAATTTCTTACACATGGCTAATGCCGAATCGTCATTGATATAGGACTTCTCTTTTCTGTCATTCCTAAGATTATGGAACTTTCTTTAGTAATCTTAAAACAGGTAGTTATTTGGTTTTTTAAAAATTATTATTTATAGGGGCTGGAGTGAAAGGACAACGGTTAGAGCATTTGCCTTGCACGAGGCTGAACTGGGTTTGATTCCCAGCATCCCATATGGTCCCCCGAGCACCACCAGGAGTAATTCCTGATTGCATGAGCCAGGAGTAACCCCTGTGCATTGCTGTGTGTGACCCAAAAAAGAAAAAAGAATATTACTTGCTTTTGTTTTTAGGCCACAGCAATTGTGTTCAAGCTTACTCCTGGCTCACACTCAGGGATCACTCCTGGTGGGCTCAGGGAACTTTTAGGGTGCCAGAGATTGACCCTGATTGTGTGCAAGGCAAGCACCCTACCCACTCTATTTCACTATCATTCTGATCCCTGTCTTTTTTTTTTTAACCTTAAAAGCAAATAGTAATGCTTGCCTACCAACTATAGTTTGCAAGGCAAAGCCATTTGAAAGAAATGTTGGGATTTAAAATATATATATATATATATTTTCTGAATGGTTCCACTGCCTGCCGAACCAGCTGGGATTTTTCTACTCTGTAAAAACAAGTCCCCAAAGTTTTGTTTGTCTGTGTCTTCATATGCTCTGGTTACATACCCTGTGTTTCTTGTCATCATATATTTATCTAAAACTTTTTCTCAAAAAATTTTGGGAATATTTTCTCTCTACTCCTCCCTACCCGGAACACCACATTTAGAAAACAAACAAACAACTTTATTATGTAAGGTCTTCTCAGTACCACTTCATCAAAGAATTTCTGTCAGCCTCACCACCTTGCTGGAGCTATTTCCCTTGTTTTCTTTGACTTTACTTATGGGTTAAATTTTGTTTCCCACTCAGAAGGGCCAAATGTGGATTATTTCTTTCCCCTTCTAAGTAAATGCTTCTCAAGGGCAGAGACAATGAATTATATTTCCTTATATTTACTTTTAAATTCCCTGTAGTACCTAGAGAAGCAGTTTGAACACAGTGGTCATTAAGTGTATAGTAGGTATGTGATAAATTGGATTTATGACTAAGAAAAACTGTTGTTCCATTGATATTTCTGAAGACTTACTTCTTTCACTTGTATTATTTTAGAATGTTGACAAACAAACTCTGAAGTGTAACCCAAGACCTGGAAAGGTAAGCAAACATTTCTTAGGTAGATTAAGATAAAATAGCAAACATGGGATTACATTACTTGGAGAAGTTGGACACTAAAAAAAATTTTTTTTGTTATTTTATTTTTGTTAATTGTAAAATAATTTATTTTGCTAAATTATTTAGCACCTATAGTAATACAAAATTTTTGACTATAGGATACTTTACTTCTTTATTCTAGGACATTGTTGAAATATAAATGAATTCCTAAGATTAGTCATTGTGCCTACTTGTATGTTGCAGATAATTATCTATGATGTCTGTGGAAGTAAATATAAGCAAGAGATCTACTGTAATATTCCTGATGCTACATCATGGACCTTTCCAGATGAGATACTGATTAAAGTTGTAAGGGGTTGGTAAGTGATCACTAAAATTTTCTCACATTTTCCTTGTACTTCCCCCCACCCCCACTGCCCAGCTTTTCCCTTCTGTTTTTGCTTTTTATATTTTCTGTTATGATAGTCACATTTCCTTTATTCACTTTTGACAATTTAAAACATTTTAGAGTGTTGATGGGTCCTTGATCATTGTATGACTAAAATGTAAGCATGAAAGTTTGTAAGTCTGTAACTGTATCTCATGGTGATACATTAAAAAAAATTTTTTTTTAATAATAACACCTTATATGGACCAATGATTTAAAAAAATTTAGTGTTTTATAACTTAATTGTTCTCTTTATTTTCTTTAGAAGAAAACATAGATGGGCTTTAATGCTTAAAGCAACCAGTTAGTGGCAAGACCTAATTTATAAAGCATATGCAGTCAGTACCAATCTATAACTGTATCAGTAGCAGGATAGATTTGGCAAGTGGAGTTGAAGGCTTCAACCATGAATGAAGCATAATTTTGGAAACTAGTTTAAATTTGTGGGCTGCTAAGGAATGTGAAGGCCACATAGTTAAAGTCATTTGTATAGCTGACATGCTGAAAAGTAAATGATTCTTTGTATGTTCTGAAAATGAAAGAAAACCCTCATTTGTTACTCTGTGTCGCATGAATATGTTGGAGTCAAAATTTGTTTGTCATTGTGTATAGGTTACCCACTGTCAGGATTCATGTTACAAATATGTAACATGATTTAGTATGTCTTCTTTTAATAAAATGGGACTTATGTTCTGTTTTGCAGTATCTAATAATTGCAATAGAAGAATAACTTTGAACTATTTTCAATGTATATAATTTGTGTACACAACTATATAGTGTATGTATACATAATGCAGTCATAGGCTGTGGTATTATATTTAAGCATATTCTCAAGTTGTATACATTTCTATCCTTAGATGTGTTTAATTGACATTTATCCTCAGTTCAAAATAGTATTACGTTAAAATAAAAAATAAAAATAGTTCAATCTCAAACATGTATATACACTTAATCTATTACTAAGTGGCATTTGAATTTTATGACTTAACTTTTAGAAATTTAATTATGACTGATCATTGGTTTTTATTTGTTCAGTTGGATTATATATGAGAAACCATATTTCCAAGGCCAAAAATGTGTGCTAGAAGAAGGGGAAAAAGTTTTAAATCGTGACTGGATCCTTCAGAGCAGAAAGCATCCACAGAAAAATTTTGTTTTAGGTTCTATCAAGTGTGTCCTAAAGGTAACTGAATTGTTATTTTCTTTCTATATTTTTAGTTTTATTATATAATGAAACTAGACTATGTGGTCTAGCAATGTTTAAAAATTCTTGCTAATTATTTATGCTAATTTTACTAATTTATGATGGAATTAGAAATATTCTTTTGACTATATACATATAAAATACTGAAGAACAGACAATAATTTAGAATGTTATCTCTAATATAGCCCACAAAATGTTAAAATGCCAAGGCTTTTAACAGTAGTAGGAGTATAAATTTTAGGAAAAGTCACATAGGAAAATACACACACACACACACACACACACACACACGTTTTCTAGGTTCTTACTTCTTAGTATAAAACTCCACGTGGGGTGTGTGTGTGTGTGTGTGCGTGTGTGTGTGTGTGTGTGTGTGTTTAGAAATTTTATTCAATACAAAGATGAGGAAGGTCTTGCAATATAAAAAAAACGTTCTGAGGCAAATACTATGGTTTAGAGCCTCACTTTGTAATATTTGGTGGTAACTGAATGTGAGGATTTTGAAAACTTTGGCAACTGCAATAGATTGCTGAGCATGTAGCAACCAAAAATTAATTCAAACTAACCAGGTAATGAATTTGAGGTGTTTCTGCCAGCACTTACCTACATTTCTCAGGTGAAAAGGGGAGTGGAAAAAGCTAACAAGTCCTCTCTTAGAGCCTAACTTCTAAACTGTGGATATTTTTTATAACTTAAAAAATATTTTAAAGTAAGTTTTATGATTATTTTTATGATTAGATAAATCAATTATTTTATTTTAATTGATTTTGAAAATGATTTTTTATTTTTATGATTATGTTATTATTATATGATTATTTATTATTATAGTTGTGTTTTGCTTGTCTTTTTTATATACCTTTATGCCCAAGGTCATGTAAAAATTCCTTGGGCATAAAGGGTCATGAACGAAAAAGATAATTAGTGGAAGAAATCCTCATTCAGAGAGGGATGTTGAGGACATACTTTTCTGTGTAGTCTTCAGGTTTCCTTCAGAGGCGAAATAGTATGGTTTAGTGCAAATGCTCATGACAGTTGGGGATATATATTTTTTCAAGGTATAGAGATTTCATTTAGATGCTTAAAATGTGTAAATTGAGGTGGACCCTATTTTGACCATTTTACTTGATGTTACTGAACTTGAAAATTTCACATAGCATACAGGAAAATTAAAGATCACAGATAGAAAAAACTCATTATCCTAAAGGGGTATCTGCATATACTGTGTGAATGAATACTTTACACAGAGCTATGAACCTCTGTCTGACATATTTGTCTGCATCAGGACACACTACTCTGATAGGGAGGACTAGAAATACAAGTGAGACAGGATTGATTCAGGTGACTTCGACTACTGTGGAGAGATAGCTGAGTCGTATGAGTATGACCTTTTGGTGTGAGACATGCTGAGGAGCAACAGTGAAGAGACACTTCATCTGGAGGAGGTAATACCCTTTTGGAGCTTTGAGGATAAACTGGATTCAAGAATGGGAGATGTAAGGAGATTCCTGTGAGAGATCACTGCTGACACTTACGAAGGTGAATGTTGGTTATTTTATGGCATTGGAGAGACAGTAGCTACAGCATAGCAAAGCATAGCAACTAGTATTTTCATTGAAAAATTAAACCACAAGTGATTAAGCTCAGCACACAGCATTCGGGTGCTCATTTATTTAGCTGATTTGCTAGAAATTCCTTTTATTCGTAGGCGGCATCTCCCAAGCTTTAGCTGGTTCTTTGCCCACTTTGTAAATATTCGGCATAACGCCAGGTCAAGTGGGAAAAAGTGAATTAAGATACTGCCGTCACCAGCTCTCACCCTCTCAAAGTCAAACAAATAATTCACTGTGCTGAGCATGGCTGTATAAATAAGTATTTTCACATCTGCCATTTGCATGGAATATGTTGCAAGAATGAATAGTTAGGCATTTTTCCTCCCATTGTTTGTTCTTGAAGTCTCAAAAAAAATTGTAGTGTCAATCTCCATATGTCTTGAGTAACTGTTAGTGAGGACGGAAAATAGAGCTATTGGGCATTACGTGGAGAAGGCATTGGCATATAGCATTGTTCTCAACCTTTGGCAAAGATGGGGCCCCACACTGCTTCCTTTCTCCAACCTTGTCAAACTTCTGCCTGTTGATAGCTGTATTTTCATGGTGATGGTTGCCATTCCAAATTCACCTTTTCTGTGCCTGTGCCAATTCTGTATTGCTTCATCATCTGAATTTTAATTGCTCTAATTAGAGGAGTGAGAACTTTGAGGTTCTCTGAAGATAGAAGATAAAACTTTCACAGAAGTCTCCACTTTGCCACAGAAGATAGGATCACTTAACTGCAGTGTAGATGCTGCTCAAAGGTCATCTTTGCCCTCTGGGGCTATGTTGGGGGCTGCAGTCAGTGCAGTTAAACTCTCACCATTAGAAAGTACTATCTTTCCTCATAAAAAAATGAATATTAAAAATTACTATTTTAGGGGTTGGAGCGATAGCACAGCGGGTAGGGCATTTGCCTTGCACACAGCCGACCAAGGTTGGATTTCCAGCATCCCATATGATCCCCTGAGCACCACCAGGAGTAATTTCTGAGTGTAGAGCCAGGAATAACCCCTGAGCATCGCCAGGTGTGATCCAAAAAAAGCAAAAATAAATAAATAAATAAAATACTATTTTACTCTGCAGTTAATATTTTTAAAGGGAATGACATCTTTCATTAATTGTTATGCCCTTATTAATGAACCCAGAAGAGAGAGTTTGTTACATAAGTGGACCAAATAGATTTTCTTACTGTTTTTGTTTTGTCTTGTTCTGGGGCCACACCTGGTAGTGCTCAGTGCTTACTACTGACTTTGTGCTCCGGAATTGCTCCTGGTGGAGATCTGGGTACTATATGTGGCACTCACAGTACTATCTCTCTGGCTTGCTACTGTCTTTGTGTTTTTAAACTAATTTCTATTCTTTTTGTCTCATAAAGCTTTATTTTTATGCCTACTAACTGCTTTAAAGTTTAAGTTTGTAAATTTCACCACTATATTTGTAAAATATACGATGACTAGAAAAGTTTAGAAGGAAATCGGAACAACTTTCTCTAAATAAACTATGGTTGCTAGGTAATTATAAATGCCCTTCAAGAGCTAGTGTTTGATGGTTTTTTATCTGTGAAGTATTATCCAGTACTTGAAAGAGATGGCGTTTTTTTCTGGGAGTAGTCAACATGAAGAAGCTGGAAATTATCAGTAAAATCTTTTTCATTTTACTGGAGGAGAAAAATTCAGTGAAGATAGTTGAGGACATGAACATTGTCTTTTTTTGTTTGTTTTACATTATTTAGTCAGTGGTTTGCTTTTACAGTCACGCTATTTCCTTCTATGTGGTAGTAGACTTAAGTGCTTTTTAGCTTTTTTTCCTTTTAAAGTACACCACCCAAACATTGTTTGTATGACACAATGCAGAGGAAACTTGTTTGTGTTTGAGACACTAAGTTATGTATTCTTTTATGGTACCTCCTATCCCCGGGGGGGACATTAATATGGCAGTATTTTAAATAATGTAACTAGAACTTCATTACCCAAACAAACAAGAGAGACTTAAGGATTAACTAGTAGCTTTTTTGAACATTTATGGCAATTTTTAAATGTTCAGAAGGAAACATACTTTCTTATTTTAGAGGATTTTTTTGTTTTGCTTTTTTTATACTTTTGAAAATAAAATGACAATTTTGTTGTTTTTCAATTAACCATATTAAGTTAACCATATTAAGAATGGTTAATAGTGACTATTAAGAGCTCAGTTTGGAAAAAAGTTTAAAAATCAGAAAACTGATGCTAGGGCGATGAGTGTGCTTGCCTTGAACGCAGCTGGCCTCGGTTCACTGGTACCATATAAGTTGCCCTGAGCCCTGCCAGGAGTGATCCCTGAAGGTAGAACCAGGAGTAAGCCCTGAGCACCACCTGGTGTGGGCCCAGCCCCTACCCTCAAATCAGAAAATTGCAGTTTTAAAATTGCAAATATGATTGTAACAAAAATACATTTCTAGGCAAATAATTGTCACTTGAAGCCATTGCATTCCTGTATTTCATTAACGCATAACCAGTTGAGTTTTTTCATGTTCTGGATGAGGATCATGCCACTGAAACTTGAGTGGTCTAAATCAGATCTTACCAAAAGGGAATGCCATGCCACAGAGGCGGAATGGGGTGAAGGGGGCAGGGTGGGGGTAGTGTGAGGGAAGCTGGGACTATTGGTGATGGAAAATAGGCACTGGTGGAGGGATGGGTGCTTGACCATTGTATAACTGAAACACAAGCACGAAAGTTTGTAAGTCTGTAACTGTACCTCACAGGGATTCACTAATAAATTTTTTTTTAAAAAAAAAGAAAGAAAAAGAAGGAAAAAATCAGCTCTTACGACCACTGAGATTGCTTGTGTGTACACACAGAAGCACATCTGTAATTTCAGAGAGAGGAAGAATAATCCCGGTTTTGGTTTTCTAAGTTGAGGTTTTTATGAGTTTGAGTTCAGCAATTTAAAGATTGTAATAAATAAGAACACAGAGTAGTTGGAAAACATATGTTAACACACACAGGTTCATCAGGGAGTAGATCTATATCATGAATACTCATATGACAAAGGGGTTATGGGGAGCTAGTATAGACCACTAGTTTGTTGCCGTGTGTTTGAAAGGTAAATGAAGTATAAGCTTGATGTGCTTGAGTCTTGAGTCAAGAATGTGATATGGGAAAGTTGTATTCTCACGAGCCCAGTTGTAAAGAATAGTTAGTACTTAACTGGTAATATAGCACATAATTAAAGCTCACAGACCTTAATTTATAAAATAAGATAAATTTTCTAATTTATGTTACAAAAGATAAAAGGTCTTTTATGCTTTTTATCTATTTCCAAAGGGTCTTGCCAAAGGTAGTAGATAAAAGACATAAAAGAAATATACATGACATTTGGGTTTCTCATCTCAATGCATCTGTGGAATATAGAGAAACAAGACAGGGAAATGGAAGGTTTTAAATGATGGCAGATCCTTAACCTTGGATTACAAAACTAAGAGTGCCCAGTAAGTGGGTAGTAGATGTAGGGGGACATTGAGGTATATTGGAGGCACCTTACTTATAGATATTGTCTTGGATACTTTGGTGGTGGTTGTGGAAGGGGGGTATAACTCTGTCATAAGAACCATAAACATTAACCCTGTTGTAAACCGATGACACAAACTATAATTATCAAATTCAAAAGAGCACACAAGTTTACCAAGGGTTGGGGTGATAGCTGGGAGAAGATGGTGAGACATTGGTGGAGGAACGTTGAAGCTGGTGATGGGTCTGGAGTTGGCCATTATATGCCTGAAACTATGTTATTAACAGTACTGTAAATCATGCTGCCTATTTTTTTTTAAAAAGAGAAGGAAAAATATACAGGAATGAAACTTGAGAGAAAAGTTTGATGAAATGTGTGACAGAATCAATGTGGTAGAGGGTAGGGTTGAATTTTATATAGTGCCTTTCTTCTTGAATGTATACTAAGAAAAATAAACAGAATCTCACAAGTAGGAAAACAGATTTCCTTTACTCTTTCCTTAATTCCTGTTTCTTTTGTCAGTGTGAATTAGTTAATACACTGAGGGGTTGTGCCTCTCTGTTCTTTATTTGTAATGTCCCCCATGAGATCAACTTTTATTTAACTTCCTTCCTCCCTATGATTTTGTTGTGCTTCTAAGAAAGAAGGCTTATAGACTTTTGGCACTCGATTAGTTTAATAATCTGAACATTGGCTTACTGGAACAAGACTTTAAGAAAAAAAACAGAAAGAAGTAGGCTAATATTTTATAGTAATACTAGTATAGCAGCATTAATAATTTGTTAATCGTTATATATGAATATTACTAGAGATATCAAATATTATCAGTGCGACTCCTACCACATTAAATTTAAAATGAAATTTGAAATTTATTTTTAAAACATGGTTAAAGAGAAACAATATTTCCTTTGTTGCTTTGTGAAAAAATTCAACTAAACAATGATAATTATTGTAACCACATGTGCAGGATGTTGTGAATACTAAACTGTTTATCTCTAGATGATTTCAGCATTCTTTTATTTTTTTTCCAGGATTGTAGCATTCCTGAGATAGAGCTTTGCCCACAGTCTGACCCAACAAGTTATCCTATCTACATACATCGAGCAGTTCCCAATTTGGAGGAACTAAATATCCCTAAGAAAATGTTATTCACTGTGAAGTCGGGAGTGTATGTATCAGTTTCTTATTATCACAGTGATTGATGACCACTAACAGTTTTTGTTTTCATATTTCAGCAGGCGGCATTCATAATTTCATTTATATTTCTAAATGTCCCAAACCTGTAGTAGGATCTAAACAGCTTCTCTTTGGTTCCAATTAAGACTTTAATTAATGACCCCCAGGATATATGATTTACAGAAATAGATCTTGACAAATGTCTTTTCATAAATTTTCAGTATTGATAAATTTAAAAAATGACCCCTGGCTGAAAATTTTGGAGATCAAACCATTGCTAAATTGTCTTAGTGCAAATAGTGAAAACGTGTCAGGAACATGTCTTGTTGTTTCTTACTCCTCTACTTCTGCCAAGCAAGTAGAATACAGGCATATTATAAATGAGGAAATTGGGTGGTTTTTAAAATGGCTGTCAGCTCGTAACCTGGATTTGGTACTATGCCTTTCTGACTTAGTAGATATTGTTAGGACTACAGGTCTGAGTTAATGCAGTCAGTTATGACTTAACCACAAAGCCTCTGAGTCCTGGTTCACCATGGATCTCTCTTCTTTCATTCGTTGTTCGCATCTGTTTTAATGATGGTTTAGGTAGAGTTTTGAGGTCACCGTAGAATATCTTTTCTTCATCACTCAAATCATATGTTATAGTTCTTTGACAGACCTAGTAATTGACTATGTGTGAGAATTCTGTGACTGTCAGTTTAGCTGGAAACTAGGTGGGTCTTTTGTGAATCTTATTTCAAATACTATACCTGAGGCAGCCAATAGAACTGATATTCACTCTCAAAAATGTAGGTCATGATGAAAGGTTTCTGGTAAAATCTCCACCCTTGATAGCCCCAGTTTTAAAAAGAAAAGGAAAACGTGATAATTTTGGTTTCCAGTGCTACTTGAATATACCTTTAGTGTCACTCCTTATAATGTTGGAAAATTTAAATGCAGTAATGTATAGTGCTTCAAAAACATGGTAGAATGGTATTCGAATATAAGAACTTAAAAAACTTGCTAACTTTGTTAGGTGATAATCTAATGTCACCTTGAATGTATTTTACTAGTTTAGGTAATTCTTTGAAGGAGGTTTTGTTTTTCCTTTCCTTCTTTCTTTCTTTCTTTCTTTCTTTCTTTCTTTCTTTCTTTCTTTCTTTCTTTCTTTCTTTCTTTCTTTCTTTCTTTCTTTCTCTTAGAGAGTTCTAACAAAATAGAATGAAATATTTTGATTATACTTAACCTTCCTTTCATTTCTTATTTAGTTGGCTTGCCTACCCAGATATTAATTTTAAGGGCCAAGCTACAGTTCTGGAGGAAGACCATGGTCTCTATGAGATTTCTATGGCAGAAATGAAATCAGTGCATCCACTTCATTTGGTAAGCAAATGTAAAACCAAGTTTTTTCTAAAAGCCCAAGAATTTAAAATTAAATTGCTGTCATGATTATTTATGTACCTCAGTCTTTAAAACATGAATATGTATACTACTAATCAGTACATTATTTTTGAAATATTTTGTTTTTTTATATTGTATCTATAAGTGAGAACATTTTAATATTTTCTAGAAGACATGTCTGAATTTCTACTTTGTGTTGTTTGTCATCAGTATTTGCAGTATCTTTATAAATATTGTGCTGTGAAAATTTTGAGTATTTCATGATGTTCTGGATTTTCTGTTGCTTATTAAAGAAATCTAGAAAACTATACTCTTCCAAAGATAAATTTTATGTTCAGCTTATAATAAATGGGTAATTCTATCCGTGGACATTTAAAAAATAGTAGTTATACCTGACGTATTTACTTTTGTTGCACTTGATAAAAAGGCAAATTATTCAACTAAATGTTAGCTGCGTGAAAAACATTTTTAATTGCTGTGTGCCATTAGAAAATGAAAACCAGGGAAAATAATGAATTTTAAGAAATAGCAGTGTTGGTAGGGCCAGAGGGATAGTACAGTGGATTGAACATTTGCCTTTCATGTGGCTGACCCAGGTTCCATCTATGGCATCCCATATGTTCCTCTGAGCTCTGCCAGGAGTAATCTCTGAGACTAAGTCCTGAGCACTGCTGGGTGTAAACCCCCATCAGCCCCCAAAAAGAAATACCGCAATGTGAAGTAGCATTAAAAACAAGGAAATGGTAAACTTTGTGGTGTTTTAGGGAAAGGTTATCTTTGAGATCACAGAGACATTAATAAAAAGGTGTTGATAGAAGTTGGAAGAGAAAGTGTTCTGCTTTAGGAAGCCCAAACAATAAACATGTTTGGGCAAAATTTAGAGAGCGTATTTAGTATTAAGTAGTTTAAAAATCTGCTTGGCCAAATGATAGTTTTCTAATTTTTGTTTCATTTTTAAATAATTCTATATGAAAAAAACTCATATTCAAGGTATATAACAGACTCACTAAACAGTAACAAGAAAACAAAGCCATCAGAAATTGACAAGAGCTGAACATATTTTAATTCACCAGCAACTCCATTCTTTTTGGAGGTTGCAGTGTGCAAAGCTCTTAATTGGTAAGCTAGACTTATGGGCTAAAACTCAATTTCTTTTCTTGTCATAATTATAATCAGAAAGGTACCTTTTTAACATTTCTTATTTTATATTATGTTATATATATACATGCATACACATGATATGGCTACTTGATTTGGCTACTTGTAAACTTTTGTTTAGTTACAGGAGAGTCGCTTCCTGTGCTCAGTGGACCAAGGCCTTTCCAAGCAATGCTTGATATGTGGTACAGACCTGATGGTTCTGTGCTTGGGACCTCATGCTTTTGAGGATGACCAGGCTATTTCTGACAAGCCTGGTGTAGGGGGAGGCAGTCAGTGCCAGGGTTGGATCGAGACCTTGTATATCTGAGGCATGCTCTATTACCACTTGAGCTATCTGCCCCCCCTGTAATTTAAAGTTCTAAATTTGCCGCAACATAAATTTAACTGGTAAATGATCTTCACTGATTACATCTTTATATTGCACTTTAGAATGTTTTAAATGTTTTCTAATAAAATTTCTTGTTATCTTAAGGGTGGACTGAAAGTGGAAATGCCTATGAACTTAAAGGTAAATATAAAACAAACTTTTGTGGTTGACTTAGAAATATTTAAATGTTAATCTTTAACTTTTGAACTAGTGAAAAACAAAAAAAAATTTTTTTATGCTTAGAGTACCAAGCTATTGGAGAAGGGGCATTGATTGTATGAAATGGTTCCTGAGGGCCCGAGCTATGAATGGGTGTAGGGTTAATGTGCAAACATAGGGGTTTGTACTGGAGGCTCAGTAAAACTGTAGGTTAGAAATATGGTAGGTTTGAATTGTGAGTGGGGAGGAGGGGCTTGAAAGGGACAGGTTTAAGATTGAAGCTTCAAGTGGATATGTCTAGTGGTCACTTGGAAAATGATATTGAGGAAGGCAATTGGGCATGAGATATGCATAGCTTCTCTCACTTGAATGTCAGGTTGTATGTATGAGTATCTGAAGGGAAGGGAATTGTCAAGGCAGTGAAAACTGGGACGGTCATAGTACTGGTATTAAGTGCGCTTTGAAAGAAAATGAAATTTTTTTAATATATAGAAAAAGAGGAAGAAAACCAGTGCTATGATTAGACATGCAAATTGACCTCTGTTTAATTAGCTCCCAACTTCCAAAATAAATCACAAGTTCTTGAACCTCCCTCCCTTTTCTGGGCATCAGAATTTATAGAATTGGTCCTCTCTCAGTTACATAGGTGAGATATTTATTCTTAGAATATACAACTCTTATTGTGGTGAAAAGTGCTTATTTCCATATCAACCAAAGGAAGTTTTAGTTTTAAAAATTCTTACTGAAATATCATGTTTTTAAAAAATAGTTTTAATGTTTATGCTTTTGGTGTATAAAGTTTCTGCACCCGTTTCTCCCATTCATTTCAGAGTGCCCAGAAAGCTCAACCACTGTCCTCAGACCACTTCTTGTCCCGTTGTTCCCTACTCCCTGCCTACCCATCTTCTGCTGAATGACTTTAGTCCTATTAAAAGAGTCCAAGAGCTTCTTTTTTTTTTTTTTTTTGGAATACTGTCATTCCCTTGGCTTTATATAGGGCCACATGTGAGAGAGATTATTCAGCATTTGTCCTTCCTCTGATTTATTTTGCTCAACCTGTCACCCTGTAGGTCTACTTGATTTATAGAAAAAGGCGAGATTCCATTATTTCTTATAACCAAGCAGTAGTCCATTGTGTATATATACTGCGTACCATCTGGGTTATTTTCAGATCTTGGCTACTGTACATAGTGCTGCAACAGACATAGGTTTTCATATATCTTTTTGAATGAACATTTTTCTGTTCTTGGGATAGATGCCAAGGAGTGGAATCCCTGGATCATATATAGTTCTATTTTTCATTTTTTGATAAGTCTTCATATAGTTTTCCACCGACAGTTCAAGTGGAATCTTTTCTTAAGTTTAGTATCAGAGTGTATGTACTATACACTTGGGGCTTATGTTGATATCATTCATACCGGAAAATTTAAAGTACTTGGATCACACACATGTGGATATTATTTTGGTCTTTATATTGTCAGAAGTTTTCAGAAACTCTCCAAGTGCTTCCCAACACGTACTCCAGGTTTCAAATCCATGACCTAATAGATGTACAATTAACTGTAATACTTCAAGTGTTATCTCTGATTTCTTCTTGTATGCTGAAGCAGAATTTCAGGTGTGACAGGCTGCATCTGCCTTGCAGATTGACTAGCTATCGAGTTGAATGAATGGAATAGCTATAGATAGTGTCTAAGTTGTTAGATGTTAGTTTATGACTCGCTCATTAAGAATCATTCATATTCTCTCTGTATTCAGCACTTGTAGCATGTATTAAGCCCAAATAAAATTTAATCACTTTAAATACAGCATCCTGTGAAATTATAACATATATATATATCAGCACAATCAAGCTTGCATATTTTTCTCAGACATTATTTTATTAGTTTTTAGAAATAAGGAAACCATAGGTTGCTGGTTCTATATGTTTAAGTATGGGGTCATATATGCCAGGATCAGAGTTGCACATGGTTGCACACATTTATTTGCATTTCAAAATAAGTGTAGATACAGATATTTTCATCATTGGAATTTCTACATACTAAGGACAACTTCTCCTTGGGAAATAAAAAGTATTAAAATGATAGAGGAGGATATGCCCATCCAGATTTGAAGCAAATGAAATGCTAAAGTATTTTCTTGGCATTGGAGAGAGAGATTGTGCTGCAGATAAGGTGCTTGCATTGCATGTTGTAGACCTGGGTTGAACCCTCAGCACCCAATATGGTCCCCTGAGCCTCACCAGGAGTGATGCTTGAGCACAGAGCCAGGAATAAGTACTGAGCACTGCCTAATGTGGACCAAAATACAAACAGAAAAAAAAAGTTTTCTATTGTAATTACTCTTCCCCCTATTTGAAACAAAATCACAATAAAAGATGCCATTGCTTTTCAGTCATTATTTTAGAGAGTTGTATCAAGGATGTGCTTATCTATTTCTTCTCAGTGACTAGTAATCACCATAGAGGCAGCTATTATTTTTTTTTTGAGGCAGCTATTATGATAAGAACTTTTGGACTTTTTAAAATAATATTGATATTGCTAGACCCTCAAGAATTTTTACTTGTTATCCAGGAAATTCAACAATTATGAGCAGGTCTATATTAAGTTCTAAATATGTTAGGATGATTATTCAAGTCCCAGTTATGAGACTTTAGTTTACCATGTGAAGTACTCCTGTGATTTGGGTAACTAGGAAATGTAGTCTTATTTTACTATATTAATGTGAAAGAATAATGAACTAAGTTGCTTTTAGCTTCATAAGTCATATTTCTTTTAGTATCAATGTGTAATTATTAACGAAAAAGTGGACGTGATCCCTATTCATTGTGTTTTTCTACAAGTAAACCAGTATATTTCTGATCTTAAATAAGAGTCTGCTTATTTCATATTTTTTAGATTATTATTTATGAAAAACCTTACTTCCATGGACAAGCAAGAGAATTTAACGAACACATAGATTCTGTCCCTAATTTTTTAAAAGATGATGTGGACTTTGTTGGAATTGGATCAATTCGTGTCATCGGTGGAGTGTGAGTTATATTTTTAGTATTTGATTTAATAGTATATAGATATATATTTAAGGCCAACACAAACACAAAGTTAAGCAGAGCACAGACAACTTGCCTTCATCTAAGAATATCTACTTTTTTGTTTATGAGAAACAAATTAGCAAATTTCATTTCAAAGACTGAATTTGTATGAGGGATTTTGATATAGATTAAATGTAGAAATAACTTTCAAAACTTAAACTCTCATTCTAAATATGGTATAGAAGATGAGAATTGCAAGGTAAAATGATTATTTTTCACAGATTATAGACTTGAATGAGTTTGCTGACTTTTCTCCCATCTTCTGTTGACTTCGTTGACTTTCTGTGTTCAAGACACTGCACAGTGACTTAGTCTAAGATCAATGAAGGACTCATTGATAGCGGTTTCTGGTGGCAAATCAAGTGATGGCCATTGCAGCCAAAATGGAAATAGAAAATACTATGCAATATGCTAGATATTTAATTCACATACATACTTGATCTGATTTATTGGTAATAATTTATTTCCTTATCCTTGAATTTAAAAATGTTTAGGAACTTGAAGACCAAACATGTTTTGGATAAACACAGTTTGTGTTTTCTGTTGTTCTTTAAGAACATCCATGCTTACTGTAAATCCTGCTATAAAGTATCTTTGTCTTTCTTCCCTTTGGGATCTTGAAAGTCTTTCCCATTAACTAGATTGTATTTTGCATTATTTTCCTAAGGTTTTTTTTGCAAGTATTTTATGAAAGTCAAGAAAATATTATGACTTGCATACAATATACAAATGCTCACTTTTTTATGACAACCATGTGGGGGAGGGTAGTGGGACGATTCACAACTCACTACACTATTTTTCCACCATTTCTCAACTTTAGGTAGCATAGCACCCTCTTCATCTCTGTCCCATCATTTTGTTGTTGTTTTGTTTTGGGTTTTGTGTTTGGGGCCACACCTGGCGATGCTCAGGGGTTACTCCTGCCTTTGCACTCAGGAATCACTCTTTGTGAGCTTGGAGGACCATTTGGAATGCTGGGAATTGAACCCAGGTCAGCCACATGCAAGGCAAGTGCCTTACCCACTGTATATCTCTACAACCCATCACTGTCCCATCTTGTGAAATCTGTAACAGTATCGTTTTGGGCATTGAGGGTGGGAAGTCAGTCTTCTGGGCAGTGATCAAGAGACTAGCAGCCACTATGATAATATTCTGACTGAAAGAGAGGGCCTGATGGTTCAGTGCTCAGGCAAAGGATGATGCAGTGCTACTCCATGTGTGAAGCTGGGGGCCACTGAATCACCTCTGTAGTGCTTGGAAGCTACCCCAAAGCAGTGCTCAAAGGAGCCATATAGTGCCAGGGCCACTTGAGCTATCTTCCTATGCCCCCCATCTTTTTTTAAAAATAACTCCAGATGACAAGTAATTTGAATCTTAATCAGATTTAATCTATTGAGAGATTTTTAACATAACTGAAATCTTAAAAGAGTTTTGAATTCTCATTACTTAACGGTTTACTAATTTGTCCTTTAAGAGGAAAGCCTTCTATATCATTTCTCCTTTGACCCACTTGTATATATTCAAGACATGTTTTCAGTTGTCACCTTTATATTGAAAAAAGCTTATAATTTGAAATTTTTATGTAAAATTAATTGTATGTACTATCTTAAAGAAAAGTTTTTATGACAAAACACTAAGATGAAATGTATATTTTAATGCTTGTGCCCTCTCTTCCCCTGCGATGCACATGATGGCATGTAGAAAGTGAGGAGGGATTCATAATCACTGAGCTCCTACTGTTATTTTGTGTATATTATATAAAATAATTTTGTTTTTATAAATTTCATAAATTTATAAAATTTTTATAAATTTTGTTTTATGTTTACATAAAATAATGTTTTTTATACCTTAACATTTGTAAAAGAAAGAACTCAGCTATACTAGCATTTGTTTGGTTGAACTTCAGAATTTAGAAGTCCTTAATACAGTGGCTTGAGCAATAGTCTTACATGGAATCTGCCCCACTGGATTGTTCAGTCTTGTAACTATACAGTATGCCTGAAGTCATATTCAAGTGGATTAACATGTATTATGAAACATCAATGCTTTAGATAGTATGAAGTTCTCCATGAAAATGTAAAAATTGTTCATTGTGTTCATCACTGTGTCCTATACTGACAGTTTTAGGTTAAAAGTTAAGAGACTTAAGTCCCTGGAAAGTACTGTGTCATAGTGCTTCCTGTTTCCATCACCACTGCTGACACAATGTTGGGAGCAACATTTCCCACCCATAAAATACTTAATGTTTGCATACATGTGGCCAGGGCTAATACCCACTACGCCACACTCCCCACTTCCTCTTTGTTAAATCCTTTCAGTCTGTCTTCTAGATCTGAAGTTAGTGAGAATTAACTGTATTTTTCATGCAGAGTAATTAAATAGAGTCACCATTGTGCGTTTCTACAAGGGCTGTCAGCAAAGTAAAAGGCATGTTTCAGGACCAGGAGATGGCTCAGTGAGCTGAAGGACTAACTTCAGTCTCCAGTACTGCATGGTCCTGGAGCATCGCCAGGAGTGAGCCTCAAAGCCCTGAACATCATCGGCTGTGGCACACCAGCCGTCTTCCTTTCCTCCGTGAAGGAGAAGAGTCTCTGAATCTCATCCTGCATTTGTAGCTTTTGCCATTGGCTGATTGTACTTTTCATTAGATTTTACTTTGACAAAATAGTCTACCATGTTGATATGAGGTATCCGGTCATATCAGGAACATTTATTGAACTAAATTTAGTGAATGTTTCATTATTACAACTCTATTGTGGTGGTGTGACAGTTAACCCTCAATTGGAAAAAGTGCTCACAGTATGAAATAATTGATCCATAAAGCATGCATCACTTTCCTGCCTCTGTCAATGGGAACACAATTAATGTGTTGTTTTTTCAAATACCGTGACATGCAGTTGAGTGCTTTATCATGATTTCTTTGATTTCTTCCTTGACCTATAATTTGATGAATGTCTCAATCAGATGAATGTCTCTACTTCTAGATGGGTTGCCTATGAAAAAGAACATTTTAAAGGCCAGCAGTTCCTGCTTGAAGAAGGAGATTTTGAAGACAGTAGTGCCTGTAGGGCATTAAGTGGCCCCATCTTGTCTTTTCGGTACTTACAAGCTGTGAGTTGGCTTCCTTATTCTTAAATTTTCTGATTTTTCATGAAAATTACACTGATTTGATATCTGATAGAATATGAGGTTATACAAGATTAGTAATGCCTGAAAACATGAAGGTAAATTGTGTATGTTTAGATGACGTATTTTTTAACTGCTGTGATTATGAAATAGTATTTACCTTTACTTTTTTATCCATTGATTCTATCATATTTTAGCCTCCTTTTTTTGTAGATGCCAGGTATTAGAGATTAATTGGAGACTCAACACTGCACTGGTTGGGAATATAGGAGTAAAATAAAAGTTTTTGACTGTGTTGCTCTAATTGAATTAATCACAAAGTACACAGGGCACCCAGATAAAGGTCATTTACTCCCACTTGAACTTAGAGAAGATGACACTCCGAGCTGAAATTTCAAGCCTAACATTTAGTTGGGTAAGAAATTGCAGCACAACAGAGTAAAGGAATAAAAGGCACATTCCGTTTTAACAAGAAACTAACATAAGACAAGGATATTGCCACTGGTTTTCCATTGGAGATAATTTCACTTCCTGGGAGATGTTTGGATTTGCCATGATTTGGGGTGGGAGAGTCCTACTGACCTGCAGTCACCAGAGGCTCCAAAAATGCTGTTACCTCCACAATCCCCGGGTTATAATAAGGTTGAGATTAAAAAAGCCTTATCTAAGGAGAGCTAGTGTATTTGAGAAATATTGGTATCCTAGAGAGAAATTCGGGATAATAACTACAGAGCCAGATAATGATGGCCCTGATATACCATATTGAAGAGTTTTGATATTACTTTTTGTTGACCAGACCATGGCACACTAATTGATTTTGGTTTTAGGGAAAATTATTTGTGCTTCGGAAAGACATTTATTTATGTGGAATCTTTATGATAATCCTAACATTTTTATAGGAACTTACTAGTGGCTTTACATGCATGCTTGCATTTAATCTTCCTAGAGATGGTGCAATACAGACTCTCACTGTTCCCATCAGGCACGGAATCTGAGATGTGAGAGATTAGGTATTATGCCTATCATTTTAGTCTCTCTAACTCTAAAACCCATGTATGTTATCCACTTTTCCTCTGTTGCAGAATAGTTGGCTATAAAGGTTCTGTAGCAGTGGAAAACTTATTCAGCCAAAGGCATATTAACATTTCATTTGTAACTATAAACTATATGGTCATTTTGAAGGCCCTACGTGCATAGTAAATTTTTCCATAATTTTCAGATCACTTGTAATTTAAGTTTATGTTCAAAGCATTTTCATATTAAATATCCTTTTAAAATATACATATGTTTAGACAGATTTGATTTTTATATATTTCCATGTTACAAAAAATTTAAGAATTATTAAGCTGTATTTGGAAATACATTTTCTGGATGTAGCATAATGGGGATGAGTTTCAATTTTTTAAAAAACCATTTTTATTGAGGTACCAGGATTAATAGTACTGTTAATTATACTTTTCACATACGCATCATTACATCACCACAGGCATCACCACAGCACCCGCTTCCCTCCACCAGTGTCCCAGGGGCTCCTCCTAGGTTGTCGGAACTAGAGATTCTATAGACAATAATCACTGGTTCTGATGACTTTGGCCATTTGTTGTTCCCCTTACTATTAAATTTTGAAACCACTTTCTTTGAGTCAAGATTTTCAAGTAAAAGCTGTACCTATGAAATGTGCAAGGTTGGTGAGTTTGGAGATGAGTTGTGGACCTGTGAAATAGTCACCCCCATCAAGGCCACAGGCCTCTCCATCATCTCCTAGTTCCTACTGCTCCTTCTTTTCACAGCAGCTTGTCATTTTATCATCAGAACCTTGAATGTAAGATATACGCTCTTAGAAAAATTTAAGCTTACATTCTTACATACAGAATTATTAGCTGTGGGATTTGAAAACCCTTGTAGTGGTCACAAGTCAGTTAAACAGCTAAACTGAGGTGTGACCTCTCTTTCCCATATAAGCTCTCTGATATCTCTGTGCTACCTCTGACCTGGTTAGAATGAAGCATTCCACATAAAATCTTAAAAATTGAAAAAATAGAAAATGGACAGTAAGGACAGATATAAAAGCTGCCTAGTACAGTGCAGTTTTGTAATGTCCTGGCTCCACTCCCTGCAACACTGTAGATCTGCTAAGGTCAGATTCCGGACATGTTACTTTGGGCAGATGTGATTTGTGTCATGGGTGCTTTGGAGAGGACAAGCAGAAATGTGTTCCAGTGCCAAATGAATCAGGCAGATCTATTGACTTGGAGTTGCTTATTTTGTACAGGGACAAGAAGGAGTAGAGCAGTGTTTAGACTCTAGGGATTAATGTAGGAATTTCTTATTCCTTTACTTCCTCAGTAAAACCCTTTTAATGTGCTTGTTTTCCCTCAGTTTAAGTGCACTAGCTTAACTTTCGGATTTGCTCTTGTTATGATTTTCAGCCTTTGAGCCTCTTTTCCCATCTCTGAAGCCTTGTGTTATGCAGTAGAAGCCTTGGATTCCTCTAACGTGATAGATTTCTCAGATCTCCTGGTATCCCGTCGTATGTTGCTCGCTAGGGATTATAGTGTAAAGACCCCAGAGCCCAACAGGCTGAGGGATTTCATAGAATTTAAAAATAAATTGCTGGGGGGCTGGAGTGATAGCACAGCGGGTAGGGCATTTGCCTTGCACGCAGCGGACCCGGGTTCGAATCCCAGCATCCCATATGGTCCCCTGAGCACGGCCAGGGATAATTCCTGAGTGCAGAGCCAGGAGTAACCCCTGTGCAGAGCCAGGTGTGACCCAAAAAGCAAAAAAAAAAAAAAATTGCTGGGTCTAGGGAGATCGCTTCAGCCTTAGAGCACATACTTCGAATGAGCAAGGCTCTGGGTTGGGTCCCCAGAACCACCAAGGAGACACCCGGGGGTCCCTGAGCCCCACAGGATCTGACCCCCAGACTGGCAGGCCTGAGCAATAAGGATATTAGGTCTGTTCCACCAGCCCAGAATTGCTGAGAGGCCCCCACCTTACCTTGGTCCCTGGGGGCTGCTCTTGTATTAAAAAAAAAAAATCAAATTATTGTTCCTTAGTTCCTTTGGGTTTGTAGGAGTTACTCATTATGGTTTTTTTTTTTTTAACAAAACAGGAGTATTATATGAGACTATATTTAACTATCCAGAATTTTCAACAGATTGAAATGTTCTAAAAATATTCAAATATGAGGTCATCCCATTATTCATTCTTCTCCAGTCAGAGCTTCGCTTAAATTTTTTGTAACAAAGTTTGAAGTCTTGAAAGTGTGGACAGCAGTGACCTCGTGAGCTCCTTGGGCTCACCTGGGACCTGACTCTGGATGTCTGATGTGATCTCCTCCTGATGTGGGCAGTTTTACGTTTTGGAGCTTTTGGTTTTTCCCGCAAAGTTGACATCACGCTTTGATATGTAACCTCTGGAGATTTCGCCCAGGAGAGTGGAGGAGTGGAGGTGGCTTACTATGAGTGCCCTGCCCAGCAGGGGTACCATCTTGATGGCAGCTGGTCAGCAGGTCAGATCAGGTATATTTGATAGGCTTGGGGGAAAAAAAAGTGCAAAGAGAGTCAAGATTAGGAGAGTACTTAGGAGAGGGGTAAAAAAGGAAGACAAAAATCTGCACAGCAAGAGAAGTTAGGAATAGCTAGGGTTTAGCTCAGTGGTAGAGGTTCTTGCTATGCATCTGTGAGGTCCTGAGTTCAGTCTCCAGAATAGAGAGTGTGAACAGAAATTAAAGCTGACGAGGAGACAGTGTGACTTGGAGAGTCCCACGACCCTTGGCCAAGGTGGTTGGTGGGAATGTTAGTGTAGCAAAGACAGACCCAAGTCCCGTTGCCAGCCTTGTCCTTGGCAGAGGCTCCTCTCTGCCACTCAGCCCAGGCTGCATCGTCGCCAGGATGCCTGTGCGTCCAGCCTGCTTCTCAGTTCACCCTCCTCCCTGCCCCCACCTCTGCATGACCACACACTGCAGTTTGTCCAAATCGTTGGTCAGGATGCCATCGTTGGTCATCATGCCATAACATGTTTTAATTTTTAATGAAAGAACACAAATGCAGCTCTTAGGCATGTAGTTCTGTTCATCTTTGTCTCGTTTTACACTGACATAACCAGTGGCCCATATGCCGTCTCGGCTGCTCCCTGCTCCCCGTATTCCTACAGACATAGCAGCGAGTAGGGAAGAGGGAGACAGAGAAATCGCAGAAGCAGAGAATCACCGTGCTCTCGAGCAGTGTTTCTAGCCTTCTTCTGACCTGGCTCCCTCCTAGGGCCCCTGGGGCCTGCAGTACTCCTGGTTAGCCCCCGTGCTCATGCTGTGCTCCCCTCGCCCCATTTACCTGTGGCCTCCTTGGAATATCCTGGGGCCCACAGGGAGTTCATACGGCCCCTGGTAGAAAAGCACCATTCAGGAGTCACCAGAGTGAGGACACGAAGACAGAGTGCAGAGGGTAGGGTGCTTGCTTTGCATACTCCTGGCCCTGCTTCAGTTTCCACGTATGGTCCCCAAAGCACAACAAAGTGTAATCCCTTGAGCACCACTGGCATGTCATTAATTCCCTTCTCCCTACTCCACCTCCAGGAGTCACTTGTTACCCAGAGCTACTGACGAACCTTCCCTTTATGGTGGTGTCTGACTCGGTTGGTGGCTGTACATAGTGGTTCCTGACCAAGACCCAGACGGGTCCCCCCTCAGCAGCCATCATCTCATTGTATCCTTACAGCTGCCTTGCAGTAATTGCACACTTTGAGAAATAGAATTAACTTCAGAATTTTGGGCCCTGGAAGTTTATGTCATCAGTGGGACCAGGGTTGTTGACATGGTTCCCAGGTTATTCGCATATTTAAACTGGTCAAGTGGTTCTTGGAAAAATAGTTCCTGCTAGCTTTAAATGTAAGCACATTATTTGAGGATCTGTTTTTCATAAAATAACTGGTGTTTTGGTTTTCTTTGGACCTGGCTCTGTGCTGAGGGATTACTCCTAGTGATACTCAGAGGACCAGGTGTTTCTAGGGGTTGAACCCAGGCCTTGCATGCAAAGCATGCACTTAGCCTGTTAGGCAATTTTCAGGCTCAAAAAGTCACTGTTTCTAAGAACCTCTTAAAGACATTAAGGACTTTACAGTTAGATGTGCATGCGTGTGCACACATATACACACATATTTATATTTCTGTAACTTAAAGGTTTAGGAGAGCGCAAGAGAGATAATGTACGTGTATTTTGAAAATAGATTTTAATAAATGAGGGGATGTGAGGTGGATGAAGTGGTGAGGTCACCCAGCTCCCATTTTTAAGAGCCATGTGGGGTTAATGAAGTTGGCAGGCATTCTCAGGTTCCAGTGGAAGAGTCAAAAATACAGTTATGGGTTGAGATTATGTTATAATAAAATGTTGATAGAAAGTAATCAATTTTTATCCTAAAATTTCAGATAAAAGTGACTTAGTTGTCAGGAATTTTAAGAATCCCTGAAAGTTAAATCAATAAAGTACAAGAGAATTTTTTTAAGATTTATTTCTACCTTATTTTGATTTCTCACAATGCAGTTTTTCCTGTTCTTATGGAATAAATTTATCTCCCAGAAATTGTCTATTAGATTATTTTTATAATACATTAAAAAGGAAAGAGAAATGATATTACTAAGACTTAGGTTGGTAATATTTCCTCATAGGCCTAAGACTTGATTAATACACACTGAAGTATAATGTAATAGGAAGAGATTTTTGTTTTTTTAATGTTTTTTTATCTTCTAATTTAGAATGTTCTGAATTTTAATATGTAAAGTAAAATTGATCTGTATTACAGTAACTTTTGAATTAATTTTCCTCCTGTCTTTCCTCCTATCTTTTTTAAAAAAACAAAACAAAACCGGTTTTGTAATCTTAGCAGCCTAAAATTTTTCTCCCTTAGATTTATATCTGACAGTGACTAAGAACTGAAGTTAGATGATAGATGTGGACTCAACATCAATCTGTTTCTTAGTAGTTGTGTTATTTCAGGCAAATCACTTCATTTTCTTAGCTGTAAAATGAGCTGTAAAAATTTAAAAAAAATTAAATTTTTAGTTTAAAAATTAAAATGTAAAATGTCATTTTGCATTTACATTTAATCTCATAGGAATGCTTTTTTGGAAGTATTATAGACAAAGCTAGCTGGTGTTAGGTATACATTTTAATTGTTAACGTGTCAAACACTCTTCTGTATTAGTAGCGAAAGTTTCATTTTTATGCATCTTTTTCATACTTACTTTTCATACTTACTATAGCTTTTTACTATATGTAAGCATGTAAATATTTTATCATATAATTTTTGTAAACGTAATATTTTAATTGTTCTGAGCAATAGCACAGCGTTCACCTTGCACGCAGCCGACCCTCTCAGAGAGGGTTTGATTTCTCTGTCCCTCTCAGAGTTCAGCAAGCTACCAAGAGTATCCCGCCCTCACAGCAGAGCCTGGCAAGCTACCTATAGAGTATTCCATATGCCAAAAACAGTAACAAGTCTCACAATGGAGATGTTACTGGTGCCCACTTGAGCAAATCAATGAACAACGAGATGATAGTGCTATGACAGTGCTGATATTTTAATGAGAATTTCAGGTTCATAATAAATAGTTTCACTCTTAAATACATTTTTTAATTTCTTAAATAGCTGCACAGTTTGAATTTACATAAAGGGAAGTCATGCAATTTACTGCTACAAAGATTGATCTAAAGAGCATCAGGCTGAAGGAATTTAGAGAGGGACAAATATAGAATGATCACTCTCATATGCCAGATATGAAGAACCATAGTTGGGGAGTGACAGATGCCCAGAGACAATAGAATAGAAGAGCATGAGAACTGGTCTTCACTAGGAAGCTTGCCAGTGGTGTGGGGGTTGGGGGATAGGTCAGGGAAGAGAATGCAAAGACTGGGGGAGTGATCCCTGATCACAGGGCCAGAAGGGAGTCCTGAGCACCACCGGGTATGGCCCCAAAACCAACAGAAAGAGACAGTGGTGGAGGGAAAACTGAGGGGTAGGTGGGAAACTGGGGACATTGGTGGAAGGATTGGTGCTGGAACATTGTACACCTGAAACTTAATCATGAATAACTTTGTAACTCAGTTGTTCATGGTGATTAGATAAAAAATAAAATTCATAATTAATAAATTAACATCAACATTGTCCTGTGACAAAATTGGATTTATATATTCATCTTAATTTTAAAAATGGAAACTGTATCTAATAGTTGTCAGCTCTACTTTCTTTACTTTTACTATTGAAATTAGACATTTGCACTTTGGTTTCTAATATTTTTTCATGCATTATATTTTTTGCTGATTTTAAGAAAATCCGAAGTTTTTCTCAGTATTTTGTTTTAAATATGTTTTCTGGTCATAAATGTTTTTAATTTCTGTCCTTTTAATACTTTAGTTATTTTTGTCAAGAAATTTAATCTACCTTTCTTACATTTCAGCTTATAAAATTCCATCCCATGTTACCCCATACCAGATTGTATATTTACTTTTTTAAAAAATTACAAAGTTACAAAGATATTTATGCTTAAATTTCAGGTGTATATGGCCTCTAGCACCAGTTCCTTCACCAGAGCCCACTACCCTCCGCCAGTGTTCACAGTGGCCACCCCGCCCCCAGCCTGCCTCTGCTAGGCACCACTGTCCTAGTGTTCCCTTCCCTAACTTATCTCCTCCACACCGCCCCCACCACACCACCCTGTGGCTTGCTACTCAAGACCAATTCTCCAGCTCTTTGTGCTTCCTTTGTATTGACTTTGCACTTTGATAGGTACACATGAAACTTCAGTTTCATTTAGAATTGGTGCTTATATGATACCTTACCTGTCGACCAATATCCATATATATATATGTATATATATATATGAAAATAATGTTTTTTCTGGTTAAAGAAAATTCAGACTTTTTTTCCCTCTAATTCTGAGCAGCAGCTGTTCATACTCTTTCTAGCGCCATTTAAAATTCTTTCTAGAGCCATCGTTTTTTGCATAAAATGTATTCCACAAGTATGTGAAAGTTATGCTGTGATTTAGTGAGCCATTAAACAAAATACCAATTTCTAAACTTGTTTCTCTCTAGAATTTTATAGAATCTTCCATCACGCTGTTTGAATCTTACCTAGAAAGTGGGAAATTTATTGACATTACAAATCAGGAGATTTCTGACCTCGAAGAAATTGGCTTTGGCAGTGAAACAAAATCCATTCATGTTAAAAGTGGAGTGTAAGTTGTTTACTTCTCTGAGAACCTTGGGAAGTTCTTTGCAGTTAAAAATTGTTGGTTGTTCCATTCTGTATCACTTCTGTTTTTCTTTTCTTTGGGCTAGATGGGTCGCCTACCAGCAGAAGTTCTTCTGTGGAGAACAGTACATTTTAGAGAAGGGGAAATACAAATGCTATTTTGACTGGGGAGGATCAAATAATATAATCATGTCAATCCGACCTATCCAGCTGGTGAGTTGTTATGTATGAACATGACCATTGCCAATGGAATATAATGGCATGCACCTGAATATCTGGAACAGGCTTTTTAAAAGTGAATTTTTTAATTGTATGAATGTATAGAGACATGGCAACAGTAGATGCATTTCTATGGACTCTGTAGAGAGTTCATGGGAATTATGAGCACATTGATAAGAACGTGCTGTGATTTGGCCAGTTTAACCATGCATCAGCATAGCATTACCTGTGATATGTCAGACACTCTACTGATCAGTGGAGATAGTAAGTGGGTATGGCGGTAGATAAGGGGCTTCTAGCAGAGATGGATATATGGGCAGGTAGAGCATGATTAATAAATAAATGAAGTACGGAGTGGTGCCAGGACAGCATTCTAAATCTGGAGTTGAGGTTCTTGCTGCAGAAATGGATGCATTCATAGAGAGATATCCATAAGGATGAAAGTAATGTTGCCATGCAGGGAGTGATGCAAAAAGGATATTTTAGCAAAAAGGAACAAGTCTTATGCATGCAGAATCACAGTGTTTTGAAAATGTGTAGCCTGTTTGGAATATAAGAAACACCGAAAAACAGTAAGCGTGTAGTGATATAAGGAAGAAAGGTGAGAAATTCATAATATTAGTCCAATGGACATGGCCACATGCTTCCTTAGTTCCAATGTTACTTAAATTTGCGGTTAATAAGAATGTTATTATAATAAAATATAGCGTAGACTGTTAAGGATTTTAAAAAACGGTTAAAAAAAATCAAATGAATTGGGGCAGAGAGATTGCACAGTGGGTAGGGCACTTGCCTTGCATGTACCTGACCTGAGTTTGATCCCCCAAATCCCATATGGTGCCCCGAGCAATGCCAGGAGCATTTCTGAGTGCAGAGTCAGGAGTAACCCTTGAGCATCACAGGTTGTGGCCTGAAGCAAAAAAATAAGAAAGAAAGAAAAAAGAAATAAAATGAATTGTTCAGATAGTTTTATTTTCTGTTTTTCAGAGGGTATTTTCAAAACTTAAAAAAAATACAACTGAAGTGGTATGATTTCTGTTTTTCATGTGTTTTTATATATTTTTCAGGAACCACTTGGGATAAATGAGCCGCCACATTTGGTATGTTTAAAAATAATATTAATTTGCAGTTATTCAGTTGTTTATTAAAAATGACTTTGGACCCTTATTCTCAGATCTTTTTGCTTGAGATAACTTATGATGGCAGGGCAGTTTAATATACTTGGTACCTGCTAAAGAGAAGAAAGAGCGTCAATCTTTGATAATGATTATATTGACCTGAATTTGTCACAGTGCCATTTGTTTTCTCCTGATAGAGCTTTTGCTCTGACACTTTGGTACGATTTTAAACCACTGCCTCTCTGCTCTTTGACATCCCCAGTCTGTTCTTCAACGTCATGTTCCTTAGCATGGTGGATTATGCTGTCTTTGAAAGAGCAAATTTACCATGAGAAATGGCTGTCTTGGTGTGACTATACAGTAAATGTATTTCTAATACCTAAGTCAATGTTTTTTAAAAAGCAGTAATGATATTGCAGCCCTACTTCTTGATTTCTAATGTGTTAATGGTCTGAAGAATTCAATTATATGCTGGAGACTAACATTTGTTTATTAACCATTTAGGGCTAGAAATTGTGCTTATTTTGTGCTTCTAATAACACAGTAATGTTAGCGTCAATCCCATTTATTGATAAGAAAACTGAGATTTAGAATTTGAGTCATTTCACAAAGTTTAAATTAGCAAAATGAACCTTTTTCGGTATACTCACCCTGTTTAACAAAATCAAGATTTCATGATTTTCAAATCAAAGAAAAACATGATATGAGCGAAGACAATCATGAAAGTGAAAAAGAGAAAAGAGACACTGTTTTATCTGTCTCATTTTAAATAACAAATCTGGAATTTTTTTCTCTCACCAAGTGAAACACGGTAGCTTTAAGCATTTGACACTAGATAGCTTTACATAATTTTAAATGTTCTTTCTCTGTGGGTGTGTATGTGTTTTACATTCATGTCAGTGTTTGAAGATTTCAAATGGGCTTACTGTGACCACGTTTCTGTTTACAGTGCTTTCAGGTTTAATTCTGTTCTGATTAGCTCAGGCCTGTTCGGAACATTTCCTTTGCGGCTATAATTGAGTTGTTGTATTTGGAGATACTTCCTGCCAGATCTTTGTTTTGAATCTTTGAAAACTACCAACTATGGATTTTTAAAGATCTTTTTACACAAATCGACATGAGTAAATAGATACACAGGGATAAATCCAAACCACGCGTTTTTCTGGGTTTTTAAAGTGCCAATAAAAGTTCATATTCTTTGAAGTTCTGTTTACTCTTTGTCCCTGTTGTCTTCTATGGCTTCCTTGTTTGGGGCACATTTCTTGGAAGACTTTCATTTTGTTTTTGTTTTGAGGCCACACCCATTTGTCTCTAGCAACTGCTCCCAGCTCTGGACTTGGGGTGTGGGGTGGGTAAATGTCAGGTCAGGTGGCCCTGCAGGGTCAGGTGTCTTGCCAGGAGCCTCCCGTATGCAAGGTTTCTGTTCCAGCTATCTCCCCAGCCCGGAGGACTTTCTTTGTAGTATTTTCAGCCCTAGTTGAAGACAAATGCAGCAGCACAAAAAACCCAATGCTGTTGTCCCCATTTCATTTTTCTGGATATGGTTCAACTCTTGCCTTATTGAATAAGCATTTTTGAAAACTATGTGATAATTGGATTATTTGGTTAGAGACAGAGCCTCCTTAATGTGCCCATTATCAAAGCTCTTATTATTTCTATTGAACCACATTTTCAGAATGTTTTGCTTGCTCTTATTCACATAAAAAACAGTGGGTCTTGGCTGCCTCTGGTTCCATTCAGTAATGAGAAAGTATTTTATGCTTCACAATTTAGTTGCTGTGTTCAGATGTGATAGTTATTTTCCCTGTCTAAGGATGAAAAAATTTACATGTAAGTGTTCAAGTTGGCATGTGGATTTTTAAAAATAACAGTGACTTTATCTGTTCTATCTTTTCTTGGGCTTCTTATGGTGGCTTAATTAAAAGGAATTTTAAGAAACCTAAGAAAAGCTAGAATATGTGCATGTATTAAAATTAATACACAAGATGAAAATTCTTCTAATGTTGTTGATGGGCAGAAAAATTGTGATGAACTATATCTTCTTTAGAAATAGAACACCACTTTTTATTGAGAAGATAAATTTTACTCCTATTCTTTTTAATATTTTATTCCCATCGCTAACTCTTAATTGCCTTCTCAGTATATACAGGATTCATTTGAGCTCTTCATGAAAAGCAGTCGGCAATTTTTGTTGTATTTGTTCCCAAACCAAAAAAGTCAGATTGTGGATTATATTCTTATTGTCATTCTCTCTCTCTCTCTCTCTCTCTCTCTATATATATATATATGTATATATATATATACACACACACATATGTATGCATGTATGTTTCAATTATCAGAAATCTCAGCTTAAATCCTTAAATCTTTACTGGGGGACTTGGGGGGAGAACTATACCCTGCAATGCTCAGGGCTTGTTCCTTGTTCTAAATTCAGGAATCACTCCTGGTGATACTTGGGGGACTTATGGGGTGCTTGGGGATTAAAGCAGGTCAGCCATATATAAGGCAAGTGCCTTAGTCCTATAGTCTCTCTCTGGCCCCTTTGAATCTTATAAAAGTAGATTAGTTGTCAGGGAAGCTGTAGTTTGGTACCGTTCTCTACAAATTTTAGTTTTCCTCTTTGGCCCAACCACCCAACTTCCTTTCCTAAAATCTTTCCAAATCCATTTGCAAGTACAGTTAAAATTTGTATCATTTAAATATTGAGTCCCTGTTTCATCGTCTGTGGTACTATAGTTGAGCCAAAGCAACTGGGCATCTACTTGCACTGGATAATTTGACTCATTGAATTTTAAAGTGCTCATGGGAGCTTTAATAACTGTAGTCACTATTATGAAAAGCGTACTAGGAAAAGAAGATTTTTTGTCAAGTGTTAGTAAAATTCAAGAGTAAAGGGAATTTTTTTTGTGCGTCTATAACCAGATCATTTTATGAAATTCAAAGACCAGATGCACTCAAGAAGTGGTAATTAAATAAAGCTTTTATGTAAATAAAGCTTTATTTGAGCAATAAAGGAAGTAAAGTTAAAGTGGAATATGTGATATGAGAAGTCTGTAATATTGCAGTGTGTGATAGTGTGAAAGAGAGGTGAAAGCAAGACTTTATCAATGTGTTTATGTGAGAGGGAAAGACAGAAAAAGAAAAATTCAATACATATTTTCTTTGGAATAAATAAAATCACATTAAATTTATTTTCATATGCTGAAATAAATTGAGCATAACTTCTGTAGCTAGTCAGTAATTAAGCTTTGGGATTTTAGTTTTTTATGTTAGACTTAAGGCCATAAATAAAAAGTATTAATACGAAGTGTTTCGGCAAATTCTTTATCATAAAATGGTGATCATTTCTGCCTTAAGGGTAATTCTAAAGAACTAATATGTGTGAAATGACATTTTGCAAAATAGCGGTATGCTGTGAGCTTTTTTTGGTTTATTTATATATTTTTAATTTCCATATAATTTGCGGGGGAGTGGCGCTGGTAAGGTTTAAGCCATGCCCAGATGACAGGGAGGGAAATTAGTGCATTTGCATTTTAAAGGGTACATTTTGAAATAAACTATTTCTAAGCTATTTCAAATGCTTTACCTAGGTTCTAAGCAAATCAGCTGAGTTGTTTTATACATTTCTTTTCCATCAGTCTGGAAAAGACATTAAAATACTTACCACCTAGTTTTTCCCAGGATTTAATTTCACCACCAACAGAAAGCATAATTAAAACCATTAATAAACTCAGTTTGTTTCTGTATTGGTCCTACTTCAGAACATTATTTTGAGAATTGTTCTATTTGAGGCATTTGGAAGGAAGTCAAAATAGAGAGTCATCTTACTGGGTTGGGACAAATTTGGGTTAAATCATATACCACTCATTTTTAGAGTAAAAGTAAATAGATATCAGCAGTCAGTTTGGTTTTTCTGTTTGGACAAATAATATTTTAATTCATACTCACTGGAAGAGTATGTGTATGAACTTTAATATATAGAAAGTATAGGAAGACTGAAATAAAAGCTGAAGGCTACTCTATACCATCTGGAATTTGCTTTACCTGGATTGCATACCTGTATGCATACCTGTAGAATGCAGATTACTATATCTCTGGTTGTAAAAGGAATTAAGAGTTAAGATTTCATTTATACAAGATTGGACATTTCATGATGAAAATTGCAGAATAAATTTTTAAGCTCAACAAAATAAAAATAACAGTTGGAAATACAAGTAGTGAAAAATTTGGCCACAATTCTGTGACTTTTCTGATTTGTATTCTGTATTAAGATATTTGCATGTTGTAGCATGTGGCCATATTCATGACCACGTGACATCTCATATGTTAGTAATCTCTTATACAAGAGCTTACTGTATCCAGAGTGAAATACAATTTTCACATATTTTCCTCTTAAGAAAACTTTTTTAAATCATTGTTTTAGCGGATTATTCATAGCAAGCAGTACAAAATAAATTATGTAGGTCCAGCTTTGGTGGCAGGGTTTCGGGGTCAGGGTGAATACATTTGAAATATGGTGGTGGGTAGGTATAATGGGGTGGGATTGGTGTTGAAATATTAAATGTAACAAATTGTTGTGAACAACTTCATAAAAATGAAATTAAAAATAAAGACATTTGTAGACATTTGCATGTTGAGGAGTCATATTTTTGAAAGCTAAATGTGATTTGCTTTTAGCATTATATTTTTAAACGTTTTGTTTCAAAGCAGTATGAAAAACTACTACCCAGAATATATGCTCATTTCTGGAAATTTAAGTGACCGCTTGCATAGATATATAGAATTGTTCTTATACAGAACTAGTGTTTCAGAGTTCAGTCTAACTTTATTTTCTTTTCTCTTAGTATCCTTTGTGTCAATCACAAGATGATGACAGATGCTTGCTAGATCACACCCTTGTAAGACAGGGAGTTTCTTAGTGTTTTAATGTCCCAGATTCAACCTGGTTTCACAAAAGGAAATTCCTGTTGTGCAAGCCAGTTTCAGGGTGAATTGGCTGTCTGACCTGTCTGGTTTTGGATGACGTTTTACACCCAGGCCATCAGAACCCAAAATGCTAAGAAAAAAGTTCTTAGAACTCAGAGTCCATCCATCTCTAGGAAGGTGATGAAGATGAAAGCAGCAAACATTAGCTAGTCAGAGAGGCCTTATTTTCTATGACAGGTTAGGAAGAGAAAGGGACGGTTTATTCGCATGTGTGCTTCGCTGCAGCACACCCCTGTCAGTGCAGGCGGGGCCTGTGGACCACGCGATTTCTAGGTTCCATTATGATTTACGTGGCTCACTCATATTTTTCTTAGCTCTTGTAAACCCCAGACCAGTAGAATGCAGATTACTATATCTCTGGTTGTAAAAGGAATTAAGAGTTAAGATTTCATATGTTTTTCTGGACAAAAATGACTAAAATGCAAATGTAGTCATATAAAACTCTTAGCTATACATTGCATGTTTTTTGTTTTTACCAGTAAACTGAAGCCTGTAAATGAAAGACATTTTCAGACATCTTTTAACCATAAATCTTCCATTAATCCAGTCATTATTTTCTCCACCATCTGCTACAATGTTCTCAGAGGCACACTTATGCTCATTCATGGCCATGTGCTCAGGCGTTCTTACTCTTTTCTTTTACTAACAGTGGATCAGAAGAGACACAGTACAGTGTGTAAGGAACTTACTTTGCACACAGCCAACCTGGGTTCAATCCCCGCTACACTGTATGATTCCCTGAGCCTTTTAGGAGTGATCCCTGAGAGCGGAGCCAGGAATAAGCCCTGAGCACAGTCAGTTGTGACCCCTCCCAAACCAAAACAAACAGAAAACAGATCAGAAAGACTTGGGGAGAAAAAAAAAGACATACCAGCTATATTAATCCAAACTGCCTACATACTTAGCACTTTATTGCTTCTTATTTTACAGATGGTGTCAACACTGGTATAGTTAATAATCGTTTGATATAATAGATAAGGACTAATTATCATTGGAAGGGGGACTTTGGTTTGCTCATAGAGGTCACTGTATCTGGACCTCTGTGTCCAGAATATGATGCCAAAGATGGATGAAAATAGATAAGTGGTGACATTCCTGGAAATGCATAAGGGAAAAAATTGTGTTAGTTCAAGGATAATGTCATCCTTGGATTTTTTAATATCAGATAAATCATAAATATTAATTTTTTAGAAATATTAATATTTTCTGAATATTTTTAAATGATAGTGAAAGTAAAGATTTTCAAGATGTAAAATGATTGTTTTCTTGTTCTTACAGCTCAAAGCATTCAGCAAACCAGGTTTTCAAGGTGAATGTATAGATTTTACAAAAGAAATTTCTGATTTGACTTCATTTGTGCCATATTCCTTTAAAGTTCTTCGAGGTTGGTAAGTATGTTTAATATTATTTACTGTTTTCAATGGAATTTCTTTTAAATTTATAAAGATTGACTTTTTAGTTTCTCACACGTAGTGACATTTTTTTTAAAACACTTGGTCAACGGCTAATTTGCCTATTATAACTTTGCCCAGTATATGCACCATTGGTGGTATACAGAGAAAGAGAATTCTGAGTAGTCAAGTTTGGTAGCCTTTTGGTGATAATTTTTCTATTAGATTATTTTCTAAGTATTTTAATGTTTGTATTTCATGCTTATGTACAATATTAGAATGCTGTTAAAATATCGAGTTTTGTCTTGCTACTGAGACATATTACTCCTAAATTATAACCAAAAAAATTCAGTATCCCCTGTGATACTCTCCACGTCTCACAAATAGTTCAGAGTTAGGATTTTCCACAATGAACACATCATGTCACCCAGAATTGCTCATTGCTTGAAAGCGTGTATTCTTCCAAATAAACAACCTAGACATTTCTTTAAAAATTACCAAAAAAATTAATTGATGAACTTATGTACAAAGTTACGTTGAGTTTTAGGCACATAATATTTCAGCACCATTCCCACCATCAGTGTCAATTTCCCTCCACCCATATTCCCTCGCCACCTCCATCCCTCACCCTGTTCCTGCCTGTTAATTTGACAGGCACACTACAAAGTTCCACTGACAATCCAGGTATTTCTATCTTACTAGATCTTTCTCACACGTCTATACAAGTATGTAATTCTAAAAGCTAGAATAAAATCTCTGTAGTAACATTTTTATTGTGGTAAAATGATACATAAAAAAGTACATAACAAAATTTATCGTGTTAACCATTCTACGTGTATAGTTCAGTAGCATCTCTGTTTATCACTTGCCAGCCTGGTAACTCATCATAATCTCTATTCTTGCTTCAAAGTTTGATTTCTTTTTCTTGTGAGCCAATAGCGTACAGAGGCTAGGGTGCTTTTCTTGTATACAACCAATCTGGGTTGGACCCCTGATACCCCGACAGTCCTCCAAGTCTGCCAGGAGTGATCCCTGGAGTGCTTAGGCAGTAGTCCCTCAGCAATTCTGGGTGTGACCTCAAAACAAACTAAAGCTACTGCACTCACCACCCACCACCAAAGTACCCAAGATTCTCCACTTAAGTCGTTTTACAGGATTTATCATTATTTTGTCTTATTCTCTCCATCTATGCGTCAGTCTACCCTAATCCAGTTCCCCAGCTCCCCCTCGTTCAGTGTATAGTCAGCTGTGAATCTCCTTCCTTACCTTGTGCCAGTTGTCAGTAAATATATTCTGTAAAGGAAATATGTAAAGAGTCATGGATAGTATTGTCCTTGTGTGCTACACATATCCTGTCACAGCTACCCAGCATTGCCATTGTTGCCAAAAGCAACTGTGGGCAATTCATAAATGGTGTGACTATGTTCCAAAGAAACTCTACTATGTATAATACTACGTACCACAGAATATTCTTTTTTATTAAAAAAATTAATTTATAATACATACAGAAACTAGCTTAGTTCATTAGCTGTATAAAAAGATGTTGGGGTGAGTTCGACAACCATTGCTCTGGGTGAAAGGTTTCAGATAAATATATTTGGGTGCTATAAATGTCAGGTTTTTTTTTTTCATCATTACCTTAGTTTAGGGCATTTTTTTAGAATTTTAAAATGTTTCTTATCTACTCTTTAAACATCATGAGATTTGGAATCTTAGAGGAATTCTTAGCCATTAGTTAGCTGGTATTGCTTAGGTGGCAAATATGTTCCCCAATGTATCATAGAATACTGTCACTGTCACTGTCATCCCGTTGCTCATCTATTTGTTTGAGTGGGCACCAGTAAGGTCTCTCATTGAGAGACTTATTATTACTGTTTTTGGCATATCCAATATGCACAGGTAGCTTGCCAGGCTCTACTGTGTGGGCTCGATACTCTCGGTAGCTTGCCGGGCTCTCCGAGGGGCGGAGGAATCAAATTCGGGTCTGCCGCGTGAAAGGTGAACGCCCAACTACTGTACTATAACATTCCAAATTATTATTTACCTCTTAGATTGTTCATTTACATTATTTCTCTGTCCTGCAGCTGTGTGACATTGTAATCCCTACCTAATACTAATTTGAATATTTCTTTAAGATATATTCCACCCACCCATTCCTTGTGTTAACTTTATTATTAACCTCAGTTCAGGCATTTTTTTTCTCTCTCAGATTGCCTGTTGCTTTTACTACTTTTTATTTCGATGTTGAAGTAGCATGTCATATGTGTTAGTGTTTATTTTGAGTACACAGTATACTAAAAGCAAGCTCATTGTTGAATCAGGATCAGAACACAGATTTTTCTCATTATAGTTTTTTTGTTTTTCCTCAATACAGCTGCTAATCCAATTATGAGTGATAAAAATTTGTGTGTGTGTGTTTTACTTTATAGTTGTGTGAAAGTGCTACATATTTGTTGCAAACTGGTAGTTCAAATTCTGAAGTTTGATCTTTTCTTGGGCAAGGAACATATGTGATATCTTTCTCAACATATGTGATATCTGGACAGTGGAGTAATCTTTGTCAGCTACATGATCATGAAAAAAACAACCAAATAATCTACAAACTGATTTCACTTTTTTTTTTCTTTTTGGGTCACACCCGGTGATGCTCAGGGGTTACTTCTGGCTCTGCACTCAGGAATTACTCCTGGTGGAGCTTGGGGGACCATATGGGATGCTGGGAATCGAACCCGGGTTGGCCGTATGCCAGGCAAATGCCCTACCCGCTGTGCTATTGCTCCAGCCCCCCTGATTTTCACTTTTAAATACAGAATTCAGAAAAGTACATGAGGTAGTCAACACTATTATCAAGTGTGTCATATGATTGCCCTCCCCACTGCCACACACACACAGACACAGACACACACACTCTCTGTAGGCAAATATGAGAGGGGATTTTTTGCTGTTTTTTTAGTCACCTTGAAGTTACAAAGTTATTAATGATTGGATTGTACCCTCCATGTCTATCCCCAGCCCCTTCAAGTGTGCCAGTTCTCATTTTTTTGTTGTTTTTAGTTACTCATTATTCCCCTCTTATGTTTCCTTATACCCTGCATATGAGAGAGACCATTTGTGTCAGTGTCTCTCCCTCTGACTAATGTCAGCATGATACTCCACGGGGCGTTCCATGTAGCAGCAACTTCCATGATTCGATCTTTTCTTCTGGCTAAGTAATACTCCATTGTGTATATGTGCCATAGGTTCTTTATCGAGGCACTGTTCTTGGACACTGGTTTTTTTGTTGTTGTTGTTATTTTCCCAGATTTGGGCTATTGTGATAGTGCTACAAAGACACAAGGGTGCAGATGTGTTTTTGGGCCCATGGAGCATATTCCAAGAAGTGGAGTTGCTGGTTCAAATGGAAGCTCAATTTGTAGATGTTTTAGGAATGTCCACATTGTTTTCCAGAATGCCTAGACCAGTCAGCATTCTCACTAGAAGTGAATGAGAGTGCCTTTCTCACCACATGCATGCTGGCATTGGTTGTTCTGGTTCTTTTTGATGTATGCCCATCTATGTGGTGTGAGATGACATCTCATTGTTGTTTTGATTTGCGTCTTCCTGATGAATAGTGATGCACAGCATTTTTTCATGCACCTTTTATTCATTTGTGGTTTTTTTTTCAGGAAGTTTCTGTTCATCTCTTCTCCCCATTTTTTGATGGGGAGCAAATGGAAAGGTTTTGATCATGTTTAAGGTTGGATACACTAAAGATGTCACATGTCTTAAATGTATTTTTCTTTTAGATTTATTTTTTTGCTTATTTATGATGGACTTATTGGGACATAATCCCATGGTGTTTCAAGGAGTATCTGTACTTAGTAATAACTTAATTTGACCCAGGTTTTGTACTAAAGGCAGTGGGGGAAAAATGAAATATAATAGACATCTTGTTTTACATTTTGCCTCTATCTTTGCTATTTGGGAGAACGTTGTGCAAACCACCTAACTTTTCAGATCTTTGAAAGTAAAGGTATTTCTCCATCATAAAATTATTGAGCACACAAAAATATGTCTCTAAAGTGCCTAGCTGCTGTCTGTTACATGGCATGTGTTCAATCAGTGAAACCGGGAGCTGTTTTTATAAACTGGTGCCAAGTATTTTCTGCTCATCAGACCCTGACTCACTTACCTCACTCATACCCTGGATCCTACAGTATAAAGATGAACCTGCACAGCCATGTTGCAGTTAGACTGAATGTCTCACTGCTTGTCTTTCAAGCTGGCTCCTGTATTACCAAGAGGACATATCTATTAATCAGTGTGTGTTAGAAGAAGGCCTCTATGCTGACCTTACTTCCTGTGGCTGCCCAACATCTAGAATCAGATCCCTCAAACCCATTGACTATGTAAGTACACTGCTGAACTCATATTTATAAGACTTTTTTCTTGTCCAGTGTAATAATCATGAGTGATAGTGAAATAAAAGAAGGGAGATTAAATTTTAATAACTTATTGGTAGATTATAAAATTGAGATCCATTTATGTGATTCAAACAAAAGTTTCCTTTTTTTTTTTTCTTTTTTTGCCACACCTGGCAGTATTCAGGGCTTACTCCTGGCTCTGTGCTCAGGGAGCAATCCTTGCAAGCATTTAGGGGACCATATGGGATGCTGGGGATTGAACCCAGGTAGGCTGTGTTCAACGCAAATGCCCTACCTGCTGTTCTTTTTTTTTTTAATGAGCATGAATAAAATACTGGGAACTAGATTAATATTAGGTGTGAATATTGTGTAATAGTTTGTCATTTTGTCAATTTTTAGCTAAGTTACTCAGCTTCCTCACCTATTAAAATATAAGTGCTTCCTATGGCTAAAGCAATAATAAGATGGGAGGGCACTTGCCTTGCATACAGCCAACCTAGGTTTGATTCCTGGCATCTCATATGGTCCCCTGTGCCTGCCTGGAGTGATCCCTGAGTGATGAGCCATGAGTTACATGTGCCCTGAGCACTGCCAGGTATATGTACCTCACTCGCCTCCCTGCCCTCAAATAAGTGCTTCCTAACTTCACTTGTATATTAGATGGTTCTGTCAAATACACAGCACCTGGTGAGCACTTAATAAATGTTGCTTATTAATGTCACATCTGTAATATTATACTGCTTAATAAAATTAACATTATTTTACTTACTATTCAATTAGATAGATCACATGACAGTTTGCACTCAGATTTACAATCTTGCTTGAGGCATGGACCATCCTGGGTATTAATTTTAACCTATTTATTTGAGGGGAGCTAGAGCTTTCCTGCTTATAGTGTAAGACAGATATTTTATAGAATAAGTGGATTTGCCCTTTCATCGAGTTTACTTTGAATTCTAAATGTGAGAAAAGGAGGATCTCTACTCTGGACCATCAATTTTGGGTTCCTTGTTAGAAAAATCTGAATAATTAGGAAGGGCCCAGGATATCTCAAAGGGGTAGGTGAACTCTGACCCTTCAGTCAGAGCTGTCTTCAGGGATGCCAGCCCAAACTCAGGATCTTTGATCCTAATCTGAGTACTGTAGTCTTACTTCATAAGACATTCCTGACTAGAGTATTATTGGAATCAAGCTAAAAATAGTCTTGGCTGAGAAATAAGAATAGAAATAGAGCCCTTGGTCTCTTTTAGGCTCCCCCTTGGAAAGAGTAAGTGACTACTGTTGCTTCCTATCTGTTGAAAGAAGACTGGGTTTTATTTTTCTTTTTAAATTTTTTTCTATTGGTGAATAACCATGATGTACAGTTACATACTTACAAACTTTCGTGTTTGCGTTTCAGTCATACAATGATTGAGTACCCATCCCTCCACCAGTGCCCATTCTCCACCACCAGTGATCCCAGGATCCCTCCCACCACGCCCATACCATCTCCCCCACCCCGCATCTGTGGCAGGGCATTCCCTTTTGTTCTCTCTCCTTTGGGGTGCTGTGATTTGCAATAGAGGGATTGAGTGGCCATCGTGTAGTCTACTTTCAGTTTGCATCTCCCATCCCGAGTTGGTCCTCCCAACACCCTTTACTTGGTGTTCCCTTCTCTATCTGAGCTGTCTTTTCCCCCAGCATGTGAGGCCAACTTCCAAGCCATGGAGCAAAGCCATGGGACCTTATCTCTACTATTCTTGGGTGTTAGTCTCCTATTCTGTTATTCCACAGATGAGTGCAATCTTTCTATGTCTATCCCTCTCTTTCTGACTCATTTTATTTAACATGATACTCTACATGTTTTTTTTTAATCTCAGAATTTTGGTTTATTGAGATCTCAGTATATTGTGACAAGTGGGGCTGCAGAGATAGTACAGTAGGTAAGGTGCTTGTGATGCACAGGCTGATACAGGTTCATTCCCCAGCATCGCATATGGTCTCCCGGGTTCCATCCTTTTTTTGTTGTTCCAGAAATTGATTAGCACATATTCAGTTTAGTAAGCATAGAAGGTTTATTTTTCTTAATATCTATTACATTGAAAGGCCATGCAGTGTTTAGGAAGTAGATTTGATGTTGAAATGGAAGGTTTATAAGGTGAGCGTGGACATCTTCACAGACCAGCAGAGGGCCATGAATATACCTCAGCAGGTAGCATTTCCTTGGCAAAGTCAACCATGCTTTAGCCTGATAGTTCAAGTTGTTCAGATCTAGGAGGTGCACAGCTAAACCAGAATGACAACCTGGGAATTTGTCTAGGTGGATTCTAATGAAAGCACTGTTGGAGAATTTTATCATTCTGCCTCTTTGGAAGAGTTTGGGAAACTGAATTAGTCACCAGCTAATTATTTGTTGAACCTAAGAATTGGGTAAGACAGGGTAGTTGTCTTGGCATTAGCTTAGCTTGGTGACCTTTCCAGAAAAGAGACTTCCTGATCCCTGGCCTTGGTGACTCACTTTTATAGATTCTGTTTTTTTTCCCCCCGTAAAAGGCTAAATGATCTAGTACACTCCACCTCTCTTCCCCTTCTGATTTCTTTTGCATTACCTCTCCCCCAGCTGGATTCTTTGATATGACTTGTCCATTTGTACAGATTTAATGCACTGCCTGTGCCACAATCAAGTACGATTCTGGATTCACTCTAGGAAAAGTTTCTGTCAGGTTGAATTGACTTCACATATATTCTTTGACTTTTATTGGTAAAAACCATAGAATTTTGAGAGTGTTATATATAGTTGGCATCCGTAGGTATGCTGTGACTTAATGTTCCAGTGTCTCGCAGGTGTCATGTTGAGGAGTCTTTAGACTTCGCCTTCATAAAACGTCAGCATGCTTTGCAAATGACTATTTTCTCAACCTGATTTCTCTTTGCTCAATTGTATATTAAGTTTCAGAGGTCTCTGTATGCATAATTTGCAGTTATTTTACAATGACTCAAACTGGGAGCATAGTTTATATCTCTGATTCTCAATAATGTAACCTCGAGTAAAGCATTTATTTGGATCTCTTCCATTATTTTTTAAATTTTTATTGAATCACCGTGAGATAGTTACAAGCTTTCATGTTTGGGTTATAACCATACAACGTCCAAACACCCATCCCTCCACTAGTGCACATTCCCCACCACCAATATCCCCAGTATACCCCCCCTTTCCCACCCTCCCCTGCCTCCATGGCAGACAATATTCTCATACTCTCTCTCTACTTTTGGGCATTATGACTTGCAATACAGATACTGAGAGGTCATCTTGTTTGGTCCTTTATCTACTTTCAGCACACATCTCCCATCCCGACCGATTCCTCCAGCCATCATTTTCTTGGTGATCCCGCCTCCATTTATTAACTCCTCCATAAATAATTTTAACAGGTATTTTTTAAAATTTATTTATTTATTTTTAATTCGTGAATCACCATGAGGGCACATTTACAGATTTATACACTTTTGTGCTTATGCTTCCCTCATACAAAGTTCGGGAACCCATCCCTTCACCAGTGCCCATTCTCCACCACCAGTAAACCCAGCATCCCTCCCACCCTCCCCGATCCCATCTCCCCCCACCCCTCCCTGCCACTGTGGCAGGGCATTCCCTTCTGTTCTCTCTCTATAATTAGCTGTTGTGGTTTGCAATAAAGGTGTTGAGTGGCCACTGTGCTCAGTCTCTAGCCCTCATTCAACCCGCAACTCCCTTCCCCCACATGGCCTTCGACTACATTATAGTTGGTGATCCCTTCTCTGAGTTGCCCTTTCCCCAGAATGTGAGGCCAGCCTCCAAGCTATGGAGTCAACCTCCTAGTACTTATTTCTACAGTTCTTGGGTGATAGTCTCCCACTCTGTTATTCTATATACCATAGATGAGTGCAATCTTTCTATGTCTGTCTCTCTCTTTCTGACTCATTTCACTCAGCATGAAACTTTTCATGCCCATCCACTTAACTACAAAATTCTTGACCTCCTTTTTTCTAACAGCTGCATAGTATTCCATTGTATAGATGTACCAAAGTTTCCTCAACCAGTCATCCGTTCTGGGGCATTCGGGTTTTTTCCAGATTCTGGCTATTGTAAACAGTGCTGCGATGAACATACATGTGCAGATGTTGTTTCGATTGTACTTTTTTGCCTCTCTGGGATATATTCCCAGCAGTGGTATTGCTAGGTCAAATGGGAGCTCAACCTCTAATTTTTTGAGAGTCGTCCATATTGTTTTCCAGAAGGGCTGAACCAGTCGGCATTCCCACCAGCAGTTTTAACAGGTATTTTTACATATCTGACAGCCTTCAATTTTGTTGCAAATATGTATCTTTGACATATATCTCATTGAAAACTTAAAAGAGTACTTCTATTTTTAGGATACACATGATTTAAAGGAATAAAACATGCATTCGTTTTCAAAAAAGTCATGCCATCATGAGTTCCTGAAACAGAAGTTAAAAGCCAGAGGGTGAATAGAAAACCTAAGTAAAAGGTTTTAGGCATCAGCCTCAGAGTGTTTGAGGTCACCTGCTTGTGTCATGTTTCCCGTGAGAGCAGAAGTCTACCCACTGCCTTTGTAGTCTCTCCCCGGTGATGGTTTGGCTTGGAAGTTCAGCCTCCTTTGAAGTTATAATCCAATCCTAGCACTTATAAGGAGCCAAATTAAAAGAAACATTAGAACATGAAGCTGTAGAAAAGCTTCAAATTAAATTATGATGTGATGACATAAAGGATATTGAGAGGTAAAATAAGAATTGGCAAGACAGTGTGATTTATTATGTACACAAACACTGACTACGGGACAGAGTTATAAATAGTAGACTGTAAATTCTGGCATGGATGGAGAAGAAGCACTGAGTTTATTAAGCGTACATGAGTTTGCTTGCTATTAAATTTTTCAGCTGAACTTGTATATATTTAATAGTATTAACAGTTATGTATATTTTGAAAATGAAGGCCAGCAAAAACCCACAGCAAACATTTAACTTCCTGGTGAAACATTTTAAGGTTTTCTCTTTAAAATCAGGCACAAGGGACCTGAAAGACAGCACAGCAGACAAGATGCTGCCTTGGATGTGGCTGATGGGGTTCAATGCCTGGTACCATGTATGGACCCCTGAGCCCTGCCAGGAGTGACTCCAGACACAGAGGCAGGAGTAAGCTCTGACCTCAGATGACTGGAGCCTAAAATTAAATAAAAATAATAAAATCAGGCAGAAGACAAAGATCTCTACTGTCACCACTTCTTTTCTATATTATTTAAGGATCCTGGTCACTTTAAGATTGGGCCCCCTAAAACAAAACAAAAAAAGGATAAAGAGAAGAAGCAGTTATCAGGACATTGAGAAATAAATTATTTGTTGATAAGAATGTTTTTAAATTTATGACTATAATTAGCATCTAATCTAAGAGTCTAACAAATCCTCCATAGAAAATATAATTGTTGAACGACAAAAAGAGATTGAGGACCGGAGTGATAGGACAGTGGGTAGGGCATTTGCCTTGCACGCAGCTGACCTGGGTTCAATCCCCAGCATCGCTTGTGGTCCCCAGAGCACAGCCAGGAGTAATTCTTGAGTGCAGAGCCAGGAGCGTAACCCATGAGCGTTGCCCCAGGAATGACCCCAAAAAGCAAAAACAAACAAAAACATAGATTAAATGAGACAACCTTTAAACATGAAGAGTAGAAGAGTCAATAATGTAAATATGTGTTCTCCCCCAAATTGATTCAGTTTCAGGCAGAATGCTTACAGTTTTACTTTTTTCCCCCTGACGGCCTAGGGTGGAAGACATGGCCGATAAATTTTTAGGATAAATCCTAAATCTAGCTCAGAAATGGTTAGGGTCTGTTATAGCCAAGATTTCTGTTTGTTTTTGTTTGGGGGCCACACTCAGCTGTGCTTAGGGCTTACCTTTGGCTGGCCAAAGCCAAAGATCTAACCCTAGTTGGACGCATACAAGACAAGTGCCTTACCCACTCTGATCTCTCCCCAGCCCCTGGCCAAGATAATTTTAAAAACACAAGGCAACACTACCTGTCCTCCCAATTATATATTGTTTTATACAGTAAGGATTATTGAGCTAGTGGGTATTCATGCAATGAAAGACAAATAGAACAGTGGATTAGGATAATGTAGAAGCTGACCTACATAAATGATGGAATTTGAAAGTTACAGTTACAGTGAAAGTTACAGCGGGTCTATTATAAACTATTAAAAGTGATTGCTAGAGTAATTGGCTCCTAATATGGAAAATGTTAGAATCTTATTTATCCCAAACAAGAAACAAAAGTTCCAAGTAGACTAATGGCAAAAGGAGGTACCAGAGAAATAGTTCAGAGGTGAAGGGTCATGCCTTGCATGTGGCTGACCCTGGTTCAGTGTGTGGCACCACTTGGCTCCCTGAGCATCACTGGGTGTAGCTCTGGAGTGCCCGAGCACTGCTCTGGGTTGCCCAGGTAATCCCTAGCACCGCAGGACCCGAGCAGCACTGCGTTCTGGTCTGAGCACCAACTGGGGGACTCCCTGCCTAATACTAACAGAAATGTTTAGAAGAAAAAGATACAGGAAACTACCCTAATCATGATGAAATTGGATGAATTTAAGCCCAAAATGCACAAGTCACAAAGGAAAAAATAAAAGGCAAGTGTATTCATTTCCTATAACTACTATAACACATTTAGTGATGTAAAACAGTAAATTGTACCTGCCAGTTCTGGAAGTCAGGGGTTTACAGCGGATCTTGTTAGGGTAAAGTGAGGCTGTGGGCAGGATTGTCTTCTGGGAGATGCTTCTTGAACTTTCCCAGGTTCATTGGTTCATGACATCCTCGTACCATCAAAGTACAGTCTCCTTTATCCGACCTCTATCCCTGAGCCTCCTGACTTTCTTTTATAAGGACCTTCTGCTTAGTAGGACTGTCTGTGTAATGCAGAATAGCATCCCCATCCACATTTTAAATTACTGGTCACCTCTGCAGTCTCTCCCTCTCCCTGTCCCTCTCTCTCTCTCTCTCTTTCCCCTCTCTCACCCCTCTATCCCTTCTCTCCTCTCTATTGAATCTTTTTTTTTTTTTTTGCTTTTTTGGGTCACACCTGGCGATGCACAGGGGTTACTCCTGGCTCTGCACTCGGGAATTACCCCTGGCCGTGCTCAGGGGACCATATGGGATGCTGGGATTTGAACCCGGGTCGGCCGCGTGCAAGGCAAACGCCCTACCCGCTGTGCTATCTCTCCAGCCCCCTCTATTGAATCTTTTGAATCACCATGTCATCTTGAGATACACAGTTACACAGCTTTCATGATTGAGTTTCAGTCATACAATGTCCCAACACCCATCCCTTCACCAGTGAACACTTCCCACCATCAATATCCCCCATGTCCCTCCTTCCCGCCCGCCTGCCTCTATCGCAGGCCCTCCCCTCCTCCTCCTTCTCCTCCCTCTCCTCCTCCTCCTCTTCCCCCTTCTCCTCCTCCTCCTTCTCCTCCTCCCCCCTCCTCTTTTCCTCCTCCTCTTCCCCCTCTTTCCCTCCCTCCCTCCTCTTCTTTTTCTCTCCCTGTCTCCTCTCCCTCTCTCCCTCCTCCCGACCCCCCACCTCCTTTTGGACATTTTTGTTTGCAATACAGATACTGAGAGGCCTCATGTTTGGTCATTTGCCCACTTTCAGCACATATCTCCAATCCAGAGCAATCCCTTCTGACTATCATTGTCGTTATGGTCCCTCTCTCTTTCCAGATGTCGTACTCAGCAGACTCCAGGGATGCTACTACCACAGCAAGCCATGACCTTGGAGAATATACTTGCAGCTCTAATAACTTGCAAAAGATTAGTGTATGAAATGTAAAAGGGCTTTCAAAAGTCAATTGTGAAAAAAGAAAAGCCCATTTCAAAAGTTGCCAGAGTATTATGAATAAGCAGTTTCTAAGAGAAAATTGCCTTAAGGACATACAAAGGATTTTAAATGGCTAGTAATCATACAAATGCAAATTACAACAATTAAGCAACATTCTTTTTAGTTATAAATATTTGAAAACCTGACAACACTAAGGTTTGATTTAGTGGCAGAGAAATAAAATTATTAATATATAGCTAGAAAAAAGAGTTTCAGTCAAGATGGGAAAAATATGGATGTTTATAGTAACATTGATAGATGAAGCAAGTTACAGTCATTCATACAAGAAAATGTTTTACAGTACTTTTCACGGAATGAAGATGAGCTTTTTTAGTAATGGACGGTGCAGTACCATTAGTAAAGAATAGAATATGAACTGGAAAGATGCATGATAACCTCAGCATACAATGATTACTTCTAGAAAGGAGATAGATTAAAATTTAAGTATACTGGTTATGTTCTGTTTATTAAATTCCATAGCAACATTGTAAAATAAAATACATTGCTTTGGAGTTGGCTATGTAAATTTAAAGTCTTTATTAAATGAATTAAAATTTTTGTTAAAAAGGAAAGGAAAAAATAGGATGATTAGAAAGTTAGCTCTATATCGAAACTGATTTTCAAAGTCAAATCAAAGACTTTCTGGGGAGATTCGTAGTTCCCTGATGAAGAGCGTGACTGGGGAATCTGCTCACTCACCACTTCCTGTTGGCCGAGGGACCCAGGGCTTGTCTCTGACCATGGTGAGCTACACTGCTCTCGCTTCAGAAAATGTCAGGATCCAGAGACACTTCAGCTATGATACACACCTAGTGTCATAACAGCTGTTAAATGGTAATTGATATTTATTGTACATCATCAAGCCTGATAAACTGAAAGTATTCTTATAATTTTGTTTTTGAGAAGTCCAAACCTAGAAGATTTTACATTGGAATCCTACTGGAGATTCATGTGTTTTTTTGTAAAATTTGTATCCTTTGCCAGGACGGGACTATTTCTCTAGAATGAAATTGTATTTGAGGTACACATTACGCTTAATCACTTTGTATCTGGTCTAATCTTCCTTTCTCAGCCATATTTCATGTGAAGGGTGAGTGAAGATTGAAATAAGATCATATTATCAGTCTGTGCAGGACAGCAGTCTCTGTGACTGCTGGATATTTTAGAATAAAAGTATGTTTAGAATGTGACCAATGAGCATAACCCTGAGGTACTATTAATAAGTTTTGTTACAATGACTTGAAATCCAAAATATAGAGAGAGCCACAGTGCAATTCTTTGCACTTGTTAAAAAATGTCAGATGTCAGTAGTTATATACATCTAAGCCTTTCACTTTTTTGTGTTGAAAATGTATTGATGTAAATGTTTAGCTTTCCTCAGAGCACTTGTACCGGGTTCTCAGAGCTTCAAATTCAGATAGTGGGTGTCCTTGTTAAGCCAGTGAGATAGGTAAGAATAGGGATCCTACATACCACCTAGGGGTCAATTGAGAAGATGAGGTCAGGTATCAGATAATAGCACATTTATCGCTTACCACTAGTCTCCATTATGAAAGTGCAAGTAATTAGAACATTGTAGGGACCATAGTGGCTAGGAATGGGACCCGAAGTTGCTGGGACCCATACTGTCTGCATTCAGATGCCAGCTCTTCCATATCCTGTGGCTTGTGACCTCCTGAATTTGTAAACCATGAAGAATATCTCAGAATCTTAAGTCAAAGGAAAGTTGAAATGAGTGGGTCAAGTTCTATGATCCACGACCCAAAGATATTTTGGGATTTGTAATTTTGCACATGTTACATAGTAATATATCTCACATATGATATATGAAAAAACCCTCAGAAGAATTCTGTGCAACACCCCATTATTACATCCATTTACCTTTATTTGGTAAAATATATTTGCAGCCACACAAATGGACTAATACAATAAATAGTCAGGTTTTGTTGCCAAATAAGGGGGAAATTTAGAACACTTCGGATTTCAAGACTTCAGATAAGGTTGGGCCTTATACAGATTTCTAGGTACACACATACATATTACATATGAAGTGCCTTGCATGTTGGTGTCAATTTAAGTCAAAAATATTGACTCTTGGTGTCAATTAAATATTTTAGTTGATGGGATGAGGAGCCATGATGATTTTCTTTTCCCTTGCTGAAAGTTCACTTATGCAATATATTTTCAAATTGTGGTATTTTGTTGTTGGGGGTTTTTTTGTTTTGTTTTGTTTTTCTTACCAACATCTACCTCTTAGGAATTTTATCCTTCACAAATGCAATAGACTTGACCCTGGGGAATCCTGTTATTTAAGAAAACCTTTGCACCAAACAGTTGGTTCACTTCTAAGAGAACATAAACTGAAGCCCAAAACTTTATAGGGCTCAAATTTTAATGAAATTTTGGTGGTTTCTTTTATCCTTGAAAAGCTCAGATTGCCTTATCTTCAGGTTTGAAGACTCTTCATCATTTTTTACCTCTTCCTACATTCCTGTTTGGAAAATGTATCAGAATAGTGGTTTTGCTTTGTTTGGGGGCCACACCTGGGGGTGCTCAGGGTTTACTCCTGGCTCTGCACTCAGGTATCACTCTTACTGATTTCTGGGGGGAACATATGGGGTACCAGTGATCGAACCCAGATCAGTTGCATGCAAGGCAAGCACCCTACTTGCTGCACTATAGTAGTTCTGTAGCACTTTTTACTTCTATTATTCTTTACCTACTGACCTACTCCCCACCAATCTGCTGACATGAGCACACATGCTCATTTTCCACTTCATTTTCCATAATAGTCCTATTTCATTCTTATGCTGTTTATATATTGGGTCTCTTTCACTATTCTTACCGATAAACTTATTAAAAATATCATTTATTGTCCATATCTTCGATTCTGTGTGTCATCATCTAAAAGCAGTATTTGTGACCCTATCAATCAAATTTTCATTGTTTCCTTAAGGTAAATTTCTTTTTTAAAAAATTTTTAAATTTTATTGAATCATCGTGAGATAGTTACAAGCTTTCATGTTTGGCTTACTATCTCACAATGATCAAACACCCATCCCTCCACCAGTGCACATTCCTCACCACCAATATCCTGGGTATACCCCCCCTTTCCCACCCTCCCCCTGCCTCTATGGCAGACAATATTCCCCATACTCTCTCTCTACTTTGGGGCATTATAGCTTGCAACACAGACACTGAGAGGTCATCATGTTTGGTCCATTATCTACTTTCGGCATGCATCTCCCATCCGACTGGTTCCTCCAGCGATCATTTTCTTAGTGATCCCTTCTCTATTCTAGCTGCCTTTTCCCCTCTGCTTGTGAAGCAGTCTTCCAGCTATGGGGCAATCCCCCTGGCCTTAAGGTAAATTTCTTAGATATGGAATTGCTAGAGCCCCTTTAGTATGGAAGTGAATTCCATGGAGCTGAAAAACAGTGTCATTGAAACATTTGGGAGCATTGTCTAGAAGAAAGAGGAAAAGTGTACATAGGTGCTATTTTTCTTTAATAATATTTAGCATTCATATTACAATCTGATGATAAGCTTGAACTCCCCACCATGTATTTAAAGTTCCATGATCTCACTATTAAATATAATTAATGTAGGTGTCTGTTTCTCTTACCACAGTGAGCGTTTTACTGGGGAATATTCCTGGAGGTGGATTGTGAGCCCTCTCCAGGCTCCTTGCCTGTGTACTTACTGAGCAATAACTCAACAAGTAAAGAGGTCAGCAAAAAAGCTTTCATTAAAGCTTAAGGGTGAAGATGTTGGAACAAATCCCAACATAAAGGCAAGGGCTTATCTGTGGATTTTGGTTGTCCATATTCACTTTGTCCCAAATGTTAGTGGATAATTTAGAGTCCTCTGTTGGCTATGTTCTAACCTACTGCTTTGGACTCCTGAATGCTATTTCCCCTCTAAACTGTTGGGATGCATCCAGGCTTTCTTTTTCAGATAGCCAAGGAATAGCTGATCTTCCCTTCTCACTGCATTCAGTGATTCTTACTTTCTTCTCTGGATTAGGGCTACTCCATTCCAGCATTTTCTAAAATGGACACGGAGCTAGTTGGCATTGAGGGACAACTTTGGGCTATTCTTTCCCCTTCCATAACGTTTTCTTTCAGGGCTCCCTTCTCCTTGCTCATTTCTTCAGTCATCTCCAGGGCGCCATCTTTGCCACCACCAGCATCTGTACATTAATGCAGATCTGTCCTTCCAAATTCCCAGTTTCCTGTAAATGGCCCAAGTCACTGCCCATATTCCGAGCTTTCCCAAGCTTATCTCTAATCTCTATACTCTGTTTCTCTCTGAACTTCAGGATAAATGGTCCAGTATTTTGCTAAAATGTGCATCTCTGTTGGATATCCTGCCTCTGCCTCAGCCATTCATAGAGGCAGGTGTCTGTCATGTGTTGGAAGGGGACATGCCTAGCATATGTGAGGCCCTGAGTTCAGTTCCTCTTACACCTCATTATTCCTCCCCATCCTTGCAACCCCCCCACTCCTCCCACCTACCCGCTTGGCCCTGGTGGCCTCCAGACAGTGATGAATCTGGCACTAGCTGGAAAGCATTGTTGCAGGGAGCAGGCAGCGCCAGTGCCTGGGTCCCTATTTTAAAAGGAAAGAAAAGACGCTGTTCTCAACGGAGGTTCTTAGCCTGGGGTCTCCCCTCCCCAGGTTTCTCCATGTATGACAGCTGATGCCACCACACACCACGCCCATTTTCCCTCCTTTATATCTACAGGTCTCGTGTGACAGTAGTTGACTGTTTACTGTTCTAGGATCATCCACAATCCTTGCTGCTAGTGCCCTGGTTTTTACGTACAGATACTTGGGCCCAGTCCCCTGTCAGAGCCGGTAAGGCCTCCCTGCTGGGAATAAAGTGTTCAGTCAGGGTGGAAAAAGAGAAAGAGGCAACACAACACAATGGAGCAAGCAGTGGGAATGCTTGATGCTGTCTCCTAGTGGAGCCCAGTGAGGTGATTCTATTAGCCATTTCCCTAAAATAACAGACAATTCTGCCCCTCTTCCTTTGCAGAGTGATACCTATTTTACCCATTCACTGTCTGCACCTTCTTTCCTTTCTTTTATTCTCTTTTGCCCTGTAGAAATCTGTGACATGCTTTCAGATTGAACCAACACACAGTAGCTGTCAAGAAGCTTCTGTGAATCCTGTTTCCTTCTCTGAAAATAACCTAGGCTTCTGCAGAATACTCTTATAGGGCATATACCATTTTTTTGTTGGGGCGGGGGCAAAGGGTGAGGCTTAGGGCTTACTACTGGCTCTGCACTCACAGATTACTTCTGGTTGTGCTCTGGTAACGAGATGCTGGGGAGCAAACCTAGGTTGGCCGTGTGCAAGGCAAATGCCTCACCCCCTGTACTATTGCCCTCCCCAGGGTATGCCACTATATGCTCTGAATTACACTACCATATCTGTGTAATTCTCATTTAGCCCCCATTATGAGGACAGTTCTCTATTTTGATTTCTCATTCCCCCACAAAGTTTTCAAGCTTGTTAATGAAAGGAAAAGAGCATTGAATCAATTCGTGTCAGATGTGGGATTCTGGGGATTACTTATTTTTTTTCTGCCATTGGACTAATTATGCCAGTAATATAGTTACTGCTTATTATATCTAATTTTTATAAAATCTTATTTTTACACTTCTATTGATAAATTTTACATTACAGCTTCATAAATTTAAGGTGCAGTGGAATTCCAGCACATTTATACATTGTTGCCACTGAATCAATATTTATCTTATCATGACAGTATATTTGATAGTTTGTTATATAATACTTTATACATTTGTGTCTATGACTCATTTATTCTGAATTTGCACCATTAAACACATTTATTATGTTCTTCAATCTGCACTCATCTCCTATTTCCTGGTTACCACGACCATTTTGCTCGTTTATTTTGTTTGCAAGGTCAGATTTTGGGCAGGGGGAGGGGAGAGGTGACACCCAGCAGTGCTCAGAACTTACTTTGGCTCTATCCACTATCAACATTGGCCGCATGCAAGGCCAGAGCTTCCTTAGTCACTGCTCTCTCACTGTGCCACCCCCACCACTTCCACCCCTGGGTGGAACTTTTTAGAATGCACATAAATGAGTGCTATTATGCAGTATGTCTCATTTTTACTTACCTTACTTAGGCTAATATATTCAACATCCATCCATGTTGCCACAAATGGAAAACTATCATTTCTCATGGCTGAAAATACTCTAAACAGTAACAAGTCTCACAATGGAGACATTACTGGTGCTCGCTTGAGCAGATCGATGTACAACGGGATGACAGTGCTATAGTACTACCATATCTATTTTATTCTATTTTATCCATTCACTATCTATTCATTTGCTGAAGCACATTTGAGAGAGTTTCATATCTTAACTATATGAATAATGTCATAACCAGCGATGTACTAATGTTTCAAATATCAATATAGAAATAATGATTTAATTATGTAGAAATCAGCCATTTCTATGTTTCTCATTCTTGTTTCTCTTGTTAGTAAATTTAAAATGCCTTCTTATCCATCCTAGGAATGTTTTGTTTTGTTTTGTTTTGTTTTGTGTGGGGGGCCATACTTGGTGATGCTCAGAGGTTACTACTGGTGAGCTCAGGGGACCAAATGGGATGCCCAGGATTGGACTATGGGTTGGCCAGGAGCAAGGCAAATCCCTGACCCACTGTACTATTGCTCCAGCCCCCCATCCTAAGAGTGTTTTAAAAGACCCTAGGTGGACATACTGTTTTGTATTCTCTGTAACTGTCCCCGTGGACTTTCATTTGCTGAGTGGTCAGCTAAAAGCATTGGCTGGGCCAAAAAGTGAACTATTATAGTCCATCCCATACCTTGATATTTGTCATTGACATCAAGTGTCCGGTTTTTATTATGAGATTTAAGATTTTTTTCCAATGGGTTCATTTAAAATTTACCACATTAGTGTAAAACTGATTAGTGGAATCTAGTTCTGCCAGAGGAGTTTAGACTGTTGCCCCTCTGAAACTTAGAGCTGTTACGCTCCATGTGTTGGAGAATACAGTTGTTCCAGAGGACCCTGCTCTGTGACTGGATGTCATTAGGGAATAATTAACCTGTGTGCTGATGCTTCTCTCCTTGTTGAATGCTGGCAGGTTTTTGAGGAGCCCTCTATCAGTCTTTTTGCTCTGGAACATTGTGAGGGAAGAGAATTACATCTAGAAGATGCTGTGAATTCTGTTTTGAACAAGGACCTGCACTTCTACACCCAGTCTGTGTGGGTGAAAAGTGGACTGTAAGTACGGGAGAAAGAGTTGGCCTTCTCACAGTGAAGATTCGCTTTAGTCACTGATGGGGACCAAGTTGCACACGGTTTAAAATTTTTCCTTTTATTTTTTGGTTTAATGGTGCACTTTTTTCTCTCTTGATACGATGTTACTAATTTTTGCTAAAATAAATGATGACTGTGGACCACTTTCAGTGCCCTGGGAGAAGAGCCTTTTTTGGGAGAAGGGCTGATGTGTTCATAATGTGTGTCGAAGAGTAGGTCAAGCAGATGACCATAACCAGTAGAACCCTGTCTCTCAGAAGACTCCTAAATAGATCAGCAATTTGGAGTAGAAGAGATTATTGCCTGTTTAAGACTTGTGGCCATAAAACTAGTAGTGATTTTTCTTTTGCATATTGATATTTAAAATTTTGTTTAATCTAGACCTGTTTTGCTCCATGGCATTTATTTTGTGTTGAGAATCCTGGTTGACCTCCCTGACCTCCCCGGCCTACCAGCATTGTCTGTTCATTCGTACCGTCTGGATGGATCCAGGTTGTTGGGAATCTGCCCTGCTACAGTCCAGAAAAGGCTTATTGAAGAAATGAAAAATTGATATATAAATTAGCCAAGGACTTGTATTTTTATTCAAGCCAAAATGTTAGGAGCCTGAGCAATAGTACAGTGTGTAGGGCATTTGCCTTGCACACGGCCTACCGGCGTTCAGTCCCCAGTATCCCATATGGCCCCGTGAGCACTGCTGGGACTAATTCTTGAGTGCAGAGTCAGGAGTAAGCCCTGAGCTTCGCCAGGTGTGGCCTCTTTCTAAAAACAATTTAGCCAAGGACTTGTATTTTTATTTAAGCCAAAATGCTAGGGGCCAGAGCAATAGCACAGCAGGTAGAGTTTACCTTTATACACAGCCAACTGGGGTTCAAACCCTGATACCCTGTATGATCCCCCAAGCACTCTCAGTAGTAATTCCTAAGCACAGAGCCAGGAGTAAACCCTGAACACTGGTAGGTGTAGCCCCCTGCCAAAAATAATGTTCCATGCCTGCAGCCAAGGGGCCCTGAAACTGAAATTTTAATGCTTCCTGGAAAGTGCACTATTCAGAGGCCAGAGCATTAATACAGTGGATATGGCGCTTGCCTTGCACTTGACTCACCTGGGTTCAATCTCCAGCATCCCATATGGTCCCCCAAACACCACCAGAAGTGATTCCTGAGTGCAGAACCAGGAGTAACCCCCAAGCATTACCAGGTGTGGCCTAACTCCTCCTACTCCAAAATGCATCTTACAGTGACCTCTGAAGAGCAGCATGTAAGACTGCACCCTCTCATACCCCGTTGGCGTTTTGCTACTGAAAACCAACTAAAGAACACAAAGCTATCAGTGATTCATACAATGATGACTTATTTCTTAAAACTTTTAACTGTGTGATATTCTGCTTGTTTGAATTTCTGGGAATAAAAGAGAATGTCAAGAATATAAAGTGTAAGAGTCAGAAAGATAGTACAGCATATAAGGCCGTGCATGTGGCTGACCTGGGTTCGATCCCCATCGTTCCATATGGTCCCTCGAGCCCTGTCAGGCATAATCCCTGAGTGCAGATCTGGGATAACACTGAGCACTGCCAGATATAACCCCAAAACAAAACCAAATTTAAAAAAATCATTTATTTGGAAATTAAGCCAGTTATTTTATAATAAATGACCTTTTTATTATTCATGGGTATCACCTGTCATCCCTTTGCTCATTGATTTGCTCAAGTGGGTGCCCAGTAACATCTCCATTCATCCCTGTCTCATTCAGGGACAGGGGAATGAAGCCCATTATTGTTACTGTTTTTGGCATATCGAATACGCCACAGGTAACTTGCCAGGCCATGCCGTGTGAGATTCTGCATCACTCTCTTCCAGGAGCTTTGTTTTAGTCTCTGGATCTTGGCTGTTGATGAGATTATTGGAAGGAGGGGGGCATTTTTTGGGTGTGGCTGCCAAGCTACTGGAAAACTGGGGATCTGGGTAGAAGAGGTCCAGTCCCAGTCTGAGCAGGCTTGAAGATCTCAACCACGGATCCCACATACCTGGGTTCCTCTGTCAGTTCCTTTATGCATGAGGCTCAAATGAGCATGTGGAGAGTGGCCTTGAGCATGGCTATGGCTGGGATCTGGAGGTTTTTAGGTATCGGGACTCTGCTTGGGGTGGGGAGGGAAACTCAACCCACCCCCCTCCAAGGTGACCCCAGTGAAGACAGCCTGGTGCAGGGCAAGAGATTCATGGGCATAGAGTTTAAATTTTCTTCTGAATGTTTTTTCATAGTTTGAGGTTTATTTAATATAAATTTATGTATTTACCCAAAGCAAAATAGCTCCCATATTATATTTTTGTGTATTATTTATCACTCAACTCTATTTGAACTGAATTCTCTATTTCTGTAAACAGAGAACTTTCTATCACATTTAAAAATGTATCTTTACATTCCTTTCTGAAACTGATATTTACTGAGTTGCCTATGAAAATTTTTGTCACATTTCACTCTTGTAGAAAACTAGTGCCACTTTATCCTGACAAGTCTTTTTCTTTCTCGTTGTCTTATTATCCACCTACTCTCACTATTCTGGATTCTTTGTAATAGAATGGGTCCACAGAGTAAGGCGTGGTGAGGCTGTTTGCGGGTTTCCTAGGCTACAGATGGCACAGAAAATACCTTTCAGTGCATAGTCAGCTACCTCAGTGACAAGTTTTCTTTTATTTTTAATTCCTCTATTAAAGCTCTGACCTGTGATGGTAATGAGGATTAGTTTTAATGTATCATTCCACAGTTTTTCAACTATGGAATTCAGTTATTAGCGTGAGATATAGCTTATTAAAATCTTGCCTGGGCTATTTTATAAGTGAAGTGTCCCTGTCTATTTGAATAAAATCCAAGGCTGAGGAGGTGGTAAAACCCTCCATAGTCTGGCTGTTCCAACTCTGCACCAGACTGAAGGATTCGATTTCTCTAGGCAGGAAGGGAGAGGACGGCCATTCATATCGTTTCCCTAATGACACTTTTGGCCAAGTCTGACTTCAGTTGCAGAGAACAGGGGCCTTGTTTTAACCAAGTCAAACAGCCACCTCATCTTCCACACATCCTTCCTGAAAGCATTCTTTGTGGTGACTTTGAGTCTGGCCGTGGATTTTAGGTCCCTTGGTGATCCCAGCTTATTCTGCACAGCTGGTGCACTTTGATAACCACTGAATGCAGGGCCTGGCAGAGCATTCTGCAAGGGACTGGATGGGCTTTTCAGTTTGTTAGCTGTGGAAAAGGGGATGTCTCTGGAAAGGCCGGAAGGAACATGGCTGTTCTTAACAGGATAAGAGTGGGGAGGGGAGGGAGGGAGAAAAGGAAGGAGGGGTGTGTGTGTGTGTGTGTGTGTGTGTGTGTGTGTGTGTGTGTGTGTGTGTGTGTGTGTGTGTGTGTGTGTGTGTGTGTGTGTGTGTGTGTGTGTGTGTGTGTGTGTGTGTGTGTGTGTTACGGTCTATGTTTGAATGTTAAAAGATTATGAGAAAGTCATTTGGTATTCTCACAGAACAGAGATTTTATGTTGGAGGATACCTTGTTTTGAAAGTAGGAAACCCCGAATCCAAGTTGGAAATTAACTCTGAGCTTCAGTCTAGCGGACTCTCTGCTACTCATTCTTGTTGGGATGGTTGTTGGTGTTTACTTTTTGTTAGAAAGCAGAATTACTTTTCTTTTGGTTACAAATTCTCAAATGTTGAGGTTTTAAAAAACACACTCTGGTATAACAGCAAGAAGTTTTGAGAGGGCACTGTTTTCCTTTGAAGCATCCCACCCTCATCTTTCCCATTCTTTTTATAGGTGGATAGCTTACGAAGGCTCCAACTTCTTGGGGAAACAAATCCTACTTGAATCGAATGAAATCCCAAACTGGAAAGCATTCAGTGGATGGAAAACAATTGGCTCCCTCCGCCCAGTTAAACAGGTAAGAAGGAAAGCACCAGAAAATCCAAACTAGAGAACCTTTCAAACAAGAACCTTTCAGGAGATGTGCCAGAAACCACAGCATCAAAAAATACTAGCCATTTAGATTGGCCTGCCTTTCATGGTCCTGGAGAATCAAATTAGGATAGACAAACTGGGAGATTTTTCAGTCCAGTTCACAAGCGTGCATCTAAGATGACACACTGGATTTTGGCTTTGAGTCTTACGGGACTTGAGACTTGACACGGGAAAAAGAAAAGTTTTCCTGAGCAATGTAGAAAGCAGTGGAAACAAGCCAGAGCTCTGTGAAACTGTACTAGTTTCACTTTTTAAATATTTGGACTTTTGCCCCCATTGCGTAATACTCAGGGCGTTTAATTAAAATACTATTTATTGCACACCTACTGCTTGTCACTCTTCTCTGTTCCCAGCTTCCCACGGCACTCGGGATGCAATCTAACCTCCTCAGTGAGGCCCATGTGACCCGTGCTCCTCCTCGCACACAGGCTTGTGTCACATGCACCTGCTGGCAGAGTTCATCCCCACTGGGGCGCTCCCCACAGTCTCTGCCCTCTGCCTCAGCGCTTACTCCTCCACCTGTCACAGGGCCAGTCCCACTCCTCTCACGAAATTCCAGTTAGGTGTCAGATGCTCAGAGCTGCCGCTCTCACTCTGTCTAATTATCACCTGAAAGACCTGGTTCATCATCTACAAGACACTGCTCGTGGTTTGCCTGTAGTTAGGGTTGGACCGGGTGCCCTTCACCCTCAACTTCCACCTCCATGAAAGATGGGGTGGGAGGGACCACCACAGCAAAATAAGCAATTTTTTGCTGAATGTTCTACCCTAATGTTTGACACAGTGTCTGGCACATAGTGGAAGCATAGGGACTCTTTGTTCAGTAAAGGACTAGATGGACGTTTGACACAGGCATGACGAACATTCATCTAAGTACTGACAAACGTTCTGGGCCCCCAGTTGAGTGTGGCAGCATAATGAGCATACCAGTATTTACAGGGGCTGAGGCTGACATTTAGATCTTACATGTTAATAAGCGGCAGCCCGTGCAGACTGACCGCATTGGTCTTGCTGCGCCCTTCCTAGCACACGTTGGCGCACGCCTGTTCGCCTGGAGCACTCATGTCCCCCTCTGGCTCTGCTGCTTCACATCGTAACTCTGCCCTTGTAAGCAGTAGGACTTTGAGTCACTTATTTCTTGGCACCTTTGTTTCCTCACTGATGAAGCAGCCATCACATTGCCTCTTGCTATTACTGTGAGGATTAAATTAAAACTAGCATCTGACTAGTATTAATATGCTAGTACATTTTTCGGAAGTCTATTCGCTATCCCTTGACAGAACTACAATTGCACTTCTGAGGGAACATTCATGGCTTTCCTGGAGGACAGGATTACATGACTATCGTATCCTGCTTATTCCTTACTTGTGTCACACAGTATAATGATGGATGGCCCTCCTGAAAGGCCACAGGGAATAGTGCAGTAAAGGTGGAAATTCAGTTTAGCCTTTACCAGATATATACTCATGCTTAATCCTTTGCTATTAGAAACTTTAGAAACCAACTTGGACACTGAGATTATTTTCCTAATTTTTGGCAAAATACTCTTGCTGAGAAAGGATAGGGCCTGAGATCCAGTACAAATTTTACATCTTGTTTGATAGCTAATACTTATTATTCTTGCAGTGTGATTTATAATTAGCTAAGTTCGATTCTGGAGAAACTTAATTTTATAATATCGTAATAGATCCCCTTGTTATTTTTTTAAGCCACAACTTTGAAATTGAGCAAAGGAATTCTGGGTTATTGGTAGAGTAATGGTTATAGATCTTTTGGTAAGGATACAACTATGCTTTAGGTCATATTCTAGTTGGGAAATTCAAATACTTAAAATTGGACTCTCTTTGAGATTGGGAATCAGAAAGACACCAAAGCACTTATAATGCATAGCAGTGCTGTGAAGTATAATTACAGAAGAGTCAGACCACCAGTGTGTAATAAGGATAATTAGTACTTCACTTGAATTAATTGATTTTAAAATTGATGTTTGTCCTAACATAATTAGAACTCTGATTTCCATGACAGTGGACTTATGTTTTCTTACAAGGTAAGGAAACTCATGACGATCTACTAAATTAATAATATTTTCAAAATTAATAATCGCAGTGGGAGACCAAGCCAAATTATAGAAATGTAAGAATATTACTGTCATATAATTGAAATGAAATTAGTGATTTGATTTTTCTTAAATGGGGAGGGGGCGCAGCTGGCTGTGCTTGGGGGCTAAGCGGCTACTCCAGCTTGGCATTCAGGGGCCATGCAGTGCTGGGGATTGAACCTGGACCTCTTGCATGCACGGCACATGTTCCATCTTTTTTAATTTATTTTTAAACTGAATACAGTGTTACTCTCCTAGTCCTGCTCACAGCACCCCCAAGGAACCAGGCACCCAGTGGATACAGCCTGGGAGAGACCACAAGACATTGTGTCCTTGGGAGTTGCCCTTTCAGCCCCAGTTTGATACATTTTACCAAGCTGAACTCCTTTTCACCTAATTCAGTGATGAAATAAAAATGTGTTCTTCTGCATTCTTATGGAAGTATTTATGGCCTTACCACTACAATATGCTATAAAAGTTGGACGGGCCTTCTGTTGATCTTAAGTTTTGAAATAGTATACTGTTCATTAGCGGTGTTCCTGGGATACACCTTGTTGCTTGTTGCCTTTATAAGCACTCACCGTTTCTGAGAGGAAACTATTCCCTAATTAAATATCGGCACACCAATATAAGTCTTGAAAGTAAATCTTAGATTTAATATTTTACTTTAAAACCTCCAGCATATACTCCAGGCTCCTGGAACTAAGTCCTCTGGTAGTTTCCGAAAACCTACATCCCGATTAGGCATGATTTTCCCCCTTGCAGTGTAAAGAACAATCAAGTGTTGGTATAAATAAAAAGATTACTACAGTTCCTAGGGTACTCCGGGCCCTGTGTCTGATGATGTTGCACAACACTCCTGGGATATTTTATAGCTAAAATTGTTTGTTTTATTGTTACAAGTTACAATAAAACAATTGTTTTATTGTAACTTGTCTTGGCTACATTGTTAGTTTTGCATGCTATGTCTGGCTCTTAATGCTTCCCTGACCACCCTGGCAGAGAGGGAAAACGTCAATAACTGAGTTAAACTCAAGTCCCCATTCCTCATCACCCCCTGCCACTTGAGTTTTTTCAGTGGAAAAAAAAAGGGGGGCTTTTTCCCAAAGAAGCATAATAGAAATCATCTGGTTCAAACTTTGCACTCGGGGTCGAAAGGCTGTGGTTTTTTACCTGCCAGTGCAGGGAGCAGGGCCTGTAGTAAATAAAAAAGGATGAAAACTGGTCTGAGGAATTGTCAACAGAAACGGAGTTGATATTTGTTTACTAAAAAAAATGAGAAAAACATTTGTTGCGTAAATTACGGTAAATGCGTGTTACACCCTCACTCACCCTCCAAGCTCTCCTTTGGAGGAGCCTATTTCCATTCAAAAGGTCTTTTTCCTAATGGGTCTGTTTCTCTTTCTAGCCTGCAGTGTACATTCGAATAAAGAACCGAGCCCAGGAAGAGTATCTGACAGTGACTGGGAATGTAGCTGACACGAGGGCAACATCTGTATGCATTTCCCCATACAGTGGGAACAACACTCAGATCTGGCACTATTGTCGGGGACTCTTTAAATCCAAGGTAATTAACCAGCTCTACTGTCATATTCTTTTTCTTTTGGAAACTGAAATCTTGATAAATTGGCTTGATATATCAGTGTAACTTCCTAGAAGTGGTTCATTGCACGATTATATCTAGGAAGTTTCATTCATATATATATATATATATATATATATATATACTTATATATGTATTTATGTTTATGTACATACACACACACACGCACATATAACTAAAGCATTTAAGTGAATGAACAGAAGAGACTTAAGAACATTACCACTATGATTTATTGTGTCACCAACACAGTATCTACATCTTTCTCATGCTTCAACAAAAATGAAAAGCATTAAAAAGTAATTACTGTCTCATACCCAGTTGTACATCACCCCCTTTTATAGGAGGAAACCAAGCTTGACCTAATACATTTACTCTAAAGGGACTTAATGTTTAATTCCACTTCAGTGAACCTTTATTGAACATCTGTTGTCTGATGCCCAAGTCCTTTAAAAATCAAAACAAGTTCTATTTGAGAGCTTATTTCTGCATTATCAGAATGAAGAAGTTTAAGCTCTTAGATAGGAGAGGTACATAAAGTTCTTTGATTTGCTCAGACAGAAGAAAAGGGACTCAATGTCTGATTTTAACAGATAGCACTGCCAATTTCTATTTCTATTTTTTGTTATTTTGTTTTCTGGGTTTGTGTGTGTGTGGTTCTTGGGTCACACCCAGTGGTGCACAGGGCTTACTCCAGAGCTCTGTTCTTGGGGATCACTCCTGGTAGGCTCAAGGGACCATGTATGCTACCAGGATCAAATCCAGGTCAGCTGCATGCAAGTCAAATGCCCTACCTCTGGACTGTCTCTCTGACTCTCGCACTGCTCATTTTTTTCATGACCCTTTCAGGCCAGTGACACATGTCTCGACGTGATTGGTGGCCGGGACACACCTGGAGCAAAAGTGGCTCTATGGACTGAACATGGGCAATCTAGGCAGAAATGGAGACTCAACAGGAACGGAACCATCAGTTCCTATCTCAGCGACCAGCTTGTCCTTGATGTTAAAGGTAAGCATTGTGATGCAACCCAGTGTTTCCTGCCCCAAGAGATTAGAAAAGGTCCATTTTTAAGCAATTTTTAATTCTACTTGGGGAAAAAGGTAAGGCAAAATGAGTCAACCAGAAAAGCAACAATATCCAAGGGTTTTTTTTTTTTCTTTTTTTGGGTCACACCCAGCGATGCACAGGGGTCACTCCTGGCTCTGCACTCAGGAATTACCCCTGGCACTGCTCAGGGGACCATATGGGATGCTGGGAATCGAACCCGGGTCAGCCGCGTGCAAGGCAAACGCCCTACCCGCTGTGCTATCACTCCAGCCCCGTGTCTTTTTTTTTTTTAATTAATAGCTATAATTTTTTTTATGTTGCATGATCTTTGAGAATGATTCTACATCTGAAGTACCCACCATAAAGTAAATACTGTTTCTTAGACAAACCTTTAACTTGCTTAAATTGCTATTGTCATTCAAAGCCCTCTGTTCAAATTATGATAGGTTTATCATTTACCCTTGCCTTTGCATTTAGGACGGTCGGTGCCAGAACTGTTCATGGCTTTTTCTTTAATTGGGTTAGTCATAGTCACTGCTGGTGTCAAAACAAAAACAACCTGACATTCAGCCAGAGCTCTTTGTTCTTGCTAATCTTTTTTTTTTTTCCAGGCACACTGCTTACTTACGCAATCCTCTATTATACCCTTGTTTTTTCAATTTGAGTTATAATAAGGTCCAATTTGAGGTGAATATAGTCAAACCCTGTTTAAACTGTTTCCCATTTCATGCCATTTTGTAAATGACATATTAATCTTCCCAAACAATGGTCCAAATCAGAAGCTTGTGAAAATTGTTAAGCACCTCTGGTGAACAAATTATCTTTCCCTTTGGAATTCTTACTTTAGGAGGAAATTACTACGATAAGACTCATGTCATTGTAAATCAGCCCCTGGAGGGAGAAGACACACAGAAATGGGACATTGAAATATTGTGAGAGAATCCACACATCTCTAGAAAGAGCAAAGGAAGATGGAACCTTATGGCCCACGGGAAGGAAACTAATTGTCCTCATACTCCTGGATCACTGAGCAGAATTAATTTTTCTTGAAGCTCCAAGACCATTGTTCTTAGCCATGGAAAAGCTCAAAAAATTCTTGCCGACTACTTCTTGCCAACTACTTATTCAGTGTTTCTCTGAAGAGCGTTACAGTACCCAGGAAAGATTCTAGTCCTGCTTCATCCACAGGTTTTGGTGAGCAAGTTTCCTGATTCTGGTTTTCTCTCTTAAACACGAGTCCTTGAGACGCCATTATAGGAGACACTGGTGACTCAAGTCATTCCACTAATCTGCTAGATGTGTAGGAATGCAAATCAGAGACATTCTTTTCGTAGGTTGGCATACTTCTACAAAAAGATGAATAATTAATTTATCACTATCCATAAATATTTAATAAGCCTTCCTACTAAGCGGATATGTCAGATAATCCTGAATGGTTCTCTGTCAAGACTTTTACTAGTTCAGCATTGTAAGTATTCCTATTTAAGCCTTTTTCTTAAGAAAGCTGAGGTCAGTTACAAATACTGGACTATTTTCTGTGGCCCTTTCCTCAGTCTTTCAAACTTTCAATAATGAAAGCACAAGTAACTTATGACCATCCTTGCACTCTAAAAAGACACTGAGCTGGGGAAGTGCTGAGACCCCACCAAGAATTTGCCCTCCAGGCAGCATATTCACTGATGTAGTCCATTTTTTCCTTTGAAGTAGAGGGAACTTTCAAATGTTCAAATTTAAACCAAGTCGTATTCGAACTTTGATAAACCATTTTACATTAAGTACAGATGTAAAAAAAACGATGGAGTTGATTTCCTTCTGAAATGACAGAAAACCCGGTTTTTCATCTCCATCGTAAATGGCTTTTATTTAAGCAAAATCAGGTAGGACGGATGTCATCTTGACAACTTCAGGGAATCATTACCAGCTGCACCGAGCAAGTTGCAAGCACGTTCCCTCCCTGAGTTGGTGTAAACAGAGACAACTTTTCCTTTCACCCCAACTTTTGCCCCAGAGCAGAAAATTGTCTGCTCTCTTTTTTATATAGAAAGATGAAGTTCTCCGAAAAGAAAATGATCACTCTGTATGTGCACTTTAGAATGTAAAGTAACAGTGAATTATTTAAATTCAAAAGACCCACTATTTTGAGTAATTTTAGAGCAATGTGGTCTTTCCGTGTAAATACTGGGGTTTGCCCTTCGGTCTCAGGCTCTTCTATCAGACTCAAGCAGCATCTGTAAAAATCCTTTTGCCCATAGATGTGAGCACCTTTTTGTGGCAGTATTATTTTATGTTAGAGAGGTAACTTTATTGGGGGGAGGGGGCAGGGCATGTGTATACACAAAGATATGAATATGTATATTTTCATTGTAAAAAAAAAAGTTAAAAAATTTTTTCTTGTTCATTGTTTAAAAAAATTTGTAGACTTTTCTCACAAAGCCAGGAAATGACTTTTCAATTTAAATGATAAATTTGTTGCAGTTGTGCCTTTTTTTACCACACTGGAGTAAATAAACCATCGAACTTACAGTTTTGTGACACTGGGGCTATTTAGTCCATATGACCATGACAACAACAGGTAGTGGCACGTAAGTCTTTATTTTCGGATGGATACACGAAATAGTTGGGCCTTGATTCAGCAAAAGCGCTAGACTACTTGGATTAAACATTCAGCCCAAAGAGATAATACTAAGTTTTCCTTTTCCTCATCCGTGGGCAGTTTTAAGTCTTTGACAGAAATAACTGAACAGTTCCAGATCTGCTTTAGTGCTTCCACATGTGATAAAGGGAAACGAAGCCCGTGAGCCTGAAAAGACAGTTTAGCACAGTTAAACAAGCCTGCACTTGTCCTTTGTTATTTTTACATAAACGTCTACGATAATCAATGTTCTTCGCCAAATTTGAAATAAGCAATTTACATAAACTGTAATCAGGTAACTTCTGTGAGTTCCCATAGGAAGCTTCACTTCATGAACAACATTTATTAGTTAATGTGAAATACTTCACATTACATATCGTTGCCTATAAGAGTAGGCTCCATCAGTTGTGTGAAATGGTTAAGTTCACACTGCAGTCATAAGAATTTTTAGTGATAAATCAGAGGTAACCGATTCTGTGATTCATTTTAGGATGGAACAAACCTCCGTTTCTTCATTTCCCATCATGTGTGTGTCTCTCCTGTTCTTTAAGGAATGATAGATATAAACCATCTTCTCTCGCGTTTCATCCTTTAAAACAAAATATTAAGGCAACAACTAAATATTGAAGCTTTTGACACTAGGTGGGGATTTACAAAAATAGAGGTCACCACCATGAAAATTTTTAAAGGCTTGGTTGGTGCTTAACGTAAACTTTAATATTAAATGTTATAAAGAATCCTACTGGCAAAAAGATCCACAGATTACTGCTTCCTACCCATTATATAACGCATCTTTTTTAATTGATAAAACATCCTTCAGCAACCTGATTTAATGAAAAAAGAAGTTTATGTATCAACTTAAAGCCCTCAAGTTTCCTCATTTAATCATACCTGCACATATGCATCTTTCTCACAGTCAAAAAAATGGAGGGGACATGACCAAGTAGAAGACATGGCTAAGTGGCTAAAAGCAAGCCTGCAAGCTTGGGACCCCAGGATCTGCAATCTCTAGCAAATGAAGAGGGGAAAGCTTTGACAGTTTAAACCATGGGTAAATATTAACTCTCAGGGAAATGCCAGCTATGTGATCTATGAAAAATTTCTAATCCCTCTCCATCATACACCGTGAAGCTGAGTGTGTCTTCTTAAACCTTATGTCATACCTTCTCAAATAGAGAAGATTCTGTTACCCTGGCCTGAGAGAAAAGGATATCCAGAATTTTTTTTATTAAGTACTATAGAAGTATAATACATATATTCATAAAGCACAGTTCTCCAGGTCTGGCCCTAATGATTCTAACAATTTGGTTGTTGAGACATCTGAATGTCCCCAATTCTCATACTCCTGCCCAGTTATTCGTGAAATACATTATTCATTTAAATTTCAATATAAAATCCCAAGAAAGGTGGTTAGGATGAATAGAGTAATAAGCTTTTACGGGCCTTCCAACCGGGCCCCACAAGCAGTTCAATACAATGAGGTGTGGTATTACCCAGGCCATACCTGGTGATGTTCAAGGGACCTGGTAGTGCCAAGATCTGATCTTGGGTCAGTGCTTGGTATATATCTGCCATCACCCACGGAAATGTTAATTCAAAAATGGAGAAGTTACTATCCAGATGAGATGAAGCGCAGAAATTTATCATTTCAGCAAGTTTTCCTATTGATTCTAAGGATCAGTAGGCCAGTTTGGGAAACTGCTGGGCTAGGTTGCAAGATTATAAACACAGATTTCTTCTTCATAGATTTCTTCATATAGATTTTAAAAGCAGCACCACTAAAACCACATATTAAAGAGATCTCTACAGTGCAAGAAGGGAGGGTGGGGTGGGAACTGAGATGGGAAACACACGCAAAGGGTCTATCGTTATCTCCAAAGGGCAGGATGGCCTGAAAAGGATGGGAAGCAAAGAACAGACGTTCATCACTGAATGAGAGGAGGGGACTGTCAAAAGGCAGGAAAAACTGGAACAGTGAGATGTGGCATTATCTGATCCAAAGTCCTGACATTAAGCTGTGAGACTAGATGGATTCCCAACACAGAAGGGTAGGGGGCCATTTCTGGGCGTGACAATCCAAGCACTGTGAGGGAAACACCTGAGCAGGGAAGTAGTACTCACCGACCGCTCCTGATCTGGCCCCACGGTGAGGATGGCGTGGTCTTGGAACCGCAGTCTCACGGTATTGTCTAGCCTTGGCAACTGTCCACCTAGAAGGACCAGAGTACAAGGCCATGTTCAGGTGAGGGAACAAGCAAGCTCAGACTGTTGGCACGCTCCTGACGGTGCAGGCCAGATGCCCTCTTCAGTTAATTGCTTTACCCAGACATTCATGGTGACTTTCAGATAGGGATAAATAACATCTTTGACGTGAAGACATGCCTAACCAGAGGAAGTAGCAGCATCATCATGGCACAACAGCCTTCATGCCACACAGTCACACTGCAACTACTGCTGCTTGCTCGACAGGTGGGCACCAGGACACACCGAGCTCATCTGGTGCAACCCCACCCAGGACCACATCCACAACCACAACCATGGCAGCTTCCCTCCCGGGCGAGCTTGGCATGTAAGACAAAAACCACCGTCTAAGGTTTGCAGGGAAGGAAAAAAAAAAAAACGATGATCATCCATTGTTTCCATACTGGATTTAATTTACTGGAAAAAGCCACTGAAAGAGAATAGACAGGGTTTCTGGTAGGAAAGAGTCCTAAGGGATTGTAACTGATACTGACAATAATGGCAAAGACAAGGATATACTGGCTAAGCTGTTCTGGGCCATAAGCTGATACTTAGGAAAGTAATCTGCTAAAGATTAAATCCGTGCTGGTAAAAACTTGCTATTTTAAAGAGATGAAATCAAAAGTTCCTCTCCAGAGTGTAATAGAAACGTAGACAGGAGCAGTGCTAGGAACGACCTTACAGATGATTCGTTCCAGTGCTTCTCTGGGTAGATGGAGAGTGAGTGCAGACATGGTCAGGGTGCTCGCCTTACTCACTGCCTACCCAGTTCAATCTGCAGCAACACTCCTTACAGTCCCCGGGGCAGCACCGGGGGTGACTCCTGAGCACTGCAAGGTCTGACTCTAAACTAAAAAGCTGTTATAGAAGTCAGCATAAAGAAAACCCCATAAAAACTCTCAACACTACAAGCAGCCTGAGAGCAGGCACTCATAAACTAAGTCTTGTTTGTTCTCCTGTTTAACTCAAACAATTCAGCAGAATACACTGAAATGAGGCCCCTTTGTTTCTGTGAGAAAGCAAGACAGAAAATCACTCCATCTTATCAGAACTCAGATCAAAAGAAAGTTATTTAAAAAAAATTTTTTAAAGATCAAACATCCCCTTATCTCAGTTAATCTGAGGGATTGCCACTGCTTTGTGAATGGTAAGCTCCGACTCATTTTGATCCTCCAACCTACTAGGTAGGATTTTCAGGAGACCCAATCATGGAATCCCGCCTGTTTTTTGACTGTACCAATCCACAGCTAACCCTCACTTGAGCCCTCCTGAAAAGCACCTAATTCAAAACTCAAATCTTGTAAACCACTCTTACTTTTCTACTGAGATGCTATGTTGTGTGGTATTTCCACTCTGCGCCGCGTCAGTAACGCTAGTCTGACTGCAGGAGTGCAGTCTTGGTGGACCGTAGGAGCTGACAGCACCATCCATCCAGATCTGCATCACTCATAGCAGAGCTTAACCTATCACAAATCAGTCACCTGCGGCTTGGGGCAGGTGGTGATACCTTGTTTTTTATAAACACCTGCAGACATTTACCCACCCCTGAGTTAATTCCAACAAGCTTACTTTTGTATATTTTTATATTTAAGTTCTTTAAAATTCCTAATGAGAGTGGGGTGGAGTGACAGCATAGTGGTAGGGCGTTTGCCTTGCACGCAGCGGACCCAGGTTCAATTCCTCCGATTCCTCTCAGAGAACCCGGCAAGCTACCAATAGTATCTTGCCCACATGGCAGAGCCTAGCAAGCTACCCGTGGCATATCTGATGCCAAACACAGTTAACAACAAATCTCACAATAGAGACCTTACTGGTGCCTGCTTGAACAAATCGATGAGCAACGGGATGGCAGTGACAGTGACCAATGAAGAGAGTGCCTATAAAAACATTCCTGCTACCCCCAACCACAGGGCTCTTATGTTCCACCTTTCTGGGATACAAGTTATTTGCAAAATGACTCAGACATGCAGGATACTAATGGTTATGAGAAGCGTGTTTTAATCCAACTGAAAAATGACTAGAGATAGACCTAGGTCCACATAGATTCTAAACTGCTTTGCAATTTCCATCTGCTTAATGAGCAACCTACTCAGGAAAGCCTCCAAAGTCACCACATCGCAATAGCCCCTGACCACACGGAAGAAGACAGCAAAGCCTCATCACCTGGAGTTGAAAGTTCCGCTCCATCTCCTATGTAGAAAGGTGGGAGTCGATTCGTAATGAAATCCTTCTTCATGTCTGCTGAAAACAGTTCCTGGGTGCCCTCCAGCCGATCAGCAAGAGTCCTCAGTAAGTCACTCATTCTTTTTGTTTCAGCAGTTGTAGTTTCTGCCTGCTACAAGCACAGACATCAGTCCTGCCCCAGATGGCAGCAGAAACCTGCAGCTCAGACCGTAGTTGCCCCAGAATAAACTGAACAGCATCAGCCAAGTTAAATGCTGATCTTTGCTCCCCACGCCAAGAGAATAGGTGGTCCTGCAAGAACAGTACCTGTTGCAGAGATGGGGCATAAGGAACTGCCCTTCTCAGAGCTGATGTGTTATATCCCCAGAACCACATGTTTCTCTGAGCACTGCCGGGAGTGAGGCTGGAGCAACCACCACCCAGTCCCCCAAACTCTTCCCAAAAAAACAATCTCCCAAGGGCTTGGGATGTGTGCATGTGGTGAAGGACGCCCCTAGCACTGTGCAGTGGTAGCCCGGGTGGCCCCCCCGAGCTCCACACGGTCAGCTCACATGGCTGGGCTGGAAATACGATGTGGTCCTGGCTCCACCTTTTGGAAACCGAGTCCCCTATGCCTAACTGACTATTCCGACAGTGACAGCAACCTTTGTTCAACTCAGCCTGAATTCACTCATCTTCCCCACTGTCCAAGTGCTTCTGCTGTTTTGAAGGGAAGAGAATGGACGGGAAAGTCAGGGAGACACCAGTGCCAGGTTCTACCACTGGGCCTCCCCTGACTAGTAACTGCATGTGTGCCAAGCTGGGAATATATATGAAGCCAAGGTATCCCGTGTGCTGGCTTCTGCCACTGCAGAGTACAGAGAAGGTTACTCTGGCTTGACGTGGCACTCCTGCTGCAAGCCGCCAGAGTCTGGTGGGGGAGCATAAAACTCAGCTCATGGAGCAGAAGAGTCCTAGGTCACTAGAAGGGGGGGAGGGGAGTTCACTGTCTCTGGACGCCCAGCTGCAGCCACCTCCACTGGCCCCAGCTTTCCTCCTCCTACCAGGAGCAGCTGCCGTGGTACACCAGCCCGCAGTGCCATGTCTTCCTTTGCAGTTTCAAACACGATCCCCGGAATAGTGTCCAAAAAGAAATCTCCCCATGAACTGGAACATAAACCGAGAAAGCAAACCATGAATACAGAGGAAAGATACACAAAATTCTGATTACAGTCAGCCCAAACCTATCACCTGCATTCCAATTCTGCCTGGGCATTTGGGCTTCAATTAATTTGACATTACTCAACATAAAAACGCCATCCTCTAATCACAGTGTGTCCATTCCTTCCCATTCCCAGATCCTCGTGTGGCAGGAAGCTAGACTTTATTTGTGGTTTCTCAAGTATAAAGATACCCAAGTACTGTTTAAAAAAGTATGGTGCTTGAGCAAACAATTTTCAAATGCTTTTACTTCCACTAACAAGTGTCTGTAAGAACTTTGTGGAAATTTTAACAACCTTTAAACAAAAAAAAATTGATACACAAAAAATACAAAAGCAGTCTAAGGTAAAAACCAAAAATTGATATGCAAAAAATACAAAAGCAGTCTAAGGTAAAAAGCAGACTATCTGAACAGTTAAACATAAATCTCTTTATTGACTTAAAAGTGAGGCATGGAGCATAACCATGTCTCAGTACAATATCCAGCATTAATCTGAAAACAACCAATTTTGCAACCTATTAAACTTGAGCAATGGTTTTTTACTGGATGGCGTAGATTCAGCCTGGACTCTGAGCTGAGCTGTTTTCACTTGGGCGCCCCAGAAGGGGCAGATGCGAACCCTCCCCGCCCCAAGGGACCCAGCCCTGGCAGCTGAACTCCACTACCCAATTGCTACCACACTCCAGGCCGCTTTCTGGACACATTATAAGATACTTTCTACCCATTTTCCATAATTACCACACCATATTTGATGGAGTTCAGACAGTAGGCAACAAATCACAGAGAGTAATATATATACATATATACACACACATACACACATACACACACACACACACACACACACCCCTCTCAGAGAGCCCAGCAAGCTACTGAGAGTATCCCACCCACACGGGCATAGTCTGGCAAACTACCCATGGCGTATTCAGTATGCCAAAAACGGTAACAATAGGTCTCACTCCCCTGACCCTGAAAGAGCCTCCAATCGCTGGGAAAAATGAGTAAGGAGAGTCTGCCTAAATGTCAGGGCTGAGTGTAATAGAGACATTACTGATGCCCACTCGAGTAAATCAACGAACAACGGGATGACAGTCATACAGTGACAGGGGTAGATTCCGTGGCCCAAACTAAAACTTTGGGCTGAGCATACATGTGATTCTGGGGCTCTAGGAACTGGCCCACTCCTAAAAGGTGCCAGTGTTGAGATACCCTATGGAGATGCTCTCTAAACTTGCAAAACTTTCCTAACACACCCATGGGTCTCAGATTGCCATTGCTCAGGGAAACTCAGTGTGCCTTCTGTTGTTCAGTGACCAAAATGAACATTTTCACCCTTCCTGCCTAGAAGAGTGACAAAGGAAGACAAAAGCCACAGGATACTGTCCCCAAGACATGACCTACCTGGCAGCCTCCGCATGTTACGATTCAATGAGACCGCCAGCCTCACGCCTTTGAACTTGGGCCTGGAGCACACAGGCTGCCCTTTCAACAGTATCCAAGAAGCCTGCCTATGAGTCAGAAAACCACAGCTCAGAGCTCTGTGCTCTGTTAAGTGTCAGAATGAATCCTGGAGATTTTGAACACTTGGGAGTAATTCCTGGGGGGTGGGGGGAGGGAGGAGGTTCACTTTGGTAAAATAGCCAAAACAACCTGCTGCTGGATCCCAGAGGAGGTCCCAACTATTATGAGTGGGAGGGGTAAGAGGCCCTGAATCCTCACCAGTCCGTGGACCTTCAGGAGCAGCTGCCGGCCCAGTGCACACCACAGCTGTAGGGAACAGTGTTCCCTATGCCCTGGGCACCCCCTTCTAGCATCCCCAACAGCAAACAGGTGAGAGTTGGCCCAGATACATGTGTCATGAACTCACCCACAGCCCTGCTCCTGCCATCTCCCAGACACACACTTGCTGGATCAGTAAAGAGCCAACAGGGATTTAAAGAGAAGCAAAAGCTAATCGGTTCAACGAGAGAAGGAAGAGCAGAGAAGTAACTGAAGATGGCTTGCGATGAGCCCATGCTGGGCCCCCGGAGAGAGATCACAGCCTTGCACGTGGCTGGCCCTGGTTGGATTCTCTGATCAACACTGCATACTGTTCTCCAAGCACCACCAGGAGTGAACCCTGTGCCGAGAACCAGGAGTAGGCCCAGAGCACCACGGGGTGTGGCCCCAAAACCAAAACCAACCAAAATACAAAAAACAAAAACAAACAAAAACACAGGTGACTTTCACAAGGAAAAGAACAGGCGAGGAAGCCGACTATGAACTAACTTGTTTTACAAGTTATAGCTTTGAAGGTGTGAGGTACAAGAAGTCCCTGGGACTGGAATGTCCTCCTCTAAGTGAACTCCTAATCACCCCCCTCTACTTATACAAGTCTTCCTCAGCTCGGGTATCAGATCTCAGGGCCCACTGCAAACCATGCCAAGATAGACGGCACCGCTCGGGAACGATTTCCTTACCAGGCTCCCCTCTCCCACGCACATGAATCACGGGGCTCCCTGGAACTCTTTCAGCATGGGCGTCTCCGGGTCTCGCTATCCCAGAACTGCCTTTTCTACTTCTAATCTCATCAACAGTAAAAAGTGGAAATCCTAGGATCAGGAGACAGTACGGCAGTGAGGGCATATGCCGGGCATGCGCTCCACCCTGGTTCAGTGCCCGCACCCCGTGGTGGCCTGGGCAATGCCAGTGCAGCCCAGGAATCCTGGCACTGCAGGGCCCACACTGCATCACATTCTCCAGCCCTTGTGGTGGACCGCTGGCCTGACCGGCTGAGAATCAGCAGTGGGGGACCCTGGGCCTCCTGAGTACCACTTGGAATCCTCTCCCTCTCCCCTTCCCAATGCCCCTCCCCCTCTCCTCCCTCTCTCTCCAAGAAATGAAAATGTTTGAATAAAGAGTTTCTGTCTCAATAGAGCTACAGAGTTTCTGTCTAAAACTGTTTTGGAGATGCAGCAGTATGCACTGGAGTGTGATGCAATAAATGTCACTGAGATGTACACATCCAAACGGTTAAAAGACGACTCAGGAGATGGCCGGAAGGGCTGGAACACGTGCTTTACACGCAGTGAGACCTGGGTTTGATCCCAGACACCACCTGGTCCTCAAGCACCGCCAGGTGAGGCCCAGAAATCCAAAGAAAAGAAAATAAAGATTGAAATGGTCCACTTTGTGCTCTATTTTATTTCCAATGAAAACAAATTATAGAAAGAAAAACTGCAAGTCCAATTTGGCATCAATAACTGATGCACAGATACCCCTGCAGCGACTGTTCTTACTCAACTCTATTTGGGCAAGTCCCAGTGTCCTCTGGTCAGACTCAGGACATACCAAGGAGCAGCGCAGCCAGGACAATCCCCAGTGGCACCACTAAGGGAACAGGAAACCAGCACGGGAGACCAACGCCCCGCATTGGATGGACAGGAGAGGAGTCCCTCCAGAGGGGGGCGGCCGGTGGCCAACCTTCTCACCAGGCAGCTGCACAGGGCGGGTAGGTGGGAAGCAGGGCGCTTACTTGTTCTGGTAGGTGCTGATGGTCAGGTGAGTGGAGTGGGCCAGCCCTGGAGGCGTGTCAGCCTGATGAATGGTCCCTCTGGGAAAGTACAGCAAGTCACCTGGCTAAAGGAAGCCAAAGGAAGGGGGAAGGGAGTTAGTAAGGAGGTGTCTTCTCACCGTGTCAGGGAGACAGATGTAGGCTCTGGGTGTTCTTCTTCTAGAAAGTGTCTCTGTTGGGGCTGGAGCATTTGCCTTGCACACGGACAAACTGGGTTCGAATCCCAGCATCCCATATGATCCCCTGGGTACCACCAGGAGTAATTCCCTGAGTGCATGAGCCAGGAGTAACCCCTGTGAATTGCCTGGGTGTGACCCAAAAAGAAAAAAAAAAAAAAGAGAGAGAAAGAAAGGAAAGGAAGTGCCTCTGAGTGATCCCAGGGGCTGTCTGCCCACTGGGCTCCTAAGACATCCAGCTCATCTAATTTCACGGCCTGTCAGGAGAACCTGAGTCCTGGAGAGGCTCTGCATGCCTGACGTCCCTTTGTTCACTGAGAGCAGCTCCGCTGAATTCAAAGCCCCAGTCAGAGTGGTCTCACAGCCCCTCGGGTGGTCTTCACCCCGAGAGGCTGCATCTGGAGGACACACCATGCAAAGTGCCAGTGGGGCTGGGAGAAGGTCAGTAGTGCTGAAGCTGCAGCCCTCACACCACACACTCCCAGCGCCAAGCGACTCCGCGCTCCTGGCTCAGTGTCACGCTGTCATCTGACACAGGACTTCATCTGAAACAATTCTGTGATTGAAAACTCACAGGCCTGCCGCCATGCAAGCTTGAGAAATTCTGGGCTGCACAGGGCTCTCTGGCTCCACTTCTTAGGGAATGGACAGATGTGATCACTGGGCACTGCTTCATTTCCTGCATCCACACATGCCACCTCCGATGCCTGTGGCCTTCACATGGCCAGCACCTCAGACCTGGCACAGAGACCGTGGATGCCTTAGTCTGGTCTAATAATGATCAAATCAGTGAGCCTCACCAAGTGCTAGGGTTGGCAGACTTTATAAAAAGTCAACTAGTTACTATTTATGGTCTCTGAGGCAACTAGACAGCTTTCCCAGTGGAATGTGAATGCAGTCCTAGACAGTACACAAGGGAAAGGTGTGACTGCTCCAATAAACCTCATTTACAAGACAGGCAAGGAAACGGGCCAGAGTTTTGGTCTGTGCAGTCTGCTGACTGCTGACCAAGAGCAGACAATGAACAGGGGCTCCTTTACTGCTTTTTTTTTTTCCCTCTGCACTTTATTTGTTTACATCTCCTAAGTTATAAGTGTCCTCATAAAAAGGGAGATTGTTTTCCTCAGTTCCTGGCAGAGAGGCAAAGATTTTAAAATCAAGAAAGGGAAATGTGGGCTGGAGCAATAGTATAGCAGGTAGGGCGTTTGCCTTGCACGCAGCCGACCTGGGTTCAATTCCCAGCATCCCATATGGTCCCCTGAGCACTGCCAGGGGTAATTCCTGAGTGCAGAGCCAGGAGTGACCCTGTGCATCGCCAGGTGTGACCCAAAAAGAAAAAAAAAAAAGGGAAACACACTGAACAAGAATAGGGAGTTAATTATAACTTCAAAACCCAAGAAAATCAATAATTATACATAAGTACATCTGGTTGGGCTGCAGCTATAGCACAGTAGGTAGGGCATTTGCCTTGCATGAAGCCGACCCGAGTTTGATACCTCTGCCCCTCCCGGAGAACCCGGCAAGCTATCGAAAGTATCTCACCCATACGCCAGAGCCTGGCAAGCTCCCCCTGGCATATTCGATATGCCAAAAACAGTAACAACAAGTCTCACAATGGAGACGTTACTGGTGCCCGCTCAAGCAAATCAATGAGCAATTCGATGACAGTGGTACAGTGACACAGTGATATCACCTTGGTAGCATCTTTGAACAGGTTCCAATAAACTATGACAGTATTACTAAAAAACAAACAAACAGTTTTTAGGGAAAAAAAGTTTAATTAGAAAAGGATTCTTGGGGCTGGAGTGATAGCACAGGGGGTAGAGCCTTTGCCTTGCACACGGCCAACCTGGGTTCAATTCCCAGCATCCCAGATGGTCCCCCAAGCACCACCAGGTGTAATTCCTGAGTGCAGATCCAGGAGTAACCCCTGTGCATCCCCGGGTATGACCCAAAGAGCAAAAAAAAAAAAAAAATGATTCTTAACCTTCCAATATTGAACACCCTGAGCTGTGGCCGATTGGCTGTGACCCCATCCAGGTTAAGAGCTCAGAGCTTCCTCTGCATTCAGACACCAGTCACCCAGCATAGGGCCAAGTCAGGGCGCTGCAGGAGGACTCGGACCTTTCACAGTTCCCGCCCTGCAGAGGACTATGTGCAGGGGAGAGCGGGAGACTGCAGACCCGGATCGGCTGCATTTTTATTTTGCTTGAGAACAAGAACGGGTCCTCCTGGAATTTCACCAACAACATCAACAACAAAACAAGGTGGGTCCCCAGCTGAACTCTGCCCGGGCACCTGCAAGCCCAGCCCTGACCGCAGTCGCAGAGGCTGCCCACCGCAAACCTGCCACTTCCGCCGCAGAGAAAGCAGGAGGCCACTGACTGTGTGTGATTGACTACGGAGGAACCGGGCTACGGGGAAGCTGGAAAGTCAGTGTCAATCTTCCCGTGGAGAAGCCACACCCTTCGCCCTTCCCTGCGGCACCCGCGGCGGCACCCCCATACCTTCAGGGTGACCTCAAGCACCGGCTGCCCAATCCTGTCCTCCGCCTCCACGCAGTACTCCCGAGCCAGCGGCACAGTGGGCTGGTAGAGTCGCCAGCGCTTCTCTCCCTCCAGCTGCAGCACGAAGACCTAGCAAGAAGCCACAGAACCCGAGTGCTGGGCAACTTCCGCACAGTGCTTGTGGGAGAGGAGAGCCGCCAAGGCTTCCGGAGAAACACAGGTTTAGTTTAATTCACTTTACTCTGCGCTCAAGCTGATACTACTGGACTTCACCATTCAAATCAGGTCATTCATGCACCCCGATATTGGAAAGGCGTTTATCCTGTTCACTTTCAGGAAGCTGTGCTGAATTTTTTGGGTTTTTTTTTAAATATCCCACAGTATACCTTCTACTATCCCATTCCTTCATATCTTCTGTCCAACAGCTGCAAACCCACAATCTCTGATGGAAAAGCCAAGCTTCAGATATTATGCAATACCTAAAATCCTGAATATCATCCTTGGCAGTGAGAAAAACTTAAGTTTTTTCTTTTAATTCTTCATTCCAGGAAAGTTTAACGCATTTTAATATACATTTGAAAACAAAAGAAAAATGTTTTGTGCTAATTATTCTATATTAGAATTCACACCCTGCCTTACTACAAAAATAAAACTACAGTCAGAAAGTTAATTTTTTTGGCAGTCACATGACAGTGAAATCAACACTTGTCAAGGTGCCCGAGTTTAAGTGGAATCATGATCTTCATTCAAGCTGCCCCTGTGTTTTCACAAATGGAAAAAACAAAATCTACTTCTGGCAGCAATCGAGGACAAAATGAAAGCAGATGGAAGAAAGACTTGGGGCCTCCCCCTAAAGGCTCTGCGCTGTAAAATGAAAGGAAAAGCCAAATATACTTTTGATTGTGAAAGCCAATAAATACCTATCTCACAGGAATGTTAAGGAGGTGAGAAGCAATCTTCCCCTTGCAGGCAGAGGGAAAAAAAAAAAATCACTTTGTCAGAATTAGTTTGGCCCCACATCCAGGTGAGGTCAAGCTCTTCAGAGACCTCACAGGAAAGAACAGAGATCAGGCCCAGGGGCTAACCTGAACCAAGTCAACTCCATGAACCAGGTTCCCAAGAGCACCTTTGCCCCAGAGCTGAGCCATTCTCCTCTCCCTTACCTCGACATCGTCATAATGGGGCGGCAGGCCCTGAGACCCTGCGGGGGTTATGTACACATTTGAGCCAACCAAGGAGCCAAAGTAGCATTCCAGCCTCTCCTGGACCCTCCAGAGCTCATCCTAAGAAAAGAAAATGAACAAAGGGAGAAGGTCTATGAGAAACCAGAAGGAAAACCATCATTCTTCATTGCGCAAATCTTTATTACTGTTAGCACAGGCCAGAGGGGAAAACCAGTGAGAGAGACAATACTTGGGGACCCTTCATTTTAGAGAAGAACATTACAGAAGTGACATGAGCAAAAAACAGTCCTGAGGGGGAAGAAAAAAATCCAAGTGGAGGCATCACACTTCCTGATTCAAACGATACTCCCAGTGGTAGTATTTAATGACACAGAGATCAACAGGACAGAACTGAGAACTGTGAAATCAACCCACAGGTATACAAACAGCTAATTTACAACAAAAGAGCTAAGTGCATATAGCTATAGCATAGCAAGGAAAGTATTTTCAATATGTGGCATTGGGAAATCTGTATAAATCTGTAAGGCAAAAGAATGAAGAAACTACATGGAAAATATCATGTTAAGTGAAATAGTCAGAAAGAGAGGGACAGACATAGAAAGATTGCACTCATTTGTGGAATATAAAGTAATCTCAGTATGAGACTAACACCAAGAATAGTAGAGATAAGTACCAGGAGGATTACTCCACAGCTTGGAAGCTGGCCTCACATGCTGGGGTAAAAGGCAGCTCAGATAGAGAAGGGACCACCAAGCAAAGGGTGCTAGGTGGGCCCACTAGGGATGGGAGATATGGGCTGAAAACAGACTATAGACTGAACATGATGCCTACTTAATACCTCTGTAGTTCAAACCACAACACCCAAATAGAGAGATCGAGCAAAAGGGAATGCCCTGGCACAGAGGCAGGGTTGGGTAGAGGGGACAGGGTGGGGGTGGTGAGAAGGATGCTGAGACCATTGGTGGTGGAAAATGGGCACTGGTGGAGGGCTGGGTACTTGATCACAGTATGACTGAAATGCAAGCATGAAAGTTTGTAAGTCTGTAACTTTATCTCACGATGATTTACTAATAAAAAATTTTAAAAAAAATTTTAATTAAAAAAAAAAAGAAACTAGACCACTATATCTAACACAATACTAAGGTGAGTTTGACGTGAATGTAAGACCTGCATCTATAAAACACATAGGTGATTAAGAACTGAATAAAAAAAAAAGTCTTTAAGAACAAATTAACAATTCCCAGAAGGAAAGGTGCAAAGAGTGATGGTAAACTACGTAATAGGAGTCAGGAACACGGAAAACAAAGGAACTAGAAATTTTAGTGCTGAATTTAGTACAGTAGAATATGTTGCTTTATAAGAAGGTATGTCTTGTATCTTATGTTACAAATCAACAATATCTTACAAAAAAAAAGAGAAAGGTAACAGAAGCAGAAACAACAGAATAAGAAGAGTGAAATACTCATTAAAGAGCTCATTAGGGAAAAGTCATCCTGAGGAGCCTGGAGGAACCACGTATTCCTGTGAGAGAAAGAACTCTTGACTTCCCCAAGGGGACTGAGGAGCGGGGACACAGAGGCCACACACACTTCCTCTGTGTGCAGGGCAGTTTCTTCGTGCTTCACATGTAATCATATAACCCTCCAACAACCCTCTTTCCTATGGCAGGTGCTACAGTATTACCTCTAGAGATGAGGAAACTGCGGTACAAGAACACACAGCTAATAAATGATGGTGGCAGGATTCAAATCTAGGCAGCCGGGGCCCAGGAGTCTTACTTTGCACTGGACCTCTGTATAGCCTAAGAGATTGCCTTTCACAAAGGCAAATCGGGGCAGAAGAGCCAGGTTAGCAACTGCAGGAGCCACTGACATGCATATAGAATCCCACGGATGGCCAAGCCGATTCAGTCATGGACCATCAGAGGGATTTCCACAACGGGGATAAAATTTGCCTAAACACAGAACATGCCCTCGGTTGCTCTGGGCCACTTGTCAGGCAAGGATGTCAAGCCTTTGTGGAAGCATTTTAACTCATCCTGCTTGCAGGGTTACAGAACAGAACACAACAAAAATAAAAATGAACTACATTTTACAAAGGAGCACAGAAGAGGCAAATAATTTCTTGAAGGTCTTCGTGGTGATGGGTGAGATAAAGCTTTCAAAGAGAACACTGGGGCTCTCGAGTTTAGTGTGGAAGGCGCATGCGCTGCCTCTACCTTCCCCTGCTTACAGGTTGCAAGATTTATAACCCCCCTCTCCACCACCACCACACACAAAGAAAAAAAAATACAACTGATTTTTTACAAATGAGCCCAGAGGAGGCAATTATTTCTCAAATGTCAATTAGCCACTGTCACTGTATCATTATCATCCCGTCGCTCATCGATTTGCTCAAGCGGGCACCAGACTTGTTACTGTTTTTGGTATATCAAATATGCCATGGGTAGCTTGCCAGGCTCTGCCGTGTGGGTGGGATACTCTCAGTAGCTTGCCAGGCTCTCCGAGAGGGGCGGAAGAATCCAACCTGGGTTGGCCGTGTGCAAGGCAAACGCCCTACCTGCTGCACTATTGCTCCAGCCCAAATTACAAAGCGAGACTTGCTTCACTTATGACAGCCTCCCAAGGGCAGGACAAGAATCCTTCACTTAAGTAGAGGCAAGCAGTAGAGGGAGGGAGGGATCCCTCAATGATTGCTTTGATCCTATCTTCCCTTCCATTGTAGTGGGAAGAATAGGCAAACAGAGAGAACATTGAGACATAAACCACGAAGGGAGGCATACACCAGCCTACAGAAAACGCTTTTTTTCTTAACTTTTATATTACTGAACTTTATGTACAAAATAATTTGATTTCAAATAAACATTTAATGTAAAAACATTCTTTTATGTTTTTAAAAATACTGATTTTTTTTTACCTCTATTGTACCATTCAAATGCTTTATCATCTTATATGATTTCTTCAAAATCTCTTATCAAGGGTACATATAGAAAAGCAAGAAAACACTTTTGAATGCAGTAAGACAGGGGTCAGAGTTAGAGTTCGCCACACAGGGTGCTTGCCTTGCACACAGCTGACCTGGGATCAATCCGCAACACTCCATATGATCCCCAAAATTGCCACGAGGAGTGACACCTGAGCATAGATCCAGGGCCCAGCCCTAAGCACTTTCAAAACAAATGAACAAACAAAAAAAACAACCTTTTTTTTTTTTTAGAACAGTACAGCGTTACATTAATAAACTTTGCACACTCCTAATCAAATAGGTTTTGTGGCTTGTATAGATCTATTCTGAATTACTGGAAACTCTCCAAACAGGTTAGACAAAGGATAACACTGCCTCGGCTAACTTGGGATGCATTTGAAGACCAAACAGGTGGGGCCCCTTTTCAAAGTTGTGGAAGGCTAATCCTCACTAATGAACAAACTTCTCTCTTAAACTAACATGTGACCAAGCATTAGCACTGCTAATATGAAGCTAGTATGAAGATATGAAGATTCTGTCAGGGGACAACCTGTTACCTTAAATCTCTGAGGCTGGTGAAACTGAATTGTCGCCCTTTTCTGATCAAAATCTTTTCTCAGCTGGAGAAAGTGCACTTTGCCATCTTTATTCAAAACCTTCTTCTTTCCGCTGACACACCGGCAGACGTTGATGTCTCTTCCATAGTACAGGCCCCGAGTGCACAGACCCTTCAGGTCCGACAGCCTGAACAGAGACTGGTAATACGTGGCCAGCGCAGGGTCCTCTCTCTGAATGAGAAGCGGCTTCTGCTCCCAAAACTCCTTGAAGAAGGTCTCCGTGGTGATGGGTGAGATTAAGCTTTCGAAGAGAACACTGGGGCTCTCGAAGTTTAGCATGGAAGGCGCTTGAACTGCCTCTACCTTGCCCTGCTTACAGGGAACAGGCCCCTCTTCCCCCCCATTCCTGGCAGGCTTTGCTTTCTTTGGCATAACTCTGTCTTCAAGTCAAAGCAGTGAGAAACACAAGCCTGAAAAAAAAAAGAATAAAACCCACATGGTAAGGTTTGCAGGACCAGGTCTAGTGTGTTGTGCACACACAACCTGCCTGAATTGCCTTCAAGAGAACTCTGTGTAAAGTGATACCAAGATTGGATAAGGCTTTTGCCAACAATTTCCTTTCTTCCATGATTCACCTCCAAGCACCAGATTATTAATCTGTCAAAAGTTTGAAAGTGTGCTTTTCTTGTTTTGTTTGTTTGTTTGTTTGTTTTCTTTTGGGGTAACACCCAGCGAGGTATAGGGGTTATTTCTGGCTCATGCACTCAGGAATTATTCCTGCTGCTGGTGCTCAGGGGATCATATAGGATGCTGGAAGTCGAACCCGGGTTGGCCACGTGCAAGGCAAATGCCCAACCTGTGGTATTGCTCCAGCCCCGAAAGTGTGCTTTTCTTAAATACAAGCACCAAGTGGAGGAATTCGGTGTGCATGATGTCAAGTTATCCCAAATCGAGTGATTCAACAACCTCAGCAGTCCGCAGTCAGTTTCCACCTATAGACATCGGTAGTCAAAAAGCAAGGATCTGGTTGGGGGGCCAGATCCACAGATCCAGAGAGAGACCGAGAGCCGGGAGAGAAGCAGGGAGAGAGAATGAAATAAACTGATCGAGCAACCAGTCTGGCCTTCTTCCTTCCATCGCCTGCCCTTGACCGACAGCACACACTGCGGTTCCGGGGCACCGAACTCGGGCGGTGAGACAGAGCTGCCCGGAGAGCCCAAGAGTGCGCTCGCCCCTCGGCGGGCTTTAGTTTTTTACAATCAATAACATCTAATAGCACGTCCCCAACATTAAAGCGCAAACATCTGGCACAGCTAAATTTCCCTCCGAACTATGTCCATTGACAACTCCTATCACACTTATAACTCAATGGCCTTCATCTGGGGTTTGGGAGTGGCCATTCACGTAACAATTTCCTGAAACTGTAATAGTCTACAAAAAGTCCATTTCAAACCTGGTAAAGCAAGAGAGGATTGCTTTACCCTTTACATACTTATAGGAGTTCCTGATGCTCCCAAGACTGCCGCCCACCCCCCACCCAAAGGATTCAGAATGACAGTTTCAGAAAAATCAACCCCCAGAGACCCGTTACAAATGGTAAGGCTGTCCATTTTGCTGGGTTGTCAGAATTGCAAAACTCCTCTTTTCTTCTCCTTTGCTAGTGTAACTAAGCTGGACAGCAGCTACAATGCTGACTGAAAAGGAAAAATTTAAAAACTGGCTTAGAAAGCACATTCCCAGAACTAATGTGTTAGATATTGTAACAACCAATTTATGTAGCAGGCAACCTGAGTGTAAGCTGAACAAATTGGACATGTGTACGTTTCTCAGGATGCCTCATTTTAGCTTCTAAATTTTGTGCCCAGGAGAGTTCAGTTCCTTCAAAAGATTAAGTGCTTTTGATAAGGAAACAGAGGTCCCTGGTAGAAAACGAATACAATCTGACAGGAGAATCTTGCACTGGAGAGGCAAAGGTCTAAGTTTAGAAACAGACCTTAGTGTTTGGGGATAGATCAATATGAAAAATAAATGCTTCCTTTCCCTTTTGAGTTAAACAGAATAGTTTGGTTTTTCAACTAAAAAACCAAAACTGGGGCGGGGGGGGGGGGAGTTGAAGAAATTTTGAAGAAATAGCACAGAGGGTAGGGCATTTGCACACGGCCAACCCAGGTCCGATTCCCAGCATCCCATATGGTCCCCTGAGTACCGCCAGGTGATTCCTGAGTGCAGAGCCAGGAGTAACCCCTGTGCATCGCCAGGTGTGGCCCAAAATAAAAGCAAAAAAAAAAAAATCAAAACTGGGGCTGGAGTAAGTGGTAGAGCATCTGGGTGTTCATTCCCAGTTCACTCCCCCGCTACCTCATACAGTCCCCCAAGGCGGTCCACCAGGAAAAAGTGTGAGCACCCACTGCCAGGTGTGTCCCCCAAATGAAACAAACATACAAAAAGTTTAAGGCTTCAGTGAGTCATACTGATAGCCCTCAGAGCCCAGAACAGGGGCAGAAACACAAAGACACATGAGCACAGATTCTGGAAAAGTCTCTGCTTGCAGTGCTGAGTTACCTGCATTTCTCTAAAAAGGTCAGTTATGAGCTGACGGCTGGGAAGGTAAATTTTGGAAGAATTCCCACCACCTCGGACTGATAAGAGTAACTTGCTGTGTCTGAACTACAAAGTATGTGTCCCAATCAACAGGTTTCTTCCTGGGAATTTTGATATGTGCCAGGCAGGTAATTGCCTAGGTGGCCAGACATCAGTACAACCCTGGGCACTGAGTGTCTAATAAGCTTCCCCGGTTGGCAACATTTCACACACTGTCACAAAACTCGTTGCTGGAGCAATTAGACACTTGGTCTCCTTCCACTGTAATAAATCAGCTGGGAATCTAACAAATAATTGAGCCTGGACATGATCTGGGTGGACTCCTGGATAAGCTGCTAACACTGAATTTTTAAAAATTAATTATTGGATGGGCTGAATAGGACAGGGGGGAAGGCTTGGTTTCATCCCTGACACCAGGTATGGTCAGGAGTGATCCCTGAGCACAGACCTAGGAACACTGCTGAGTGTGCCCTAAAAATTTAAAAAAAAATTTAAAAATTTAAAAAAATTAAAACAAATTGAATGTTACACTGATTCCAAAGGTATTATTAAAGATACCTTACAATGTAAATTTTCATATTCAGTCACCCATCTCCTGCCCCTTACTACCACCATTTTTAACTTGTTTTTACTGTTTAGATATTTTTGCTTTGGGGGATATATGTAACAGTTCTCAGGGTACTGGTTTGCACTTAAATATCACTCCTGACAAGGTCATGAACCGTATGGGGTGCCCAGGAGGGAAACTGGGTAGGTTACATGCAAAGCAAGATCCCTACCCATCTACTATCACCCTACACCACCACTTTCAAATTTTAGGAATATCAGTAGCAGCAACATGAAAGTGAAAGGCTTATTTCCAAAACGTATTAATACAGCATGAACACATTCACCAGGTATCATGGTAAAACGCTGGATGTAAAGTATTTAAAATACAAAAAAATAAAACCACTGAAAGCCTTTTTCCCCATATATAATCACTAATAAAATAACACCAATATTGTGTAACAAATGCTTTTGTTCGAATACAAATTTCACTCGTTCTACCGCCCAAAGTGACAGCATGTGCTTCTCTGTATTCACACTAAGATTACTTACAGCTTAGTTGAGCGGAATCTAGTATCGTGGTTACTGGGCTAATAAGCAGTTTTTCTGATTTTTACAACCCTGATATTGTATAATCTCCACTGGGTGGGAGTGGGGGCCCCAATCCCCCAAATGGCGCTAGGGGCTGGGGGTCGAGACTAAGAGGGGCCATACCCAGTAAACTCTGCCTAGATACCTCAATGCCAGAGGCAGGTCATGAGGTGCAGCTGGGCCCAGCAGCGCAGGGGCTGGGGGCTGGGGGAGAGGCACACAGGGAACTCAGCCCTCTGCACGTGAAAGGCACACGCCTCTCATCTCCTGGCCTTCTTCTGGCTCCAAATAACCTTTGTTTTGTTTTGTTGGGATCCACACCGAAGGTGTTTTTCATTGGGGTAGGAGGAGGAGGGCCACACCTGATAGACCTGGTTCCCTGCTCAGGGTTGAGTTCTCTGGTGCTGTGGGTTTCTCAGCTGTCTGCCTGGCCTACAGGCATTCTTTTCAACAACTCTTAGGGATGGAGGGACGAAGAGATGACAATATTCCTCCTTAAACAGAGAAAAACGACAAGCTGACGGGCCAATGTGAAAGTTCGAGGCACAGGCGTCAGGCAGGAGGTCCGGGTCCATCACTGGCACTGAGCATCACTGGGAGGTGACCCTGAGGACCACACAGGAAGGGAAGTCCTTTGCTGAAGTTTGTGGCCCAATGTGCCCCCACATGTCCCCCTCCAAAATATGCAAGACACATCACAATTTCAAAATAGTGAAACAAAAAAGCTTATCTGAAAGTCCAAGACATACTGAACAAGAGAATGTTAAAAAAAATAAAATTATTTTATAATTTTATAGAATAAAATGGAGTTGGGGCGGTTAAGGCACTAGCCATGTTGTAGCAGCCCTGGGTTTGATCCCTGGCCCCACATATGGTCTTCTGAGCTCTGCCAAGAGTAAGTCTTGGGCACAGCCGCAGTTACTTCACCCAAAAAAAAGAAACAAAAAACAAATTTTAAAATGCTACCATGAATGTGTAAAAAGTTGGGTACAAGGTATGGAGCTATAGTACAACGGGTAGGTCACCTCCTGCCACCTCCTGCCTTGCAGGCCAGAAGTTCGATCCCGGTCACCGATCCTGGCCACCGCTTCCGGTCAGGAATAAGCCTTGGGCACCTCTGGGTGTGCCCCACCCCTCAAACCATAAAGAGTAAAAGCAGCATCTGGACAAATCAGGTTCGTCCACTTAAAGAGGTGCCCAGTGCCAGCACCGACCGGCGCCAATGACAGGGCTGGAATGTCAGCTCTCTCCTCCACGGGGCACAGCAACAATCTGGTCCCGGCAGCTGGACTGGAAAGGTTTCTGGCCACCAAGAACGCAGGAGCAGGGTAGCCCGGAATCTGCAAGTCAGGGTGGCACGAAGGGGTGGCCGCTCCGCTCCGCACTCGCACCCGCACCCGCACGGCCTGACGCTCGGGCCGGGCCCAACCCCCGGAAAGTGGGTCCACGTGGTGGCGGCTCCAGGCCAGCAGAAGCTTCCGGACAAACCTCCAAACTTTCCTCCCCTTCCTGCTCTCAGTCCAGCCGGTGATCTCAACCGCGCGCGTTTCTCTCCCTCTCCCCAGCCCTCCTCCAGGGCCGCCACGTCCCAGCGGGGCGCGTCTTAGGGTCCCAGAGCGCGTGGCGCGCGTCCCCGGCTTCAGTTTCATCCCGGGAGGTTGGGGGCGGGGGGTGGGGGAAGATGGGGGCTGACTTGCCGGGGCCGGCCCTGGGCTCCCGGTGGATGCGCTGGGTCCCTTGCTAGCCTGGACTCGGGGCCGCGGCCCACCCCTCGCCTCCCCCTTCCCCGCCGCGTCCGCCCGCCACTCACCCGGCTCGGCCTGTTGCGCGCGGCCGCGGGCCGACTGGGCGGGGGCGGCGGCGGGGGGCGGGACGGCGTGCGCACGCTCGGGGCCGCGCGCTCCTGTGCCCGCGCGCCCGCCGGGCCAGGCGCTCCTGGCGCTCGCAGGCCCCGCTGGCCGTCAGGGGAGTGTGCCGCTCACGTGTCTTTGTTTGACATCCACGTTATCTGGGGAAGATCGGGGCTCGGGGACGTCTCCCAGTTGCACCCTTCTCCCTTTGCGATATTACAGCTCTCGCCTTGCTCGCGGCCCATCCAAGGTCCATTCCTCTGCAACTCGGGACCCCCTAGGGTCCCTTGAGCCCCACCAGGAGTGAGCCCTGAGCACCTCAGGTTATGCCCCCTTCCCCTCCCCGCAAAAAAAAAAAAAAAGACTGCAAAAGTTGAAGGTCTGCAGAGTGGGAGCTAACTCTTGAGTTTAGGGAACCAGAGGTGCATGTCTCTTAAGTAATCTTTTATGCTATAATACCTTGCAAATTATATCATGTAGCCCAGGGAGAGAACTGATGGTCCTGGTTTTAAAAGCTGCCAGAAATTCTTTGTGGTTCATAAAAATAAAGAGAACAAAACAACTGTTTGTAATTTCTGTTTTTTTTTTTTTTTACTGATTTACTATTAGAGTGTCAGGGTGCGGGGCTTCTAAAGATTGCACCAGGTACAAATATCTCACATTTGGTTTTGTTCTGTGTCCTTCTTTGCTCTGTAGGCCGAAAAGCTCCCAAAGGAATATACAAATTAATTTTATATTATACTTTGTCTTTATTTTATTTATTTATTTATTTATTTTTAATTGAGTCACTGTGAGATAGTTACACGGCTTTTATGTTTGAGTTTCAGTCATACAACACCCATCCCTCCACCAGTGCACATGCTCCACCACCAATGTCCCGAGTACATCACCCTCTCTTTCCAACCTTCCCCTGCCTCTGTGGCAGACAATTTCCCCATACTCTCTCTCTACTTTTAGGCATTATGGTTTGCAATATAGCTACTGAGAGGCTGTCACGTTTGGTCCTTTATCTATTTTCAGCACACATCTCCCATTCGGAATGATTTCTCCAATAATCATTGACTTAGTGATTCTTTCTCTATTCCAGCTTCCTTCTCCCCCAGCTCATGAGGCATTCTTCCAACTATTGGGCAATATTCCTGGCCCTTGTATCTACTGTCCTTTTCAAAATATATATATATTTTTAAATAAATCACCATGTCTACTGTCCTTGGGTGTCAGTTTCATATTATATTATTTTATATTCCACAAATGAGTGCAGTCATCCTATGTCCTTCTCTTTCTGACTCATTTCACTTACCATGATGATACTCTAAATGACCATCCACTTATAAGCAAATTTCATGACTTCATCTTTCCTAACAGATGCATAGTATTCCATTGTATAGACATATCAAAGTTTCTTTAACCAGTCATCTGTTCTCAGACACTCGAGTTGTTTCCAGATTCTGGCTATTGTGAACAGTACTGCAATGAACATATAGGTGCAGATGTCATTACTCCTGTGCTGTTTTTGCACCCTCAGGATATATACTCAGAAGTGGTATTGTGGGGTCATATGGAAGCTCAATTTCTAGTTTTGAAGGAATGCTCATATTGTTTTCCCAAAAAGCTGGACCAATCGGCATTCCCACCAACAGTGAAAGAGAGTCCCTTTTTACCCACATCCACACCAACACTAGTTGCTTTTGTACTTTTCAATGTGTGCCAGTCTCTGTGGTGTGAGATATCTCCTTGTTGTTTTGATTTGCACCCCCCTGATGATTAGCAATGTGGAACATTTTTTCATGTGCCTTTTGACCATTTGTATTTCTTTTTTGAAAAAGCTTCTGTTCATTTCTTCTCCCCATTTTTTGATGAGGTTTAAAGAGTTTTTTTTTTTTTGTACAATTTGTAGATTAATTTTGATTGAGACGACTGGGTATTTTGTTTTGTTTTTTGTTTTTTTTCTTTTTCTTTTTGGGTCACATCTGGCGATGCACAGGGGTTACTCCTGGCTCATGCACTCAGGAATCACCCCCGGCGGTGCTCAGGGGACCATATGGGATGCTGGGATTCGAACCCGGGTCGGCCGGGTGCAAGGCAAACGCCCTACCCACTGTGCTATCGCTCCAGCCCCACGACTGGGTATTTTGATATTGAATGTCTAACACGTATCCAACATTATTTTTGTTGCTTGTTTGTTTGGTGGCCACAACCAGCGATGCTCAGGGGTAACTCCTGACTCTGCACTCAGAAATCTCTCCTTACTGTGCTTGGGGACCATATAGGACACTGGGGATTGAACCCTGGTCTACAGTGTTCAAGGCAAGAACCTTAACCTTAGAACTATCACTCTGGCCCTGTCCAAAACTGTTTCTAATAGCGTTGCAGAGGCTCTAACTTTAGGTTCTTGTGCATAAGCAATTCAATGTCACAGGTCTTTATAATACTGATAGCTACATCTTTGAGAGCTATGCTGGTGCAATAATGAGTCCAACAGGAGACCAACAAGAGGTCCTGGATAGAAACCCAAACCACTCACCACTATAGAGAACTGAGTTTCCTAACCCGATCTTTGCCATCTAATCAGTTACACCCTATGTAAACAAGGGTTTGTGGGACTGATCAAATGGCTAGTGTTTACCCTATGCAAATGAAGTTCTGCGGGAGGACCAATCCCTTTATATGTGTAAGTGAGGGATCAACTGGATGGAGGTCCTGACTCTCTGGCCTTTCTCACTTCCTCCTTAACCTTCTTAAGAATAGCAAGTCATGAAGTGAGTTACTCTAGTCTTTCAGGCATGTACAAGATGTTTTTCCCTGAAGGCAACCTCTTAACTGTCTTTATTCATTTTACAGTTGAGGTAAATGAGTCCGGAGAGGTGAAGTAACAAGACCACACAGCTAGGAGCTAAACAAAATTGGGACCATAACTAATGAGTCCATCAATAGCTCTTTTTCAATGTTATTTACGTCCCACTAGAACCCCCAAACTTCCTAATGTTGCAGGAGAAATGATGGCCAGTCTCTTGTAGTTCTGCTATTTTGTCCTTTGCTTTTTGTCTATTGAATTGAACAAGTTTTCCCAGAAAACAAGAAAGAGTCTAACATCTGGTCCCTAAATTCGTTACTCCAACAATTTATTTTATTTTAATTTTTTTTATTATTAATGAGTCACTGTGAGGGTGCAGTTACAGTTTCGTGCCTGTGTTACAGTTATACAATACTCGAGTACCCATCCCTCCACCAGTGCCCATTCTCCTCCATCGATGGCCCCAGGATCCCTCCCCCCACCCCATGCTGTCTCTCGCCCCTCCTGCCCCCCACTCCTCCGTGACAGGGAATTCCTTATTGTTCTCTCTCTCCTTTTGGGAGTTATGGTTTGATTGGAGATACTGAGTGGCTATTGTGTTCAATCTATAGTCTGCTTTTAGCCCGCCTCTCCCATCCTGAGTGGATTCCCCACTACACTTTAGTTGGTGTTCCCTTCTCTATCTGAGCTGCCCTCTCCCCCAGCATGTGAGGTCAACTTCCAAGCCATGGAGCAGGCCTCCTGGTATTCATTGCTACTATTCTTGGGTGTTAGTTTCCCATTCTGTTGTTTTATATTCCGCAAATGAGTGCAATTTTTCTGTGTCTGTCTCTTTCTTTCTGACTCATTTCACTTAGCATGATACTTTCCATGCTGATCCACTTATATGCAAAGTTCATGACTTCATCCTTTCTGACAGCTGCATAGTATTCCATTGTGTAGATGTACCAAAGTTTCTTTAACCAGTCATCTGTTCTCAGGCATTTGGATTTTTTCCAGATTCTGGCTTGTAAACAGTGCTGCAATGAACATACAGGTGCAGATGTCATTTTGACTATACTTTTTTGCTTCTCCGGGGTATATTCCCAGAAGTGGTATTGCTGGGTCAACTGGGAGTTCAATTTCTAATTTCTTGACAAGTGACCATATTGTTTTCCAAAAGGACTGAACCAGTTGGCATTCCCACCAGCAGTGTAGGAGGGTTCTTCTCTCCCCACATCCACGCCAACATGGGTTGCTTTTGTTCTTTTGGATGTGAGCCAGTCTCTGTGGTATGAGGTGGTATATCATAGTTATTTTGATCTGCATCTCTCTAATGCTTTGTGATGAAGAGCATTTTTTCATGTGCCTTTTAGCCATTTGTATTTCTTCCTTGAGAAAGTTTCTGTTCATTTCTTCGCCCCATTTTTTGATGGGGTTGGACATTTTCTTCTTGTAGAGTTCAACCAGTGCCTTGTATACCCTTGATATCAACCCCTTATCAGATGGATATTGGGTGAATATCCTTTCCCATTCTGTAGATTGCCTTTGTATTCTGGTCACTTTATCTTTTGCAGTGCAGAAGCTTCTTAGTTTAATGTAGTCCCATTTGTTTATCTCTGTTTCCATTTGGTTGATCAGTTGCTTGTCATCTTTGAAGATACCATTAGCTTCAATATCGTGGAGGGTTTTGCCGACCTTGTCTTCCATGTATCTTATGGATTGTGGTCTGATGCTGAGCTCTTTAATCCATTTTGATCTGACTTTTGTGCATGGTGTTAGGTCGAGGTCTAAGCCCATTTTTTTTTACATGTGGTTGTCCAGTTATGCCAGCACCATTTGTTGAAGAGGCTTTCCTTACTCCACTTCACATTCCTTGCTCCCTTATCAAAGATCAGATGATCATGTATTTGGGGTTGCATGTATATTCCACCCTGTTCCATTGATGGGCAGCTGTGCCTTTGTTCCAGTACCATGCTGTTTTAATTGTTACCGTTTTGTAGTAAAGTTTGAAGTTGGGGTGGATGATGCCTCCCATCGTCTTTTTCCAAAGAATTGCTTTAGCTATTTGTGGGCGTTTATTGTTCCATATGAATTTCAGGAGTGCTTGATCAATTTCTTTGAAGAATTTCATGGGTATCCTTATTCATTTTAAAAGTGAACAATTTCATCTCATCAATTCATTTCTCATTAAAAAAAAACTGTCAATAGATCAGTCATAGAACGCTCAGCAAACCAGATCTTCCCTGGAGAGTCTGTGGACTCCCCCAGATTCCAAACTGGGCACTGCATGCCACAGGGATAAAAGAGAGACGATCTTCTCCTTTTCTTGACTTAGACATAAACTCAGAAAGAGACTTATCAATGATTCCTATAAAAATAGTTTACACTATGAAGAGTACTTTATGTTCATATCTTCTAAATTGTTTTTTAGAGCCAAGCTGGGATTTTTATTTCTGGGGTGGTGGGAAGCTTTGGGGTTTTGTCTGTTTGTTTGTTTTTATTGAATGACTGTTAGATACAGAGTTAAACAGTGTTCAGGATTGGACTTAAGTCATACAATATTCCAACACCCATTCATTCACCAGTGTTCCCATTTCCCTCCTGCTATTTTTGTTGTTTTGTATGTCTTCTTTGATCTCTTGGCTCTTATTCCCACTCAAGTATAGGTTTTTTTAATCATCCAGCTGTGGTACCTCACCACTCTTGCCCTATCTCCTGTCAGGCTACAAAAGCCAATCCCTGTGCTATCTCCACCTCCAAGCAGAATGATATTGGATGCAAAGAATTTAAGAATCTTACTATGTGAGTGCATTTTATTGAGTCTAAGTGGGGAAAAAGGGCAGGTATAGGAACTTGCTCTCTCTCTCTCTCTCTCTCTCTCTCTCTCTCTCTCTCTCTCTCTCTCTCTCTCTCTCTTTCCCTCTCTCTCTGTCTTTGTGTACATGTATGTGTGTTAACCTCAGTTTCCAATTTATAAAGTTCTGTGCCGCCCCCATTGACCCTCAAGTTTGTAAGCCTAAATAGTCATCTGTACATCTATTTCCACATAACAGCAAGAAATATCAGTCCCATTGGAGTCACTCATTTGTTTTATAAATATTGAGGAACTTCTAAAATGTCAAATATTTATTGTAGTAATTTGCTTAAAATTATTTTGCATTTTATAGGGCTATCATATTGCAGAACTCCAGGAAGCAAAAAAAAAATACCATGAGTTTTGCTTCATTTTATTTCTTTTTGAAACGTTTCCCAAGCAGTGCCCAGGAGGCTGGGAGCCCCTCCTGGTGATTCTCAGCAAGCCAGTCAGAGATTCAGCTTTAAGCCAGAGGCTGCAGTGCTGCTCTGGCGCTGTGGTGATTGAGATTACCCAGGTTACCCCAATAGTGCTCATGGGCTTCCAAGGCTACACCTGGGAACACTCATGGGACCATGCAATACCAGTGACTGGACAGTGGTGGGCCTCCACCCCTGTATTATTTCTATGGCCCATATCATTGTAAATTGTACTCTTGTGTTTATTTTGGCCTAGAAAAAATTTAATTATTTTTTATTATATATCCTTTGTTTAATATTTATACCATTATTGCTACCTGAATTTTTATAAACGTTAGTTTAATATGTAAATGTTAGCCAAATATATAAGATATCTATTATTTGAGGGTGAACCATACTGTGGGGGCTATTCCTGCTGTGTTGGGAGCTCCTCTCAGTGAGGGAACAGGTACTGTTGCCTGAATCACACTGTGTTTAGCCACATTCCTTGCATGTTCTGTCTCTTTGGCATAAGAGAGTAAGACAAAGTTTAATAACAGTCTCAAAATTATTCAGTCTTAAGATAGCAGAATTAGGACTTAAGTCAAAAGCCCATGCTATCTATAAAATCAATCCAATTTTCTGTTTTAATTTATAAGAATGGTTAATGTTGTCTAATTCATAAAGCTGCTGTCTCCAATGAGATAAACAGAAGATATTTAAAATTGTAAGATACAAAACAAAAAAATTGTAAAATGCTATTTACCTGAATAATATTATTGGTAAATTCCTCAGAGCACTTTGAACATGATCAATAGAATGAATTGCATGTAATTTCATAAATATATATATATCCTTCACTTCATTGACAAAATCATCAAGCACTTACTCCGAATACATCTTCCAATGCCTAATCATGTCACCACAAAATAATAGTAGGCATTTAGTAATTTTATAAGTCAAGATTTTTAAATAATGTGGACCAAGATCTTCCAAAATTATAGTTGTTGTAGAGTTCAGGAACTCATTGTATTTGAAGTGAAAAAAGTATTCACATTTTACAAGTTTAAATTACATGTTTAAATATTTAACATATTTAGGTAATTATATTTTAATTATTTTAATATTTTACAGAGGGCTGGAGTGATGGAACAACGGGTAGGGCGTTTGCCTTGCACGCAGCTGACCTGGGTTCGATTTCTCCACCCCTCTCGGAGAGCACAGCAAGCTACCAAGAGTATCTTGCCCACACAGCAGAGCCTATGCCAAAAACAGTAACAACAAGTCTCACAATGGAGACGTTACTGGTGCCTGCTCGAACAAATCGATGAGCAATGTGATGACAGTGATACAGTGAATATTTACAGATTTCAGTCATATTTTACATATTTCTGTCATATGCTTGCTTTAAACTCCTAGGGGCCATTCTGAGAAGAAAGTTCTCAGAATGAAGCTTTCTTCATTCTGAGAACTAGAATAGAACTTTGCACATAGTACTTATTCAATGTTGACAAAACCGAAATGCATTAGTCTTCTTATTTTCTTGTTCTTAATCTAATGTCTTTTGGAACGTGTGTTTTCTTTTCTTTTCTTTTCTTTTTAGGTCACACCTGGCAATGCACAGGGGTTAATCCTGGCTCTGCACTCAGAAATTACTCCTGGCGGTGCTCAGGGGACCATATGGGATGCTGGGAATCGAACCCGGGTCGGCCGCATGCAAAGCAAATGCCCTACCTGCTGTGCTATCGCTCCAGCCCCAGGAACTTGTGTTTTTTAAAAAAGAAAGCTGATAATAAGCTGTAAAACTTTGTTTAAAAAAAAGATATTGCAGAACTCCTTTTATAAAAGTCCAACATTTAATTGTTTCCCTATTTGCTCCCATATATTACCATAAACTCTAAAACAGTTCATGGTTGTCTATGATTCTTATAAAATTAAGATATACTCATACATGAGTAATAATATCTCATACTCTTTGGATTTATTTATAAAAGAGAACACAAATTTCATTTTTGGAGTTGGGGGGGACTGAGGGTTGCACTCAGTGGTGGAGCAGGCTGGGGGACCATAAAGGCTGCTAGGTTAAAACCTGGGTTGGTCATGTGCCAGGCAAATGCCCTACACATAATGGTATCACTCTGGCCCTCTAAAAGTGTCATCTAGTGTCCTTAGAACTTTTACCTTAATATATAATTCGTTTAGTCAGCAATCTATTCCTTAAAATATATATATATTTATATGTATGTGTGCATGATTTGAACAAATTTATTAGCATCATGCTACAAAATAATATGCCTTATTTATGAAAACTAACCCATCTGCAAGGATATTATCACCATAAAAACTTGCAACCTCGGTAACTTTTTAAAAATAGTTTGTATGGCAATAATAGTCTTGAAAGAAAATAAGATTTCAATAAAGAGAACTGCTTTATTGTATTTTGTAAAATGTGAAACTTACCTTGTGTAAAGGGGATATGAACTATAAAAAGTTTCTCCAGCTACAGTATATGTAATTCATGATTTGTAATCTTTGCTAGGCTGCTAGTACTGGAATGCCTGTACCATATTCTTGCTATGTTTTTAGTTTTTTGTTGTCTCTATATAGTTTTCTATAGATTTGAACCAGTTTACATTCTGACCAACAGTGAATGAGGGTTTTCGTATCTCCATTTCCCTGTCCCTACCTATTACCCATAAACTTAGAGTTACCCATAAATGCTAGAACAGTTCATGGTTGTCTACGGTTCTTCTGTAATCAAGATATACTCATACACAAGTAAGAATATAATATACTCTTTGGATTTCTTTGTTAAAGAGAATACCAGTTTCATTGTTTGGATAGAGGCCATTGTTATTGGTGTGAAGGAAGAGGATGTTTCATTGTCATTTTTGATTGCATTTCCTCATTTGGAATATGGTTGCACATTTTATTTCTTTGTAAGTTTGCTTTATCCTAAATATCTTTTAGGTTTCTAATTACCACCCACTATAACAGCATAAATTCCATAGGTGGAGATGAGCTAACCAAACTATGCTGTTCTTCCTTAGACAACTGTCCTTCGCCAACTATAAGACCAAGATGACTGCCCTCTGACGTCCTGATAGACCTATCACATCTTTCAGAAGGGCAATGGAAAAGGTTACCCATGACTTCTACTCAGATCTCTTTGATAGCCACGTCCACCTGCCCAGATACCATATTACACAGGATGGATATGTTATTCCCAGTGTTCTCCCTTCCGAAATCTGACACACCATTTCATCAGTAAAGAAGCATACAGCTCCCAATCCAGACAAGGTCAGACCTGAACACTTGAAGAATATGCCGCCAGTACTGGTCAATACACTGGCTTGGCTCTTCACATGCTACCTGTCTGAATGCAAGGTTCCATCCCAATGGAAAACCAGCAGGACCGTTCTGTTGTATAAGAAGGGAGACATCCACAACATCAGCAACTATCGCCCAATCTGCCTGCTTTCTGTCATCTACAAGTTGTTCACTCAAGTCATCCTGAATAGAAAAGACAGAACACTAGATGAAGAACAATCGTGAGAGCAAGCTGGGTTCCAAAAAGGATTCAGCATGACCAACCATATCCACATGATGACCAAGCTCATTGAGGTTTGGCAAGAGTTCAAGATGCCACTCTGTCTAACATTCATTGATTTAAAGAAAGTCTTTGATTCTGTTGAGACAGAAGTGGTCATCGAAGCCCAACAGGGTGTTCAAAGTCAATACATCAGGATCCTCCTTGAGCTATATTACAGATTCACCAACAGGATCTCACCATTCTACAAGGAAGTGATCATTGATGTAAAGAGAGGGGTTTGGCAGGATGACACCATTTCACCAAAACTATTCAGTGCCTCGAGAACGTCATGTGACAACTAGAATAGGAAGGAACGGGAGTGAAGATAGACAGTCGGCAACTACACCAACCTCCACTCCACTGATGACATCATTCTCATAAACAATAAATATCAGCCAAGCAGCACGAATGCTGGCTGACTTCGACCATGAGTGTGGAAAGGTTGGACTGCAGCTGAATCTCACGAAGACAATGTTCATGAGAAACAGACTAGTTCCTGATGTTTCATTTGCTCTCAACGGGATGAACATCTCCGAATGCAGCAGCTATGCGTACGTGGATCGAGACCTCAATTTAAGGAACGACTTGGCACCAGAACTGCGCAGGAGGAAGAGAGCAGCATGGAACGCCTTCAAGAGCATCGAAGAAGTGGTTAAAAGGACGAAGAACCTCCCACTCCAGGCACATCTTTTCAACTCCACTGTTCTTCCTGCACTAACATACGCCTCAGAGAATTGGGCCCTGTGCAAACAGGATGAGAACACTATTGGGATCTCCCAAAGAGGAATCGAAAGAGCTATGCTTGGAGTATCACATTTCACTCAAGTGAGAGAAGGAATCCAGTTTGGACATCCATCAATGATCAAGAATCAGGGATGCTGTCTCGTTTGCCAAGGTGTCGAAAATCAGTTGGGCGGACACGTAATGTAATTTAGAGACAACTGCTGGACTAGAGCTGTTACCGACTGGATTCCACAGGACATCAAAAGACCACATGATCGCCCACCTATGAGACAGTTAGACTTCTTCATCAAAACCCTGAATGAACGGTTTGAGAATCTTTGTGTTCCTGCAGTGAGCAGACGCCACTGGGCTACACTAGCATGCAACAGGGACAAATAGAAACATTACTGGTGCCCGCTCGAACAAATCGATGAACAACAGGATGACAAGTGATACAAGTGATAGTGTTCTTCAGGGGGCTGCCTCTGTAGCATACAAAAATTAGTTTGTGGGGGATGGGGTGGTCAAATGATTATGAAATTGTTTATGTAAAAAATTAAACAGAACAGGCAAGAAAGAATTCTTGGGATCTGCTCCTCTCAGCTACAGATGACACAATGTAGACATATATCTAAATAGAATGTAAATTTGATAAGTCAGGGAATATGCCTATCTTTCCTTGCTATGCCTCAGCCAACCTTGATAAAATATGTGTTTAAACTGAGGCTAGAAAGACAGTACAGGGATTTAAGATGCTTGTGCAACTCCCGGCTGAACCTGGCACCACATATATCCTGTTCCAACCCAGCACCACTAGCCGTGTTCCCTGAGCACAGAGTCAGGGTCCTGAGCACACTGGATAGTGTGCAATAAGATATGAAAAACAACAACAACAAAGAAAACAAAACACCCCCCAAAGTTTAAATTAATTAAAGAAGTACATACAAAATGATTCCATTCAAAAAATATATATTCACTGTATCACTATCATCCTGTTGCTCATCAATTTGCTTGAGTGGGCACCAATAACGAACTCCATTGTGAGGCTTGTTGTTGCTGTTTGGTATATTGACTAGCCACAGGTAGATTGCCAGGCTCTGCCTTGTGGGCGAGATACTCTCAGTAGCTTACTGGGCTCTCCGAGAGGGATGGAGGAATTGAACCTGGGTCGGCTGTGTGCAAGGCAAACGCCCTACCCGCTGTGCTATGGCTCCAGCCCAATTTCAAGTAAGTTACATTTTTTTTTTTGGCCAGTTGGTATTTTTAATTTTTATAATGAAATCCTAATTCATTTGTAATGAGAATTAAAACAATATCATTCATTGATAATACATACTTTAATAGGTTTTTTTTCCAATGCAGGCCCTGTAAAACAGTCCATTTCTATATTTAGACAGCGCTGACTGGCTTTTCCTTAATCTTAGAAAACAGCTTATTTTCTCAAGTTCTCAAATTCTATCCAAGTTTATCCCTCAGTGAACAATCACACACAGTCTGCTCTGAATTGTGACAGCAAATAAAGTGAAAATTAAAATGAGGTAAATATTATATGCTGTCTGTCACTCACACATTTCCCAGGTAACTGTGATTTTCATTTTTCTTGAAATAAGAAATGACTCAGAAATCTTGTTTCTGCCTAATAGAAGTGAAATAGAGACAGTTTTACCCTCACTATATTCATAAGACTTAAAAGTGTTTAAAATTTCAGGGACTCATTTTCAATGCTCCAATAAGTCCCTTGAGCACAAACGTATTTTACACATTTATTACTGAAAAATGCAATACCTATCTTTATAGACAGTAGCAAAAGTTACATTGGTGTAAGAAACATCAACCAGGGGGCAACCGGGGGAGAACTCCAGTGGCTCTCCCTGTCAGCTGCCCCCCGGGTTCGAGGGGGATTGGTCCCTGGCCACTCACCCAGCTGGAGTGGCCCCGGGCCATGGGACAGATGGAGGAGGAAACGAGGGCTAAGTTTGATTGATTAATTGGTTGATTAATCAGTTGTCGTTTATTCCATTCTCTTCTGTCTCTCTGCTTCTTCTCTCTCCTGGCTCTGGATCTTTCTCTCTGGATCTCACCCTCAACCCACTCTTACAGCCTAGTTAAATCCCCCCAGCATGAGGGGGTTGGGGCTTACACATAGGTGTGGTCACAATCAATAGGGTTGAAGTTCTTTCCCTCAGGGGATGCTGCTTCTAAGACAGGACAGAGTCCCATGAGTGTGTTTCTCCTCTTCTCGTTCAGCAAACATATAAGCATTCATAATATCATTTTGTGTGGACAAGAAATGAATTAAGCTTATAGAATTGCTCTCCTGGGGCCATCTCAATCTCAGACTACAGTGCTCAGGCCAGATTGTCTTTCCTATCCCTAGCAGGGTCCTAGTCTTGTCGTTGCTTTTGGATCATGACAGCATTTGTAATCTAACTCATATAATGATCTAACTTATAGTTAGGCACTTTAGCCAGGCCCATCTCGATGCCAGGGTAGCACATAACTCACCGCTTGCCCTGGATCTGATGTTGGTGGACCCCACGGGTGATTTACGTGAAGTGGGGAGGAGAAAGACGGTCACTTTCTCCCCAACCGCCCTACCACCCGGGACCCAGGGTTACTGGGTTCTTGTCTCATTCTCGGAAAAGAATTTCAGGAGTAGACAAGCAGTGAAATAAATAGATTTGATTTAGAGGTTTCTGAGGGAAGGAGGAAGGGATAAGTGGGAGAGAGAATAATAAGAATAACGCACTCAAGAGAGAACGCGGGCTTCTCCAAGGGTGGAGAGAGCCCCTACATACATCCTAGCACTGGACACTAAAGCATGAAAGTACACATCTCGAGAGGGGAGATGCGGGCGACACATGTGCTCAGCCACGTGGGCACAAGCAGCACATGGGCTCAGGCAGCATATGCACGCCCTTCCTTTGTGCTTTGTTCAAGGTGTCTTTTATAGGGTTTCTTCAACTTGCCCCCACGTGGGGGCTTCTCTCCAGGTAAAAGTCCATTGCTAAGGAGGTTACCAGGGAGGTTGGGAGTGGTAATGATCTTCTTTAGGCTGGATCACATTTTAATCAGATTAAGGGAGAAGTTCAGAATTTGAAGAACTTCATGGAGAGAGGTCCAACTTCCTCAGGGTCTGCTGAAGGTCTTATCAGGTCTGCTTTTTGTATTCACAGGGTGGGTCACTCTCAGGATTCTCCTTCCCTGAGACTTTGATAATCTAAGTTTCATTGCCAAGGGCCTCTCCCTATCTACCTGCCTATATCAGATCCATCCCGTCCCTCTAGGGACCCCGCTTTGAGGGTGCTAGGAACTGAGGGCAACTGAGGCTTAAGTGGAGAAAGCAGATGCCCGGGACTGAATAATATTCGAAGCCAATTAAATCCCAAGTTACAAAAGCATAATATTGTCTTCTTGTGTCTATGCAAAAAAGGACATTGCTTTAAAGTAAACTATTCAAAAGACACAAGGAGAGGAGAATGGCAATATTAACTTACAATATAAGTTCAGTGTCCTAGAAAGATCTGACCTTACAAATTAACAGTTTCATTGGGGGGGGGGAAGCTGATTAACTGTTTGGGGAAGAGAGCATAGAGAAGTAGTTACAGATAAACAAAGAAATGGGAGTGACTGGGAACACCTGATGGGTGTGACTGGGATAAGCCTAAACTCCTTGTGTCAAGGAGGGAAAGACACAGCAATGACATCCTACACATTGGCTTGGTCAACAATTGTGCACTACTATTGTTCTTCAGGAAGTATTTGTGGTATAATATAGACCCACTCGTCTTCAGTAATGTGCCTGACAAAATTGTGAAATGTGTATCTCTAGGGACACATTGAACATCCTAAATATGAAAGCTTAATGTAGAAGAAAAATAACATCTGAAGAACTGGAATAGAAGCGAACAGTATAGATTGGTTCTGCTCATTTTAATTTAATTTAATTTTTTGCCTTTTCAGAGAGTGAGGTGGGGATGGGTACCACACTTCGCTGTGTTGGAGGCTTACTCCTGCTTCTGTGCTCAGAGATCACTGCTGGAAGGTATCAGGGGGCCGTATGTGGTGCTGAGGATCAAACCCAGATCAGCCACATGCATGCAAAACAAGTGCCTTACCTGTTGGACTAACACTTGAGTCCCCTGCTCATTTTATGACTTGCCCTTTTTATTTATTTACTTTTTTGTTTGTCTTGGAGGGCTAGATACACAATGAAACTGAAAGTATTTTTATTTATTTATTTATTTATTTATTTATTTTTGGCTTTATGAGTCACACCCGAAAAAAAGGGCGATGCACAGGGATTACTCCTGGCTCATGCACTCAGGAATTACTCCTGGCGGTGCTTGAGGGACCATATGGGATGCTGGGAATCGAACCCGGGTCAGCCCTGTGCAAGGCAAATGCCCTACCTGCTGTGCTATTGCTCCAGCCCCTGAAAAGTATTTTTAAATAAGTTATATCAGCTCAATTTGAACCCTTTCCTGGAAATACATAATCTTTGGAAAGTTTTGAAAGAACTGTTAAATAACTTTTTGGGATAAAACAAGAAAAGTTATATTGAGAAAATAGAATTAGTTTGCTAAAAGAGGAAATCAGAGTAGAGAGTTTGCCTTAGAATCTTTCACATGCTAGAAAAACTTTTAGAAGTCTAAGTCATTCATTGCAGAGTACCAAAACAAGCAGGGAGTTAATAGTCTCTTTACAGTGGCATAAAATACTTTAGGTCTTTTTGTTTCACTGTATGGTGAAATAAACAGCAGTACAGAGGAAGTGATGTACCATTTCACTTCCCTTAATTCATTCTCAGAAAACAAAATAGGAAGGGACATATTTCATAGTTCCTATCAAAGGCTTATCTCTCTATAAAATGTTTTCCACAAAATACTGTTTACTAAAGCATGCAGGCTGCCTATCTTCAGAATGAGTGCAGGCGGGTCATTGGAGATTCTACTTACCATTTATTTAATACTCACTTGACCTGATTTAGTCAGTTCAGCCAAAGTTACTATTATTATGGAATACATAAAATCCATTTAATTTCCCATTCAATTGCATGTCTGGAAGCAAGTTTAATTACTTATGAAGTAGGATGTTCATTTCCTGGTTTTATAATGCATTTCCCTTTCATAATGTAGCATAGAGTGGAGCACAAAGCTTTATTTTCACATCTGTTTGTTCACTGTATTTATTATACCTCCAAGTTTACTCTTTGTGTTAGAAATATGCTTTAACTAAAGGCTGAATTATCATAAATTTCAATTATTAAAATTTTCTATTGAGGTAATATTTATTTACCAGACTATATATGTATATATACATATATTTTAGAGTTATAATTTGATACTTATGCAAAATACGTTACTACACTACACTCACACTCACCACTAAATTACCTTCCTTCAATCCCTTGGGCCTTTTCAGCACACTCCCAACCTTACCTTTATTACCTCAAACTAAGGGTTTGCTTTGGTTTGATTTTATCTGGTTCCTTGCTCTCTCTCTCTCTCTCTCTCTCTCTCTCTCTCTCTCTCTCTCTCTCTCTCTCTCTCTCTCTTTCTAACTGTGTATAGGTGGGACCATTCAGTACTTGTCTTTCTCCTTCTGACATTTATTTTAGCATGACCTGCTCTACTTTTATTTATGTTGTTGCAAAAGGCAAGACTTCATTGTTCCTTCTGGCCAGTCCTATGGGATATTATACTATTAGTACATATTTTTATGGGATTTTTTATTCAGTACATAAGACTTAGTAAAGTGGGCTTAAGTAGTTCAATGGGTAGGGTGCTTCCCTTGCATGTGGCTGATTCTCGGTACTCCCTATGGACCCCTGAGACTGCTAGTAGTGATCCCTGAGTGCAGAGTCAGAAGTGAGCCTTGAACAGCTCTGGATGTGTACCCCTTCCCCTAAAAACACTGACTAGTCAACAAACATTTGTAGAATAAAGTATTCAATTAATGAATACTTTGAAATAGTATAATTGCTATATCTCAATAACAAAATATGAGATATTACTATTGAAAATTGATTTGTTAATTTAACATTTAGATAGGAATACTGTGTAGTCCCATTTTTTGGTCCCCCTTGAATGAACACATAATATAGTTAACTTGATAGTGAGAAAAGATAAGATGATTAGAAATGAGAGAGGCCCTTCATGGGAATCTCAGTCATAGTTTCTCCTTGATGAAGATGCTTTTCCTTAGGATTCAACTCAGGTAATCTGGAACTTAACGGAAACTGAGAAACAAACTTTTCTTGAATTATTAATACAGCACATCTTTTCTCTTTAGCTAAATACAGAACGTATACACTTGAAAAGCAAGAAAACCTCAGATTACATGGTTAAAAATTCTACTCCATGAGAGCTGAAGAGATAGAAGAGAGGGTAGGAGTCTTACTTTGCATGCGGCCACCAGGGTTTGATCCCTCAAACCCCATCTGGTCTTCCAAGCCAACCAGGAGTGATCCCTGAACTCAGAGTCAAAAGTAAGCCCCAAGCAATGCTAGGTGTGACTCAGGAAAGGAGAGAGAGAGAGAGAAAGAGAAGGAAAGGAGGAAGGGAAAAAGGGAAGAAGGAAGGAAGGAAGGAAGGAAGGAAGGAAGGAAGGAAGGAAGGGAACAAGAGAGACGAGAGGGAGGGAGGAAGGGAGGGAGGAAGGAAAGAATGAAAGAAGAAACGAAGGAAGAAATGAAGGAAGGAGGGTGGGTAGAAGAGAAAGAAAAGAAAGAAAGGAAGAAAGAAAGAAAGAAAGAAAGAAAGAAAGAAAGAAGGAAGGAAGGAAGGAAGGAAGGAAGGAAGGAAGGAAGGAAGGAAGGAAGGAAGGAAGGAAGGAAGGAAGGAAGGAAGGAAAGGAGGGAGGGAGGGAGGAAGGAAGGAGAGAAGGTGATTTATGGCAACTGAGTTTTCATAATGCACATATCTACAACTCTTATTATTGAGTAATATTCTCATATGATCTTAGTCTTTGCTCTCTGTTAACAGTCAATTTTCAAATCTTTAAGGCAGAAGAGATCACTAGTCATTTCAGTCTAGCAAAGACTGAGTCATAGTAAACTATTGTTCACACTCTTAACAAACTGTGACGCCAAAAAAGCTTTACACATTTTTGGTTATATTTCATACATTGATACCTCAGTAAAACAAATTAAATATAATACACACAATGGGAAATAAAATCCTTGAATAGGTATCAATAATGTGGTGGTTTTCTAGAATGATTCTGCCAACACATCCTCCTAGGGATTTTCTTCTTTAAATCTGATGGGAATCTGTAATGGGCTTGTCTCTGGATCTTCCTCAGATAGAGACCTCTCCAGGGTGCAGAGAAAAGGGAATATCATCAATGTCACACTCATGAAGATGGCAACAACCATCAAAGGCCATGTCTTGAACTGTATTGATATGGAACATTCCAGAACACTGAAAAAACAAAAAACAAAAACCTTTATTAGTTAGAACTATGCTTTTATTATTATTATTCACTGTATCATTATATCACTATCATCCGTTGTTCATCGATTTACTCGAGCAGGTGCCAGTAACGTCTCCATTCATCCCAGCCCTGAGATTTTAGCAGCCTCTCCTTACTGGTCTGTCCCAAGAATTGAAAGCTTCTTTCAGGGTCAGGGGAATGAGACCTGTTATTGTTACCATTTTTGGCATATCGAATACGGCACGGGGAGCTTGCCAGTCTCTGCCATGCAGGTGGGATACTCTTGGTAGCTTGCAGCGCTCTCGGAGAGACATATATATTTATTTCCCTTTATGATAATGTGTTGTGCGGCTGCTTTGCGGCCATGCGGTCCAGGAATATGTTCATTCATCTGTGAGGCTTGGCCTGAGCATGTGGAAAGTGGCCTGGAGCATTTCTGTTTCTCATCAGTTGCTGGGCACTTAATGCTAAACATCTTTTTCAATTTTTTGTTGTAGTTTAGGTACAGGGTTTGTACACTAAAATCATAAGCATAAATACTTATGATTTTAGTGTACAAACTTACTGCCCTTTCCCCAAAGTGCCCACAACACTCCACCACTATCCTTTTGTCACTTCCAGTATTATTATTATTTTGCTTTTTGGGTCACACCTGGCAATGCACAGAGGTTACTCCTGGCTCATGAACTCAGGAATTACTCCTGGCAGTGCTTGGGGGACCATATGGGATGTTGGGAATTGAACCTGGGTTTGCCACGTGCAAAGCAAATGTCCTACCCGCTATGCTATTGCTCCAGCTCTGGCACTATGCTTTTACAAATAGAAACTGCAGTAAAAATATCTAAACTATTAGTTTTAATAGCTGTCAACAAATGCTAAAATGTTTCGCCCATTTTAAAGACTAGAATGCTGGTTTGGCTTCTGGTGGCTAATTAAAAGTTATTTTAATAAATGGAAAAGAACATCTTAGAGATTCATTTTTAAAAGGAATTTAGTGAGGTTTGTAACAATTTCCATAGAGATATCTCAGCATCATATAAACAAATGCTACAAAATTATAAAGTCAGTGTTTTGTAATTTAGTCCTTGCCTGATAGACTGCTATACTCTGTGTGTTTCCCCAAAAGGCAATGTATTTCAGATTTCCCCCTTTGTTGCTAAATAGCATAAATTATTCACAATAACTTTGTGGATTCAAATTGAATATGATTTTTCAGAAAAACAATATAAATCAATTGAGTTTGCTTTTTAGTCTATTTTTTCCTCAGGATGGTCACTCAGTGTGTTTTTCACCCTAAACCAAAACGACATCATCTGGATGGTACAGGGAATAATTTTAGTCATTGTTTTAAAATAAAAATTGTCAAACACTTCACATGATGCTAACATAGTTTAGTTTAGTTAGCAGTTTTAATTTGGCTTATATTTTAGAAGAACCAAATTATCAGTGCTTTCTAGTTCCAGTGCCTGATTGAATCTAAACTACTATTTTTCTCTAGGATTTTACATAAAGGGTAATAGTGATTCTCACTGGTACAGGGCTGTGTAGGAAACAGCTGTTACTAATTGCTTTTCTGAGTGAAGAAAATCATTTCTTGATCTATAGGGAAGTTTCAAAAATGAACAAATATGAACAGTCTACTACTAGATAAAATGATTGAGAACTCTGACAAATTCAGCCAAAACATGCCTGTGGTTCATAACAATGTAGAAAATTGATTTTACTTAAATGACAGAGACTATTTTGTAGTCAGTAAACTAACAAGAGATCCAAATTCAATTTGTATTTTCTCTTTTTGTTTTGATTGTAGTTTTTCATTATATGATGAAAATTGTAAAATAAACATAAAATGTGATCAAGACTAATTTGAAAATTATAAAATAAACATGAAGTGAGATCAAGACTAATCTCAGATAACTAGTAAAGACAACAATATGCTCAACTGCTCTGTGGATAGAATAACTACATAGTTTCCAATACTTTCTTTTAGCCGCAGAGTATATTTCTGAGTCATTCAACCAGACACCATTTTACCTTCACAAAAATACCATTAACATGTTAAAGAAGACAATACTTTCTCTGAAGAGCAAGATTCCATTTTGCTTTTATTCCATTATGATAATTTAGAACTACTTATATAATTCATTAGATCTCTCAGCATAAAATTTATCAGAAGGATAGCAACTTTGCAGGTTTAAAGGTTGGACATTCTAATAAAAACTGTTTTAGAACTGGTCTTCAACTTTTTCCTGTAGCCCACAAATAAGCTAGCACATATTATATCTCAACTATTAATCTATTTTGTGCCAAGTCTTGGAAGTAGGAAGCTATTTGAATAAACAGATAAGAAAGAAAATCGATTTTGTTCTCCAAGGGGAAAGGTAAACACTAGAAAAACGTTTTCCATTGTCTTTGATGTTTTCCCAACTCTCTGTGTTTGGGAGATGTGAATGTAATGTGTGCATCGTGGTAACAATAGTGGTAGCAGAAAATGAGTTTTTTATGACTTGATGATTTTTTAAAGATGAACTCTATAGCCTAACACTCTTGGTTTTATCATCCCTGAGGCACTTCATCCTAGAGTGTTGGGAGGAGAAGTTGGCATGTACCACGAAGTTGTGCATATGTTTTAGTCTTTTCTGCGATATTCTTCACTTTGGCATCTGCCTTGGTGTTGAGTCTTATTCTCTGAAGTGAAGTAAAAAGACTCCTTATCAAAAGAGTCATACGTGTCAACTGTGTAGTCACAAAATAAACGTGGCACTCTTTCACCATGTGAAAGGCTGTCCGGTGGCCAGTCTGCCTTCCCACCCCAGATGGCTGACGGTGATAGATGAAAGGACAAAACGGGGCCAGGCTAGTTGGTGATCAATTGCAGTTTATTCCAATCTAGTCTTCCTCTGCCTCCTTCCAGTCTCACTCTTTGCCCATATTCCTCCTCCTTCAACCCATTCCCATAGTCTAGTCTTAGTTATAGAGAACAATCACTGAGGATTGGGGGTAGCAATTTCACATAGGTGAGGTAGCACAATCAACATATGAAAGCCCTTCCTTCTGGGGAAGCTCTTGTAAAACAAAACCCTCATCCTGCTAGGAGATCCCCTCAAGGGCAGAATTTCATCTAAGACTAAATTTCTCCTCTCCTTAGTCCATAACCATTTAAACAATCACCTTAAATTTACTTCTTAATAATCTTTCTAGTCATTTTGTATGGACACAGTAAGAGATATATTAAGCTTTAAAGTGTGGCTTTCCTGGGAATATCTTGCTATAATCTTCAGGCCAGATTGTCACTGTCACTGTCACTGTCATGTCGCTCATTGATTTGCTCAAGCAGGCACCAGTAACGTCTCATTCCTAATCCTGATTCCTCACCCTAGCACGGTCCTTGTCCAGTCACTTCGCTTTGGGTCATGACAGAATTTGTTCACAACTGTGCGCTTAGCTTTTTAGAAGTTTTATGGCACTTGGCCTGTCCCGTTTCTATGCTTACCACATGCCCTGGATCCATCCAGTCCCTTTGTTGGGACCCTGCTTCTGGGGTGTTAGGAACTAAAGGCAACTGAGGCTTAAATCAAGTAAATATGACAGATGCCCAGGAGTAAATATTATTCAGTCAATTAATTCCCAACTTATAAATGCACAACATTAACTGTCTTCCTGTGTCTATACAAAAAGGATATTGCTCTAAGGTAAACTATGTAAAGGATATAAGGGAAGAAAAAAGCAATATTTCACTTACAAATACAAACCCAGAGATCTCTGGAGAATGTGACTTTACAAGTCACAGGTTCTGGTTAGGGAAAATGAGTGATTTACAGATAGGGGAACGAGAGCACAAAGGAGAAGTTAAAGATAAACACAGAGGAATGGGAGTTACTTGGGAACACTGCAACCCAGTATACCTAAGCTTCCTGCGGCAAGGGAGAAAGGACAAACCAATATTATCCTACAGTCAGTGACTAAGAGGAAAAGAATGTGAAATTCAGTGAAGTATTTGTGATCCCTCCTGATCACAGAACAAGGTCACTTCTGTTAAACTGTTATATCAGTTACAAAAGTGACATCATCATATCCATTTGTCTGACTCCCACTTCTCTCTCTCTCTCTCTTTCTCTCTCTCTCTCTCTCCATAAAACTGAATTCCCAATTCTGGAATTCTGGTATAGAGGAGAGACGTATCATTGACTAGATCCCAAATGCACAGACATATCCTTGACCTGCCCCCTATCATGGAATCCTTATAGGAAGAAATCCCATCAAAAAGTGGTGGGGTTAGGTTTGGCATCCTGTATGATTCAAAAGCTTGTCCTTTTTCCTAAAGTCCCACAACTCTACAAATGACAGTAGGATTATTTTTAGATAATTGCACCTTTATTTAAAAAAATTTAAAAAATTAATTTTGTTTGGGGGCCATATCCAATAGTATTCAGGGCTTACTACTAGCTCAGCAATTAAGGATCACTCCTGGGATCCACCAGGCAGGGCATCCTTCTTACTATCCCTTGACAATTGCAACTTTGAATGTTGCTTAGAATGGTGGTTACCAGGGGGCAGGGGAAGGTTGAGGTGAGGATTCTGTTTAAGGACTACAAGTTTCAGTTTTACAAGGAGATAAAGTTTTGATGCATAAAGTTTTTTTTTTTCTTTCTTTCTTTTTTTTTTTTTAAATTTATTTATTTTTAATTAGAGAATCACCGTGAGGGTACAGTTACAGATTTATACACTTTTGTGCTTATACTTCCCTCATACAAAGTTTGGGAACCCATCCCTTCACCAGTGCCCATTCTCCACCACCCATAAACCCAGTGTCCCTCCCACCCTCCCCAATCCCATCTCCCCCCCACCCCACCCTGCCACTGTGGCAAGGCATTCCCTTCTGTTTTCTCTCTCTAATTAGCTGTTGTGGTTTGCAATAAAGGTGTTGAGTGGCCGCTGTGCTCAGTCTCTAGCCCTCATTCAGCCCGCAACTCCCTTCCCCCACATGGCCTTCGACTACAATGTAGTTGGTGATCGCTTCTCTGAGTTGACCTTTCCCCGGAACGTGAGGCCAGCCTCGAAGCCATGGAGTCAACCTCCTGGTACTTATTTCTACAGTTCTTGGGTGTTAGTCTCCCACTCTGTTATTCTATATACCATAGATGAGTGCAATCTTTCTATGTCTGTCTCTCTCTTTCTGACTCATTTCACTCAGCATGAAACTTTTCATGCCCATCCACTTGACTACAAAATTCTTGACCTCCTTTTTTCTAACAGCTGCATAGTATTCCATTGTATAGATGTACCAAAGTTTCCTCAACCAGTCATCCGTTCTGGGGCATTCGGGTTTTTTCCAGATTCTGGCTATTGTAAACAGTGCTGCGATGAACATACATGTGCAGATGTTGTTTCGATTGTACTTTTTTGCCTCTCTGGGATATATTCCCAGCAGTGGTATTGCTGGGTCAAATGGGAATTCAATATCTAATTTTTTGAGAGTCGTCCAAATTGTTTTCCAGAAGGGCTGAACCAGTCGGCATTCCCACCAGCAGTGAAGAAGGATCCCTTTCTCCCCACATCCTCTCCAACAGCGGTTGCTTTTGTTCTTTTGGATGTGTGCTAGTCTCTGTGGTGTGAGGTGGTATCTCAAAGTTGTTTTGATCTGCATCTCTCTGATGATTAGTGATGCAGAGCACTTTTTCATGTGCCTTTTGGCCATTCGTATTTCTTCCTTGGTAAAGTTTCTGTTCATTTCTTCGCCCCATTTTTTGATGGGGTTGGATGTTTTCTTCTTGTAGAATTCAACCAGTGCTTTATATACCATTGATATCAACCCCTTATCTGATGGGTATTGTGTAAATATCCTTTCCCATTCTGTGGATAGTCTTTGTATTCTGGTCACTGTATCTCTTGCGGTGCAGAAGCTTTTTAGTTTAATGTAGTCCCATTTGTTGATCTCTGTTTTTACTAGATTGCTTAGTTCCGTGTCACCTTTGAAGATACCTTTATCTTCAATATCGTGGAGGGTTTCGCCGACCTTGTCTTCAATGTACCTTATGGTTTGTGGTCTGATGTTGAGGTCTTTAATCCATTTTGATCTGACTTTTGTGCATGGTGTCAGGTCAAGGTCTAAACCCATTTTTTTGCATGTGGTTGTCCAGTTGTGCCAGCACCATTTGTTAAAGAGGCTTTCCTTGCTCCACTTCACATCTCTTGCTCCCTTATCAAAGATTAGATGGTCATACATTTGGGGTTGTGTGTAGGGATATTCCACCCTGTTCCATTGGTCTACGGCTCTGCCTTTGTTCCAGTACCATGCTGTTTTAATTGTTACTGCTTTGTAGTAAAGTTTGAGGTTGGGGATGGTGATGCCTCCCATCATCTTTTTCCCAAGAATTGTTTTAACTATCCTTGGACGTTTGTTATTCCATATGAATTTTAGGATTGCTTGATCCATTTCTTTGAAGAATGTCATGGGTATACTTATAGGGATCGCATTGAATCTGTATAATGCTTTAGGGAGTATTGCCATTTTGACAACATTGATTCTCCCTATCCACGAGCAGGGTATATGTTTCCATTTCCTCATGTCCTCTTTGATTTCATGGAGTAGCGTTATGTAGTTTTCTTTGTAAAGGTCTTTTACTTCCTTAGTTAAGCTGATTCCGAGGTACCTGATTTTCTGGGGCACGATTGTGAATGGGATTGCTTTTTTCATATCCCTTTCCTCTGCCTCATTGTTTGCATATATGAAGGCCATGGATTTTTGGGTATTGATTTTTTAGCCTGCAACTTTACTGTATAAGTCTATTGTTTCTAAGAGTTTCTTAGTAGAGGTTTTAGGCTTCTCTAGATATAGTATCATGTCGTCTGCAAATAGTGAGAGTTTGATTTCTTCCCTTCCTATCTGGATGCCCTTAATCTCTTTTTCTTGTCTAATAGCTATCGCAAGTACTTCCAGTACTATATTGAAGAGGAGTGGTGAGAGTGGGCATCCTTGTCTTGTGCCCGATCTCAGAGGAAAGGCCCTTAGTTTTTCCCCGTTGAGGATAATGCTTGCCGTAGGCTTGTGATAGATGGCTTCGACTATTTGAGGAAGGTTCCTCCAAACCCCATTTTGGCGAGGGTTTTCATCATGAAAGGATGTTGGATCTTGTCAAATGCTTTCTCTGCATCTATTGATATGATCATATGGTTTTTATCTTTACTTTTGTTGATATGCTGGATTATGTTGATTGATTTCCGAATGTTAAACCATCCTTGCTTGATGCATAAAGTTTTTGAAGAACAAGGTGAATATATGTTTAACTATCAAACTGTACACTTAAGATGAAAAGTTCTGTATATGTACTTTATCATAAAAGCAGAAAAAGTAATTTTAAAATATTAGTGCTTCTTATGCAAAGAAAAATTTTTCATGGCAGGAAAGAGTAAAAAAGAATGTAGGTAATTTGAAGTCAAAAGACTGGAGGTAGAGGTTGCCCTAAATTTTTTTAATGTCTTTCTTTGACTTAATGACAGTGGTAGAGGGTTTTGGGCATCTTGGTCGGGGTGGCACCATCATATTTTGCAAAAGTTATACTTTATACACCAATAGCATGAGCATCATCAACCATTATAAACCACATTGCCTCCATGCTAATAAAATTAAATTAATAAAAATGTTTAAAAAGTGCATTCTTCCTCTCATCATGCATTTTCCTCTGTTATCTTCATTTCACACATGATCTAAATTAGAGATTCCCCAAGTTATTTGAATGACTGCCACCTCTTTAGAAAATAAAACCACTCAATGTCCCCTGAGAAATCTACCTCCTTTAAACTAATACACAGCGAGCACCCAAAGGCTAATACTGCCCCCTTGGACGGTGTCAGCACTCCCCAGGGGATCAGCATTACTGGCTCTGAGAAACACGGATCTAAATCTTTGCTATTCATGACATGGACAATGGGTCAATATCATCCGGAGACTATTCGAAATATAGACACTCAGATTCATTGAATGAAAATCTGAATAAATCCCGAATATGTATAGATACCCATTGTCACATATCAGTTCTAAAAGCTCCTGGTTTTCTCACACCTAAATGGCAATCACTATAGGTATATGATGTGTCAGGGTCACACACTCACATATTATCAGTAAAAGACATTGAAGCACCTGCAATAAAAATACAAAACAAAATAAAACAAAACAAAACAACAACAACAAAAACAGTTCCTCCAGAGCTTTGACTCAAAAGAATGAAGATAATATTACAGGAGATCTGAATTGCAATTGTAGCTCAGTTGGCCGTGAATCCTTTGGCAAATCACTTTAATTCTGTAAAACTTGTCATCTTCATTTTTAAAATAGGGGTATAATTTCTGCAAGACCGACTTTAAAGAGCTGTATAGTAGAGGGTTTGTATAGGAGAAGCTTTAAAAGCACTATAAAAAGCATGTGAAATACTCTCTCTGGAAGTATAAAAATATTGAATACTTTGTGGTGTGTATAAATGCCCATATAAGAATTTAAGCCAATGTGAGTATATCTAGAATTATGCGTATGCGTGTGCTGTATAGGTATACATATATATGCCCCTATATGTATATTTAATCTTTCTGCATCTATATCTGTATTTGAAGCATAAACTAATAAACAAATGAATTATTTTGACAATTTTCCGAATATTATGGCCGATGTCAGTTCATACTACAGAGATCCAATGGTCTTAGTCATTTCAGAAATAAAGTAGGTAGAGGGAACTCTCTTCCTGTTTATTAAACAATGTCACAAGAAACATTCTGCATTTCTCTGCATGATTTTTTTTTTTTTTTGCTTTTTGGGTCACACCCAGCGATGCTCAGGGGTTACTCCTGGCTTTGCACTCAGGAATTACTCCTGGCGGTGCTTGGGGAACCATATGGGATGCCGGGGATCGAACCCGGGTCGGCCGCATGCAAGGCAAACGCCCTACCCGCTGTGCTATCGCTCCGGCCCCTCTGCATGATTTTTTTTATTAAATCACCATGTGGAAGATTACAATGCTTTCAGGCTTAAGTCTCAGTTATACAATGCTGAAACAACCATCCCTTCACCAGTGCCCATATACCACCAACCAAAATAAAAAAATCCCCACACAGTACACCTCCCATCCCGCCCCCCTACCCCCCGCCCTCCCCACCCCCCCCCCACCCCCGCCTTGTAACTGATAAGTTTCACTTTACTTTCTGCTTACTTTGGTTACATTCAATATTTCAACACAAACCTCACTATTATTGTTAGGAGTACCCCACTAGAGTCAGACCTATTATGAAGAAAATAGAGGTCGTGCAGCTGCGGTAGCGGCCGCGTGGTTTTGGATTTCTGTACTTTAACAACTAAGTCCAGGGAGATTTCTTCCAGATATTGGATCATTGCAAGCTTGAAAACCCCATCTGTGGTCGTCATAATATGGAGGGATCACATCTCGGCCTTTCCCTTCCTGGGTGGGCACACGGCTTAGTACTCAGGCTGGAGACATTCTGTGAGGAGTTGCCCATGCCGAAAGAGGTTTTGCTGGGTCTGGATTCATGCTCGTGCAGCTGCGGAGAGGCCGCACACGTGTGTGGCCCCCGGGATCACATCTCGGCAGCCATGATCTGCAGATTTTATGTCAATTTTTTTTTCTTTTTTGAAAAAATGTGAGGTGTTACCATTATGTGAAGCTTTCAAAGAATTGTGCACAATTGTTTCCAAGAATTGTGCAAACTGGGTACAACAATTATGCAGAGTCCAGAGGTACTTGCTCCAGTATATGGAGAGGAGAAAAATATTTCTGTTCTACTGTTCTCCTTAGTGACAAGAAGTAAACCATAAATCCTAGCTCTCAGTGGACAGAAACAGACTCATTTTTTTTTTTAGTGTGTAGGGGGTGGGAGTAGTTTGGGGTGATACTGGGGACTGGTCCTTACCCAATAGTGCTCAGGGCTTACTCCTGGCTCTGTATTCATGGATCACTCCTAGTGGGCTGGGGAGACCATATGGGGTGTCAGGGATTGAACCCAGTTTGGACACGTGCAAGGCAAATGCTCTATGTGTTGTGTTATTGCACCAGCCCCAACAGACTCATCATGATTAGCACAGACTTTACAGTCAGGGAAACCCAGAAGCAAATCATGTTTCCTCTTGTGCTGTGCAGCCATGACCAAGTTACGCCCACCTGCTTCTAATTTACCTGTGTAAAATAAGAGCGATCAAGTACCGACCTCTCAGCACTACTCTGCAAAATAAATGACATAATATTTTATATGTGGTTAGTGTGATGATTTATATAAGAAGCTATTCATTAGATACTATGCATTATTATTATAGTAATCGTTATCAACTAATAAAACAATGTGGTTTATACATCAACTCCTCCTCTAGGCTAAAGTTAGTGGAGAGGAGCATATTGAGACAAGTTCTTCATATCAAAAATCTCCTGACAAAGGTGAATGAGGAGACGGATGCAGAAATCATCCGGCATAGAACAGAGGACTACATTTTAATATTAAAATTTCACACTTGGTTAACTTGCGTCTTGTCAAGGCATATATACTTAATACAAGGAGAGAGTTCTAAATCAGAAGAGCCTTGCTCTCTTTCCAAATGGAATCTGCCAGTCAAAAGCAAGACAGTACCTTCCCTCTTCTTTTGAATTGTTCCCATCTTTCCAGTGTGGTGAGGTAGTTCACGGTTGCATACTCAATGAGTGACAGGCACACGAAGATGGAGCTGACCCATAAGTGCCCATTCATACTTTGATCTACGACACCTGAGGTGTGGAGGCACTCATGCCAGTGATGATCGTGAACATGGTCAGCCCTGTGGTGATTCCTACCATTTAAGAATAGATATGAACTCACTATAACCATTCAGTTCCAGAATCTGGTACTAGATTACTTCAGGGACTACATTTCCAAGACAGTATAATGAGAGGAAGCAGAGATGAAGGGAAGCCCCTGGTTGGTAACTGGTACACATCGTGAGCCTAAACAAGAAGCTCTCATTAAATTTATCTTGGCACCTCAACAATCTGTAAAATTCCAAAACCAAATTTACTAATCTTCCCCAGAATTTCTTAACTTGTACTTCAAAGAATTTGTCTTTGTTTAAGTCTTTTATTGATCAAAAGCTCTTTCTTAGAAGCTTCTAGTGGTCTTCAGTAGCTTGAAAGACAGCTATTCTTTGTATCTTTCACATAGAATATTTACTGGCCATCATTATTGCTATTTGTGATTTATTGCTGAAATGTAGCTTGTTTCATATACAAAATGGGAGTGTGCTAATGAAAGCTCAGTACAGCGTACCCATTTCTGAGCAACTAAAATGTCAATTACTTTTTCTCTCCTCTCCCTTTCCCTTTATTCTCTTATTTTCCAGTTCCTTCTTACTGCCTTCCTCCATCCCTTCTCTTTTCCTCCTTCCTCTTCTTTTCCCTCTGACGTGGGAATCAGAGAAAATGAAGTTAGAGCTCTGGGGGACAATGAGGGGGAAAGTGTCTCTGATATTTCCTAAATAAAACACAGTTTGGGGGAGAGCTGGTTTTTGTTTTGTTTTGTTTTTTGTCTACGTGAATTTCTGAGAAGGATATTGCAAGACTTCTCTGCCTGAAGAGAAGGCACAGGATTGTAAATATTTGAAATGTACACTAACTGACATGATTTTATGTTTTAACTTTCCACCAGGGAGGTGCAAATGGAATCCTTAATGATTTTTATAAGCTGAGAGGACATTTTAATGTCAACATCAGAGTCCCAACAGCAGGAAGAGCTCTGTGATTTACTCCTGAATGGACCGACACAGCTTGAGGACTGCTTTTACCAACACACCCACCCTAGATCCAATAATTCTGCAGGGTTCTTCTCTGAAGGCAGCCCTTAACAAAGACAGCAACAACTCCACAGAGCTCTTCAACCTCAAATGGTTTTTCCTTTTGTATGATCAAGACTAACACAAGTCAATAATTTGACAGTCACTGTTGTAGGGTCCTAAATCTCCTCTTCACACACCGAACTTCTGAAAAAAAAAAAAAAAAGGACACTAGCTGATATTCCAGCTTTTACCATTAAGGGCAAGCCTCTGTCTTGACTGAGCTGCAATTCCCTGCCATAATGATAATATTAACATTCTGCATGTCTGGATGTTTTCTGCCTTCCTGGTGATAGGAAGATGGAGCTGTGAAAAATGATTAATGTTACAGGTTTATGAGCAGATAAAGGCAAGATCATTTTAAAAGCCTACTAGGCTTTATTTACTTCTTACCAACCTAGGTCAATATTATCACCACCTATTGCAGGAAAGAAATATGAGCTGGGAGTGGCCAAGTAATTAGCCCAGGTTTTGTCAGGAGCAGAATTGAAACCATTCTCTCTGAACCCTTGCCTTTTCCATGCAATTCTGATACATCTCATTCTATCTTCAGGTTTTGTTTTTTTAATTTTGGGGGTGGACATACCCAGCAGTTCTCAGGGGCCATCATGGCTCTGTTCTTGGGAACGACACCTGGTGGTGCATGAGAGACCATATGTTGTGTCAGGATTTGACCCATTGCCACTACTGCAGCCACATTCAACACAAGTGCCTTACCCTCTGAACTATCTCTCCAGCCTTGAATCACTCTACACCTGTAAGGAAGATTTCCCTTCTTAAAAAAAATCATTAATTTTGGGGGGCTGGAGCAATAACACAGCGGGTAGGGCGTTTGCCTTGCATGTAGCCGACCGGGATTCAATTCTCAGCATCTCCTACAGTCCCCTGAGCACCGCCAGGGGTGATTCCTGAGTTCAGAGCCATAAGTAACCCCTATGCATCACCAGGTGTGACCCCCTAAAAAAAAGCAAAAAAAATTTTTTTAAAATTTTATTAAAGCACCATTATTTACACAGCTATACATAGTTGAGCTTTAAACACATGATGTTCCAGTACCAATCCCATCTCCAGGGTATTGGTTCCAGTACCAATTCCATGATAGGCACAGGTTTTGGTTCTGCTGCTAAAATTTGGATCTCTTCTTTTCAGTGTTGTTGACTCTGAGGTTTGGATATTTCGCTATGGTGCTCCTTTGTACCATCAATTTATCCAAATCTCCTTGACCTCTTCCCCCTGCCATTTCCCATCTGTCTCTTCTTCCTTGTTTCCTTTCCTTCTCTGTCATTCTCCTTCTTATACTCTTGGTTAAGGGCAATCCATGCATCCACCTTTTTATTTATTTTATTTTATATTTTTGGTTGTTGGGACTCACTGAGCAGTGCTCAGGGGTTATTCCTTGCTCTGAGCTCAGATATTACTCTGGCAGTGCTTGGGGATCATATGAGATGTTGGGTATCCAACCTGGGTTGGATGCATGTAAGGTAAATGCCCTATATGCTGTCTGATGTCTCCAGTCCCCAACTGTCCACCATGTTAAAACATTGCGTTTCCTCCTCATCTGGTTAAACTATATACCATATACAAGTGAGATTATCTGTGTTTTTCCTGATTTACTTTATTTAGCGGGTATCTTCCACTTCCATCCATGTTGCAGCAACTTGCATGATTTGTAAATTTCCTTTTTCTTTCATAATCCTAAACCATCCTCTGCATAGAGAGCATTTCTGACCAGAGATCATAAAACTCAGTGTTAAATTGTGTCATCTGATCAGAAAGCTTTAGCAATAATGTATAACACTGTATAACAATAATGTATAACATGTATAATACTGTTTATACATGATACTCTCAAGTTTACTCCTCAGCACCACAGACCAAAATAACACTGAGTGTCACCTGATATGACACCCCCAGGCACCTTTATGTTCATGACAGAGAATAGCCCCAAGGTACACAGCACTGCTGGGGGTGTTTTATTTACTAATAAAACAAAAACAACTGCTAATCTTGGAAGAGATGCAAGTCAAGCCACTAAAACTCAAGGGGACACAGGTCTCAAGGCTGAAAACTCTGTCACCCAAAAAAGCCCAGTAGAAATGACATCTGCACCTGTATGTTCATTGCAGCACTGTTCACAATAGCCAGAAGTTGGAAACAACCCGAGTGTCCGAGAACAGACAACTGGTTAAAGAAACTTCAGTACACCTACACAATGGAATACTATGCAGCTGTTAAGAGAGCTGAAGTCATGAAATTTGCTTATAAGTGAATAGACATGGAGAGTACCATGCTAAGTGAAATGAGTCAGAATGAGAGGAATAGACAGAGAAGACTGCACTCATTTGTGGAATATAAAATAACATAACATGAGAGTGACACCCAAGCACAGTAGACACAAGGGCCAGGAAGATTGCTCCATAGTTGGAAACCTGCCTCATGAGCTGGGGGAGATGACAGTTGGAATAGAGAAGGAATCACTAAGACAATGATGGTTGGAGGGGTCAATTGGGATGGGAGATGCATGCTGAAAGTAGATAAAGGACCAAACATGACCATCTCTCAGTATCTGTATTGCAAATCATAATGCCCAAAGTAGAGAGAGAGTATGGGGAACATTGTCTGCCATTGAGGCAGGGGGAAGGTGAGAAAGGCGGGGGTTATACTGGAGAAATTGGTGGTGGGAAATGTGCACTGGTGGAGGGATGGGTGTTTGACCATTGTATGATTGTAACTCAGACATGAAAGCTTGTAACTCTGTCTCATGGTGATTCAATTAAAAAAAAAAAAATAAAACTCTGACATCCTAGTGGAGATGGTGGGGGCAGGCAGCCATGCAAACCACACAAAACGTCCTTTTTGTTTTGTTTTGTTTTGATTTGCTTTTTGGGTCACACCTGGCAATGCTCAGGGGTTACTCCTGCCTCTGCACTCAGGAATCCCTCCTGGAGGTGCTTGGGGGACCATATGGGATGCTGAGAATCTAACTCGAGTTGACTGCGTGCAAAGCAAATGCCCTACTTGCTGTGCTATCACTCCAGCCCCCAAATAGCCCATTTTCATGGCTTCATGACTAACTGAATTTTTCACGGCTACAGACACCTAAGCCAATGAAAAATTTTAGGTATGCTGGTTTGAGGGCTGATGGCAGGCAGCTTCCTTCCACCCCTCATACTGCTGGAAGCCTCAGCAGCCACACCCAGATCTTACAGATGCCATGTAAGCAACGATCTAGCTTCACAGCTTTGCCAGTATTCACCGAAAAGATGCAAGCTGCTCAAACTCATTGACCCAGTTCTACGGATCTTGGAGCTCCTGGAGTGCGTAGCCATGGACACCATCAAATTTCACCATACCAACTGCCCAGTAGGAGCACACAAAATTAGATGGGAAAGTTGCACAGAAGCCAACTAAGCTCAATAAACAAAAGCAATGACACAGAAGGCGAACTAGCAACAAACAGCTCAGTAAACTCCCAGACAATGGCTTTAATGACCCTATTGTGAGATATAACAATTTTCACAAATTTTCTTTTACAGAAGTAACTTTTTATAATTTCATTAGACATTTTGATGTAACAATTAATAGCTGGCAATCAACTGCTGGCACTCTCGCACGACCACCCATGCAATTTTATCAGGTAAAGCGAATGATTAGAGGTCTTGGGGCCAAAACAATTAAAATAGAAAATAAATTATTTTGTGCCTGCTAAGGAGCAAGATTGTGGGTGGGTGGATAGGAAACTAGAGTCAGTGACAGAGGGAAGGTCACATGGTAGAGGGATTAGTGTTGCAATTTTGAATGCCCAAAACAATTGTATTATGAACAGCTTTGTAAACCACCGTGTTTAAATAGAGTAGAATCATACTTAAAAACTAAAAACTTTACAACAGGAAGCATGAAGTACTTTGTGCTTTTCAACACATAAAAATCCTTGCCCCCTTCAACATTTCACTAGTAAAACAAAATGGTACTGAACTACTATTTCTATCTAGTATCTAGTAGCTTACCTCATTAGTTTACACATTTTAACATGTTGTTTTTTAAGACACAGAAGCTATAACATAAATAAAACCAAGCCTCCTCCACCCCCACCCCCCCCCGCACCACCACACACACACCAAAAAAAAAAAAGAAAACCCCAAGTAGTAACAGGAGGGTTTAGTACACAAAATGTTGAGAATGAACACACAGCTTTACATGTCTGATAGGCCTTAGCATGGATTTTAAATGGGTGACTATTAGGACAATAAGGGGAAGTAACATTATCTATATTTGTCAGGGAGCACTAAGCAATCAGTTATTTTCTTTAAAAGGGTGCTTACACCAACTAATTTACAATAACTTTATTTATTTTGAAAGGAGAATTCTATATATTCTCTGTTTAAAATAAGCAATAAAGTAATAGTGGAGAGGAGGCGTTGTTCAGCAAGGGAGTAAAAGATAAAAAAAACCATGTACATAAATTCCTAAGGCAATAGAATTTGAAGCAAGAATATTATAGGTACATTAAACACACTTATAAGTAAGCCTTTAAACTACATTAACTTGACAAATTACATTACTTCCAAACTCATTAAAGTGAACATCTCACTTGAAAAATTTAAAGGAGTTTTAAATTATATGGTGACCATTGAGTCAAAAGAAGCTTCTTCTATATTGGAATCAGAAAAGTAGCTTCCCGTCTGCCAAAATTGAGAAACATAATTGGAAAGTGATATGAGACAATATTTAGTCTAGTCACCAGACCCAAGTCACCATATTAACTCTGAGGACACACACACACACACACACACACACACACACACACACACACACACAGAGTCCTAAAAATTCTTCAGTTTAGGGGAAGCGATTCCTTTATGTGCTCTGTTGGCCATTTTCTTTTTGTTTTGAATTTTGGATGGGCAGAGAGAATCATACAGGATGGCTGTAGTCAGTAGTGCATCCCTCACAGAATTATTGAATCTATTTGCCCTTTATATAGTTGTGTGGTGGGTGACCTCATTAAAAGGATGCCATTTACAATTATCTTTAAAGGCGTAAAAACATTTTCCCTGTAAGTCAAGGCAGAAAGAAAATAAGTTATTCAAAGGAAGGGAGATAGGATGAATACCCCAAAACTGCTTTGTAGCTGGAACCGAACAGCCATCATCTCACAAAACTGATGCCAGAGTCCTGCCCACAAGTTCTGGTAATCTTGATAATGGTTAAATAAATTGCTCCTGAGTATTCGTTTTTTTCCAAGTAAATGGCATGCCCTGTATTAGGAGGCACTTTCTTTTAGAAGAGACTTTGTGCTTAAGAGCTTTAGCTGCTGTTCTTTGCCTCATATTTCCTGGTAAATGACCCTATTACTTAATATGTTGGATAGATATAACAAAACCCATGAGAAGAGGCCATGAAGCAGACAACTTCTCTTTCCCTGGGATAAAGAATAAGAAGTAAGACCTTGTGCCTGAACCCAGTTAGATCTTCAGCACAGTAAATGATCCCCCAAGCACTGCTAGGAGTGATTACTGAGCAGAGAGCTAGGAGTAATTTCTGAACACAGCTGGGTGTGCATCCCCCCCCAAAAAAAAAAAAATAAAATCTACCTGGACTAGGCATAAGCCTAGGCAGTTGACTTGGATACTTCCACTTTATTCTGAAGTTTAAAAGGCAGTGTAATGATCTCACTTTACCAATGAAGAAGGTGAGAGTGGGCATTTGATCTACAATTGGTTATGAATCTGGAAAAACATCTAAGTATTGTCTAATGTTTCATTAAGAAAAACTGAAGGAGAGAATTGAGAAAAGACATGTGAGATACGTTAGTCATGGGGCCTTTCAGGCAGCAAAACATTCATTAAGAGGGGCTGGAGTGATAGCATAGTGGGTAGGGCGTTTGCCTTGCACTCGGTCGACCTGGGTGACCCAAAAAGCAAAAAAAAAAAAAAAAAAAACCATTAAGAATGAGTAAAACAGGGCAGCTACATTTAAAAAATAAGGGAGTGACAGGACTCAAAAGCCTGATAAGAGAGTTGTGTAACTGGATAATACTTCTCTTTATTAAAAAGGGTATAAGATGAAAACTTCTGCTTTGTACTTTATTTTACATGCTTTTGTTAATCTTGAGGGATCAAGTGAGGGTATAGAAGTAAAATATTTCAAAAACAACTTAAATGCACCCCAGTGTTCTCCATTCACCGTGGACCCAGAGTTTTGGTGGTCATTTTTGAAACATACATGCTAAGCAGTAAGTTTTAGGAATTTAATTGAAAATAAGTTTTAGACTGAATGCTTTCTGTATTCTGTCTCAAGGGCTATGTGACTCCATCTCTTATTTAGGCCTATATGACCCCACTCCTATACTGAGGTCAGGGCACAGATGTTGCTCTGATGTGTAGTAATAGCCCTGGTAACTTAATTACTCAGTCAGATGGCATTTTTGCCCTTTAAGCTATTCAAGTTTTATATGCTTGTAGATTGAGGCTTTTAATGGGGGAAAGAGGTGAACAAATTATTAATATTAATGATAATTTGTATTTCAAATGATCTTTTGAAATATGCATATAATTTGTAAACATTAACTTAGAAACTATCCTTTCTGGAATAAATGGTGTTAATTATAATGACTATAAACCACTTATAATCATCTTTTCTGTAAATAGAGCATGAGTAAAAAGAACAACATTTTAAACGGGGAAACTCTGCTTTGGAACAGTCAGGAAAACATATGGAGTAAGTTCTTGGTTTCTTCTTATTATGTATTCTGTTATCGAAGTTTTAGCTTGGCATCTTTAGCTTTATAAAGAAAGACTCAATGGGGTCTGAATTGGTTGCCAGATGGGTTTGGATTGTTTGCCAAAAAGGTGTGACAGTAGCATAAATAGTCATGAGCTCAGTATAACATCATAAAATTCTATAAATAGAATATAAAATATGACTATAATATAAGCATCAAGTAATATAACATGGTAGATATTTTATTGTTGAGCAAAATTACCAAGGTGACAAAGCTCCTCCCCCTGAAACCTCTTAACAAAAGCAGTTGAGTCTGATTTGGACATTTAGAATCAGCCCAATTTCTATTTAACACATTTCCAAGTTCGAGCATTCCTCCTATCCTAAGAAGTAAGTTATTAAGACTTACTGAAGGTAGTATAGTAAGAATTATTTTGAAGGTCTTTTCTTTTGCCACGTAAAAGCTGTTGTGCAGAACAGAGTAACTTTGGCAAGGAATGGGGAGTTTTCCCCAAAGGGAGACAAGATAGGTTTACAAAATGAGAATGTTTATGTTTCACAACTTCATCCACTCATTATGAATTAGCTGCTTTCTAGAAAGTATAGGCTTCATATCCAATGTCAGGGTTCCCAGGAAAGAGGTCAATTACAATTTACCCTTGCAGTTGTCAACATAAAAAACTTTAACCAGAGTTACACTGCACATCTAATTATCCCTACTAAATCACCACTCTTTTTTCCTTCTCTGTCATCCTTTTAAAAAAAATTCCTCTTCCTAAACCTTACTCCCACATTAACATTTCAAAGGTGCTGAATTACCTGGAGACATTCTTGTTGGAACAGCTCTTTGGTCAACCCAAAATGAAACCTATGTAAGGATTACCATCAAAATAGCTGGGAAATAACTTTGCAGCATGAAGAAAATATGCCTACTTAGCACAAAGTTGATGTAAATTCTGTTGTACCAACCTATGAGAAAAAGCCAAAGTTTTCATAAGAATGGGCTTTCTCACAGGAATACCACACTCAGTGACACAATTGCTTCTTGAGACTCTAGACTCTTAGCAGATATGGCTCTTAACACTCACCCTTATTTACCCTGACATCACATCAAGGGTTGTTGAACTAACTGAATTGCAGTTTCCTTAAAGTTCTCCATTTAAATTTCATGATTGTAGGTCAGAGTTAGATGGTAATTATATCTCTGTGATGGCCTTTAAAAGACCTTCACCCAAAATATATTGTTTGCAATTGCAAATGGGCAATTCTTCAGTACATCAGTAAGGACTGCCGCAGCAGCCAACAACCTATTTGATAGCTGTGAAAAAGCAAATCTAATGGAACATCTTTTTTCTCTTCATAAATTCATTTAAAATTTTTTTTTAATTTGTCAGTTTTTTTTTAATTGAATCACCATGAGATACACAGTTAAAAAAGCTGTTCATGATTGGGTTTCATTCGTACAATGTTCCAACAGCCATCCCAGCTGTCTCTGTGGCAGGCCCTTTCTTCTCTCTCTCTCTCTCTCTCTCTCTCTCTCTCTCTCTCTCTCTTTCTCTCTCTCTCTCTCTCCCTCTCTCTCTCTCTCCCCCACACACACACTTTAGAGCATTTTGGTTTGCAATACAGATACTGAGAGGTTTTCATGTTTACTCTTTTTTTTTTTTTGGCTTGTTTTGGGTCACACCCAGCGTTGCACAGGGGTTACTCCTGGCTCTGCACTCAGGAATTACTCCTGGCAGTGCTCGGGAGACCATATAGGTTGCTAGGAATAGAACCCAGGTTGGCCACGTGCAAGGCAAATGCCCTACCTACCGTGCTATTGCTCCAGCCCCTCATGTTTGTTCTTTTACCTACTTTCACATGCAATTCTTATCCAGAGTGACCATTTCCAACTATCTTAGTTATAGTGGTCCCTTCTTTATCCCAAATGCCTTCTTTCCCAGCACTTTACATGGCTTTCAACTGTGGACCAATCCTCCTGGCCCTTGTTTCTATTGTCCTTCGGTATTAGTCTTATACATGTTTTTTTATATCCCACAAATAAGTGCACTCATTCTGTGTCTGAACCTCTCCTTCTGACTCATTTGATTCAGCAAGGCAAGCACCTTGCCCCTGGAAGAGCTTCCTTTACCAATCTAGGAAGCAAAGCTGTGAGGTCTTGATGTTGAATAGTATAAAATAAATAATATAAAATAAAGTATGACTTTGCTTTGATACTTGACTGCTCATAGCTCTCAAGATCCATTTCCTCTCCTACTCTGTTGTAGTTCTGAGTCACTGTCCCACGATGACCTGATGGTCCCCTGCCTTCCCTTCAGGGGAAGTTCTTCTAAGAATAGAATCTCAACCAGGGGCTCCAGCACTCTAGATTACTACTAGGAGATTCACCCACAGGCAGAATTCTACATAAGGGCATATTGCTTTCTCCTTGCCTTTGCTAGTAATCAATTTAAACAATCATATTAAATTTACTTTTTAATATTTATAGTCATTTTGTGTGAACACAGTAAGAGACATATTAAGCTTCAAGGGTGGCTCTTCCTGGGGACTTCTCGGTATATATCCCAGAGCACAGTCCTCGGGCCAGGTTAGTCTTTCCTAACTCCAGCAGGATCCTTATTCAATTATTTCTTTTGTGTCATGTCAGAGTTTGTTTCATGATGGCCTCTTAACTTATTATACTTCTTATGGCACTTAGCCTGTCCCTTCTCAAAGCCAGGGTAACTTATGGTTTGCCCTGGGTCCATCCATGTTCCTCAGCGGGATCCCCTTTTGGGGTGTTAGGAACTAAGGGTAACAGGCTTAAGTTGAGAAAACAGATGCCCAGAACTGAATATTATTTGGAGTCAATTAACTCCCATCTTACAAAAGCATAGCTTTAACTGTCTTCCTGTGTCGATACAAAAGGACATTTTTCTAAAATAAACTATGCAAAGGATGTATCACTGTATCACTGTCATCCCGTTGTTCATCTATTTACTTGAATGGGTGCCAGTAATGTCTCCTTTCCTCCCACCCCTGATATTTTAGCAGCTTCTCTTTACTCATTTTTCACAATGATTGGAAACTTTTTTCAGGGTCAGAGGAATGAGACTTGTTATTGTTACTGTATTTGGCATAACAAATACATCACGGGGAGCTTGCCAGGCTCTTCCATGAGGGCAAAGGACATAACGGAAAGAAGAAAATAATATTTCACTTATATATACAAAATCCAGAGCCCTCAGATTCGACTTTACAAGTTACAGTGTCTGATTTGAGAATATTTGTAATTAACAGATAGGAGAAAAGAGCACAGAAAAGAGGTTAAAGATAAACACAGAAGATTGGGAATACCCCATGGAATTGGGTGTGCCTCGGGAGCACTGTGGTGGATGTAACTCAATAAACCTAAGTTTCCTAAGTTCCCCGTCTGAGGAACAAGGACAACCCAATGTTAAACCTAAAATGCTTAGAACTATGATCCAACACTGCTCTACAACCAGGTAAGCTAGTAAGAAACCTGCACGCTTGTCTTTTAGCACTCATGGGAATTTGAAAGCATGCAAGTGGTGCCTTGCGCAAGGAGAGCCCTCTCCTTAATCCCATAATTTAAATCAAAACACCAAGTCAATCACCCTTCTCTCTTCTCTCAAGCCAGTTTTCTTTATTCTATTACTTTGATATGTAATAAATATATCAAAATATATTCATTTGGTTTCATTGCAGAGCACACAAACAGAGCAAAATGCTATAAACATAATGTGTGTGAAAAAAAGCTATTAATTCTCTCTCTCTCTCTCTCTCTCTCTCTCTCTCTCTTTCAAACATGAAACCCTGGAGCGATAGCACAGCCGTTGGGCTTTCGCCTTTCACGGGGCCGACCCGTGTTTGATTCCTCCGCCCCTCTTGGAGAGCCCGGCAAGCTACCGAGAGTATGGAGCCGCACGGCAGAGCCTGGCAAGCTACCCGTGCGTATTGGATATGCCAAAAACAGTAACAATAAGTCTCTCAATGAGAGACGTTACTGGTGCCCGCTCGAACAAATCGATGAGCAACGAGATGACAGTGACCTTATGTGAGAAATATACATTGGCAAGAGTTCTTGCCTCTGTTGGGCTTCTTAATAGCAGCTTCCTCAGAGTCCTGCAGTCTCAGTTCTGGGCCTCTGTGAGACAAGGGCCCCTGGCATCATCGCAGCCTGGCGGCTGGAGAACCTCTCTTCTCGGCAATCCAGTGCCTTGTCTAGGACTGGCAAGGAAACATTCCTGGAATGAATCTAGAACAGTTTAATCTTGCAATCTTTCAGGATCAAGTAGGCGAAAACAACCAAAGACCTTCTCTTTTTTCCTTTTTGGTCAGTTTTATAGTCCCTTTCCAGCTCCCACACCCCCAGATGGAAAAAGCTCCTTCCCAGTCTGCAGGCCTGAGTTTTGGCCTGGGTACGAGCTGCAGGCAGATAGAGAGGGTAGCTGCTCTCCTCAGAGTGACCCAAGGCCCAAACTGCTCAAACCCTTCTGAGAGCGACTTGGGAGCCTGACCTTTCTCCCTGGAAAAACCTCCTTACACAAGTAGCAAAACACCCTTCCTACCTTTTCGCTATGGATGTGTCACATTCGTTTTGACATTGGAATTGAATTTGGGGTTGAACAGTTCACCTGCTTCTATTACGCTGTCACTCAGTAGCAAGTAGGGCATGAACGCAAGAGAGGATAAGGTTGGAGACTTGGCAACCAGGAGAAGGGAACGGAGGGCAGAAATCATGGAGTCAGTCCTAAGACAAGAAGGTGTTATACTTGAAGGCTCTCCCCTTCAATAGTTTTTGGTGCTATGAAAGTTGAAAGGATTAAGATGTTGTAAATGAAAATAATGATGGTATGTATTAACTAATATTTAGTGGGTAGATATTATTATAAGTTATTTCAGTGTATTCAATCATGTATCCTCACAATCTTAAGAGTCAGAGAGTATTATAAAACCAACTCACATATGAGGAAATTGAAATTTAGAAGTATTAAGCATGTCACATTTCTAACAAATAGTAGAGACAGGATGTGAGCTCAGGCTGACTTTTACTAGAAATGCCGTATTTTTTTTTTTCTTTTCCTGCATGGCTAACTTTGGAGTACTGGTTATGGTGGCAGTTATAACAATAAGAATCAAGAAAATATATTAAAATGTATTTTTCATGAAGCTGATAAAATTAAAGAAAAATAGGGGAATATTTGCATTGAGAAGTACCAGAGCAGACAAAATCACTTTAGTCACATCGTTTTGCTATTTGAACTTGCCCCAGTTCATTTCTTGTTTATTTTTCTAGAAATCATATGCAAAACTTAAACCGCTTACCAAGACTAACCGAGTTGGTTCTCACTTTTTCAGAGAGATTTTTTTAATATTACAACCAAGCCACTAGGAAGAGTCAACAGCTACTGTCTTCTCACAATCTTAATTGCTTTGTAAAAATCCACCTTCAAGCATCATTCCATGTTTTGGGTTCAGTGGTCTCAGTTTCTCAGCTGTTACTGTGGGCACAATAAACCTTTACTAGTCATTTAGTGGTCATTAGTTGTTTTTTATCTTTATTGTCTAAATTTTGACAAGAATGTTGTATCTAAACATAATACTAATATGAGAAAAACACTGAGTTTGGTTCCCAGGAGATCAAGTTAAATAATTTATAAAACAAAGACACCACTAACAAAGAAAACTATAGACCAATATCCTTGATGAACACCGATGCAAAGATCCTCAACAAAATACTAGCAAATAGAATCCAACAACTCATCAAAAAGATCATACACCATGACTAAGTGGGATTCATCCCAGGGATGCAAGGATGGTTTAACATTCGGAAATCAATCAACATAATCCATCACATCAACAAAAACAAAGATAAAAACCATATGATCATATCAATAGATGCAGAGAAAGCATTTGACAAGATCCAACACCCATTCATGATAAAAACTCTCAACAAAATGGGTTTTGGAGGAACTTTTCTCAAGATAGTCAAAGCCATCTACCACGAACGTAGGGCAAGCATTATCATCAATGGAGAAAAACTAAGGGCTTTTCCTCTAAGATCGGGGACAAGACAAGGATGCCCACTCTCACCACTTCTCTTTAATATAGTATTGGAAGTATTAGCAATAGCCATCAGGCAAGAAAAAGATATTAAGGGGATTCAGATTGGAAAGGAAGAAATCAAGCTCTCACTATTCGCAGACGATATGATGCTATACCTAGAGAAACCTAAAAGCTCTAGTAAGAAACTCTTAGAAACAATTGACCTATACAGTAAAGTCGCAGGCTATAAAATCAATACCCAAAAATCCATGGCCTTCCTATATGTAAACAATGAGACAGAGGAAAGGGACATGAAAAAAGCAATACCATTCACAATCGTGCCCCAGAAAATCAAATACCTTGGAATCAGCCTAACTAAAGAAGTAAAGGACCTCTACAAAGAAAACTATAAAACGCTACTCCATGAAATAAAAGAGGACATGAGGAAATGGAAACATATCCCCTGCTCATGGATAGGGAGAATAAACATTGTCAAAATGGCAATACTCCCAAAAGCATTATACAGATTTAACGCGATCCCTATAGGGATACCCATGACATTCTTCAAAGAAGCAGAGCAAGCAATCCTGAAATTTATATGGAACAATAAACGCCCACGGATAGCTAAAACAATTCTTGGGAAAAAGATGATGGGAGGCATCACCCTCCCCAATCTTAAACTGTACTACAAAGCGGTAACAATTAAAACAGCATGGTACCGGAACAAAGGCAGAGCTGCAGACCAATGGAACAGGGTAGAATATCCCCACACACAACCTCAAATGTATGATCATCTAATCTTTGATAAAGGAGCAAGAGATGTGAAGTGGAGCAAGGAAAGCCTCTTTAACAAATGGTGCTGGCACAACTGGACGACCACATGCAAAAAAATGGGCTTAGAACTCGACCTGACACCATGCATAAAAGTCAGATCAAAATGGATTAAAGACCTCAACATCAGACCACAAACCATAAGGTACATTGAAGACAAGGTCGGCAAAACCCTCCACGATATTGAAGATAAAGGTATCTTCAATGATGACACGGAACTAAGCAATCTAGTAAAAACAGAGATCAACAAATGGGACTATATTAAACTAAAAAGCTTCTGCACCGCAAAAGATACAGTGACCAGAATACAAAGACTATCTACAGAATGGGAAAGGATATTTACACAATACCCATCAGATAAGGGGTTGATATCAATGGTATATAAAGCCCTGGTTGAACTCTACAAGAAGAAAACATACAACCCCATCAAAAAATGGGGCGAAGAAATGAACAGAAACTTTACCAAGGAAGAGATACGAATGGCCAAAAGGCACATGAAAAAGTGCTCTACATCACTAATCGTCAGAGAGATGCAGATCAAAACAACCACGAGATACCACCTTACACCACAGAGACTAGCACACATCCAAAAGAACAAAAGCAACCGCTGTTGGAGAGGATGTGGGGAGAAAGGGACCTTTCTACACTGCTGGTGGGAATGCCGGCTAATTCAGCCCTTTTGGAAAACAATATGGACGATTCTCAAAAAACTAGAGGTTGAGCTCCCATTTGACCCAGCAATACCACTGCTGGGAATATATCCCGGAGATGCAAAAAAGTATGGTCAAAATGATATCTGTACTCGAATGTTCATTGCAGCACTGTTTACAATAGCCAGAATCTGGATAAAACCTGAGTACCCAAGAACAGATGACTAGTTGAAGAAACTCTGGTACATCTATACAATGGAATACTATGCAGCTGTTAGAAAAAATGAGGTCATGACGTTTGCATATAAGTGGATCAACATGGAAAGTATTATGCTCAGTGAAATGAGTCAGAAAGAGAGAGACAAACATAGAAAGATTGCACTCATCCGTGGAATATAGAATAATAGACTATAAGACTAATGCCCAAGAATAGTAGAAATAAGTACCAGGAGGTTGTCTCCACGGCTTGGAGGCTGGTCTAACTCTGGGTAACTCAGGGAAGGGACCACCAAGTAAAATGTGGTCAGAGGTGATGTGGGGGAAGGGTGATGCGGGCCGAATACAGACTAGAGACTGAACACAATGGCCACTCAACACCTTTATTGCAAACAACAACACCTAATCAGAGAGAGAGAACAAAAGGGAATACCCTGCCATAGTGGCAGGGTGGGGTGGGGGGGAGACAGGACTGGGGAGGAGGGGAGGGATGTTGGGTTTACTGGTGGTGGAGAATGGGCACTGGTGAAGGGATGGGTTATCGAACTTTGTATGGGGGAAACATGAGCACAAAGATGTATGGATCTGTAACTGTACCCTGATGATGACTCTCTAATTAAAAATAAACTAATAAAAAATAAATTAATAAATAATTTATAATTGATCACTTTTCTGAAATCTAAGAAACAGTTGAATGAATCTAGGTATGATTACTAATTTGATAATTGGCTACAACTTTAGGAATTATTTTACTCTTATACTTAAAACATACCTTGGAGTCCATTTTGATCTTATCAAAATCTGTCACTGTCACTGTCATCCCGTTGCTTACCAATTTCTTGAGCGGACACCAGTAACGTCTCCATTGTGAGACTTGTTACAGTTTTTGGTACCATGGTAGCTTGCCAGGCTCTGCCATGTGGTTGAGATACTCCTGGTAGCTTGCTGGGCTCTCCAAGAGGGGCAGAGGAATCGAATCCGGGTCGGCGGCATACAAGGCAAACACTCTACCCGATGTGCTACCACTCCAGCCCCTTATCAAAATACATTATAAAATTAAAAGATACTGGGGCTGGAGCGATAATGCAGCGGGTAGGGCATTTGCCTCGAACCCGGCCAACCTGGATTTGATTTCCAGCAATCCATATAGTCCCCAGAGCACCACCGGGAGTAATTTCTGAGTTCATGAGCCAGGAGTAACCCCTGTGCATCGCCGGGTGGGACACACACAAATAAATAAATAAATAAATAAATAAATAAATAATAAAAGAGACTAGAATATTGAAATAAAATAGAAAATGGAGCAGGAGAGATACTAGAGAGGGCAGGCATTTGTCTTGCACACAGCTGACCCAGGTTCTACCTCCAGCACCCTTTTTGGTCCCTTGACCCTACCAGAAGTGATCCTCGAGTGTAGGGACAGGAGTAAGTCCCGAGCACTGCAGGGTGTGAACCCCCTGAAAAGTAGAAAATAACCCAAAAATTCCTTTCTTAAAGGTGAGGCACGTTAATATTTCTAGACTTAAAAAGTAGTATGCCCATTTCTTTTTGTAACTTTCTTAAAATTGCAACTATACTTGAAAACTAGGAATTTTTATCACATTTTTAAACACACAGAAGTATCTTTCTGAGTAGTAAGTTTTCCAATGCAAGTATTCTGTCAAGCTTTAGACAGATTTTAAAATATGAGCAGAAGACAAAAATAAACTAGAGTTGAACCTGTTCTCTAACCTCAAAAAAATCTAAGAAGCATAAATAAAGAGATAGTAGTGCCAATGGAGTGGCCAGGTAATGAAGTTAATTGGAAGGGAGATTTATTACCTTATTTTGAGAGAAAGGCTGGATAGATACTAATAGATATTCACTGTCACTGTCATCCCCTTGCTCATTGATTTGTTCCAGTGGGCACCAGTAACGTCTCTCATTGTGAGACTTATTGTTACTGTTTTTGACACATCCAATATGCACGGGTAGCTTGCCAGGCTCTGCCGCTCAGGCTGGATACTCTCGGTAGCTTGCCAGGCTCTCCAAGAGGGGTGGAGGAATCGTACTCGGGTCAACCGAATGAAAGGCGAACGCCCAACCACTGTGCTATCGCTCCAGCCACTTGGCTAGTCCGAAAGTAGTGAGTGGTCGCAAGGTCAACCTAAAGTCAACCTGCAGCAAACTAATAGATGTTATGCTTCAAAATATAAAGAAGTCATTATTACTATTATTATACATCTTGTATGCATGCTCTGTAAGAAATAGCACCGAATTTCTATATTTTATATGCATCACATTTGAACAGCATCAAAATTGCAAGGTTTTATTCATAATCTCTCTCATGTACCAAAGTCATTTGATGAAAATGGGGCTGGAGTGAAGCACAGCGGGTAGGGCATTTGCCTTGCACATGGCTGATCCTGGTTCAATTCCCAGCATCCCATATGGTCCCCCGAGCATCGCCAGGAGTAATTCTTGAGTGCATGAGCCAGGAGTAACCCCTGTGCATGAAATGAAAATGAGGGGCCAGAGGGAAAAAAATACAGGTTAAGGCACTTGCCTCATTTGTGGCCAATTCTGGTTAAATCCCTGCCACTGCATATTGTCCCCTGAGTATTGCCAACAATAACTTCAGAGAAAAGAATCAGGAGTAATCTGTGAGCACTTCCAAATGTGACCCAAACCAATCCTCTCTAAAAACCCAATAAAAATTTAAATATCTATAAATCATACTTTAATATGTATCATTGTTCATTGCATGCATTCCTTTGCTTAATTGAATTTAGGACTAAGAGCATGAAAAATCCTGATTAAAACATATCTATATTTACTTATATAGAGAAAAACAGAGAAAAGAAGATGGAAGAGCAGAAAATCCATCCAAATAACTACATACTTTATGAGAATGATTACAAAGCCTTTTTTCTTTCAGGTTTTCTGAATCCTTTGCAAATTATCATGTATTCATTTATTTATCATTCAGCTACTGAGCATCAACTAAGTGCCAGGATATGGCAATGATTAAAATAAATAGATTTGTTGTTATATAATCAGAAAAGGCAGTAAACTTTATTGCAATTAATAGCATCATCTACTTAATCCTAACCAAAGTAAAACAAATAAATGAAGTGAAATAGGGCATTTCTTCTGGGTCTAACTAGCTATAAAGCTGTTGCTAAAGTCTTTTAGTTCTTTATGATGCTAATTTTTGCTCATCGCTTAATGATTAGACTACAGAGAATTACTTGGCAACTTCTCTCCAGGCCTTAAGGGCTGAGTGAAACACCTTTGGGCAGAAATGTCACCACTATCAAAGCACTGCAAAGAGAAGGATTCTGGCTCCAACAATTCTGAAACTCAGAGGCTGTTGTTGACTAAGAATAATTATTATTTCACTTGAGCATAATTTCAAAAATAGAAAATGCTATTTTAATTGCACTCTGCCTGATCTGATTCCAAATGCTAACAATCAGGGAAGACAAGGTTCTTTTGACTTTAATCAACAGAGATCAAATATTTTTTGTTTGTTTGTCTGTTTGTTTGTTTGTTGGTCACACCCAGCATGCTCAAGACTTATTCCTGGCTCTGGGCACAGGAATCAGTCCTGGTGGGCTCAGGAAATCATATTAGGTGCCAGGGACCCAACTCAGGTCCACCATAGGTCAGGCAAATTCCTTATCCTCTGTACTATTTCTCCTGTCCCTCAAATATGCTTTTAAAAAGTGTCTTGGTAACAGTGAGATAGTGTAGGGGTGAAGGTCCACATGCATTGCCTGGATGACCTAGTTTGATTCTCAGTATCGCACATGGTCCCAGGAAAACCAATAGAAATGATCCCTGAGCACAGAGCCAAATGTAAGCCCTGAACATAGCTGGTTATAGCCCACACCCCCTTCCATACCCCGGCCCCAAACTTTCAGTGAATTTTCTACCTAGGTATTGGTAAATATTTGGGGGTGGGGTGAGGGGGAGAAAGGGTTAGGGTCACGCCCCAGTGCTCAGCAGGAGCTATTCCTGGCTCTATGTTCAGAAGTGACCCCTAGTGGTGCTCAGGTGACCACACGGAGTGTTGGAGATTCAAACCAGGGTCCTGGTTGAAGCAATCACATGCAAGTGCCTTACCTCCTGTACTATCTTTCTGCCTCCTTGATGAACTTTCCTAATTGGTACTCTATGCTGGTATTTGTAGAGAACTTATCAAGTAACAAGAACATTGCAAGGCGTTGGAGAGGAAATGGTGAACAGTAGTATAGAGTCCCAGGACTCTTTCTAGTCAGGCACTCAGACAACAGAGCAGTCAAGTAAAGATGTATTTCAGTATGTGCCAGCAGGGAGGACAGTGTAGACGTTTAATGGTGAGGAAAGTTACCCTTTTAGAAAGGAAGGTGAGAAAAACTTTCTGAGAGAAACTTGAAGACTGAAGCGGGGTGAGAGCACAAGAAGGTGGTTGGGGAAGTCAGAGGTTGGGAATATTGGGGACATTCCAAAGCAGAGGTAATCCGGGTGGAATGAGATGGGTGTTTAAGGGCAAGCAATAAAAAGGTCAATATTGGAAGAACAGAATATTTATGATGGAGACTCAGGAGCAATGGGTGAGGTCAGAAAGAGATCACACAGAACTTTGTAGGTCATGTTGAGAAACTTCAATTTTGTTGTGTGATAGACAAACACTAACTGGTGGGTTTTGGGTAGGAAGATCAGTGATCTCTGTCTTTCACGACAATATTCTGTGGCTACATTAAGAGTAGAACATAGAGACCAAGAGCAGAAATAAAGCATCCTGCGAGAGGTCATTGCATGAGAAGAAATATTTTGAAATAAGAGGGGTAGCTGCCTGTAGGAGGATGAAACCAGTGACTAAATGGATCACCTATTTGGATTCAGGTCTTTCAGATTTCTTTTTTTTTTTTTTTTGCTTTTTGGGTCACACCCGGCGATGCACAGGGGTTACTCCTGGCTCTGCACTCAGGAATTACCCCTGGCGGTGCTCAGGGGACCATATGGGATGCTGGGATTCGAACCTGGGTCGGCCGTGTGCAAGACAAATGCCCTACCTGCTGTGCTATCGCTCCAGCCCCCTTTCAGATGTTTTGATGCTTTGCATAGAGTCAACACTCAAGGAGTGCTGATGTTAAATCCTTAGAGAAAACCACACCTGTGCGAGTATTGAAAGCATATCCACTGGACACAGTAAATTCCTCAATGAAGAATTGAGAAAGAAAAATATCCTCATCAGTATGTAGAGACTTGTTTCCATGTTTCCAGTACAACATCAGATCCCCTCCATTCTAGGCACCTAATAAAATAACATTCTTGCAATTAGAATAGGCTAAAATACTCCATGAGGCTTATAACCCTGAGTTATATGACTCTACATCCCCTGTGACTGTTTCAATACCATGCATATATTGGGTGATGAAAAATGTTTTCTAATATATGAACAATGCCAATACCTCTGAAAAGAAAAAAAACTTTAAAATACAGATCCTGAGTATTGGTATAGTGTGGTTGGAATGACTTGTTCCCAGGGGTGAGTAAAGCCTGTTAACATAGCTGCCCCCGTTGTGCATCAGAAGATGCCCTGGCTGCCTCACACCACAGGCCTCTCTCCTTTAGTTGGAATCTCTCTGGGTGAAATTCCAAAATCAATTCACTCAACAAGCTTTTTTCAAAATCAAAAAAAGGCACAGAAGCTTTCTCATGGATTTGGAGAGGAGAATCTGTGTACAAAACAATCACTCGGATTCACAGCATTTTGGACATATTATAGAAAATTACTGTCAGCACTTTTTTTTTTTCTTTTTCTTTTTGGGTCACACCTGGCGATGCACAGGGGTTCCTCCTGGCTCTGCACTCAGGAATTACTCCTGGCGGTGCTCAGGGGACCATATGGGATGCTGGGAATCAAACCCAGGTCAGCCGAGTGCAAGGCAAACCCCCTACCCGCTGTGCTATCACTCCAGCCCTACTGTCAACAATTAAACTGTCCTTTCAAAAACAGATTATGGGCCAAAGTGACTGACACAGAGTGGGCCCAATGTCCATTGACAGAACTCTGATTAGAGAGTCTTGTCTTGAGCTGAGTTCTTCTTTTTTTTAAAAAAAAAATATTTTTATTTTTTAATGAATCACCGTGAGGTACAGTTATAGATTTGCAAACTTTCGTGCTTATATTTCAGTCATACAATGTTAGAGCTCCCATCCCTCCACCAGTGCCCATTCTCCACCACCAATGATCCCAGTGTCCCTCCTACCAGCACAAGATTTCTTTTTTAAAAAAATTTTATTGAATCACTGTGAGATAGTTACAAGCTTTCCTGTTTGGGTTACAATCACACAATGATAAAACACCCATCCCTCCACCAGTGCACATTTCCCACCACTAATATCTCTGGTATACCCCCACTTTCCCACTCTCTCCCCACTTCCATGGCAGACAATACTCTACTTTTGGGCATTATGGCTTGCAGCACAGACACTCAGAGAGAGGTCATCATGTTTGGCCCGTTATCTACTTTTGGCACACATCTCCCATCCCGACTGATTCCTCCAGTAATCATTTTCTTAGTGATCCCTTCTCTATTCCATCTGCCTTCTCTCCTCCTCTCATGAAGCAGGCTTCCAGCTATGGGACAATCCTCCTGGCCCTTGTATCTACTGTCCTTGGGTGTCAGCCAAGCTGAGTTCTTCTGAGGAAGCCTAGAACACTTCATGAAAGATTGTGATTCATACTGGGGACATGACTTCGAGAACATTCCAAATTTGGAATGACTGTATCAGTCTACATTAAAATAACATTAAAGAGAACATAGCTTTGGCAGGGATCTGTGTCTTTTTAAGCACTGGGAAAATTTCAGAATATGTAATTATTAACATACCTTTCCTTCTGAATCTTCTTATTTGAGAGATAATTTCTCATCACTGTTTGTAATAAAAAACAAATAAACAACTTCTGGAATAAGCATGGCATTTCTGTAAGATATCTCAATGCTTGTTTTTTGTTTGTTTGGTTTGCTTTGGGGGACCATACCTAGCTGTGCTCAGGGATGAAAAAATGCTTGATATTTGGGACCATATGCAGTGCTCAGGATTGAACACAGGTCATTTGTGTGCAAAGCAAGCACCATGCTCTCTGTACTAATTCTCCAGCCCCAAAGTTTCTCACTGTAAAAGTTTTATTGGGATTGAGTCACACCCAGCAGTGCTTAGGGACTATCCTTGGTTCTATGCTCAGGAATGCTCCCTGAAAGTGCTCAAAGGGCAACATGTGATGCCAGGGCTTTGAACCAGAGGTCAATTGGAAAGTGCTTTACTCTCTATACCTCCTCGTTGGCTCCTGAGTGCTTATTGAATGTTTACTCATTTATGTGCAAGTATATGATGTTGTGTTCAGATCTCGTGTACTCACTCCCTCAAGAAGCCGGACTTACCGCTTGCCAGTTCAAGACAATATCTTTGAGTATTAAGAGGAAACCTGTTGAAATCCATAAAGCACATGGCTAAAACTGTTATCCTACAAAAAGAACCACAGGAAGAAAATGCAGATCGTTTAACCATGTGGCCATATAAGAATGTAACATGAAAGACCTCTATTGTTTGCCCATTTTGTGAACCTTTCAAGAATAATGTAAGACAAATGTTACCATAGTTTATCCAAATAGCACATAAGGAAGCAAGCCAGGAAGGTGGGTGATATGCTAAAAACTGAGAGTTAATGTGTAAATTCCTGTTTTAATAATTGCTTCTAATCTCACTATTTCCTGGTCCTGATATCTTCAGGAAAAACATATTTTCATGTGAGAAGACTTTGAAATAGATTTTACAATTGTCTGCTGTTTGTAAAGATCTAAATTTAAATAGATCCTAGTAATAAGGGAAAGGGATGGTGGTTAAAAACAAAAACACAAGGGCAAAGATTTCTTTGACAAATATTTTTTACCTGACAAAATTCTTCTTCTAGGAGTGAGGGAAAAAGCCTAAAGTATTTTCAGTTATAGGTTTATGTGCACAATACATAATTCAGATGCTATTAAGACAAAAGGCTTGCATGCCAATGAGGACTGTTTTTTCAAATGTTATATCCTCCTAGATTTTCCTGGCTTCAGGCATAGGCTGTTATACTCTGATCCTGTCTCACAGTGAAAACATTGGTACTCACAATAGCAGATCAGAGGCTCATAAAAGGCCCCTGAGCAAGTCTGTAAAAAACAAAGGCAGCAACAGCTGCTCCTATCTATGGTGCTCTCAAGTTAATCAGAGAAGTGGAAACATTTTATTTTCCATCAGCGGAACTCTACCATCAGTCATCATGCCACAAAATGCCATGCCTGAGCCTCATCTGAATGGCTCTGTGTTATTAAACATACTGTGATATACTCCTAATACTTAAAGACTGGAAGAGGCCTCTGTAGTCTTGGAGCTTGCTTCCTTCCTACTCCTCTTGAATAAATTAATATCCAAGGAAATTAAGTGAGTAGTGTTAACAAATTATTTGTGGGCCAAAGCAATAGTACAAGCGTTAAGCCTTTGGTTTTGCATGTGGCCGAACGAGGATCAGGGATCAATCCTTGGCATCCCATATGGTCCTCTGAGAGTAACTCCTGAGGGTAAAAAATAGTTGTGATATTTTTATAAGGAATGGTAAGGGAAAACCTTTTATTGTTTTTTTTTAATAGAGAAGAAGATCAAATATATGAAGGAAGATTGGAAATTTATTGACAAGGAGTACAGGGTGGCTGGAGGGATTCTCTGAGGAAATAGGCTGGGGGGTTCTGGGTCTAGTAGACCTAGCAGGATCCTTGCTGAATGTATGTTAGGGTGGTAAGTTATCATGGACAGAGCTAGGGGTGGTGGTGGTGGTGGTGGTGGTGGTGGTGGTGGTGGTGGTGGTGGTGGTGGTTAGGAACCACATTACATAAAGGGGATCATATACTGAGGATAGAGATTCTGGCTGAAATGCTTTATGAAAGCCAAGCACAGAAGCTCCAGAGTGAAGCTAAATGATAGAACATTCAAAGGAGCCTGGGGAGAGACTGGTCAAGGAGAGAATAGCTGTCAGTTAGCATGTCAGAGCTAAGCCTGACCTGGCTCTGGGCGTGGGCTGCCCCAAATTCCAGTTGAAATAACTGGGCAAACAATGATAGTGAGTATTTCTGGGTTCAGGAATTCCCCAAAACTACCTTAAAGTTCAACAATTCCCTAGGAGAACTTAGAGATATCATTAAAAGTTATACCGATAGCTTCAGTTTAGTGAAATGAGTGGCTACTGATTAAAATCTACAGTGAAGAAGGTGCATACGACAGTGTTCAGGAGCGAACTGTTACGTGAACAGGGTGAAGTGGATGGAGCTTAATTCTTCCAGCAAGGTTGTGTGTCAACAGGGGTGCAGTAGGTCCAAGTCAGGGAGCTATTAGAGCCTGAGGGGGCAAAAAATATTTCCCGTGGGCTGACTTTATATGGCTGACTTTAGTCTTAGCCCCTCCAGAGATCAACGGAGATTAGGCTGATCTATGTGTCCCAAGGCCCCCACCATAAATCACGTTGTCTGTGTAGGCTTTCTGATGTGACCCCAAACCCTATCAGGCAGGATATTCCAGAGGCTTAGAGGTTATCTCCCAGAAGTCAGGCAAGGGCCAAATCTTTCCCTGGAATGTGCAAGGTAAAGACAACCTATTGAGTTATTTCTTTAGTTATTTCTTTAGTGGACATTTCCTCATCAACATAATTAATTTAACACAGTGATTTCTTCACCAGATGTTACATTCTGCTTCTGTTTTCTTGAGAGACTCAATGCCACTATTAATTACAGTCCTATGTTACCCTCAACTCAAAAGTCATATTAAAGTAATAATTTCCTTTAAAGGCATTAAAATAAATTGACAGCCTTTATGAAATGTCTGGTAATAGCTCTTTTGGGTCAGAGAAAGGTATTATTATGAACAAAATGGATCTATTAGTTTCCTCTTTTCCCCGTAACAAATTCTCAAAACTTTGATGGTTTAAACAACAGGATTATTTTTTCTCTCATAATGGAAGCTGGGAGTATGAAATTAATATCGCTGGAACAAAATCAAAGTATCGGAAAGGTCCTGATCCATCCAGAGGTACTCTCGGGGAAAATCCTTTTTTTTTTTTTTTTTGCCTTCCATGGCTTCTTGGGGCTGCAAGCAGTCCTTGCTGATGGGTAAATCATTCTAGTATCTATTTCTATGGCCAGATGCCTTCGACTCTCTCTCTGCTGTCTACTCTTCTCTGCAATTTTCTTCCTTTTGTAAAAAATTTTTTTTGATTGAATAACAGTGAGATAGAGTTATAAAGTTGTTCCCGGTTGAGTTTCAGTCATATAATGCTCCAGCACTGGTCCCTTCACCAGTGTACATTTCCCAACATCAATGTCCCCAGTTTCCCTCCCATGTCACCCCCCTCTTCTGTATTTTTATTATAATTACGCTTAAGATTGCATTTTGGTCCCAACCAGATAATCCAGGATAATTTTCTTATCTTGAGATCTTTAATTTAATCACACCTGCAAAGATCCTTTTTTTCCCCCCTGCCATATTGGTAAGCTTCACAAGTTTTAAGGACTAAAATCTTGGAGAAAACATTTTTAAAAGTTAAAATTAAAAAAAAATTAATATCTTTCTGGGGTTTTTAAGACATGGAAAAAGTTGGATTGCTGAAATTTATCAAACATTTTTAGAATTACCTGTGATAAACAACAGTGTGCACGGGACTCATTAAACTAAAAGAACAGATGGCACATTAAATATGGAAGGCTGTCACAGAAAAGTGCCAGAATAAGTGTCCTGAAAATATGAATGAAAAAAGAAGTGAATAATTTTGTGAGAACGTATATGACAACTATACCTCCCCATAAAAATAATAGAGATAATTAAGGAAACAATTTTTAGTTAATTCGAGATTCTAAAATTTTGGTGGAGATAACAGAATCAGGTAAAGTTGGTGAGGAGCAAAGAAATAGTCTTTTGTACTTAAAAAAGTGTGTGTTGGGCCAACCTTTAAAGATTTCCTTAGTTTAGCATTCCTCTATTTTGTCCAAACGTATTTCCTGTGATACACCAACAGATGCCCCAGGCTAGATAAAGCTAGTCTAGAAAACCATTCTTAGAAATATGCAAGTTGGAGTCAGGAAAAATCACATCTTTTTGTGTCTCAATCTCTGGCATCACCAGACATACAACAATATATATTGTAAATTTAGTTTGAAGTAAAACCCACTTACTTTTGGGTAGACCACTTGATTCAAGGAAGCCAAAAGCGGTAGAGAGCCCTTCTCACCTCAGACTGAAAAGGATGGTTTTTTTTGGGGTGGGGCTACACGTAGCATGATGTTCTCCGCAGTTGTATCATGAATGAAAGATATTTTGGGATGGACTAAAAAGATATCAGAGACCCAAATCTTTTTGATCAATCGATACCAAAGGTCATGCTTTTGTTTGTTGTGCAGGGAAAGGAGAGCCTCTCATCCTTCCAGTAATGCTTTAGGTAAGTTATTGTCAAGTCCTAGGCAGAGAGAAAAAGAGACAGGTCAATACTACTGTAGGATTATGGCTCACGATGACCATCCCTCAATGCTGTTAGTCCTGGTGGTTTGATTGCCCTTGGTGCTAATGACCTGAAAAACTTTTACATTATCATCAGTTAGATTTAGGATGATTGTGAGCTTCAGTTCTAGAGTTTTACGTACCTCAAATCCATGAATTTTGAAAATTTCTGGGAATTAGAGAATATTTTTGTATGGAATAGGAAATTTTACCACCTTTCAGCCCCTCCCCCTTCCTCTAGGTGGAACATTTCCCTCCACACTTGCTCCCTTCCTCACCTATACTTCCACCCCCAAGTGGCATACTTCCTTCTGATGACTGTTCTCACATTTCTGTTGCCGTGGGCATTTGTTATCTTACTATTACACCTTTCTTTATAGCCCACCTATGAGAGCTCATTCTGTGTGTCTGGGAGGCCAGGATTTGAAAAAGGAAAGGGGTGGGAGGGCAGGGATGTGGCTCACAGGTTTGGGACTTGTGTAAAGAGGTCCTGGGTTTAATTCTTAGCATCACACATGCGCTCTTGCACACACACACACACACACACACACACACACACACACACATGCACACTCCTGCACATGTGCAAGCGTGCAGTGAAACCAAATAGGTTTCAAATAGGTCACTGCAGAAATAAATGGAAGTAGAGTATTATGATACTGAGTGGGATTTTTCAAGAAGAAAACTATTAAGGTTGGAGAGGGTAGAGATAGCTTAATGGGATGAAACACATGCTTTGCATATGAGGTAGGGGTTCGAGGCCCAGCACAAAGGAAGATGGGCTTAAGAGTACCCTGAGAATTACCGGGTATGACCCCCACCCCCACACACACTTAAAAAAAAAAAGTTAGGGGGCTGGGCTGAAAAGCTAGTACAGCAGGTAGGGTGCTTGCTTTGCAATAGGATGACCTGGGCTCAATCCCTGGCACCCCATATGGTCCCCTGAGCCCACTAAGAGTAGATTCAAAACAACAGAAAAAGTGCAAAAGAATATTCAGGCAAGTGGTCCATGCTTAAGCACCTGGGTTCAGTACTTAGTCAGAACTGACTCCAGGCTGGAGAGGAGCTTGCCTTGCACACAGATGCACAGTTCTTTTAAGAAGTGCTTGTCCCGGGCCGGAGCCATAGTATAGTGAGAAGGGTGTTTGCCTTGTAAGTGATCGACCGGGGTTCAATCCCCAGCATCCCATATGGTCTCTGAAGCATCACCAGGAGTGATTCCTGAGTGCAGAGCCTGAGCATCGCTTGGTGTGATTCAGAAAGCAAAAAAAGTAAATAAATTTTTAAAAAGAGAAGTGCCTGTCACAGTGGTGGGTGGGTCGAGGGAAATGGGGCGTTAGTGGAGGGATGTGGACACTGGTAAAGAGACTGGTATTGAAACATCGTGTTCCTAAAATCCAGTCACTAACAACTGCAACTACTTAATTCATTGTGAGATAGTAGATTTTTTGTAAAGTGCCCTCCTCCCATTTTCTCTGTTGTTGATGATGTTGCCATGATGGGCATTGCATTTGCTTTTGTTTTTAATTTATTTATATATTTATTTTAATAAACTTGTTCATGATTGGACCAGAGTGATAGTACAGCAGGGAGGGTGTTTGCCTTGCATGCAGCTGACTTGGGTTCAATTCCCAGCATCCCATGTGGTCCCCCCAAGTACCGCCAGAACTAATTTCTGAGCGTTGAGCCAGGGGTAACCCCTGAGCATTGTTGGGTGTGACCTAAAAAGAAAAAAAAAGCTGTTCATTATTTATTACATTCAGTATTCCAACACCAGCCCCACCACCATTGCACCTTCCCAACATTTGGCTTTTTCTGGGGGTGACACTCACACACACACACAGCTGAGGGGCTCACCAGTGGTTGCACTCCTTAGTTAGGGTGTTTCCATTCTGGCATGCTCTCTGGGGGGTTGCTCTGTCCACTTGTGCTCACATGTCAGAGCTGGGAGTTAGCACTCCTGGCTGCGCTCTTGCACACAGCTGCCAGCCACAGTCATTGCAATTGAAGGGATTACGGACAGGAGGGATGTCAGGGAGCCCTAGGGATCCAGCTCTCAGCCTCACTCTTGACTGCTGCACCTCTCAAGGCTCTTTCATGTTTAGTTTGTTTATTTATTTATTTATTTATTTATTTTTGGGCCCACACCTAGTTGTGCTCAGGCATTACTCCTGGCTCTGCACTCAGGTGTTACTCTTGGAGGTGCTTGAAGGACCATATGGGATGCTGGGGGTCGAACCTGGGTTTGCCACTTGCAAGGCTAATGTTCTACCCGCTGTGCTATCACTCCAGCCCCACATACTTATTTTCATGTGGTCTGGCTTTTACTCTAAAATTGAGCAGACTCACTTAATGTGAATTATTTTTGTTTATATTGTACCTATGTAATCAAACAAGTATAGGCAGAGCCTGGCAAGCTACCCATGGCATATTCGATATGCCAAAAACAGTAACAATAGGTTTCATTCCCCCGATCCTGAAAGAACCTTCAATTGTTGGGAAAGAAGAGTAAGAAAAGGCTGCTAAAATCTTAGGGCTGAGAGAAATAGAGATGTTCCTGGTGCCCGCTCGAGTAAATTGATGAACAATGGGATGACAGTGATACAGGAATAGGAAATAACTGGAAATCAGATCTATCTCAAAAGAATATAATTGTATTTTGATTTTTCTCCTCATTATAAACAAATACTCATGAATTTGGTTTAATTTTATTGAAGAAATCCCACCTCACGGTTGAGTGTAAACCATTATGTTACAATAACCTGAGTACATTAGAATTTAGTAGTGGAAAGCAAGTTGTCAGAGGTCCAGGGACAGAGTTAAGGACCTTCCCAGCTTGGAGACAGAAAGAATAGCACACAAACCATAGTTCTCAAGTTCTAGTGTGCAAAACACTTTCCGGGGAATTTATTAAAACATATTTTCTCCAGAAGTTTGTTCCTACATAATCTGATTCTGGGTGACTTGGTAATTTAATGTGCATCCAAGTTGTAAGGAGATAAAGATAAAGGTGAGAAAACTGTGTTAACATTATAATAACTGAGAAAAAGTTTAGAAGTGTGATGGGCATTAGCAGAGGCAAGTGGTCACCGATGAAGGAATTGATGTTGAAATATCGGTGCCTGAAACCAACCATGAATAACTTTGTAATTAACATTGACTAGCTTCAAGTTTGGTCAAGAATTTGTGCTTTATTTGATTCTCTGTGGTTACATTTAATATTTTGTTTAAATAGAAACTTTCTGAGTTTTGCCTAAGTCACTGGGTGTGGGCAATGACAGCTTGTTTAACCTTTCAGTTCATTCTTACCACCATTTATTCCCCAACACTCAAAATTTTTCTTAAATGTGCACATATCACAGATTGTTTACTATAAAAACAAAGAATGAGTCTCAAAGTACAAATAATTCACCAACTAATTTCAAAGAAGTTTGTTATTATTATGTTGGGAGCAGAAGTACATATGTATTATTACTTGAAGTTAACTTGGAAACATCAGCATGTGTAATTTGGGATGAGGCTGACCATGAATGAATAGAATGGTCATTTATTACCTTAATATGCTAGAGGGAATTGTGTGGGGTGGATTGCTTTAATAAGCACATATTTTTAATTAGATGCTCACTCTGATCCTAAGGTCACTGGACAACAGTGAAGCTATGAAGTTAAAGGGGAGGCTGGTATGTGCCAGTGAAGGCTCAGCGTATAGAAGGTACAGCTGGCACGATGGCCAGAGGTAGGCTCAAGAGCTTAACAGGAAAAGGGACGTAAGTTAAAGGGAAGGAATGTGAAATCAGGGTAGAACAAGAAAGGGTGGGAAGGTGAAATATCAGAGACTAAAGAAGAAGACAATACTGAGGAGTCACTGATAATTTGTTAGGAAGCGTTTTCGAAATGGGTATGAAGAAGCTAAGCCAGTTTGAGCTGATGCCAAAGTTGACCTTCTTTAAAGGAAAACAATGAAATTCTATTTTGGGAGCTGCAGGATGGAAACAATGACAATTTAGATGCAGACTGGATCATTCAGGGGTGGTTTGAGATTATTCCAGAAGAGAGGAAATGAGACCCTGCATTTCCAGTTCAAAGAGCTTTAGCAAGTGCCTGTATAAACTGTTTTTTCAAGGAAGACCCAAATGAGCAGACAGGTCCCTGAATGCTATGGGGCTAGTTCCTTTCAGAAGTTAGGGGATTTAAGTGAGAGAAGTTTTGCTTATGGTTTAATATTGGACTGAAATATTTAATAATGAAAAAGGCAAGAAAGACATTGGCTGAATATTTTATTCCAATGTTACAATAATAATTTTTTTGTTTGATTTTTTAGGCTGCACCTGGCAGTGCTGAGGCATTTACTCCTGGCTCTGTACTCAGGAATTATTCCTGGCAGTGTGCTCCGGGGATCATATGGGATTCCAGGGATCAAACCTGAATTGATTGCATGCAAGGAAAATGCTCTACCCACTGTCCTATCACTCTGGCTCCACAAGTAGTAAAAGATTTTGTGTAAAGTTTCCTGGAATTTTTATGTTCTATAAAATTTCCTTCATGTGTGCTGGACTGATAGTACAGTGGGGAGGGCATTGGCCTTGCATGTGGTTGACCAAGGTTTGATCTCTGGCATTCCATATCGTCCTTTGAGCACCACCAGGAGTAATTCCTGATTACAGAGCCAAGAGTACCCCTGGAGCATTGCCTGGTGTGACCAAAGAAGCCAAAAAAAAAAAAAAAAGAAAAGATGTTATTTGATCTTACATTTTAATTTATAAGTTCAAGGTACTATTTTCTTAAGAAAGTCTTACTTTTTCTTATTTCTCTTCCATACATTTTTATCATTGTATTATTTGTGTATTACAAGATAATATATAGAAGCTGAATTTTTCCACAAAAAATACTGTATGTAAGACTTTATATACTGTATTTTCATAGAATTAAGTTGAAAATTTAATATAGTGTTATATCTAAAATACTTATTCCAAAAGAATCATTAAAAATTTCAGAAGAACAAACGTAAAACATTCCAATAGGGATGATGAAGTATTTAGGTCAATGTACAGTACAACTGTAGAATTCTAATGAGTTGTACATTGAAATGACTACATTGGCAAACATAAAACTAAGAACCTGGTGGAAAAAAGGGTTTGAAATAAAAATAATATAAGGCAGTGCCAGAAATCAAACCCAGGACCTCACACACACAAGGCCAGTGTTGCACTGCTGAGTCACACTTCCATCCCTCTGGCTTAATTTTTAATCCCATTCCTACAGCCAAGCTTCCATATTTAAAGTCATAAATGAAAGAAAACAAACTTTCATTTTCAGGTTGCAACTCAAATGACTACTGGAATCAGGTGGGTACCATTAATGAATAAAGCACGATGAAACTGTTTATTTTTATTTTATTTATTTATTTATTGGTCACACTCAACGTTGCTCAAGGGTTGAGCTCTGAACTCAGGAGTTACTCATCCTGGTGGTGTTTAGGGACCCTATGGGATGCTGAGGATTGCACCCGGGTGGGCCACATGCAAGGCAATGTACTATTGCTCCAGCCCTCAGCACGATGAATTTTAAAGGACAAGTCAGGTATGCATCATAAGAAAAACTGGAGGGCAGAGACGCCTTTGAAAGGAAGTTATAATAAAAATATTTGCTACTTATTGGGTTTTCAGAAAAATCCTTGTGAAAACAAAACTAAGATTTGGGTTGAGAAGTAATATAAGGATTAAGGTGCTTGCCTCACATATGGCAGACCCCAATTAGATATCAGGCACCCCATAAGAGCCCCTTCGTACCACCAAAAATGACCACTGAGTGCCGAGCCAGGAGTAAGCCTTGCTTAGAGCTCAATATGACCCTCAACCAATAAATAAAAACTTAAACTCAAATCCAAATTGAAACTAACTGAAAACGAATTCAAAAGCTACATCTTACCTATATGGGCACCTGTTAAGGCCCTTGTCATTAATAACTACAAATAGTATTAGGATTGCTAGGAAACAAAAGAAATTCTGCTGCAGGAGATGATGGAAAAAAAACAGAACAATCTAAGTGAATAAAATTAAATATAAATATTGGTGCAAATGGAAGAATGGATGTCAACTGTTGAAGAACAAGAAAATGGTCATAAAAATGTGAAACTAGGGGCTGGAGCAATAGCACAATAGGTAGGGCATTTTCCTTGCACTTGGCCAACCTGGGTTCGATCCCCAGCATCCCATACGGTCCCCTGAGCACCGCCAGGAGTAATTCCTGAGTGCAAAGCTAGGAGTAACCCCTGTGCATCACCAGGTGTGACCCTAAAAGCAAAAAAAAAGTGAAATTATAAAATGTTTTCTTTTTTATTTCCATATCTAGCATATAGAAAGATACAGTAAAATGGGCTAAGCGATTCTCTGAAACTATATAAGCAATTAGGAGAGTTAGTAGGAAAAAAATATATCTGAAGACAAATTGGAGTGGACTAGTGCTTTTAATCTAGTCATGGTATTTACCATTATTTCTTAAAGTTCATTCCTGAAAAACCTTTGAAATTTTTAAAAGATAAACAACTCTGGAAATAGTAGAGACAATATGATTTTAAGGGGAAGTGGGGCTGGAGAGGGTACAATAAGTAAGACACTTACCTTCTGCAGCCTATCCAAGTTTGATCCCAGGCATGACATATGACACCCAGAGTCCTGCTGGAGGTGATTTCTGAGGGCAGAGCCAGGAGAGAACCCTGAGCCCTGCAAGGTGTGTCCCCAAAATAAACAAATAAATGTGGGAGTAAATAAAATGGAACAAGCTAAGAATAAAGTGTGGACCAGAACCCTATGAGTCATATCACAATGGTTAGGGTACCTCCTTTGCACATGGCTACCTCATGTTTGATGCCCAGTACTGCATATGGTCCCCTGAACCTGTTAGAAGTGATCCCTGAGTGCAAAGTCAGGAATAAGCCTTATGTACTACCAGATTTGGCTGAAAAGCAAAGAGATGCAAACAAAACGAGGAAAGTGATTAAACCATGTCAGGGGGAGAGAAAAATGAAACCCCAAAAAGGCAAAACGAAGGATTCAAATAGCAAAGAAGACAGGAAAAGGAAAGTTAAGGTCGAAGATCCTGATAACTGATCACTTAAAGTCATTTTTTTGCTAGTTCACAAATAATAACCTATACAAATGCAGATATTTTGTGCAAAATAAAATAGCCTCTCAAAATTGCTGAGAATATAATGGAATGCAGGTAATTTCTTCAAGTTTTAGTATCATGAGTTAAAAAATATAATTTATCATTTTCCTGTTATTTTCTGTTTACAGATAAACAAGTTCAGCATTCATCAAAACACTTAGGAGTTAATCAAGTTAATAAAGTATGGTTCAACTGCTTCTCACTTTATAGGTAATGTCTCAGGTAGTGATTTAACACTAAACACACACCATCCATTCTTCTAGTGCAATTGCTCCTTGTTCATACATAGCTAAATATATCATGATGGTTACAACACCCACCACTGTGAAAACACTGGACAAAATAAACAAATAAGCACAGTACAATAGAAGAGAAGGGCATGAAAGGAACAAGGAGAGAACCGTAATCGAGAACAGAAAGACATGGTTAGAAGTTGAGATAACAGTTGTGCAGAGTGACTACAGATCTCTTTAACAAAATAGAAAAGATAAACTGCGCAGACTGATGGTGTCTTCAGGCTTCCTGATGCCCCAAAATTGCCTCTGTGACTTTGATCAGACCCCAACAACTTGGGGCCAAGTTTACCAAGAAATCAAACAGCCAAAAGTTAGACATGTGGGAGCCACGACCACAAACCACCTCTGGCTCAGCTACACCAGCTCATTTATTGGCCTTATTTCAGAGACCCATAAATAAATCTCAAAAGAGATAAAAAACCACAGTTAATCTCTGACCTGCACATGGCTGAAGAGACCCAGGTAAATTAGAGGGAGGCAGGTTGGCCTGGGATCAGCCCAAGCAAACCACCCAGCAGGCACTTGCTTTCACAATCCAAAATCGCCACCATTCCCCTGCCTGACTCCACCGCCTTAGGATGGACCTCACCAAGATATAATCTGCTGAAAATTTGGGTATGTGGGTTTTGTGACTAAAATCTCCAGGCTTTCTTGGAGGTCGGAATGGACTACTTCCCCCCACCTTCCTGTACTTCCAGAAGCCTCAGCAGTCACATCCACAACACAAAGCGGCCATCCAATTAAAAAGCCACTCCAGCCTTACTGTCTGGATAAAAATACTGAATGCCCTGAAAAAACAGCATGACCTCTTAGCACCTGTAGTGCAAACCATGATGCACAGAAGGAAAAGGACAGAGAGAATAAGAAGGAAAGTACCTCCCATAGAGGGAGTGTGGGGTGGGGTGGAGTGTTGGGAATGGTGGTAGGGAAACAGAGGACATTGGTGGTGGTAGAGATGTACATTGGTGGAGAGATGTGTGCTGGATCATTGTGTGCCTGAAACCCAATTATGAACAGCTTTGAAATGGTCTGTATCACTACATCACTGTCATCCCATTGCTCATCTATTTGTTTGAGCGGGCAGCAGTAACGTCTCCATTGTGAGATTGTTGTTACTGTTTATGACATATCCAATATGCCACAGGTAGCTTGCCAGGCTCTGCCGTGTGGGCTAGATACTCTTGGTAGCTTGCTGGGTTCTCTTGGGAGGGACGGAGGAATCAAACCTGGATCGGCTGCATGCAAGGCAAACACCCGTTCTGCTATCGTTTCAGCCCTGTAATGGTCTATCTCATAGATATTCAATTTAAAAATGGAAAAAAAAATTCTTAAATGTAATGTGGAGTTCATGCCCAATTTAATCAGCTTCATCAATAGCTGAAAAAATAGCAGTACTCCTACATTTAAAAAAAGAAAAGAAAATATAAGCTGCATACATAAAATGATTTAATAAAATGCCAGTGATTTTGACATGATTAAAACTGTTCTTTCAAAAGAGATCAATGAGATCTCCATGGTAAAGTTACCATGTTAACTTCTGAAATGCTGTCAATGCTTTCAACCTGGACATCTATATCCATTGGTATGGGAGACTGTTGAAGAAGAAGAACAGATATTAAATTGTTACAATTATTTCAGTGGCATTTAAAGCCAAGAGAGATCAATATTGTAAGTGTGTTACTTTTGGGTTTATTATTTTTAGTTACAAATTTCTCTATTATCCATTGATATATACATTTAATTAAAATAATAAAAGCACACATATACATAACGTCTATTTCAGTAATCATAACATATTTCCTTGGAAACAAGGCAATATTTTCCTTATAATTTATGTATAGTATAGAAGTAGTGCTTCTAGTTTTTATTTTCTAGCTAATAGATATTCTAAAATAAATCATATCTTGATAACTTGTCTGAGCATGTGTAAAATCGTGTATTCCCAATGGTAATGATCATATTTTATAAACAGGGAATTGAACAGCCATGGGCTTTGTGAATAACCGTAGACTTTCTCCCATGAAGTACATGGGACCCTTTTCTTTCCTACAAAAATAAATTTCTTGCACTTGGACAGTGTTTGCAGACTGAAGAAACACATATGATAAAATAGTTAATATAGGGATGCTGAACATTTCCCTTCTATACCATCAGGAATAACAGTCTACATTTGGATGAAGAAAATATTCTTAGACGAATGTCGGATGAGCTGGGGAAATAGCTTACAGGGGTGGAACATATGCTTTGCATGCTGGAGCCCCTGGTTCAGTTCCAGAGGCAGCATGATCTGCTTAGCACCACTGAAGTGATCCCAAGTACTGCTGAGTGTGGCCCCTCCACACCTTCCCTAACTCCCCCTCAAAATAAAGTGAAGAAAATATACCGAAAGTCAAGAGTTGGAGTAACTTCAGACAGAGAATGATTGGAATTTGATTGCACATGGGTCTCTCAGAATTAGGTTCATGGGCTCAGAGAACCTGAATGACATGAGTTAAGACCAGTCTGAGACAGAGAAATGTCTTTATGGTTTTTTTTTTAATTGTTTTTTTGGGCTGCACGACATCTTATAACCTAGTTCTCTCTCTAGGAGAAACTGCCAAGCTACCAAGAGTTTCCTGCCCACATGGGAGAGCCTCGCAAACTCTCCATGGTGTATTCATATGCCAAAACCAGTGACAATGATGGGTCTCATTCCTCTGACCCTGAAAGAGCCTCCAATGCGGCATCTTGGGAAGGACGAGTAAAGAGAGGCTTTTAAAATTTCAGGGCTAGGACGAATGGAGACATTACTGAGACCACTCGAGAAATTCGATGATCAACGGGATGATGATGATGATGATGATGATGATTGTTCTTTGGGCCACACACAGCATTGCTCAGGGATTGCAGCTGACAATGCTTGGGGGATCATATGGGATCCTGGGGATCGAACCTGAGTTAAGCATGGCAAATGCCCTACCTGCTGAACTATGGCTCCGACCCAAGAAAAATGCCTTTGTTATTTATGACTCACAGTTAATTCTCACCAGTGCCTGAGGTAAATTACATTATATATCTCAAGTAATTTATATATTGATATATAACTAACATATACTTTTATAATATTTATGTTTTCCTTTGACGGTATCCAATATTCTTTATATTAAAAATCTCTATATAGTGTTGAGTTAAAAACATTAAATATAACTTGAAAAAGTAATACTCTTGCCTTGATAGATCTTAGGTAGTTGTTTTAATCAAGATTCTAGGATTTAGAAAGGTTAGACCCACAAGCTTCCTTACTGAGGATTAATTAATATCCTGACGTGCTGTATCTGACATGCATATACATATAATTCAATAGTCTCTAATTATTGTGTCTTAAATGTAAAACACATTATAAAACAAGATAGGCTTCACCAGTCCCTGTCTGTCATCTATGGTTTTCCTCCTTAACTGCCTTAATTCGCTTTATTAACATCAGATTTTTTGCATGTTTCATAAGTTTGTGCCTTCAATATAATTCCTTACAATAATTTTAGTTGGCCAACCACTGATTTGTCATTCAATATATTTCAGCTTCAGTATTCAGGAATGCCCTAATCACTAACTGCTCCCATGTTGGATCAATTACTTATTGCTTCATGAATAATGACAACTCTCTAAGCAGAATTGTTCAATGATAATTATGACTAAATATTAACTTGGGAATAATGCAGTCTTCTCCTGTCCTGGGTTCAACTATGGTTCTTTAAAGGTCTGTTCCCCTTTTTAAAATTTAATTTTAGTAAAAAATATCAATCTGAAAATCCAGGAGAGCTTTCATCCATGAATCTAGCGGACCTCCCAGGATGAATGATCTTCCCATAAACTTGAATACTGTAGAGCCGTGTTTTTTAACCTTTTCCCAACTGTGGACAACTCCGAACCTTGTTTCCTACCTATGACCGTCCTGTTCTACTGGCTGGCACTCTAGTCTTATTCTGTTCCCTCCCCCTAGTTATACAATTTTCACCCACTGTACCCTTAGAATATCCTGGGACACACAGCGGGGCCATATGGCTGGTTGGTAAGAACTGTTCCAAGGGACTGAAAAAAGTCTCAGACAGGTAAAAGAATACCCTGGAAAAAAAGTCTGGCACTGTAGACACATAACTCTATACCTCAAATGTAATCTCAGACCTGTACTAAAATTAATTTTCTCACTTATAAAATCTGAGTGGTAATAACACGTTGGAGACAATTGGGGACTGTAATTAATATGCAGTCAGTAAGCTGGAATGGTCTCAATACATGTCACTAAATAAATGCTACTACTGCAAGTAAGCAAACTTGAACCTGCCCAAGGAATGTAAATCACAACACCTGACCCAATACCCTCATTTAGATAATTAGTCCATTTATCTCTAAAAATGCTACAGTGATTCTAATTGAAATATTTTATGTCAAAATCAGAGAAAACATTGAATCTAAGATTTCATGCTTTGTAAAGTAGATCCTAATTGCTGACGACTGTGTCTGCAAGCCAGGACCTGTCTTAGAAAACACCACTGGACACATCACAAAACACATCAGGGTTATGTGAAACCCAGACTTGTCCTTAGAAATAGGTTCCTGGAAAAGTCTTGGTCTCCACCAACTTATCCTGCCATAGACTGTTTTTGAGAGGATGGGCCTGTTAATTTCCTGGGAAAGTATTTGCTCTCAGGTGCTTTTTTGACAGTCTGGCCTCATTTTTGTCTCCTTTAAACAAGAGGTTACTCCCTGGCTTACGAATCTATAGTGTCCTCTGACATTCTTGAGGACAGAGTGGAAGGTGAGACACACTCAAAGCAAGACACGGAGCTAGATACAATTTAGGAGCTGTATAAAAACTCCAAAGATTACTCTTTTCACCGATGAGGAGCCAGAACCATAGGTTTTCAATTAAGCAGTTGTATTAAAAGTTAAGGAATTTGTAGCCACATAAGCACAAGTTAACGTCCAACTATTGTAAATCCCTTAATTCTTCCGTGGTTTGACTTGCTCATTTGTAAAACAAGGAAAATAAATATGTGGTTCTTACCTAATAAGGTCCTTGTGAGAGAGACTAAAGGAAAAAAAGCATGTCAGATTCTTAGCCTAACTCTACTCAATGTCTCATCAACCAACTTGTTCATTATCTTTTGAGTCAGTAATTTCTCTATAATAATAATTTTACTTATTAATAATCATTTCAAAGATATTTTTATGCATTCTATATGAAATTACTTGAAAGGTAGCAAAACTTAAATTTTAATCATCATGATTATAATTTATCATGATTACCAATTTTACGCATCTACATATATATGTAAAGACAGATCATCCTATGTTTCTTATATATGTGGGATAAGGAGAATTAAATGAAAGTTCTATCTTATTCATATAGTACATTTAAAATGCATTATATAATCTATTATCTCACACTGGCATTATGGCTGTTTAGTTAGGTAGAAGAAATTTTAACTTCATTTGACATAGGGAGATACTTATGTTCAGAGAGTTTAGAAGAGAACTTGCCAGAAACCTAAAACTTAAGCAAAAAAGCAAAACATAAAGCTAGCTAAATATAGCCAGATCCCTCTGGCTTCTTGTATATTCCTCTGATCTGACAAACAAAGACCACATGAGTAGTTTTTACAACCTCAGTTTTTATCTTCACTTAAAAGTCTGTATCTTGATGCTGAATTGATTTCACTTTAAAGTAAAGAAGAAATCTACATCTATAAGACTTAAAAAAAACCCAACAAACCCTTAGTTTGGGAGATGTAAAGGCTAGGGAAAACATAAATAAAGAAAATGAGCTACAATTTATAACCCAAGTTAAACAAAAAGCTCCCCTAAATTTATATCCTCCTGTTTCTACATAATGAGTCAATTAATCTTCTAATGCTTTATAAAAGTGAAAAAAAAACCACTGCAGTAGCAGCTGGTTTTAATGTTAAAGCTAATTAGGAAAACACATTAAGGCAAGAGAAGTGCTGAAGTTACATTTAGCTCAAGAGGAAAGAAGTATATGTGTGTGTTTGTGTTTTGGACAAGCATAATGAAAGCGTAGATTAAAGCTTGTCTTGCACATACTGCAGCCTGATTTCCCTAGGAAGGCAGCCTTAAAAGAACAGAAAAATGGGTCACTGGTATAAGGAAGCAGTTCTGTCCAAGCAACAGCTATATTTTACAGAACTACCAAACTGATACTTTGGATTGAATCTGTGGATACTTTTCTGCCTGAACTTACTGAACACTCAAGCCACTTAGACACCCTTTAGCCCCAGTTCCTGATTATCAGAAAAATTTCTTAATCATGGGATGGTTAGACACCTGCCACTTAAGAGTGCATTTCAGTGACAGTTTTAATACCACATAGGGTAACCTCAGGAACAAAAATTTACAACTATCAAATAAAAGCTCATTCTCACTTAACAAATGTCCTATCATTCTTTCTTTTTTTAAAAAAAAATTATTAGTGAATCACCGTGAGGTACAGTTACAGACTTAACAAACTTTCGTGCTTTTGTTTCAGTCATACAATGATCGAGTACCCATCCCTCTACCAGTGCACATTCTCCACCACCAATGATCCCAGTATCCCTCTCACCACCCCGACCCCATCCTCTCCACCCCACCCCGCCTCAGTGGCAGGGCATTCCCTTTGTTCTCTCTCTCTCCTTTATGGAATTGTGGTTTGCAATAGAGGTATTGAGTGGCCATCAATTCAGTCTAGAGTCTACTTTCAGCACGCATCTCCCATCCTGAGCGGGTCTTCCAAACATCCTTTACTTGGTGTTCCCTTCTCTATCTGAGCTTCCCTTTCCCCCAGCATGTGAGGCCGGCTTCCAAGCCGTGGAGCGAAACTCCTGGTACTTATCTCTACTATTCTTGGGTGATAGTCTCTCATTATGTTACTTTATATTCCATAAATGAGTGCAATCTTTCTATGTCTATCCCTCTCTTTCTGACTCATTTCACTTAACATGATACTTTCCATGTTGCTCCATCTATATGCAAATTTCATGACTTCATCTTTTCTAACAGCTTCATAGTATTCCATTGTGTATATGTACCAAAGTTTCTTTAACCAGTCATCTGTTCTTGGGTACTCAGGTTTTATCCAGATTCTGGCTATTGTAAACAGTGCTGCAATGAACATTCGAGTACAGATGTCATTTTGACCGTACTTTTTTGCATCTCCGGGATATATTCCCAGAAGTGGTATTGCTGGGTCAAATGGGAGCTCAATTTCTAATTTTTTTTTACAAGCGTCCATACTGTTTTCCAAAAGGGCTGAACCAGTCGACATTCCCACCACCAGTGAAGGAGGGTCCCTTTCTCCTCAGATCCACACCAACATTATTTCTAACAGATCAAGAGAAGTGGACATTTAAGGTCAATTGGTTGTACGTTTCCTGGGGATTTGAAATGTTATGGGAAGGCATAGATGTTTTAAGGTAAAAATAAAGGGTGGCAGTGGAGGGGGTAGGGCAGAGAGGTAGTTCAGTGGTCACCGTGCTTGCCTTGCATGCTGCTGCTGCTGGTTTGGTTCCTCGCACCAAAAATGATCCACTGAGCATGGTTAGGAGCGATCCTCGAGGAAGAGCCTAGAGTTAACCCTGAGCACAGCCAGGTGTGACCCCCATGCAAACAAAAAATAATAAATATAAAAGTGGGCTCTTAGTCATCTAGAGCAGTGTTTCTCAAATAATAAAGTGTTTTCAAATATTTGGTTTTCTTTTAAATAAAGCAATTTTCGGGCTGGAGAGATGGTACAGGGGTTAAGATGCTTCTCTGGTCCTGGTTGGTTCCCGTACACTGCACCGGTGCAACCCTGGACGTGGAAGGTGAGGAACGGTGGGAGGGGCGGGGCTCAAGGAGTATGTGGGGATCCCTCCCGGGCACAGACCCATGAACAGACCCTGAGCACTGCAGAATGTGCTCTCTTCCCCCCCCCCGCCCCCGCCACCCACCCAAAGCAGATTTTGATTCAGACAGCTGTGCTGTGTCCTGAGCAGCAGCCCGAGAAATCCCAGGGGATTCTGCAGATGATCTTTGGACCACTCTGAGGGCAAATCCTTTCTCTGGGCTGAAACAGGTCCAAATTCAAGGACAGTTATTTTCTCTCTCTTTTTGGCTTACAATAGTCTTTTCAGTCTAAAAAGCACCCACCCTCACAAAAACCCTTTTCTTTCGGAGAAGAGTTCATTTAATCGAGGAATCTCCTATGACAGGAATTAAGGAAACTCTTTTGAATCAGTGTTGAAAAGAGAACATCATTTAATTCCCTTAACTGCTGCTCCGGGGATGAGGTTCCAGCCATTCCCGTGTGATTGGCGCCCCCTAATGACTTAAAAGACTCACAGCCAGGCAGGGTTTGTTTTGTGCTAGATTTTCTCCACTCAAAAAGGAGGTGGGGAAAAGATTTTAGAAACCGTTTAGAGACCAAGGTTCAGAGCTGATTGATAGCTGCAGGTTGTGTTATTCAAACTTCGACTAAATTTGGTTTGGGGAAAGAGAGACAGTGCATTGGGAATGATAGCTAAGGGCTCTAGCAATCTTTAGGAAACTTGTAAAGGCAATTCCCCTGAGAAGTAGTGATGATATATGAAGAACAAGAAGATAAAATCTCAAGTGAGAAACTGGTCTCTAAACCCAAATAATTTCGAGGCTATTTATATAGAATCTCCTCACACTTATTAAATTTTTAAATTAGGTTCAATAAGTGTGAGGAAATTCTCCAAAGTAAACAAAAAAATAAACTCAGCAAAATAGTCTCTGATGCTCGTAACAGAACTCAATAGGAATCAAAAGCCGCTCTCTGGCCTGCAGTAACAACATCACCCAGAGTTGTTGGGCTGTGGGGATATCCCATTCTGTCTTCTTGTGCTTACTCTCACTGATCCTATAGGCTCCTGTTCAGAAAATTGTCAGTTCAGGAAAGCAATATTTTCTCTCACTAACAGAAGAGGCAGGATGGATTTAGGAGTCAGGTGGATAATTCCAATTCACTAATTGATTGTATCCCATATTGTATCTATAGAAAATTGATGACGGTGTTTCGGTTTTAATTGATTTACATTTTCTAAATTCAAAAGTTTAAAACTCCACTTAACAATGAATGATGACATAAGAGTTTTGCAAAGATACTACCTCCAAATCCAGCTCTTATTGCAAAATCATGATCCTTGATATGAAATTACTCACATTTCAGAGACCACACTTTGTTTCTTTTTTAAACAATTTTTTTTAATTGAATCTCCATGAGATACAGTTACAAAGCTTTCATGTTTGAGTTTCAGTCATACAATGATTGAATACCCATCACTCCACCAGTGCACATTTTCCACCACCAATGTCCCCAGTATCCCTCCCCTTCCCCATCCCACCCCTCCCCCTGCCTCTATGGTAGACAATTTCCTTTCACTCTCTCTCTACTTATGGGCATTACGGTTTGCAATACAAATAATGAGAGGCCATCATGTTTGGTCCTTTATCTGCTTTCAGCACACATCTCCCATCCCAAGCAATCCCTCCAACCATCATTGACTTAGTGATCCCTTCTTTATTCCAGCTGCCTTCTCCCCCAGCTCATGACTTGGCTTCTAACTTGGAGCAATCTTCTGGCTGTTGTCTCTACTGTTCCTGTAGAGACCTCACTTTACTACTGTCATCTTTCCTATTCTGCCTTCTTGTTCGCTGTCTATCCAAAGGAGAAAAATACTTTTGAGACCCCTGTAAATCTGAACATTTATCCTTCTGTGTTCAACATGGTATCTCCTGAAATATATGCATCAAAAAGACTTAAAAAGACACATGTGCATCTATGTTCATCATACCTCTAGGTACAATAACCAGAAATGGGAACAACCCAAATGGTCAACAACAGAAGAATGGATAAAGTATATATTGTGAAATATATAAAAACACACATATAAACAAATATATAGAAATATATCTCAAAATCACTGCTGCTGCAAATCAATGAAGATGGCATTTTACTAAGATAAAAATGAACAGAAAGTAATGGGTGCAGGTTGGGATTACAGGAAGAATCTCTTTCGTGGGTTCTAGAACTTGTTGAATGAAGCAAAATCTATATGGAAAAAATGGATGGATTTGACAGTTGATTGTCTTTCAATCAACTGTCAAATCCATCTGTGTGTGTCAGGGTGGGTGCAGGAGAGGGAATGAGGGCTGTCTCTCCGGTGTGGGAAGAGTGCTTATCTGTTTGTAAACCTGTTATTCTCCAGGTCAAGTTGCTGTAAATGTGGTTAAGGTGCTGACCTAGTGTCTCTGACTCATTTCAGTCTGTGATACACATTTTCTAGTGGAAACTAAGTATCTGGTCAGCAGAATTATTGGGTTATTGTTATGTAGCAATTTTCAGATGCCTAGAGCATTGCTCAGTTCCACTTTCCAGGAAAGTGTGTCTGTCATCATTGCCTTCACTGTCATCAACATCAACCACAGACCCTGGGTACTCTGCTAGGTTCATTCTTGTTATTCGGAGTTCCGAATACTAATAAATATCATAACAAAATTGTGGGTGCAATTTCTTAATTTGAATTAAGAAAATAAGAATTTCTTAATTCTCAAAGTTAGAATCACTTTGAGAGTGAGAATTTTGCATCCTGAAGCAGAGGGTAGAGGAAATATATTCAAGTGTACAGGCACCTGACATTACTCAGTATGGTCTTTCAATAGCACAGTTTCATGTTGAAACCTTCACTGTCGCTGTCACTGTTGCTCATCGATTTGTTTGAGCGGGCACCAGTAACATCTCTCATTGAGAGAGTTATTGTTACTGTTTCTGGCATATCCAATACGCCACGGGTAGCTTGCCAGGCTCTGCCGTGCAGGTGCGATACTCTCAGTAGCTTGCCGGGCTCTCTGAGAGGGGCAGAGGAATTGAACATGGGTCGGCTGCATGAAAGGTGAACGCCCAACCGCTTTGCTATCATTTATACATATATACGTATATACATACATATATATATATTTGCCTTTGATAAAAACAGAAGTTGAAAGAAAAAAGTCTAGTTGGGTTAGAAAACAATGAATTCTAAGTTATTATATCTTATGAATCATTGAACACTTTGGAAGAACCATTTCTTCCAAGGATTTTCAATTTGGTAGGAAAGTTTCAAGGGGCTAGAATGGATTATTTAATGGAAAAAGTAATAGCAGCTAGATTTTATTAAATGCCTACTATGTTCAAGGCCCCATGCCAGATGTCTTATAAATATTATCTTCTTTGGCGTATACCCAAATCATTTGGTTTGCTGGGCCCCATGCCCAGAGACTTAGATTCAATAGGTTTGGACTTGGAATTTGCATTTATAACAATTTCTCAGGAGAACCACTGGCTTGGAAAATCGTAGATGTTTTTATAAACATTGGGTTAGTTATTATTTTGAAAAATGAAAATGTGAATTTGGGTGGAAATTTGTGAAAATTTGTGAGCTCATTTGGTAATTTAAAACAACTAAATGCCATGCACGAATGTCCTTTTTGAAGCATCCCTCTCTATGGATGGGACAGGATAAATCTTAATTAAGAATCTCAAGAACATCGACTACAAAGCTTACTCTGAAGTGCATTCTTGGCAGTACCTGAAAGCACACACATCTGTTCTCACCTGAGGACTCTTGTGATACACAAAAAGATGTCTCATTTTTATTTATTTTTAACTTTTTTAACGCCACATCCATTTCCATGAGAATCATTATGTGATCTATACAAAATCTTAAAAAACACTGAGAATCGAGGTACTCGCTCACACGTATTTATGCAGATGTTTAAATGTAATTATTGTAGTTTGGATGAGGGAAGTTGACACTGATAGTGGATTGAAATTGGAATATTGTATGCCTGAAACTCTATTTTAGACACATTTGTGAATCACCATGACAAATAAAAATATTTTTTGGGGGGGAAGAATTAAACACCTATAATCTTATCATGTACTAAAATTACTAACCAATTAATAAATGTTATTTAAAAAATTTTATATATATGATGAATATAAACATACATTTTATGCAGTTCCAGAATATATGAAAAATCTCCTTTAAAAAAATAAGAAATTTTATATCATTATATTTTCTTGGAACTTTCCTTCATAGAGTTTTGGTGTCTATTTTGGGGGAAGGGAATACATTCCCGGTGGGGCTCAGGGACACTTGGGAATCATGGGGTTCTAAGGATTAAACCTGGGTCTGACCTCTGCAAGGCAAATGGGCCCCTTTCATAGGGATTTATAAGTCCATCATACTTCTTTGCAAGAATTTATGCACATACACTAAAATTAGCTTTCTAAAATGTGTATGACTATTTAAAATAGATCAAAACGCATATAATGTTGATAAATACTTACAGAATTGTGACTAAACTTATTAGAAATGTATATTTATTTTTTCCCATATTTTGGACCACATCCAGCTGTGCTCAGGGGTTACTCCTGACTCTGCTTAGGGATCATTCCTGATGGGGCTCAGGGGATCATATGAAGTGCCGGAGATCAAACTGGCTCAGCCAGTAAGGTAAATAAATACCCTGCCCACTGTGTTATTTCTCCTGTCACAGAAATGAATATTTTAGGGAAGTGATGCCAAATTTTTCTTCATTATTTCATGTATATGTAAATAGATATTACTCATTACTAGACTGAGGCATATTTAGAAACACAGATTTAGATAAGTCCTGTTGGTACTATTTTACCTATATAGATAATGTATTGAAAACCTTTGTTCATTGTTATGTTTGGAACTGCCACATACTGAAAACATTTTGTTTCAAGTACTGTTTTAGTATTTAGATTTATTTTCCAAAATTTACATGTATTGCTTGATCATCAACATTATTCCTGATCTTTTTTTGTTTTGGGGAGTTTGAGTCCATACCTTAGCATTGCCCAGGGTCTACTCCAAGCTCTGAGCTCCCTGCAATGCACTAGGGACCATGTGTTGTGTGTGGGGTTAAACCTGAACCCTGGCATGCAAAATATACACTCAGCCCCTTGAACGATCTCTCTGGCTCCTACTTTTAATCATTCGTAGGCAGAGAAATTTATTAGTCTTCTTTCAATGTTGGTAAGAACAACAACAACAACAACAAAGTAGAAAATGATGTAGTTTAGAAAAAAATAGGGATTATTTCAACCGAGTCCATTCACTACCCCAACAACAGTCTTTGTAATGGTCTCTCTGTATGTGGGAAGGTTTTATATACTGGTCACAGAGAGCTTCGGGACTTGGAAGAAAGACAGGTAGTTTTTATTTTGCCAAATGGGATAAAACAATCATTAATGATAGGACATAAAGGAGATGCAGGTTAAGTTTTAGGTGGGTACATGCCAGGAACAGGTGAAAGGAAGCCAAGAACCAGAAACTGATTATTTGAAAATCATTCCTGCTCACATACGCCTTTCAAAACTTGTATATACTCTCCTTCTCACCCTCACCCCTACCTCCCTCTCAGAGCTCCATTATAATTCTAAAATATAGGTGTCCTCTTCAAAATCTTCATAACTCGCAGAACAGACAAAATGACATAGATTGAAGGAATAATATAATGAAGACTGAAGTAGAACAAGGGTAAGAGAAGCAAATATGCAAAATAAAGAGGTTAATTTATGATTATGCTCACCAAATTCAGTTCAGAACTTTTTGTTTCTGATTTAGAATATATTCCTGGTAGGGTTTCAAGCATACAACATTCAAGAAGAGGTCTTTTAAGTAGTTGTAACCATTATAAAAGTACTATATATGATTTAATTGATGTATATATAACATAATTTTAATAATATTTAATTTCAACAACCAGCATGTAAATTTTCTGAAAATTTAGTAATTAGCTATTGCAAGCAGATTTGAACTGATTCTTATTTTCTCTGATTATTCCTAAGGTCAGAGACAGTATTATATTCCCTTGGTATTCTTTTTTTTTTCTTTTTGGGTCACACCCGGCATCGCACAAGGATTACTCCTGGCTCATGCACTCAGAAATTACTCCTGGCAGTGCTTGGGAGACCATATGGGATGCTGGGAATTGAATTCAGATAGGCCTCGTACAAGGCAACTGCCCTACCGGCTGTGCTATCGCTCTAGCCCCTCCCTTGGTATTCTTAACCTCCACCTGTATTTGGCATATATCATGGACACTAATAAAATTGTTTAAAGAATTAATAAAAACTTGCTAAATCTATGTCCTTAATTCTCTTGCTATCACTAGGGAGTCAAGTCCCTTCCTTTGTCAAAACAATAACCTTATTTATCTGCCATAGTTTGCTTTCAGGTCTGATAGTACATACAGTATATTCTCAAGAGAATGCACATAAATGAAGGGTAATGTATATTGCCCATTTCTAATTTTCAGAGCAAAATTTTGGTTCTACTTTATGTTCATTCACTCTTGCTTTACAGAAGAGTAAGTTGCAAAGTAAATAAATATATTTTTATATATTGATAATTAGATGGCGTGTGGGAAAACATTCCATAGCATTTAAAATTTCAAAACAAACTTCAATTTATTTTACTGTAGACAAACCCCACAACTATTGATACAATTCTAGAATTGAAATTGATGAGATAACAAAACTCTAATATTAAAATCACTGTATCACTGTCATCCCGTTGTTCATTGATTTACTTGAGTGGGCATCAGTAACGTCTCTATTCCTCCCAGCCCTGAGATTTTAGCAGCCTCTCCTTACTTGTCTTTCCCAAGGATTGGAGGCTCTTTCAGGGTCACGGAAATAAGACCTGTTATTGTTACTGTTTTTGGTATATTGAATATGCCACGGATAGCTTGCCAGGCTCTGCCCATGTGGGTGGGATACTCTCGGTAGCTTGCCGGGCTCTCTGAGAGAGAGATGCTGCGACGAGTATTAAAATCAGTAAGTATAAAAAAATCATTTTTTATGTGAAAATTATTTTATCTGATCACAAGTTTGTTAAATCCTTGTCTCAGAATTTATTAAGATGTTTGTTGCTCGTGGAGCCTTCTGTGTTATTATTTTTTGTTGTTGAGTTTAGTTGGCTTCTGTGTTATTTTCTCGTCTAATTTGGTTGTACTCCTACTGGATTCTCAGTATTGAAGAATTAGCAGGTGTCCAGAGACTTCAGGATCTCTGGTCTGGGCCAATGAGTTGACACGGTGTTGGCTGTGAAGGTGGGCGTGGCTGCCAGGACTAGTATTGGGGTTTAGGGTGGCTGTCCACGCCGACTCTGAGAAGAGCCCAGAGTTTCCAGCCTGGGCATGGGGAACCTAAAATTACTCTCAGTTCGGCATCTCTGCAGAGAATATTCATGCTGAGCCATTGGTGTGGCTCCAGGGGGGTGGGGGTGAGGGCTTGGGCAGGGTGCATGTTCTACCTGCCCACCGCCAGAGGGCACCCTGGAGTTTTCAGCTGTGGGGATCTGCGTGCCCATGAATTTTAGCTGCTTGGCTTATATTTCCTCAGAGATTTAGATGGGAATTGGTAGAGTAAATCAACATGGTGGTGGCTGGGGGAGTAGAACTGGCTGCTGGGGCTTCTGGAAGTCTGGGGGGTGGGTGGGGGATCCTGGGGGAGACTGCCCACCGTGACTCTGAGAAGACCCCAGAATTCTAGCCTGGGTACCGAGGGTGCCTGAAGTTATTTGCAGTCTCATAGCGCTTGTTCATATACCAAGGCCTGAAGAGTACTGTGTTCCTCTCTAGAAATTGTTTTATAATGTAACACCTATTTTTTTTTTTTTTTGCTTAACTATCACAAGGAGAGTGCAGAGCGATGGCTCAGAATTTGGTTGACTGGATCACTTTGCTCATTGGGGAAAATACCTGGCTTTCATTCGAAGTGGCTGCTTCTGAGCCGGCATCGCTTACTGAATCCCTCCTTCCCTAGAGAATTTTTCTTTGAAGAACAAAAGAGGTTGCTATAAATTTTAATGAGCCATACTCTAGTTTATTACTGAAAGGGTAGCACACTTGGAATATAGAAAAGTGGGAATGAATACATGTAGCACCATGGAACAGAAACCCCAGACTCTTGCTTTATTTAAATGAAGACATCTAACATAAAAGAAAATAAAAAAAGATCCACCCCACCACAACGAACAACTAATGCTTTCTTCCTGTCTCTTAAATGACACCTAAAAAACTCATGATTTTTTTCAGTAACATCTCTGCCCCGGTTGTCAACCTTCCTTCTCCTTACCATTCACCTAGCAAATCTGGTGAATCTCCTTCGGCTTGAATAGTAGATGATACTATAAACATTCTAGAATGTATCTAGTGGTATAATGCCACACTTCCCAAATATTACCTTGCTCCTACTAACCTTAAGTCAAACTCAGAAAGTGGTTATAAATCACTTTCTGAATTTGACTTAAAAATGATACTTTTAAAAATAATACTTTGTATCATTTTTAAAGTAGAAGCATGAAAACAAACTACAGAAAGCAGGCTCCCCCGCCCTCTTTAGACATGTTTAATTGACTTAAATATTTTATTTAATTAATTATTATTATTATTTTTTTTTAGCATTAGACTTTTGGACTAACACTTAAGGAAGTGACTTGATCCCAGGAATTGAGTATATAAACTTTGATTTTTTTTTGGGGGGAAGGACATATCTGGTGATGCTTGGAGATTACTCCTGGGTTTGCTCAGTGATTAACTCCTGGTAGTGCTTAGAAGACTTTATGAAATACTGGGGATCAAACCCAGGTCTGCTGCCTGCAAGGCAAATATCCTAGGGCTGGCGCGATAGTGCAGTGGGTAGGGCATTTGCCTTGCATACAGTGACCTGGGTTCGATTCCTCTGCCCCTTTCTGAGAGCACGGCAAGCTACAGAGAGTATCTCGCCCGCAAGTCAGAGCCTGGCAAGCTCCCCGTGACATATTCGATATGCCAAAAACAGTAACAAGTCTCACGATGGAGACGTTACTGGTGCCCGCTCCAGCAAATGGATGAGCAATGGCATGACAGTGATACAGTACAGTACTATCTCACCGGCCCCAGTAAACAATTTTTTTTTATCAGCATAGCTTATATAGGTCATCACTATTGAAATCCTTTCTATTAGAAAGAAAAGACAAACATAAACTAATGTACACATTCACCCACCTTCCCATACACATACACACACACACACACACACACAATCTAATTCTGAATCTTTAGAAGAGCAGGAATTAAAAACCTAGTTAACTATTTTCTTCCCCCTCCTCAACCCCCTTCCCAGTCCCCAAGCACATGCAGCTTTTTTGTTTGTTTGTTTGCTTGTTTTTGGTCTTTTAATGTGAGGCTTCTGAAGAATTTATTAAAATTTTATGTTTTTGCTCCCGATCTTATTGTGAGTGCTTCATAAATATTCAAATTTTTTGAGAGCAATCTGGCTGAAACATCTGTCACCCATTGATTGCAAAAGTGGACTGGGTGATAGGCTTCCCCTTCGTGACTCAGTTCTCCCACTGAGATTTTTCGGAAACCTTTGGGTTAGTGAAAACCTTCCTTGGATATCGTGGGCATCCTCTTTCCCTTGGCTATTTAAGGCAGCAGGGTGGACAGTTGGTCAGCTTTTCCTGAACTGAGGGGGTTCCTCGGACTGTTAGTGCTCCTACCTGCAAAGTTCTTGCAAGGTGGGGATGAACTGGTCACTCCAGCTAGTATCTGTACTCCCTTAAGAGCATGTCCAAACATTTTGATTACAGATAAGGGTAAGGCTAATGATACCTTGGCATTTAAAACGACATCTCAAAGGTAAGAAAAGGATTTTATTTATTTACTTACGATTTGGTGCCCGCTCAAGTAAAATGACGAACGATGGGGTTGACAGTGATAGTGATGATTTAGCATTTTTATTTAGGTGCCATGACTTTCAATATTCTTAATAATAAAGTTCCAGCATACTACACCCCCCCTTATGCCAGCTTCCCAGGCCCTCTTACTATCCTGCCCCTTGGCAAGCCCAGTTCTGCAGGTCAACTCTCAGAGTCTATTTTTCTCTTTCTTTTTGGGTCACACCCAGCAATGCTCAGGACTTATTCCTGGCTCTGCATTCAGGAATTACTCCCGGCAGTGCTTGGGGGGCCATATGGGATGCCGGGGATCAAACCCGGGTTGGCCGCATGCAAGGCAAAAGCCCTACGCACTATGCTATCGCTCCAGCGATAGCACAAAAGAGTTTTTTGCTGTAGGCCATTTGTCAGTCCCTTACTGTGTTTCATGTGAGAAATATTTTTGGTGTCAATACTGCCCAGAGACAGACAATGAAGCCCAGCAGGGAATCAGAACCATCTCTTCGAAAGAAAGAAATGCAGATGGGCATAATCAATACTATTACCAATATTACTTACTCACGTGTCTTTAAAAAATATATGGCCAAGTAAAAGGCGCCAAAAAAAAGAGAAACACACTACTTTCAGTGCTGTGTCATTTGTTATAACAAATGACTTATAAAAAAGGGATTGACTTCCCTTAGAATCAAATGTCTGTCTGGATCATCATCAATTTAGGAAAAACAAGCATCTATTTGCATTTTCGTCTTGACTCTGTACCATCCTTTTCCAGGGAAGATTCTTCTTAGTGAGAGACGTGGTCCTTCACTCAGCAAGCTCTGTCCGCTTCAGTCTTCTGTGGACCAAGCAGTGAGGTCAGATGTTAAATCCCCTTAATCCAACAATGTCCTCTGAGTACATTTGATGACTCAGCAAAAAAAATGGAGACAAAGATGATGAATAAATTTTAATTTCACATTTGAAAATATTTTCTTTTTTCACTGTTCTTTTTCATTTCTATTTGTTTATTTATTTATTTTGACTTTTGGGGTCACACAATGATGCTCAGGGATTAGTTATGACCCAACACCCAGGAATTACTCCTGATATTGCTTGGGAGATCATAAGACATGCTGAGGATTGAACCCAGCTCAGGTTATGGGCAAGGCCTATGCCTACCCTCTGTATTATCACTCTGGCCACTTTTTCTCCAGAAAGGACTGTATTATCACTCTGTTACTTTTTATCCAGAAAGGACTAAGGAAGAATTCTTTCCCTCCCCAAATCCATGACTACCATTGTGCTAAAAATTATGGCTTTTTATTTTATTTATAAATAAAATATGTATTGTGGGCTCTTTTGGTGTCAGGCAAATGAGATCCACTGTTGTTACTGTTTTTGGCATATGGAATACACCAAGGGTAGCTTGCCAGGCTCTGCCGTGTGGGTGGGGTATTCTCGGTAGCTTGCCGGGCTCTCTGAGAGGGATAAGAAGGATGAGCAAGCAGAGGCTGATAAAATCAGGGACGAACATACAGCCATACAGCATAAATAAAATAATTTTATTTCAATTTGGTGGCTTAAGTCACTGAAGCCAAGGATAGCTCAATTTAAGTTTGGGTATGATCAACATGCTCGATAAATAAAAACGAAGCTGGTCTTTGAGAGTGGAATACACTGTCAGTGTTAAATTCTTGCCATAAATATTCTGTAGATAGTTTCCTGTCCCCTGTATACATTCTCTCTGTGGATGCAAAGTACCACTGAATCTGTATGCAAATGAAATTGAATTCCTCCAAAAGGAACATCGGAGTGTGAGAAATATAGCAACAGATGAACTATTTTAAGGATTTTTTTTTTTAAAAAAAGGCTATTTCCTTCCCAGAAATTTAGTGTGAAGGAGATTCTTAAATTTGTTTAAATTGATTTGTGTCTTTAACATCTTGAATCTTGTGTCACCACTTTATAATGTTGATTTATTTAAATTTGGCTATGTCTTCTCTTAGTAAATACATTAAAAACTCTTCCAAATGCCTGTATGGGAATTAAAATTTAATTTTAATTAAAATTTAAATATCTTCTTAATGCCTTTATATAAGAAACAGGCTGGCAATATCTCAAAAATTTGAAAACAGGGGGCTGAAGGATAGTAATTGCCTTCCATATAGCTGACCAGGTTAAATCCCATTATTCCATATGATCCCCTAAATCCTGCCAAGAGTGATCCCTGAGTGCAAATCCAGGATTAAGCCCTGAGCATATCTGGATATTCCTCCCAAACAAACAAAAATTTATAAATAGAACTCCCTGTGGGTGCTGGAGTGATAGCACAGGGGGTAGAATGTTTGCCTTGCACTCGGCCGACCTGGGTTCAACTCCCAACATCCTATATGGTCTCCTGAGCACCACCAGGAATAATTCCTGAGTGCAGAGTCAGGACTGACCCTGGGCATTTCCAGGTGTGACCCAAAAAGCAAAAAAAAAAAAAAAAAAGAACTAAAAAGAACTCCCTGTGACCTAGAGGATTTTAATTCTTGCTCTCTTTCCCACTAATAGAAAAAGCATTAGTTTGATAACACATATGCACACGTGTGTTCTTTACAGTAGTCATGATGTGTAAACAACCAAGTGTTCAATGACAGGTGAGAGAATACAGAAGTTGTGATACATATACACAGTGGAAAACTGCTCAGTTTTAAGAAAAGATGAACTCTTGCCTTTTGCTTGAATTTTGATAGGGCCAGAGGGAGTTATGTTAAATGAAATAAGTGAGAGGGAGAAGAACAAATACATACCAGATGATCTCACTTACGTATGTTATATAAAGAAACAAAGCAAAGGGATAGAAGGCCTCTAATGACAACAGTCCACCCCTTTGAGTACAGAACTGGGATTACCAAGCAGGTGGAGGCAAGGCGTGGAGGAAAAGATGGACCAGAAGTGGAATAGTGCTGAAGGGGTCTTGGCTCCTCTGGTGATGATGGAGGGGCAGTAAGTTTGCACACTGTGAGCATGAAAGTAAACGTTACTGTAACCTCAACCCCAGCGTGAGAAAGACCAAATAATTGCTGTTCCTTGGGCATATAATTCTTAGTATTTAAATGTATTTACTTAAAACATTATACATTCAAAATAAATTAATATTTTATTATTCTTTACTCTGTTTATAATTATATGAAGTTATGCATTTATATTTATGGACAATTTATTTTTTTGCCTTTCATGTAGCTCTGTAGTTCTCCCGCTGGCTTCACCTATGGTCCCTGCAGTGATGTCAGATCTGATAGCTGAGCACAGAGCCAGGAGTAAGTCCTGAGTCCCGTTTTTTTCCCCTGTACACCAGAGATTATAAACTCTGGATACTGGAGTACAAACTGAGAAGACCATATTTGTGGTAGGAAAATATATAAATGAGATGTGATACAAGGGAGTGGGGGGAAGGGGTTGGGCACATTGGTAGCAGTGAAGTGAGGTAAGTGTGTACACCAAGACCATAAATGTATTTACCATTGTAAATACATTACCTTGACTCTAATAAAACAAGAACGGAAACATAAGTATTTTGAACAAACAAGCAAAAACGCCCAAGTTCTTGGTTTCATTAATCTTTTTGTACATTTTTGTTCTTATTTTATTGATTCGTCTCTGAGTTCTATTACTTTCCCCTTTTGATTACTTTGGGCTTTGTGGTTCTTTCTATAGTAGTAGTACGGTAGCTCTGTAGCACTGTTATCCTGTTGTTCATTGATTTGCTGGAGCAGGCACCAGTATCTCAATTGTGAGACTTGTTACTGTCTTTGGCATATCCAATACGCCACGGGTAGCTTGCCAGGCTCTGCCATGCGGGCGCGATACTCTCGGTAGCTTTCCGGGCTCTCTGAGAGGGGAGGAGGAATCGAACATGGGTCAGCTGTGTGAAAGGCAAACGCCCTACAGCTGTGCTATCGCTCCAGCCCCCAGTCTCACTAAGCTCCCTATTCTAGTCTCACACAGCCCCTCATTCCCATCTCCTCCTGTCTCTCCACTTATCTCTCTGCACTCCCTCTCGCAGCCGTGTCTCTTGTCTCCACGCGCCTGCACCTGCATTCTTCCCCTACATTCTTCTCCCTCTGTCCCCCTTGCTAGTCTCTCCGCGCTCCATCTTGCTGGCCTGGTCTCTCCCTCATCTCTCTCCAGCTCCCCAGCATTGGGAATGGCAGAATCAACCTATCAAAGGCCATTCCTGACCACCCATCAGGCTCAACAGTGGAAATCCCACCTAGAGGTGTTCCTCCTCTCCTTAGTCCAATAACTTAATTAACATCTTAATTGACATCTTGATTCTTCTTCTTAATATTAATTATTTTGTATGGACAGAGTAAGAGATACATTAAGCTTGTAGGGTGGCTCTCCTGGGAACATGTTGACGCAGACTCAGACTACAGTGCTCAGGCTGAATTAATCATTCCTAACCCTAGCAGGGTCCAAATCTAGTTATTACTTTTTGATCGTGACAGTATTTGTCCATGACTGTAGGATGACATTACTTTGCCCTTTCCCTCCTTGCCACAAGTAGCTTGTCCCGGTTTTACCCAGAGTTTAGGCTTACCCCAGTCTCACCCATCAAGGTGTTCCCGAATCTCTCCCATCCCTTTGTTTAGCTATAATCACTTCTCCATGTTCTCTTCCCCAAAACAGTTAATCCGCGGCTTTCCCTTAATCTGACTGCTAATTTGCAAGGTCAGACCTTCCTAAGATACTGAATTTATATTATATAAGTTAATATTGCCTTTCTCCTCTTCTTGTGCCTTTTGAATAATTTACTTTAAAGCTATGTCTGTTTTGTATAGACACAAGAAGACAATATTATGTTTTTATAACTTGGGAATTAATTGGCCTCGAATATTATTCCCTCCCGGGCCTCTGCTTTCTCCACTTAAGCCTCAGTTGCCCTCAGTTCCTAGCACCCCAAAGTAGGGTCCCCGACGTGGGACAGGAAGGATCCAGGGCAAGCGGTGAGTTATGTGCTACCCTGGCATCGAGATGGGCCTGGCCAAAGTGCCTAATTCTTTTTTTTTTTTTTTTTTTTTTAAATTTTATTGAATCACCATGTGGAGGGTTACATAGTTCTCAGGATTATGTCGGTTATACAGTTCTCAAACACCCTTCACTTCACCAGTGCCCATCTTCCATCACCAACCCCCCCAGTATACCTGCCGCCCCCTCCCACCTCCCCAGTCCCAACCCTTGCACATGATATGTTTCACTTCGTTTACGCCTTATTTCGATTACATTCCATGTTTCAACATACAACTCACTACCGTTGTTGGGGTTTCCCCCAAAAAAGAAAAGCAGTCCTATTGCCAAGGAGGCATTTGATAGTTCTCCATTGCTAAGAATATAGAGATATTAAGTCCCGCTGTTTGTTACATAGTTTTTCTTTTTCCCCCTTGCCCCGCGCCACCGAGTTCACGCCTGTTTTAGTAATCGCCACGCTGCCTGACAAGGGAAAAAAAAACCGAAAAGGATGGTTATTTCCCGTCATCAGCAGGCGTGGGGCTCTGGCTTAGTTGATAGACTTGTAGAGTATCTGCAAGCAGTCTCTGGAACCGACGGTCTTGCGCTGGTGTCGGCTCCGGCTCGAGATTCCACCAGCGTCCCGCTGTTCCTTGTACATAATTTTTCCCCTTATATCCCATTCCCACGCCACCAGGTCTGTTTGCTTAATGGGCATCACACTGTAGTTGATGACACACCGCGTTTCTTCCCGAGAAAGAAGAAAATTTCTTCTCAGCCGGCGTGGGGATATAGCTTAGTTCAGTCTAATGAGATGGCTACCACTTTGATTGCCTTCAATATTTCAGCAACAGACTTACTATTAGGATCTCCCACAAAAGTCCGCCCCATTAGAAAGGAACCATTACATATTGCTCATACTAAGATGACATTTATACAATGTAGTCATTTCATTGTATATACGGCCGCGCGGTTTTGGGTTTCTGTATAAAGTCCAGGGAAAGTACAACCAGAAATAACATCACTATAAACTTTTACCCTTTTATGGTGCTCATAAGATGGAGAAACCTAGAGAGAGGCTCGGCGTCTCCGTTTTGCGCTCAGGAAAACCGCGGCCCCTGCGCTGTGCTCAGGAGGGAGGAGTTGAGAGAGAGACAGGTTAAAAGAATTGGGGGATGCCCGGGTCCCACAGCTTCAGCACGCCGTGGGGTCTCTGGTCCCATGCCGGAATTAGTTCAGTGGGCTGCTTGGGGTCCGAGGGCGCCCCCTCGGGCCCCTCCATCATGCTCCTTCCACAGCCGGGTCCAAAAGGAAGCACACGTGGGGGAGGTGGGTTTAAGTATCTAACTGCGGTGGGCGGGGGTCGCCGCCCCCGCCCCCTGGGGACTCCCGCAAGCGCGCTCACGTCCTGTTTTGGCTGAATCGGCGACTCCGTTTTGCGCTCAGGAAAACCGCGGCCCCTGCGCTGTGTTCAGGAGGGAGGAGTTGAGAGAGAGACAGGTTAAAAGAATTGGGGGATGCCCGGGTCCCACAGCTTCAGCACGCCGTGGGGTCTCTGGTCCCATGCCGGAATTAGTTCAGTGGGCTGCTTGGGGTCCGAGGGCGCCCCCTCGGGCCCCTCCATCATGCTCCTTCCACAGCCGGGTCCAAAAGCAAAGTGCCTAATTCTTAACTATAAGTTAAGAGCTTGATCATAGACAAATGCTGTCATGATCCAATAGTAATTATGAGACTGGGACCCTGCCAGGGATAGGAAAGACTGATCTGGCCTGAGCACTGTAGTCTGAGATTGAGATGGCCCCAGGAGAGCAATTCTATAAGCTTTAATGCATCTCTTATTGTGTCCATACAAAATAATTAATATTATGAATTCTTATATGTTTTCTGGCTGAGGAGAAGAGAAACACATTCATGGGACTCCGCCCTTGGGTGGATCCTTCTGCTGAAAGAGAATTAAGTCCTAGGAGAAGCATCCCCTAAGGAAAGGAACCTTACCCTATTGATGGTGACCACACCTACGTGTATGCCCCAACCCCCTGATGCTGTGGAGATTTAACTAGGCTGTGAGAGTGGGTTGGAGGGCCAGATCCACGGGGCCAGATCCACGGGGCCAGATCCACGGGGCTAGATCCACGGGGAGAGATCCAGGAGAGCGGGAGAGAAGCGGAGGGAGAGAATGAAATAAACGGATCGAGCAATCAGTTTGGCCTTCTTCCTTCTTCCTTCCGTCGCCTGCCCTCGACTGACAGCACACACAGTGGTTCTGGGGCACCGAACACGGGTGGTGAGACAGAGCTGCCTGGAGAGCCCGCAAGTGCACTCGCCCCTCGGTGAGCTTTAGTTTTTTACACATGACCATGCTCTTAACTTATAGTTAAGCATTATGGCACTTTGGCCAGACCCATTTCGATGCGAGGGTAGCTCACAGCTTGCCCTGGATCCATCCAGTCTCTTGTTGGGACCCTGCTTTTGGGATGCTAGGAAGTAAGGGCACCTGAGGCTTAAGTTGAGAGAACATGTCCAGGAAGTAAATACCATTCAGAAGAACGAGTAAAGAGAGGCTGCTAAAATCTCAGGGCTAGGACGAATGGAGATGTTACTGATACCTGCTTGAACAAATCATTGATCAACGGGATGACAGTGATACAGTGATTATTTTGTGTAAAAATGGTTTTTTTTTTTTTTTTGCAAAATAAACATAAGACAAAGGCCCTGTCTAGAAATAGTTGACTGACAGCTCTTTGGGTTCACTTAGCGAAATTCGAGAGAGCAACTACCAGGAATAGTCAATGAAGAATTTGTGATGGTTTAAGTCTTCCGTGTGTAAATTCCCTCCCGTTCACTCCTCTTCCCCAATAATGAAGGCAGTATTTATTCCACCTTTGGAGAGTACGGCTGTTCATCTTAGGACACGCTTCTATTATTTTACCGAAAAGACAAAATTAAAGAAAACTGAAGTTCTAACTGATACTATAACCAAAACATCTTGCGAAAAACTAGTCCCCAGTCTCCAGGAAATTTCCTGTGTCTGCCGGACCTAGGTTAAATATCTTGAGCTGGTTCGTAGACTCATAGATTGTTACTGTGGAAAGGTCTTTTGAAATCATTTAGACTTAACCCTCCTCATTTTATGTCTGAGAAAAATTAGGCAGGACGGATTCATTCTTTTACTTCAGATTTGCTCTCTGATTTCTAATTTCGTTCTTGCTTTAGTTTATTGCAATCTAATAAAACCTGCTCATGCCAAGAATAGTCAATAGGGGGCGTTTGCTATACCACTTGCTCGCTCAGGAAACGGTGTTTTTGTTTGTAGCCCCAAATCGTCACACCCCCAACAGAGCATCTTCCCCCACCCCACCCCACCCCCAACCCCAGACCGTTTTCATTCCCAAGACGTACACCGTGGGCTGTTGATTGGAGCCCCTGAAGGGATGTGAGCCGCGCTAAAGCGAGTCTTCTCCACCCGAGTATAATGTAATGGTACAATACTACCACGAGATGGCAGCATAGGCTAAAAATTTCTTGCAGACCACACGGAGAAAAAATTTCTTGCAGACCACACACTCTTATAAAGCATACAGAAAATGATTTGTTCTTACTAACACAAGGAAAACTCTATGAAAAGATCAATGATACAGAACCTAATTATTCTTGGAAAAATCCCTGCTATCAAGGAAAATCCATTTATCTTGAAGATAGACCATTGTTTTCTTTGAACACTGAATCTATTTTAAAAGTTTCCTTCCTAATTTAGATAGTTGATTAGCATTTCACTTTATCTCTGGCAGTACTAGGAAATAGCAGGAAAAGAAACTCTCTCAAAGTAAAGAGCTTGTAAAATTAGGAAAAAACTATCCGAATCAAACAAATTTACAAAGCTGTTCAGGCAAACAGTATTCCAACAGCAATCCCTACTTCCTGCCACCAATGTCCCCAGTTTCCCTTCTGTCCCTCAGCCTGCTAAGTAGAGACAGTTTTCTTTTTCCCTCTTCCCACCCCGTTAGGCACTGTGGTTTACAATCCTGTTACTGATGGGTATATGGTGCCTTCTGCTCCTCCTCCTTCTCTTTCTCCTCCTCCTCCTCCTCCTCCTCCTCCTCCTCTTCCTCCTCCTCCTCCTCCTCCTCCTCCTCCTCCTCCTCCCTTACTTCCTCTTCCTCCTCCCCTCTCCTCCTCCTCTCTTCCTCCTCCCTCCTCCTCCTCCTTCTTTACCTCCTCCTCCTCCTCCTCCCCTTCCTCTTCCTATCTTTCTTAGCTCAGGAATCTTTCCTGACAGATCTCAGGGGACTGACTATATGTAGTTCTGGGAATCTAATCCTGGTTGTCTCTCTGCAAAGCAAGAGTCTTACCTATATACTATTTCTTTAGCCCCTTAGACCACTTTTTCACTTCTTTTGCCTTCCCATTTGTCTTTGGTATTCAGTAAACTGACTGCTTTAGAGGGCTTTGAAGTTTGGTAGGAGATAGAAAGACATATTGGCTGATAATGTGGTATTTAATACACAATTTCCTGGGTAAATATTTTAATGCTTCCATACAAGAATTGCAAGATTGTTGGTAATATATTAGCTCTTTCTTCTGTATCAATTGCTTCATAACTAATTTAAGAATAACATTAAAGGACCCATCATTTAGGATTATAGTCAGAACTGATGAGAGAATGCTGCCTGTTTAGCATAGAGTCTAGTAGGCTGAAAATACAATTAACACAATTATTATTTTCAGCCAACTCAAGCCCAGTGATTTATATTAATGTAATATTTTGATTCTAGCATAAATATTTTGATCATGTTAAATATCATTTTCCTAAAATCCCGGGCTTAAAATTGAAGTTATCTTTGAGCTATACTTTTACAAAATTTTTGTTTCTTTTTTGACAAAATTAATCACTAGTATCACTTGTCATCCTGTTGATCTTTGATTTGCTTGAGCGGGTGCCAGTAATGTCTCCATCCGTCCCTATCTCATGCTAGTGTAGCCCAATGGTATCTGCTCACTCCAGGAAACTCACTCCAGAGACTCAAGTCATTCGTTAAGGGTTTTGACAAAGAATTCTAGCCATCTTATAGGGGGGCAGCCATGTGGTCTTTTGACATCCTGTGGAATCCAGTCAGTAACAGCTCTAGCCCAGTGGTCATCTCTAAACCGCATTATGTGTCAGGCCTATCTGATTTTCGACGCCTTGGCAAACGAGACAGTCTCCCTGATTCTTGATTGTCAATGGAGGTCAGAACTCTGGATTCCTTCTCTCACTTGAGTGAAAGTGAGAAAGAGCCTAGCATGGCTCTTTCAATTCCTCTTTTGGATACCCAAATAGTGTTCTTGTCCTGTTTTCATAAGGCCCAGCTCCCTGTTAGTGCAGGAAGAAAGGTGGAATCGAAAAGATATGCCCGGAGCCGGAGGTTCTTTGTCCCTTCACATCTTCTTCGATGCTCTTGAAGGCTTTCTACCCTGCTCTTTTCCTCCTGTGCAGTTCTGGCGCCAGGTCATTCCTCATGTTGAGTTCTTGACCCAGGTACACATAGCTGCTGCATTTGGAGATGTTCATTCCATTGAGAGCAAATGGAACGTCACGGACTAGTTCGTTTTTCATGAACTTTGTCTTGTTGAGATTCATCTGCAGTCCAACCTTTCCACACTCTTGGTCGAAGATATACTGAGTTTGAACGCCCTGTTTGGCTAGGGCTTCAATGAACACCTCAGTCTCAACAGAATCGAAGGCCTCCTTTAAGTCGATGAACATTAGACAGAGCAGCATCTTGAACTCTTGCGAAACTTCAATGAGTTGGTCACTGTGTGGATATGGTCTATCGTGCTGAATCCCCTTCGGAACCCGGTTTGCTCGCATGGTTGTCCTTCGTCTAGTGTCCTGCCCATTCTATTCAGGATGACAGGAGCGAACAACTTGTAGACTACCCAGCCACCTCCACGCTCCAGGCTGCTCTCCGGACACTTGGGCTGAACCTCACGCACGAGTGAAGCCCCGAAAAACCAGGTAAGCAGAACTTTGTGACCTTGAACTCTAGGTTCAACGAGACCTAGAAACAAGATCCTCTGTCTGCGGACGCATCATAAGACACTTAATACCCATTTTCCATAGTTTGCGCACCATATTTTATGGGGTTCAAATATGAAGTGAATCATGGGAACACCTGCAAGGGTGATTAGAGGCCGCCCTAAAAGCCTCCATCCCTCTTGGAGAGCCCAGCAAGCTACCGAAAGTACCCTGCCCACACGGCAGAGCCTGGCAAGCTACCCGTGGTGTATTCGATATGCCAAAAACGGGAACAACAATGGGCTTCATTCGCCTGACACCAAAAAAGCCCCAAATATGGCAGCGTTTAGAAGGATGAACAAAGAGAGTCTGATAAAATCTCAGGAACGAACTAGAATGCCAAAACAAAGAAGGATAAAATTAATTTCTTCAAAAATTCATTTTTGACTATAGACCGAACATGATGACCACTCAATACCTCTATTGCAAACTACAACATCCAACAGGAGAGAAAACAAAAGGGAAATGCCCTACCACAGAGGTAGGGTGGGGTGGTGGGGGTTGGGGTGGGGGTGGTGGGAGGGATACTGGGAACATTGGTAGAGGAGAATGGGCACTGGTGGAGGAATGTAAACCAAATACAAACATGAAAGTTCATAAGTTTGTAAATGTACCTCATGGTGATTTACTAATACATTTTTTAAAAAAATTAATTTTTAAGACTTTTATATTCCTGTTGCCACTAGTTCTTTTTGTCTCTACTATATAAATTCCATCTGCAACCTCACACAAGTCATATTCTCTCCTTTATAGACTGTTGCCAAATTTATAATAACACTTGTTTAACTTTATTTTATTAGGCTAACATATTTTTCTGCTGCTTATTGGAGACAGTTTATTCTGTTACAAGAGTCTATGTTACTGTTCCTTTTACAATAGCTAACTGTAGCTTTCTTTATAGTAGTAAGTCTGTTTTGTTTGGTGGGGGTGGGGGAGAAGGCTGGGGAGTTGGGCCACACCTGGCTGTGTGCAGGCCTTACTCTTGACCCTGTGCTCAGGGATCAATTCTGGTAGTGCTAGAGGGACCTTACGTGGTGCCAGAACTCAATCTCATATTGGCCGCATTCAAGGTAAGCACCTTACCCTATGTCCTGTCTCTCTGGTCCATGTAGTAAGTAAATCTTAAATCTTTTCAATTTCCTTTTTTTTTTCAATGTGCTTTAATTGCTCTAGTTCCTTTGTTCTTCTGTATAAGAGTTAGTTTTTCATATCTACAAAATTTTCTGCTGAGATTTTGTAGGCATTGCATTATGTTCTTAGATCAATTAGTTGAGAATTGCCACATCATAATGTTAAGCCCTCCAATCAAAGAGCATGGTATAATTCTACTTAGGAAGATTTTGAAAATCAGCTGCCACATCATAATGTTAAACCTTCCAACCAAAGAGCATAGTATAGTTCTACTTAGGAAGATTTTGAAAATCAGCATAAATAGGTTTCAAAATATTTATTTCATATAAATTTGGTTAGATATTTACCATATTTGTATATTTTTCAGAATTCTTGTAAATGGCACTGGTTCTGTGCTGGCATCAGGTAAAGGTCTTACGAGGCCTTAGTTCCTGTGCCCATAAGGTGGGTCCTGACAGTCTTAGGGCTAGTTGGTCTTATTCCCTCCCAAGAACTCATTGCTACAGGGGTCCTTCCTATCTACCTCCTTCAATATCTTCCACTTCCACCCATGTTGCAGCAAATTACATTCTTTACTACATTCTATGTAGTATTAAACTGTGTATGCATACCACATTTGCATGATCTATTATTGGTCATCTTAGTTGATTCTAAATCTTAGTTATTGTGCACAGTGCTGCAATGAATAATGGTGTGCATACATCCTTTTGAATGAATACTTTTCTATCCTGGAGGTAGATGGCCTAATGTGCTGGGTCATATGGTAACTCATTTATGAGTTTACTGGATGCCCTCCATTCTGTTGCCACAGAGGTTGAATGTTCATTCAATATTCGCACCAACAGTGGAGGAGAGTTCCTGTTCACCACATCCCCACCAACACAGTTTGTCCCAATATTTTTGATATGTTAGTACCTCATTGTCATCTTGATTTGGATTTATGTAATAATAAGTGATGGTGAACATTTTTTAAATGTTTTTATATGCCTGTTGAACATCTGTTGGTCTTCTTCAGAGAAGTCCCTGTACATTTCTTCTTTCTATTTTTTTTGGATGGAGTGTTTGGATATTTTGTTGCTGATCTGTGTGAGTACTATATATATTCTGGATATACTTTAACTGATGTGTAAACTGCAAATATTTTCTCCCATTCAGTTATTTGTCTTTTAGTTTCAGCCTGTGTTTCTTTTGCAATTGTGTTAATTATTGTTTTTATCATCCAAAACTCCCAATGTCTTCCAAAAAATTATTTTAAACTTTATTTATTTATTTTTTCTTTTTTAAGTCACACACTCAGTGGTGCTCAGGAGTTACTCCTGATTCTGCAACTCAGGAATTACTCCTGGTGGTGCTTGGGGAACCTCATGGGATGCTGGACATCAAAGCCAGATTGACTGTATGCAAGGCAAACATTCTACCTGCTGTACTATCGCTTCAGTCCCCAAACTCCCAGTGTCTTTAAAAGTTTATTCTCTATTCCTGCATAAAGAAATGAGAAATTCTTGTTGCTCCTAATCCTAGGCATTTGGTATTATCGCTGTACTGAATTTGTCTATTCTGGTGGTGTACCTGAATATTGCTTTCATTTATATTTCCCCTACATTTCTGATATGGGATGTATTTGATATGCTTCTTTGCAAACTAAATGCATGAAATGGTCTTTGGCCTTCTTTTAAATATGTTGTTTGTTTTCTTATTATTGAATTTTGTGAGTTCTTATGTATTTTGGCATGCAGTTCTGTATCAGATTCATCCTTTATAATTAATCTCCCTCTCCCCTGTCTGTGACATGTCTTATATTCTGGTATAGCCGTTTGCAAAGCAGAACTTTAACATTTTAATGTAACTACCTTATCATTTTAAAAACAGATGATGCATTCATTATTTCTCTATAAATTGACATAGACCAACCCAGGTTTGATTCCTCCGCCCTTCTCGGAGAGCCCAGCAAGCTACTGAGAGTATCTCACCTGCATGGCAGAGTCTGGCAAGCTACCCGTGGCGTATTCGATATGCCAAAAACAATAAAAACAAGTAGCACAATGGAGAGGTTACTGGTGCCCACTCGAGCAAATCAATGAGCAATGGGATGACAGTTTACAGTGACAGTGACAGTTTTATAGTAAGCCTAAATCAAGTAGCTCTTAAAGTTTTATAATGTTTTATAGTTTTATCTTAAAAGTTTTATATTAAAGTTTTATAATAAGCCTAAAATAAATAGCTCTTAAAGTCTTCAAGTTGATTACATCAGTTTATTTTTTTTCTTCTTCTGGAGTGATAGCACAGCAGGTAGGGCGTTTGCCTTGCACGCGGCCAGCCCAACTTTGAGTCCTCCATCCCTCTTGAAGAGCCCAACAAACTACTGAGAGTATCCTGCACAGCAGAGCCTGGCAAGCTACCCATGGCGTATTCTATATGCCAAAAACAATGACAAGACTCACAATGGAGACGTTACTGGTGCCTGCTGTAGCAAATTGATGAACAACAGGACGACAGTGCTACAGTACTACAAAATTGTGTTGTCTAGTCTGGGTATTTTGACTCTATATAAACTTTAAAGTCAATTTGTTGACATTTGCAAAATAGATTTTTGAAATTTAAATTGATATTACATTTAAAATATAGCCCAAATTGGGAAAAACTTACACTTTGACAGTTTTGAGCCTTTCCATGAACATGGACTGTTTCTACATTTTTCTTTGTTTCTTTGACTTTATTCATCAAGCTTTTGAGTATTCCTCATCCATGTGTAGCATGTATTTTATAAGATTTTTATCTAAGGCTTTAATTTGATTGCATAACAATGTACATGATATTGCTTTTTTTAAAATTTAGTTTCTTTCTTTTTTTTTTTTTTTTGCTTTTTGGGTCACACCCAGCGATGCTCAGGGCTTACTCCTGGCTTTGCACTCAGGAATTACTCGTGGCGGTGCTTGGGGGACCATATGGGATGCCGGGGATTGAACCCGGGTCGGTCGCGTGTAAGGCAAACGCCCTACCTGCTGTGCTATCGCTCCAGTCCCATGATATCGCTTTCTTAACCTCAAGTTCTACTTGCTGTTATCTAGGAAAGGAAAGGACTTTCATACACTAAGATTATTCTTGCTATAATCAGTTATTTGCTTCAGGGTTTTTTTTGGGGGGTCATTCTTTTTTCAGATTTCCTCACAATGGGTTATGCCATTTATAAGTAGAGAATTTTATTGCTTCCTTTACAAAATGTAATTTTAAATATCCTTTTTGTCTTATTATTTACTTTATAAAACATAAGACTTTTCCATAATTACAGCACTATATTTGATGGGGTTCAAATATGATGTGAACCATGGGAACACCTGTAAGGGTGATTAGATACCGCCCTAAAAGCCTCCATCCCTCTCAGAGAGCCCGGCAAGCTACTGAGAGTACCCCGCCTGCACAGCAGAGCCTGAAAAGTACCTGTGGCATACTTGATTTGCCAAAAGCAGCAACAATGGGCCTCATTTGCCTGACACTGAAAGAGCCCCCATTACGGCAACGTTAAGAAGGATGAGCAAGGAGAGGCTGATAAGATCTCAGGGACAAGCTAAACTGCCAAAAAGAAGAAGGACTTAAATGACTGTTTATACTTTCAATGCACATATGCTGGCATCAGAAGCATCCATTAAGGACCTGATGGTGCAAGTGCAGAAGATCAAGTACAGCATCATTGGTCTGACCAAAACGAGAAGGCATCAATCACATCATACCATTTTCGACACTGGAGAAGAACTGTTCCTCAGAATATATGACAATAGAGGCGTTGGTGGTGTTGGTGTCCTTGTCAACATGAACCTGGACAAGAGCATTGATTCATTCGAATGCCTAACAACTCGAATCGGACGATTATGCTTGAATAGATGTGGCTCACTGCCAGCAGTCTCTATCTGCATTGTCTATGCACCATATCCAACTATGATGAAGAAGATATTCCAAGTTCTACATGGAGCTGGAGAAGTTTTATAAAGAAGACCACACCTTCTACAAGATCATTGTTGGTGATTTTACTACCAAGATAGGACTGAGAAGGTTGCCTGAAGAACTCCACATCGGGACCCATGGCCTAGAATGGAATGAACAGGGTGAGAGACTGTCTGAGTTCATCATGTCGACCAAATCTAAACATTGGACATGGGAGTCTCCTGGGGGACAGTTCTACAACGAAATTGACTACATCATATTCAATCGATGGTTTTGTCTGACCGATGTTGCTGTTGTCCCAAAATTTCAAACAGGATTGGACCACCATCTCCTTCATGCAAAATTCTACTTCACAGAGTGGGGAGAAAGGAATGCAAAGTTTAAGTTTAAGTTTAAGTTTAAGAAGAAAACTCCCAGAATGACTACAACTGGGAGCTCTTTTGCACTATTGTGGCAATGTGGGAAGATGAATAGAATGGGCAGAACACTATACGAAGGACAACAATGCAAGCAAGCCGGGTTCCAAAACGAATTCAGCAAGACCAACCATATCCACATGGTGACCAAATTCATTGAGGTTTTGCAAGAGTTCAAGATGCCACTCTGTCTAACATTCACTGATTTAAAGAAGGCCTTCGATTCTGTTAAGACTGAAGCGGTCATCAAAGCCCTAGCCAAACAGGGCTATCAAACTCAATACATCAGGATCCTCTTCGAGCTGTATTATGGATTCACCACCAGGATCTCACCATTCTACAAGGAAGTGATCATCGACATAAAGAGAGGGGTTTGGCAGGTTGATACCATTTCACCTAAACTCTTCAGTGCCACCCTCGAGAATGTCATGCGACAACTGGAATGGGAAGGAATAGGAGTGAAGATAGAAAACAGGATGAGAAAGCTATTCGGGTATCCCAACTACACCACCTCTGCTTCGATGATGACATTGTTCTAACAACACCAAATATTAGCCAAGTGGCACAAATGCCGGCTGACGAATGCTTAACTGCCAGTGTGGAAAGGTCGGACTGAAGCTGAGTCTCACCAAAACAATATTCATGAAAAACGAACTAGTCCCTGATATTCCATTTTCTCTCAATGGAACAAACATCTTCTAATGCAGCAGCTATGTGTACCTGGGTTCAGAACTCAACGTGAGGAAAGGCTTGGTGCCAGAACTGTGCAGGAGAAAGAGAGCACCATGGACCACCTTCAAGAGCTTCGAAGAAGTTGTTAAGAGGACGAAGAATCTCCAGCTCTAGGCACATCTTTTTTTTTTTTATTAGTTTATTTTTAATTAGAGAGTCATCATGAGGGTACAGTTACAGATCCATACATCTTTATGTTCATGCTTCCCCCATACAAAGTTCAATAACCCATCCCTTCACCAGTGCCCATTCTCCACCACCCGTAAACCCAACATCCCTCCCCCCCTCCCCAGACCCGTCTCCCCCCACCCCACACTGCCACTATGGCAGGGAATTCCCTTCTGTTCTCTCTCTCTGATTAGGTGTTGTGGTTTGCAATAGAGGTGTTGAGTGGGCATTATGTTCAGTCTCTAGTCTGTATTCCGCCCGACTAGGCACATGTTTTTGACTCCATCTTTCTTCGTGCACTAATATATGCTTCAGAGACCTGGGTCCTATGAAAACAGGATGAGAACACTATTCGGGTATCCCAAAGAGGAATCGAAAGAGATAAGCTTGGAGTATGATGTTTCACTCAAGTGAGAGAAGGAATCCGGGGCTCCAACTTCTGTCGATGGTCAACAATCAGTGATGCTGATTGTTTACCAAGGTGTCAAATATCAGATGGGCTGCACACGTAATGTGATTCAGAGACAACTGCTGGATTAGAGCTGTTACCGACTGGATTCCACAGGACATCAAAAGACCGCATAGTCGCCCACCAATGAGTCGGTCAGACTTCTTCGTCAAAACCTGAATGAATGGTTTGAGGCTCTTTGTGTTCCTGGAGTGAGCAGATACCTTTGTGCTACACTAGCATGCGACATGGATGAATGGAGACGTTACTGGTGCTTGCTTGGGCAAATCAAAGATCAATGGGATCACAAGTGATACAAGTGATTTACTTAGGACTTTCAGTATAATGTTGAAAAGAAGTGGTGATGGGGTATATTTTTATATTGTATCTGGTCTTTGTTGTTTTGTTAAAATAGCCTTACATATGTGGGACAGAGTTTACTTGATCATGGTATATAATATTTTTGTACATTGCTGGTACTTTCTGGTTTGTAGTATATTAATTATTAATTCAATTTCTTTAGCAGTAGTCAGATTGATATTGCACTCGTATTGTATAAGTTTTATTAATGTATATTCAAAGTAATTTGTCCATTTCCTCATTGTCATTGAATTCATAGACACATACTTGTTTATGTTACTTTATCTTTTCAGTACACCCTAGTATATGTAATGATGACTCTTTTAATACAGCATATTAGTAGTTATTAATAATATATCATATTAATGTTTTTTCTGAGTTATGGTAGCTAGAATCTCACTAATTTTCTTGTTCTTTTTCAAATACCTAGATTTTGTTTTATAATTTATCAAGCTATTTTTAGTTAATTTATTTCTGCTCTAATTTTTATTGTTTTGTTCTGGAGTGATAGCACAGAGGGTAGGGCATTTGCCTTGCACGCAGCCAACCCAGTTTCTATTCCTTCGTCCCTCTCGGAGAGCCCGGCAAGCTACTGAGAGTGTCCCGCCCTCATGGCAGAGCCTGGCAAGTTCCCTGTGGTGTATTCAATATGCCAAAAACAGTAACAAGTCTCACAATAGAGACGTTACTTGTGCCTGCTTGAGCAAATCAATGAACAACTGGACAACAGTGCTACAGTGCTTGTTCTGATTATTTAATTTGCTCTTTTTCAAGTTTCCTATTAGGAATATTAGGTTATTTATTTTAGATTAAATAGTACATGCATTCAGTATTACAAATTTTTCCCTAAATATTGCTTTTACAGAACATTCAAAATTTTGCTAGGTGGAATTTTCATTTAGTTGAAATAAAATTTGAGAGTTATTCTTTGACCAATGTGTTATTTATTAGTGTGTCATATAATTTTCTCATATTTATCTATCCCCAAATATTTTTCTGCTGTTAGCTTCTATTTTAATCTCATTGTAGTCTAAGAGCATAATTGATTAATGTTTCTTTTAAGCCTAAGAAGAGTGTGTGTGTTCAGGTATTGGTACATGGTACATCATAGTAATCTGTAGATCTCAATTATATCGAATTGATTTTCTGAATTTTTGGATCTCTCAACTTGTGACAAGAGTGATGAAATATCCAGTAGTGAAAGTGTATCCACGTATACCAATTTTCAGCTCTATTAATGTTTAAGATTCAAAGTTTGATGCTGTTTTTAGGCTGTACATATTAAGAATTGTGTTTTTTCAGAGGGGGAATTTGGAGGGCATACTCTTATGTGCTGAAGGCTTACTCTTGGCTCTGCACTCAGGAATCACTTCTGGTGGACTCAGAGGATCATATTGTTCCAGAGATCAAAGTCAGGTCAGCTTCATGCAAGGTAAATGCCCTGCCTGCTGTACTATTTCTATGAAATATTAAAAATTGTTAAGGATGTCTTGGAGAATTGAGCCCTTTAATGCTATGTAATGCCCCTTCAAAATATTCCTGATAACTTTTCTTCTTTGAAGTGTGCTTTGTCTGAAATTATAATAGCAATTTCTACTTCCTTTTTATGTCCTCATTGAATGATTTTTCTCCAACCATTAATATTTAAAGTAGATAATTGCTTTTGTCTTTGGTTATTGGATATGCCAAAAACAGTAACAATAAGTCCCACAATGAGAGATGTTGCTGGTGCCGGCTCAAACAAATCGATGAGCAACAGGATGACAGTGACAGTGACAGTGACTTTTAATTAATACATTATAACCACGGGCATTTCTACATAATCCATTTATTTTATATATATTCTATTATACATATCACTAAGCTAGTATAAATTACTTATATATTTATGTAGCTGAAGTGAATACCTTCTAAGTAACTATTAACAAGTGGTTATTTAAGTAGAAGTCAGTGATAGAAAATTTTCATTTGAGGTTGTAATTTTCAAACTTCAATGAGTATCTCTCCACAGACATTGAGTTCAAGAGATCACTGGTGGATCTGAAGTTCTGCATTATTTAGAAGCAAGTCACATGATTCAGAGGCAGGTAGGATTTGGGTCACATTTTAGAGTCAGGTCACTAAAATTGCTCAAACATCCAAAATGATCACTTTAGATTTTATATTGATTTCTTTTTAGTACGAGACTACCTTATATTTAAATATTAACTTGAACATTTTAACTATACTTGAATTCATATATTTAAAACCTTATAATAGTCTTTTCTCTTTCTGCATTTGTATTGAAAGTATGCAGTCTAAACATATGTAGAGCATCTGATATTATTAAAATTGCCATTTAAAAGCTGCTAATAACTGTGTTAACTCTGTTATCATTTTGGCATTAAATTACCAAAGGCACTAAATCTTATCTAAGAAATGGATGGAGACCTAGGTATTTGCATAGTGCTCAAATATCATATTATCAATTACTTGGTGGATGTTAGGTCAAGCATACTTACAGTGGAGAGATTTGGTTGCCATCACCTTAGCCCAGGGATCATGCTAACCTCAGTAATATGCAACAGACATTCTGTGCTTCCTGATACAATGTGCATCTGATAGCATCATCTATGAAGTATTCTCGCCAAAATTCTCAACCAAGACTTTAGATATAATTTCTATAGGGAATAGAAAATACAGAGATTAAGAAAAACAAGCCACACAAAGCCAATTAGTCAAATTCAGAATGGGGACCATTCCACATGACAATTGAAAACTTGGCACATTGTTTCATCTAGTGGACCATTAGGAAGGAACAAAACAGGAAACCATTGAGGTTAACAAAAATAAACAAAGGAAAGAAACAAGACTGTTTTGGATTAAAGAAATTTTGTTAGATACAACAAAGAAATGCAATGCAGCACATATGAGAAATTTGGGAATAATTAGTGAAATTTAAGTATAGAACAATTATTTGATGATGTTGTGAAAAAAGTAATAAATTTTCTGAGTTAAAAGTATACTGTGGTTAGAAGGAAAAATGCGAGTATATAAATGTTGCTATCTGGTGTCTAGCTGTGAAATACAGAGTTTATAATTTTCATTAAAATACTTAATGCTTTCTTTCAAAATATTATGTCTATAACTATAGATCAAACACAAGGGCCACTCAATGCCTCTATTGCAAACCACAACACACAAAAGGAGAGAGTGCAAAAGGGAATGCCCTGCCACAGAGGCAGGGTGGGGGGGATGGGGTGGGGTTGGTGGGAGGGATGCTGGAATCAGTGGTGGTGAATGGGCACTGGTGGAGGTATGGGTATTCGATCATTGTATGACTGAAATGCAAACATGCAAGTTTGTAAGTATGTAACTGTTCCTCACGGTGATTCACTATTAAAAAAATAAATAAATAATTATGTCTATAGGTTTTCATCCTAAAGAAGATGTGTATTAAGTCCCCATAAATTATTATTTTCAAATCTTTATACCAACTTGCAGATGGCTTAAGCTAATTGTTAAAGATTTTGTGTACAACCAAAATTGCATTCGTCACAAATTGACAAAATGACAGCATATATTTATCTCATTTTTGTTCAACTAAAGTAAATTCACTAACTAAATAGTTTATTTTCTTTATCTTTGCTAAAAACTTTTGATATACTAAAATAAATAATTAGAACAAAAAGTTACTATTTCATAATCTCTTATCGATCTTTTATGACACTAAGGTCCTGTAAGGCATTTGTTCTATTACCGAGCTATCATTGGTCCTTCCAGGCAAATATCCTGACAGTCTTCTAATTTGATTTTTGTAAACTTATAAGAGCAGATTATTAGCATTACTTCAAAATATAGAGGGTAAGTCTTGTTGAATTCAAATTGGCTACATACAATCAGAGGCAGAGTCAGATTTGAGCTCTTTCCCTACTCTAACTTTCGAAAAATTGCTTGAAAACATTGACTTCCCCACTGATAATCTTCTTTCCCTATGTCTAGAAGAGAGAGTAAAGTTTTAGTGAGTCTGTATACTAGTAGTGAACTTAGATGACATAAGACTGGGCTTCAATCTTTATAGGCAACTTTATGACATTGAAAACCTGACATAGAACATCTTTTATTGTTTTGTTCAAAAATTATTTTGATTTAAAAGAAACTGATTTAGCCCTCCAGATAAATTAGAATCTACTGGTCAAACAATATCGCAAATGTTTTTTTGAGACTGCATAAAATTTATTAATTTGGGAAAATATCCTATTTAAGGTAAACTAGTACTTTTTTTTTTTTGCTTTCTTGGGTCACACCCGGCAATGCACAGGGGTTACTCCTGGCTCTGCACTCAGGAATTACTCCTGGCAGTGCTCAGGGGACCATATGGGATGCTGGAATTCAAACCTGGGTTGGCCACATGCAAGGCAAATGCCCTACCCACTGTGCTATCGCTCCAGCCCCAATAGTACGTTTTTTTATACATTAAAGAATACTTTTATATCTTATAGTAGTTTGCCATCTTGCCAAATATATAGTTCTTACCGAATTTAATAATATATTTAGACATAAATATGACTATGGAAATACGTGTGTATTATACATATGTAAGAAGTCTTTTTCTGGTAATATAAAGTTTGGGAAAAGAGTTGTTTAAAAATATAGTATTGTATAAATTGGCATGATTTTCCCAGAGGTCCTATGGCAGATTAAGAAAAAAAATGTTAGTAAAGCATACATACTTAGACAAATTAGCCTTATTTTTAGGTCTATGAAATCAGTGCTTTGTGAAAAATTAAATTAGCAGGTAAAAAATATCCACCGATTTTTTCAAATTAATGACATAGAAAATACTGTCATTTTAGTATTTTCAATTAGTATTTCAGCTATTATTCCAATTAGTCATCTAAATATTTTCAATTAAAAATTTATTGTTTTATTTTATAAGTATATATAAAATGCTTACATAAATTATATATAAATATTTATTATTTGTGTATATAAGTCTGCATAAATATATGTACTTAAATGTTTGAAAAAGAAATAAAACTGTTAATTATACTTATGAGATAGTAGATTCCAAATACTCATTTTTTGTGCGTTCTATATTTTTATTTTTTCTAATTAACCTGTGATTCTTTGTATTAGGAAAAAAGAAATTATAAAATTAGTAAATACAAAAGGGGATGTTAGATGGGATTTGTTGATTAGTCCATAATGCCCAGTAGATTGACGTCATTCTACAGGGAATCTTTTGGTGTCATTGAGGGAGTTTTAATATTATCTTTACAAACAGCTTGTCAGATATAAATATATTTCCTTTCACGCTGCACTTCTCAAAAAAAATGAACATGAGATGATTAATTATCTGATTTTTTTTTGTTTCTGAGTCTTAAGCCTTCTTCATGAAAATTTGTGTTTTATGGCAGCACTGCATCCTCAAAGAGAAACTGGGTGAGAGTTCTGTACTTAATTTTATTATTATTCTTTCCAGTAAAAGTGATAAAACACACCATTTTAGTGCCAAGAATTTATTATTATGTTGTGAAAAACAGCTGATTTCCTTCTGATGACATATACTAAATGGAACAAAAAGCAAATTGGAATCAAGTAATTTAAAAAAGTCATGTTCAATTCTTTTAAAATATATTTTTGCAGGCTATATATTTGTAGAAAGAAGGTTTGAATGCATGCTACTATAGAGAAGCCAATGTACTCAACTACTATATGCAACTTATTAAACTACTAAGAGAAATCAGATTCTCATAAAGAAAAGGCAGAATAAATATTACAAAAGTCAGTGCTTTACAAATGAGAACCTTAAAGAAGGGTCACAAAGTGTGACTTCAAAGACTCACTGAGAAATATAAACTTGGGTTGAGATTCAAGGTTTTTAAAATTTTTTTAGTTATTTTTCAATTTGACAATAAATTACAAAATCAATCTACCTAGGACTTTCTTCCTTAAGCATTACATTTTATCATGGTATGGAAAATATTTTCCATTTACAATGGGAACTATAAGTCAGGAAGACTTTTTAATAATTAAAAAATCATAGCTATGAATTTTTGACAGCTGTCACAAACTGGAATTTTTTTTAGATGATATTTCTCTGGAGATAAACCAAGGGAAGAAAAATCCAAAGAATTCATCACATCTGCCAAGAGCCAAATATCATTGTGTTCTCTCAGATTGTAAAATATAAATTAATCTTTTACTAAATTAGAGAACACAGCTCTCACTCAACAATTACTGGAAATGTTACCAGTGTGTTTATGCACATGTATTTTTAAACATTAATTTTAATTTTTTTTTTTTTAGTATTTGGGCCACACCTGGTGTTGCTCAAGGCTTACTCCTGGCTCTTCGCTCAGGGATCACTTCTGGGGTTTGGTGGAACGTATGTGGTATCAGGGATCATAGCTGTGTCAGCCACATGCAAGACAAATGTCCCACCTCCTGTGCACATGCTTTTGAATGATTGACATGAATGTCAAATGCAAATTTCTCTCCTTCAGTACAGTTTAGCATACTAATATAATTTCTCCCCTCTAGTACTGACAATACCCTATGGCACACAGTAGCCCCTCTTTTTAAGGGGGGAGAACCCTCTAGAAGCATTTCTATTAAATACTCCAATTCTTCTGTAGACATTTTACTGTTCAAAGTTCTAACAAACATCTCAAAATTCAATTCAAAAACTCTGTCTTTAACTCTCCACATTTCTCCTGCTTTTTCAGTTACCACATGGATGCTGGGGAGAAAATGTTTCAAATCAGGAGAGGCACGGTTGGGGAATAAAGTCTTCAGCTGCCTTCTGTACAGAAGCAGGTGGTAACAAAAAATGCACATTCATTTGTGGGATAAAAACAATAGTATGAGACTATTATCCAAGGCCAGGGAAAACAGGGGCCAGGAGAACTAGTCAATGTTTGAAAGCTTGCCACAAGTGTGTGGGAGGCAAAGGAAAGTTAGGATAGATAGAGAAGGGACCAGTATGATAAAAGTAGTTGGAAATGATCGCTCTGGACTAGAACTGAGTGCTGAAAATAGGTAAAGGGACATGGGACATACTGATAACCTTTCAGTATCTGTACTGCAAACCATAATGCCCTAAGGTGGGGAGAGAGAGAGAGAGAGAGAGAGAGAGACAGACAGACAGACAGACAGACAGACAGACAGGCACAGACACAGACACAGACACACAGAGAGACAGAGAGAGAGAGATCGAGAAGAAAAGTGCCTGCCATAGAAGCATGGGGCAGGGGGATGGTGGGGGGGGGAATGGGACACTGGGAATATTGGCAGTGGGAAAATTACACTGGTGAAGGAAGGGATGGATGATGGAACACGATATATCTGAAACCCAATCATGAACAACTTTATAAATGTGTATCTCACTGTGATACAATTGAAAAAAGCAATAGATTACAAAAAATTTTTAAATGTTACATAAACCCATTTTGGAGGTCATGCCATAAAACAGGAAGCTTTAAATCCAAGGATATTTTAAATTTTTATTTTGTTTTAGGCACCGTGATTTATAATAGAGGCAATGACAGTGTTTCATGCTCAAAATATTCCAGCACCACACCCTCTACCAGAGGGTCAGCTTCTTTCCATATTGCCCCAGTATCCCCCCTTCCCCCCACACCCCTATAGCGGTGTCTGCTTCCTACTAAAGACCCTTTCTCAGTTTTTAAGTATTTCTTTGAATTATTGCATGCATACCTGATTTTAAATGGGTTGACTTTGCTTTGCTTTACTGAGTCAGGGATTCAAAACTTAAAACGTTTGTGTTCAGAATATGCAGAGTTTTTATTGAATGTATCTTGACCAGGCAGGCTTAAACCCTTCCCATCCTCCTGGGTTTTTATAGATTCTGACTTGCTCCTTTGCCTTTATAGATGAACTTTCAAATTGGGGCTCTAATTTGCCTTGACTATATTTATGATAGTCGACGCCTATACTCCTTTCTTCTAATTTGATTTACAGTTTAAACAAACTGTCTTTTTTGTTGTTATTTCAGTTAAGCCTGGATATTCAAAACACTGGTCATCCATTCTACCATTGTGTCTTTGTGATATGTCATTCTCTCTGGATAATGGTAATCTCATTGCAAGCTAAAAAAAGAGCAGAAAGCATAAGTTCTTACAAATGTTTTAGAATTGTATCTCTGAAATGTTGAGGTATTCATTGTTACTTGGATGGTAGTTACCTACTTTTGCATGTCTAACACAACTCTTGGATCTATCCCAAACCCATATAATTTCTTGTTTTCATTTGTCTACTTCCTTAAAACAAAGAAATGTTATTTTATCACTGCAGGTATAAAATCAGTTAGTATTCTATGTATGTATGAATCTTTGGAGGTACAAAATAAAATCTTGTTGGCTGACAAATATTCTTCCTCAGGAGAGTTTGTCAGAGAAAGTAAAACGGAATCAAGTCTAAATCTCAAGTTGTTTTGAGATATGTGTCATCAAGGGTCTATTAAGAATTTAGGAGTGATTCTGGAAAAAATTTAAGTCGCAATGATGACCAAAACGAAATAGAATAAATAAAATTTACTTTAGGGTTTATTATTTAACCTATTATATAACCTTCTAAGTAGAGAATGAATATATCATTCATGCAAAGTATAGAGTCTATTTTTTGTGTATTTGTAAGACATGAATGAGTTTCTGAGAAACTGAGGATACCATTGAACCAGGGTTCAGTAATGTCTTTTAGAAATTTTAATATAAATAGTCCTTTTTGTTCTTAATTCTATAGAACATTTCTGCTAATATATTCAATTTTAAGATAGTTATAGTTATTAATTATTGAACCAAGTCATTTAATATTTGTAGTCTCTATAATCCTTCAAGTAAATATATGTATATATTTAAGTCTTAAAAAGTAGCATTTCTCAAAAATACTTTAAAAGGAGGCCAGGGAGATAGTACAAGGGTAGAAACTTGCCTTGCATGTGATTGATATGGTTCAATTCCCAATATCACATATGGTCCCTGAGCACTATCAGAAGTGAGTGATTTCTGAGTAAGAGTCAGGAGTAACCCCTAAGCACCACAGAGTATGGTCCAGGCCCCCTTTATTCCTCAACTCAAGTTAAAATATACTTGAATTCTTAGTTATCTTTTTAAAAGATACACACCATACCCATATCTTCACTCCTGGGAATATATCCCAGAGAAGCAAAAAGGTATAATAGAAACGATATCTGCATTTGTATGTTCATTGCAGCACTGTTTACAATAGCCAAAATCTGGAAAAAAACAGAGTGCCCAAAAACAGATGATTGGTTAAAGAAACTTTGGTACATCTACATAATGGAATACTATGCAGCTGTTAGAAAAGATGAAGTCATGAAATTTGCCTATAAGTGGATCAACATGGAAAGTATCATGTCAAGTGAAATGAGTCAGAAAGAGAGAGACACATAGAAAGATTGCACTCATCTGTGGAATATAAAGTAACAGAATGGAAGACTGACATCCAAGAGTAGTAGAGATAAGTACCAGGAGGTCTGCTCCACAGCTTGGAAACTGGCCTCATATGCTGGGGAAAAGGCAGCTCAGATAGAGAAGGGAACACCAAGTAGAGGATGTTGGGAGGACCCATTCATGTTGAAAGATGCGTGCCGAAAGACCAAACATGATGGCCACTCAATACCTCTATTGCAAACTACAACACCCCAAAAGAGGGAGAACAAAAGGGAATGCCCTACCAAAGAAGCGGGGTGGGGAGGGGGGATGGGGTGGTGGTGGTGGGAGGGATGCTGGGAACATTGGTGGGGGAGGATGGGCATTAGTGGAGCGATGGGTAAATGATCACTGTATGACTGAAATGCAAACATGAAAGTTCGTAAGTTTGTAACTGTACCCCATGGTGATTCACTAATTAAAAAAATAAAGGAATCTGAAATAGAATAATATGGACTATCAATACAGTACTAGTTTCATGATAAACCTATTTAATTAATTTTTCTTTATTTATTCTCTTTGTAGTGATTACTCCAAGTGACTGTGATGGAAACAAACAAGACGCAGGTGACCGAGTTTGTTCTCACAGGACTAACTGATATTCCAGAGCTCCGGGTGCCCCTGTTTTTAGTGTTCTTCATCATCTATCTTATCACCATGGTGGGCAATCTTGGGCTAATTTATCTCATCTGGAAGGACCCCCATCTTCACACCCCCATGTACTTTTTCCTTGGAAGTTTAGCCTTTGCCGATGCTTGGTCTTCATCTTCTGTGACTCCCAAGGTGCTTGTGAATCTTTTATCTAAGATTCATATGATATCCATAGCTGAGTGTTTCACCCAATTTTATGTTTTTGCTTTCAGTGCCACCACAGAATGTTTCCTCCTGGTAGTGATGGCGTATGACCGTTATGTAGCAATCTGTAACCCTTTGCTTTACCCAGTGATGATGTCCAACAAAGTCTGTACTTGGTTGATAAGTGTGTCCTATGTTATCGGTTTCCTGCATCCCATAGTTCACGTAGGATTGTTGTTTAGGTTAACCTTCTGCAGGTCCAATATCATACATCATTTCTACTGTGAAATCTTGCCCCTATTTACAATTTCTTGCACAGACCCATCTATTAATGCATCAGTGCTTTTTATTTTCTCAGCTTCTATACAAGCTTTTACTTTTATGACCATCTTAATCTCCTATACCCGTGTCCTCTTTGCCATCCTGAAAAAAAAGTCTGAAAAGGGCAGGAGCAAAGCTTTCTCCACATGCAGTGCCCACCTGCTCTCTGTGACTTTGTTCTATGGCACCCTCTTCTTCATGTATGTGCGCCCTGGGTCTGGCCCAGATCAATATCAGGATAAGATGTATTCCCTATTCTACACAATTATAATCCCTCTGCTGAACCCTTTTATTTATAGCTTAAGGAACAAGGAAGTTTTAGGTGCTCTGAGAAAATTAACCCAAAAATGAATATTTTAAAAGAAAACTTTCATAATCCTTCCCATTTTACTCTGTTAACATAAAGCACAATATCTAGCTCTAGTTTTGTACAAAATAGAGAAGACTTGATTAATGTTAAATAAATAAGTAATATTCCTTTGAATAAATAGTTTCATCTTTTCTGATGTTCTAAATTATGTAGATCATCAAAAGAAATGAGAAAATTGAGGACAGACTCCACTTGATACATTTGTTATTGTTTTATTATTTGTGTTTTATTTGGGGGTTACATCTGGTGGTGCTCAGGACATCCTCTTGCCTCTGAGCTCAGGACTCACTTCTGGGAACTGGGGAATCATATTGGGTGCCTGGAATTAACATCAGGTCAGCAGCATTTAAGGTAAGTGGTATAACTGCTGAAACATGTCTCTGGGTGTGTTTTATCATTTAAATAAAGAAACTGGTGGGGAAATTTGGGTTTTACCCAGAGGTGTTCAGGGCTCAATTCTGACTGTGCTCAGGGGACTATATGCAGTCCTAGGAATTGAAGTAGGATCAGTCACGTGCAAGGCACCTTAATTCCTGCACAATGTCGATTGCTCTGTTATTATTGTTTTAAACTCATCTTTTATAAGGACAAAAGGGAAATAGAAACCTCCAAGTTACTAAGTATTTGTAATATGAATTTCCTTTTGTGTTCCCAGATATGAATATTTTAAATTTTAAGCTTCTTTTGAGCTATCTTTTTTCTTAAAATTTTTTAAAAATTTATTTTATTCTTTAATTAATGAATCACCATGAGGGTACAGATACAGATTCACACATTTTCGAGCTTGTTTTTCCCTCATATTTTGAGCTATTTTTTTTCTAGGAAGATCGAGCATTTATAAATCCTGCTTGAAAGATAATTACGCTCTTCAAATTAGTTTTTTTTTGATGCCAAGAAGAATTAAATCCAGAGTTTTATGTATACATAGCAAATGCTCTATCAGATGAGTTATCATCCTGGTCACTAAATAATTCTTAAGCAAATTATTTTTTAATCATTTCTCTAATAAATATTTATAGGTGACATAGAAATATGTATACCAAAGTAATATTGTAACTCAAAAGATGACAAAATATATTATTTTCAGCTATTTAAAATAAATGTGTCTATAAAATTTTAAATAATTTTAAAATTAACATATTTGTATTTAGTTGATTAAAGATAAAATGTAGCATTTAAATATGTAAAATAATTTTATTTCTGTAATTGTAACTGTTCTGGATACTTAACAACTTTTGTTTAAAATTTATTAAATAATTTGAATGAGAATGCTCTTCTGGACATACATACAGAAAATTAATATATACTTTTCTAGAATTAACTATCTGAAATATCAGATGAGATAATCAACTCATAATTAAATAATTTACATTAAACTCAACTTCCTGCTGTCTATAAAAGGTGTATTTAAACATCCGGGTAAACACAGACTCAAAGTCAAAGGCTAGAAAACAATGTATACTTCCATTGAGAGGGTTGAGTGGCATATTCATATCAAACAACATAAAGTTAAACATTCAAATTTAAAAAGGCTATAAAGGACAGAAACCGTCATTTCTTAATCATCAGAGAATCAATACATCAGAAATAACATACACTTAAGCATAAAGGCATATAATGATGGACCACCAGTATATTTTAAAAATACTGCAGAGACTTTAAGGAAGATATTGCCAGTAATATAATAGTAGTAGAAGACTTTGACATTTCTCAATCACCACTGGATATGTAAATTAGGCAAAAACTCAACAAGTAAACTCTGGTTTTGAAGAAAGAAATGGAAGAGATAGGCCTAGAAGACAGAAATAAGACTATCCCCTAAAATTTGAATATACATTCTTCCCCAGTGTGCATGGATCATTCTCCAAGATAGATAATATACTTAGTCTTAAAACATATTTCCATAAAACAAGGATGATAGAAATTGCATCAAGTATCCTCAGGCCACGATTCTTTAAAAGTGGAAATTAATAAAGAGCATAAATGAAGAAAAAACTCAAATTCTTGAAGACTAAACAACCTACTACTGAACAATCAGAGGGTCAAAAAGGAAATCAGAGAAGAAATCAAAAGATTCCTGGAGCAAATGAGTTATCAGACCACATGGGACACAGTAAAAGTGGTGTTAAGAGGGAATTTCTTAGTAATGCAAGTGTTCATTAAAAAAGAAACATGAGGGGGTGGAGCAATAGTATAGTGGGTGTGGCATTTGCCTTGCATGTGGCCGACTCGGGTTCTATTCCCAGAATCCCATATGGTCCCCCGAGCACCACTAGGTGTAATTCCTGAGTGCAAAGCCAGGAGTAACCTCTGTGCATTGCCGGGTGTGACCCAAAAAGCAAAAAAAGAAAAAAGAAAGAAAGAAAGAAGCATGAGAGGGCTTAAGTAACCTAGCAGCCTAACTTAAGGAGCTAGAAAAGAGTCAATGAAGGGAACACAAAGCAAAAAGAAGGAAGGAAATGAAATTTAGAGCAGAAATCAATGAAACAAAGCTAAACAATCTTTAAAGAATAAAACTGAGGTTTTTTTTTTAAAAATAAAATTGGTAAACCATTTTCGGGATTCACAAAGAAAGAAAGAACTAAAACTCTAATACTCAAATTAGAAATTAGGGGCTGGAGCGGTAGTACAATGGGTAGGGTACTTGCCTTTCATGCCACTGACACTGGGCTTGATCCCTGGCATCCCATATGGTCCCCTGAGCCCACCCAAAGTGAACCCTGAGTGCAGAGCCAGGAGTCAGCTTTGAACATCAACGGCTGTGGAAAAAAAATTAAAAAGCAAAAAGTCAGAAATAAAAGAGGAGTTTGAATAGAAATTCAAAGGATCATCATTATAGTAATTTATAAAATTACTATAAAATTATTATGCTACAAAATTGAAGAACCTAGAAGAGATGGATAAAATTGTGGGCTCTAGTAATGTTGCAAGTCTGAACCAAGAGGAAACAGAACAGTTGAGCATACTAAGAAAATTGAATAGTAATAAAAAATTTCCCCCAAACCAAACCCTGTGTCCAGCTGGGCTTACTCACAAGTTCTTCTAGACCTTTAAAGAAGACCTATTGCCAGTCTTTTTCATGCTCTTCCTGAAGGCTGAAGAAAAAGAAATCATTCTGTACAGTTTTTCTGAGGCAAGCATCATGTCAAAAGCAGGTAGAGATACCATGACCACTATATCCATAGTGAATATAGACACAAATATACTTAACAAAATATTATCAAACCAAATCCAACAAAATGTCAAGAGGATCATACACCATGACCAAGTAAGATTTATTCCAACATGCAAGGATGATTAAGCATATGTAAAGTCAATCAATGAATTACACCATACTAGCATATAGCAAAATAGGAGCCATATGATCATTATCAATAGATAAATTCACAGAATTTGACAAGATGCAACACCCATTAATGTTAAAATCTCTCAATAAAATGGGAATATAAGTAAGTTTCCTCAGTGTGTAATAATTTACATAAACCCAAAGATAGCATCCTATTCAATGATTAAAAACTAGAAGTCTTCTAAGATCTTGCATAAAATATGGTTGTCTATTTTCACCAGTATTATCCAACATACTATTGGATGTCCTTGCCACAGTAATCAAGCAAGAAAGATATTAAAAGCATCCAGACTGGAAAAGAAGTCAAACTCACTATTTTCAGATAACATGATGTTATATGTAGAAAATTCTAAAGACACTACCAATCCCTTCCTCCCTCCAAATTTAAATACACTTGAACAATAAAGTGGAAAGTACAAAATTAACAAGCAAGAACCCATAACATTCCTATAAAACAGCATTAAAACAGATGAGAAAGAAAAACTTCACTAATTATTGTGCCACAGGAAATTAAGTATCTGGAAATCAGCTTTACAAAAGAGGTGAAAGATTTATAAGAAGAAAATTATAAATAATGAAAAATAAGGAAACTGTAAATATTAAAAAATAAGGAAGTTTTGAGGAAATGGAAACATAACCCCTGTGTGTAAATTAGAAGGATTGATGTTGTCAACATGACAATCCTACTCAGGGCACTGTAGAAAGTCAATGCAATTGCCTTACACATGGCCAACCCAGGTTCAATCCCTGGCACTACACATAGTCCCCTAAACCTCACCAGGAGCAATTTTTTTATTTTTTCTAAGACATAGACCAAATACTTTTGGTATTTATATGAAAATTTTCTGAACTTTCACTGACTTGACCAAATTGAAAAGACATGCTGCTGAATTGGAGAAAATATTTGCACAGTATACATCTAACAAAAAGCTAGACTCAGGATCATCTTGCATTTCCATTTGAAGTTTGTGTAGGATTCACTTATAGCATTCCTTTTTACAAAGTAAAATCCCCCAGAATAGCCAAAGCAATCCTAAGTATAAAAAGAATATTGGAGGCTTTCCCTCCAACTTTGTTATACTACAAAGATCTAATAATCTAGACAATATAGTACTGGAATAAAGACAGACCTCAGATCAATAAAACAAAATTGAGAGTCCAGAGACAGATCCTTAGGCATAGGGGCAGCTAGTCTTGACATAGAATCTGAGAGTAACAGATGGAGAAAAGAAAACTGCTTGAAAAAAACTGGTATGGGAAATCTGGTCAAAAATATGTAAAAAAATTGCAGTCAGATCCTAACTCACTGAAACTTAGAACTCACACACAATGGCAAAATTTAATTCAAAATGGAATTGATAACTTAATTATGAATTAATTGATTTATATGTGTAGTGTAAAGAAGCATAGTAAGAGAATAGCAAATGGCCAAATGTAACAGAATCTGAGAACTGGTCTACAGAACTGAGCTTACCTTGGTGGTATTGGGTAGGTATTGGGTATGGCAAGAACATAGAGATGGTGGTAACTGAAAGCAGACATTCTGCTGGGGAATATGGTGTTGGAATATTTTTTTGTATGAAACTTTATTATACATGAAACCCTATTATTAACAGTATCATAAGTCAAGGTGACAATATTGTCAATCAAATAAAATCATATATCTATACATATATAAAAATTCTAATGCATTATTTAAAGAATGTTTAAAGAATCTTTCCTAGTGATCACTTATGAATGTGTGTTGAAGCATGAATTCATAGGATCTAACAAATGTTATGACAGATAATACTTTAATCAGCAAATAACCAAATAACCAAATCCCTTCTAGAAACAATAAATCCAAATAAAGCATCATGTTAAAGAAACAATGCACAAAATTGGTTGCAATTCTTAATGGGCAAAAATGATTTATAAAAGAAGGAAGAAGAAACTGTATTTACAGTTGTGTAAAAAGAAAATTAAATACATAGGAATTAACAGAGAGGGTGATATAGGTATAGATTGAAAACTAAGTCATATTAAAAGAAATGGAAAAATATTTCATACTTAAATGTTTAACAAAATTAATTAATGCTAAAACAGTCATCATACCCAGAGCATAATACAGATTCAAAGAAATCCCCATCAGAATTCCAGAGGGGGCTTTTAATAACATTCAAAAAAATATTGCTTTAGGGCCAGAGAGATAGTATTGTCAGTAGGGCACTACGGACAAGAGTAAGCCCTGGGTATTGTCAGGTGTGTCCCCCAAACCAAACCAAAATAAAACAAACAAAAAAGCACTGCTAAAAATTGTATATAATCCTAATAACTCCTGAAGAATCAAAGCAATTTACTATAAAGGTAGCTGTTAGAGAAGAATCAAATGTCTCATATCTGGTAGAGCACAAATATCAAGTGTACATCCTGAAATATTTTCCAGAAATAGTAAAGGATTCTAAAATTATATGAATATTTAAGGGACTAAATGTAGGTAATATCATAGTGAAGGACAAAATTATAGGCATTTCAATATATTAACTATTTTTTTAAAAAAGTAACTGGTAGAGAATCTGGAAAAAACCAGAGTGCCCCAAAACAGATGACTGGTTAAAGAAACTCTGGTACATCTACACAATGGAATACTATGTAGCTGTCAGAAAACATGAAGTCATGAAATTTGCATATAAATGGATCAAAATGGAAAGTATCATGTTGAATGAAATGAGTCAGAAAGAAAGAGACAGACATAGAAAGATTGCACTCATATGTGTAATATAATGTAACTGAGAAGTACAAGTAGGCAACGATGCAACTTCTGGCAGATATCTCTCTGGACTTAGTTACTAAAATACTAAAATACAGAAACCCAAAACTGAGAGGCAGCTAAGTGTGGTCACTCGACCTCATACCTCTTCATCCTCAGCAATGGAAAACAAATTATCTAATGCTTCCTTTTCAGCAGTTCTGACTTTAGGGGAGAGACTCTCCAAACAATAACAGTGAGTTTTGTTGAAATATTGTATGCAATCAAAGTGAAAGTAAAGTGAAATTTATTAGTTACACAGGCGGGGGGGGGGCTTAGGGTGGGGGGGCTAGGGGCGTGGGGGGGTTAGGGGTGTGAGGGGGCAGGGTGGAGCTATACTGGGATTCTTGGTGGTGGAATATGAGCACTGGTGAAGGGATGGGTATTCGAGCATTGTATAACTGAGATTTAAACCTGAAAACTTTCCACATGGTGGCTCAATAAAAAATTAAAAAAAAAATAAAGTAACTGGTAGAGTGAGGTACTGGAGGAAAAATGATTAATCAGAACAATGGAATTGAATTGAGTGGCCAGAATTATTCCCTAATATGTTTGAAGACTTTTTTTATGACAAGGACACAAAAAATAGGAAATAAGATGTCAAAATTTTTTTATTAAATGGTACTATGAAAATTGGTTAGTTACATGTAAAAGAATAAAATTGGACCAAAGTCTCATACCATTGACAAACAGCAACTCAAAATGAATTAAATAGCTCAGTGTAATACTTGAATCCAAGAATGTACTTCAAAGAAAACCCAGGCATACCATTTTATGATATTGATTTGTGGGGTGTTTGCAAGGAGTTCAACTCTATTGGAAAAGAAAATAGCAGTAAAACCAAATTAAACCAAACGCAACTGCTTCAAACTGAAAATTTTCTGAACTTTCACTGACTTGGCCAAAGTGAAAAGACATGTTTCTGAATTGGAGAAAATATTTGCACAGTATACATCTAACAAAAAAGCTAGACTCAGGATTATCTTGCATTTCCATTTGATGTTTGTGTAGGATTCACTTATAGCATTGCTTTTTACAAAGACACTGTTTAATTTACACAACAGCATGTATGATTCAAAATAAAGTACACAAACTTTAAACAAAATTTACATTTTATTTAGGTTAGATAAATCATACAAAATTGATTTCCCTCACCAAAAACAGTAGCAATATTTTCATAATATTCCCAGGAAACCCACAAAACAATAATTCTTGTGGATTCTCCAAGTTTTACTTATAAATCAAGATGAGACAATAGATAATAATCATGGAGAAAAGACAAGAAAACAAAGCAAATCAGTTGTCAGTATCCATGACCTCTGATCCTATTTTGACCATGAAACAGAAGTTTAATATATTCTTGCTGAAAGTTTTTGTAGGCTCAACAAAGGAATGTAAACAACAACAAACAGATATGGAACAACCATGGCAGACTCATCCATTCAAACTGTAACCTGTTTCTTTAAGTTCACTTGTTAAAGACAAAATCTACACTTAAAATCTACCCTCTGACAAGCTCACATTTCTTTGGTAATTCTCTTCACTGTTCAGTAAAGATTTTTAACAGTAATACTTAGAACTCTTACCAGTCAAAGGTCCGTTGTGAGCTTTATTGTAACATTTTATAAAACAAATTCCTTTCTCCCATACATCCTCAAATTTTATTTCTTCAAGGAACTGATAACTCAATACCCAAATATTGCATCCACAGTGATAATGTTATGTCTAAAATGACTTAACTAAATACAACTCTCAATGCCACGTTTTAGAACAGTTCAGTCTCCAAAGCACGAGTTCAAACTCCACTTAAATAGGCGTATGAATGAACACACTCAATAAGAGATCTACTGGTCAAGATAGTGACTGGGTAGCCTACATAGATCATCATAGCTTTTCTGTAAGATGCTTTCAAATGGAAGATAAACCCTATTTTAAAGTCTTCTAACCTCACCAACACGGCAGCTGCTCTTCCCCTGCTATGTCCACGACCTTGTCAGTGATAATGGAAAAGAATGTGAGAGTCTCTTACTTCCCTGAGTGTTTCTTCCTGAATACAGCTCTCACAAGTTTTGAGCAACTGTTTCTGCTGTGTACTTTCCCTCCTTCCCTTCCTAACTTCCTTGCTCTTTGGGTCAAACCCGGTGACTCTCAGGATTACTCCTGGCTCTGCACTCAGGAATTACTCCTGGCCTTGCTCGGGGGACCATATGGGATGCTGGGAATCGAACCCTGGTGGGCTGCGTACAAAGCAAACAAACGCCCTGCCCACTGTGCTATCACTCCAGCCCTTCTGCTGTGTTTTTGAGCAGAACAATGTGTTAACTGCTGTTGTCTCAAAGCGCTTCCATAGAATCTCTTCACCACAATTTATTCGGCACTCCAGCAGTGCTTGGAAGTTATCAGGAGTAAAGAGACCTGGGATTTCATCAGCTTCATGTCCTATCCAGAGGTATATTTTGTTTTCCCATGAGAATCAAAATTTCAAACAAAGATTTTCCTTCTCTTCAAGAGTTAAAGATAAAACATCTTCATCCTGTTCTTCACCTCTCTCTTCTGCACCAGGGTTCTGAATATTGCTGTTTTTTTTTTTTTTTATGTTTTAGTTCCTATTCAGACGGTTCCTCAATTTTTTTTTTTCTGTTTCAGAGTCCTGATTTCATCTTCACTTAATTCTTTTATCCGTTTTCTGTGTCTACTACGCGGGTTGTTCTAATATCTGGTAAGATCAAATATTGTTGGGATTGCATTATCTTGAAGAACTGTCCTATAAGGACTCTATTAATTACAGTTCTACCTATCGTAGAGGTCTCAAAGTGTTTGGCGCATAATCGATAATGTTTATTTAGTTGATATGGTGTTCTATCTTCTAAGTCTGCTCTCCTACAATTCTCCATCCATTTCTGGCATCTCGCCGGGTCCCTCTGGAACCTGAAAGCCAGGTCGGACTTTATGCTCTTGCGTGCAGTCGGGGCTGTGCAGATGTTCGGCATTGGTCCCCATTGGCCCACGGGCGGCCCTCTCCTCCCCTCCCTTCCTCCTCAGGGCAGCTCACCTGCCCATTGGGGCCGGAGAGTTACAGATTTTTAAAAATTAACAATAACTGTGCCTCAGATAAACCTCACTGGCTATGATACTGCCACTGCACAAAGCTCATGTATAGATTTTTTTTTTTTTTTTTTGCTTTTTGGGTCACACCCGGCGATGCACAGGGGTCACTCCTGGCTCATGCACTCCTGGCGGTGCTCAGGGGACCATATGGAATGCTGGGATTCGAACCCGGGTGCAAGGCAAACGACCTACCCGCTGTGCTATCACTCCAGCCCTCATGTATAGATTTTTTTTTTTAAATCTCAAACTCAATTACGAGTTCTTCCATTAGAATTGATCTCCTTTATCTCTGTTTATTTCTACATTTTTTTTGTCTTGTTACTAATGTTGTTTCCTGAGTTCTTCACATCTTTGTTTATACTTATAGATCCAATTCTAAATTCTACTTTCTTAGAGAAAATTATGTGCATTATGAGTGTGTGTTAACACACAAAACAAATATCTACAGGCTTATGTTTAAATTCTTTTTGCTTGTATAAACTTGGGAAATAAATAATTTTAAAATTCATAATTTGCTGAGGTTTTCTCAGTGGACCCATTGAAGATCTTAACAACATGAACTTAGACAAATTCTTTTCTTTCCCTTATCGTTTTGTTTTGGGTCACACCCAAGGATGCTCAGGGCTTACTCTTCACTCAGCACTCAGGAGTTACTCCTGGTAGGCTTGGGGACTTTTTGGGATGCCGAAGGTAGAAGCTGGTGAGTTGAGTGCAAGACAAGTGCTCTCCTCTCTGTACTACTGCTGTAGACCCTACAAATTCCTTTAATTTTAGGACAAAATATTGCCTACTTTTATGAAAAATTATGGAATAATTTACATAGGTCATATGTTTTCAAACTAATGACATAGAAAAATTTAAAACGTAGTATCAACCTAAAAGTAGCTTATGAAATAGTATATGTACCTGTAATGTAATTTTAATTTAAAGTATTGATTACTTAAAAACAAGGTAATAGGCACAAAATGCTAAGAACAGAGGTTTAATTATAATTTTTACTATCTTGCCAGAGAAATCTTAAACTAGTCATTCAGGAACAGCCTGTTCAGCAACTGTTGGGTAATCAGCTGATGAATCCTTGTTCTCTCCTTCAGCAAACAACCTTGTAATAATCACCTTCCTTTCTGGGTTATTCTAACATCCTTATTACAGAGCTTCTAACTGCAGAGTCTTTCATTTTGCACAACTTTTCCAAGGTTCTTTCTGATTGCTGGATACTGACTAATTTGATGCATTTTTTAAAAATGGAAACAACTTAAAATATTTCATTTCTCAACTTTTCTTTTAATGCTATCAAATATTTAAATTTAAATGATGCATCAGTAAGTATGCAAAATTATAGCAACATGCATGGGCAAAAGATAGAAAAATATGCATTAAAAAGATAATGATATATATCAGTTTTACCGACTACAAAATCTGTTTTCCTTGTCATTTTTGTTTTTAGAATAGAAATGAAATATAACAGTCACAAATCTATTTGTAGGAGGGATTTGTTTATTAGTCCATAATGCCCAGTAGATTGACACTATTCAATAGGGAATATTTATGTGACATTGAGGGAGTACAATATTATCTTAATAAACAAGTTAGAAGATGGGAAGATATATATACCTTTCTCTTCAAATGAATATGAGATGAATAAGTGTCTTTAAGATTTTTGTTCTTGCATCTTAAAAAATCTTCATGAATATTATTGCTTTGCTATGACATCTCTACATCTTTTTATAGGAATTGGGTGAGAATGCAATCCTTTATTGTTATTATTTTTCTCTGAACATGTAATTTAAGGATTTTTTCATGAATACTCAGAACATCTGAAAAACATCTTCAGATGATTTATGTATCAGATGAAAGAGAAAGCAATCGAAAACTGAATAGGCAAACAAATATGTTCTTTTGAATTCTCTGAATCTTTACAAAGCTACATATTGTTGAGTGAGGATTTGAATAGATACTATTATATTTTATGTGTTTACCCACTTTTTTATGCCACCACCTAATGAAGTCTATTCTTTGTCTATTCAGAAAAGTACCAAAGAGTCAGTCATGTTTAAGATTGACACGTTAAACTGAATTTTAAAACAGTTCCCAAGTGACTTTGGTATATCACAGTATTTAGAGGTGAGCTTGATTCTAGATACTTTAGAAATGTAGCACATCTTGCTGACAATTTCTTTGTTGGACTAATAAGAGAAAAAAACAATATACTTAGTACATCATGTCTTTAAAATGAATATGCATTCTAGCGTGACAAGAATTTTGAAACTTCACACAATCAGAAATATTTGCCAACATTTAAGAATGAAGTTATGGGGGTGCTTAAGGGGAGTATGTAAATAACAGTTTTCAACTGTTTTTTTTTAAAAAAATATATATATATAAGTAGCAATTCTCTAAACATGCAGGAAAAAAAGAGTTCAGAATGCCTGCCAAAAGACATGGTTTATTATTTTATTCAGGATGAATGGTATTACCTGGAATTTCCTGTAAGTTTACAGCACCATACTCAACGATTACTGCCAGTGTTACCAGCCTCTGTTTATGCTTTTTAAATAGCCAATGTAAGTCTTGAACTGAAATTTTCTAGTAAAAATGGGGAATTATTTTCTTCAAGGAAGTTTTATCAAAACACTTTTTGATAAAGTAAAGCTAGTTTTACTTAGGGGAAAAATATATTTGAGGGTGTGGAGAGAGAAAAAGAAAGAGAAGAGAAAGGGAGAAAGGGAGAGAGAGAAAAAGAGAAAGAGCAAGAGAGCGAGCGAGTGAGCGATAGAGAAAGAGAGAGAGAGCGAGCACTCTCCTTGCTCAAGAGAGAATGTGGGAAGCTTCCCCAGAGTGGAAAGCTGAGAGATGACAAATCCCCCAAATGGAGTATGTGTGCTGCTTATCTCCAAAACTTATATTTAAAGGGGGGAAAGTTGCGGGCTTTCTGTATTTAATATGCCTAATTCTTCTATATAGTTTTAGAGTATGAAGATTATACTTACAAGAACTAGCTCTGCACAAATGGTATGTTCCTTTCAATTTCCACATTATTTCTACTTATTAAATTATGAAATGGGTTCACTGGCAAAATGTTTCAGGTCAACAGAGATTAGAAAGTGGTATCTTCAGTTATTGAGGTCTGCAGTGCAGAATTAGTGACAAAAAGAAAAATAGTGTTGCTTATTAGAAGTAAGATAATACAAGTAAATATGTGTTGGTATGACACCAACTTAGGAGGGCTTGTCATAAGTTCGCCATGGGATGTGAACCAAAGACTTGTAAATATTCCTTAGAATAATTATATACTTAGCCATTAAATTTTTTAGTTTAAAAGAACTGATTTAGTTCATTAGCATAGCTATTGAAAAATACAAACTGTATTTTATGTACAGAATTATGCATATTTGTCATTGGTGTAATAATTCATGATCATTTGATCATTGTCCATCCACCCCTGTTTCTATGGGTTCTTGCCTTCTACTTGTTTCCTAGTCTTTGGAAAATGAGTTAAATCTTCAGTTTGAGGTTCTTAGCTGCTTGGTCTATATTCATGTTAGTAATTGCCTAAAAGAGAGTTTGTTATTTCTAATTTTGCTTTAAATAATTTTCATAACCTTTGGTATTTTCATTGAATATAACTATTTGAAACACTGGCTACTATTTTCTTTTCTTCTTTATTTTTGCAGGGGTGGGGGTGCATGCCTGGCAGTACTCAGGGCATACTCTGGTTCTGCACTCAGGGCTTACTCCTGGTTGGGGTTCAGAGGACCGTATGTGGTGCTGGGGATTGAACCCTGGTCAGCCACATACAAGGCAAGTGCCTTACCCACGGTACTGGTACTATCTCTCCGGCCACTGCTACTATATAGATTGTGATATAATTTAGGTTTCATTTCATCCCATTGAATAGGCTGCCTTATGTGAAAAAGTATATAAAATAATGATCCTTAAAATTATTTATTATTGTAATGATTCTTACAAGAATTCATACCTCTGAAATATTAACAATCAATCAAGTTAATTGTATTATACTGGCATACTTTGAAATTTCTACGGTTCAATTTTTTTATTTTTATGCTTTTATTTTTTTTTAACAGATTTTGGGCCACAGCTACTTTTTTTTTTTTTGATATTCAGGGCTTCCTTCTTTCTCTGTGCTCAGAGATTATTCCTGGAGGTGCTCAGGAGACCATATGAGGTGATGGGGGTAGGGGGAACCAAATTGCAAGACAAGTGCTTCAGTCTTCTAACACAGCTTTTAGAGCTATCTGTACTTTCTTAGTCAGCTGACTAGATTAATTTTTAATTATCATAAGAGTATATTTATTTATTTATTTATTACTTTTTCAAATTGAATCACTGTGAGATAGGCCCTTACAAAACTGTTTATGATTAGATTTCAGTCATACAGAATTCCAACACCCATCTCTCTACCACTGTACATTTCCCAGCACCCGTGTCCCCAGGTTTCCTTCCATCACCCCCAAGTGCTTTTCTTCTTTTTCTCCTTTTCCTTCTTCTCCTCCTCCTCCGGATCCCCGTCCTCCTTCTCCTCCTCTTCTTCTTCTTCTTCTTTGAATGGATATAATAATGTGTTCCAATATGAAGACTTCAGTGGGAAATCTTGTTTTGTTTTGTTTTGATTAGGGGCTACGTACACCCAGTGGTGTTCAGAAATTATTCCTGGCTTTGAACTCACTTCAGAGATCATTTCTGGTGGTACTCATGGGGTACTAGAGACAGAACCTGGGCTGACTGCCTGCAAGCAAGCGCCTTACCCACTATACCATCACACTGTCCCTGTAATGGAACAGTTTTAAAGGGACAATTTGAATTTGGGGGTAAACTCAAGAAAGTAAAATAAATGGTTTAATAAAAATTTGGCGTGTTTTCTAAGAATTTATGATCAGAGAAGTTTATTAGGAGTTTAGGGTGATTTTGACAATAATATAATCAAGTAACAGAATGGTAACGGGCAGAAATACAGCAATGAATTTTAACTTACTGCCATATTTTTCAAATGATTAAAAGAAGCACACATGTGTGCACAAATATACAATTTAAGACTCATTTTTTGGTGAAAAGAAAAATAAAAAGAACTGAGAAAGTACAAAAATACCTTTAACTTTGAATTAGGGACCTAGATTGAAGAGATTTTAGCAATGTGTACTATCCACTTTTAGTCTTTTTAACAAAACTTTTGAATCAAGCCAATTTGTTATTTAAAAATTCTGGAATAAACCTTTAAGTGATTATGGACTTCTAGGGAAAGCTTTTTAAGAAGCCAATAAAATCAGAGTCATATATAATGACTCTGTCTATAATTTTATGTGTCTTTATGAAAAGAGAAAATTTGTAGTTGCATGCAAGTAAAGGCCATTTGTAACAGTAATAAATATAATTTTGTAATTCAGTGCACTTCATAGTCATTTCACCTTATTAGTTTCTCTTACCTTATTCTTTCTCTATAGTGATCTCTTCAAGGGAATATGATGGAAACAAACAAGACACAGGTGACTGAATTTGTTCTCACGGGACTTACGGATATTCCGGAGCTCCGCGTGCCCCTGTTCCTGGCGTTCTTGTTCATCTATCTCATCACTATAGTGGGCAACCTGGGACTGATTTTCCTTATCTGGAAGGACCCCCACCTTCACACCCCCATGTACATATTCCTTGGAGGTTTAGCTTTTGCCGATGCTTGTACTTCATCCTCTGTGACTCCAAGGATGCTTGTCAACATCTTAGACAAAAGCCAAATGATATCCCTCTCTGAGTGCATGGCTCAATATTACTTTTTTGGCTCTAGTGCCACCACAGAATGTTTCCTCCTGGTAGTGATGGCCTATGACCGCTATGCAGCCATATGCAACCCTTTGCTTTACCCAGTGATAATGTCTCACAGAGTCTGTACTTGGTTGATAAGTGTGTGCTATGTCATTGGTTTCTTGCATCCCATAGTTCATGTAGGATTGCTGTTTAGGTTAACCTTCTGCAAGTCCAATATAATACATCATTTCTACTGTGAAATCTTGCCCCTATTTACAATTTCTTGCACAGACCCATCTATTAATGCATTTGTGGTTTTTATTTTTGCTGCTTCTATACAAGCTTTTACTTTTATGACCATCTTAGTCTCCTATACCCGTGTCCTCTTTGCCATCCTGAAAAAGAAGTCTGAAAAGGGCAGGAGCAAAGCTTTCTCCACATGCAGTGCTCATCTGCTCTCTGTTTTCTTATTTTATGGCACTCTCTTCTTTATGTATGTGCGTCCTGGGTCTGGCCCAGATCAATATCAGGATAAGATGTATTCTTTATTCTACACAATTATTATTCCCCTGCTGAACCCTTTTATTTATAGTCTAAGAAACAAGGAAGTTTTAGGGGCCCTGAGAAAAATCATAAGGAAATAAATGTTTGCTGGATAGTATTCATAACTTTTTCTACTTTACTCTTTTTAAAAAATTGCAGTAACTGTTTAGTTTTTGCACGTAGCAGGTATCTAATAATTACTGAATGAAGAAAAAACTTAAACTTGATATGCTGATCGTTTGACTTTATTGTTATAGTCAAAATAATGATAATGCATTAGAAACAGACTCCACTCATTATTTTGGTCTGAATTACATGCTCAAGGATGAAAGTGAAACTGACATCTCAAAGTTACTAAATCCTAATGCACAGATAAGCTCTTAAATTCCCAGATATTGACCTTAAATTTTTTGAATGATACTTTTTTAAAGAATTTCTCAGTATGTCTCTAACCTGTTCAGAAAGTACTGATGTCCCTGTAAAAAAATCCTTAATAAAATAATTTTAAATTAATCTTTCTAATGGATATTTATAGTGACATATTATTAGACTTAAGTATATATTATATAACACCTATTATCATATGAGCAATTCATAATGATGAAATAAACATGTGTACCAAGTTACTATTATTGTAATAAATTTTGAGGTTTTCAAAACAAATGTTTCTAGGAAGATTCAAATTTAAAAACAGCATTTGTACTATAGTTATTAAAAGATATAAACATTAACAATATTTAAAATTTTAAATATTTTTCTTGCATATATTTGAAAATGTGTTGATTTGCAAAATATTTTATATTTTTTAATTAAATTATTTTACTGAGCACATTGTTTTCAACACATATAGACCAAATGAATACACTTTTGGGGAACTGGCAAATACTTAAATAAGAGGTGTACTTGATAACTCACAGTTAAGCAAAATAAATTGATTTTTAAAATAAATGTCATGTATTTTGTCCATCTGTCTCTGTATTTCTGATCTTTTGTACATTATACATGGTCTTATAAATTCCTATATTTATTAAAGGAAAATTTATCTCTACATAGAGGACATGCTTCATTAATCTTTATTTTATTGTCTTTATTTGAGGAGAAATATTTGAGGAAAAATATTATTTGTTGATAAAAAGAGCACAATATCCACAGTGAGCTGATTCATTTATGACTTAAAATTTCTTGCACAGATCTATCTATTAATGCATTTGTGGTTTTTATTTTCTCAACTTTTGTGCAAGCTTTTACTTTTATGACAATCTTAATCTCCTATGCCTGTGTCCTCTTTGCCATCCAGAAAAAAAGACTGAAAAGGGCAGGAGCAAAGCTTTCTCCACATGCAGTGCCCACCTGCTTTCTGTGACTTTGTTCTACGGCACCCTCTTTTTCATGTATGTGCTTCCTGGGTCTGGCCCAGATCAATATCAGGATAAGATGTATTCCCTATTCTACACAATTACAATCCCTCTGCTGAACCCTTTTTTTTATAGCTTAAGGAACAAGGAAGTTTTAGGTGCTCTGAGAAAATTAACCCAAAAATGAATATTTTAAAAGAAAACTTTCATAATCCTTCCCATTTTACTCTGTTAACATAAAGCACAATATCTAGCTCTAGTTTTGTACAAAATAGAGAAGACTTGATTAATGTTAAATAAATAAGTAATATTCCTTTGAATAAATAGTTTCATCTTTTCTGATGTTCTAAATTATTTAGATCATCAAAAGAAATGAGAAAATTGAGGACAGACTCCACTTGATACATTTGTTATTGTTTTATTATTTGTGTTTTATTTGGGGGTTACATCTGGTGGTGCTCAGGACACCCTCTTGCCTCTGAGCTCAGGACTGTGGACTGTGGAACCATATTGGGTGCCTGGAATTACAATCAGGTCAGCAGCATTCAAGGTAAGTGGTATAGCTGCTGAAACATGTCTCTGGGTGTGTTTTATCTTTTAAATAAAGAAACTGGTGGGGAAATTTGGGTTTTACCCAGAGGTGTTCAGGGCTCACTTCTGACTGTGCTCAGGGGACTATATGCAGTCCTAGGAATTGAAGTAGGATCAGTCACGTGCAAGGCACCTTAACTCCTGCACAGTCTTGATTGCTCTGTTATTATTGTTTTAAACTCATGTTTTATAAGAACAAAAGGGAGATCGAAACCTCCACGTTACTAAGTACTTATAATATGAATAACCTTTCGTGTTCCCATGTATGAATATTTTAAATCTTAAATTCTTTTGAGCTATTTTTTTCTAGGAAGATCCAACATTTATAAATCTTGCTTGAGCAATAATTATGCTCTTCAAATTAGTTTTTATATTTTTTTGATGCCAAGAAGAATTGAATCCAGAGCTTTATGTATACATAGCAAATGCTCTATCAGATGAGTTATCATTCTGGTCCCTAAATAATTCTTGAGCAATCTATTTTTTAACAATTTATTTAATAGATATTTATAGGTGACATAGAAATATTTATAGCAATGTAATATTAATATTGTAACTCAACAGATGACAAAATATATTATTTTCAGCTATTTAAAATAAACATGTATAAAATTTTAAATGATTTTAAAATTAACATATTTGTATTTAATTGATTAAAGATAAAATGTAGCATTTAAATATGTAAAATAATTTTATTTCTGTAATTGTAACTGTTCTGGATACTTAACTTTTTGTTTAAAATTTATTAAATAATTTGAATAAGAATGTTGTTCTGGACATACATACAGAAAATTAATATATACTTTTCTAGAATTAACTATCTCAAATATCAGATGAGATAATCAACTCATAATTAAGTAATTTACATTAAACTCAACTTTCTGCTATCTATAAAGGTGTATAAAAACAGTCAGGGTAAACACAGATTCAAAGTCAAAGTCTAGAGAACAATTTATACTTCCCTTCAGAGGTTTGAGTGGCATATTTATATCAAACAACATAAAGTTAAACATTCAAATTTAAAAAGGCTATAAAGGACAGAAACCGTCATTTCTTAATCATCAGAGGATCAATATATCAAAAATAACTCATACACCTAAGCATAAAGGCATATAATGATGGACTACCAATATATTTGAAAAATACTGCAAACAGACTTTAAGGAATATGTTGCCAGTAATATAATAGCAGTAGAAGATTTTGACACTTCTCAATCACTACTGGATAAGTAAATTAGGCAAAAACTTAACAAGTAAACTCTGGTTTTGAAGAAAGAAATGAAAGAGATAGGCCTAGAAGACACAAATAGGGTACTCTATCCCTTAAAATTTGAATATACATTCTTCCCCAGTGTGCATGGACCATTCTCCAAGATAGAAGAGATGGATAAAATTGTGGGCTCTAGTGATGTTACAAGTCTGAACTAAGAGGAAACAGAACAGTTTAGCATAAAAGAAAATTGAATAGTAATAAAAAATTTCCCCCAAACCAAACCCTGTGTCCAGCTGGGCTTACTCACAAGTTCTTCTAGACCTTTAAAGAAGACCTATTGTTAGTCTTTTTTGTGCTCTTCCAGAAGGCTAAAGAAAAAGGAACCATTCTGTACAGTTTTTATGAGGCAAGCATTATTCAAAAGGAGGTAGAGACACCACAACCACTATATCCATAGTGAATATAGACACAAATATACTTAACAAAATATTATCAAACCAAATCCAACAAAATGTCAAGAGGATCATACACCATGACCAAGTAAGATTTATCCCAACATGCAAGGATGATTAAGCATATGTAAAGTCAATGAATTACACCATATCAGCATATGGCAAAATAGGAGCCATATGATCATTATCAATAGATAAATTCACAGAATTTGACAAGATGCAACACCCATTAATGTTAAAATCTCTCAATAAAATGGGAATATAAGTAAGTTTCCTCAGTGTGCAATAATTTACCTTAAACCCACAGATAACAACCTATTCAATGATGAAAAACTGGAAGTCTTCTAAGATCATGCATAAAATATGGTTGTCCATTTTCACCAGTATTATCCAACATACTATTGGAAGTCCTTGCCACAATAATCAAGCAAGAAAGATATTAAAAACATCCAGATTGGAAAAGATGTCAAACTCACTATTTGCAGGTAACATGATGTTATATGTAGAAAATGCTAAAGACACTACCAATCCCTTCCTCCCTCCAAATTTAAATACACTTGAACAATAAAGTGGAAAGTACAAAATTAACAAGCAAGAACCCATAACATTCCTATAAAACAGCATTAAAACAGATGAGAGAAAAATTTCACTGATAATCGTGCCACAGGAAATTAAGTATCTGGGAATCAGCTTTACAAAAGAGGTGAAAGATTTATAAGAAGAAAATTATAAATAATAAAAATAAGGAAACTGTAAATATTTAAAAATAAAGGAAGATTTGAGGAAATGGAAACATAACCCCTGTGTGTAAATTAGAAGGATTGATGTTGTCAACATGACAATCCTACTCAGGGCACTGTAGAAAGTCAATGCAATTGCCTTACACATGGCCAACCCAGGTTCAATCCCTGGCACTACACATGGTCCCCTAAACCCTGCCAGGAGCAATTCTTAAGCACAGAGCTAGGAGTATACCCTGATGGCCACTAGGTGTGGTTCCTAAACAAACAAAATACCCAAGACTTTTTTTTTTCTAAGACACAGACCAAATATTGTTGGTATTTAAATGAAGTGATAAAATCCTCCAGAATAGCCAAAGCAATCCTAAGTATAAAAAGAATATTGGAGGCTTTCCCTGCAACTTGGTTATACTGCAAAGATCTAATAATCTAGACAATGTGGTACTAGAATAAAGGCAGACCTCAGATCAGTAAAACAAAATTGAGAGTCCAAAGACAAATCCTTAGGCATAGGGGCAGCTAGTCTTGACAAAGAATCTGAGAGTATCAGGTGGAGCAAAGAAAGCTGCTTGAAAAAATGGTATGGGAAATATGGTCAATAGTAAGCAAAAAAAAAAAAAAATGCAGTGAGAGTCAGCTTCTCCTGTCGCCGCTGCCGCTGCTTCTGCCGCGTGTCCCGGGACTGGCGGTCGGCGAACTATGACTTCTGCCCTAGAGAACTACATCAACCGAACGGTTGCCGTGATCACGTCTGACGGGAGGATGATTGTGGGAACATTGAAAGGTTTTGACCAGACCATTAATTTAATTTTGGATGAAAGTCATGAACGAGTCTTCAGCTCTTCACAAGGAGTGGAACAAGTGGTACTAGGGTTGTACATCGTAAGAGGTGACAATGTGGCCGTGATTGGAGAAATTGATGAAGAAACAGATTCTGCCCTTGATTTGGGGAATATTCGAGCAGAACCTCTGAACTCTGTAGCACACTGAGGGAAAATCACATGGGACATTGTAAATTTTTGTACAGAAACTGAGTATTCTAAGAATGATGTGCAGATTTTTATGAGTATCATTGTAATATGCTATGTAAATTAAAATATTTCTATGTTTTGAGAGAAGCATATTTGCCTAGTCATAGGTTTGGTAGTTTGGTTTTATTTTTATATTGAATAGTGTGAAAAATATTTTGGAAAGGGTCAGGAATAATATCTCATATTTCAATATTTATGAAAATCTTGTAAACTTAGCCTGTTAGATCAAGCATACAAATACCAGCAGTAGTCCAAGATACATACATTTCTTTCCCTCATAGTACATTCACCAGAAGGTAAGTCTTATCTTCTGCAGTTACAAAAACCTGCATTTTTTAACTGAATCCCAGGATATTCCAATAAGACCACAGAAAATCATGTAATTGGAGGTCCTGGATAGGAAATAAGGTTAGAGGAGGTTCAAAACTGGACAAGTTCAGAAACAGTGATCTAAAACATCCCTACTTAGGACACCGCCCTAGGGCTGCTTATCAGTTTTGAAATGGGTAAGAATATATTTGGGCAATGGAGAAAATGTTAAGCTATTCATCATCTGGAAGAATTGACTATACTTTTAAAATCCCAGTTTAACTTTTTAATTTTAGGAATTGCAGGATTTTTTAGAATTGCCAGTGTTTTGTTATTTATATGTGAATAAATAAACTTGTTTAAAAAAAATGCAGTGAGATCCTAACTCACTGAAACTTAGAACTCACACACAATGGCAAAATTTAATTCAAAATGGAATTGATAACTTAATTATGAATTAATTGATTTATATGTGTAGTGTAAAGAAGCATAGTAAGAGAATAGAAAATGGCCAAATGTAACAGAATCTGAGAACTGGTCTACAGAACTGAGCTTACCTTGGTGGTATTGGGTAGGTATTGGGTATGGCAAAAACATAGAGATGGTGGTAACTGAAAGCAGACATTCTGCTGGGGAATATGGTGTTGGAATGTTTTTATGCATGAAATTTTATTTTACATGAAACCCTATTATTAACAGTATCATAAGTCAAGGTGACAATATTGTCAATCAAATAAAATCAGATATCTATACATATATATAGAAATTCTAACGCATTATTTAAAGAATGTTTAAAGAATCATTCCTAGTGATCACTTCTGAATGTGAGTTGAAGCATGAATTCATAGGATCTAACACATGTTATGACAGATAATACTTTAATCAGTAAATAACCAAATAACCAAACCCCTTCTAGAAACAATAAATCCAAATAAAGCATCATGTTAAAGAAACAATGCACAAAATTGGTTGCAATTCTTAATGGCAAAAATGATTTTTTTTTTTTGCGTTTTTGGGTCACACCCAGCGATGCTCAGGGGTTACTCCTGGCTTTGCACTCAGGAATTGCTCCTGGCAGTGCTTGGGGGGACCATATGGGATGCCGGGGATCGAACCCGGGTCGGCCGCGAGCAAGGCAAACGTCCTACCCGCTGTGCTATCACTCCGGCCCCAATGGCAAAAATGATTTATAAACGAAGGAAGAAGAAACTATTTACAGTTGTTTAAAGAGAAAATTAAATACATAAAAATTAACAGAGATGGTGATATAGGTGTAGATCAAAAACTAAGCCATATTAAAAGAAATGGAAAAATATTTCGTACTTAAATGTTTAACAAAATTAATTAATATTGTTAAAACAGTCACCATACCCAGAGCATAATACAGATTCAAAGAAATCCCCATCAGAATTCCAGAGGGGGTTTTTAATAACATTCATAAAAATATTGCTTTGAGGCCAGAGAGCAAGTATTGTCAGTAGGGCACTTACCTTGTATGCAGCCAACCACGATTTAATTCCTGGCATCGAATATTGTCCCTCAGCTCTATCAGGAGTGATTCTCTGACTGCAGAGTCAGGAATAAGCCCTGGGTATTGTCAGGTGTGTCCCCCAAACCAAACCAAAATAAAACAAACAAAAAAAGCACTGCTAAAATTTGTATAGAGTCCTAATAACTCCTGAAGAATCAAAGCAATTTACTATAAAGGTAACCGTTAGAGAAGAATCAAATGTCTCATATCTGGTAGAGTACTAATATCAAGTGTACATCCTGAAATATTTTCCAGAAATAGTAAAGGATTCTGAAATTATATGTATATTTAAGGGACTAAATGTAGGTAATATCATAGTGAAGGACAAAATTATAGGCAATTCAATATATTAACTATTTTTAACAAAGGTAACTGCACATGCGTGGTGGGGGGCTGGGAAGGTGGGGGGAGGGGGGAGGTATATCATGATTCTTGGTGGTGGAATATGTGCACTGGTGAAGGGATGGGTGTTTGAGCATTGTATAACTGAGACTTAAACCTGAAAGCTTTGTAACTTTCCACATGGTGAATCAATAAAAGAATTAAAAAAAAAATAAAAAAAATAAAAAGGTAACCGGTAGAGTGCGGTACTGGAACAAAAATAATTAATTGGACCAGCGGAATTGATTTGAGTGGCCAGAATTATTCCCTAAAATATTTGAAGACTTTTTAAAAATTTTTATTTTTTTAATTGGTGAGTCACCGTGAAGGTACAGTTACAGATTTATACATTTTCGTGCTAGTGTTTCCCTCATACAGTATTTGTGAGCCCATCCCTCCACCAGTGTCCATTATCCACTACTAATGAACCCAATATCTCTCCCACCCCCATGAAGACTTTTTTATGAAAAGGACACCAAGAATAAGAAATAAGATGGCAAAATTTTTTTATTAAGTGATACTAGGAAAATTGGTTAGTTACATGTAAAAGAACAAAATTGGACCACAGTCTCATACCATTGACAAACAGCAACTCAAAAGGGATTAAATAGCTCAGTGTAATACTTGAATCCAAGAACGTACTTCAAAGAAAACCCAGGCAAACCATTGTATGATATTGATATGTGGGGTGTTTTCAAGGGGTTCACTCTATTGGAAAAGAAAATAGCAGCAAAACCAAATTAAATCAAATGCAACTGCTTCAAACTGAAAATTTTCTGAACTTTCACTGACTTGGCCAAAGTGAAAAGACATCCTTCAGAATTGGAGAAAATATTTGTACAGTATACATCTAACAAAAAGCTAGACTCAGCCCAAAAAGCAAAAAAAAAAAAAAAAAAAAAAAGTGGGGCTGGAGCGATAGCATAGCGAGTAGGGCGTTTGCCTTGCACATGGCCATATGGTCCCCTGAGCACCGCCAGGAGTAATTCCTGAGTGCAAAGCCAGGAGTAACCCCTGTGCATCGCCGGGTGTGAACCAAAAAGAAAAAAAAAAAGCTAGACTCAGGATTATTTTGCATTTCCATTTGAAGTTTGTGTAGGGTTCACTTGTAGCATTCCTTTTTACAAAGACACTGTGTTAAATTACACAACAGCATGTATGATTTTTTTTCAGTCTTTCCCATGTAGGCCTTTTGCATCTATAAGAACTGATAGCTCATTTTCGGGTTTTTGTTTTGTTTTATTCTGGGGGACCACATCTTTACTCCTGATTCTATGCTCACTCTGATCATTCCTGTTGGGCTCTGGAGAACGAACAGGGTACATGAGATCATGGGCCACATGCGAAGCAAATGTCCTACCAACTGTATTATCAGGTCAGGCTCATTTTAATTTTTACTTGCAATTCCTTCACATACAAGATACCTTGCATCTATATATTTTTTATTGATTTTTTTATTATGCAAAAAATGCAGAATTTATTTTCAAATGCGGTGATAATCAAAATAGTTTTAAAAGTGAATTTACCACAAGAATAGTTTGTTCCTGCCAAAATAAGATACCCAAACTTTAAACAAAATTCATATTTTATTTACGTTGAAATGAACCATACAAAATTGATTTCCTTCATCAAAAACAGCAGCAATATTTTCATATTATTCCCAGGAAACCCACAAAACAATAATTCTTGTGGATTCTTCAAGTTTTACTTATAAATCAAGATGAGACAATAGATAATAATCATGGAGAAAAAACAAGAAAGCAAAACAAATCAGTTGTCAGTATCCATGACCTCTGATCCTATTTTGACCATGAAACAGAAGTTTAATATATTCTTGCTGAGAGTTTATGTAGGCTCAACAAAGGAATGTAAACAACAACAAACAGATATGGAACAACCATGGCAGACTTGTCCATTCAAACTGTAACCTGTTTCTTTAAGATCACTTGTTAATTCCAAGGTACTTGATTTTCTGCGGCACGATTGTGAATGGGATTGCTATTTTCATATCCCTTTCCTCTGTCTCATTGTTTTCAAATAGGAAGGCCATGATTTTTGGGTATTGATATTATAGCCTGCGACTTTACTGTACAGGTGTATTGTTTCTAATTGGAATACCCCGCTACAGAGGCGGGATGGGGTGGGGGGATGGGACTGCGGGTGGGTGGGAGGGATATCGGGTTCATGGGTGGTGGAAAATGGACACTGGTGGAGGGATGGGCTCTTAAACATTGCATGTGGGAAAAACAAGCACGAAAATGTGCGAATCTGTAACTATACCCTCACTGTGACTCACCAGTTAAAAAATAAATTAAAAAAAAAAACTAAAAACAAACAAACAAACAAAAAAGAGTTTCTTAGTAGCGGTTTTCGGCTTCTCTAGATATAGTATCATATCATCTGCAAATAGTGAGAGTTCGATTTCTTCTTTTCCTACCTGGATGCCCTTAATATCTTTTTCATGTCTAACAGCTATTGCAAGTACTTCCAGTATTATACTGAACAGCAGTGGTGAGAGTTGGCATCCTTGTCTTTTCCCTGATCTTAGAGGAAAGTCCTTAAGCTTTTCCCCATTGAGGATAATACTTGCCATAGGTTCGTGGTAGATGGCTTTGACTATCTTGAGGAAAGTTCCTCCAAAACCCATTTTGGTGAGAGTTTTCATCATGAACGGATGTTGGATCTTGTCAAATGCTTTCTCTGCATCAATTGATATGATCATATGGTTTATATCTTTACTTTTGTTGATATGATGGATTATGTTGATTGATTTCCGAATGTTAAACCATCCTTTCATCCCGGGGATGAATCCCACTTGGTCATAGTGTATGATCTTTTTGATGAGTTGTTGGATCCTATTTGCTAATATTTTGTTGAGGATCTTTGCATTGGTATTCATCAGGAATATTGGTCTATAGTTTTCTTTGCTAGTGGTGTCTTTATTTGCTTTTGGTATTAGGGAGATACGTGCCTCATAGAAACTGTTTGGGAGGGTTCCTGTTTTTTCAATTTCCTGGAAAAGTTTGAGGAAAACTGGCAACAGGTCCTCTTTAAATGTTTGGAAGAAATTGCCACTGAATCCGTCTGGACCTGGGGTTTTGTTTTGGGGAGACTTTTGATAACAGTTTGAATTACCTTGATATTAATGGGTCTACTCAAGTATTACAGGTCTTCTTGGTTCAGTCTTGGGAGATTTTAGGAATCAAGGAATTCATCTATTTCTTTTAGGTTCTCTTGTTTCATGGCATACATACTTTCAAAGTAGTCTCTGATGATTTTTTGAATCTCCTTGGTTTCTGTTGTGATGTCCCCATTTTCATTTCTGATTTGGTTTATTAGGGTTCTCTCTCTTTCTTTGTGAGCCTTGATAGTGCTTTATAATTCTTGCTTATTTTCTCAAAGAACCAGCTCTTGGTTTCATTGACCTTTCGAATTGTTTTCTGGATTTCCATGTCGTTCATTTCTGCTCTAATTTTTATTATTTCTTTCCTTCGGTCTGGTTTGGGTTCCTTTTTCTGGTCCTTTTCTAAGATCTTGAGCTGTGAAGTCAAGCTATCTATGTAGGCCCTTTCTTCCTTCCTAAGGAATGCTTTCAGAGCTATAAATTTTCCCCTTAACATGGCTATAGCTGCATGTCATAGGTTTTGGTAGCTCGTGTCTTCATTCTCATTTGTTTTGAGGTATCTCTTGATTTCTTCCTTGATTTCCTTCATTGTTCAACACCAAGCTGTTTAATTTCCAGGTGTTTGCTTTGGTTCCCCGTGTCTGTGTGTGACAAGTACCTTGGATTCAGCTTAACTAAAGAAGTAAAGGACCTCTACAAAGAAAACTATAAAATGCTACTCCATGAAATAAAAAAGGACATGAGGAAATGGAAACATATCCCCTGCTCATGGATAGGGAGAATCAGCATTGTCAAAATGGCAATACTCCACAAAGCATTATACAGATTCAACGTGATCCCTATAAAAATATCCATGAAATTCTTTAAAGAAATGGATCAAGCAGTCCTGAAATTCATATGGAACAACAAATGCCCACAGATAGCTAAAACAATTCTTGGGAAAAAGATAATGGGAGGCATCACCCTCCCCAACCTTAAACTTTACTACAAAGTGGTAACAATTAAAACAGCATGGTACTGGAACAAAGGCAGAGCCGCAGACCAATGGAACAGGGCGGAATATCCCTACACACAACCCCAAATGTATGATCATCTAATCTTTGATAAGGGAGCAAGAAATGTGAAGTGGAACAAGGAAAGCCTCTTCAACAAATGGTGCTGGCATAATTGGAAAACCACATGCAAAATAATGGGCTTAGACCTCGGCCTGACACCATGCATAAAAATCAGATCAAAATGGATTGAAGACCTCAACATCAGACCACAATCCATAAGGTATATCAAAGACAAGGTTGGCAAAACCCTCCACGATATTGAAGCTACAGGTATCTTCAAAGATGACATGCAACTGACCAACCAAGTGGAAGCAGAGATAAACAAATGGGACTATATTAAACTAAGAAGCTTCTGCACCGCAAAACATACAGTGACCAAAATACAAAGACAATCTACAGAATGGGAAAGGATATTCACCCAATACACATTTGATAAGGGGTTGATATCAAGGGTATATAAAGCACTGGTCTAACTCTACAAGAAGAAAACATCCAACCCCATCAGAAAATGGGCCGAAGAAATGAACAGAAACTTTTCTAAGGAAGAGATACAAATGGCCAAAAGGCACATGAAAAAATGCTCTGCATCACTAATCATCAGGGAGATGCAGATCAAAACAACATGAGATACTACCTCACACCACAGAGAATGGCACACATTCAAAAGAACAAAAGCAACTGCTGTTGGAGAGGATGTGGGGAGAAAGGGACCCTTCTACACTGCTGGTGAAAATGCTGACAGGTTCAGCCCTTTTGGAAAACAATATAGACGCTTCTCAAAAAATTAGAAGTTGAGCTTCCATTTGAACAGCAGTACCACTTCTGGGAATATATCCCGGAGAAACAAAAAAGTATAGTTGAAATGACATCTGCACTTATATGTTCATCACGGCACTGTTTACAATAGCCAGAATCTGGCAAAACCCCAAGTGCCCGAGAACAGATGACTGGTTAAAGAAACTTTGGTACATCCATACAATGAAATACTATGCATCTGTTAGAAAAGATGAAGTCATAAACTTTGCATATAAGTGGATCAACATGGAAAGTATCATGCTAAGTGAAATGAGTCAGAAAGAGAGAGACAGACATAGAAAGTTTGCACTTATCTGTGGAATGTAAACTAATAAAGTAGGAGACTAACACCCAAGAATAGTAGCATATAATACAAGGAGGTTGGTTCCATGGCTTGGAAGTTGGCCTCACATGCTGGGGGAAAGGCAGCCTGGATAGAGAAGGGAACACCTAGTAAAATGTGGCTGGACTCGGGAATGCCAAACGAGCAGGAACAAGAAGCAGCTATAAGACTTGGGGTTCCGGCGAGTGCTTCCAACCATGTATGCGGACCGTGAACTAAGCTTTTGCCCCACGCCGGCTAACGGAGGAAATATTCTTCTCCCTTTGTCTCTCCTCCCTCCTGGGGGAGAAGGCGTGGTGTCCGACATTTTATGGGTCCTTTGAGCAGGTATGAGCTTTGTGGCGCGGAAAAAAAAAAATGTGTGCTTTGAACTTGAAACTGGGACATCTGGGCAGGCTCGGGCCAGGACCGGAGCTCGGGCTCCAGCCGAGATTCGACCCGGGTGGCCATGCCTCTGCACAGCCGCGTGAATGCTGAATGAGCAGGAACCAGAGGCAGCTATAAGACTTGGGGTTCCGGCGAGTGCTTGCAACCATGTATCCGGACTGTGAAGTAAGCTTTTGCTCCATGCTGCTCCAGGAAGGGAAATGATTCAATTTCCAACTTTAATCTCCCTGGAATTAATTACTAAAATACAGAAATTGTAAACCACGCGGCTGCTACTGTGGCCACGTGACTTTTTATCTCTTCATTCTCATCAGTGGAAAACTCATTATCAAATATTTCCTTGTCAATAGGGCTGTATTCTTGGGGGATAAATTCCAACAAAAATAGTGAGTCTTTGTTTAAACTCCAACAACAATAGTGAGTTTTGTGTTGAAATATGGAATGTAATCAAGGTAAAGAGAAGAGTGGAATTTATCAGTTACCCAGGCGGGGGTGGGGGGTGGGGGGGAGGCATACTGGGGTTTTTGGTGGTGGAATATGGGCACTGGAGAAGGGACGGGTGTTTGAACATTGTATAACTGAGACATAAGCCTGAGAACTTTGTAACTTTTCACATGGTGATTCAATAAAATAAATTAAAAAAAAAATGTGGCTGGAGATCCCGAGCGGGAAGGGAGATGCGTGCTGAAAGTAGACTAGAGACTGAACACGATGGCCACTCAATACCCCTATCACAAACCACAACAACCAAAAGGAGAGAGAGAACAAAATGGAATACCCTGCCACAGAGGTGGGGTGGGGTGGGGGTGGGGAATGGGATTGGAGCGTGGGAGGGATACTGGGTTCATTGGTGGTGGAGAATGGACACTGGTGGAGGGATGGATTTTCGAACATTGTATAAGGGAAACACAAGCATGAAGATGGGTAAATTTGTAACTGTACCCTCATGGTGACTCACTAATCAAAAAAATAAATAAAATTAGAAAAAATCACTTGTTAAAGACAAAAATCTACACTTAAAATCTACACTTTGACAAGCTCACATTTCTTTGGTAATTCTCTTCACTGTCCAGTACAGATTTTTAACAGTAATACTTAGAACTCTTACCAGTCAGAGGTCCGTTGTGAGATTTATTGTAACATTTTATAATACAAATTCCTTCCTCCCACACATCCTCATAATTTTTTTCTTTAAAGAACTGATAACTCAATATCCAAATATCGCATCCACAGTGATAATGTTTGTTTGTTTGTTTGTTTTTGCTTTTTGGTCCCACCCGGCGATGCACAGGGGTTACTCCTGGTTCTACACTCAGAAATTACTCCAGGAGGTGCTCAGGGGACCATATGGGACGCTGGGATTCGAACCCAGGTCGGCCGCGTGCAAGGCAAACGCCCTACCCGCTGTGCTATCGCTCCGGCCCCAACACAGTGATAATGTTATGTCTAAAATGACTTAACTAAAAACAACTCCGAGGAGTCTCTAGCAGATTTCACACAGAAGTGTGATGTGACACTTTCAATGCCATCTTTTAAAACAGTTCAGTCTCCAAAGCATGAGTTCAAACTCCACTTAAATAGGACTATGAATGACACACTCAGTGAGAGATCTACTGGTCAAGATAGTCAGTGACTGGGTGGCCTACATACATCATAGCTTTTCTGTAAGATGCTTTCAAATGGAAGATAAACCCTATTTTAAAGTCTCCTAACCTCACCAACATGGCAGCTGTTCTTCCCCTGCTATGTCCAAGACCTTGTCAGTGATGATGGAAAGGAAGTGAGAGTCTCTTACTTCCTTGAGGGTTTCTTCCCAAATACAGCCCTCACAAATTATAAACATTGTTTCTGCTGTCTTCCTTCCTTCCTTCCTTCCTTCCTTCCTTCCTTCCTTCCTTCCTTCCTTCCTTCCTTCCTTCCTTCCTTCCTTCCTTCCTTCCTTCCTTCCTTCCTTCCTTCCTTCCTTCCTTCCTTCCTTCCTTCCTTCCTTCCTTCCTTCCTTCTTTCCTCACACCCAGTGACGTTCAGGGTTACTCCTGGCTCTGCACTCAGGAATTACTCCTGGCATTGCTAGGGAGACCATTTGGGATGTTGGGAATTTAACCCGGGTCGGCTGCGTACAAGGCAAACAAATGCCATACCCACTGTGCTATCACTCCAGCTGTTCTGCTATGTTTTTGAGCAGAACAATGTGTTAACTGCTGTTGTCTCAAAGCACTTCCTTAGAATCTCTTCACCAGAATAAATTCGGCACTCCAGCAGTGCTTGGAAGTTATCAGGAGTAAAGAGACTTTCTGGGATTTCATCAGCTTTATGTCCATCTAGAGGTATATTTTGTTTTCCCATGAGAATCAAAATTTCAAACAAAGATTTTAAGTATTCCTTATTTTCCTTCTCTTTAAGAGTTAAAGATATAATGTCTTCATCCTGTTCTTCACCTCTCTCTTCTGCACTGGGGTGCAGAACAATATTGCTGTTGTTTATTTATTTATTTTTTATGTTTTTGTTCCTATTCAGACGTTTCCTCAATTTTTTTTTTGTCTAGAGTTCTGATTTCATCTTCACTTAATTCTTTTATCCATTTTATATGTCACTATGCATGTTGTTCTAATGGCTGGTAAGATCAAATATTGTTGGGATTGCATTATCTCAATGAACTGTCCTATAAGGACTCTATTACTTATAGTTCTACCTATCACAGAGGTCTCAAAGTGTTTGTCACATAATCGATAACGTTTATTTAGTTGATTTGGTGTTTTATTTTCTCAGTCTGCTTTCCTACAATTCTCCACCCATTTCTGGCGTCTAGCGGGGTCCCTCTGGAGCCTGAAGAAGGCCAGGTCAGACTTTATGCTCTTGCGTGTGCAGCTGGGGGCTGTGCAGAAGTTCGGCATTGGCCCACATTGGCCCGCATTGGCCCACTGGCCAGCCCTGCCCTCCCCTCTCCTCCTCCTCAGGGCTGCTCGCCTGCCCGTCAGACCAGGGAGATACAGATTTTTTTTAATTAGCAATAATTGTGCCTCAGATAAACCTCACTGGCTATGATACTGCCACTGCACAAAGCTCATTCATAGATTTTTTTTTAAATCACAAACTCACTTATGAGTTCTTCCATTAGAATTGATCTCCTTCATCTTTATTTATTTCTACAGTTTTTTTGTCTTGTTACTAATGTTGTTTTCTGAGTTCCTCACATCTTTGGTTTCACTTATAGTTCCAATTCTAAATTCTACCTTCTTAGACAGAGAAAATTATGTGCATTGTGACTGTGTGTGTGTTAACACACTAAACAAATATCTACAGGCTTATGTTTAAATTCTTTTTGATTGTATAAACTTGGGAAATAAATATTTTTAAAATTCAAAATTTGCTGAGGTTTTCTCAGTTGGCCCATTGAACGTCTTAACAACATGAACTTAGACAAATTCCTTTCTTTCTCTTGTCGTTTTGTTTTGGGTCACACACAAGGATGCTCAGGGCTTACTCTTCCCCAAGTTACTCCTGGTAGGCTTGGGGACCTTTTGGGATGCCGCAGATAGAAGCTAGGTGAGTTGAGTGCAAGACAAGTGCTCTCCTCTCTGTACTACTGCTGTCTCTCCTATAAATCGCTTTAATTCTATGACAAAATATTAACTATTTTTATGAAAAATTATCGAATAAGTTACGTAGTTCACATGTTTTCAAACTAATGACATAGAAAAATTTAAAACGTAGTATCAACCTAAAAGTAGCTTATGAAATAGTATATGTACCTGTAACGTAATTTTAATTTAAAGTATTGATTAATTAAAAACAAGGTAATAGCATAAAATGCTAAGAGCAGAGGTTTAATTATCATTTTCTACTATCTCACCAGAGAAATCTTAAACTAGTTATTCCAGAGCAGCCTGTTCAGCAACTGTTGGGTAATCAGCTGATGGATCCTTGTTCTCTCCTTCAGCAAACAACCTTGTAATAACCACCTTCCTTTCTGGGTTATTCTAACATCCTTATTACAGAGCTTCTAACTGCAGAGTATTTCATTTTGCACAACTTTATCAAGGTTCTTTCTGATTGCTGGACACTAATTTGAGTGCATTTAAAAAAAAATTAAAACAACTTAAAATATTTCATTTCTCAACTTTTCTTTTCATGCTATCAAATGTTTATATTTAACTGATGCATCAGTAAGTATGCGAAAATATAGCAACATGCATGGGAAAAAGATAGAAAAATATGCATTAAAAAGATACATCAGTTTTTACCAATTACAAAATTTATTTTCCTTATGCCTTTCTACATTTCAATAACTTAATTTAAATAACTTGTAATTTTTGTTTTTAGAATAAAAATGAAATATAATAGTTACAAATCTATTTGTAGAAAGGATTTGTTTATTAGTCCATAATGCCTAGTAGATTGTCACTATTCTATAGGGAATCTTTATGTGACCTTCAGGGAGTTTCAGTATTATCTTTATAAACAAGTTAGAAGATGGGAAGATATAAATATCTTTCACTTCAAGCTGCATTCTTTGAAGAAATGAATATGAGATGAATAAGTGTCCTTAAGATTTTTGTTCTTGCATCTTAAAAAAATCTTCATGAATATTATTACTTTGCTATGACATCTCTACATCTTTTTATAGGAATTGGGTGAGAATGCAATCCTTTATTGTTATTATTTTTCTCTGAACATGTAATTTAAGGATTTTTTCATGAATACTCAGAACATCTGAAAAACATCTTCAGATGATTTGTGTACCAAATGAAAGAGAAAGCAATCAAAAACTGAATAGGCAAACAAGTATGTTCTTTTGAATTCTCTGAATCTTTACAAAGCTACATATTGTTGAATGGGAATTTGAACAGATGCTATTATATTTTATGTGTTTACCCACTTTGTTATGCCACCGCCTAATGAAGTCTATTCTTTGTCTATTCAGAAAAGTACCAAAGAGTCAGTCAGATTTAAGATTGACATGTTAAACTGAATTTTAAAACAGTTCCCAAGTGACTTTGGTATATCGCAGTATTTAGAGGTGGGCTTGATATTCAATACTTTAGAAATGTAGCTTATTTTGCTGACAATATCTTTGTTGGAATAATAAGAGAAAAAACCCAATATACTTAGTACATCATGTCTATGAAATGAATATACATTGTAGCTTGACAATAATTTTGAAACTTCACACAATCAGAATTATTTTCTAACATTTAAGAATGAAGTTATGGGGATGTTTAAGGGGAGTATGTAAATAACAGTTTTCAACTTTAATATATATATATATATGTAGCAATTCTCTAAACATGCAGGAAAAAAAGAGTTCAGAATGCCTGCCAAAAGACATGGTTTACTTTTATATTCAGGATGAATGGTATTACCTGGCACTTTCTGTAATTTGACAGCACTATACTCAATGATTACTGCCAGTGTTACCAGCCTCTGTTTATGCTTTTTATATATCCAATGTAAGTCTTGAAGTGAAATTTTCTAGTAAAAATGGGGAATTATTTTCTTAAAAGAAGTTTTATAAAAAAATTTTTTGGAAAGTGAACTAGTTTTATTTAGGGGAAAAATATATTTGAGGGTGTGGAGAGAGAAAAAGAGAGGAGAAAGGGAGAAAGAGAAAGAAAGAGAGGGAAAGAGAAAGAGAGAGAGGGAGAGAGAAAGTGAGAGAGAAAGAGAGAGAGAAAGAGAGCGAGAGAGCCAGAGCGAGAGAGCAAGAGCAAGAGAGCAAGCACTCTCCTTGCTCAAGAGAGAATGTGGGAAGCTTCCCCAGAGTGGAAAGCTGAGAGATGACAAATCCCCCAAATGGAGTATGTGTGCTGCTTATCTCCAAAACTTATATTTAAAGGGGGGAAAGTTGCGGGCTTTCTGTATTTAATATGCCTAATTCTTCTATATAGTTTTAGAGTATGAAGATTATACTTATAAGAACTAGCTCTGCACAAATGGTATGTTCCTTTCATTTTCCACATTATTTCTACTTATTAAATTACGAAATGGGTTCACTGGCAAAATGTTTCAGTCAACAGAGATTTAAAAAGTGGTATCTTCAGTTATTGAGGTCTGCAGTGCAGAATTAGTGACAAGAAGAAAAATAGGGTTGCTGATTAGAAGTAATATAGCACAAGTAAAATATGTGTTGGTATGACACCAACTTAGGTGGGCTTGTCATAAGTTCGCCATGGGATGTGAATCAAAGACTTGTAAATATTCCTTAGAATAATTATATACTTAGCCATTAAATATTTTAATTTAAAAGAACTGATTTAGTTCATTAGCATAGCTATTGAAAAATACAAACTGTATTTTATGTACAGAATTATGCATATTTGTCATTGGTGTAATGATTCATGATCATTGTCCATTTGATCATTTGTCATCCACCCTTGTTTCTATGGGTTCTTGCCTTCTACTTGTTTCTTAGTCTTTGGAAAATGAGTTAAATCTTCAGTTTGAGGTTCTTAGCTGCTTGGTCTATATTCATGTTAGTAATTGCCTAAAAGAGAGTTTGTTATTTCTAATTTTGCTTTAAATAATTTTCATAACCTTTGGTATTTTCATTGAATACTATTTGAAACACCGGCTACTATTTCTACTATTTTCTTTTCTTCTTTATTTTTGCAGGGGTGGGGGTACATGCCTGGCAGTACTCAGTGCATACTCTGGTTCTGCACTCAGGGCTTACTCCTGGTTGGGGTTCAGAGGACCATATGTGGTGCTGGGGATTGAACCCTGGTCAGCCACATACAAGGCAAGTTACTCACGGTACTGGTACTATCTCTCCGGTCACTGCTACTATATAGATTGTGATATAATTTAGCTTTCATTCCATTTCATCAAATAGACTGCCTTATGTGAAAGGCAGTTTATATTTTTATATTTTGTAAAAAGTATACAAAATAGGGTTGGGAAAAAAGTATTCAAAATAATGATCCTTAAAATAATTTATTATTGTAATTATCCTTACAAGAATTCATACCTCTAAAATTTTAACAATCAATCAACTTACTTGGATTATACTAGTCTACTCTGAAATTTCTTATACAGTTTAATTTTTTATTTTTTATGCTTTTATTTTTTTTTAGCAGATTTTGGGCCACACCTACATTTTTTTTTGGGTATTCAGGGCTTCCTTCTTGCTCTGTGCTCAGAGGTTTTTCCTGGAGGTGCTCAGGAGACCATATAAGGGGGTAGGGGGAACCAAATTGCAAGACAAATGCTTCAGTCTTCTAACAGTTTTTAGAGCTATCTGTAATTCCTAAGTAAACTGACTGGAATACTTTTTCATTATCATAAAAGTATATTTATTTATTTTTTACTTTTTCAAATTGAATCACTGTGAGATAGACATTTAAAAAGCTGTTCATGATTAGATTTCAGTCATACAGTATTCCAACACCCATCCCTCCACCACTGTACATTTCCCAGCACCAGTGTCCCCAGGTTTCCTTCCATCACCTCCACCCCCACATTTCACCCCTTTTATCCTTCTCTTTCTTATTTTTATCCTCCTCCTCCTCCTGCTCCCCATCCTCCTTCTCCTCCTCTTCCTGTTCCTTCTTCTTTTTTGAATGGATATAATAATGTGTTTCAATATAAGACTTCAGTGGGAAATGTTGTTTTGTTTTGATTAGAGGCTACATACAACAGTGGTGTTCAGGGCTTATTCCTGGCTTTGCACTCACTTCAGAGTTCATTCCTGGTGGTACTCATGGGGTACTAGAGACAGAACCTGGGCTGGCCTCTTGCCAGCAAGTGCCTTACCCAGTATACCATCACTCTGTCCCTGTAATGGAATAGTTTTAAAGGGATAATTTGAATTTGGGGGTGAACTCAAGAAAGTAAAATAAATGGCTTAATAAAAATTTGGCATGTTTTCTAAGAACATATGATCAGAGAAGTTTATTAGGAGTTTAGGGTGATTTTGACAATAATATAATCAAGTAACAGAATGGTAACGGGCAGGAATACAGCAATGAATTTTAACTTACTGCCATATTATTCAAATAATTAAAAGAAGCACATATGTGTGCCCAAACATACAATTTAAGAAGACCCATTATTTTGGTGAAAAGAAAAATAAAAAGAACTGAGAAAGTACAAAAATACCTTTGACTTTGAATTAGGGACCTAGATTGAAGAGATTTTAGCAATGTGTACTATCCACTTTTAGTCTTTTTAACAAAACTTTTGAATCAAGCCAATTTGTTATTCAAAAATTCTGAAATAAACCTTGAAGTAATTATGGACTTTTAGGGAAAGCTTTTTTTTCAAAAAGCCAATAAAATCAGAGTCATATATAATATGTCTATAATTTTATGTGTCTTTTTGAAAAGAGAAAATTTGTAAATGCATGTAAGTAAAGGCCATTTGTAACAGTAATAAATATAATTTTGTAATTCAGTGCACTTCATAGTCATTTCACCTTATTAATTTCTCTTACCATATTCTTTCTCTATAGTGATCTCTTCAAGGGAATATGATGGAAACAAACAAGACACAGGTGACTGAATTTGTTCTCACGGGACTTACTGATATTCCGGAGCTCCGCGTGCCCCTGTTCCTGGCGTTCTTGATCATCTATCTCATCACTATAGTGGGCAACCTGGGACTGATTTTCCTTATCTGGAAAGACCCCCACCTTCACACCCCCATGTACATATTCCTTGGAGGTTTAGCTTTTGCCGATGCTTGCACCTCATCCTCTGTGACCCCAAGGATGCTTGTCAACATCTTAGACAAAAGCCAAATGATATCCCTCTCTGAGTGCATGGCCCAATATTACTTTTTTGGCTCTAGTGCCACCACAGAATGTTTCCTCCTGGTAGTGATGGCCTATGACCGCTATGCAGCCATATGCAACCCTTTGCTTTACCCAGTGATAATGTCCAACAGAGTCTGTACTTGGTTGATAAGTGTGTGCTATGTCATTGGTTTCTTGCATCCCATAGTTCATGTAGGATTGCTGTTTAGGTTAACCTTCTGCAAGTCCAATATAATACATCATTTCTACTGTGAAATCTTGCCCCTATTTACAATTTCTTGCACAGACCCATCTATTAATGCATTTGTGATTTTTATTTTCTCAGCTTCTATACAAGCTTTTACTTTTATGACCATCTTAGTCTCCTATACCCGTGTCCTCTTTGCCATCCTGAAAAAGAAGTCTGAAAAGGGCAGGAGCAAAGCTTTCTCCACATGCAGTGCTCATCTGCTCTCTGTTTTCTTATTTTATGGCACTCTCTTCTTTATGTATGTGCGTCCTGGGTCTGGCCCAGATCAATATCAGGATAAGATGTATTCATTATTCTACACAATTATTATTCCCCTGCTGAACCCCTTTATTTATAGTCTAAGAAACAAGGAAGTTTTAGGAGCCCTCAGGAAAATCATAAGTAAATAAGTGTTTGTTGGATAATATTCATAAGTTTTTCTATTTTACCCTTTTTTAAAAATTGCAGTAACTGTTTAGGTTTTGCACATAGCAGGTATTTAGTAATTACTGAATGAAGAAACTTTTAAACTTGATATGCTGATCATTTGACTTTATTGTTATAATCAAAATAATTGATAATGCATTAGAAGCTGACTCCACTCATTATTTTGGTCTGAAAATCATGCTCAAGGATGAAAGTGAAACTGACATCTCAAAGTTACTAAATCTTTAATGCATGGATCAGCTCTTAAATTCCCAGATATTGACCTTAAATTTTTTTAATAATACTTTTTTTTTAATTTTCATTTTTTTATTGAATAACCATGGAAAAGTTACAAAGCTTTCAGGTTCAATTCTCAGTCACTCAATGATCAGACTCCCATCCCTTCACCAGTGTACATGTTCCACTGGTGATACTTTTTTAAAGAAAGACTCAGTATGTCTCTAACCTGTTCAGAAAGTACTAATGTCCCTGTAAAGAATCCTTATGAAAAATAATTTAAAAATAATCTTTCCAGGGGATATTTATAGTGACATATTACTAGATTTAAGGATATATTATATAACACTTATTATCATATGAGCAATTCATAATGATGAAATAAACATGTGTACCAAGTTACTATTATTGTAATAAATATTATACTGGTTTTTAAAACAAATGTTTCTAGGAAGATTCAAATTTAAAAACAGCATTGTACTATAGTTATTAAAAGATATTTACAATACTTAAAATTTCAAATATTTTTCTTGCATATATTTGAAAATGTGTTGAGTTGTAAAATATTTTCTATTTTTTAATTAAATTATTGTACTGAGCACATAGTTTTCAACACATATAGATCAAATGAATACACTTTTGGGGAACTGGCAAATATTTAAATGAGAGGTGTATTTGATAACTCACAGTTAAGCAAAATAAATTGATTTTTAAAATAAATGTCATGTATTTTGTCCATCTGTCTCTGCATTTCTGACCTTTTGTACATTATACATGGTCTTATAAATTCCTATAGTTATTAAAGGAAAATTTATCTCTACATAGAGGACATGATCCACTAATCTTTATTTTATAGTTTTCATTTTAGGAGAAATATTATTTGTTGATAAAAAGAGCACAATATCCACAGTGAGCTGATTTATCTATGGCTTTCTTGCACAGATTCATTTATTAATGCATTTGTGGTTTTTATTTTCTCAACTTTTATGCAAGCTTTTACTTTTATGACCATCTTAATATTCTGTACCTGAGTCCTCTTTGCCATACAGAAAAAGACTGAAAAGGGCAGGAGCAAAGCTTTCTCCACGTGCCGTGCCCATCTGCTTTCTGTTTTCTTGTTCTTCGGCACTCTCTTCTTTATGTATGAGTGTCTTGGGTCTGGTTCAGATCAGTATCAGGTCAAAATGTACTTACTGTTTTATACCATCATTATATCCATGCTAAAATAAACTCCTTTATCTATAGCCCAAGAAAAAGGGAAGTTTTAGAGGCCCTGAGAAAAGTGATAAAGAAATAAATACTTTTAATAAGGTCTATTTTCTTTCCTTTTTATCTGGTTTAAATAAAGCATAAAATCTCACCATATTTTCGCACATAGTAGGGATGCAAATAGCTGTTTAATTAATGAATAAAAATTTGACTAGATATGCTTGTCTTATTTAAAAGTTACAATAATCAAAATAATGCACTTGCTCAGGACAGATTTAAATTACTTTTTGTACTTACAATTCATAAGCAAGGATGAGCTCTAGAGAGATAGAATTGGTCAGGCATTTACTTTGCAAATGACAAACCCGGATTTTATCTCTGACATCCCATATGGTCCCATGAGCCAATCAGGAGTGATTCCTGATTCAAAAACAATAACAACAACAACAACAACAACAACAAAAGCCATCATCAAGGATGAAAGTAGAACTGAAGAAAGTTCAAAATTATTGTTTTGCAATATAATTGATTTGTGTCTCCAATTATACATATTTTAAATATTTTTTTCACTTCATTGAGTGGTTCTGACCTTGAAATTTCTTCAGTCTGAAAGAAGCTAGAAGACTCAATCTTGCAACAGATGCAGTCACTGACCAACGATGATTGGAGTGTATAGTGGAAAATATAATAGAGAACTGGGTTACATATTTTGTAGAGAGATGCCCAGGGGACCCCACACTCTGTCCTTTGTAAGAGAGACCAGACCCCTAGTTCCAAGATATATTCTCAGTGATCTCAAGATTTGGCAGAATGACCACCTCAGAGGAGTTGGGGGATATCTGTGTGAGAGCTGTCTCAAGTACCTCCGTTCTGTATCAAACAGGTTACGTGAGCATATCTAACATAAATGTCATTTTTTTTACCAACTCAGAGACAAATATAAAAAGATTAAAACTAGTTCATTTTATTTGCCATCCAGAATGTGGTTGATCACACCACATCCATTCCACAGATTTAACACAAAATTGTTGCCTGTAGTTATAGATCTCATTTATTTTCAGACTGATGGCTTGACCTTGTAAGAAAGAGGTCAGGAATAGCAAGATATATGACAATCACCTCCTCTTCTTGGACTCTGAATTTTCATTTTATTTTTTATTTATTATTATTATTATGTTTTGCTTTTTTGGGGTCATACCCGGTGATTCTCAGGGGTTACTCCTGGCTCTACACTCAGGAATTACTCCTGGCAGTGCTCGGGGTACCATATGGGATGCTGGGAATCGAACCCAGGTCGGCTGCGTGCAAGGCAAACGCCCTACCCGCTGTGCTATTGCTCCAGCCCCCGGACTCTGAATTTTTAAAAATGACACTTTTCTAGAAGAAAAGCCCAATTCAACAATGTTAGATCAGTGTGCAACTGTTTGCAAGAGGCCAGGGTGCGAGACAAATTAGGTGTCTCAAGAGAATCTGAATCGAAGGCCAGAGCCTTTCTGGGAATTCAGTGAGTAAAGTGACATTTTCTCCTATGAGTTTAATCACTTTGGGTCCTGCTTTCAAATCATTTATCTGTGTGAATTAAGTTTTGTTTATGGTATAAAAGAGTGGTCCAGCTTAATTCTTCTATATGTGTCTGTTCTGTCTTTCTAATAATTTATTGATAACATGTCCTTTTTCTGGTGTATATTCTTGGCTTCTTTGTTGTAACTTAATTCATAATATATATTTGGATTTATTTCTGGGCTCCATTTTATTTATTAATCTGTTCAATTTATGCCAATACCATACTATTGTTTTTACTATACATTTGAAATTTAACTTGAAATTACAAAACATGATGGCTCAGCTTTACACATTTTTTTCAGAATTGCTTTGGATATCATATCTTTTGCTGTTCAAATATATATTAGGACTATTTATTCTATTTCTGTGAAAATGCCTATGGATTTTTGATAGATATTATATTAAATCTATAGAGTACATTTATAATATGGGCACTTTGACAAAATTGAGTCTTCCAACTCATGAACATGAACTATATATATTTATTTAATATTTTCACTAATCAAATATTTAACTAATATTTAACTAATCAAATATTTCTTTGATTAGTTACTGATATATAGTTAGTATTCAGATCTTTTGTCTGCTTAGTTCAGTTTATTTCTACTAATTTTATTCTTTGATGCTGTTGTTAATGGAAGAGTTTTATTTAACTCTAATTGTGATAGTTCATTATTCATATTCTGTGATTTAGCTTTTTAACTGTTTAAATTCTTACAGGCAGTCAAAGCACCTGAGGTAGGGGCAGTGATAGAGCATAGAACAGTCTTTTTTCTCTCCAGGAGGGATGGCTCCCAAATGGTGCTCCTTTGGGGTTGTTCCAAAAGATACTCAATTAAGCTTTACAGACCACACACATTACTATTTGGACAGGTGATGTGTTATTTGGGTTGTCAGTGCAAAAGGGAACCAGCAACACCCCAGAGGTGTCAGAGACCACAGCTTGCGATGCTTAGAAGGCTATGAAGTTCTGAGTCTAGAACTTGGGGCCTGATATATGAAAGGCATGAGCTATATCTTAGAGAGCTTCTAGAATCAGCAGCTCCATCCAACTAGTCTTTAGGATTTCTTCATGAGAACTGTGGGATCTACCAGCTTCACTCACTGGAATGGTTGAGTCTTGGAGAAGTATTTCAAGTATTTTTGGTTATTACTACCATTTTCAGATAACCAAAGACTACAATAGTGGTGACCTTCATTATATCTTCATTTATTTTACTATTCTATTCTCTGCAAATACCATATAGATGATGAAAAACCATAATAGAAAGCACAAAATCACTGTACTGCAATGACTACAATAATTTTGGCTAATGTTCTACCCTTACTCAAAACTATGACTATGCTATCTGATATGATATGTAGATGTTGTTATGAAAAACATGTGACTGAAGATCAAAATAATTTTTCATTCACCTGGGTGGGACTTGTAACAATATAACTGATGGCCTAGTTGCTGAGCTAGCTTAATTTAATTGTTCTGCAGTGTCTAAAGGAAATTTTACTTTAGAGATAATTTGTTTAGAAAAAAAGAAGACTGGTTTATTATATTACCAATCTATCAACTTGATCTGATTAATACTCTGAATAACTTTGTAAAGTTCATGTGCTTTATAGAATTTATAGGCATATAAATTTTATAGGCACATAAATTCTATAAAAAGTATATACTAGGCAAATCTAATTATAAAATATGGCAAGATAATATGTTTAAAAGATGTTTTGCACCTAGACAAAAAGAAATAGTGGGTGTTTTATTGGAAGAAAGAAATAGATTATCTCCTGGAGATCATAATTTTGTTCAGATGGGAACTAATAGAGAATTGGGTTTTATACCATTGGGAGAAGTTAGGGTATCTATCTGTGGATGAAGGTAACAGGTAAATGATAATTTAACATTGAGTCAAAGAAACACTTAGCTGATAACTAAAACAGTTTTTCCTTTCCTAGATGTACAGTTTTCTTTTTTAGTTGATTGAAGTCATATGATTGAGTTCAGGATGGAATGTGATACATGGCACTTAATATCTCTGGCTTTTACGCATCTTCAGAATGACTTATGAATTTTCCCCTTATGGCTCAATCCAATTAGGATCACAAATATTGAAAGAAGTCACGTGCAGAAAATGCCTGTGTGACAGGTTGACATATCAATTGGTATTGAATAGTCTCTCAGGAAGGAACATACATTTTATTCTTGTCACAAAGGAGAACTAAGAATATACTTTGTTAATTTATTGAAATATTGAGGATTATCCATAACAGTGTTAATGCAAACAAATTATACTTACATTATTGAAAAAACTTTTGTAACTGTGTGCAATTCATTATTAGGTCTATTTTTCCTACAAGCACATTGAGATTTGGGTTTAAAAATTTTTAGTTCTGTTATAAATTTAGTTCTGTTTATAAATTTTAAGTGAGAAAAGTGTGTGTTTGGGATGGTGGTGAAATGGGTATATTATGTATTATGTAAATATTAATTTAGCATCAATGTGGAAAATGGATTGGATAATTGCATTAGGAAATACATATGGTAAAGTTGGAAGATTATTTAATAAGAGCAGGCAAGAAACAAGAATATCACAGACTTTAGAACTATGTTGATAGAAATAAGTAATTTAATTTAAGGTATATTTAGAAGACTAAAATCTAGAGGTCAATGGCTGGAATCATGAACATGAGAAAACTAGTGTCATAGAATTATGATTGGTTTTGCATAAATTAATCTTTAGTTAATCTATTCCCTGAGACAAGAAACCCTGGAAGGACACTGACTTTGGGGTGATAGAAGGGAAGATCCTAATTTCAAATTTGGGCATGTTAATTTTATGGGATTTCCAAATGCAAAAGTCAAGTAGCAGTTGGGTAGTGGCATCATTAAGAGAAATATGAAGAAAACAATAGTTATTTTAAACTCTAGTGATAGTTTATAAACATATCCCTATAGTGAACCCTGAGGACGCAATATATAATTTTAATTATTATAACTAGCTGTGAATGAATGATTTGGTGATTAGCTCACAATGCCCAGTAGAACATTGACTTTATCCTACTGGGAACCCTCTGGAAACATTAAGGGGATTTCAAAAAATTTTTAAGTATGGGGTTGAAAGTAGCAAAAAGAAATGCTACATCCCTCCAGTTTGGAGTGTCTAAAAAAAATCACTGTACAAATAATACTGCTTCATTTTTGTACCCTTTACATAACTTGAGAAAACGAGCACATTTACAGTTTCCCAGTATTTTAAAGGCCCTGGGTGAGAATGCAGAAAATACTATTATTATTATTGTTTGTTATTTATCTATAATTTATTAGTATGATATTATATCTAAGTAAGATTAAGATCCTGTATAGATCTTTTGCTTAAATTGGTAACAAAAATCTGAAAGGCTAAAAGAAAATGTCTGTCTGAACATGCATATTTCAGTTATAATTTTTTCTGTACAGGTAAGTAAAACTATGGGAAAGCTTTTAAATCATGAATTGGATAACAAAAAATAGATAAAATTAAATAATTTAAGGATATTAAGTATAATAACATCAAATATACTAAGTATTTATTATGGTGTGAAGATATATAAGCTTTGCATCAGCTATTTATAATTGTTCAGAATGGGAAATTTTGCCTTATGATTTGGGGCTGAGTGCCATAAAAATTTTTGTTTTCATGTGATCATCAGAATAAAACCTAAAGTCATTGAAGCTCGCAAGACTGCTACATATATCAAACATCTGGAGAAAAATCTCAGTTTACTTATTTTAGGGGTAAGGAAAACTTTGTAGGAACTAAAACTAGTATTAACAATAATTTGGCTCATTAAGGTTATGGAGAAAGTTAGACCAATTTATACAAGGTAAAATAGCTGAAATTTCTTACTCTCCGAAGAATTTCTTATGTATACTAGAGCTTCTAGTAGTAAAAGTAAAAATTTGAAAACTCGGTTTTTATTTATTTTAGTGAATATAAAACAAAATATATGAGCCTTCTGTCTGGTCACTGATGAACAGGAGCCTTTATTTATATTTTTAAAGTAGATAAGTCCAGGATTTCTAGTATATTTTTATAGTTATATTTATTATTTCTTAAGTTTGAGAAGTTTGACTGAGAAGTTTGACTATAAATTTATGAAAATGTTTTCCATACATTCAAGTACCATAGAAATCCCCATTTCTGAATTTTTATTTTTAAGGTTATATAAAAGTATCTACATTAACTTGAGATTCCTTTTTGTAATTCAGAAATTACTTAGGAATCAAATGAAAACAAAATCAATGTATTTATTAAAAAATAAAATGTATTTACAACAGTGAAAAAACAATAAAGATGTGTGAATACAGAGCACTGTAGCACTGTCATCCCATTGGTTGATTTGCTCGAGCGGGCACCAGTAGCGTCTCCATTATGAGCTTTCTTGTTACTGTTTTTGGCATATCAAATATACCACGTGTAGCTTGCCAGGATCGGCTGTGCAGGCGGGATACTCTCGGTAGCTTGCCAGGCTCTCAGAGAGGGACAGAGGACTAGAACCTGGGTCAGCTGCGTGCAAGGCAAATGCCCTACCTGAGAAGTCCTAAAAGCAGTCCTACTATTGCTCTATTTAAGTATTATCTTGTAAAATTATTTTGAAAATAAGTAATATTTTTTCAAAGTGCTGTCAGCTCTCAATAGCCAAAAGGTGACTATTGATGGTATCTGAAATAATTTTTCTGTTTTGGAGGAGACTATTTTTGCATGTGGCTGATATTTATGCACAAAATTTAGGGCTTAATTACATTTTCATTTTACAAAATATCTTAAGAAGTTAGTATTAAGATTTCATTATTTTTTTAAATAAGTCATATTTCTATTTATTTATTTATTTATTTATTTATTGCTTTTTGGGTCACACCCAGCAATGCACAGGGGTCACTCCTGGCTCATGCACTCAGGAATCACCCCTGGCGGTGCTCAGGGGACCATATGGGATGCTGGGATTTGAACCCGGGTCAGCTGCGTGCAAGGCAAACGCCCTACCCGCTGTGCTATCACTCCAGCCCAAGATTTCATTATTTTTTGTTCTTTCATATTGGAATCGATTTCATCACAGTTTTCTGAAATCAGTTGCAAAATTTTATGTCAAATAAATAGCAAAGTATATGCTGCCTTTGTTATGAAACTTTTCTGTGCATGATGCCAGGGGTTGAGCCCAGGTCACATGTATACAGAGCATACACTAGCCACTAATGCCACATCCCTAGCTCTGTCACAATGCTCTTATTTAATTTATCCTCTTCCTTTCTCCGCATATCCCAAACTCGGCTCTATTCCTAATTCAGAAAAACTTGTGCTATAAATAATGTCTATAGTTTTCTCCATATAAAAGAAAGATTTGAAAATACATCATTCTTTATAGTAATGGAATAATGTTATATTTCATATTAGTAAGATATTATTATTTTTTTAACCATCTCACTGATGATGTATCTGATCTTTGTCACCTTGACCAATAATATATTAGATATCTCTGCCTATTTATCTTTGTGTAGTGTGTTTTTCTTTGGGAATGGGGAATCCCATCCTGAGCTCAGGAGCCCAGGGGCCACATTCTGTGACACTTGTACAGCTAGGTTTGATGAAACTTGAGGGTTCTAACAATAGTCATCAGGACCATACCTATGGGCAAGCGAGTCTTAAGGACAACACTGGTAATGGCCAGTATGGTGTTTTGCTCTTATTCCTCATTGGAGCTGATAGAACAGCACAGATGTGTGTGTATAGAGGTGGGGGGATGGTCTTGGACATTTGGGTGGTGGTGAGGTTAGATAACTCTGTATATGTAGAACATAAATGTCAACACTATCAGAAACATAAAACCTTAAAAATGATACATTTTCAAAGAAAATACTAGAAAGGAACACACACATAAATTTTAAATGAGACCATATAAAGTTATTTTGCAAAAAGGTTCTACAATCGCATTTCAAAGAAAACATATTATCGTTTCAATCAGTAGCATTTTTATTCATTTTAATTTCTACTAATCTGCTAGGAGGAGAAATCTATGCATATATGGGCAAGTGTGTACCTGTGAGTTTGGACAACTTTTATTTTTACTATTGTCATTTCACCTCTTTGCAAACTTGCAAACTTGCTTATTCGTATCTTTTACTCATTCTTTCAGAATTTTTTTATTTTATAATTTTGATATTTATTTTTTAAAACATGGAGATCTTAATCTTTCATACACATGCTGAAATATGTTTCCAAACTCTATGTGTCTTTTGATTTTGTTAGGTATTCTTTCGCTATCCATGAATTTTGTATAGTGACTATGTTCTTATATTAGCTTTCTTCTTAGATACCAAGGATTTATCTAAAATTCCAAAGCTACAGTTTTGCCTCTCAAATTTCTTTGAAAATATAAGATCCTAATGCTACTTACTATCATAGACAAGTGTCAACATAATCCATTAAATTTCTTTTCCTATTGAATTAAAATATTTTATTCATTTTACATCAATTCCTGTATATATGGAAATTAATTTCTTAGTTCTCTTCTAATGCATGAATTCTATTTTGTTAGTTCTTATGCCACTAAAGTTTTGATTATTATGTTTTTATATTTCAGTTCAGCATCAACTAAGTTACTCCTGACTATTCTCACCATTTGTTTCCTTTGAAACAGTAAAATTATATTTTATTTTGTATGAAATATAAGGGCTGGAGCGATAGAACAGCAGGTAGGACGTTTGCCTTGCACGTGGCTGACCTGAGTTCAATTCCTCCATCCCTCTCAGAAAGCCGAGCAAGCTACCGAGAGTATCTCGCCCACACAGCAGAGCCTGGCAAGCTACCTGTGGTGTATTCGATATGCCAAAAACAATAACAAGTCTCACAATAGAGACGTTGCTGGTGCCCGCTCTAGCAAATAGATGAGCAACGGGATGACATCTAGTGATACAGTGATGAAATATAAAATGAATTTGTACACAATCAGTAACAACTTTATAATTCCAGTGACAATAAAAAATAAAATAAAATTAGAGTATATATGGGTATGGTTACAAAACCTCTGATGGATGAAAACAATTTGCATTAAATTTACTTGTCATTTTAAGTGAATATAATTTTTAAACCCTTTATGATAGATAATCATGAATATATATATATATATATACATACATACATATAAAAGTAGACAATTGAAGCTAGACATCAAGAGCCATTAATTAAATGAGAAGTAGGATTGGGGCATATGTTTGTCACACAAAAATTTCACTGCTAAACCCCTTGTGACTATTTTCTCTGTTATTCTTTCATTTTAGTACTGGGACAGTTCAGAATGATTGAAGGAAACAAGACACAGGTGACTGAGTTTGTTCTCACAGGACTTTCAGACGTACCAGAGTTCCAGGTGGCCCTCTTCCTAGTGTTCTTGATCATCTACCTCACTACAATGGTGGGCAATCTTGGATTGGTTGCTCTCATCTGGAAGGACCCCCACCTTCACACCCCCATGTACTTATTTCTTGGCAGTTTAGCCATTGCAGATGCCTGTTCTTCATCTTCCGTGACTCCCAAGATGCTAGTAAATTTTTTATCGGAGAATCATATGATATCCTTCTTTGAGTGCATGGCTCAATTTTATTTTTTTGGTTCCAGTGCCACCACGGAATGCTTTCTCTTGGTAGTGATGGCCTATGACCGCTATGTAGCCATATGCAACCCCTTACTTTATCCAGTGGTGATGTCTAATCATCTGTGCGCTCAATTTATAAGTGTTTCATATTTCATTGGCTTTCTACATTCAGCAATCCACGTGGGTTTGTTATTTAGATTAAGTTTCTGTAGGTCCAATGTAATTCATTATTTCTACTGTGAAATTTTACAACTATTTAAAATTTCTTGCACGGATCCTACAATTAATATACTTTTGGTGTTTATCTTTTCGGCATTTATACAAGTCTTAACCTTTATGACCATTATAATCTCTTACACTTGTGTTCTTTTTGCCATCCTGAAAAAGAAGTCTGAAAAGGGCAGGAGCAAAGCTTTCTCCACATGCAGTGCCCACCTGCTCTCTGTGACTTTGTTCTATGGCACTCTCTTCTTCATGTATGTGCGCCCTGGGTCTGGGCCTGCTAAAGATCATGACAAATTGTACTCTATATTTTACACAATAATAATTCCTCTGCTAAATCCTTTCATTTACAGCCTGAGAAACAAAGAAGTCATAGGTGCCCTGAGAAGAATAATGAATAAGTGAATAGCTGTCATGCAATTTTCAAACTGTTTCCTCCTTATCTTCTGCTGAAAAAAAAAAACAACAACCCTAATACTACAAGATTAGTCATAGGTCTGCCATTTAACTTGAGGGCAAGCAGTTAAGGTGGACCCTGAACACTTTGGATAGAAATTCACGCCCCTATCAGGCGTGAGGAGTAAATTTTGGTAATATAATCTATAATTAGCTTTCTTAGTTACTTTTTATCTGAGAATTTCATTGTTTGCGAAGTAAATCTTTTCTAGGCATTTTCAAAATTATAGGTAATAATTTGAATTTTTTGAAACTGAGAAATAATAGTAACTGAGATAGCAAATAGAAGCAGTTATTTACTTCATGAATAGACATTGCCCACCTCTCTGAAATTACAAGTTAATTATGTTTATTTATTTATTTATTTATTTATTTTTGCTTTTTGGGTCACACCTGGCGAAGCACAGGTGTTACTCCTGGCTCTGTACTCAGGAATTACTCCTGGCCATGCTCAGGGGACCATATGGGATGCTGGGAATCGAAGCCGGGTCAGCCACGTGCAAGGCAAGCACCCTACTCGCTGTGCTATTGCTCCAGCCCCACGTTAATTATGTTTAGTTGCTTTCTGTCTCGATATTGTGAAAAAAGAAATTCAACTTCACGGAAAAGTACATTCCTGAGGAGAAATGCATACTTTAGTGATAAAAATCAGAAAAAGAGCAGTGTTTTAAAAATCTGGTGGGTCTGAGGAAAGCAAATGGAAGCAAATGAATCCATGGAGAATCAAAATTCATCACAACTCATACTTCTAACTATAATATTGATATTAACAGGGAATTCCATGTAGAATAATATCTAATAATATAAATTTAGAACATTTGAATCTAAAACAAACCATTTTCAAGCACCAGTCTTGTCATTGCTTTACTATTCTTATCAATTTTTCCAGGTTTTTTGAGGACAAAATGAATAAGACCCAAATTCAAGACAAGCACCTGGTTTACTATATTCAGATATAATTGAAAATTTGTGCCAGTAAATTTTCTTCTACTAATTAACTTTCAATTTAGAAATATCATTACTTAAATATATGTTCAAATTTATTTTAGAATTTTTATATCTACATAGATGTTTCAATTCCTCTTAAGGAAAACAATTAAAAAAAATTCCCATTCCACTCCCTAGCATGTTTACTCAGGTGAAAATAATGATACAAAATGAGAATTAAATTTAAGCTGTTGAAGAATGAAAGCATGTGTGCTGTTTGTTTTTTTCATTGTTTTCAGTCACATCTAACTGTGCTTTGGGATTACTTCTGAGGAGTTCCCCAGGTCTGCACTCAGGATCACTCCTGGTGGGGATCTTGGGACTGTATGGTGTGCCAGGGATCAAACCCAAGTAGGCTGCTTTCGAGGCAAGTATCCTATCTGCTGCCCAATATCTCTCTAGTCCCAAAGTATTTTAAAAACACTTTGATTTTTGTTAAGTCAGTAGTTCAATAAATAATACTAAAAGCATTATCAAAAAGATGAGGCTTGGTATAAAGTAATTATCTTACTTGACTGTTTATCATATAAATTATTTATCACATAAAAGTGGGGCTGGAGAGATAGCACAAAGGGCAGGGCTCTTGCCTTGCATACTACAGATCTGACATCGTCATCCGCATCTCTTATGGTTTCCAGAGCACCACTAGGAGTGATTCCTGAGTGCAGAGCCTGGAGTAACCACTGAGCACTGCCAGGTGTGGCTCCCAAAACAAACAAACAAAACAACCCCCCCAACTCCTCACCGAAAAAACACCAACCAAGCAAACAACCAAACCCCCTACTATTGGGAGAAATAAATTTGTTTTTATGATCTCAAGATCAATTTTAACTTATCTTCAACAATAAAATTAAAGATTCCCACATGATTAAATTTGTTCTTTTATTTTTTCTTACATTGTTTAGAGAATTTTATTTTTATTTAAATTTTATATTGACATTGCTGTTCACAGTAGAGTTATTTCACATATTAAAAAATTTTCAACACCAATCCCACCACAAGTGTCCATTTTCCCTTCCCTTTCCACCCACCAGCCTGCTCCTCTGGCAAGTCTATGAGAAATTTATTTCATATTCTGGCTCCAACAAAACTTAAAGAAGTGGAAAATAAAATTATAAGAAGAAAATCAATAGAAGTCAATTTGTGATGATTTATTGAGATTTGATTTTAAACTATTAAAGAAATTCAAATCATTTAATACAATGCCTATACATTTGTCCTTTTAAATGTTATCTGTCAACTTTTTGCAGTCAACTTTTAACAATTTCACAATCTTTTTGACTCATTTCATAAGCACTGTGAAATGAATCTCTTTTCTTAATATTTTTATACTTTCTAGTGAAAACCCTTCAATTGTAATTTACTATTGGTATTTTAAGACTAATAAATATTATTTTATTTGTAAATGTAGATTAAATGTAAGTTCATCTATTTCCCAATAAACATGTTTTATCTATAGTGTCTTCAAAAGCAACTATGTGTTATGATTTTATACTCTGATATTTTAATTTTTCAAGTATTATTTTTAGCAAAATCTATGTATATTACATTAGAAAAAAGGGTGATGACTAGAACTGTAGTCTTTTCTTACAGCTTGAAGATTCCCTAAGAAACTGATATTCAGATTATCTTGTATCTAAATAAAAGAAATTTCATAGCCTATTTATTTATTTATTTATTTTTTATATCTCCCAGTTTCTTTTATTTTCAGAATAGCTTTAAATCTGTATGTGTCACATGTATGTGTATATGCTTATGTAGTTTTTAAGGACACAATTATATTGAAAATTGTTTATATATACTTTTCACTGAGTAATAGATCATGAAAATTTTCTCATGTCATGCAAATGTTTTTGTGCCTACATAATGTTAGTAATTGCATCATTAAATATACGCAGTTTATTTATTACTATTTCAAGGAAGTAAAAATGATACAGGATGCTTTTTAATTTGTAGTCATATTTATACAATGTATTATTGAACACCAATTATTGACGGCAACATAATAGTCACATCTAATTTCCATAGGACCACCTATAAAGAAAGTATCATGATATCATTTAACAGAAGAAGAAATTGAAAGTCAAAATTTAAGTAGATTTACATAACATTTGTAAAACGGAGCGAGGGAAAAGTTTTTTAAAAAATTTTTTTTATTGAATCACCATGTTGAAAGTTAATAAGAAACATTATAAAACTATAGACATTATTTTGGCCTAGGGAACCATCAAACAAGAAGGTATAATGTTCATCAGAAATATGCACCCAACACAAATGCACCTAAATAAATATAAACAATTATCAACAGACTTCAAGGAAAGGTTAACAGCAACATAGTAGTCAGAACCCCTAAAACAACACTTATCTTAATAGACAGATTATCCATACAAAGTAATTAATGAGAAAATAATGACTTAATATGAAATCATTGGTCAAATGGAATTCACAGATATACACAAAATATCCACTTCCAAAAAAAATGTATTCTTCTCAAATGCACATGGAACATTCTTAAATTATATATTTTTTTATATGTTGTTACACAAAAGAAAACCTTAATAAATATACAACAATTAAAATTATATCAAGCTTCTTTATCAACCAGGAAGGTATAAAACTGAAAATCAACCACAAAAAGAAAATTGAAAAATCTCAAATGTGAAATATAACATTATGTTTCCCAACAACTATTGGGTCAACAAAGAAATTAAAAAAATAAATAAAAATTAACTTAAAACAAAAGAAAATGAATGCACAATGTATTAGAGCCTGTATGGAACACAGCAAAAATAGTAAAAAGAAGGAATATCATAGCAATATATGCCTACTGCAATAATCAATGAGGTCCCAAATAATATATGTGAAATAAATATAAAAAAGAAAAAAATTAAAATATATCCTACATTCATGGGTTTGAAGAAAAATATGTTAAAGCAGCATGCTATCTAAAGCAATTTATAGAATCAATATATTCCTATCAAAATACCAATGATATTTTATTTTTAAGGTAATAGAATAAACTGTTATAAAATTTATATGGAATCACTTAAAAACCCTAAACAGTCATAGCAATGAGAGAAAAGAATAAAAACTGGTGGTATCATGCTCCCTGATTTCAAATAATTCCATAAATGAAAATAATCAAAACTGAATGATATTTAAACAAAATGGACAGGTCAATGGAAAATAAAAAGAGCCAAGAAATATGCTCATACCTATATTATGCACAATTAATTTATGACAAAATAAATCAGAATACATAAAAAAGAAAAGCCTCTTCAATAAATCGTGCTTGGAAATATGTCAAATGCATGCTAAAAGAGAAAAGTGAAACAAGAAAAGAATATTTAATGGGAAAAAATTTAATTCTATCCACCTAAACCAATTCAAAAAAAAGTCAAGCTGTGAAATAATAAGCATATAGATTAAAGCATTCCTGATATACTCATGGACCTCAACCATGGCTTTGTAGGCTAGACTAATGCTAAAGGAAATGGAAATACACCAGGTGGAAAAAGCATTATACAGTGAAAGAAATCATGCTAAAAATGCAAAGGCAATCTACTAGCTGGGATACTGTATTTGTACTTAAAACATTAAACTGCAATTTAATGTTCAAAATATATGAAAATCATATGACCCAATATAAAGGGCAGAAGTATTAAATAGATACTTCTCTGAAAAAAAGACACTCAGTTGAACAACAGGAACCTAAAAATGCTCATCACTAATTATCATGAAAACCACAATGAGATATCAATTCATGCCAGGGACCAGCCCGGGAGAATGAGTCTGAAGCAGGGGCATCACTAAGAGAACAGGAGAAAACAGCATGTTAGCATTGTGGATTGAGAGCCCCAAATCTCCATTACATTCCATTTTTATTTTCTTAGACTAACAATCCTCAGAACAAGAGGAAAGATTTGCAGACATTTGCCTATCTATGCTAATCTAACCAGGACAAGCTTTTACATATCAATGTAGATGAGTGGCTGTAGGTGTACCTCTTAATCTAATCGGATTTACATCAAAGGAATCTTCAATGGAAGAGTTAGCAGAGATAGGGTGATTATAGGACCCCCTCCACCCACCACCAAGGGGGCTCTCCCCAGGGTGCTGGCTTTCCAGGAGATAAAGGTCTCAAAAACCTCTCCTCCACCCCTCGCTTCAGGTTTATCTAATTAATCTTTTTAATTAAGCATATCTATTTCCATAAAATGCATGCTTAGCCAAAAACTTTATACATGTGAGAATGGTTTATATAAAAAAATATAGAAAATGAGTTAATAAAATGGAGAAAAATAAATCATTATTGGGACTGTAAATTGTGCAACATCCTCAGAAAACAATATGAAGGGTACAGATACAGATTTACATATTCTCCTGCTTGTGTTTCAGTCATACACAGCTTGAGTACCCATCCCTCCACCAGTGCCCGTTCTTCACTGATCACCCCAGCAACCCTCCCCTCTACCCCATTTCCCCCCACCCCGCCTCTGTGGCAGGGCATTCCCTTTTGTCCTCTCCTTTTGCGTGTTGTGTTTAGCAATGGAGGTATTGGGTGGCCATGGTGTTCGGTCTATAGTCTGCTTTGAGCACGCCTCTTCCATCCTGAGCGGATCCTCTCACCACATTTTACTTGGTGTTCCCTTCTCTATCTGAACTGCCTTTCCCCCAGCATGTGAGGCTGGCTTCCAAGCCATGGAGCAAATCTGGTACTTATTTCTGCTATTCTTGGGTGTTAGTCTCCCATTCTGTTGTTTTATATTCGGGGAATGAGTGCAATTCTTCTATGTCTGTCTCTCTCTTTCTGGTTCATTTCACTTAGCATGATACTTTCCACGTTGATCCACTTATATGCAAGTTTATGACTTCATCTTTTCTGACAGCTGCATAGTATTCCATTGTGTAAATGTACCAAAGTTTCTTTAAGCAGTTTTTAATCTGTTCTCGGGCACTCGGGTGTTTTCCAGATTCTAGCTATTGTAAACAGTGCTGAGATGAACATTCAAGTGCAGATGTCATTTCAACTATACCTTTTTACCTCTCTGGGATATATTCCCAGAAGTGGTATTGCTGGGTCAAATGGGAGGTCAAATGGGAGCTCAATTTCTAATTTTTTGAGGAGTGACCATGTTGTTTTCTAGAAGTGTTGAACCAGTCGGCATTCCCACCAGCAGTGTAGGAGAATCTCTTTCTCCCCACATCCATGCCAATAGCGGTTTCTTCTGTTCTTTTGGATGTGTGCCAGTCTCTGTGATGTGAGGTAGTATCTCATAGTTGTTTTGATCTGCATCTCCCTGATGATTAGTGATGCAGAGCATTTTTTCATGTGCCTTTTTGCCATTTGTATTTCTTCCTTGAGAAAGTTTCTGTTCATTTCTTCGGCCCATTTTCTGATGGGGCTGGATGTTTTCTTCTTGTAGAGTTCAACCACTGGCTTCTATACCTTGATATCAACTCCTTATTGGATGGGTATTGGGTGAATATCCTTTCCCATTCTGTATTTTGCCTTTGTATTCTGGTCACTGTGTCTTTTGTGGTGTAGAAGCTTCTTAGTTTAATATAGTCCCATTTGTTTATCTCTGTTTCTACTTGATTGCTTAGTCTTGTGTCATCTTTGAAGATAGCTCTAGCTTCAATATCATGGAGGGTTTTGCTGACCTTATCTTCGATGTACCTTATGGATTGTGGTCTGATGTTGAGGTCTTTAATCCATTTTAATCTGGCTTTTGTGCATAGTGTTAGGTCGAGGTCTAAGCCCGTTCTTCTGCATGTGTTAACCAGTTATGCCAGCACCATTTGTTGAAGAGGCTCTCCTTGCTCCACTTCACATTTCTTGCTCCCTTATCAAAGATTAGATGATCATACATTTGGGGTTGTGTGTAGGGATATTCCACCCTGTTCCATTGGTCTACGGCTCTGCCTTAGTTCCAGTACCATGCTGTTTTAATTGTTACCGCTTTGTAGTAGAGTTTAAGGTTGGGGAGGGTAATGCCTCCCATCGTCTTTTTCCCAAGAATTGCTTTAGCTATTGGTGAATGTTTTGCTTCTTTGAAAAAACATTCCTTTTTAAAATGAAAAACCTTCATTTTTATTACTTTATAAAACTGTACATTAAAATTTTAAGATTGACTATCCAAAACTGATCAATTGACCCAGTATTAGTATTTATAACATGCTATTTCATTATTTCTTTCATTCACAACTTCAAGAAAACTTTAAATAGCCATAACTAAATTTGAATACAGCTATTCTTCTCAAAGAATTTTTAGCGTGAAAGAGGAAAAAAAGATTTGCAAAAATGTCAACTGTTCTAGACACAGACACAGGGCTGTAAAAGAAGTAAGGTGTGAAGGAAATATAGCTTAACTTTCTTTTATGGCTTAATGAAAGAAAATAAATAGGAAATAAGTAGAAAATATGGCATTGATGGAACAATAAAATTATAGAAGAGCAGAATTCTTCATTCCAGAACTAGGAAGCAAAACATGTATAACAACAGCTCATTTTGTTTTTGTGTTTAGGTTGAGGAAACATAAAGAAGATTGGAACATCAAAGGCAAGGCTGGAAACATAGGCAGAGATTAGGCAATAGAGAAATATCATCACACTAATGAGTTAGATTTTTTTTATAATAAGTGGCATAATTAGAGTTGGAAAGAGAGTACAGTGGGTAGGACTCTTGCCTTGTATGTGGAAGGCTCCAGTTTTATCCCCAGCATCTCATAAGGTCCGCAGAGCACCACCAGGAATAATTCCTGAGTGTAGAGCCCTAGAAACCCACGAGGACTGCCAAGTGTGGCCAAAATCCAAAAATAAATAAATAAATAAATAAATAAATATGTGATATACCAATGAAAGGTAATGAACAGGACTTAAAATTTATGGTCAAAGTTTTTAAAATTTGATATGGTCCCATTTGCTTATTTTTATCTTTTTTTTTTTACTAAGGATAATAGTTTACATTTCAAGGATTGATTTTATCTGAAGTTTGATACTCTGAGATCTGAGTTTTATTTCCATAGTCTTTATCTTCTCCTTAGTCTGTTTGAGTATTCAGAGTGAATTTTTTGGCTATAATTTACTGGTTACATTAAAACTTAATGTTTTATTACATTCTGTTTCCCATATATACTTAAAGTATGTTTATGTTTATGTTTGTCATCTTGGTTAATCATTACATTTAAAAAATATTGAGGATGCAGGGGCCGGAGCGATAGCACAGCGGTGGGGTGTTTGCCTTGCACACGGCCGACCAGGGTTCAATCCTCCAGGAGTAATTCCTGAGTGCAAAGCCAGGAGTAACCCCTAAGCATCGCTGGGTGTGACCCAAGAAGCAAAAAAAAAAAATATTGAGGATGCATGGAAGAATTTGGATAATTTTTGAGTTTCCATTATCTTACAGAAATCATAAACAAAACATTGATTATCACCATTTCTATAGCTAGGGAACAAATTAATGCATATCAACTGAAGAGTATATATTTAAACAGTACTTTGTATGAGACAGCAATATATGGACATGAGTCAGCTCCATTTTAGGGCAATGATTGAAAAACACTTGAAAAGATTTTGTCTCTTGTTGTTTGGGGCATAATGCTCTGTAAATATATATAGGTTTGTCTTGCTTTTTTGTCATTTAAAATCTATTTCCTTGGCAATCTTTTTGTCTCGATGATTGGTGTAAAGTCCCAATCTTTTTGTCTCGATTATTGGTGTAAAGTCCCCCACTGCTATCGTATTGCTGTCAAAGTCTTTATTTTGGTCATTACTACTTGCTTTGCATATTTTAAATCTGCCTTGTTCAATGTCCATATAACAATTATTAATTCTTGTGAATGCCTTATATTGATATCTCTATCTTTACATAATGCTTATATGTATGTGTTTATATACATATATAAATTTGCTATCTTTTTTTTTGGTTGGAAGTATTATTTTTTAATTGAACTTGCACAGTTACTATCTTTCTGTTGCCTTAGAGCAATGATTTCTAATTTTTTTCCGACGTTACTATTTCTAATTTTTAAAAAATCTGTTTTTATAGGTTTAGTGAGTATCTTCAAAGCAGCATAGAATTATGTTTTATATTTCAGTCAGTCTGTGGTCATATACATTATATAACTTCTCTTCAATGAAGATTTAATAAGAAGGTGTTAAAATTCTGTACTTTTAATTTAAATTTACTATTTAAATTATTTTAAAAGTAAATTTATTTAAAATTTATTTTAAAAATTGAATTAAATTTATTTTTATTTAAAATTCTGTAGCATTTTTAAGAACATTTGAAAGATTTCAAAATTTTTTTATATTTTATTTACATAAAGTAGTTCACAATATTTCATTGCAGATAATATTCAAACACAAAAGGGAAGTGTGTGAAGGTTGTTGTATTTTATTCTGGAGCTATTTAAGGCCGTATATAAGAGAATACAAACAAGTTTGTTAAAACCAAACAAATGTGTCCTACTTTTGGTACGTAAGTAGGCTAGAGCACTCTTGGTGGCGCGCCCAAGGAAATTCTGCATCGCTCTCTTCCAGAAGCTTTACTTTATAGTTTCTGAATCTTGGCTGTTGATGAGATTACATGGTGCCATCTCCACTTTGCTGATGACATTGTTCTAATAATAGCAAAGATTAGCCAAATGGCATGAATGCTGGCCGACTTTGACCATGAGTGTGGAAAGGTCGGACTACAGCTGAATCTCACGAAGACAATGTTCATAAGAAACAGACTAGTTCCTGACGTTCTATTTGCTCTCAAAAGAACAAACATCTCTGAATGTAGCAGTTATATGTACCTGGGTCGAGAACTTAACTAGACAAATGACCTGGCACCTGAGCTGTGCAGGAGGAAGAGAGTGGCATGAACGCCTTCAAGAGTGTGGAAGAGGTTGTTAAGAGGATGAAGAAACTCCCACTCCAGGCACAACTTTTCGACTCCACCGTTCTTCCTGCACTAACATACACGTCAGAGACCTGGGCCCTATGTAAACAGGATGAGAATGCTATTCGGGTATCCCAAAGAGGAATGGAAAGAGCTATGCTTGGAGTATCATGTTTCACTCAAGTGAGAGAAGGAATTCGGAATTCTGACCTCCGTCAACGATCATAAATCAGGGACTCTGTCTCGTTTGCCAAGGTGTCAAAAATCAGATGGGCTGGACATGCAGTTCAGAGACAACTGCTGGACTAGAGCTGCTACCGACTGGATTCTACGGGATGTCAAAAGACCGCGTGGCCGCCTGCCAACAAGATGATCAGACTTCTTTGTCAAGACCTTGAATGATCAGTTTAAGACTCTTCCTGTTCCTGGAGTGAGCAGATGCTATTGGGCTACACTAGTACACAACAGAGATGAATGGAGACATTACTGGTGCTGACTTGAGCTAATCGATGAGCAACAGGATGACAAGTGATACAAGTGATATCTTCTTTATGCTGAGTAGTATTTCACTGTGTGTATGTCCCATAATTTATTTTATCCAGTGGCCAGTTATTGATACTTGTGTTGTTTCCATATTTGGGCTATTATAAATGGTGCTGCAATGAACAGGAGTACAAATATCTTTTTTGAATAGTTTTTGGATCTTTAGAGTAGATGCCAAGAAGTAGAATTGCTGGGCCATATTGTAAATTCAACTCTTAGGTTTTTGAGGTGTCGAGAGAAGTCAGCATCCCTACAAGCAGTAAATGAGGGGCTATTCCACATCTTTATTTTTTGGTTTCTCTTCTGTTTCATCTGGTGATGTGTAGGACATACTTCCAGCCTACACTTGTGGGTAATATCCCACAATTTTATAGCCATTCTTTTATTATTATTTCTTAAAGCATTAAAGTCTATAAATTATTATGTATTCTCTTAGGAGAATCAAAGATTCTCCATTAGGAGAATCTTCATTAGGAGAATAAAAGATCTTTGGAATACATAAATGGTAAAGAAGAGGGGAAAAATTGTATTTCCCAGTACAAAGCTAAAAAACTGAATTACAAGAATTTAAATGACTCAACAAATGTTATGCCAAGTCACTTAGAGCCGTTAGCTTCTTCTGAAGAACAGTTTCACACAAATATCCAATGCGGAACATTAAGTAAGAAGAATGGGCCCAGGGAAGATTCACCTGTTTCTTGAACCTAGTCTTTACTCACACAAGGGATCTTTCCTTTCAAGCTAAATTCACTTAGGAATTTTAGAAACCAAGAGTGTATCTGATAATGATGACTACAATGCACTCTGTATGTAGCCCTCTATTGCACTATGGAAAACAAAAAAAAAGCTTAACAAGCTACCATGAGAATGGTAATCATTTGAAATAATGAGAAGATACCCAAGGGAAATTTTCAAAAGTTTGGTGGCAAGAAATTAAATAAGAAACTCACTAGATAACTTTCTAGCTTTCACATAAGGAGCAAAGGGCATTATTAGTAGAAATCTCCATCATTGTCCAAACATCTCTAAATGAGTTCTGGGGATAATAAAGAGAAACTTTAAGGTGCTTTCCAGAAATATGTGGGGTACTCATTAACTCAACCATTATTAATTTCAACCCTTATTATTATTCCTCATTCAAATCAGATTCTTTTTTAAAAAATTATTTATTGTATTGAATCACCACGTGGAAAGTTACAAAGCTTTTTATGTCTCAGTTATACAATGCTGAAACACCTGTCCCTTCACCAGTGCACATACTCCTCCACCAAAAACCACAGTGTAACTCCCACCCCACCCCCTCCTGCATAGCTGCTTCATTTTCTCTTCATTTTCACTTCATTTTCTCTTTACCTTGATTACATTCTGTATTTCAACACCAAACTCACTATTGTTGTTGGAGTTTCCCCCCAAAAAAGCCCTGCTGAAAAGGAAGCATTTGATAATTAGTTTTCCATTGCTGAGAATAAAGAGATATGAAATCGCAAGGCCACAATAGCGGCCGCGCGGTTGGAGATTTCTGTATTTTAGTATTTTAGTAACTAAGTCCAGGGAGATTTATGTTAGAAATTGCATCATTTCCCTTCCTGGGGCAACATGAGGCTATGGCTTAGTTCACAGTCTAGAGATATTTCTGCAAGCAGCTGCTGGTACCAAAAGTAGTCTAGCTGGCCTCCGGATCGTGGTCAATCAGCAGCAGAGCAGCCTCACAAACTTGCGGCCACCCAGGTCCCATCTTGGCGGAGAGCGCGCCAGTATTGCCCCTGTCCCGAGATCACCTGCACGTCCCGCTGTTACAAGTTCATACCTCTTTTTTTTTTTCTTCCCGTGCTTACAAGTTCGTATCTCCTTAATGGTCCTTATAAGATGGCGGACCCCATGCCGTCTTTCACCAAAAGGTGAAAAAAAGCTGAGAAAGAAAGACCTTTCCCTTCCTCGTCTGGCGTGGGGCTATGGCTTAGCTCACAGTCTAGAGATATTTCTGCAAGCAGCTGCTGGTACCAAAAGTAGTCTAGCTAGTCTCCGGATCGTGGTCCATCAGCAGCAGAGCGGCCACACAAATATGTGGCCACTCGGGTCACATCTCGGTGGAGAGCCTCAAATCAGATTCTTGTCAGCTATGGATTCTCATTTGTTTCTTTCATCCTCAGTTCCATCAGTGTCAGCTCCGTGCTTTTTATTATTCAATTATGGTAAGAATTTATAGCAGCAGTTGACTTGTAAAAACTCTATATGCACATACTATTGAATTCTTCTTACCTACTTCAGAACGTTTCTTAATCCTTTATTCTCTTTGTAACTTTCTCTAAAGTCTCAAAAATAAAGCTTTTCCCGGGTTGGAGAGATATAGTAGAGTGTGTTTATAATACATATACTATATACATGGCATATATACTATATTCTGTCTTGTAAGTGGCTGACAGGGGTTCAGCCCCATATGATTTCCTTAGCCCCACCAGAAAAACAGTTCTCGAGCACATAACTAGAAGTCCTGAACACAGTTGGATGTGGCCCCCAAACCAAAAACAAATAAAGTTCTTCAGAAGATACTTTTACCTTCTAAAGGTTACTTTCTGAATGCAAGAATGCAAAACAAAACATGAAATGACAAGTTGTAATTCAGTATATCAAGTTTTGGGAGAAATTATTGTAGTATACTTATTTCTTCAAATTTCAATAAGAGAAATGAAAAATGACAAAATACTGAGATGTGTACCCTTATTCTATATTGCTGCAGTTTAACAAAAACTCCCTTGGTGTTGCTTTATTTTTTCTTGCTTTCTACATATTAATTGCTTGCTGACATTTCTAGTTTGTACATTTTCTCCTAGCTATACCTAAGGGAAAAATGCAAAATATCCATTTCTATACATTTTAAAAACTTACATTCTGATTAGGTAAGTAGTTGCTGAGCTTTCTTTACAAAGCATCTTATGTCTACTCTGTTTTCTAAAGAGATGTCTGTTTGATGAGTCTGCCATAAAATTTTCCTTATTTTCCTAGTGGCTTCCTTTTACTCCATGTAAATTTTGCATTCTTCTTCTTTTTGTTATTGAATCTGAATTTCTTGATTTTTATAATGTTTCTTTTTTTGTGATTTTAGTCCAATATTATGTATTTTTCTCATTAAACTAATCATCACTCTGTTCAAGCTTTTAAAATTTACAAATGTTAAATTTCTACAAGTAGCATTGTATTATGACAATGCTTTCTTTCACAATTTTTCAGTCTAGAACTTTTCAGTAAACATTCTAATATCAAGAGTTTTAAGCCCCCCCTCTCTTCCAGAGGATATTAATTCCATAACACTACAAAAAATGGATTTAAGTATCCACTTAAAATTATTTATAACATTAAAGTTCACTTGATCTTTTATCTGTGAATTTCATTACTGTATTGTCATCACTTTGCACTGGCTAGATTATTAGCAGAGTGAAATAAAGAACATAAAACTATTTAATGAAGTCTGAATTTTATGTATAATTCTTTTACTATCCTTTTAATTATTTAATTAAGCAATTAATTATATTGCATTGAATATTCTCAAGTGATATCCTTTAACATATATCTAATAATTCAGAAGATTCACACATATATTTATTTGCTTAAAATATATGTGTCCTTCCTCCTTGGTTTTTCTTCCCTCTGCGGGGAGGCGGCATGGTGTATGCCATCTTATGGACGTTTAAACAGGTATGAACTTGGTGGCGCGTAAAAAAAAATGTGTTTTGAACTTGAAACAGCGGGACGCTTGGGCAGTCTCTGGCTGGGGCAGGTTCCGGCTCCGGCTTGAGCTCCGCCGAGATTCGAACTGGGTGGCCATGCATTTGCACGGCCGCTTTGCTGCTGAACAACCACGATCCAGAGCCAGCTAGATGACTTCTGAACCCAGCAAGTGCTCGCAGCCATGTCCCCAGAATGTGAAATAAGCTTTTGATTTATGCTGCCCCAGGAAGGGAAATGATGAAATTTCCCACTTAAATCTCCATGTACTTAATTACCAAAACACAGAAATCCTAAACCTATACTTCTTCATTCTCATTAGTGGAGAACTAATTATCAAATGTTTCCTTGTCAATAGAGCCGTATTTTGGGGGGATAAACTCCAAGAAAAATAGTGAGTTATGTGTTGAAATTCCAACAACAATAGTGATTTTTGGGTTGAAATATGGAATATAATCAAGGTAAAGAGAAAATGAAGTATATATTATCAGTTATGCAGGTGGGGGTGGGGGGTGGGAGGTGTAATTTTTTTTTTTTGGTGGTGAAATATGGGCACTGGTGAAGGGACTGGTGTTTGAGCATTGTATAACAGACATAAGCCTGAGAACTTTGTAACTTTCCACATGGTGATTCAATAAAATAAATTAAAAAAATATATATATATATGTCATTGTCTGGTTTGTACGTGTTATTTTAAGCTGTTTATCATGTGGGATATATTATTTAGTAACATTTATATAATCTATAAGGCAATGCTCTATTACCTCATCCGATTTTTATATAATCTTATGAAGTACAAATTAAATCAGGCCCTCTTTATATAGGAGGACACTGGGGTACAAGAGATTAAGTAATCTTGAGTAGCACTGTAGCACTGTGGTCCTGTTGTTCATTGATTTGCTCGAGAGGGCACCAGTAATGTCTCTATTGTGAGACTTGTTACTGTTTGTTGTCTCCATTGTGAGAGCTTGCCAAGCTCTGCTGTGCGGGCGGGATACTCTCGGTAGCTTGCCGGGCTCGCCAAGAGGGATGAAGGAATCGAACCCGGGCTGGCCTCGTGCAAGGCAAACACCCTACCTGCTGTGCTATCGCTCAGGATTAAACCTAAGTAATCTGGACCCAAGATCTCTGATTAATTTTATTTTTTTATTTGTGGGTCACACCCAATAGTGCTCAGAGCCTTTTTCTTGATCTGTGTTCAGGGGTCACTCCTGACATGCTCAGCCAACCATGTGTAGTGCTGAGGGTTGAAACAGGGTTGGCCACATGCAAGGCAAGAACCTTATCCACTGTACTGTCTTTCCTATCACTGGACCTCTGCTTTAAATTACTTTGCATCATGCTCATACGTATGTGAGAAGGCTATGGCTTGGGAAGGAGAACTGGAAAAAAAAAGGCAAAAGAGTATACAAAGTTTATATTTGTGCAGGACAAGAATATAGTCAGAAATTATCAAGAAAAAAAGAATCTGAGTGAATCTAGGGTCAATCACAATCTACTCTCTGCTTCCATCCCTCAGGAGGATAGGAACCGAGGAGGGAGAGGACAGTTTCTGACCAGCCTTCTTAACTTCTCCTTTTCTCTCTCCTGAAGATTGGAAATGCTGAATGGCTTCACTCATAGGTAGAATATGAATAGCTAAAGGAACTAAACTGACAAAACCCCAAAAATTCAGCCTTAGAGTTCATGAAAACCATGGTGATTTTCATAGAAAATGGAAAGTAAGTGGGAGGAATGAATAAAGGGATTTTTTTTTGTAGGATGGCACAAAAAATTGGGGATAAAGTGAAGGTATTACATAGATACATAACCAAAGATAAATTAACTAAATTTTATGTTATAAAAACAAACAACATCTAAAAGTATTGCCATGCATTTGCTGTATTTTTCATAATATACATTACTGTATATGTCATGGTAAAAAAATTGAAATCATAGATTAAAATAAAATATGTATTAAGAGAAAACTACTTACCATGCATAAGAATACCACAGAAAGATTACCAGCTGACTGCAAAGAAAGAGTGGAGTCTAGAATGTAGTAGGATAACATAATTGATGTGTTGAAAGAAAAACCAAGTTACTCTTTTTTAAATATATTTTTTTTAATGAATCACTGTGAGATACTGTTACAGACTTACAAACTTCCATGTTTACATTTAATTCATACAATGATCGAGTACCCATCCCTCCACCAGTGCCCATTCTCCAGCACCAATGTTCCCAATATCCCTCCCGCAACTTCCTCCTCCCCTCCTCCCCACCTCCACTTCTATGGCAGGTGGATTCCCTTTTACTTTCTCTCTCCTTTAGGGTGTTGTGGTCTGCAATGCAGGTATTAAGTGGCCATCATGTTCGGTCTATAGCTACTTTCAGCACACATCTCCCATCCCAAGCGGTTCTTCCGAGCATTCTTTATTTGGTAATCCTTTCTCTATCTGAGCTGCCTTTCCCCCCAGCATGTGAGGCCAGCTTCCAAACCATGGAACAATCCTCCTGGATCTTATCTTTACTATCCTTGGGTGTTAATCTCCCATTTTGTTACTTTATATTCCATAAATGAGTGCTCTTCCTATGTCTGTCCATCTCTTTCTCACTCATTTCACTTAGCATGATACTTTCCATGCTAATCCACCTATATGAAAATTTTATGACTTCATCTTTTTTAACAGCTGCAAAGTATTCCATTATCTAGATGTACCAAAGTTTCTTTAGCCAGTCATCTTTCTCAGGCGCTCAGGTTTTTTCCAGATTCTGGCTATTGTAAACAGTGCTGCAATGAACATATGAGTGCAGATGTCATTTGTACTATACTTTTTTTGCATCTCCAGGGTATATTCTCAGAAGTGGTATTGCTGGGTCAAATGGGAGCTCAATTTCTAATTTTTTGAGAAATGTCCATACTGTTTTCCAAAATGGCTGAACCAGTCCACATTCTCACCTGCAGTGAAGGAGAGTTCCCTTCCTCCCCACATCCACGCCAGCACCGGTTGCTTTTGTTCATATGATATTTTGATATATGCCAGTCTCTGTGGTGTGAGATGGTATCTCATTGTTACTTTGATCTGCATCTTCCTGATGATTAGTAATGTAGAGCGTTTTCTCATGTGCCCTTTAGCCATTTGGATTTCTTCTTTGAGAACACATCTGTTCATTTCATCACCCCATTTTCTAATGGGGTTGGATGCTTTCTTCTTGTAGATTTCAACCAGTGCCATGTATATCCTTGATATCAATCTTTTACCAGATGGGTATTGGGTGAACATCCTTCCTTGTTCTGTAGATTGCCTTTGTATTCTGGTCACTGTTTCTTTTGAGTTACAGAAGCTTAGTTTAAGATAGTCCCATTTGTTTATCTCTGTTTCCACTTGCCTGATCAGTGGTGAGTCATCTTTGAAGATACCTTTAGCTTCAATGTCGTGGAGGGTTTTGCCAACCTGGTCTTCAATGTACCTTATGAATTCTGGTATGATGTTGAGGTCTTTAATCCATTTTGATCTGACTTTTGTGCATGATGTTAGGTAGAGGTCTGAGCCCATGTTTTTTTTTTTTTTTTGCATGTAGCTGTCCAGTTTTGCCAGAACCATATGTTAAAGAGGATTTCCTTGCTCCACTTCACATTTCTTGCTCCCTTATCAAAGATTAGATGATCATACAATTGAGGGTGTGTGTCAGGATATTCAGCCCTGTTCCATTGGTATGCGGCTCTGCCTTTGTTCCAGTACCATGCTATTTTAATTATTACTGCTTTGTAATAGAGTTTGAGGTTGAGAAAGGTGGTGCCTCCCATCTTCTTTTTCCCAAGAATTGCTTTAGCTATTGAGGGTTTGTTGTTCCATATGAATTTCAAGAGTGTTTGATCCACTTCTTTGAAGAATTTCATGGGTATCCTTATAGGGATTGCAATGAATTTATATAATGCTTTGGGGAGTATTGCCATTTTGATAATGTTAATTCTCCCAATTCATAAGCAGGGCATATGTTTCCATTTCCCATGTCCTGTTTTATTTTGTGAAGTAGCATTTTGTAGTTTTCTATGTACAGGTCCTTACCATCTTGGTTAAGCTGATTCTGAGGTACTTGATTTTCTGAGGCATGATTGTGAATGGGATTGCTTTTTTCATGTCAGTTTCTTCTCTCTCATTATTTGTGTATAGGAAAGCCATGGAGTTTTGGGTACTGATTTTATAGTCTGCGACTTTACTATACAGGTCTATTTGTTTCTAGGAGTTTCTTGGCAGAGGCTTTAGGGTTCTTTAAATATCGTATCATATCATCTGTGAGGGCTGGAGCGAGAGCACAGCGGGTAGGGCTTTGCCTTGCATGTGGCTGATCCAGGTTTGATCCCTTCATCCCTCTCAGAGAGCCCGGCAAGCTACTGAGAGTATCCCACCTGCACAGCAGAGCTTGGCAAACTACCCATGGTGTATTGGATATGCCAAAAACCGCAACAAAAAAATCTCACAAGGAAGATATTACTGGTGCCTGCTCAAGCAAATCGATGAACAATGGGATGACAGTGATACAGTGATTATATGTGAATAGTGAGAGCTTGATTTCTTCCTTTCCTATCTGTATGCCCTTAATATTTTTTTCTTGCCTAGCCACTATTACAAGTACTTCCAGTACTATATTGAGCAGAAGTGGTGATAGCGGGTATTCTTGTCTTGTCCCTGATCTTAGAGGGAAGGTTCTTAGTTTTCCCCCATTAAGTATAATACTTGCCGTAGGCTGTGATAAGATGGCTTTGAGTATATTGAGGAATTTCCCTTCTATATCCATTTTGGTGAGAGTTTTCATCATAAACGGGTGTTGGATCTGGTCAAATGCTTTCTCTGCATCTATTGAAATGATCATATGGTTTTTATCTTTTCTTTTGTTGATATGATGGATTATGTTGATTGACTTCAGAATGTTAAACCATCCTTATATCCCTGGGATGAATCCCACTTGGTTGTGGTGTATGATTTTTTGATGAGTTGTTGGATTCTATTTGCTAACATTTTGTTGAGGATCTTTGCGTTCATGTTCATCAGAGATATTGGCCTCTAATTTTCTTTTTTTGGTGGTGTCTCTGTTTGCTTTTGGTATTAGGGTGATATGTGCCTCATAAAAACTGTTTGGGAGTGCTTCTGTAAAAACAAGTTATTTTTTTAATAATTTATAACACACCTCTATTTGTTTTTAAAAAAGGCATATAATAATAGCATATAAGATTTAAGTAACATAATTTTTACAAACTTGAGTATTTCCGTGTCTTAAAAATGTGTCTTCTTTCAACAAATAAACTAACACAAGTTTTGCTAATTAGTATGAAGGCATTTTGGTGGCATGTCAGGGTTCTGTATAATGTGGTTATTCAGGGATTCTAAACAACAGATGGCATCATCACATATTTCCAAGATCACCCTATCAAACTCTAGTCAGTAAGTACAGAAAGACAGCTTGGAAGATCACACGGGGGAGTTTATAATGATAGCCCATAAGTGGTTTATTTCCCTTCTATCCGTATTTCATTTGCTAGAGCTTAAACATATGGCTATACAAGAGGTTGAGAAATACAAGCTTATCGGAGTATAAGTACAATATTTGGATTCGTGAGTTGCGTGTTTTTTTTTCTTTAATTTTTTTATTGAATCACCACGTGAAAAGTTACGGAGCTTTCAGGCTTAAGTCTCAGTCATACAGTGATAGAATACCATCCCTTTCACCAGTGCACATGTCCCAACACCAAGAATCCCAGTATACCTCCTATCCCACCACGCCCGCCCCCTCTCCCCCCACCCCCCGTGTGGCTGATGATTTTCGATTTACTTTCTCTTTACTTTTATTACATTCAATATTTCATCAGGAAACTCACTATTATTATTTGGAATTTCCCCCCAACAATCAGACCTGCCGAAAAGGCAACATTTTATAATTTGTTTTCCATTGCTGAGAATGAAGAGCATATGAGGTCAGTTTTGGATTTCTGGTATTTTAGTAACTAAGTTCAGAGAAATTTCTGCCAGAAATTGCATCATTACAAGCTCATACCTTTGTTTAGTGGGCCTTATAAGATGACGGTCGGGCTGGAGCAATAGCACAGCGGGTAGGGCATTTGCCTTGCACGTGACTTACCCGGGTTCAAATCCCAGCATCCCATATGGCCCCTGAGAACCACCAAGAGTAATTCCTGAGTGCATGAGCCAGGAGTAACACCAGTGTGACCCAAAAACCAAAATAAAAAAAATGGCGGTTGCCATGCCACATCCAGGGAAAGAAAAAGCCGAGAGAGAAAAAAATTTCCCCTCCCGTGGCGGCATAGATCTCGGATCTACTAAAATTATTCTGTAAAGTAAAGTGAAATTTATCAGCTACACAGGTGGGGTGGGGGTCTGGGGAGGTGGGGGTGAGGTTTACTGTGGTTCTTGGTGGTGGAATATGTGCACTGGTGAAGGGATGGGTGTTTGAGCATTGTGTAACTGAGACTTAAGCCTGAAAGCTTTGTAACTTCCCACATGGTGACTCAATAAAAAATAAAAAAAATTATTCTGTAAAATTCAGTCATATGTATCTAGGCATTTGATCAATGACACTTATTATACAATAACAGACTCAGTCTGCAGTACCATATAGACTGTGTATTACAGGTTGTACTGTGCTAGTGTAATAGTCTATTATAAATAGTATACTAGGATTTTAGTGCTTAGTAGGTAAAGTAGGCACTTTACAAAAATTAAAATATCTATAAAATAAAATACTGAGAAAGTTCATGCTTAGCAACAAAAGTGCCTTAATAAAGGAAATTATTTATAATTAAAATGACACTTATATGGGGCTGGAACAATAGCACAGTGGGTAGGGCGTTTGCCTTGCATGAAGCTGATCCGGGTTCGATTCCCAGCATCCCATATGGTCCCCGAGCACCGCCAGGAGTAATTCCTGAGTGCAAGGCCAGGAGTAACCCCTGAGCATCGCTGACTGTGACCCAAGGAGCAAAAAAAAAAATAAAATAAAATGACACTTATCAGTGACAAATTTATATTAAAATGAGTTACAGCAGAGGTAATTATGTCAGTAATTAGGGCACAATGTGAATGTTTTTTCTTCTGTTAGTTGAATTACAAAGCAATTGCATAAATGATATGTGTAATTAATTCATTTTGATATATGTATAGACATATTTGACAAAAAATAACATAGTAAAGCATGTCACAACAAAGCTGTATAGGTATACCCCATTCTATTTCACTTTGAAAATACTTTATTTTTTTACAAATTGTATACTGGTGACAAATTTGCATTATACAAATGCAACATTATACAAATCCCAACAGCATATGTTTTCTTTGTGTCTCATAAAATAAGATGCATTAAGTTCCCCAAATTCTAAAATAATTCAAAATATATTTATAAATTATTGAAGATATTAAAATTGCTCATTAGAAAAGTATTTACTTAATAGCTTAGAAGGCAATAAAGGAAAATTATTCGACATAGAAAATTACAAAAATAAATTCAAAGTATATTAATAATAAAATCAAGTAGGAATAAGTCAAACAGTCTAATCAATAGACAGACTGGAAAAATAACATTAATATTTGATACTACTACTTAAATATACAACCAGGTACAGGAAATACAGTTTGTATTCAAGAATAGTAAAGACTTCCATTCTCGTAGAAAGAAAAAGATCTCATATAAAAAAAAGTGTAAAAATGGAAATAGCAATATGAGTATCAATAAAAATGAAGTTAAGATAGAAGTTATATTTAAAAAAGCATCACAATAAACAATTTTTACAATATTGTTTATAGTAGTATTATTCATTAAATTAAAAAAGGTAAACAACTATGTCTTGGAGCATGTACAGTATGAGCTAAAAAAGAATGTGTATGCAGCTTTTATGAGAATGGAGAGCTCTGAGCATACCTATTGAGCCCAGATATTCCAACTTTCGTTTAAGATTGCTATTTCCTTACTTATTTACTGTCAGGCCGATCAGTTCAATGCTGAATGTGAGGTGTTAAAGTCTCTGTGTATAATTGTGTTGTTGTCAACGTCGTTTCTCAGGTCTATTAGTAGTTGCCTTAAAAATGTGGGGGCTGGAGTGATAGCACAGTGGGTAAGGTGCTTGCCTTGCATGTGGCTGACTTGGGTTCAATCTCTGGCACTCCAGATGGTCCACCAGATTGCCAGGAGTAATCCCTGAGCACAGAGCCAGGAGTAACCTGTGAGCATCACCTGATGTGTCCCCAAAGCAAAAATCCCCCAAATTTTGCTGCACTTTCAGTTGGCACATATATATTGAGTTAAGTCTTTTGATGTAATGGCACCTTTACTAATATGCAATCTTCTTCTGTCCCTGTCTCTCAGTACCTCTTTAAACTGGAAATATACTTTGTTTGATACATACATTTGTAGCCTAAATAGCATACCACTGAACAACCATACTATGAGTCAAAGAGGAAATTTAAAATAACAATTAAGACTTACTGGAAAGAATAAAATATGAAGATATTAGCTATCAATACATGAGACACAGTAAAAAAGGACTAAAGGGGAAGTTCCACAGCAATATAGGATTATATCAGTAAATTAAAAAGGGGACAAATAAATGATCTAAACTTTCATATTAACTGTAAAAAAATGAAATCCAAAGTAAGAAGGGAAATAATAAAGGCAGAACAAATAAGGTGTGCAGATATATATTTTTGTATGTATATATATATGTATACATATACACATACAAAAACAAAGGATCAGTAAACTGTCTCTTTGAAAGAGTAAACAAGATTGATAAACCCATGCTAAACTCACTAATAAAAAAACTGGATCAAAAGCAAAAGGAAAGAAGCTATAATTGATAACAGATAAATATAAAAGGATTATACAAGACAACCTACAAAAACTTTATACCTTCATATTAGAGAACCTAGAAGAAATGAACTAATATTCAGAATCTTACAGCCTTCCACAAATGAATCAGAAGGAAAACATAACAGGTCAATTATAAGAACTAGAAACAGTAATCAAATTCTCCCAAAGTACAAAATCCAATACTCAGGTGGGCTTAATAATTAGATTTACCAAGTCTTCAGAGAGAAACTTTTAACCCTACTACTCAATATTTTTTATAAAATTGAGAAAATAGGAATTTTTACAAATTATTTATATAACACACCCAAATACTAAAAGCAGAGAGACACATACAAAATAAAAGAAAAAAGAGAAATACGATTGCAGATCAATATTTCCTATGACTCTAAATAAAAATATTCTGAGAAAACCTTAGCAAATTAAATTTAACAACACATTAAAATGATGTGATATACAACATTATCAAAAGAAAATATGTGATCGTATCATAGATGTAGAGAAAGTTGTTTGATAAGATTTGACAGTCACTTAAGATAAAAGACTGACAATAAATAAATAAAAGGAAGATGTGTAAGCATATATAACAAACCACAGCTAATAGCATATTCAATGATGAATAGATGAAAATTTTTTCTTTAAGAGAAGACAAGACAAAGACACAAACAATAGTACTCCACTGCTATTACTAAGTGCTGTACAGTAAGTCCTTCTTAGTAGTGGCAATTAAGCAAGAAAAACGGGAAAAAGATGTTTGAAAACATGTTTGAAAAGCACTTTTATAATAGAACAGATATCATTATTTGCTGAAGCTATGAAAATATATGCGGAAAACCCTTAAAGATACTTCTAGAAAATTACTTGAATCAATAAAACAATATAGTAAAATGACAAGCTACAAGATGAACATACAACAATCTTGATAGAGAAAGGAATCAAGAAAACTCATCTATATAAGAAAAAAGAAAACTCATTTATTCAGGAAAAATGAATTAAGTTTGTATTATTAATCAACAAAATAAGTGAGAAAAAACAGAAAATTATCATCATTTTGGTAGATTAAACAGGACACAAAGGAGTGGAAAAATACTCATATATTTAAAGAACACTGTTACAATGACCCAAAATATTATGTCAATACATATCAAATTTTCAAAGGCATTTCACAGCATAGAAAAAATATTAACAATATTTATTGGAACCACAAAATGCTATAAATAGCCAAAGAATCCTGCAATAAAAGGAAAATGAATAAATAATGTGATCTATAAACTATAATACTTTAGACTATATTTTTACATTTTAGCAATAAAAACAGCAGAATCTCCTGCCCAGGAGATTCAAAGACCAGGCTGTCTTCACGAGGGCATCTCAGAGGGGGGCAGATTGAGTTTCCCTCCCCACCCCAAGCAGAGCCCTGGCAGCTGAAAACCTTCAGAATACAGCCACAGCCATGAGCAAGGCCACTCTCCACACGCTCGGATGAGCCTCACCCATGAAGGAAATGACAGAGGAACCCATGTATGTGAGACCCGGCTGAGATCTCCAAGCCTGCTCGAATCAGGACTGGGCCTCCTCCATCCAGATCCCCATTTTCCCAGTAGCTTGACAGTCACACTCAAACTCCCCCCGGGGCCATGTAGTCTCATTAATGGCCAAGATCCAGAGACCATAAAATAAAGCTCCTGGAAGAGAGCCACGCAATTTTTCCTGGAGTGCATGTGGCCGTGACCTCTTAATTTTTATTTTTTATTTATTCCCAAACAGAAGAGCCTGGCAAACTACACATGATGTGTTTGATATGCCAAAAACAGTAACAACAACATGCTCTTCATGTTCCTGAATCAAGCAGATGCCATTGGGCTACACTAGCACGTGACAAGGAGAAATGAAGACGTTACTGGCACCTGCTCAAGCAAATCGATGAACAACGGGATGACAGTGATACAGTGATGCAGTGACAGCAATAAAAACAGTGTGATTTTGGAGTAAAAGAAGACCTAAATAGTGGAATAGAATGACAGTTCAGAAATAAACCTTCAGGTATATGGGATTAAGTTACAACAAAAGAGACAATAGCATAGAATGAAGAAATTTTAATTTAACAGCACTTTAGAATAATTATATCCCATAATCACAAGGGCTATGTTGCATGGATGCAAGGATGGTGTAACAAAAGGAAATGGAAAAGTGTAATAGCATTACGCCAACAAAAGGAGGAACAAAAAATTTTGTAAAGCAAAATTAGGTAAGTACATAAAATTAATTTAAATGGATGAAAAAATAAGATTGTCACTATTTGCTGAAGAGATGGTATGTGGTTAGAGTCTACTAAAAGCCATTAGAAGTAATAAAGTAAAGGGAACAGCATACAAAAGTAATATAGCAGTCTGTTGCATTTATAAAAGAAAATAGTGGCCTCACTGAAAGACAAATTAGGAAACAATAGTCTTATGACAAATCTTTAGAACAAATCCATATCTCACATACAAAGGGAAACATTTCTCATTTTCAATGCCATTATGATTGTGTATATGCACAGATTTCTTTTCTTTTCTTTTTTTTTTTTTTTTGCTTTTTGGGTCACACCCGGCTATGCACAGGGGTTACTCCTGGCTCTGCACTCAGGAACCACCCCTGGCTGTGCTCAGGGGACCATATGGGATGATGGGAATTGAACCCGGGTCGGCCACGTGCAAGGCAAATGCCCTACCCGCTGTGCTATCGCTCCAGCCCCAGCACAGATTTCTTATTAAAGAAAATAAATAATGAATATTTGGCATGTATAAAATAGGTAGTTGTGGGCATTAGAATTCATCACAAGTAGCACATTAGAAATTGTTCAATATCTTGAGAAACCTAGGTAACTGGTAGCAATGACAAATGTAAATGTTGGAGATTGTTATTGCTAATGTTACTGTTAGTTGCACTGTCTTTGCACTGTTGTTCCTTGTTCATAGATTTGCTTGAGCTGGCACCAGTAACATCTCCATTGTGAGACTTGTTACTGTTTTTGGTGTATCTAATACACCACAGGTAGCTTGCCAGGCTCTGTCGTGAGGGCAGAATACTCTCCGTAGCTTGTCCTGCTCTCTGAAAGGGATGGAGGAATCAAACCCGGGTCAGCTGCATGCAAGGCAAATGCCCTGACCTGTGTGCTATCACTCAAGTTCCTGCTAAGTTACCACTTTAAAAAACCTGTCCAGTTGAAAGAAGACTGCTGTCTGGTTTCACTGAAACATTGTATTCAGTTAAGACAAAATAACAAGGGACCAGAGGGATAGGACAGCAGGTAGGGCATTTGCCTTGCATGCCAACAACAATGCTGGGGGGCAGAATTCAGTCCCCCCAAGCACCACCAGGAGTAATTCCTGAATGCAGAGCCAGAAGTAACCCCTGAGCATCACTAGGTTTTTTTAAAAAAAAAGACAAAATAATACTTCAATTGAAGTACTGTAAGATATTTTAGTTAATATATTAAATAATAACTAGCATTAGAGTAAAAAGGGAGAAAAAATCTTTCACTGTTGTCACTATCACGCTGATTAAGGGTCTAAAGATAATTACTAATGCTTTTTTCCCCATAAGACTTTATCCCCCCCTTTTTTAGACATGTTGAAGGAAAAAGTCTTGAGTTTTAACCAAGTCAAGGAAGAATGTTTGCTGCTTCCAGATTTTCTATTTCCATGATCTTTCTAAATACTCCTGGGGCACAATAAGCAAAAAAATACTTATATTTCAGGTACAGTGGAAAGTAGATTTGTAGAGTTAGAATCTTCTGCTCAAGCATCTAAGAAAAAAGAACTAATGTTAAGCCACACAGAATTAACAAAAGCAGTCCCCTTATGACAATATGCATTTCCGTATGCCACGATTTCTCTTTATTTGACAAGCTGTTTTCTGGATATGAGATGCCTTCATCCATCAGAGTTTAAAATTCTGTTGTGTGACCAAGCCTAAGATTTGTGTTGAAGAACTAGTAAAACAAGTCAAGTGCAACAAAAGAAGGAAGCTAGAATGAAATATTGGGCACTGGCTAAGGAAAATAGTCAGGCTGGTCTGAGGAAGAGCAGGGGAGGAAGACTTTCTGCTGAACTGAGAAGGAGAGCCTTTGTGCTCAGGAGAAAAATATAGTACGATGTTGAAAGTTGCTGCTCTGATGAGACACAACACCTTAGTGTTAAATTCACACAAACCATAGAACTATCCCCAGACAGTATGATTTTCCTATTTGCTGAGTGAATCTCACTAACAGTTACTATCCCCCAAAATTTCATATTTCAGAACTTTTTTAAATTTAGTCACAGTGAAATTACAAACTTATTCATGATTGTGTTGCAAATATTTCTCTTTTTTAGATGTTTATTTATTTCTCAAGAACATTACTTATAAAACATCCCAAATTGAAATTTTATTTTAGCATAAATTTTTATTTTTTTTGCTTTTTTTTTGGGGGGGGGTCACACCTGGCAATGTACAGGGATTACTCCTGCCTCTGCACTCAGGAATTACTCCTGGTGGTGCTCAGGGGACCATATGGGATGCTGGGAATCCTACCCAGGACCGCCACATGCAAGGCAAATATCCTCCCCCCTGTACCATAGCTCCAGCCCCATCAATTTTTAGATAAATTTTATTATGAGATAAATGTTAGTCTCATTGGTCTGAGTGACCTATTAACTGAGTTGGACAAGAACATTGTCTAAATAAATATTTGATATATTTCAAGATGATAAATAAAATGTAGTCTTAAGGATTTAAATAATCTCAGAACTATTATTAGTAAATTAAGGACTTAAGTAGGGGTGCAACTATGGCTGTGAGAAGAACAATGATCTCAATGTTTGATATCTTATAAAAATGACACTGTCCAAAATGTAGAGCACAATAGGAGAAAATATTATAACACACACATAAATTATTAAAAGGTTATTGTAGTATTCTAGGAATGAAAGGGATTTTCCTAAATTTGGTGAGAATAGAATGGTTTGAACAAACATTTAAAAGAAAAAATTCACATTTTTTAGGGCTGGAGTGATAGCACTGCGGGTGGGGCGTTTGCCTTGCACGTGGCCGACCTGGGTTCGAATCCCAGCATCCCATATGGTCCCCTGAGCACCGCCAGGGGTAATTCCTGAGTGCAGAGTCAGGACTAACCCCTGTGCATAGCTGGGTGTGACCCAAAAAGCAAAAAAAAAACCAAAAACCAAAAAACAAACAAAAAAAACCACTTTGAACTCATGGGGCTGGAGAGAGGTCCAAGTTCTGCACACAGGAACAGCACTGCATGGTCCCCTGAGCAGAGAAAGGGAGAAACCTCTGAGCACTGCTGGGTGTGGCCCCCAAATTAAAAAAAAAATTCACATTTTTAAATAATGGTTTTGTCATGGTTTGCGGGGCTTAGTGGACACCAAAAATGATTTCTAGATTAATTCCTTTAAAACTAGGGTAGATGGTCATGCAATTAACAGCATAAAACAAAGGAAAGGTCATGCATGATGATAAGGGTTGAAAACATTACATTTTGATTTGGACATACAGTGTTTGATGAGTCTTTGAGATGCATGAAGAAAATGTTACGATGACAACATCAAGAATAATAAAAGAAAAGAAACCAGGATCTTCTAAAAACTGCTTAGGGTCAGTTTGTCAAGTTGCTCTCTCAGTGAACTCTAATAACCCAAAGCTGTTTCCAATTGTTACTCACAGTGTGTCTAGGGGTGATTTACTAATTAGCTGACAATGCCCAGTAGAACAGCTTCACCTTCATCCTGCAGGGAATTCCAAGGTTCTTTTTGTGTGTGTTTTTATGGCTAGATTTGGAAGAGAATACAAATAAATTTCTCCCTGTAGGTTTCCAAAGAAAACTCTTTGTACAAGTAGTCACCTCTTCATTTTGAAACTCCTATTTCCCCTGGCCCTTCCCCCCAAAGGCTTTTAAGCAGAGATGCAACCATGGATTCAGATGCTGTGCCAACCATCAGCTTGGTAATTAGTTATGATTACTCTCACTCTGAGGTAGAGAGCAGTAAAGGGGAAAATATGTCCTCTCTATTTTTAAATCATAAAACCACCATCATTCCTTTAAGAAAAACACCACTTTCTAAACTGTCCAGGATTTCAGGTGAGGACACTGTGATTTACCTAGTGTATTCTAGTTCTATTTTTAATATTTTCCTATTTGATATTAAAATATCTATATGTCAGAATGAAAATTCTGGGTGGATATATGCCTCAAGTAGCACTGTAACACTGTCGTCCCGTTGTTCATCGATTTGCTGAAGCGGGCACCAGTAACGTCTCCATTATGAGATTTGTTGTTACTGCTTTTTGGCATTTCGAATAATATGCCATGGGTAGCTTGTCAGGCTCTGCTGTGCAGGAGGAATACTCTCGGTAGCTTGCAGGGCTCTCCAAGAGGGACGGAGGAATCGAACCTGGGTCGGCTGCATGCAAGTCAAATGCCCTATCCTCTGTGCTATCGCTCCAGTCCATGGGTCAAGTAGTAGAGCTCAAACCTAACATGTTTGAGACCCTGGGTTTTAATCCCAATATATCATGGGTTCCTTTATTCCCAAGAAGAGTCAGGTGTGGCCGTGGTGACCACAAGTACTGCCAGTGTGGTACCTGGAGTAGAAAAAAAGAAAAGAAAGAAAGAAAAAGAAAAGAAGTTTCGGGCTAGAGTGATAGTACAGAGGGTAGCATACTTGCCTTGCACACAGCTGACTGGGTTGGATCCCCAGCATCCCATCTGGTCACAAAGAGGGCCAGGAGTAATCCCTGAGTACTGCTGGATGTGGTCCTCAAACAAAAACAAAATGAAACAAAAAAAGAAAAGTCCTACAATCCTGTAATATTTTGTTTCTTTTAAGGATCAACAATACGTGTCATAAGTACTAGATGTATTACTATTGGGAAGACTTGTATATTAATTTTCTCTGTAATAGTAAACTCTGAATAATAGAGGAAAAAGATAAATGGAGAAAATGTCAGTGAAACCAGAAATTCAAAAGTTATTTCATAATATAGAAATTTGGGGGGGTGGGTATGGAACTATAAAAATAGTACATGGGTTAAGGCACTTGCCTTGCATGAACCAACTTGACTTTGATGCCTAACACCACAAATAGTCATATTCACTGTTAGGAGGGGGACTTAAGTTCAGAGCCAGGAGTAAGTTCTTAGTACTGTCATGGAAAGAAAAAGAAAAAATGTGTGTTTTGATATGTGTTGTGTGTTGATGTGTGTGTGTGTATGTGTGCGTGCGCACGCATATGTGTGTGCACGGTCAGGTATGGACAACTAAATTGTGCTGCTGAAATTTCATAATTTCTGGTATCATGAGAAGATAGGCTAAAGTCATCAGTGATAACATTCTCCTCAGAAATCAGTTGAATCAAGATATATATATATATATATATATATATATATATATATATATATATAGCACTGTAGCAGTGTTGTCCCGTTGTTCATCAATTTGCTCGAGCAGGCACCAGTAACATCTCCATTGTGAGACTTGTGAGACTCGTTACTGCTTTTGTCATATTGAATATGCCATGGGTAGCTTGCCAGGCTCTTAGCAAATGTTAAGGAAAAGATCTAGGACACCTAATAGTACTTAACCTAACTATGAACATTGTAAATAGCAATAAAGCCCAAGAAAGGTAGGGTTGGGCTCACGAAGCTGTGAATTCACAAACCACGGGGGCACTTTGACACATGTGTTCGGTGGTGGAGACCCTTCTCCCCATCCTCCCTAGGCATCCCCAGTAGAGGAAGAGACAGGGGACCACAGACTGATGGTGAAAATAGCCCCTTCAATGCAGAGCTGTTAGCATACTTATAGAACATCTGAAGGGCTCAGAGTTGTAGGACTGCATGTCCATGTGACTGATCGTTTACAGAGGTAAAACATTCCGGCAGAAACAGCTCTCTGAAGGAGACTAACTCAAGGAGACATTTTGTCTCCCAGGGACATCTATATTGTTTTTCTCTTTCCCTCTAGTCATATATGTCAAACAATTAAGTCAAACAATTAAGTCTACTTTTTGTTAATAGTTGTAGCTGTTTGGAGAAACACAGTAAGAGATAAAGAAACCAAACTTAGTTCTCTGGGCTCTTAGTTCTCTGAGAGCAAGCAAGACTCTTACATAAATCCCACACTAAGACCTCAGGCCAGTTCAGCTTGTCCTTCCCCAAGGGAGTCCTATGTCTTAAATCATAACAGCTTGCATCAAGATCATGCATTTATGCTTTCTAGACTGTCCCATTTTGATGCTGGGTAGCTTTGCCACTCACCCGGGGTCCATCTCATTCCTTTTGGGATGTTAGAAAACTACGGCAACTGAAGCCTGAGTCAAGAAATTGTGATGGATGCCCAGAAGTAGATATATTTCAAAGTCAATCAACTCCCAAATATTAGGAGCATAACATTAACTGTCTTTCTGTATTTAAGCAAAGAACAATATAGCTCTATAGTAAAATATGAAAAGGCTATACGGGAAATAGAAAAGCATTTAATTCGCTACAAATACAAAATCTAGAATTACCAGAAAGTTTTGGCTTATAAGTATCCCAGATTGACTTGAGGAACTGTGATAATGAGAGGTAAAACACAAAGGAAAGGTTAAAGATAAACTCGGGATTTGGGATGGTGGCAAGAACACTGTAAGCTTCTCTGGGAGGGGAAAAGGGGCAATTCACTGATGAAGCTAAAACTCTTAGGATTAATATCCAACAGCTCACTAGGAAAAATACCACCACTTTGGAAACTAAATGACGAACCATCGGTATCAATAAAGATAATTTTCATGAGTATTCTTATTACTTTTTCTGGGCTTAAAGGGGTGTTTGTGAGTATGTGCTTTAAAATACAATTTTTTTTTTGGTTTGGGGTTATTAACTAAACTAGCTTACTCCTGTCCCTGGGCTCTGGGGTCACCCTTTGTGGTGCTTGAAGGACCATCTTTGGTGCTAGAGACTGAACCTGGGCTAGATGTGAATAAGGTCTTTATCCCAGGTTTATTTCTTAGATCCCAAAGCGAATTTTTAAAGCTAATATTTCTTCTACTTCAGTAAAGAAGGGTAGTAAACACTTACTTCCTCCATAATGTTAAACAATTAAGGAAATTATTGCCTTCAGAATTAGTTTAAGCAAATATAATTTTGGTAAGTAGGGGAATTTCTACTGTGTTTTAAACAATAAAATATGTGTATATATGTATAAAATTCTGTTACTCTTTGAGAAACAACAGAACTAACATGTCAAATTCTAGGTGGGTTTTCTCTTTCTACATAACCTATGAATCTCTTCACCTCTAGGTATCTGAGAAATATTTTTGTGTTTGTTTTTAGACAAAAATTTGTATATCATAGAGCAAAATCAAATTTCTAAATATCATGTAAAGTTCTTGATTTGAAATATTGACAAAATTATAAAATATTTAGCAATATATTAAGAATATTCTCATTTAGATGTGAAAAATTAGAACCCCTTAATTTGATTTGCCTTTCTTCATTTACAAAATACCTTTTGACTATTCCATATATATATAAATCACTCTGTCATTGAAGTCGTATTCTAGTGAAAATATTTGAAAGTATGTGCTGCAAAATAAAAAATTTTATCTTTTAAGAGATTTTTATTTATCATCACTCATGACTAATTTATATTTTTATCAAAGTTTGTGTTGTTCCCTATTAAATACAATCAGTATAGTGCTTGTTACTTTTATTTACTATTAATCAGTTGATAACTATTTTATGTATATATGTATATACATTTATATGTATATAAGTAAGGTGGCATATTATTTTTTATCACAAAAAAATTTCAGGAGGGCTGTTTATCTTTCTCACCTAGTTCCTCAATTTTCCCTCTCCTGTAAGTATTAACAATCTGAGATTTATTATTTCATGCAAGCTTCATACTCATGATTGTATTCAACTATGTATTCATCAATACACATTAGGGTAAGAAATCTAAGACTTTATTATCCCATGTAATCACAAAACATACATTTCTTAACACCTTTTATTGATTGCAACACTTATTAAAAATTTCTTTGAGTCATCTAGTAGAGTGATTGTTTATTTTTCAGAGACTTCCATAATATTGATCTTTGTGTATATAGCAAAATTTGCCGAAACGTTTCTTAGTAATGACTGGTTTTCTATTTTTTTTCAGTCTTTTCCATATATGAACGATGACTACAGTAGATGTCTCTCCCTGTGAAGACATGTTATTTCCATGGAATGGATTACTGGTATGGATCTCTGAGTTGCAGAGTCAATGTACTAACCATTTTCTTTTTTTGGCACAGTGATTTATAATATTTTTAATAGTTATGTTTTAGACATACAATGTTGTGACTGACTTCCTCCATCACTGTCTCTAAGTCCCCTCTCAAAACTCTGTCACCCAACTTAAAAAACTAAGTTTCCTGGGTTGATTCATAGGTTTGTTATCATTACCTACTTTTTTTTTTATTGCCCACATTTTATTCCCTTACTGTACTTCCTTACACTTCACACTAAAAGAGGTAATTCTTTATTTTCCTTCCCTTTCCTCACTTTGCTCAGCTCGAAACTTACATTTTTATCTAAGTTGCAGCAAACTTTAGATTTCAACCTTTATTATTCTCTTTCCTTGTTGCATTACATTTACTACATACACCACAGTCTATTAATGCATATATTCTTAGCACATGGGTTATGTAATTTTAAGTTATTATCACGGGGAGATAACTTAAAGGGTTGGAGTTCATATTTTTATTTCTGAAACCCAGATTTCTTCCCCAGCATCACCTGGTCCCCTGAACTCCACTGGACATGATCCCTGGGCATTGCCGTATAAGTAGCCCACAAGTACTGCTGGGGTAGCCTCTTCCAATAAACATTACTGTTGAGTTGCGTTTGAAATCTTGAAAGTGGACACTGTCACCATTAAGTGTGAGGGTGGTCTTTTCTAAATTCCTGCAAGCTGGAAATTTTGCAACTCTGAGTGAAAGTGATGTATTGCTTTATTGCACGTTCTCATTCTGGGGAAGTGAGTGATTTTTCTATATTTATCAACTGAACAGGCATATTTTTCTCTGACTTTCCTATAAGCTACAGTTCCACTCCGTATTGAACTATATGTCTTTTTTAAAAATCAATTTGTGAGATATTTTGTATGTGATAGGAACTATCTTCTTTTTTTATTTGCTTTTTGGGTCACACCCGGCGATGTACAGGGGTTACTCCTGGCTTTGCACTCAGGAATTATTCCTGGCGGTGCTCAGAGGACCATATGGGATGCTGGGATTCAAACCCGGGTTGGCTGCATGCAAGGCAAATGCCCTACCTGCTATGCTATCACTCCAGACCCGAACTATCTTTTTTTTAATCACAGTAAGATAGTTACAAAATTGTTCTCTCGGTCTCTGTCTCTGTCTCTCTTAGTCACTGTGGTTTGCAAAACTGCTACTGAAACATTACCATATATATTATTTTACCTCTTTTTTTTTTTTTTTGCTTTTTGGGTCACACCCAGTGATGCACAGGGGTTATATCCTGGCTCTGCACTCAGGAATTACTCCTGGCGGTGCTCAGGGGACCATATGGGATGCTGGGATTTGAACCCGGGTTGGCCGCGTGCAAGGCAAAAGCCCTACCGGCTGTGCTATCACTCCAGCCCCCACTTTACCTCTTTTGAGCACTCAAGGAACTAATATTTTTGTTTTGTGGGCCATATAGAACAGTGCTCAGAGTTTAATTCTGGCTTCTGGTGGGCTCAGAGGACCATAAGGATTGCTAGGAGCAAACTCAGGTTGGCTACAAGGAAGGAAAGCTCCCTGTCTCTGTACTACCTCTTTGGCCTGTCGCTGTCGTTGTCACTGTGTCTGTCATCCTGTTGCTCATCGATTTGCTAGAGCGGGCATCAGTAACATCTACATTATGAGACTTGTTGTTACTGCTTATGGCATACTGAATGGGTATGGGTAGCTTGCCAGGCTTTGCCATGCAGGCGGGATGGGATATTGTCAGTAGCTTGCCGGGCTCTCTGAGAGGGAAGGAGGAATCGAAACTGGGTCGGTCACAAGCAAGGCAAATGCCCTACCCACTATGCTAAGAAATAATATTTTACCAATATTTATTCCAAAGTTTTTACCATTTTCCAATTTATTACAGATTTAATGTAAAATTTTAATACCAAAATTTAATTTTAACTTGATTCATAAATAGATTAAGTATATATTTATTGTCTTCAAAATCTATGTTCTTATATAACTCAATGATTATCTTCATAATATGTGTTCTTATATAATTCAAAAATATTTGTAACGTATTTGTAAACATGAATCATATTTAATTTTTTCAGAATTTTTTGCTTTACAATGTCAGAGATTAACCCAGGGCCTCACACATGCCAGGTAAATGCTCTACAGATAAATTACTTGCAGGGATTCTTAGAGTGTTTTAATTGTCCTCCTTTCACATCTTCAATCTAGTATGAGCTTTATTTATTTATTTATTTATTTAAAATTTTAAAGAATTATTGCAGTTCAGATAACATACACTAGTGTTAACCTTTTAAGTTGTGATATACAAAGCTTTTGCATCACCACCAAAGTGTCTTGAAGTTGACCATCAGCCATCTTTGAAAAATAGATTATTTAGTATAGTTTAACTCATAAATATATGAGTATATAACTCATATATAAAATAGTGCTAACTTAATGGTTTACGTTATGCCCAGACTACTCTATAATTTTTCCCACCTCCCCATAACCTGGTATTCTTAGTAATCAAGGACCAAGTGTTCGTTTGTTTTTTTTTTTAATTCTTTTATTGATTCACCATGTGGAAAGTTACAAAGCTTTCAGGTTTAAGTCTCAGTTATACAATGCTCAAACACCCATCCCTTCACCAGTGCACATATTCCACTTTTGGTATTTTTTTATTTTGTTTCTCTGTATACAACTTACAAGTGAGGTCATTTGGTACATGTCCTCTCCTTCTCGCTTAATTTGCTCAGCATAACATCATTCAGTTCCATCCCAGGTACAGTGAACTTCATTTTTTCATTTTTTTTCCCTTATGGCTATTTAATATTTCATTGTGTGCCACAACTTCCTGATCTGTTTGTCTATCTTTTGACATTTGGGTTATTTCCATACCCTGGTTATTATACTGAGTGTTGCAGTAACCATAGGTGTGTATATTTCTTTCTGAATTAATGTTTGCCCGTTTTGGGCATAAATGACAAGAAGTGTAATTGCAGATAACATGGGAGATTACTCTTTCTATCTCTCTTTCTTTCTATTTCTCTTCCTTCTCTCTTTCTCTCTTTCTCTTCTTCTTCCTCTCCTTCCTCTCTTCCTCTCGTTCTTTCTTTGAAATCTCCATATCCAGTAGCATCTTAAAAAACAAATGACTGGAATTTACCAAACCAAACAAAAATTTTCTATGTTTTCATATATATGTATTATACTTTGCATGTTTTTTCTTTGTTTTTCTAATTTTCAGAATTAGTTTTCCAAAAAAAAATTTACTCAGTTGTAAATATTTCTATTCTGAATAAAGAAGAAAATACATAAACAAAAAAGATGTCCTTTTCCAAATCAAATGTGATTACTTTATGGTCTTTATCTCAGTTTGCTTCACTTTTTCATTGCAGTGATCACTCCAAGCAAACATGATGGAAACAAACAAGACACAAGTGACTGAGTTTGTTCTCACGGGACTTACAGATATTTCAGAGCTCCAGCTTCCTCTTTTTCTGGTGTTCTTAGTCATATATGTCACCACCATGGTGGGCAATCTTGGACTAATTTTTCTCATATGGAAGGACCCCCATCTCCACACTCCCATGTACTTACTTCTTGGTAGTTTAGCCTTTGCAGATGCTTGCTCTTCATCTTCTGTTACCCCCAAAATGCTAGTGAATTTTTTATCTAAAACTCATATGATATCCCTCACTGAGTGCATCACTCAATTTTATTTTTTTGCTTCCAGTGCAAACACAGAATGTTTCCTCCTTGTAGTCATGGCTTATGATCGCTATGTAGCTATATGCAAGCCATTGATTTATCCAGTTATTATGTCTAATAGCTTCTCTATTCATTTGTTGGGCATTTCATACATTATTGGATTTCTTCATCCCATGATGCATGTGGGCTTGTTATTCAGATTATCTTTCTGCAAATCTAATATAATACATTATTTCTACTGTGAAGTTTTACAACTGTTCAAGATATCCTGTACTGATCCAGCACTTAATATGATTTTGATTTTTTTATTTTCAGTCGTTATTCAATCTTTTACTTTTATGACTATCATAATTTCTTACTCCTGTGTCGTTCTTGCGATATTGAAACAAAAGTCTGGAAAGGGCAGGAGCAAAGCCTTTTCCACATGCAGTGCTCACCTGCTCTCTGTGACTTTGTTCTATGGCACTCTCTTCTTCATGTATGTGCGCCCTGGGTCTGGGTCAGCTGAAAATCAGGATAAAATGTATTCTTTGTTTTACACAGTCATAATCCCTTTCCTAAATCCTTTCATATACAGTTTAAGGAACAAAGAGGTTCTAGGGGCCTTGGGGAGAATAATAAACAAACAGTTCTCTAGGAAAATTTTTAAAAAATTTTAATCTCTGCAAAACCTCAAGGTTTTGAACCCCAAGGATTGAAGTCAAGCAATTTTGATTTGACTTTAAATTTTTTATTTATTTTTAATTTTTGTTTGATTTTGGACTACACTGGGTGATGCTCAGGGGCTTCTCCTGGTTCTACATTCAGGAACTACTCCTGAGTAGGGTGGGGGTGGGGAAGGCTAGATCTAGGGAACATATGGGCTGCTGGGTAGTGAATCTGGGTCACTGCAAACAAGGCAATGCTCTGCAACCCTCCCTACCTTATACTATTGCTCTAGCCCATGACATTAAATTTTAATAGAAAACTAATACATAGGAGAGTTTCTGGGTGTTATGTGATAGAAGTCAGTTAAATGAATATACTTTTCATTGGAGGATGTTTTATATTACCGTAAACTAAATTATTTGGTTTTTTGGGAAAAAAATCTCCTTTTAAAAATAAAACATCAAAAATTTGCAACTTTTAGGGCCTGGAGAAATAGCACAATGGGTAGGGCATTTGCCTTGCACGTGGCCAACCCAGGTTCGATTCCCAGCATCCCATCTGGTCCCCCGAGCACCGCCAGGAATAATTTCTGAGTGCTGAGCCAGGAGTAACCCCTGTGTATCACTAGGTGTGACCCAAAAAAGAAAAAAATTGCAACTTTCAGTTCTACAAATTCTTTCAAAGTTCAGTAGAGTAGTTTGCGTTATACTGGGGCAAACACTTGCATGATTCTGTTTGAGGTTGGTTGAGTGAACCAACAAATTACAAAATGCAACTTTTCAAGGTTTCAGACCCAATGGAAGTGCCTTAAAGGATGTTTTACTTGAAGAGTAACTAAATATATGATTAAATTAAATAAAAATCATAGACTATGACAGTCTGGAAATTTTTTTTCTAAGAATAATGAATGTGGAGATAAGAAAAAAATGCAATAGTGAGTAGAAGTATTGAGAAATAGAAGCCTCAAATTAAAAAAATATATAGCAATTTTAATTTATAGTTTGCTGCAGGTTGACTTTAGGTTGACCTTGTGACCACTCACTGCTTTCAGACTAGCAATAGCACATCAGGCAGGGTGTTCGCCTTGCACGTATCTGACCCAGGTTTGATTCCTCCATCCCTCTCAGAGAGCCCGGCAAGCTACTGAGATTATCCTGCCCACAGGGCAAAGCCTGGCAAGCTACCCACGCCGTATTCCATATGCCAAAAACAGTAACAAGTCTCACAATGAAGATGTTACTGGTGCCCACTCAAGCAAATCGATAAACAACAGGACAACAGTGCTATGGTGCATATAGTAATTTTATCAGGTAAATTATAGATAATGGTATCTGCTGATTTTTGTAAACTTCAGGATATATCTCTTTAGGTATTAGGATCCTACCCTGTGTGTTTATCTAACTGTATCTCATGGTGATTCAATAAAATTTTTTTTTTAATAAAAATAGGCCTCTTTAAGATATTCACATAAGATTTCAAAAGATAGAAAAGACCTTCACAATTTGTATCCCACTGGCATTTGGAATACCTCTGGCTAAAGTCAATGAAAACTCTACAAACAACCAAAACTTTATGTCATTCCTTTAAGTACTTAGAACATGGCTGGATCTGTACAGAACAGACATGCATGCTTCCAATGGCTTCTGCACTGGTCTGCCAGCATTGTAAAACCAACAAATGGTGTTACTAATATTCAAATCACTGTTGGCAGAAAACTAAGGTTCTCTACCCTTGCCTAGAAGAATGAAAATTAGGGATATTTCCTTGATTTAGAGTTCTTTCTGGACCAGAGCAATAGCACAGTGGGTAGGGCGTTTGCCTTGCACGAAGCCGACCTGGTTTCGATTCCTCTGTCCCTCTCGGAGAGCCCGGCAAGCTACCAAGAGTATCCCGCCCGCATGGCAGAGCCTGCAAGCTACCCATGGTGTATTCGATATGCCAAAAACAGTAACAACAATGGAGACGTTACTGGTGCCCGCTCCAGCAAAATGATGAAAAAAGGGAGTACAGTGCTAGAGTGTTACAGAGTTCTTTCCAAAAAATACTTTGTATCAGAGACACCTTTCTATCTGGGAGGGCAAATATCCAGTTGAAGGGCATAGGATTTGTCATACTCTTCCTCTTCCCCTCTCCGCAAAGCCACAAAACTTTAGTTTATTTCCTCAAGATAAAAGCCCATTGAGGGGCTGGAGCGATAGCACAGCGGGTAGGGCGTTTGCCTTGCACGCGGCCAACCCTGGTTCGAATCCCAGCATCCCATATGGTCCCCTGAGCACCGCCAGGGGAGATTCCTGAGTGCAGAGCCAGGAGTGACCCCTGTGCATCGCCGGGTGTGACCCAAAAAGCAAAAAAAAAAAAAAAAAAAAGCCCATTGACTTAATTTATACTTATGTGATTGCTAACATTAGAGCAATTGAAAAATATCAGAATACAAAGCTACATAAAAATGATTTAAGGATAATAAAGTCACCATGGATATAATAAAAAACATTGCATGAGACTCATCCCTGAAGACTGTAAAGGTCCAGGAGAACTGGTCTATGGCTGGAAGCTTGCCACAAGTTGTTGGTCTGGGTAGAGGGCAGTTAGGACAGAGAATGGGCGACTATGATGAATGATGGATGATAATAGTTGGAAATGATTGGTCTGGACAAGAACTGAATGTTTAAAGTAAGTAAAGGGACAAACATGACAACCTTTTAGTACCTGTAGTGCAAACCATAATGTCCAGAAGGAATGGAGGGGGGGGGGAAAGAGAGAGAGCGAGGGAGGGATAAAGAGAGAGAGAGAAAGAGAGAGAGTGAGAGAGAGAAAGTGCCTGCCATAGAGGTTGTCTGGGGTGGGGGGAGGGAAACTGGGGACATTGGTGGTGGGAAATGTACATTGGTGAAGGGATGAGTGTTGAAACATTGCATGATGGAAACCAAATCATAAACAGGTTTGTTACTGTATATCCTATGGTGAGTCCATAAAAAAATACTCAATTAAAATAGATAATTTTTTTAAAAAATAAAAATTTATGAAGAACTGATACTGTACAAATTTCACTGCATCACTGTATCACTGTCATTCCGTTGCTCATAGATTTACTCGAGCAGGCACCAGTAATGTTTCCATTGTGATACTTGTTACTGTTTTTGGCATATCAAAACACCATAGGTAGCTTGCCTGGCTCTGCTGTGCGGGCGGGATACTCTTTGTAGCTTGCCGGGCTCTCCAAGAGGGATGGAGGAATTAAACCCGGGTTGGTTGTGTGCAAGGCGAATGCCCACCACTGTGCTGTTGCTCCAACCATTATACAAAATTACACAGATAATTTAGTAGAGAAAGCATTATTTCAATAAAAATGGCTGGAATTGAATGTTTATAAGCAAAAATGAGCTTGGATTCACAAACTATGCAAAACACAAATTCAAAATGGGTTTTAGACTTAAGTGGAGAAACTAGAAATGTAACATCAAAAGAACAACTAATTAAAAATTGATAAATTTCACTTAAAAGAATTACTTTTTAAAAATTAGCTAAGATTAAAAGACAAAGTAAATAATGTCAGAAAATATGTGAAAATATAGTACCTGTAAAAAACTCTGAAAGTAAAAATATTAGAAAACAAAACAATCAGACTTTAAATGGAGAAAATCATTTAATAAGTCCTTCACTGGAAATATAATGAAGATATTAAAGAGAATAGAAAAAGAATTTGGTTAACATTATTACTTATCAGAAAATACAAATTATGCTCATAATGAGAAAATGACAAAAGTTAAAAATACATTTAATACTGGAAGCAGCAGTAGAACTTTTGTACTCAGAAATAGTCAATAAAGCGAGATTAGAAATAAATATACAAAACTTAAGAAACATTAAATTTATAAATGTAGGTCTCTGCTTATACTAATCCCTTCCTCTTCATATCATATTGCTTACTTAAGTAATCTGAAGCACTTCATAGTGAATCTTCATTTAGTTATGCTACTTTTCTCTACAGCATTTTATTTACAAATCTGAGGAACAGGAAAATTTGATTGAGCCTATCAAAAAGATGCCTTTAGTTTCCCTCTTTAGAATCAGGATTCAAGTGGAGGGTAGGCTCATTTTATTCATTAGATACCAAATCAAAATTTCATAATAGGGTGACATAACCTTTTTTGGAATGAAGGTTCACTGACAGCTTTTTCTGTTAAAGCATAAAAGACAAATCCAAACATGTCACCACTATATTCTGAATCCCTCAGCAGTGGTCCCTACTTCAGGAAAACAGCAGAGTTCCTGGCATAGCCACTAAGGCCCCAGTATTCACTCACCCATACTCACCCTCCCAACTGCACTTTTAAAAAATCTATGATTATCTTAGACAATACCATATTAATCAATGTACTCAGGAAAACACTTTCTAAATAAAATAGTTTCTGAATATGCTGGAGGTAATTTCTATGGTGGAAAATGGTCATATAAAGTTCACTGTGAATTGTTGACAGCAAAACTTTAGACAGCAACTTTTTGTTTATAGTTTCATGAATCAGCGATGTCCTTTGAGACAATCTGGCTTCTTAAACTTTCCTAAGTGCATACTGTCCAGCAGAAAAATTGAACTTTGTTCTAAGGGGAGTCCTTGTGTATTGTCAGGGGATTTTAGTACCTCAGTCCTTCCTCTTCTGGCAAAAGCACACAGTTGTACTATTGGTTGTCTTGAACCAAAACAAACTTATATGAACAATGTTTTCTTGGGTGAGAAAGCCAAGTCTTAAAATGAATCAGTATATTTTTAAGTTCGTTATTGTCATTCCAGTGCTATCGCATATTCTCCTGTTTTATCACAGTAATGAAAGGATCTCTATGGTTTCTCATAAGACATAGGTAAGAGAAAAATTATTTGCATACTATTCCTTCTAGAAAAAACTAAGTGCTTCGTAAGTTAAATAATGTCAATTAGGTTTACAATACGTGAAAATAAGTAGAAATGAAAAAAACAGTGAATGCGGGGTTATTGTATGTATGACTAAAATGTGGATATGTAAAATAACTGTAAGACTAAGTTATTTACTTCAATGTTTGTTATTTTGCTATCTTAACTATACTGACTTTGTAAGATTTATTTTAATGGATTATAAAATTATATAAATTAAAAGTGATTAAATCTTTAGGTCACATAATTTTTATGAAAAATTGTTTTAATGATTCTTATAAAAATCAGAATTTGTTTCAACATCAGAATTTGTTAAAAAATGCTGACGAAAATTTTAAGTTAAATCATATATAATAATAGTTCTATCTCTTCATCTACCTCTGACAATATTATATTAAGTAATCTATACATGTAATGTAGAAGTACATATGTAGTATAGAAATAAGTGGAAATATATAGTTGAATATTATACATAACTACCTGTATTATTTATAGCAATAATAATGTAAACTTTCCTCTATGATGCTTTCAAATAGTTTTGAATTATAAGACTCTACACACAGATCAAATATGAGAACTTTCAAGTATATGATGACTGGCATATATCAGAAGAGTGGCCATTCTAAAAAGAAAATAAAATGTTCTGTAACACTGGAAATGCCTATTTAAATTATATGTATTTCCTGTATTAAGATCATGTTAGGCAGCTTTATTCTGCTTAAATAAATAAACAAAAGTCCCCACAACCAGGAGAGCAGAAGCAGCATAAATTGATTTCAACCAAACCAGTAGGATTTCTAGAAATCAGTCTTAATCAGCGAAATAGAAAAGAAAAAGCAACATTTTATGAAGGAAAGAACTTTCGGAAGCAGCAGTCTATTCATAAAAAAAGCAAAATGTATTGAATAAAATTTTTATAAATTCTCATTTCATGCACAATTTTCTTTGGAAAAAAAAAGAGTATGGAGCCCGCACGCCAGAGCCTGGCAAGCTACCCGTGCATATTGGATATGCCAAAAACAGTAACAGAAGTCTCTCAATGAGAGACGTTACTGGTGCCTGCTCGAACTGATAAATGTTAAGTCTGAGTTTAAAGAGTCTCTCCCACATTTCTGAGCTTTAGCTTTGACTCCCTACTTAATCATTCTTGGCTGCTCCATCTCTGGGTTCTGTGTTCAATAAGTTGTTTCTTCTATACTTGTGGATCTATTTTTATCTTCCTCTGTTCCTTATCCTCATGTAGTTTTTCTTTGCAACAAATACATATTTCCTTTTTATTTCTTCTGTTGCCTTTCCAGTCAAATAGCCTTCCTATATTATCTCTTGAAATTTTTCATTAAGAGATAAAATATAGAATAATCATGTATGCATCTAAAGTAGAAATAGTCCAAATTGATCTCTCCACTGTGTGGAATACTCTATATCATTTATATAATTTATCCTATATGTTTCCTCAACTTCTCATCGTTTTCTGGTCTCAAAAATATATACAGAATGAAAATTACTCTAAATAAACCTCTAAAAATCTTCTAATTTCCACATATTAAAAAACTATTTGCTTTGTACCTGACCAGAACGTTTACTTTTATATTTGATATGACACACATCAAATTTTTCAGTGTCTTTCTTTCTTTCTTTTCTTTTTTTTTTTTGCTTTTTGGGTCACACCTGGCAATACACAGGGTTTACTCCTGACTCTGCACTCAGGAATCACCTCTGGCAGTACTCAGGGGACCATATGGGATGCTGGGAATAGAACCCAGGTCAGCCGCGTGCAAGGCAAATGCCCTACCCTCTGTGTTATCGCTCCAGCCCCTCAGTGTCTTTTCTTTTTAGAGTACATAATGTGCAGCTTTCCAGGTTTCTCCTGCTTCTCTCATAACCTTCCTCAGTATCTTTTTAACTTTTCATGAATCATTCCCTGGTATGAACCAGGTCTCTTAGGTGCAGGAGAAAATGATTTATGTCAGAATTCTTAGTTGTAGGAGGAAATCAGTTCATCACATGGAAATTTTAACTAAATTTAATAGTTGATTATTCAGCTGAAAAAGCAAACAATAAGGAAGAAAAATAACTTAGTCTGCAGCCAAAATCATGTCCCAGTAGAAGTTCAATAAGAGTTGTCACTGCATCTGTAAGTGGAATTGTCTTCCAACACTGATAAAGACATTGTGATGGATGCAATATTTGTTTGGGGGGGAGTTTTTGTAGTGTTGTCTTTGATCCTAATGTTTTCATTTGTCACTGTCCCTGTCCTTCCTCTCTTTCTAAGATATGGATTTGGTGACTTTGCCAATTTAGATAAGGCTGTCCATTCAGTTGCAAGAAAAGAATTGTTTATAGCACATTGGCTTCCTGATGGATGGTAATCTCTTCAGGAGAGCATGATTATATTTATAGAGAAGGGAAGGACTAGTAAATAATATGCATTAATCTTTATAATATCTTAAGCATAATTTCCTCACATTTCTTTTTATTTGTTATTTTTCATTAACTCTTTCAGCACATTCTCTGAAGGAAAAGTCTACCATAATTATGCCTTCAGCTAATGACACAATGACTCCTAACATGTTATTTCTATTTACCTCTTGTGAACTCATTCTACTAAATAAATTCACTTGGATGTTTAGAGGATGATCATCTCACAAACCATCCACTGTATCTCAGTAATTGTTCTTAATATTTAAAGAGGACCAATGTAACAACTAAGAAATTTTATTCCTACACAGAGACTTCGGTTCACACACCTGTTACTGAATGCAAGTGACTCTATATTATTTTTTTCTCCTGTTCTCTTTTTCTGTTTATTGTTGAAGATCCTATCATCCAAAGACTAGCTATTTCACATGTAATAGAATCATCTAGAAAGCATTACTTCTAAATAGAATTCTAGAACTCACTCTTACCAACAGAACTAATTTTTGCAATAATTCAAATTCTATAGTTTGCAATATCCTCCCAGAGACAATATTAAAGTGTAATTAAATTGGAAATCACTAGACAGTGAATACAGCCTTTTAATTTTACCTCAAACTCCATATTTACCACTTGATGTCTATTTTCTGTGCTACCAAAAAATCATGCCAAAACACTCAAAAGCCATCAGTGCATTATGTATCGTGCAGATGACATCTTGTATGTTTTCTAGATGAATTCTTTAAATGTCCATTTTTGGACTCTGAATCTACTTATTAGACTTAGACCACACATAATTATAACCATAAAAATCTAAAGATGCTTAGAATGGCATTTCATTTTTTATTCTATATTCCCTTCATATACTTGAACTAAAACTTTGTGTTTTTTTTACATTACTTAAAATCACAGGATCATTTCATGCATGATAATAATAATAATTTTAAGATGTTATTCTGATAGGCATATGATGTGTTTAAAATGATCTCCAGTTGTCAGTTTATTGTTCCACAGTGAGTACTTTTGTAAACTGTTAAATGCATTTCATTTTAGGTGATATCCAGTTGACACATGGAGACGGACAATACAACATTGGTTTCAGAGTTTGTTCTCACAGGACTTAGATATCGACAGGAGTGGCAAATCCCTTTATTTCTGATGTTCTTGGCAGTATACCTCATGACCATGATGGGGAACCTCGGTCTCATTATTCTTATATGGAATGACTCTCAATTACATATTCCCATGTACTTATTCCTTGGAAGTTTGGCCTTTATTGATGCAACATTATCATCCACAGTGACCCCCAAGATGCTGTTTGACTTTTTCTCCAAGAATAAGATGATATCATTTACTGAATGCATGATACAATTTTTTTTCTTTGCTATTGGAGTAACCACAGAATGTTTTCTTTTGGCATGTATGGCATACGATCGCTATGTAGCTATATGCAAACCTTTGCAGTATCCAGTCATTATGAGCAATAAACTATGTTTTCGCCTCTCAGTCTCATCTTATGGAGCTGGCATTATTCATGCTTTTCTTCACACAGGTTTGTTGTTGAGATTAACTTTCTGTAATGACAATGTAATACATCACTTTTATTGTGACATTGAACCATTGTTTAAGATTTCCTGTACTGATCCTTCAATTAATATTCTGATAGTTTTTATTTTTGCTGGTTCAATTCAGGTAGTCACCATTATGACAGTTCTTGTCTCTTATACACTTGTTCTCTTTACAATCTTGAAAAAGAAGTCTTTGGAAGGTATAAGGAAAGCATTTTCTACATGTGGAGCCCATCTCTTATGTGTGGCTTTATATTATGGTCCTCTTCTTTTCATATATGTGCGTCCTGGAGAAGCACAATCAGGTGGTCAAGATATGACGTACTCTGTATTTTATATGATAATTATTCCTTTATTAAATCCAATTATCTACAGCCTGAGAAACAGGAAAGTCATAGATTCACTAATCAAATTCTTAAAGAGGAATATTTAAATCTCATACTAATATCTGTTCTCATCTCATTAAAATATTTATTGATGTAGCATTTTAATAAATATTAATAAAATATTCAATAAATATTTATTTAATAGTCATTAAATAAATTCATTAAATTCATTGTATGACTGAAACCTAATCATGAGGAACTTTGTAACTGTGCATTTCATGGTGATTCAAGAAAACATAATAGTAATAAATTTTATACATTAAATGTAGCTACATGATGATCAGGGTTTAAAGTTTTCACATATAAATGTCATATTATTTTAATATCTTTGATGTTGGGTCATTTTAAAGTCCTTAAATATTTGTATCGGTATTAACAATTATGCCAAATAGAATTAAATATTCATGTCACACATACTAGAACAACTGAAGCAGTGAGCAAATGCAAACATTTACTTCTTTGTATGCTTCCTAGTATAACTTTTTAAAAATATATTTTGTAAGTGTTTTAACAGTGTTGTATTTCTGAAAAGCTCTTGAGTAGCATATTTGATAATAATATCAAATCACAGGATCATTTTCATGCACTATAACTATAATTAATTTAAAAATTAATTACTTAAAATTAATTACTTAAAAACTTAACAATAATTTTAAGATTGTATTCAGATAAGCATATGACATATTTAGAATGATCTCCATCTAGTCCTCCAACCTGAAGATTCATCACCTTTATGTTATTATTTTTTTATTTAGGGGTGGACTCAATCCATGCAATATCTTTTTGGTCCTGTCTTCACACTTTTAAATTCATAGTGTTGGTATTAGTTATTAGAGTGAATTAGATGAGTCTCGGGGAGTTCTATAAGCTATGACAATATCTTAAATTTTATTTAATTTTAGCCATAGTGAAACTGCATTGCTGGTGAGGATCCAGTGCTCATGTTACTGATAAACAGTTGAGGAAAACCCAAGAACAGAGGTGAGACAGTAGAGGGCGGGTTAAGTAGTAAAATGATGCTCATATTCAATATGCATCTATGAGTACCATGAGAAATGCATTGCCTTCTCATGTTCCTTACTACCTGTTTGAGGCTGTGCTTAAATGTTGTTGGGATATTGAAAACCTTCACGATGTAACAACAAGTGATCAGATTCATGAACTGAGTTGATAAGGTCATAGAGAAAACATCATGTAAGCACAGAAAGAAAATGATATCTATTTTCCATAACTAAGAAGCATGACGTGATGGGGCTTGAAAATAATACAGTGGGAAGGGCACTTTCCTAGCTCCTGCAGACCCAGATTCCATCCTCAGCACCTCATATTGTCTCCTGAGCCTTTCCAGGAGAGATTCCTGAAGGCAGAGCCCTGAGCCATGCCAGGTGTGACCCCCCCAACCAAAATAAATAATAAATGTGATTGAATAGTATAAAGAAAATAGAAAAACAAGTCATAAATATTTTAGGAAAGTGTGTTCACATAAAAAAAGGGTTAAGAGATTACAAATGTTCTCATGCTTGTAAGAGTTTTATGATATCAAGTTTGTACTCTATAAAGGAATTGAAATGGGTTGTTCCTTGCATTCTTTATTGTTCAAGTAGATTCTGCCATCCATTTTCCGGTCTATCTCTGGCCTCCATCTCAATTCTAAAATTTACATGTAATCCTGCTGATACCAGTGAGAACTTTACCCTCAAAACTATTTATGCATGTTTTGTATTACTTTAACTGCAGTTCCAGCTTGTTGGGAGATTATTCTTTCCAAACCCAGATCTTAAATTTTTCTTAGAACCCAAATTTTGATCCTATCCTGACCCTCCTCAATAACTGTCATTGTATAGTCATTGCTACAAGATCATATGCATTTGAGGTTATTACACCTAGAGTTATGTTCACATAAATACATGACTATATTTTCACAGATGGGTGTAACTATTAAATATCTCTATAGAATATGAAACACATTTGTGTTTTCATGTATATATTAATACTTGACTCTGCACTTATTTATTCTGGCATTTATGAGGTACATTGACTTAAATTTTTGTTTAAATCTTTTGTTCCAAGGAAAGGGGACATTGGTCGTGGGATCATTGTTGGATCATTGTGTGCCTGAAACAACTGTATTATGAAAAACTATAAATCATAGTGTCTTGAAAATTAAAAAAATATTTTGCCACAAAATCCCAATGTCTATGCATTATATTCCCACTGACACTGTTTTACCACTGAAAACCATGCAGACAAATCCTTCTTTTCAGATTTATTTTGCAGCACACATCTCTTGTCATATCTCCTCACTATGAAACCGAACCCTTACACTTACTGAGCAGCCTGATATTAATTTTAAATGGTTGTTGCTCATTAGCTTAAGGTGATAAAAATATGAATATTTACTTATCTTTTGTTTTTTTTGGGGGGAAGGGGCACCACATTCAAGGGTTTACTCTACGCAGTACTTGGAGAAAGAAAATGAATATTTAGATAAATGATGTTACTTAAGTTTCTGAGGTTCACTTCACAAGATTAGGCTAGGTCATTTGTCTCCTTTTTGTTCTCCTAAAATATTCTTTCCATGCTCAATAGACTGAATGATGCATATTTACATAGGCAAGATACAACTGTTAAATCTAGATCATTGGCTAAGTACTAATCATTGCTAGAAACACTTTCCCAAAAAATTCCAAAAATAATTTTAAGGGCCGGAGTGATAGCACAGCGGGTAGGGCGTTTGCCTTGCACCTGGCCGACCCGGGTTCGATCCCCGGCATCCCATATGGTCACCCAAGCACTGCCAGGAGTAATTCCTGAGTGAGAGCCAGGAGTAACCCCTGAGCATCACTGGGTGTGACCCAAAAAGCAAAAAAAAAAAAACAATTTTAAATATTTGGAAAAAGTAACTAACTAGTGGATATGACTCACAAAATTATGCATCACGAGTGTTTCTTTGTCAGTTTACCACTTAAAACATTCCAATAAACCATACTTCGGTCTCAGAAAAGAAAATATCAATGTCATGATTCACCTATGCTGTCACTGTCACTGTCCAGTCCTCCCATTGTTCATCAATTTGCTCGAGAGGGCACCAGTAACGTCTCCATTGTAAGACTTGTTGTTACTGTTTTTGTCATATCGAATACGCCCTGGGTAGCTTACCAAGTCCTGCCGTGCCGGCGGAATACTCTCGGTAGCTTGCCGGGCTCTCCAAGAGGGACGGAGGAATCAAACCCGGGTCGGCCTTGTGCAAGGCAAATGCCCTACCCACTGTGCTATTGCTCCAGCCCTCATCTATGCTGAACATAAATTAAAAAATACTATTCTTTTCACAGAAGGGGAAATAATATAGTTGAAAAAAATTGGATTTAACTGTTTCTCAGGTGAGTGGTTAGAAAATATTTTCTTCCAGGCTGTCGGGTGTCTTTTTATTCTGTTCTATATTTCTTTTGTGGTGCAGAAGACTCTTAATTTTATGTAGCCCAGAGACAAATCCTTAGGTATGTAGTCAGATAATCTTCCACAAAGGAGTTAAGAATATAAAGTGGAACAAGGAAAGGCTGGTCAACAAATGATATTGGAAAAACTGGCATGCAAAAAACATGAATTTAGGCCCCTATTTCTTGCACAAAATTTAATTCATTGTGATGTTTATATTAAGTCCAACTAGTGCTTATCATACTGCTTACTCAAGTTCTTCAGCAGTACTTTGCAATGAATCCTGATTTATTTGTACTACTTCTTCACTTTTTGCTTTGATCTATGCTATTTTCTCATTTCTTTCAAGGCAAACATCGAAGGAGAAAGCCTTGTATTTCCCTCTATGGAGTCATGACACAAGTGGAGTTAGGCTCTTTGTTTCACTCTTTAGATAACCAATTAAAATTTCACGAATAGAGTAAGTTAAATTTTAATTTCCAGAATCATTTTTTTACTGATAACTTTCTCAGTTAATGTGTAAAAGGCAAATCTAAATTTATTGCCTCTCTATTCTGAATTCATCAGATTTCCTTAATTTAATGGAAACACCATAGTCCCTGATAAAGTTTCCAAGATACATGTGACCTCCCTGTTGCAGTCACAATCCTGGTTGCTTCTCTATATGCGTGCAAGCAACACTGATTCTCTAGTAATTTAGGGTCTGTGATATCTTAGATATTCCAATTACAGACATACATGGGGATGGTAAGTGTCCACAGAATACCACATTGTTGGAAAGGAAAACCTTTGGGCCTACTGAAACAGAATCTGCATTCAAATATATATATGTGTACATATAAACACATATGTACATATTTCCAGCAGATTGACAGGCAAAAATTTAGGAAACAGTGCCTAGATATTTTGTTATTTTGGTTCTTCATTTTGTTTTTCCTATGCTCTGACCCTGAACATTGGCTAGTAAGATTTCATCAGATTTTAGCATCAACTAGAGAGTTATTATAGGCCTAAAAAAAAGTGAACTGAAGTTTAAATGAAGAGCATAATCCTTGGCTTTAGAACTTGAAGAAATTCAGAAATTTGGTCATTAAAATGATCTATGATTAATTTTGACAAGAACATACTCATCAATGCACTGAGAAAGATATCTTCTTCTAAATAAAATTAAGTTTCTATCAACAGATTAGAAGTACTGTGGTGGAAAATAAAGTGCAGATATATTGCTCAAGCTACAATAACTGATGCTTATGATTTCATGAACTCCAACATCCTATGGGACAGCCTGACTCTCATAGTTGCCTAAGTGCACACTGACCAATAGAAAAGAAGTCTCAGGGCAGACCTTGTGTGCTCTCAGGGGTATGTATGCGTCACTCCTTCATCTTCTGGCAAAAGCATACAAGTGTACTATTGGTTGATTCTTGTGTCAAAAGAAATTTATATGACAACTTTTTCCTGAGGTGAGGAAATGAAGTCTCAGAAATGAATCAATGTCTGTGACATTCCACTGCTACTGTTTTTATTTTTCTTCAGTCTTATCTGTGGAAAAAATCTCTAAGGTTATGGGAAAGATGGAAAAGATTTGCACAATATTTGTTATGTCTTTTATTTAAAATTTTAAGTGCTATATAATTTGCAATAATTTAAATATTAATATGTGAAAATAGGTAGAAATGAAAAAGCAATTGTGTGGGGGACTTTAAGACTAGGATCTGCATATTCTGAATAGCTGTCATGCTAAAAATTTTGTCCATGTTTTAACTTGTTCATAATGATTTCATAAAATACGTTTAGTGAAAGAAATCTAAATTTAAAGTGAATTTAAAATTTTAGTTATATGATTCATATAGAAGACACTATTTGATGATTTCTAATAAATACATAGTTTGTTTAACAAACCATTAAAATTTTCAAGCTATTGTAACTGTACAGCTCATCATGACTAAAAAAAAATCCTCACCATGCAGATTTACATATAAATATACAACTGTCAGGCTTTGAAGTTCTAGGAATCCAATTTGATTCCAAGCATTTGTCTTCATTTTGCCTTATAAAAAGCCATTTATATTTATGCCTAAAAGCTTCACAGAATTGAATGTGTTTCTTAGTTGCCTCGTGGACACATAAATGACAAAATAAAGAAATCAAGCTGTCAACGATATTCAATTTTTTTCTGACAGGAATAATGAAAAAAAAGATGTTCTCCAAAAAAGAACCTAGTATCTGTCATTGTCTTACTGTGAAATTAAACTAGCTTAGGTATGCAAAAAATATTTTTCAAGCTAAATTGTGCTCATATTAATTCTCTTCTTTCATCTGCCTAAAACAATAATTTTAATGAGTAATATTCTATATATAAAATTATAAACAAAAAGTGTTATGAACCACAAATAGATAGACATTATCAGTCTTTATTATGTAGTTATGTAACAACTGCCTACATATAAAACATATATCACTCAATATTTAACCAGTATCCTTCCTTTATGCTTTCCATGATTATGAATTAATAGCAATCTACAGACACGTTTAATTTGAGAATTTTCAATTTTATAATGGTTAAAATAGCTGGGTAGGTAGACATTTCTAGAGCTATTCCAAAAATGCCAAAATATAATGAAATTTTTATTCTAGAGGAAAATAAGTAGAAAAACATCAAAAACATATACTTTCATGTGAATTCCTCAGTTTTCCTTAATTATATAGTTATTAAGGGCCTGGAGAAATAATGCAGGAGTTAAGACACTTTCCTTTTATGCAGCTGACTGGTTTTGTGAGTCAAGGTTAGTTGGCTACTACTTTACATTTGCATTCAATCTATTGTGCTTACATTGGAATGTTAGAATAGTAGAGCTTGAAATTGTTGCACACTCAAGAAACCCAGAATATTTAACTGGGCAGTCTGGCTGGAGGCACGGCAACAGCTGTTGGGGTGTAAGTGTGGCTACTGGGGCTTTGGTAGGGCAGAAACTTGGCCTGCCCCATTTCAGAGATTGCCCCAGAGATCTCAACTGGAATCGGTTATCTGAGAAATTTTTGTGGCTAGTTGATCTCTTCTGAGATTTTAAATATGAGTCTTTGGAACAAGGCAGGTAGATGAGTTTATATAGTGGCGGTGATGGGATGTAGGTATCGCTGCCAGGGCTTCAGGAAGTATGGGGAGGGGAGGGGAGGTTGCCCACATTGACTCCCAGAAGGTCTTGTTTAGAAATATTTTTTAATTATTAAAGTAATGTTTTTCCTCTGAAAGGCATTTGAGCATGATGTCTTTGGCAACATTATCAAAAGTCTTTTATTCAGGAGTGATCAGTTTGAAAACAATAGCATTGGCAGGATTGTCTTTAAATGAACTCTGACAATTTTTAGGAGATTTTATAGGTAATAATATAACTTTAGTTTCACTTAATCTGTGAAATGGTTGACTGTACTACTCTCATGCCACTCAGAAAAAATAAGCCTAAATTGGAAACCACGAGGAGTTTTTTTTTTAGTAGAAAAGGAATTTAGGTCTGTGGAGATGGTGCTAAGCTCTAAAATGATGCTCTTACTCTCTTATTCATCTCTTTCTGTGAGCAAGCTGAAATGAGCTACCTCAGAGCTTGTGGTACCTTTTTGGGATTTCAATGTTGTTGGCTTTTATAGATACTTCTCTATATTAGAAAACTAAGCAATTAGATGGAAGATGATTTGGGATTGTCATTGAGATTTAATAGTGGCATAATAGGACAGAAATGGCATCAATATTCCAGCTAATAATTAAAAGTATTATAATAAGGAAAATAAAGTACCAAAACCTTGAGGATTGTTGGAACATGTATTTGCAAAGAGGAGAGTTTTTGGTGTATATTAAAAAAGTCCTAAAATATTGAGATATTATGTTATAGTGTCTGGTGGGAGACTGGCAAGACAAAAAGAAGATTTTGAGATTTGAAGCCTGAAAGTATATGAAAAATGTTTCCCCTCACATAATATACCATATAAATGTAATACACATAATATATTTTCAAGTCCATCTCTGCCTTTTCCTTCAGAATGCTGAATAGAATATACATTAAAAAGATGTATTCTTTTTGATATCTGTGAAGATTTTATCTTGAATGCTACTTACCTGTTTTTGTAAAACATTAGTTACTTCTTCCTTCCAGATCACTGATACTATTTTAATATTTTGCTGGACTCTATGTGTAAATATGACTTTGATTATGCCATATTTCTCTTTAATATTTTCATGAGTGACAATTTTGATCAGATTACATATGTGCAAAATCAATGTACCTAGATCTGTATTGCAAATATGCATGTGATTACACCCACACATTATATTCAAGTGTCTAGATATTAGACAAGCATAGTGTGTATAGAGACATACTACATGATATAAAATGCATATGAAAGAAAATGCACATTTGTTCTCATATGATCTTGCCTTTTTTCAACTTGGAAATTTTGGAAGTATTTTTCATTAAATCTTGAATGAAATCAAACGTCTCTTCCTCTACAATTTTTCTAATGGCACAATGTTATGTAATGAAATAAGTTATTAAACTCCTTGTAGACAAACCTTTCTCTCTCGGATTTATCTGTTGCTCCATACATCTATCCACAGAACATACTAACATTACCTCAATACAGCTGCTCCATATTCATTTAAACTGAAAATAATATCACTATTTCAAGATCTCTTTCTTGACATTTGATATTTTATTTGTAAACACACACAAACACACATACAAACACACAGATATTCCATTACTTCAAAATAACTTCAATCGCTCAGAAGATTTATATTAAAATTTTACTGAATTTTGCTTTAACAAGTATGTTCAGGATAAGGCAAAAACAAATAGCAATGAATGGGCTATAAAAAAATCTCAACAAACTCATGTTTCAGAATGTGTCAAAAGCTCAACAATTTGGATTTTCTTTCCCTTTTTTCTTATAAAATTCTGATTGTCATAATGTAGTGGACACAAAATAAACGAGTTTGTAAAAAAAACAGATTGACTGATATTATCATTAGAGATTCTGAATCAGCAATGTTGATGTTGGTTTGTGAAAACACAGCCATTTTTGTAAACTGAAATTCACCTCAATTTTGTGCGTTCAACTATATATGCACTGAACCTCAATGCTGTGGTATTTGAGTACATGTATTTGGAAGACAATTATTATTAAGTTAGTTCATAAGGGTGCTCCCTTCAGACCGGATTTGTACCAGTATAAAAAGAAGACACAGATCTGCTCTTTTTCTCAGTGCGTGGCCAAGGAAGCCTAATGAGCACAATTTGAAGGCAGCTCGCTGACCATTAGCTAGGAAGCTAACAACGGTGACCATGTGAAAAATCAGCTGTACCTTGATATAAAACTTCACAACCTCCAGAAATGTAAGAAATAACTATCATAAATGAAAGAAAATGTGCTTTGAGAAATGTGTCAGTGGGCAATTTAGTTATGTGTGGACATTATATGGTTCATCACATTACAGCGGTAAGGCATTTGCCTTGCATGCAGCCAACCCGGGTTCGATTCCCCCCGCCCCTCTCGGAGAGCCCTGCAAGCTACCAAGTGTATTTGGCCCGCATGGCAGAGCCTGGCAAGCTACCGGTGTCGTATTTGATATGCCAAAAACAGTAACAACAAGTCTCACGATGGAGGCGTTACTGGTGCCAACTCGAGCAAATTGGTGAGCAATGGGATGACAGTGACAGTGACACATTACACAAGTAGGCTATATGATAAATACTACAGACAAAACCATAATACATGTGGTCCATTCCCCCTGTGAAACATAATTAAGTGATAAATGACAGTATAAGCTACTGGTATTGCATATTATATTATCGCAGCCTGAGTCATCAACACAAATGGTACTTTAAAAGAGTGTTTAGAGTTATCAGCAAAATATTCAGAAGCACAATTGTTGTGATATCAGGATAGATAGTAGAGCTGGAAAGAGAGTACAGTTTAAGGTGTTTGCCTAACATGCAACTGGCCTGCTTCAGTTACTGGTATAGAATGTTCCCCTAAACACCACCAGACAAGCACCAATCAAAACCAAATCCCACACCCCATCTCTCTCTCTCTCTCTCTCTCTTCTCTCTCTCACACACACATACACACACAAGTAGCAATCACATGATAGTCTACATAAATTTTATTTCCTGATCAAAAAACCCCTTATGCAACAATTATAAAAGTTTCCAACCAATGTTTGCATTTTACTCTTATTTTAGACATCAGGGTGTGTATACTGCTTCAAAGGATGAAGACATCTACTTCAAAGGATGAAGTTTTATACTTTCTACTCACTTCTCTCTCTCTGTCTCTCTAACTCTCTTTCTCTTTCTTCCTCTCTGATCACACCTGGTGATGCTCAGGGCTCAGTCTGGCCTGTACTTTAGGGATCACTCTGGTGGGGCTTGGAGACCATATGTGATGTTGGAGAGTTAACCTCAGTTGTTCACTTGCAAGAAAAGTGTCCTGGCCCTCGACCTGCCCTCGACGCCATCTTGCCACAACCAGCAGTGAAGAATCGGGCCCTTCCAGAAGGCACCGCAAGCCAGAGATTGCTTTGGACCCCAAACTGGGCCAAGAACACCCATGTGCCATACGGAGAAGGTACAGCCAGCAGGCCTTCCCCAGATAGAGCCCCAGCGACACTGAGATTCTACTAACACGGCTCCGGTATGCGGGACTGGGACATCTCCAAACCGCAAGGCCACTTATGCAGCCACACAACCTTTCCTGATATACAAAATATGTGCTCAGGAATGGCTCAGCTACCCCTGAGTGTCCATTATCCCAGAGGAACAGAAACCGATCTCAGAATGCAGCGGCTACTGGCAGATATACTCCTGGACTCTGAACTAAGCTACAGCCCTGTGCAGCCCCAGGAAGGGAAGGGTTTCTGTCTTTTGGCCTTTTCCCCCCTGGACATCATGGTGACTGCTACCATTCAAAATCAATTGAACAGAGAGGTAGGAGTTTGCATTGATGGGACGGGATGCACAGGGAATCTTGCAATGGGAGAGGCAGAACCGGCCCTCCCTTTTGCCCAAATGAGACTCCGAGCGGTCGTCCATGTACAGCTCTTCTGCTCCTGAACAGCCATGATCCCAGCACCACAGAAACAAGTCTCAGAATGCAGCGGCTGCTCGCAGAAATACCTCTGGACTTAATACCAGAATTGGAAATCTGGGCTGCCACTCTCGCGACCATGCAACATCTTATGCTCTTTGTTGCCAACAATAGAAAACATACAATCTAATGATGACATTCCGACAGGTCTGACTGTTGGGGGAAAACCTCCAAATAATGGTAGTGAATTTCTTGTCGAAAATTGAATGTAATCAAAGTAAGGAAAGAGTATAGTGAAAATATCTGCCACACAGGCAGAGGGGGAGTGGGAGGGGTGGTATGCTGGGTATATTGGTGGTGGAACATGTGCACTGGTGAAGGGATGGATGTTTCAGCATAGTATGACTGAGACTCATCCTAAAAGCCCTGTAACTGTTCTCACGGTGACTCAATTAAAAAAATAAATAAAATTAAAAAATAAAGAAGTTGACTCAAAAATTGTGTAACTTAATATACAAAAGAATGAAGTTGGACCCTATCTTCAAATAATCCATAAGAATTAATTTAAAATGAACCAAGTATATTAATAAAAGAGCAAAAGCCTTAGACAAAAAATTTTATAAATTTTTATGCTTTTTATTTAGTCAATGACCTTTTACATATTATACCCAAAGCACAGACATATAAGAAAAATGGATAAATTGAACATCACAAAAATTTTAAGACTTTCATGCTTCAAATAAATGAACTATAAAGAGAATAAAAAGACTGCCTACAGAATGTGAAACTTTTTTTTCCACTCATGTATCTGATATGAGATTTGTTTCTAAAATATAAAAAAGACCAATAATGACTCAGTAATGAAAAACTGTATAACTTAATTAGGAAGATATGATCTCGGGTTGAAGCAATAGCACAGCAGGTAGGGCATCTGCCTTGCATGCAGTGGATTCGAGTTCGATTCCCAGCATCCCATATGGTCCCTCGAGTACCGCTAGGAATAATTTCTAAGTGCAAGAGCCAGGAGTAACCCCTGTGTATTGCCAGGTGTGACCCAAAAAGCAAACAACAATAATAACAAAAACACATAACTTAATTAAGATATGATCTAAATGCATACTTTTCCAAGGAAATGTACAACTTTACCATGTCCCATTAAATATGCTTAGTATCTTTGGGCATAAGGGTAATGTAAAGCAAAATCACAATGAAATACAACCTAGGATGACCAACATTGAAAAGATAGTCACAAGGATTAGAAAGTGTCTTGGTATATTATAATTCCCTGGTAGAAATGGCTGGTAGAACTAAAATGGTGCAGATGCTTTGGAGAAATCGTTCAAAATTTTGAAGAGTTAAACTTAAATGAGACCCAAAGATTCCCCTCTCAAATAACTATGCATGAGAAATGAAAGACATGTTCACACAAAAATTTGAACAAAAATGTTCATAACCATCACAAAGTGGAAGCAACCTAGATAGCCTTCTACTGATGAGTGAATCAATAAATTATGATATATCAGAAAAGTGTCCTGCTCACTGTATTATCTCTCTAACCCTTTACTCACTTTTTATATAAAAAAATAATTTACAGAGATGGTAGTCTATCAAATATTTTGACTCACTTCAGGAAAATTAATAGGATACATCTATGTAATTTTTAAAAAGAATTATTTATCATGTTGCATGACTTTTGAACCACAGATTCAACAAAATTTCATAAGCACAATAAGCTGTAATTCTGTGAGAGCTTTCCTATTTTAGAAGTCAGTACTCTCTAAGGCTTCATAAGGTTTGTAACTAACAGTCCCAGTATCACAGTGACTTCATTTTTCAAGATAAAACAAGCTATTCACTAAATGTATAATAATTTTTTCACCAGTGTCCATTATAACAAAAGTAAGTGACTAATATATATATATATATATATGTATATATGTATATGGAATTGAAAGAGCTATGCTAGGAATATCATGTCTCACTCAAGTGAGAGAAAGAATCCGGAGTTCTGAACTCTGTTGATGGTCAAAAATCAGGAGTGCTGTCTCATTTGCCAAGGCATCAAAAATCAGATGGGCCGGTCATGTAATGTGATTCAGAGACAGTCACTGGACTAGAGCTGTGACCGACTGAATTCCAAGGGATGTCAGAAGACCTCGTGTCTGCCCACCAACTATATGGGGGACAGGGATGAGTGGAGACGTTACTGGCACCCGCTTGAGCAAATCGATAAACAAAACGGGATGACAGTGATACAGTGATCTACATATGTATCAAGATCTTCATTACTATAAGGTATTAGTTCACACATTTTTGGATTTGAGAAAAAATGATGCAAAACAGTAAGGGATTTACCCAAATAGAATGGAAAGTGCTAAAAAGCAATGTCACAAATCACAGAAGTTTAAGGAGAAGGCAGAGAAATAGTACAGTGGATGAGGGGCTTGCCTTGCAGAATGATCAGAATTCTATGCCCAGCATCCCATATACCGGAATATTCCTGAATACAGAACCAGGAGTAACACAAAAGCATCGTCAGATGTGGCCTTCAAACAAACAAACAAACAAAGAAATGAGTCATAGAAGCAGGATGCAGGGAGCTGAAAACCAGATTAGTGAATTTGAAGACAAAATACCAATCACCCCCACAGAAAAGAAGAGGCAAGAGAAAGACATGAATGACTTGAAGAAAAGATAATAGCTATGTATCCCAGCATCTTAAAAGAGACTGTGCATAGATATGGGAGGTCTAGTTTACTTAGTGCTTTATATATCACCTGTTTAACTAAAGCATTTTGTGCTGCTGCCTTGGAGGTCTCAGCCCCGGGTCCCACACACCTAGGTTCCTCTGCCGGTTCCTTCATGCATGGGCTTGTCCGAATGTGTGGAGAGGGGCCTTGAGCATGGCTGTGACTAGGCTCCGGAGGTCTTCAGCCACAGGTAGCACTGCTCAGGGTGGGGAGGGAAGCTGGAGCCCATTCCCTCTGATTGTCTTCTCCCGGGCAATCAAAATAGCAAGCATAAAACACAAAGACAACTTAAACTACCAAGAGGGAAACAAAATATCAAATACATGGCAAACAAAAAAAATTCACAACAGCTCTCTCAAATTCCTATAACCAAGAAAATAGAATAGAATGATATATTAAAGTATTAAATTTTAAAATTATTCAACCTAGTGTCCTCTGCCTTGCAAAGTTGTCATTTTGAGAAAGATAAAAAAAAATTTCATATAAACAACAGCTGGAGACATTTGCCTTTTCTAAACCAATTCTTTGAGGAGTTCTGAGTAGCCTCCTAATAATATTTGAAAAGTGACTTAATGGAAACATCTGAATCAGAGATAAATACAGGCTCAGAGACCGGCTGTTTTCTGAGCTTTTGATATGTTTCATTCTGATTGACATGAGAGAATACAATTTGTCTTAATTTGTATTTCCCTAATCATGAATGATTATAGCACTTTATTCATCTGTCTGTTGGCTATCTATGTCTTTTTGGTAAATGTCGATTCATCTCTTTGCTCCATTTGTGAATGGAGTCATTGAACTTTTGTTAAGTTTAGTTAGTGCTTTATATATCAGCTGTTTATCTAAAGCATTTTGTGCATTTTCTCCCATTCTTTTTATTATAGCTTGTGTGTGTTTGTTGGGTTTTGCTATGCAGAAACTTTCGGTTTTTTGAACTTGCTGAAAAATTTTAACTTGGTGTAGTCCCATTTGTTCATTTTTGTATTTTTGTCTTTGCTAGTGCGGTCATCTTGTTGGAAGACTCCTCTGGGATCAATTTCCTGAAGAGTTCTGCTTATATTTTCTTCAATATATTGTATGGTCTGCTCTAACCTCAAAATCTTTAATCCACTTGGAGTTTACTTTTTTGAATGGTGTGAGACATAGTTTTAATTCCACATTTTCACATGTGGCTAGTCTGTTTTTTAACACCCTTTGCTGAAGGGACATTCTTTGCTTCATTTTATAAGACTTAGCCCCTTTGTCATAGATTAGTTATCCATAAATCTGGGGTGCTAACGCAGGACTGTCAATTTTGTTTCATTGGTCTGCAGGTCTGACTTCATTCTACATGAAAACTCTTAAAACTCAAATAATAGAAAACAATCCAATTAGTAAATGGGCCAAGTATTTAAACAGGTTCCAATAAAATGGCATTTAGATGTCATAGAAGGATACAAAATATGCATAATATCATCAATAATCAAGGGAAAAAATACAACCACAATGAGAAATAACCCACCAAATAAAATAGCTGAAATTGAAATTAAAATTAACACTGGAAGTAGCAAATCAGATATATATATGTATTGGCAATAAAATAATTTTGGAATTAAATACACAGCATTTAATGAGGATCTTAATTTAAGTTAAGCTTTATTCACACTAAGCCCTACCTCTGCACATCATACTGCTTACTCAACCCTTCTGCATCATTTCCTTTCCAAAGTTCTAAGGATCACTATCACTGTCACTGTCATCCTCTTGCTCGTCGATTTGTTTGATTGGGCACCAGTAATGTCTCCATTGTGAGACTTGTTGTTACTGTTTTAGGCATATTGAATATGCCACGGGTAGCTTGCCAGGGTCTGCTGTGCAGGCGGGATACTCTCAGTAGCTTGCCGGGCTCTCTGTTAGGGACAGAGGAATCAAACCTGGGTCGGCCGCGTGTAAGGAAAACGCCCTACCTGCTGTGATATTACTAAGGATAAGAGAGAATTAATTAGCCGAACGGGGTCCCCGACCTCCTCCTGCAGCTGCCCCGCCTCGTGTCCTGCGCGACCCGTCTCCTGATCCACTCTCCAACTGCGGCCTGCCCATCCAGGTACCGTCATTGACTTTCGGCCACGCCCTCCCGTCCCCAGCTTCCTGCCTAACAAGGTCCCTGACCTCCTCCTGCAGCTGCCCCGCCCCGTGTCCTGAGCGTCCCACCTGGCTAAGAGGAAGACACTGGGGGCGTGGCCTGTATATTAGGGGGCGTGGTCTCAAAGTGGGCGTGCCCTCCTGTCGGAGCGGTCAACGCTAACGCAGCCGCAGTTATTCTTTGTTACCTCAGCATAATAGTTACTGTCTATTTCTTTGAAAATCACTTTAGCCATCTCAAACACTCATGCAAAATATCCATTAGCTTAGTTTGACACTATAAAAGCTGTCAGTGAATAAGGGAAGTTTAGCACAACCAGAGCCCCTCCTTTCTGCAGCAACAGGGAACAAGAATAGATAACTACAAAGTTCCAACTCTATACTTCCATAACAATATGAAGAAGCAGCGAAAATCCCCTCCACGAAGAGAGGGAGAAGAAAAGATTCCAGAAACATCAATGGGGGCTACTCACATCTACGACCTCTCAGATAAACAATTCAGAGAGGAGATCTGTAGGAGAGTCGACCTACTCCAAGCAACCATGGAACAGACATCCAATAAATTAAGGGAGGAGATGAATGAAGCACTGGAACGGTCTACCAAGAAAATCCAGGACGAAATGAGAGCAGAAATCTCAAACCTATGAACGGAAGTCACACAAATAAAGGAATCGGTAGATGAATTAAAAATCTCACTAGAGGCCCTCAACAGTAGAATGACTACAGCTGAAGACAGAATCAGCGACCTGGAATATGAGCTGCAGAAAGCTTATAGACAACAACAAATCATGGCCAAAGACCTCAAAATGGCTATAGAGCGAATCAGAGCCCTGGGGGATGACTTCAAGAGGAACAACATAAGAATCATTGGAGTACCAGAACCACAGGGAAGTAATCCCAATGAAAAAAACACAGTCAAAGACATCATTGCTAAGAAATTCCCAGAGCTGGAGAAGGCAGGCATCCAGATACAAGGAGTCCGAAGAGTACCAGCAAAAAGAGACCTGAATAAAAAGACTCCAAGGCATATCATAGTCAGAATGACGGATGCTATGGATAGAGACACAATTCTGCAAGCAGCAAGGTCAAAGAAGGAAATCACATACAAAGGAGCACCCCTCAGATTTACAGCAGACCTGTCAGCGGAAACCCTCCGAGCCCGAAGACAATGGTGGGACATAGTGAAAAAACTTAACGAAATGAATGCCTCACCAAGAATACTTTATCCGGCTAAACTCTCACTCAAACTCAAAGGAACCATACACTATTTCTCAGATAAACAACAGCTCAGGAACTTCATAGACTCAAAACCAAACTTGAAAGAAGGTCTAAAAGGGCTACTGTAAGACAAGGAGGAGCCCCATAAAAACAACAAATACCTCAGAAATATGACACAAAATCCTATGACAATAATCTCTCTCAATGTCACCGGCCTAAATGCACACATCAAGAGACACAGAGTGGCAAAATGGATCCGGAAATTAAACCCAACATTCTGCTGCCTGCAAGAAACACACCTGAACAAACAGAGTAAACATAGACTCAAAGTCAAAAGATGGAAAACAATCCTGCAAGCAAACAACTCCCTTAAAAAAGCTGGAGTGGCCATCCTGGTATCCGACAACATAGACTTCAGGTTGAAAAAGATTAAAAGGGACAGTGAAGGTCATTTTCTATTTATCAAGGAATATGTACAACAGGAAGAAATCACACTCTTAAACGTATATGCTCCTAACAAACAACCGGCTAAATATTTAAAACAACTCCTAATAGACTTCAAAGAGGACATCACTAACAGCACAATTGTAGTCGGAGACTTCAATACGGCATTATCGCCTCTAGATAGATAGACAAGAACAAAACTCAACAAGGAAACACTGACTCTGAAAGAAGAAATTGAAGAGAGAGGCCTAATAGACCTATACAGGGCCTTACACCCCAAAAAGAAAGAATACACATTCTTTTCCAGTGCACAAGGAACATTTTCTAAAATAGACCATGTACTGGGCCCCAGAACATACCTCAATAGAATCGGAAAAATAGAAATTGTATCAACCATCTTTTCAGACCACAATGCGCTGAAGATAGAAGCTAACCACTCACCGACACGGAGAACCAAATCAAACACCTGGAAATTAAACAATTCAATGAACAATGAGTGGGTCAGGAAGGAAATCAAGGAAGAAATCAAAAGACACTTAGAAACAAATGAGAATGAAGACACGAGCTACCAAAACCTATGGGACGCAGCTAAAGCCGTGTTAAGGGGAAAGTTTATAGCTCTCCAAGCATTCCTCAGGAAGGAAGAAAGGGCCCACATAGATAGCTTGACTTCACGACACAAGACCTTAGAAAAGGACCAGAAAAAGGAACCCAAACCAGACCGAAGGAAAGAAATAATAAAAATTAGAGGAGAAATGAACTACATCGAAACCAAAAAAACAATCTGAAAGATCAATGAAACAAAGAGCTGGTTCTTCGAGAAAATAAATAAGATTGATAAACCGCTAACAAGACTCACAAAGAAAGAAAGAGAGAGAACCCTAATAAATCGAATCAGAAATGAAAAGGGGGACATCATGAGAGAAACCGGTGAGATACAAAAGATCATTAGAGACTTCTTTGAAGGCCTATACGCCACAGAACAGGAGAACCTAAAAGAAATGGATGAATTCCTTGACTCCTACAATCTCCCAACACTGAACAAAGAAGACTTGGAATACCTGAATAGACCCATCAATGTTAAGGAAATTGAAACTGTAATCAAAAATCTCCCCCAAAACAAAAGCCCAGGCCCAGATGGTTTTACCGGTGAATTCTTCCAAACATTTCAAGAAGACCTGTTGCCAGTTCTCCTCAAACTCTTCCAGGAAATTGAAAAAAAAGGAACTCTCCCAAACAGTTTCTAAAAAGCATACATCTCCCTAATAGCAAAAGCAAACAAAGACACCACTAAGAAAGAAAATTACAGACCAATATCCCTGATGAACACCGATGCGAAGATTCTCAACAAAATATTAGCAAATAGGATCCAACAACTCATCAAAAAGATCATACATCATGACCAAGTGGGATTCATTCCGGGGATGCAAGGATGGTTTAACATTTGGAAATCAATCAACATAATCCATCATATCAACAAAAGTAAAGATAAAAAACATATGATCATATCAATAGATGCAGAGAAAGCATTTGACAAGATCCAACATCCTTTCATGATGAAAACCCTCACCAAAATGGGGTTTGGAGGAACTTTCCTCAAGATAGTCGAAGCCATCTACCACAAGCCTACGGCAAGCATTATCCTCAACGGGGAAAAACTAAGGGCCTTTCCTCTAAGATCAGGTACAATACAAGGATGCCCGCTCTCACCACTTCTCTGGAAGTACTTGTGATAGTCATTAGACAAGAAAAAGAGATTATGGGCATCCAGATAGGAAAGGAAGAAATCAAACTCTCACTATTTGCAGACGATATGATACTATATCTAGAGAAGCCTAAAGCCTCTACTAAGAAACTCTTAGAAACAATAGACTAATACAGTAAAGTTGCAGGCTACAAAATCAATACCCAAAAATCCATGGCCTTCCTATACACAAACAATGAGGCAGAGGAAAGGGACATGAAAAAAAAAAATCCCATTCACAATCGTGCCCCAGAAAATCAAGTACCTCGGAATCAGCTTAACCAAGGAAGTAAAAGATCTCTTCAAAGAAAACTATAAAACGCTACTCCATGAAATAAAAGAGGACATGAGGAAATGGAAACATATACCCTGCTCGTGGATAGGGAGAATCAATGTCGTCAAAATGGCAAAACTCCCCAAGGCATTATACAGATTCAACGCGATCCCTATAAGTATACCCATGACATTCTTCAAAGAAATGGATCGAGCAATCCTAAAATTCATATGGAACAACAAACGTCCACAGATAGCTAAAACAATTCTTGGGATAAAGACGATGGGAGGCATCACCCTCCCCAACCTCAAACTTTACTACAAAGCAGTAACAATTAAAACAGCATGGTACTGGAACAAAGGCAGAGCCATAGACCAATGGAACAGGGTGGAATATCCCTACACACAACCCCAAATGTATGATCATCTAATCTTTGATAAGGGAGCAAGAAATGTGAAGTGGAGCAAGGAAAGCCTCTTTAACAAATGGTGCTGGCACAACTGGACAACCACATGCAAAAAAATGGGCTTAGACCTTGACCTGACACCATGCACAAAAGTCAGATCAAAATGCATTAAAGGCCTCAACATTTGACCACAAACCATAAGGTACATTGAAGACCAGGTCGGCAAAACCCTTCACGATATTGAAGATAAAGGTATCTTCAAAGGTGACATGGAACTAAGCAATCTAGTAAAAACAGAGATCAACAAATGGGACTACATTAAACTAAAAAGCTTCTGCACCGCAAAAGATACAGTGAACAGAATACAAAGACTATCCACAGAATGGGAAAGGATATTTACACAATACCCATCAGATAAGGGGTTGATATCAATGGTATATAAAGCACTGGTTGAACTCTACAAGAAGAAAACATCCAACCCCATCAAAAAATGGGGCGAAGAAATGAACAAAAACTTTACCAAGGAAGAAATACAAATGGCCAAAAGGCACATGAAAAAGTGCTCTACATCACTAATCATCAGAGAGATGCAAATCAAAACGACCACGAGATACCACCTCACACCACAGAGACTAGCACACATCCAAAAGAACAAAAGCAACCGCTGTTGGAGAGGATGTGGGGAGAAAGGGACCCTTCTACACTGCTGGTGGGAATGCCGACTGGTTCAGCCCTTCTGGAAAACAATATGGACGATTCTCAAAAAATTAGATATTGAGCTCCCATTTGACCCAGCAATACCACTGCTGGGAATATATCCCAGAGAGGCAAAAAAGTATAATCGAAATGACATCTGCACATGTATGTTCATCGCAGCACTATTAACAATAGCCAGAATCTGGAAAAAACCCGAATGCGCAAGAATGGATGACTGGTTGAGGAAACTTTGGTACATCTATACAATGGAATACTATGCAGCTGTTAGAAAAAAGGAGGTCATGAATTTTTTATTTAAGTGGATCGGCATGAAAAGTTTCATGCTGAGTGAAATGAGTCAGAAAGAGAGAGACAGACATAGAAAGATTGCACTCATCTAGGGTATATAGAACAACAGAGTGGGAGACTAACACCCAAGAATTGTAGAAATAAGTACCAGGAGGTTGACTCCATGGCTTCGAGGCTGGCCTCACATTCTGGGGAAAGGGCAACTCAGAGAAGGGATCACCAACTATAATGTAGTCGAAGGTCATGTGGGGGAAGGGAGTTGTGGGCTGAATGAGGGCTAGAGACTGAGCACAGTGGCCACTCAACACCTTTATTGCAAACCTCAACAGCTAATTAGAGAGAGAGAACAGAAGGGAATGCCCTGCCACAGTGGCAGGGTGGGGTGGGGGGAGATGGGATTGGGGAGGGTGGGAGGGATGCTGGGTTTACCAGTTGTGGAGAATGGGCACTGGTGAAGGGATGGGTTCCCGAACTTTGTATGAGGGAAGCATAAGCACAAAAGTGTATAAATCTGTAACTGTACCCTCACGGTGGTTCACTAATTAAAAATAAATAAATTTAAAAAAGAGAAAATTAATTAGTCTATAAAATGAATATGACTTTTGCTTCCCTCTAAAAAATCATGATTTAAGAGGAAGATAGACAGTCTTTAGATACCAAATCAAAATTTCATGAACTGGGGACATTGGTGCTGGGAAATGTACTGGTGGATTCATGGGTGTTGGAACATTAGATGACTGAAACCCAATAATGAATACCTTTGTAATGCTCTATATCACAATGATTCAATTAAAAAAAACTTCATGAGTTAGTAAGCTAAATATTAGTTTCCTGAAGGATTTTTCACTAATAACTTTTTTTCTGTTACTGTACAAAAGGAAACCTATCACTATCAATAGATTTCCTTAACAGTAAAGTTCCTGATGTAGACTTGAAGGGCCAGTTTGGCCCACCCAGGCTGATCTCCCTGACCCTGTTCACATCCACTGATTTTCTCATGCAGGCCAGCTACACTTACCTTGTGTGCTTCTCTGATGCTTCAAGTCTCTAATAGTTTAGAAACTTCAACAATAGAAGGTTTGGGGATACTTTATCCATTGGCATCACACAATTAGATGTTAAGAACCTCAGGCACAAACCTACACCTGCTCAAATAGAATCTGCATTTGACATTTCCAAGAGCTTTCCGGCAGGATGTTTGAGAAACATTGTCTATGTCTCCCATTACTATTATTGTCTTTTGTTTTGTTTTTCTATGCTCTGTCCCTGACCTTTGCCCAGTGAGATTTTCCGTCTGATTTCATAAACAACTGGACAGCTGATAAAAGCCTGAACTGCAGTTGGGATGAAATGGGTCATTTTCTTGGTTTTAACTCTGGAAGAAATCTAGAACTCATTAAAATTGTCATTAAAGGTTTGTCATTAAAATTGTCTATGTTTAAAACTGTCTTTGACTGCCTAAAGGCCATAATAATCAAAGCCATCAAGCGCTACACCTGCTCTGAAACTGTCCTTCCCGTACACAGCTCAGATATACTTTCTATGGCGGCTTAAATTAAAACTGTTGAAACAAAGTGTGAACAATAAGTTGATGTTTATGATTTCCTGGGACGTAATGTCCTGTGGGACAAGCTGACTTCTCATACTTGCCTAAGTACACATTGGCCAGTAGAAAAGTTCAGCTTTGTCCTAAAGGAGTCCTTGTGTGCTATCGGGGGAATTGATGGCCTCCTTCCCCTCCTGAATAAAGCACAGTTGTGCTATTGGCTAACTCTTGTGTCAAAACAAATTTATATCGATATTTCCTGGAGATGAGGAAATGAAGCCCCCAAGATGAATCAGTGTTTGTCACCTCTGCTATTGTCATTCTTTTCTATTCTACTTGTTTCCTGCTTTTGCCTAATATTTTGAAAGGAACTCTATACTTTCTCCTAAGAAATGGGTAAGAAGATTATTTTCTACAAAATATTTATTATTCTTTATAGATAAGATTTAAAAATGGTTTTTACTCACACTAATTTAAATTAGGCTTATAACTTGTGAAAATAGAAATGGAAAATACTGTAAATTTTGCATTTTATTTTTATGACTAGAATCTGTATCTGCAAAATAGCATATTTTTGCACAGTGACTGAGTAGCTCCCATTGCTATGGTATTGTTTTGTCTATCTAACTATAATTATTTTTATAAACTTTGATGAATTTGACAGATAAATAAGTCAAAAGCATACTTAAGATTTTTAGGTCATTTGATACTTACAGAAGAAAAGATTTTTGTGATCTGATAAATAGTCAAAGTCTATTAAACTTCTAAGGTAAATCATGAACAAATTCATTCCAACTCTTTATGTACGTATTACAAAAATTTTATAAACTAATCTACACACATATAATAGAAATATCTATGTATTATAGAGCATAAATGCAGACATCTGAGCATTTTACATATGTATATTTACACACATACACTATATATAAAACATATATCAGGAAACATGTACCTCTATGAAGCTTTCCTACATTTATGAATTAATAAGTTTATACATGCAAATTGAATGAAAAAAATTTCATTAAATAACATTTAAGAGTGGCCCAAGAGATATACAAAAGGCAAGGCAATTGCTTTTCATGCAGTACGTATGGACTTAATCCCAGGCACCCCATTATGGTTCCTTGAGCACCACCAGAAGGGATTCTTGACCATAGAGATTGGAGTAATAAACCCTGAGCAGCGCTGGGTGTGATCTTCTCCCCGTAATGAAAATTAATCAATTAATTATTTATTTAATACAAAGTTTGGTTTGCTGGAAATGAAGGCCAATTCAAATAAAAATTTACCTAACCACTAGATTTAGTGACTTTAGTTATCTGCATTACTTTTACTTAGTCTTGGCTTAGTATTGCACTGTAGCACTGTCATCCCATTGTTCATCAATTTGCTCGAGCAGGCACCAGTAACGTCTCCATTGTGAGATTTGTTACTGTTTTTGGCATATTGAATATGCCACGGGTAGCTTGACAGGCTCTTCTGTTTGGGTTGGATACTCTCAGTAGATTGCTGGGCTCTCTGAAAGGGATGGCTTAGTATTATTCTGCTTAAAACCAAACCACTCATAAAAACAAAAAATTTCCACAATTTGGAGTGAGCAACAGCAGAGAATATAGTGTGTTCTGCTAAACATATAGTATTTCTATGTTTCAGGTTCAATCACTTAAATCTCAAAAAGAGAAAAGAAGTCAACTATGGGACCAAATTTAGGTACATCAATATTTTTTAAAAAGCACGATTTACAAAAATTAAAATTTTCATAAAAAATAATTTTAAAAGTTTGATGAGCAAGTGATCTGATTTATTTTAAAATAAAAGGATAAAAAATATTTTCTTAGGACTAAAAACTTATAAGAAAAACCAAATTAAAGCATTCACTTTCAGGATTCTAAATTTTCTCTTAATTCACTATTTGGTCATTCTTTTTTACTTGATCTCTTGTATATTTGTCCAAGAGGTATCCGTCTATTTACTTTTTATCTGTTATTCACACCCCAAATCATTTTCTTTACTCCAATACAGGTTTCATCCAGGTCCTATTTTCTTTTTTCTGTTGATATCGTCCTGTATTGTCTCTTTGGAAAAATTTATTTAAATATGATAGAGGAGAAAATATCATGCATGTTTCAACAGGAAGTACAAATACACCAATTGATCTTGACATTTCATAGAGTACTCTGTATAATTCTACTGTTTGATTTTGCTTCTTATCATTTTCTGACCTCAAAGGTATTTCATCATCATCATCATCAAGTTTCCTAACTTACACTCAAATAAAAAGTGATTATCTTTGTCTGACCAGAACATTTATTTTGATATCTGATTTTATTTTGCTTCAATGTTTTTAGTGTCTTTTCTCATTTTTGAGTGAACAACTCTCTGATCTCCCTGTTCCCCTTCCTCTTAACACCCTGCACCTTTTCTGGCCCTTCAGAAATCTTTTCATGGTATGAGCCAAACCTCTTGGATGCAATAGAAAATCAGTTTACTTCATAAAAACTGTTTCTAAGTAAATAACTGAAAAACAATCTGGTGGTAAAAAAAAGTTATCAACCAAGTTAAACTGAAAAAAAAAAACGGTATTAACTCAGCATTTTGTCATTGCTTCTGTGAATGGAATGCCAGCTCACACTAACAACGCTGCTGTGATGAGTGTAGGGTGAATTTAGTGGAGGGTGTATTTAGTTCATATTACTGCCTTAGACCCATCATTTTCTTTTGTTACTGAACTTTTGCATCCATCTTGTAAAGTCGTGTTTCTCATATGCCCAATCTAGGCAACTCCCTTTTCTCCAGGCACAAGGGAGAATGAGAATTCCATTTGTGGCTCTTTAGGCTTGCTGATTGGATGGCAATATCAGATCACCACTACAATGTTGTAGAAAAGGATATAAAAAGCAAGCAAGTTAATTTACATTGTGTATATGCCATACTGTCACTGTCACTGTCACTGTCATCCCGTTGCTCATCGATTTGTTCGAGAGGGCACCAGTCTCTCATTACTGGTGCCTGCCTGATCAAATTGTTGAGCAACGGGATGACAGTGATTACCTTTTTAAGACAAAATTACACGATTCTTTTTTTTTCTTTTTGGATCACACTCAGCGATACTTATTAAACCCAGGTTTACTCCTGGCAGTGCTCAGGGGACCATATGGGATGCTAGGAATGAAACCCGGGTTAGCCCGTGCAAGACAAATTCCCTACGTGCTGTGCTATCATTCCAGCCCCCATTACTAATTTTTTTTGGCTTTTCGGGTCACACCTGGCGATGCACAGGGTTTATTCCTGGCTCTTCACTCAAGTATTACTCCTGGCAGTGCTCAGGGGACCATATGGGATAATGGAATTTGAACACAGGTTGGCCGCGTTCAAGGCAAATGCCCTACCAACTGTGCTATATATACTTCCACCTCAGAGAACTAATTCTTAACAATACTTACACATCTACACTTTGCAAAACACTCCTGGCACAACAATTGTGTTTAATCCAACTGGAAATCACTGATCAATAAATACAACTTTCTTATTTTACTTGTTTTCCGTTTCTTCCAATTATATTTATTTTTTGTTCCCCCTAAATATTCTACAAAAAGTTCTTAGTCCATAACAATCTATGGGTAAAGTTCCAGATCATTCACTTGACATAAACTTTATTTTTAATCCAGATATCTCCTAGACTCAGATTTTCCAAACCATACATAATATTTCCCACAAATTTAATAAATCCTTTAGTGCTATTCTTTCTTTTTTAATCTATTGACTCCTGCATGTACGTGAACAAAAACTTTGTGTTTCTCTGATTATTTCAAGTCATAGAAGAATTTGCATGCATTTGAGTAATGATATATTAAGTGAATAGGTATTCTGGAAGGGTAATAATGTATTTCTAGAAAGTTACCAGGTTCTCAGTTTAAACTTTCATAGTGAATATTACTAATAACTTAGTGAATTTCATTTTAGGAGCCACCCAATGATACATGGAGAAGGAAAATACAACAGTGATTGCTGAGTTTGTTCTCACGGGACTTACATATCAAGAGCAGTGGCGAATCCCACTGTTTTTGGTATTTTTGGCAATATACTTCATCACCATCACAGGCAACCTTGGTCTTATTGTTGTTATCTGGAATGACTCTCAACTTCACATCCCCATGTACTTATTCCTTGGAAGTTTGGCCGTTGTAGATACATCATTGTCATCAACAGTGACCCCTAAAATGATGGTCAACTTTTTCTCCAAGAATAGGATATCTTTCACTGAATGTGTGATACAATTCTTTTCTCTTGCCATCTGGGTAACCACGGAATGTTTTCTCTTGGCAAGTATGGCATATGATCGCTATGTAGCTATATGCAACCCTTTACTTTATCCAGTGATTATGACCAATCGACTTTGTGTCTGGCTGATAACCACATCATTCATAGGTGGCATTATTCATGCCTTTATTCACACAGGGTTTTTGTTGAGATTAACTTTCTGTAATGACAATATAATACATCACTTTTACTGTGACATTGAGCCATTGTTTAAGATTTCCTGCTCTGATCCTTCAATTAATGTTCTGATAGTTTTTACTGTTGCTGGTTCAATTCAGGTAATCACTGTTATGATTATTCTTGTCTCTTACACACTTGTTCTCTTTTCAATATTAAAAAAGAAATCTTTAGAAGGCATGAAAAAGGCTTTGTCTACCTGTGGAGCCCATTTCTTATGTGTGGCTTTATACTATTTTCCTCTTATCTTCATGTATGTGCGCCCTGCATCTGCAAAGTCAGATGATCAAGATATGATGGATTCTGTATTTTATACTATCATAATTCCTTTATTAAATCCAATTATCTACAGCCTAAGAAATAGGAAAGTCATAGATTCACTGACAAAAACATTAAAGAGAAATGTTTAGATCTCATGCTAATGTCTTTTGTTTCATTTAAAGTTATCAATTGTATATGGAATTTTTCTATGTGCTTATTGGTGTTCAATATTCATAAAATGTAAATGCTGTACTTTTAATGATTTAAGGTATTGGTGATTTATAAAGTCTTCAATTATTTCTGTAGATATTTATAATAATGCAAAACTTTAAGCAAGTGTTAATGCCATAGGAAAATAACGGAAGTAGTCAACAGTAAAAACTCTTTACTTCTGTATGTATTTCCTCACTGTGGTTCTCTTATGTCTTTATTGTTATAGCAATGCTACATATGTGAAAATTAATTGAGTATATGTTTTCTAATAATATAACTATCCTGCCTGGAACTCATATAATTTTCTTTTAATTAATTAATTATTTTTAGTAAATCACCATGAAGTTACAGTTACAGCTTTACACATTATCACGCTTCTGTTTCCATCATATAATATTGGATAACCCATCCCTCCACCAGTGCCCATTGTCCACCTCCAATGAACCCATTATCCCTCCCACCCCCCAAACCCATAACCCCCACCCCACTCAGCTTCTGGTGGCAGGGCATTACCTCCTGTTCTCTCTCTCCATTTGGGTGTTGTGGTTTGCAATAGGGGTATTAAGTGGCCATTGTGTTCACTCATATCATTTTTAATTTATAGTGATAACAGTCTATAGCTGTATAAGAATGGCAGGCTATTCTTATAGTGAACTTAGGACAAATTTCAAGTTTTTTTGTAGCACTGTAGTACTATTGTCCTATGGTTCATTGATTTGCTCGAGCAGACACCAGTAACATCTTTGTGAGACTTGTTACTGTTTTTTGGCATATCAAATAAGTCACAAGTAGCTTGCCAGGCTCTGCTGTGCAGGTGGGATACTCTTGGTAGCTTGTTGGGCTCTCAGAGAGGGGTGGAGGAATTGAACCCATGTGCAAGGTAAATGCCCTACATGCTGTGCTATCACCCAAGTTTTTTTAGTTATCAAAATGTCTCAAATTTTACTTAGTTGGGACATGGTCAGTTTCACTTCTTTGGGGTGTACTGCTTGCATGCCACAGAAAAATAAGCTAAGTAGTAAAGGATGAGGAAATTATGAAAAGAAGCTAAAGCAGTGGAAGCAGGACTAAACATTGAGACTGCTCTTGTTCAGTTTGCCTCTGTGAGTAGCATCAAGTTTGCGTGCAGGTGCTGTGTCGCATTTTAAAGTTGCTGTGGTTGTATTTCAATGAGTTTCTTAAAAGTTTTATAACCAGAAAGCTAAACAATAAGAAAAAACTTATGTCAAATTTTAAATTTTATTTGAATGTGTATCCATACAAAAAGGAACACAATGTATGTTACAAAAATTTTAATAATGTTAAGGTGATCTGAAGGCAGTGGTGACTGTGGAGACAGAAAAGGGTATAGTTTTGAAGCCTAAGAGTACTACACAGGCTCTTCCCCTCAGATCCCATACTTTAAAAGAAAAATTTGGATCCATTTTCAGATCTATTTCTTCCCTTCCTCTCTCTCAATGCTAAGATTTGTGCATAACCCTTCAGATAAGGTGAGGTACATACAGCAGCTGCTTCTTGTTCCTGTGTTTCATAAAACTGTAGCTACTTATTTATTTTGATTTGCTGATACTTGTAAATTTCTGAACACATTTTCCAGATTTTGCTTGTAAACATAAATTTTGTTACATCTTGTGTCTCTGTGTCTCACTTAATAGATGCTCATTGATTCCATATTAAATATATGTGAAATAAATGTACCTAGAGCTATATACCTATATTTGTATATGATTATAGTATCATGTGTGTGTCTAGAGATACATATTTAATACCAGAATGAAATTGTCTATATAACATATGTGTGTATTTGTACTAGGTTCTGTATTGTTTTATAATCTCTATTTTCAAGCACTTTTAATTAAACCTTGTTTTTTTTTTTTTTAAATTCTTTTATTGATTCACCATGTGGAAAGTTACAAAGCTTTCAGGTTAAAGTCTCAGTTATACAATGCTCAAACACCCATCCCTTCACCAGTACACATATTCCACCACAAAGAATCACGATATACCTCCCCCCTTCCCCCACCTCCCCAGCACCCCACCCCGCATGTGTAACTGGTAAATTTCAATTTACTTTCACTTTACTTTGAATACATTCAATATTTAAACAAAAAATTCACTATTATTGATTTGGAGTTTCTCCCCCCCAAAAGTCGATCTGCTGAAAAGAAAGCATTTGGTAATTTGTTTTCCATTGCTGAGAATCAAGAGATATGAGGTCAGGAGGCCGCACTAGCAGCAGCATAGTTTTGGATTTCTGTATTTTAGTATTTTAGTAACTAAGTCCAGAGAAATATCTGCCAGGAATCACAACATTGTAAGCTTGTACCTCTCAGCTACTTTATATTCCACATATGAGTGCGATCTTTCTATGTCTGTCTCTTTCTTTCTGACTCATTTCACTCAGCATGATACTTTCCATGTTGATCCATTTATATGCAAATTTCATGACTTCATGTTTTCTGACAGCTACGTAGTATTCCATTGTGTAAACATACCAGAGTTTCTTTAGCCAATCATCTGTTTTCGGGCACTCTGGTTTTTTCCATATTGTGGCTATAGTAAACAGAGCGGCAATGAACATGGAAATGCAGATGTTATCTCTACTATACCTTTTTGCCTCTCCAGGATATATTCCCAGGAGTGGTATTGCTGGGTCAAATGGGAGCTCAATTTCTAACTTTTTGAGAATCGTCCATATTGTTTTCCAAAAGGGTTGAACCAGTCGGCATTCCCACCAGCAGTGAAGGAGAGTCCCTTTCACTAAAATCCAGGTTTTAGATTTAAACCTTGTTTTAAATCTAAAGTGTTCTCTACAGTTTTCCTAATGACACTGATTATTTTTCAGAATAAGTCACAGAACACGTTGTGAGCAAATCTTTTTTCAGGTTTATTGCAGTGCATACACACATCTTTCCATATTGAACACCATCTCTCATCCCTACCCAACAGTATCGTATTCATTTAAAATGGAAATGATACCACTAATTCCCAGAAACAATGCCATGACACATTTGCAGAATACCTCAGAGAATATAGGAATAATCATTCATGTAATGCTTTTATATAATTTTGTTTAAGTCCCACTGGATCTAAAACACTTAACTTGGCTACAACCTCTTTAAATTAAACTAGAAACCCTTTCATAAATCTTTGTGATAGTAACAGCACAGCGTTTGGGTGTTCGCCTTTCATGTGGCTGACCCGAATTCAATTCCTCTGCCCCCCTCAGAGAGCCCGGCAAGCTACCGATAGTATTGAGCCCACGCGACAGAGCCTGGCAAGCTACTCGTGCATATTGGATATGCCAAAAAACAGTGACAATAAGTCTCTCAATGAGAGACGTTACTGGTGCCTGCTCGGACTTCCATTACATGCATGAGAATTAAAGAATTATTTATGAAATATTTGTGAAATTAAAATAACTGTTGTAAATCATGTAATAAAACCCAGAGAGATGAATGAGCCAAAGGTAACCTTTGTATGTCTACCTTCGTAAATTCATGACAATTCATAAATATCTGATATTTAATATGAACTATTATTTCATGGCTCATGGCTGCTTCTCCTGGAAGGGAGCATAAAATGAGGCCTCCATAACTATGCCACCGTACTTTGTGCCAGACTGTTTTCACTTGGGGAGCCCCAGAGCGGGGGTGGGTGAGAGCCCTCCCCCCTCCAAGGGACCCAGCCCCAATAGCCGACCTCCACAACACAACTGCTGCCACACTCCAGGTGGCTACCCAAACACTTGGGCCGAGCTTCACATATGAATGAACATATTCCTGGATGGCCCACAACACATTATAAGACACTCCTTACTCATTGTCCATACCTCGCAGAGATCCTGGCAAGCTACCGAGGATACTCGCCTACATGGCAGAGCCTGACAAGCTACCTGTGACATATTTGATATGCAAAAAACAGTAATAATAACGTGCCCTTTGTGTTCCTGGAGGGACCAGACACCATTGGTCTACACTAGCATGCTATAGGGACAAATGGAGAGGTAACTGGCGCCCCTTGGAGCAATCGGTGAGCAACAGGATGACAGTGATACAGTGATTTCCTGGAATGGAGTATAACAAAGTATCGGGGCAAAGCCCTTTCATAAGATTTGGCTTAAAGATGATAAATACTTCAAAAAAATCAACAGTTAAATTTCTGAGGTCACATCACAAGATTATGCTAAGTCAATTGCCTTCCTTTTATGACTCTGAGATTCCCCCTATGATCAAAGATAATGACTGAACGTTATTGCAGTTTCCTGAGTTCACTTATTGCTATTGCTATAATATTTCCATGCTTTAACTGTATTCTGTTTATCATTCATAGTTTTCTTTTGGGGGGACATTCTAAGCAGTGCTTTCAGGCCACTGGACCAATCCCTGGGAACAAGGATTGCAAAGGGTTTGAGAAGAAGAATGTTAAACAGTTAAGCAGAGATTCAATTCCATTACTCTATTTTCTTGTTTCATTTAAGACTTCAACAAACTGATGTCCATCCACATGGAAATATTTATGTTTTATCCAGATCACCAATGCAGTATGAAACATTGCAAGAAATGCCTCCCCAGACATTTTTATAAATAATTTTAATTTAAGTATCTGAATTGGTGTACAAATGAAGGTGAGATAAAATTAACCATCATACAGCTACATGCAAGAAAAAAACATGAACTCATTTTTCTTTCTAATGCCAGTCACAAATGTAAGATCAAAATGGATTGAAGGCCTCAACATCATACCTAAATTCATAAGGTACATAGAAGAAAACTAAGGCAATCCCCTCCATGATATTGAAGTGAAGGGCATCTTTAAAGGTGTTAAACCACTGACCAAGCAAGTGAAAGCAAAGATAAACAAAGGGGACTGACTGCATTAAACTAAGAATCTTCTGCCTCAAATTAAAAAAGGTGATCAAGATGCAGATTCAGCCCACAGATTGGGAAAAATTATTTAGCCATTACCCATTAGATAAGGGGTTAATATCAAAGATATATAAAGCACTGGTAGAACTTTACAAGAAAAAGATACAACCCAATCAAAAAACAAAGAGAAGAAATGAACAGAAACTTCCTCAAAGAAGAAATACAATGGCCAAAAGACACCTGAAACAATGCTCTACATCACTAATCATCATGTGTAAAAAACTAAAGCATGCCGAGCGGTGTGTGCGTTCGCGGGCTCTATGGGCGGCTTAGTCTCACAGCCCGTGTTCGGTGCTTTGGAACCGCTATGTATGGGCTGGATCAGGATGGCCGTTGGCCAAGGACAGGTGAAGGAAGAACGAGGACCAAGCTGGTTGCTGATTAGTTACCGTTTATTCCATCTTCCATCTTTCTCATCTCTGGCACTCCCAGCTTCATCCTCTCTCTGGATCAACTGCAGCCTTCTCTCCTCTAGTCTCTCCTCCTACTTGTCTCTCCCACCTTGCCCTCTAGGCTACACCCAGACAGTAGCAAAATCAACATAAGTAAGCCCTTCCTGAGGGCAGGGCATTCCAAAGCCCTTCCTGACTCCTAAGGTGTTTTTCTCCTTTCCTTAGTCCAAAGACTCATTAACATCTTAATCTTAGTTATTTTGTATGGATATAGCAAGAGATACATTGAGGCTTGCAAGGCAGCTCTCTGGGAACATCTTGCCAGACTCAACTACAGCACTCAGGCCAGATTAATCATTCCTCACCCTAGCAGGATCCAAATCTAGTTATCACTGTTTGGATCATGACAGCATTTGTCCATGACCAAGCTCTTAACTTATAGTTAAGCATTAGGCACTTTGGCCAGGCCCATCTCGATGCCAGGGTAGCAGGCAACTCACCGCTTTCCTTGGGTCCATCCCGTCCCTCGTCAGGACCCTGCTTTTGGGGGTGCTAGGAAGTAAGGGCACCTGAGGCTTAGGTTGAGAGAACAGATACCCAGGATGAAAATATCATGTAGAGTCAAATGACTCCCAGGTTACAAAAGCATAGCATTTTCTAAGTTTTCCTGTGTCCATACAAAAAGGATATGGCTCTTAATAAACTATGCAAAGGACTCATAGAGAAGAGGAAAACAATATATACAAGTCAACAGAACATTAAGAAAGAAGCTACAAATAAACACAGAGGAATGGGAGCACTGTGGTGGGAGTAACCCAATAAACCTAAACTACCTGAGGCTATGTTATCCTACAATCATGGAGATGCAAATCAAAACAACAATGAAATATCATCATCTCACATGACTGAAACTAGCACATACCCAAAAGAACAAGGACAACAAGTGCTGGTGGGCAGATGTGGGGAGATAGGAACTCTCATTCATTGCTGGTAAGAATGATGACTAGTCCAGCTCGTTTGGAAAACAATATGGGTATTCCTCAAAAAACTAGAATTTAAGCATCAATATGACCTAGCAATACAGCTTCTTGGAATATACCTTGAGAGCCCAAAACACACAACAGAGAAGCCATCTGCGTGTCTATGTCCATTGAACTGTATAAACAATCGCCAGAATCGAAACAACCCAAGTATCTGACAACAGATGACTGGATAAAGAAACTATGGTACAGTTACACAATGGAATATTGTGTAGTCATCGGGAAATATGAAGTCATGAAATTTTCTTATAAATGGATGAACATGGAGTTATAAATTAGATCTGATGCCTGTTCACCCATTACTTCTTGTTCTCATCTTTCCCCCCTTGATTTCTTTTCTTCTTTCTCTGTCTCCTCTTTAAACACTGGGATCAAGAATGATCTGGGCATGCCCTTTACAATAGCACATTTCCTCAGCCAGTATTATATGTACCTCAGATAAATGAGTTTCTTCTGTGTTTGTCTTTCTTTTTCTGGCTTACTTCACTCAACATGATATCTTCCAGTTCCAACTATGTTGCAGCAAATTACATGATTTCATCACTTATTGCATCTGCATAGTGTTCCACTATGGATTATGAATTAGTGGTATATATATATATACATATATATATATATATAGTGGATGTATATATCTGTGTAAAGACACAAAAAAGAAAAGGGGCAAGGGCGCCACACCTTGCTGGGCACTGGGCAGCGGGCACAGAGCCCAGGGCAGCGGCGCTCTATCTCTCCAGCCGCCCATGTTCGGTAGTCTCCAGCCGCTTCCCCCACCCCGGGGAGATTGATGGCGATGATGAGGCAGGTGAAGGAAGGAACGGAGCCAGGCTGGTTGGTCTCAGTTGCGGTTTATTCCATTCCCATCTCCAGTCTCCTCTGATTCTCCTCCTGCTTCTTCCTCCCCCATGCTACTTCATACTCCTCCTTTTCTGGATCTGGATCTCTATCTAGCTTCTCCAGATCTGGCACTGGAATGGTCCTGAGACTGGCCCCCAGGCCACTCTCACAGCCAAGTTAAATCCCCAAGAATGAGGACTTGGGGCTTACACATAGGTGTGGTCACCATCAATAGGGGGTAAAGTTCTTTCCGTTAGGGGATGCTTCTTCTAGGACAGATACTCTTTCAGCAGGACACCCACCCAAGAGCGGAATCCCATGGGTGTGTTTCTCCTCTCCTTGTCCAACTAATATATAAGTATTCATATTATTAATCATTTTGTATGGACATAGAAAGAGATGCATTAAGTTTATAGAATTGCTCTCCTGGGGTCATCTCGATCTCAGACTGCAGTGCTCAGGCCAGATTAGTCTTTCCTATCCCTCGTCTCGTCATTGCTTTTGGATCATGACATGACATGTCCATGACCAAGCTGTAACTTATAGTTAAGCATTAGGCACTTTGGCCAGGCCCATCTCGATGCCAGGGTAGCATATAACTCACCGCTTTCCCTGGTCCGTCCCGTCCCTCGTCGGGACCCTACTTTTGGGGGTGCTAGGAAGTAAGGGCAGCTCAGGCTTAAGTCGAGAAAGCAGATGCCCGGGAGTGAATGATATTTGAAGCCAATTAAATACCATGTTACCAATCCCATGTTACCATATTAACAACCGTCTTTCTTTGTCCATACTAAAAAGTATATTGTTTTAAAGTAAACTATTCAAAAGACATGAGGAGAGGAGAAAGGCAATATTAACTTACAATACAAGTTCACTGTCCTAGCAAGAACTGACCTTACAAATTAACAGAGTCTGATTAGGGGAAGAGCTAATTAACTAGTTGGGGAAGGGAGCATAGAAGTGATTACATATAGACAAAGGAGTGGGAGTGACTCGGGAGCACTTTGATGGGTGTGACTGATATACCTAAGCTCCTAGTGGCAAGGGGAACAGGACATACCAATGTAGTCTAGAATTGTTTAGAGATTATTACCAGATAAACCTAAACTCTGTGGCAAGGGAGAAAGGACAAACCGATGATATCCTACATCTATCTATCTATCTATCTATCTATCTATCTATCTATCTATCTATCTATCATCTATCTATCTATCCATATAATATCTCTTGTTGGGGCTGGAGCGATAGCACAGAAGTGGGCATTTGCGTTTCATGCAGCCGACCCGAGTTCGATTCCTCTGCCCCTCTCAGAGAGCCCAGCAAGCTACTGAGAGTATCCAGCCTGTGCGGCAGAGCCTGGCAAACTTAATTTGATGTGCCTTTCTTCATTTGCAAACTACCTTTTGACTATTCCATATAGATAAATCACTGTGTCATTGAAGTCATATTCTAGTGAAAATATTTGAAAGTATGTGCTGCAAAATAAAAAATTTTATCTTTTAAGAGATTTTTATTTATCATCACTCATGACTAATTTATATCTTTATCAAAGTTTGTGTTGTTCCCAATTAAATACAATCAGTATAGTGCTTGTTACTTTTATTTACTATTAATCTGCTGATAACTATTTTATGTATATATACGCATACACATTTATATGTATATAAGTAAGGTGGCATATTATTTTTTATCACAATTACTTTTCAGGAGGGCTGTTTATCTTTCTCACCTAGTTCCTCAATTTTCCCTCTCCTGTAAGTATTAACAATCTGAGATTTATCATTTCATACAAGCTTTATACTCATAATTGCATTCAAATATGTGTTCATAAATACACATTAGGGTAAGAAATCTAAGACTTTACTTTTTTTTATTTTTTTTTTTGCTTTTTGGGTCACACCTGGCGATGCACAGGGGTTACTCCTGGCTCTGCACTCAGGAATTACCCCTGGCGGTGCTCAGGGGACCATATGAGATGCTGGGATTCGAACCCGGGTTGGCCGCGTACAAGGCAAACGCCCTACCCGCTGTGCTATCACTCCAGCTCCAGAAATCTAAGACTTTATTATCTCATGTAATCACTAAATATACATTTATGAACACCTTTTCTTGATTGCAACACTTGTTAGGAATTTCTTTGAGTCATCTAGCAGAGTGATTGCTTATTTTTCAATGACTTCCATAATATTGATCCTTGTGTATATAGCAAAATTTGCCAAAACATTTCTTAGTGATGATTGGTTTTCTATCTTTTTTTCAGTCTTTTCCATATATGAATGATGACTACAGTAGATGTCTCTCCCTGTGAAGAGATGTTATTTCCATGGAATGGATTACTGGTATGGATCTCTGAGTTGCAAAGTGAATGTACTAACCATTTTCTTTTTTTGGCACAGTGATTTATAATATTTTTAATAGTTATGTTTTAGACATAAAATGTTGTTGTGACTGACTTCCTCCATCACTGTCTCTAGGTCCCCTCTCAAAACTCTGTCACCCAACTTAAAAACTAAGTTTCCTGGGTTAATTCATAGGTTTGTTATCATTACCTACTTTTTTTTATTGCCCATGTTTTATTCCCTTATTGTACTGCCTTACATTTCACACTAAGAGAGGTAATTCTTTATTTTCCTTCCCCATCCTCACTTTGCTCAGCACAAAACTTACATTTTCATCCAAATTGCAGCAAACTTTAAATTTTGACCTTTCTTTCTTTCTTTCTTTCTTTCTTTCTTTCTTTCTTTCTTTCTTTCTTTCTTTCTTTCTTTCTTTCTTTCTTTCTTTCTTTCTTTCTTTCTTTCTTTCTTTCTTTCTTTCTTTCTTTCTTTCTTTCTTTCTTTCTTTCTTTCTTTCTTTCTTTCTTTCTTTCTTTCTTTCCTTTTTGGGTCACAACCAGCAATGCACAGGGGTTACTCCTGGCTCATGCACTCAGGAATTATTCCTGGCGGTGCTCGGGGGACCATATGGGGTGCTGGGAACCAAACCCGGGTTGGCCATGTGCAAAGTGAACGCCCTACCTGATGTGCTATCGCTCCAGCCCCATAGATTTCAACCTTTCTTATTTTATTTCCTTGTTGCACTACGGGTACTACATACACCACAGTCTATTCATGCATGTATTCTTAGCACATGGGTTATGTAATTTTAAGTTATTATCACAGGGGTTAACTCAAAGGGTTGGAATTCGTATTTTTATTTCTGAAACCCAGATTTTTTACCCAGCATCACCTGGTCCCCCGAACTCCACTGGACATGATCCCTGGGCATTGCCCTATAAGTAGCCCACAAGTACTGCTGAGGTAACCCCTTCCAATAAACATTACTGTTGAGTTGCATTTGAAATCTTGAAAGTGGACACTGTCACCATTAAGTGTGAGGGTGGTCTTTTCTAAATTCCTGCAAGCTGGAAATTTTGCAACTCTGAATAGAAAGTGATGTATTGCTTTATTGCACGTTCTCATTCTGGGGAAGTGAGTAATTTTTCTATACTTATCAACTTCACAGACATATTTTTCTCTGACTTTCCTATGAGCTACATTTCTACTCCGTATTGAACTATGTGTCTTTTTTAAAAATCAACTTGTGAGATCTTTGGTATGTGATAGGAACTATCTTCTTTTTTTAATCACGGTAAGGTAGTTACAAAGTTGTTCTTTCGGTCTCTGTCTCTGTCTCTCTTAGTCACTGTGATTTGCAATACTGTTACTGAAACATTATCATATATATACTTTGCCTCCTTTGAGCACTCAAGGAACTAATATTTTTGTTTTGTGGGCCAGATAGAGCAGTGCTCAGAGTTTAATTCTGGCTTCTGGTGGGCTCAGGAGACCATAAGGATTGCTAGGAGCAAACTCAGGTTGGCCACAAGGAAGGAAAGCACCCTATCTCTGTATTACCTTTTTGGCCTGTCGCTGTCACTGTCACTGTCGCTGTCATCCCATTGCTCATCGATTTGCTTGAGTGGGCACCAGTAACATCTCCATTGTGAGACTTGTTGTTAGTGTTTCTGGCATATTGAATATGCCCTTGGTAGCTTGCCAGGTTCTGCCTTGAAGGCAGGATGGGATACTCTCATTAGCTTGCTGGGCTCTCCGAGAGGGAAGGAGGAATCAAATCTGGGTTGGCCACAAGCAAGGCAAACACCCTACCCACTGTGCTAAGAACTAATATTTTACCAATATTTATTCCAAGGTTTTTACCATTTTCCACTTTATTACAGGTTTAATACAGAACTTTAATACGGAAATTTAATTTTAACATGATTCATAATTAGATTAACTATACATTTATTATCTTCAAAAATCTATGTTCTTATATAACTCAATGATTGTCTTCATAATCTGTGTTCTTATATAACTCAAAGATATTTGTAAAATATTTGTAAACATGAATCATATCTAATTTTTTGCTTTACAATGTCAGAGATTAACCCAGGGCCTCACACGTGCAAGGTAAGTGCTCTACAAATATATTACTTGCAGACCTCCTTAGAATTTTTAATTGTTTTCCTTTTACATACTTAATCTAGTGCGTTTTATTTATTTATTTATTTAAAATATTAAAGAATTATTGTAGTTCAGATAACATAGTTACACTAGTGTTAACTTTTTAAGTTGTGATATACAAAGCTTTTGCATCACCACCAAAAATGTCTTGAACCTGCCTTCGGCCATGTTTGAAAATAGATTATTTAGTAGAGTTTAACTCATATACATATATGTGTATATATATATATATAAAATAGTGCTAACATTTATGGTTTACTTTGTGCCAAGTCTACTCTATAATTCTTCTTCTCAGCTCCCCCTAACCTAGTATTCTCAGTAGGACCAAGGACCAAGTGTTCGTTTGCTATTTTCTTATTTTGTTTCTCTATATACAACTTACAGGTGAGATCATTTGGTACATGTCCTCTCCTTCTGGCATAATTTGCTCAGCATAACACCCTTCAGTTCCATCCCAGGTACAGTGAACTTCATTATTTCATTTTCCTCCCTTGTGGCTACTTAGTATTTCATTGTGTACCACAACTTTCTTAGCTGTTTGTCTATTTTTTGACATTTGGGTGATTTCCATACCCTGCTTCTTATACTGAGTGCTGCAGTAACCATAGGTGTGTATACTTCTTTCTGAATTAATGTTTGCTTGTTTTGGGTATAAATGACAAGAAGTAGAATTGCAGATAACATGGGAGATTACTCCTTCTTTCTTTCTTTCTTTCTTTCTTTCTTTCTTTCTTTCTTTCTTTCTTTCTTTCTTTCTTTCTTTCTTTCTTTCTTTCTTTCTTTCTTTCTTCTTTCTTTCTTTCTTTCTTTCTTTCTTTCTTTCTTTCTTTCTTCCTTCCTTCCTTTCTTTCTTCCTTCCTTCCTTTTTTCTTTCCTTTCTTTTTCTTTCTTTCTTCCTTCCTTCCTTTCTTTCTTTCTTTCTTTCTTTCTTTCTTTCTTTCTTTCTTTCTTTCTTTCTTTCTTTCTTTCTTTCTTTCTTATCTCCATATCTAGTAGCATTTAAAAAAATACAAATGACTAGAACTTACCAAACGAAACAGAAATGTTCTATGCTTTTACATATATGTATTATACGTAGCATGTTTTTTCTTTTTTTATTTAATTTTCAGAATTAGTTTTCTAAAGAAAATTTACACAATGATAAATATTTCTATTCTGAATAAAGAAGAAAACACATTAACAAAAAAGATGTCCTTTTCCAAATCAAATGTGATTACTTTATGGTCTTTATCTCAGTTTGCTTCACTTTTTCATTGCAGTGATCACTCCAAGTAAACATGATGGAAGCAAACAAGACACAAGTGACTGAGTTTGTTCTCACGGGACTTACAGATATTTCAGAGCTCCAGATTCCTCTTTTTCTGGTGTTCTTAGTCATATATGTCACCACCATGGTGGGCAATCTTGGACTAATTTTTCTCATATGGAAGGACCCCCATCTCCATACCCCCATGTACTTACTTCTTGGTAGTTTAGCCTTTGCAGATGCTTGCTCTTCATCTTCTGTTACCCCCAAAATGCTAGTGAATTTTTTTTATCTAAAACTCATATGATATCCCTCACTGAGTGCATCACTCAATTTTATTTTCTTGCTTCCAGTGCAAACACAGAATGTTTCCTCCTTGTAGTCATGGCTTATGATCGCTATGTAGCTATATGCAAGCCATTGATTTATCCAGTTATTATGTCTAATAGCTTCTCTATTCATTTATTGGGCATTTCATACATTATTGGATTCCTTCATCCATGATGCATGTGGGCTTGTTATTCAGATTATCTTTCTGCAAATCTAATATAATGCATTATTTTTACTGTGAAGTTTTACAACTGTTCAAGATATCCTGTACTGATCCAGCACTTAATATGATTTTGATTTTTTTATTTTCAGCCCTGGGTCTGGGTCAGCTGAAAATCAGGATAAAATGTATTCTTTGTTTTACACAGTCATAATCCCTTTCCTAAATCCTTTCATATACAGTTTAAGGAACAAAGAGGTTCTAGGGGCCGTGGGGCAAATAATAAACAAACAGATCTCTAGGAAAATTTTTAAAAAATTTTAATCTCTGCAAAACCCCAAGGTTTGAAGTTAAGCAATTTTGATTTGACTTTAAATTTTTTATTTATTTTTAATTTTTGTTTGATTTTGGACCACATTGGGTAATGTTCAGGGGCTTCTCCTGGTTCTACATTCAGGAACTACTCCTAGTAGGGTGGGGGTGGGAAAGGCTAGATCTGCTAGATCTAGGGAATATATGGGCTGCTGGGTAGTGAATCTGGGTCACTGCAAACAAGGCAATACTCTGCAACCCTCCCTACCTTATACTATTGCTCTATCCCATGACATTAAATTTTTAATAGAAAACTAATACATAGGAGAGTTTCTGGGTGTTATGTGATAGAAGTTGATTAAATGAATATACTTTTCATTGGAGGATGTTTTATATTACCTTAAACGAAACTATTTGGTTTTTTGGGAAAAAAATCTCCTTTTAAAAATAGAACATCAGGGCTGGAGTGACAGCACAATGGGTAGGGCATTTGCCTTGCACGCAGCCGACCCGGGTTCTAATCCCAATATCCCTTATGGTCCCTTAGCACCACCAGGGGTAATTCCTGAGTGAAGAGCCAGGAGTAAGCCCTGTGCATTGCCGGATGTGACCCAAAAAACAAACAAACAAATAAATAAATAAATAAAAATAAAACATCAAAAATTTGCAACTTTTACGGCCTGGAGCGATAGCACAACGGGTAGGGCATTGGCCTTGCACACCGCCAACCAAGGTTCGATTCCCAGCATCCCATCTGGTCCCCCGAGCACCGCCAGGAATAATTTCTGAGCGCAGAGCCAGGAGTAAAACATGAAGTCATGAAATTTGCATATAAATGGATTAACATGGAAAGTATCATGCTGAGCGAAATGGGTCATAAAGAAAGAGACAGCCATAGAAAGATTGCACTCATATGTGGAATATAATGTAACTGAGAAGTACAAGTTGGCAATGGTGCAACTTCTGGCAGATATCTCTCTGGACTTGGTTACTAAAATACTAAAATACAGAAACCCAAAACCGAGAGGCCGCTAAGTGTGGTCACTCGATCTCATACTTCTTCATTCTCAGCAATGGAAAACAAATTATCTAATGCTTGCTTTTCAGCAGGTCTGATTTTAGGGGAGAGACTCTCCAAACAACAATAGTGAGTTTTGTTGAAATATGGAATGCAATCAAAGTGAAAGTAAAGTGAAATTTAGTAGCTACACAGGCGGGGGGCTAAGGGTGGGGGAGCTAGGGGTTGTGGAGGGGCTAGAGGTGTGGGGGTGCGGGGTGGAGCTATACTGGGAATCTTGGTGGTGGAATATGTACACTGGTGAAGGGATGGCTGTTCCAGCATTGTATAACTGAGACTTAAACCTGAAAACTTTGTAACTTTCCGCATGGTGACTCAATAAAAAAAAAAGAAAAAAAAACCAGTCCCAGGATCACAGTGACTTCATTTTTCAAGATAAAACAAGCTATTCACTAAATGTATAATAATTTTTTCACCTGTGTCCATTATAACAAAAGTGACTAATATGTATATATATGTATATGGAATTGAAAGAGCTATGGTAGGAATATCATGTCTCACTCAAGTGAGAGAACGATTCCGGAGTTCTGACCTCCGTCGATGGCCAAAAATCAGGGATGCTGTCTCGTTTGCCAAGGCATCAAAAATCAGATGGGCCGGTCATGTAATGTGATTCAGAGACAATCACTGGACTAGAGCTGTGACCGACTGAATTCCAATGGATATCAGAAGACCTTGAGTCCGCCCACCAACTAGATGGTGACAGGGATGAGTGGAGAAGTTACTGGCACCCGCTCAAGCAAATCTATAAACAAAACGGGATGACAGTGATACAGTGATCTACATATGTATCAAGATCTTCATTACTATAAGGTATTAGTTCACACATTTTCGGATTTGAGAAAAATTGATGCAAAACAGTAAGGGATTTACCCAAATAGAATGGAAAGTGCTAAAAAGCAATGTCACAAATCACAGAAGTTTAAGGAGAAGGCAGAGATATAGTACAGTGGATGAGGGGCTTGCTTTGCAGAATGATCAGAATTCTATGCCCAGCATCCCATATACCAGGAATATTCCTGAATGCAGAACCAGGAGTAACACAAAAGCATCGTCAGATGTGGCCCTCAAACAAACAAACAAACAAACAAACAAAGAAACAAGTCATAGAAGCAGGATGCAGGAAGCTGAAAACCAGATTAGTGAATTTGAAGACAAAATACCAATCACCCCCACAGAAAAGAAGAGGCAAGAGAAAGACTTGAATGACTTGAAGAAGAGATGATAGCTATGTATCCCAGCATCTTAAAAGAGACTGTGCCTAGATATGGGAGGTCTAGTTTAGTTAGTGCTTTATATATCACCTGTTTAACTAAAGCATTTTGTGCTGCTGCCTTGGAGGTCTCAGCCCCGGGTCCCACACACCTAGGTTCCTCTGCCGGTTCCTTCATACATGAGGCTTCTCCGAACGTGTGGAGAGGGGCCTTGAGCATGGCTGTGGCTAGGCTCTGGAGGTCTTCAGCCACCGGTAGCACTGCTCAGGGTAGGGAGGGAAGCTGGAGCCCATCTCCTCCGATTGCCTTCTCCCGGGAAATCAAAATAGCAAGCATAAAACACAAAGACGACTTAAACTATCAAGAGGGAAACAAAATATCAAATACATGGCAAACAACACAAAATTCACAACAGCTCTCTCAAACAAATTTCTATAACCAAGTAAATGGAATGGAATGATATATTAAAGTATTGAATTTTAAAATTATTCAACCTAGTGCCTCTGCCTTGCAAAGTTGTCTTTTCGAGAAAGATAAAAGAAAAATTTTCAAATAAACAACAGCTGGAGACATTTGCCTTTTCTAAACCAATTCTTTGAGGAGTTCTGAATGGCCTCCTAATAATATATGAAAAGTGACTTACAGGAAACATCTGAATCAGAGATATATACAGGCTCAGAAACTGGCTGTTTCCTGAGTTTTTGATATGTTTCATTCTGACTGACATGAGAGAACAAATTTGTCTTAATTTGTATTTCCCTAATCATGAATGATTATAGCACTTTATTCATCTGTCTGTTGGCTATCTATGTCTTTTTGGTAAATGTCGATTCATCTCTTTGCTCCATTTGTGAATGGAGTCATTGGACTTTTGTTGTTAAGTTTAGTTAGTGCTTTATATATCAGCTGTTTATCTAGAGCATTTTGTGCAATTATTTTCTCCCATTCTTTTTATTATAGCTTGCGTGTGTTTGTTGGGTTTTGCTATGCAGAAACTTTTAGCTTTTTGAACTTGCTGAAAAATTTTAATTTGGTGTAGTCCCGGTTGTTAATTTTTGTATTTTTGTCTTTGCCAGTGTGGTCATCTTGTTGGAAGACTCCTCTGGGATCAATTTCCTGAAAAGTTCTGCTTATATTTTCTTCAATATATTGTATGGTCTGCTCTAACCTCAAAATCTTTAATCCACTTGGAGTTTACTTTTTTGAATGGTGTGAGACATAGTTTTAATTCCACATTTTCACATGTGGCTAGTCTGTTTTTTAACACCCTTTGCTGAAGGGACATTCTTTGCTTCATTTTATAAGACTTAGCCCCTTTGTCATAGATTAGTTATCCATAAATCTGGGGTGCTAACGCAGGACTGTCAATTTTGTTTCATTGGTCTGCAGGTCTGACTTCATTCTACATGAAAACTCTTAAAACTCAAATAATAGAAAACAATCCAATTGGTAAATGGGCCAAGTTTTAAACAGATATCAATAAAATGGCATTTAGATGTCATAGAAGGATACAAAATATGCATAATATCATAAATAATCAAGAGAAAGCAAACTACAGCCACAATGAGAAATAACCCACCAAATAGCAGAAACTGAAATTGAAATTAACACTGGAAGTAGCAAATCAGATATATATATATATGTATATATATATATGTATAGGCAATAAAATGATTTTGGAATTAAATACATGGCATTTAAAGAGGAAGTTAATTGAATTTAAGCTTTATTCACAATAAACCCCACCTCTGCACATCATACTGCTTACTCAACCCTTCTGCATCATTTCCTTTCCAAAGTTCTAAGGATCACTATCACTGTCACTGTCATCCTGTTGCTCGTCAATTTGTTCGAGTGGGCACCACTAATATCTCCATTGTGAGACTTGTTCTTACTGTTTTAGGCATATTGAATATGCCACGGATAGCTTGCCAGGGTCTGCTGTGCAGGCGGGATACTCTCAGTAGCTTGCCGGGCTCTCTGAGAGGGACAGAGGAATCGAACCCGGGTCGGCCGCGTGTAAGGTAAATCCCGACTCGCTGTGATATTGCTAAGGATAAGAGAGAATTAATTAGTCTATAAAATGAATATGACTTTTGTTTCCCTCTAAATAATCATGATTTAAGAGGAAGATAGACAGTCTTTAGATATCAAATCAAAATTTCATGAACTGGGGACACTGGTGCTGGGAAATGTACTGGTGGATTCATGGGTGTTGGAATATTAGATGACTGAAACCCAATAATGAATACCTTTGTAATGCTCTATATCACAATGATTCAATAAAAAAAAAACTTCATGAGTTAGTAAGCTAAGTATTAGTTTCCTGAAGGATTTTTCACTAATAACTTTTTTCTGTTATTGTACAAAAGGAAAAATCCAAACCTATCACTATCAATAGATTTCCTTAACAGTAAAGTTCCTGATGTAGCCTTGAAGGGCCAGTTTGGCCCACCCAGGCTGATCTCCCTGACCCTGTTCACATCCACTGATTTTCTCATGCAGGCCAGCTACACTTACCTTGTGTGCTTCTCTGATGCTTCAAGTCTCTAATAGTTTAGAAACTTCAACAATAGAAGGTTTGGGGATACTTCATCCATTGGCATCACACAATTAGAGATGAAGAACCTCAGGCCCAACCCTACACCTGCTCAAATAGAATCTACATTTGAGATTTCCAAGAGCTTTACAGCAGGATATTTGAGAAACATTGGCTATGTCTCCCATCATTATTATTGTCTTTTGTTTTGTTTTTCTATGCTCTGTCCCTGACCTTTGCCCAGTGAGATTTTCCATCTGATTTCATAAACAACTGGACAGCTGATAAAAGCCTGAACTGCAGTTGGGATGAAATGGGTCATTTTCTTGGTTTTAACTCTTGAAGAAATCTAGAACTCATTAAAATTGTCATTAAAGTTTTGTCATTAAAATTGTTTATGGCTAAAACTGTCTTTGACTGCCTAAAGAAGGCCATAATAATCAAAGCACTCAAATGCTACACCTGCTCTGAAACTGTCCTTCCCATACACAGCTCAGATACACTTTCTATGGCAGCTTAAATTAAAACTGTTGAAACAAAGTGTGAACAATAAGTTGATGTTTATGATTTCCTGGGACGTAATGTCCTGTGGGACAAGCTGACTTCTCATACTTGCCTAAGTACACATTGGCCAGTAGAAAAGTTCAGCTTTGTCCTAAAGGAGTCCTTGTGTGCTATCGGGGGAATTGAGGGCCTCCTTCCCCTCCTGAATAAAGCACAGTTGTGCTATTGGCTAACTCTTGTGTCAAAACAAGTTTATATCGATATTTCCTGGAGATGAGGAAATGAAGCCCCCAAGATGAATCAATGTTTGTCACCTCTGCTATTGTCATTCTTTTCTATTCTATTTGTTTCCTGCTTTTGCCTAATATTTTAAAAGGATCTCTATACTTTCTCCTAAGAAATGGGTAAGAAGATTATTTTCTACAAAATATTTATTATCCTATATAGATAAGATTTAAAAATGGTTTTTACTCACACTAATTTAAATTAGGCTTATAACTTGTGAAAATAGAAATGGAAGATACTGTAAATTGTGCATTTTATTTTTATGACTAGAATCTGTATCTGGAAAATAGCATGTTTTTGCACAGTGACTGAGTAGCTCCCATTGCTATCTTATTATTTTGTTTACCTAACTATAATTATTTTTATAAACTTTGAAGAATTTGAGATATAAATAAGTCAAAAGCATACTTAAGATTTTTAGGTCATTTGATACTTACAGAAGAAAAAATTTTTGTGATCTGATAAAAAGTCAAAGTCTATTGAACTTCTAAAATAAATCATGAACAAGTTGATTCCAACTCTTTATATACTTATTACAAAAAACTTTATAAACTATTCTACACACATATTATAGAAATATCTATTTATTATAGAGCATAAAGCAGACATCTGAGTATTTACATATGTATATTTACACACATACACTATACAAAACATATATCAGGAAATATGTACCGCTATGATGCTTTCCTACATTTATAAATTTATAAGTTTATACATGCAAATTGAATGAAAAAATGTCATTAAATAACATTTAAGAGTGGCCTATGAGATATACAGAATGCAAGGCAATTGCTTTTCATGCAGTACACATGGACTTAATCCCAGGCACCCCATTATGGTTCCTTGAGCACCACCGGAAGAGAGATTCTTGACCATAGAGACTATAGTAATGAACCCTGAGCAGTGCTGGTTGTGGTCCTCCCCCCGTAATGTAAATTAATCAATTAATTATTTATTTAATTCAAAGTTTTGTTTGCTGGAAATGAAGACGAATTCAAATAAAAATTTACCTAACCACTAGATTTAGTGACTTTAGTTATCTGCATTACTCTTACTTAGTCTTAGCTTAGTATTTCACTGCAGCACTGTCATCCCATTGTTCATCAATTTGCTGGAGCAGGCACCATTAACGTCTCCATTGTGAGACTTGCTACTGTTTTTGGCATATTGAATATGCCACGGGTAGCTTGCCTGGCTCTTATGTTTGGGTTGGATACTCTCAGTAGCTTGCTGGGAACTCTGAGAGGGATGGTTTAGTATTATTCTGCTTAAAACCAAACCACTCATAAAAACAAAAAATTTCCACAATTTGGAGTGAGCAACAGCAGAGAATATAGTGTGTTCTGCTAAACATATAGTATTTCTATGTTTCAGGTTCAATCACTTAAATCTCAAAAAGAGAAAAGAAGTCAACTATGGGACCAAATTTAGGTACATCAATATTTTTTAAAAAGCACGATTTACAAAAATTAAAATTTTCATAAAAAATAATTTTACAAGTTCGATGAGAAAGTGATCTGATTTATTTTAAAATAAAAGGATAAAAAATATTTTCTTAGGACTAAAAACTTATAAGAAAAACCAAATTAAAGCATTCACTTTCAGGATTCTAAATTTTCTCTTAATTCTCTATTTGGTCATTCTTTTTTACTTGATCTCTGGTATATTTGTCCAAGAGGTATCCATCTATGTTACTTTCTGTTATTCACACCCCAAATCATTTTCTTTACTCCAATACAGGTTTCATCCAGGTCCTATTTTATTTTTTTTGTTGATATCGTCCTGTATTGTCTCTTTGGAAAAATTTATTTAAATATAATAGAGGAGAAAATATCATACATGTTTCAACGGGAAGTACAAATACACCAATTGATCTTGACATTTCATAGAGTACTCTGTATAACTCTACTGTTTGATTTTGCTTCTCATCATTTTCTGACCTCAAAGGTATTTCATCATCATCATCATCAAGTTTCCTAACTTACACTCAAATAAAAAGTGATTATCTTTGTCTGACCAGAACATTTATTTTGATATCTGATTTTATTTTGCTTCAATGTTTTTAGTGTCTTTTCTCATTTTTGAGTGAACAACTCTCTGATCTCCCTGTTCCCCTTCCTCTTAACACCCTGCACCTTTTCTGGCCCTTCAGAAATCTTTTCATGGTATGAGCCAAACCTCTTGGATGCAATAGAAAATCAGTTTACTTCATAAAAACTGTTTCTAAGTAAATAACTGAAAAACAATCTGGTGGTAAAAAAAAGTTATCAACCAAGTTAAACTGAAAAAAAATAATGGTTGTAATGAAAAGAGATCAACCAAGTCAGCAGTCAAGATTATGTACTTGTATTAACTCAGCATTTTGTCATTGCTTCTGTGAATGGAATGCCAGCTCACACTAACAACGCTGCTGTGATGAGTGTAGGGTGAATTTAGTGGAGGGTGTATTTAGTTCATATTACTGCCTTAGACCCATCATTTTCTTTTGTTACTGAACTTTTGCATCCATCTTGTAAAGTCGTGTTTCTCATATGCCCGATCTAGGCAACTCCCTTTTCTCCAGGCACAAGGGAGAATGAGAATTCCATTTGTGGCTCTTTAGGCTTGCTGATTGGATGGCAATATCAGATCACCACTACAATGTTGTAGAAAAGGATATAAAAAGCAAGCAAGTTAATCTACATTGTGTATATGCCATACTGTCACTGTCACTGTCATCCCGTTGCTCACCGATTTGTTCGAGAGGGCACCAGTCTCTCATTACTGGTGCCTGCCCTATCAAATTGATGAGCAATGGGATGACAGTGATTACCTTTTTAAGACAAAATTATAGGATTCTTTTTTTTTCTTTTTGGGTCACACCCAGTGATACTCAGTAAACCCAGGTTTACTCCTGGCAGTGCTCAGGGGACCATATGGGATGCTAGGAATGAAACCCGGGTTAGCCCGTGCAAGACAAATTCCCTACGTGCTGTGCTGTCATTCCAGCCCCCATTACTATTTTTTTTTTGGCTTTTTAGGTCACACACAATGCACAGGGGTTATTCCTGGCTCTGCACTCAACTATTACTCCTGGCAGTGCTCAGGGGACCATGTGGGATGCTGGGATTTGAACACAGGTTGGCCGCGTTCAAGGCAAATGCCCTACCAACTGTGCTATAGTTCCACCTCAGAGAACTAATTCTTAACAATACTTACACATCTACACTTTGCAAAACACTCCTGGCACAACAATTGTGTTTAATCCAACTGAAAATCACTGGGCAATAAATACAACTTTCTTATTTTACTTGTTTTCAATTTCTTCCAATTATGTTTATTTTTTGTCCCCCCCTAAAAATTCTACAAAAAGTTCTTAGTGCATAACAAACTATGGATAAAGTTCCAGATCATTCACTTGACATAAACTTTATTTTTAATCCAGATATCTCCTAGACTCAGATTTTCCAAACCATACATAATATTTCCCACAAATTTAATAAATCCTTTAGTGCTATTCTTTCTTTTTTAATCTATTGACTCCTGCATGTAGTGAACAAAGACTTTGTGTTTCTCTGATTATTTCAAATCATAGAAGAATTTGCATGCATCTGAGTAATGATATATTAAGTGAATAAGTATTCTGGAAGGGTAATAATGTATTTCTAGAAAGTTACCAAGCTCTCAGTTTAAACTTTCATAGTGAATATTACTAATAACTTAGTGAATTTCATTTTAGGAGCCACCCAATGATACATGGAGAAGGAAAATACAACAGTGATTGCTGAGTTTGTTCTCACGGGACTTACATATCAAGAGCAGTGGCGAATCCCACTGTTTTTGGTATTTTTGGCAATATACTTCATCACCATCACAGGAAACCTTGGTCTTACTGTTGTTATATGGAATGACTCTCAACTTCACATCCCCATGTACTTATTCCTTGGAAGTTTGGCCGTTGTAGATACATCATTGTCATCAACAGTGACCCCTAAAATGATGGTCAACTTTTTCTCCAAGAATAGGATATCTTTCACTGAATGTGCGATACAATTTTTTTCTCTTACCATCTGGGTAACCACGGAATGTTTTCTCTTGGCAAGTATGGCATATGATCGCTATGTAGCTATATGCAACCCTTTACTTTATCCAGTGATTATGACCAATCGACTTTGTGTCTGGCTGATAACCACATCATTCATAGGTGGCATTATTCATGCCTTTATTCACACAGGGTTTTTGTTGAGATTAACTTTCTGTAATGACAATATAATACATCACTTTTACTGTGACATTGAGCCATTGTTTAAGATTTCCTGCTCTGATCCTTCAATTAATGTTCTGATAGTTTTTACTGTTGCTGGTTCAATTCAGGTAATCACTGTTATGATTATTCTTGTCTCTTACACACTTGTTCTCTTTTCAATATTAAAAAAGAAATCTTTAGAAGGCATGAAAAAGGCTTTGTCTACCTGTGGAGCCCATTTCTTATGTGTGGCTTTATACTATTTTCCTCTTATCTTCATGTATGTGCGCCCTGCATCTGCAAAGTCAGATGATCAAGATATGATGGATTCTGTATTTTATACTATCATAATTCCTTTATTAAATCCAATTATCTACAGCCTAAGAAATAGGAAAGTCATAGATTCACTGACAAAAACATTAAAGAGAAATGTTTAGATCTCATGCTAATGTCTTTTGTTTCATTTAAAGTTATCAATTGTATATGGAATTTTTCTATGTGCTTATTGGTGTTCAATATTCATAAAATGTAAATGCTGTACTTTTAATGATTTAAGGTATTGGTGATTTATAAAGTCTTCAATTATTTCTGTAGATATTAATAATAATGCAAAACTTTAAGCAAGTGTTAATGCCATAGGAATATAACTGAAGTAGTCAACAGTAAAAACTCTTTACTTCTGTATGTATTTCCTCACTGTGGGTCTCTTATGCCTTTATTTTTATAGAAATGCTGCTACATATGTGAAAATTAATTGAGTATATGTTTTCTAGTAGTATAACTATCCTGCCTGGAACTCATATCATTTTCTTTTTATTTATTTATTTATATTTTTATTAGTAAATCACCATGAAGTTACAGTTACAGCTTTACACATTATCATGCTTGTGTTTCCATCATCCAATGTTGGAGAACCCATCCCTCCACCAGTGCTCATTGTCCACCTCCAATGAACCCATTATCCCTCCCACCCCGCAAACCCATAACCCCCATCCCACCCAGCCTCTGTGGCTGTGCAGTTGGGATACTCTTGGTAGCTTGTTGGGCTCTCGGAGAGGGGTGGAGGAATTGAACCCTTGTGCAAGGTAAATGCCCTACATGCTGTGCTATCACACAAGTTTTTTTAGTTATCAAAATGTCTTAAATTTTACTTACTTAGGACATGGTCAGTTTGACTTCTTTCGGGTGTACTAATTGCATGCTACAGAAAAACAAGCTAAGTAGTAAAGTATTGAGGAAATTATGAAAAGAAGCTAAAGCAGTAGAAGCAGGACTAAACAGTGAGACTGTGCTCTTGTTCAGTTTGCCTCTGTGAGTAGCATCAAGTTTGCGTGCAGGTGCTGTGTTGCGTTTTAAAGTTGCTGTGGTTGTATTTCAATGAGTTTCTTAAAAGTTTTATAACCAGAAAGCTAAACAATAATAAAAAACTTATGTCAAATTTTAAATTTTATTTGAATGTGTATTCACACAAAAAGGAACACTAAATGTATGTTACAAAAATTTTAATAATGTTAAGGTGATCTGAAGGCAGTGGTGACTGTGAAGACAGAAAAGGGTATAGTTTTGAAGCCTAAGAGTACTACACAGGCTCTTCCCCTCAGATCCCATACTTTAAAAGAAGAATTTGATCCATTTTCAGATCTATTTCTTCCCTTCCTCTCTCTCAATGCTAAGATTTGTGCATAACCCTTCAGATAAGGTGAGGTACATACAGCAGCTGCTTCTTGTTCCTGTGTTTCATAAAACTGTAGCTGCTTATTTATTTTGATTTGCCGATACTTTTTTTTTGTTTTGTTTTTGGGTCACACCTGGCAGCGATGCACAGGGGTTACTCCTGGCTCTGCACTCAGGAATTACTCCTGGCGGTGCTCAGGGGACCATATGGGATGCTGGGATTTGAACCCGGGTCGGCCGTGTGCAAGGCAAACGCCCTACCCGCTGTGCTATCTCTCCAGCCCCTGATTTGCCGATACTTTTAAATTTCTGAACACATTTTCCAGATTTTGCTTGTAAACATAACTTTTATTACATCTTGTGTCTCATTTAATAGATGATCATTGATTCCATATTAAATATATGTGAAATAAATGTACCTAGAGCTATATACCTATATTTGTATATGATTATAGTATCATGTGTGTGTCTAGAGATACATATTTAATACCAGAATGAAATTGTCTATATAACATATGTGTGTATTTGTACTAGGTTCTGTATTGTTTTATAATCTCTATTTTCAAGCACTTTTAATTAAACCTTGTTTTTTTTTTTTAAATTCTTTTATTGATTCACCATGTGGAAAGTTACAAAGCTTTCAGGTTAAAGTCTCAGTTATACAATGCTCAAACACCCATCCCTTCACCAGTACACATATTCCATCACAAAGAATCACGATATACCTCCCCCCTTCCCCCACCTCCCCAGCACCCCACCCCGCATGTGTAACTGGTAAATTTCAATTTACTTTCACTTTACTTTGAATACATTCAATATTTAAACAAAAAATTCACTATTATTGATTTGGAGTTTCTCCCCCCCAAAAGTCGATCTGCTGAAAAGAAAGCATTTGGTAATTTGTTTTCCATTGCTGAGAATCAAGAGATATGAGGTCAGGAGGCCGCACTAGCAGCAGCATAGTTTTGGATTTCTGTATTTTAGTATTTTAGTAACTAAGTCCAGAGAAATATCTGCCAGGAATCACAACATTGTAAGCTTGTACCTCTCAGCTACTTTATATTCCACATATGAGTGCGATCTTTCTATGTCTGTCTCTTTCTGACTCATTTCACTCAGCATGATACTTTCCATGTTGATCCATTTATATGCAAATTTCATGACTTCATGTTTTCTGACAGCTACGTAGAGCCTGGCAAACTTAATTTGATTTGCCTTTCTTCATTTACAAACTACCTTTTGACTATTCCATATAGATAAATCACTGTGTCATTGAAGTCGTATTCTAGTGAAAATATTTGAAAGTATGTGCTGCAAAATAAAACATTTTATCTTTTAAGAGATTTTTATTTATCATCACTCATGACTAATTTATATTTTTATCAAAGTTTGTGTTGTTCCCAATTAAATACAATCAGTATAGTGCTTGTTACTTTTATTTACTATTAATCCGCTGATAACTATTTTATGTATATATACGCATACACATTTATATGTATATAAGTAAGGTGGCATATTATTTTTTATCACAATTACTTTTCAGGAGGGCTGTTTATCTTTCTCACCTAGTTCCTCAATTTTCCCTCTCCTGTAAGTATTAACAATCTGAGATTTATCATTTCATACAAGCTTTATAGTCATAATTGCATTCAAATATGTGTTCATAAATACACATTAGGGTAAGAAATCTAAGACTTTATTATCTCATGTAATCACTAAATATACATTTCTGAACACCTTTCCTTGATTGCAACACTTGTTAGGAATTTCTTTGAGTCATCTAGTAGAGTGTTCGCTTATTTTTCAATGACTTCCATAATATTGATCCTTGTGTATATAGCAAAATTTGCCGAAACATTTCTTAGTAATGATTGGTTTTCTATCTTTTTTTCAGTCTTTTCAATATATGAATGATGACTACAGTAGATGTTTCTCCCTGTGAAGAGATGTTATTTCCATGGAATGGTTTACTGGTATGGCTCTCTGAGTTGCAAAGTGAATGTACTAACCATTTTCTTTTTTTGGCACAGTGATTTATAATATTTTTAATAGTTATGTTTTAGACATACAGTGTTGTTGTGACTGACTTCCTCCATCACTATCTGTAGGTCCCCTCTCAAAACTCTGTCACCCAACTTAAAAACTAAGTTTCCTGGGTTGATTCATAGGTTTGTTTTCATTACCTACTTTTTTTTTATTGCCCAAGTTTTATTCCCTTATTGTACTGCCTTACATTTCACACTAAGAGAGGTAATTCTTTATTTTCCTTCCCCATCCTCACTTTGCTTAGCAGAAAACTTACATTTTCATCCAAATTGCAGCAAACTTTAGATTTCTTTCTTTCTTTCTTTCTTTCTTTCTTTCTTTCTTTCTTTCTTTCTTTCTTTCTTTCTTTCTTTCTTTCTTTCTTTCTTTCTTTTTTTTTGCTTTTTGGGTCACATAATCTGTGTTTGTATATAACTCAACGATATTTGTAATATATTTGTAAACATGAATTATATCTAATTTTTTCCAAATTTTTTGCTTTACAATGTCAGAGATTAACCCAGGGCCTCACACGTGCAAGGTAAGTGCTCTACAAATATATTACTTGCAGACCTCCTTAGAATGTTTTAATTGTTTTCCTTTTACATACTTAATCTAGTATGTGTTTTATTTATTTATTTATTTAAAATGTTAAAGAATTCAGATAAATAACGTAGTTATTTATCTGTAGTTCAGATAAATAACATAGTTACACTAGTGTTAACTTTTTAAGTTGTGATATACAAAGCTTTTGCATCACCACCAAAAATGTCTTGAACCTGCCTTCGGCCATGTTTGAAATTAGATTATTTAGTATAGTTTAACTCATATACATATATATATATAAAATAGTGCTAACATTTATGGTTTACTTTGTGCCAAGTCTACTCTATAATTCTTCTTCTCTGCTCCCCCTAACCTAGTATTCTCAGTAGGACCAAGGACCAAGTGTTCGTTTGCTATTTTCTTACTTTGTTTCTCTATATACAACTTACAGGTGAGATCATTTGGTACATGTCCTCTCCTTCTGGCATAATTTGCTCAGCATAACACCCTTCAGTTCCATCCCAGGTACAGTGAACTTCATTATTTCATTTTCCTCCCTTGTGGCTACTTAGTATTTCATTGTATACCACAACTTCCTTATCTGTTTGTCTATTTTTTGACATTTGGTTTATTTCCATACCCTGCTTCTTATACTGAGTGCTGCAGTAACCATAGGTGTGTATACTTCTTTCTGAATTAATGTTTGCTTTGTTTGGGTATAAATGACAAGAAGTAGAATTGCAGATAACATGGGAGATTACTCCTTCTTTCTTTATTTCTCTCTTTCTTTCTTTCTTTCTTTCTTTCTTTCTTTCTTTCTTTCTTTCTTTCTTTCTTTCTTTCTTTCTTTCTTTCTTTCTTTCTTTCTTTCTTTCTTTCTTTCTTCCTTCCTTCCTTCCTTCCTTCCTTCCTTCCTTCCTTCCTTCCTTTCTTTCTTTCTTTCTTTCTTTCTTTCTTTCTTTCTTTCTTTCTTTCTTTCTTTCTTTCTTTCTTTCTATCTCCATATCTAGTAGCATTTAAAAAAACCAAATGACTGGAATTTACCAAACCAAACAAATGTTCTATGCTTTTACATATATGTATTATACGTAGCATGTTTTTTCTTTTTTTATTTAATTTTCAGAATTAGTTTTCTAAAGAAAATTTACACAATGATAAATATTTCTATTCTGAACAAAGAAGAAAACACATTAACAAAAAATATGTCCTTTTCCAAATCAAATGTGATTACTTTATGGTCTTTATCTCAGTTTGCTTCACTTTTTCATTGCAGTGATCACTCCAAGTAAACATGATGGAAGCAAACAAGACACAAGTGACTGAGTTTGTTCTCACGGGACTTACAGATATTCCAGAACTCCAACTTCCTCTTTTTCTGGTGTTCTTAGTCATATATGTCACCACCATGGTGGGCAATCTTGGACTTATTTTTCTCATATGGAAGGACCCCCATCTCCATACCCCCATGTACTTACTTCTTGGTAGTTTAGCCTATGCAGATGCTTGCTCTTCATCTTCTGTTACCCCCAAAATGCTAGTGAATTTTTTATCTAAAACTCATATGATATCCCTCACTGAGTGCATCACTCAATTTTATTTTTTTGCTTCCAGTGCAAACACAAAATGTTTCCTCCTTGTAGTCATGGCTTATGATCGCTATGTAGCTATATGCAAGCCATTGATTTATCCAGTTATTATGTCTAGTTGCTTCTCTATTCATTTATTGGGCATTTCATACATTATTGGATTTCTTCATCCCATGATGCATGTGGGCTTGTTATTCAGATTATCTTTCTGCAAATCTAATATAATACATTATTTCTACTGTTAAGTTTTACAACTGTTCAAGATATCCTGTACTGATCCAGCACTTAATATGATTTTGATTTTTTTATTTTCAGTCGTTATTCAATCTTTTACTTTTATGACTATCATAATTTCTTACTCCTGTGTCGTTTTTGCTATACTGAAACAAAAGTCTGAAAAGGGCAGGAGCAAAGCCTTTTCCACGTGCAGTGCTCACCTGCTCTCTGTGACTTTGTTCTATGGCACTCTCTTCTTCATGTATGTGCGCCCTGGGTCTGGGTCAGCTGAAAATCAGGATAAAATGTATTCTTTGTTTTACACAGTCATAATCCCTTTCCTAAATCCTTTCATATACAGTTTAAGGAACAAAGAGGTTCTAGGGGCTTTGGGTCAAATAATAAACAAACAGTTCTCTAGGAAATTTTTTAAAAAATTGTAATCTCTGCAATACCCCAAGGTTTGAAGTTAAGCAATTTTGATTTGACTTTAAATTTTTTATTTATTTTTAATTTTTGTTTGAGTTTCGACAACACTGGGTGATGTTCAGGGGCTTTTCCTGGTTCTACATTAAGGAAGTACTCCTGGGTAGGGTGGGCTTGGGGAAGGCTAGATCTACTAGAGCTAGGGAATATATGGGCTGCTGGGTAACTGCAAACAAGGCAATACTTTGCTACCCTCCCTACCTTATACTATTGCTCTGGCCCATGACATTAAATTTTAATAGAAAACTAATACATAGGAGAGTTTCTGGGTGTTATGTGATAGAAGTCGGTTAAATGAATATACTTTTCATTGGAGGATGTTTTATATTACCTTAAACTAAACTATTTGGTTTTTGGGGAAAAGAAATCTCCTAAATCTCCTTTTAAAAATAAAACATCGAAAATTTGCAACTTTTAGGGCCTGGAGCGATAGCACAATGGGTAGGGCATTGGCCTTGCACACGGCCAACCCAGGTTCGATTCCCAGCATTCCATCTGGTCCCCCGAGCACCGCCAGGAATAATTTCTGAGTGCAGAGCCAGGAGTAACCCCTGTGTATCACCAGGTGTGACACAAAAAGAAAAAAATTTGCAACTTTTAGTTCTACAAATTCCTTCAAAGTTCAGTAGAGTAGTTTGCTTGTACTGGGGCAAACACTTGCATGTTTCTGTTTTAGGTTGGGTGATTGAGCCAACATATAACAAAGTGCAACTTTTCACATTTTCAGACCCACTGGAAGTGCCTTAAAAGATGTTTTACTTGAAGAGTAACTAAATATATGATTAAATCAAATAAAAATCATAGGTTATGTCAGTCTGGTTGATTTTTTCTAAGAATAATGTATGTGGAGATAAGGTAAAAAGTAGAATAGTGAGTAGAAACATTGAGAAGTAGAAGGCTCAAATTAAAAAATATATATAGCTATTTTAGATTATAGTTTGCTGCAGGTTGACTTTAGGTTGACCTTGTGACCCCTCACTACTTTCAGACTAGCAATAGCACTGTGGGCAAGGTGTTTGCCTCGCATGCAGCTGACCCAGGTTTTATTCATCCATCCCTCTCAGAGAGCTCAGCAAGCTACTGAGAGTATCCTGCCCTCAGGGCAAAGCGTGGCAAGCTAACCACGCCTTATTCCATATGCCAAGAACAGTATCAAGTCTCACAATGAAGATGGTACTGGTGCCTGCTCAAGGAAATCGATGAACAACAGGATGACAGTGCTACAGTGCATATAGCAATTTTATCAGGTAAATTATAGATAATAGTATCTGCTGATTTTTGTAAACTTCAGGATATATCTCCTTAGGTATTAGGAACCTACCCTGTATGTTTATCGAACTGTATCTCACAGTGATTCAATAAAAAAAATTTTTAATTAAAATAGGCCTCTTTAAGATATTCACATAAGATTTCAAAAGATAGAAAAGACCTTCACAATTTGTATTCCGCAGGCATTTGGAATACCTCTAGCTAAAGTCAATGAAAGCTCTACAAACATAACCAAAACTTCATGTCATTCCCTTAAGTACTTAGAACATAGGTGGATCTGTACAGAACAGACATGCATGCTTCTAGTGGCTTCTGCACTGTCTGCCAGCATTGTAAAACCCACAAGTGGTGTTACTAATACCCAAATCACTGTTGACAGAAAACTAAGGCTCTCCACCCTTGCCTAGAAGAATGAAAATTAGGGATATTTCCTTGATTTAGAGTTCTTTCTGGCCGGAGCAATAGCACAGCGGGTAGGGCATTTGCCTTGCATGCAGTCAACCTGGGTTTGATTCCTCCGTCCCTCTTGGAGAGCCCGGCAAGCTACCGAGAGTATCCTGCCCGCACGGCAGAGCCTGGCAAGCTACCCAAGGTGTATTCGATATGCCAAAAACAGTAACAACAATGGAGACGTTACTGGTGCCCGCTCCAGCCAAATGATGAACTAAGGGAAGACAGTGCTAGAGTGTTACAGAGTTCTTTCCAAAAAATACTTTGTATCAAGGACATCTTTCTATCTGGGAGGGCAAATATCTAGTTGGAGGACAAAGGATTTGTCATACTCTTCCTCTTCGCCTCTGAAAAATATCAGAATACAAAGCTACATATAAATGATTTAAGGATAATAAAGTCACCATGTATATAACAAAAAACATTGCATGAGTCTCATCCCTGAAGACAGTCAAGGTCCAGGAGAACTGGTCTATGGCTGGAAGCTTGCCACAGGTTGTTGGTCTGGGTAGAGGGCAGTTAGGATAGAGAATGGGCCACTATGATGGATGATGATGATGATAGTTAGAAATGATTGGTCTGGACAAGAACTGAATGTTTAAAGTAGTTAAAGGGACAAACATGAAAAACTTTTAGTACCTGTAGTGCAAAAATAATGCCCAGAAGGAATGGAGGGGGGGATAAAGAGAGAAAGAGAGAAAGAGAGAGAGAGAGAGTGAGAGAGAGAAAGTGCCTGCCATAGAGGCAGTCTGGGGTGGGGGGAGGGAAACTGGGGACATTGGTGGTGGGAAATGTACATTGGTGAAGAGATGAGTGTTGAAACATTGCATGATGGAAACCAAATCATAAACAGCTTTGTAATTGTATAGTCTATGGTGAGTCAATAAAAAAATACTAAATTAAAATTGAAAATTTTTTAATAAAATAAAAATTTATGAAGAACTGATACTGTACAAAGTTCACTGTAACACTGTCATTCCATTGCTCATCGATTTACTAGAATGGGCACCAGTAATGTCTCCATTGTAAGACTTGTTGTTACTGTTTTTGGCATATTGAATACACCACAGGTAGCTTGCCAGGCTCTGCTGTGCGGGTGGGATACTCTCTGTAGTTTGCCAGGCTCTCTGAGAGGTATGGAAGAATTGAACCAGGGTCAGTCGTGTGAAAAACAAATACCCATTGCTGTACTATTGCTCCAGCCATTGTACAAAATTACACAGATAATTTGGTAGAGAAAGCATTATTTTAATAAATGATGCTGGAATTGAATGTTTATAAGCAAAAATGAGCTTGGATTCACAAACTATGCAAACACAAATTCAAAATGGGTTTTAGACTTAAGTGGAGAAACTAGAAATGTCTATCAAAAGAACAACTATCTAAAATATTGTTAAATTTCACTTAAAATAATTACTTTTTAAAAATTAGCTAAGATTAAAGGACAAAGTAAATAATGTCAGAAAATATGTGAAAATATTGTACCTGTAAAAAACTCTAAAAGTAAAAATATTAGAAAACAAAACAATCAGACTTTAAATGGACAAAATCATTTAATAAGTCCTTCACTGAAAATATAATGCAGATATCAAAGAGAATAGAAAAAGAATTTGGTTAACATTATTATTTATCAGAAAATACAAATTATGCCCATAATGAGAAAATGACTAAAGTTAAAAATACATTCAATACTGGAAGCAGCAGTAGAACTTTTGTACTCAGAAATAGTCAATAAAGCGAGATTAGAAATAAATATACAAAACTTAAGAAACAATAAAATTATAAATGTAGGCCATTTTGCTTATACTAATCCCTTCCTCTCCATATCATATTGCTTACTTAAGCCATCTGAAGCACTTACAGTGAGTCTTCTTTTAGTTATGTTACTTTTCTCTACAGCATTTTATTTACAAATCTGAGGAACAGGAAAATTTGATTGAGCCTATCAAAAAGATGCCTTTAGTTTCCCTCTATAGAATCAGGATTCAAGTGGAGGGTAGGCTCATTTTATTCATTAGATACCAAATCAAAATTTCATAATAGGGTGACGTACCGTTTTTGGAATGAAGGTTCACTGACAGCTTTTTCTGCTAAAGCATAAAAGACAAATCCAAACATGTCACCACTATATTCTGAATCCCTCAGCAGTGGTCCCTACTTCAGGAAAACAGCAGAGTTCTTGACATAGACGCTAAGGCCCCAGTATTCACTCACCCATACTCACCCCCCTGATTCCACTTTTAAAAAAATCTATGATTATCTTAGACAATACCATCTTAATCAATGTACTCAGGAAAACACTTTCTAAATAAAATAGTTTCTGAATATGCTAGAGGTAATTTCTATGGTGGAAAATGGTCATGTAAATTTCATTGTGAATTGTTGACAGCAAAACTTTACACAGCAACTTTTTGTTTATGGTTTCATGAATCAGCGATGTCCTGTGAGACAATCTGGCTTCTTAAACTTTCCTAAGTGCATACTGTCCAGCAGAAAAATTGAGCTTTGTTCTAAGGGGAGTCCTTGTGTATTGTCAGGGGATTTTAGTACCTCAGTCCTTCCTCTTCTGGCAAAAACACACAGTTGTACTATTGGTTGTCTTGGATCAAAACAAATTTATATGAACAATGTTTTCTTGGGTGAGAAAGCCAAGTCTTAAAATGAATCAGTATATTATTAAGTTCGTTACTGTCGTTTCAGTGCTATCGCATATTCTCCTGTTTTACCACGGTAATGAAAGGATCTCTATGGTTTCTCATAAGACATAGGTAAGAGAAAAATTATTTGCATACTATTGTTTCTAGAAAAAAATTAAGTGCTTCGTAAGTTAAATAATGTCAATAAGGTTTACAATATGTGAAAATAAGTAGAAATGAAAAAAACAGTGAATTATGGGGTTATTGTATGTGTGACTAAAATGTGGATATGCAAAATAACTGTAAGACTAAATTATTTACTTCTATGTTTGTTATTTTGCTATCTTAACTATACTGACTTTGTAAGATTTATTTTAATGGATTATAAAATTATATAAATTAAAAGTGATTAAATCTTTAGGTCACATAATTTTTATGAAAAATTGTTTTAATGATTCTTATAAAAATCAGAATTTGTTTCAAGATCAGAATTTGTTAAAAAATGCTGATGAGGGGCCGGAGCGATAGCACAGCGGGTAGGGCGCTTGCCTTGCACGCGGCCAACCTGGGTTCGATCCCCGGCATCCCATATGGTCCCCCAAGCACCGCCAGGAGTAATTCCTGAGTGAAAAGCCAGGAGTAACCCCTGTGCATTGCTGGGTGTGGCCCAAAAAGCAAAAAAAAACCATCAAAAAAATCCTGATGAAAATTTTAAGTTAAATCACATATAATAATAGTTCTATCTCTTCATCCACCTCTGACAATATTATATTAAGTAATCTATACATGTAATGTAGAAGTACATATGTAGTATAGAAATAAGTGAAAATATATAGTTGAATATTATACATAACTACCTGTATTATTTATAGCAATAATAATGTAAACTTTCCTCTATGATGCTTTCAAAGAGTTTTGAATTATAAGACTCTACACACAGATCAAATATGAGAACTTTCAAGTACATAATGACTGGCATATATCAGAAGAGTGGCCATTCTTAAAAGAAAATAAAATGTTCTGTAACACTGGAAATGCCTATTTAAATTATATATATTTCCTGTATTAAGATCATGTTAGGCCTCTTTATTCTGCTTAAATAAATAAAGTCCCGACAACCAGGAGAACAGAAGCAGCATAAATTGATTTCAACCAAACCAGTAGGATTTCTAGAAATCAGTCTTAATCAGCAAAATAGAAAAGAAAAGGCAAGATTTAATGAAGGAAAGAACTTTCGGAAGCAGCAATACATTCATTAAAAAGCAAAATGTATTGAATAAATTTTTTATAAATTCTCATTTCATGCACAATTTTCTTTGGAAAATGAAGTTATTATTTAATAGAAAAACTGATATAACTGATAAATGTAAAGAAGTCTGAGTTTAAAGAGTCTCTCCCACATTTCTGAGCTTTAGCTTTGACTCCCTACTTAATCATTCTTGGCTGCTCCATCTCTGTGTTCTGTGTTCAATAAGTTGTTTCTCCTATACTTATGGATCTATTTTTATCTTCCTCTGTTCCTTATCCTCATGTAGTGTTTCTTTGCACCAAATATATATTTCCTTCCTATTTCTTCTGTTGCCTTTCCAGTCAAATAGCCTTCCTATATTGTCTCTTGAAATTTTTCATTAAGAGATAAAATGTAGAAAAATCATGTATGCATCTAAAGTAGAAATAGTCCAAATTGATCTCTCCACTGTGTGGAATACTCTATATCATTTATATAATTTATCCTATATGTTTTCCTCAACTTCTCATCATTTTCTGCTCTCAAAAATATGTACAGAATGAAAATTACTCTAAATAAACCTCTAAAAATCTTCTAATTTCCACATATTAAAAAACTATTTGCTTTGTATCTGGCCAGAACATTTACTTTTATATTTGATATGACTCACATCAATTTTTTCAGTGTCGGGGCTGGAGCGATAGCCCAGCGGGTAGCGTGTTTGCCTTGCATGCGGCCGACCCGGGTTCGAATCCCAGCATCCCATATGGTCCCGTGAGCACCACCAGGTGTAATTCCTGAGTGCAGAGCAAGGAGTAACCCCTGTGCATCGCCAGGTGTGACCCAAAAAGCAAAAAAAATTTTTTTCAGTGTCTTTTCTTTTTAGAGCACATAATGTGCAGCTTGCCAGATTTCTCCTGCTTCTCTCATAACTTTCCTCAGCATCTTTTTAGCTTTTCATGAATCGCTCCTTGGTATGAACCAAGTCTCTTAGGTGCAGGAGAAAATGAGTTAAGTCAGAATTCTTAGTTGCAGGAGGAAATCAGTTCATCACATGGAAATTTTAACTAAATTTAGTAGTTGAATATTCAGCTGAAAAAGCAAGCAATAAGGAAGAAAAATTTGGTCTCCAGCCAAAATCATGTCCCAGTAGAAGTTCAATAAGAGTTGTCACTGCATCTGTAAGTGGAATTGTCTTCCAACACTGAAAAAGACATTGTGATGGATACAATATTTGTTTGGGAGGGAGTTTTTGTAGTGTTTTCTTTGATCCTAATGTTTTCATTTGTCATTGTCCCTGTCCTTCCTCTCTCTCTAAGATATAGATTTAGTGACTTTGCCAATTTAGATAAATCTCTCCAATCAGTTGCAAGAAAAAAATCTGTTTATAGCGAGTTGGCTTCCTGATGGATGGTAATCTCTTCAGGAGAGCACGATTATGTTTATAGAGAAGAGAAGGACTAGTAAATAATATGCATTAATCTTTATAATATCTTAAGCATAATTTCCTCACATTTCTCCCTTTTTTCATTTTTTTCATCAACTCTTAGAGCACATTCACTGAAGGAAAAGTCTACCATAATAATGCCTTCAGCTAATGACACAATGACTCCTAACATGTTATTTCTATTTACCTCTTGTGAATTCATTCTACTAAATAAATTCACTTGGATGTTTAGAGGGTGATCATCTCAAAAACTATCTGTTGGAATATTTCCCCTTTTCCAGCTGCCTTCTGGAGTTTTGTCACAGAAACCTTTTGTCACAGAAACCTAGCTGATCTTTGACCCCGCAGATCTAAGGTGCTAGCCAGGTTTGATTTGACATTGTAGATTCCAGGCTGCAGCCCAGCCTGGTCTTTGGGATGTAAATCCGAGTGCTTTCAGCCCAAAGAAGGCTTCTGTTTTGTTTTTGTATCTTCTTTCCAGGGGCCTAGATTAGCCAGCCTGCAGATACAAGAGAATTATGTTGCCTCAATGTTCTTCCTGTAAGATCTTTTGGTGCTTTTGGTGACGTCAATGTATTGCGCCCTTGGGAAGGGCCATGATCAATAAAAGGGGTTGGGAGAGAAGGTGAGGGGGCGGAAAGTGTATAGGCGCGGAAAGGATAGAGAGGATGGAGAGTGTATAGAGGGAAGACTGGAATAAACTGCAAGTGAGACCAACCATCATGGCTCCGTTCCTTCCTTCGCCTGCCACATCTTCGCCATCAACCTCCCCGGGGTGGGGGAAGTGGCTGGAGGCTACCGAGCTCGGGTGGCGGGAGAGACAGCTGCTGCCCTAGGCCCTGTGCCTGGCTCGGTGCGGTGAGGCGTCCCTTCCCTCGCCCGCGCCTTTTCTTTTTATTTTTATACAACTATCCACTGTATCTCAGAAGTTGATCTCAATATTTAAAGAGGACCAATGTAACAACTAAGAAATTTTATTCCTACACAGAGACTTCAGTTCACACACCTATTACTGAATGCAAGTGACTCTATATTCTTTCTTTTTCTCCTGTTCTCTTTTTGTGTTAATTGTTGAATATCCTATCATCCAAAGACTAGCTATTTCACATGTAATTGAATCATCTGTAAAGCATTACTTTTGAATAGAATTCTAGAACTCACTCTTACGAACAGAATTAATTTTTGCAATAATTCAAATTCTATAGTTTGCTAAATCCTCCCAGAGACAATTCTAAAGTGCAATTAAATTGGAAATCACTAGACAGTGAATACAGCCTTTTAATTTTACTCCAAACTCCAAATTTACCACGTGATATCTATTTTTTGTGCTACCAAAAAATCATGCCAAAGCACTCAAAAGCCATCAGTGCATTATGTATCGTGCAGATGACATCTTGTTTGTTTTCTAGATGAATTCTTTAAATATCCATTTTTGGACTCTGAATCTACTTACTAGACTTAGACCACACATAATTATAACCATAAAAATTTAAAGATGCTTAGATTGGTTTTTTGTTTTTTATTCTATATTCCCTTCATATACTTGAACTAAAACTTTGTGTTTAGTTACATTACTTAAAATCACAGGATCATTTTCATGCAATATAATAATAATTAATAATTTTAAGATTTTATTCTGATAGGCATATGATGTATTTAAAATGATCTTCAGTTGTCAGTTTTTTGTTACACGGTGAGTACTTTTGTAAACTGTAATAAATTTCATTTTAGGTGATATCCAGGTGACACATGGAGACGGACAATGCAACCTTGGTTTCAGAGTTTGTTCTCACAGGGCTTAGATATCGACAGGAGTGGCAAATCCCTTTATTTCTGATGTTCTTGGCAATATACCTCATGACCATGATGGGGAACCTTGGTCTCATTGTTCTTATATGGAATGACTCTCAACTGCACATTCCCATGTATATATTCCTTGGAAGTTTGGCCTTTACTGATGCAACGGTATCATCCACAGTGACCCCCAAGATGCTGATTGACTTTTTCTCCAAGAATAAGGTGATATCATTTACTGAATGCATGATACAATTTTTTTTCTTTGCTATTGGAATAGCCACAGAATGTTTTCTTTTGGCATGTATGGCATATGATCGCTATGTAGCTATATGCAAACCCTTACAGTATCCAATAATTATGAGCAATAAACTATGTTTTCGCCTCTCAGTCTCATCCTATGGAGCTGGAATTGTTCAGGCTTTTCTTCACACAGGTTTGCTGTTAAGATTAACTTTCTGTAATGACAATGTAATACATCACTTTTATTGTGACATTGAACCATTGTTTAAGATTTCCTGTACTGATCCTTCAATTAATATTCTGATAGTTTTTATTTTTGCTGGTTCAATTCAGGTTGTCACCATTATGCCAATTCTTGTCTCTTATACACTTGTTCTCTTTACAATCTTGAAAAAGAAGTCTTTGGAAGGTATAAGGAAAGCATTTTCTACATGTGGAGCCCATCTCTTATGTGTGGCTTTATATTATGGTCCTCTTCTTTTCATATATGTGCGTCCTGGAGAAGCACAATCAGGTGGTCAAGATATGACGTACTCTGTATTTTATATGATAATTATTCCTTTATTAAATCCAATTATCTACAGCCTGAGAAATAAGAAAGTCATAAATTCACTAATCAAAATCTTAAAGAGGAGTATTTAAACCTCATACTAATATCTGTTCTCATCTCATTAAATTATTTATTAATGTATCATTTTAATAAATATTAATAAAATATTCAATAAATATTCATTTAATAGTCATTAAATAAATTTATCAAATTCATTTTATGACTGAAACCTAATCGTGAACAACGTTGTAACTGTGTATTTCATGATGGTTGAAGAAAACAAAATAGTAATAAATTTTACAAATTAAATGTAGCTACATGATGATCAGGGTTTAAACTTTTTCACATATAAATGTCATATTATTTTAATATCTTTGATGTTGGGTTATTCTAAAGTCCTCAAATATTTGTATCGATATTAACAAATATGCCAAATGTAAATAAATATTCATAGCACACATACTAGAATAACTGAAGCAATAAGTAAATGCAAACATTTGCTTCTTTGTATGCTTCCTAGTATAAATTTTCTTATATATTTTGTAAGTGTTTAACAGTGTTACATTTCTGAAAAGGTCTTGAGGAACATATTTGATAATAATACCAAATCACAGGATCATTTTCATGCACTATAAAAATTAATTTAAAAATTAATTAATTACTTAAAATTAATTACTTAAAAACTTCTAAAAAATTTTAAGGTTGTATTCTGATAGGCATATAATGTGTTTAGAATGATCTCTGTTGGTCTTCCAACCTGAAGATTCATCACTTAAATGTTATTATTTATTTATTTAGGGGTGGACTCAATCCCTGCAATATATTTTTAGTCCTGTCTTCACACTTTTAAATTCATATTGTTGGTATTAGTTATTAGAGTGAATTAGATGAGTCTCGGGGAGTTCTATAAGCTATGACAATATCTTGTTTTATTTAATTTTAGACATAGTGAAACTGCATTGCTGGTGAGGATCCAGTGCTCATGTCACTGATAAACAGTTGAGGAAAACCCAAGAAGTGAAGTGGGACAGTAGAGGGAGGGTTAAGTAGTAAAATGATGCTCATATTCAATACACATCTATGAGTACCATGAGAAATGCGTTGCCTTCTCAAGGTCCTTACTACCTGACTGAGGCTGTGCTTAAATGTTGTTGGGATATTGAAAACCTTCACGATGTAACAACAAGTGATCAGATTCATGAACTGAGTTGATAAGGTCATAGAGAAAACATCGTGTAAGCACAGAAAGAAAATGGAATCTATTTTCCATAACTAAGAAGCATGACGTGATGGGGCTTGAAAATAATACAGTGGGAAGGGCACTTGCCTTGCTCGTGCAGACCCAGATTCCATCCTCAGCACCTCATATTGTCTCCTGAGCCTTTCCAGGAGAGATTCCTGAAGGCAGAGCCGTGAGCCAGGCCAGGTGTGACCCCCCCCAACCAAAATAAATAATAAATGTAATTGAATAGTATAAAGAAAACAGAAAACCAAGTCATAAATATTTTAGGAAAGTGTGTTCACATAAAAAAAGGTTTAAGAGATTACAAATGTTCTCATGCTTGTAAGAGTTTTATGATATCAGAGTGTCCAGTGTGTGTCTGCGAAGACTGATAAAGAATTTTTAAGTTTGTACCCTATAAAGGAATTGAAATGGGTTGTTCCTTGCATTCTTTATTGTTCAAGTAGATTCTGCCATACATTTTCCAGTCTATCTCTGGCCTCCATCTCAATTCTAAAATCTACATGTAATCCTGCTGATACCAGTGAGAACTTTACCCTCAAAACTATTTATGCATGTTTTGTATTACTTTAACTGCCATACCAGCTTGTTGGTAGATTGTACTTTCCAAACCCAGATCTTAATTTTTTTCTTAGAACCCAAATTTTGATCCTATCCTGACCCTCCTCAATAACTCTCATTGTATAGTCATTGCTACAAGATCATATGCATTTGAGGTTATTACACCTAGAGTTATGTTCACATAAATACATGACTATATTTTCACAGATGGGTATAACTATTAAAAATACAGCTTTATAAATATTTCTATATAATGTGAAACACATTTGTGTTTTCATGTATATATTAATACTTGACTCTGCACTTATTTATTCTGGCATTTATGAGGTACGTTGACTTAAATTTTTGTTTAAATCTTTTGTTCCAAGGAAAGGGGACATTGGTCGTGGGATCATTGTTGGATCATTGTGTGCCTGAAGCAACTGTATTATGAAAAACTATAAATCACAATGTCTTTTATTTATTTATTTATTTATTTATTTATTTATTTATTTATTTATTGACTTATTGACTGACTGACTGACTGACTGACTTACTAACTAACTAAATTTTTTTTAAATGAATCACCGTGAGGGACCCTGGCCGACTTACACACTTTCGTGCTCACATTTCCGTCGTACCATGATCCAGTCCCCCCTCTCCACCACCCGGGCCCATTCTCCGCCACCGAGATCCAGGCCCTGCTTTTTCCCTTGTGTACTGAGGCCGCTCAGGATCTACTCCTTGGCCCGCTTGCTTCCTTCCTTGCTTCCTTCCTTCCTTGCCTGCCTGCCTGCCTGCCTGCCTGCCTGCCTGCCTGCCTGCCTGCCTGCCTTCTCGCTTCATAAATCACAATGTCTTGAAAATTAAAAAAATATTTTGCCACAAAATCCCAATGTCTATGCATTACATTCCCACTGACACTGTTTTACCACTGAAAACCATGCAAATTCTTCTTTTCAGATTTATTTTGCTGCACACATCTCTTGTCATATCTCTATGTCAAGAGATATGACATAGTGACTTTGTCACTATGAAACCAAACCCTAACACTTACTGAGCAGCCTGATATTAATTTTAAATGGTTGTTGCTCTTTAGCTTAACGTGATAAAAATATGAATATTTAGTTATCTATTGTTTTGTTTTCTTGGGGGGAGGGGCGCCACATCCAGGGTTTACCCTAGGCAGTACTTGGAGAAAGAAAATGATTATTTAGATAAATGATGTTGCTTAAGTTTCTGAGGTCCACTTCACAAGATTAGGCTAGGTCATTTGCCTCCTTTTTGTTCTCCTAAAATATTCTCTCCATGCTCAATAGACTGAATGATGCATATTTACATAGGCAAGATACAACTGTTAAATCTAGATCATTGGCTAAGTACTAATCATTGCTAGAAACACTTTCCCAAACAATTCCAAAAACAATTTTAAATATCTGGAAAAAATAACTAACTAGTGGATATGACTCATAAAATTATGCATCAAAAGTGTTTCTTTGTCAGTTTACCACTTAAAACATTCTAATAAACCATACTTTGGCGTCAGAAAAGAAAATATCAATGTCATGATTCACCTATGCTGTCACTGTCACTGTCCCGTCCTCCCGTTGTTCATCGATTTGCTCGAGCGGGCACCAGTAACGTCTCCATTGTAAGACTTGTTGTTACTGTTTTTGTCATATCGAATACGCCATGGGTAGCTTACCAAGCCCTGCCGTGCCGGCAGAATAGTCTTGGTAGCTTGCCGGGCTCTCCAAGAGGGACGAAGGGATCGAACCCAGGTCAGCCTTGTGCAAGGCAAATGCCCTACCCACTGTGCTATTGCTCCACCCTCATCTATGCTAAACACAAATTAAAAAATACTATGCTTTTCACAGAAGAGGAAATAATAATATTGTTGAAAAAAATTTGGATTTAACTGTTTCTCAGGTGAGTGGTTAGAAAATATTTTCTTCCAGGCTGTCGGGTGTCTTTTTATTCTGTTCTACATTTCTTTTGTGGTGCAGAAGACTCTTAATTTTATGTAGCCCAGAGACAAATCCTTAGGTATGTAGTCAGATAATCTTCCACAAAGCAGTTAAGAATATAAAGTGGAAGAAGGAAAGGCTGGTCAACAAATGATATTGGAAAAGCTGGCATGCAAAAAACATGAATTTAGGCCTCTATTTCTTGCACAAAATTTAATTCAGTATGATGTTTATATTAAATCCAACCAGTGCATGTCATACTGCTTACTCAAGTTCTTCAGCAGTACTTTGCAATGAATCCTGATTTATTTGTACTACTTCTTCACTTTTTGCTTTGATCTAAGCTATTTTCTCATTTCTTTCAAGGCAAACATCGAAGGAGAAAGCCTTGTATTTCCCTCTATGGAGTCATGACACAAGTGGAGTTAGGCTCTTTGTTTCACTCTTTAGATAACAAATTAAAATTTCACGAATAGAGTAAGTTAAATTTTAATTTCCAGAATAAATTTTTTACTGATAACTTTCTCAGTTAATGTGTAAAAGGCAAATCTAAATTTATTGCCTCTCTATTCTGAATTCATCAGATTTCCTTAATTTAATGGAAACACCATAGTCCCTGATAAAGTTTCCAAGATACATGTGACCTCCCTGTTGCAGTCACAGTCCTGGTTGCTTCTCTATATGAATGCCAGCAACACTGATTCTCTAGTAATTTAGGGTCTGTGATATCTTAGATATTCCAATTACAGACATACATGGGGATGGTAAGTGTCCACAGATACCACATTGTTGGAAAGGAAAACCTTTGGGCCCCACCTTGGACCTACTGAAACAGAATCTACATTCAAATATACATATATGTACATATAAACATATTTCCAGCAGATTGACAGACAAAAATTGAGGAAATAATGTCTAGATATTTTGTTAATTTGGTTCTTCATTTTGTTTTTCCTATGCTCTGACCCTGAACATTGGTTAGTAAGATTTCATCAGATTTTAGCATCAACTAGAGAGTTATTATAGGCCTAAAAAAAAAGTGAACTGAAGTTCAAATGAAGAGCATAATCCTTGGCTTAGAACTTGAAGAAATTCAGAAATTTGGTCATTAAAATGACCTGTGATTAATTTTGACAAGAACATACTCATCAATGCACTGAGAAAGATATCTTCTTCTAAATTAAGTTTCCATCAACAGATTAGAAATACTCTTCTGTGGTGGAAAATAAAGTGCAGATATATTGCTCAAGCTACAATAACTGATGCTTATGATTTCATGAACTGTAACATCCTATGGGACAGCCTGACTCTCATAGTTGCCTAAGTGCACACTGACCAATAGAAAAGAAGTCTCAGGGCAGACCTTGTGTGCTCTCAGGGGTATGTATGCGTCACTCCTTCATCTTCTGGCAAAAGCATACAAGTGTACTATTGGTTGATTCTTGTGTCAAAAGACATTTATATGACAACTTTTTCCTGAGGTGAGGAAATGAAGTCTCAGAAATGAATCAATGTCTGTGACTTATGCTATTCCACTGCTACTGTTTTTATTTTTCTTCAGTCTTATCTGTGGAAAAAATCTCTAAGGTTATGGGTAAGATGGAAAAGATTTGCACAATATTTGTTATGTCTTCTATTTAAAATTTTAAGTGCTATATAATTTGCAATAATTTAAATATTAATATGTGAAAATAGGTAGAAATGAAAAAACAATAGTGTGGGGGACTTTGAGACTAGGATCTGCATATTCTGAATAGCTGTCATGCTAAAAATTTTTTCCATGTTTTATTAACGTGTTCATAATGACTTCATAAAATACGTTTAGTGAAAGAAATCTAAATTTAAATTGAATTTAAAATTTTAATTATATGATTCATATAGAAGACACTATTTTATGATTTCTAATAAAATGCATAGTTTGTTTAACAAACCATTAAAAATTTCAAGCTATTGTAACTGTATATCTCATCATGACTAAAAAAAAATCCTCACCATGCAGATTTTCATATAAATATACAACTGTCAGGCTTTGAAGTTCTAGGAGTCCAATTTGACTCCAAGCATTTGTCTTCATTTTGCCTTCTAAAAAACCATTGACATTTATGTCTAAAAGCTTCACAAAATTGAATGTTTCTTAGCTGCCTCGTGGACACATAAATGACAAAATAAAGAAATCAAGCTGTCAAACTTATTCAATTTTTTTCCGACAGGAATAATGGAAAAAAATCATTCTCAAAAAAAGAACCTAGGATCTGTCTTTGTCTTACTGTGAAATTAAACTAGCTTAGGAATGCAAAAAATATTTTCCAAGCTAAATTGTGTGCATATTAATTCTCTTCTTTCATCTGCCTATAACAATAATTTTAATGAGTAATATTCTATATATAAAATTAGAAACAAAAAGTGTTATGAACTACAAATAGACATTATCAGTCTTTATTATGTAGTTAAATAACAACTGCCTACATATAGAACATATATATCACTCAATATTTAACCAGTATCCTTCCTTTATGCTTTCCCTGATTATGAATTAATAGCAATCTACAGACAAGTTTAATTTGAGAATTTTCAATTTTATAATGGTTAAAATAGCTGGGTATGTAGATGTTTTCTTACAAAAAATATAATTTAAACTGGAAAAGTATATTCAGTATCCAGTCAGACTTAGTGTCTATTCTGCTTAAACAAACAAATTAACAAATCCCCCAACAGCAGAGAGAGAGAGACTTCTCTCAACTAGGATGTGGAGAACTTTTAGAAGTCCATTGTATTCATTAGAATAATAGTAAAATCAAGTTTTAAGTTAACTAAATTTTTTTAAAAAATTTTACACGGTTTAATTTTTTTTACAAGGTTTAATTTTAGAAAAAAATAGTCACTGAAAACATTACAACAGAAAGTTTACAAAATAAAAATTCCAAGTCAAGTTTTATTTAGACTGAAAAATTTAAACTTTTTTTAAAAAAAGAAAAGGTTTCAGACCTTTAAACTTTTAAGGAACACCAAACTTAAACATTCAACCTCCAAGTCTCTGAGTTTTTTTCCTTTATTTCCTATTATTATTCTTGGTGACTTTAGCTCTACATTCTGTGAGTTGTCTCCTGAACATTTATCTGTCTATCATTTTCTATCTGTTACTCATGGTCCTATTGTTTCCCTTGCACCAACATATTTCCTTTCCACTTTTGTTCCTTTCTCCCCTCGTTATCATCCTATATTATCTCTTTTGAATACTTCATCCCTGTGTTAAGAGGCAGGAAGATGCCAAATGATCTCAGCACTCAGTGTGATGCTCAATCTCTTCTCCTACTTGTTTGATCACTTCTCATCATTTTTTGGCCTCAAAGCTATAAGATGAAAATTACTCTCAATAAACCTCCAAAATTTCACACATAAACAAAAACTGATTTATTTTTGTTTGACTGTAACATCTATTTTGGTATTTAATATAGTTTCACTGCAAATTTCTTCCTGTTTCTTTTCTTTTGTTTTTGGGTCACAGGTGGCAGTGCACAGGAATCCCTCCTGAGTGCACTCAGGAATTATTCCTGACAGTGCTTGGGGGACCAGACAAGAGACTGAGGATTGAACTCAGATCAGGGGCGTGCAAGGCAATCGCTGTTCTATCTCTCCAGCCCCTAGTATCTCTTTCACTTTTTGAGCTTATAGTGGGGTGCTTAGCTCTCTGGGTTCTTCCTACTTCTGTCAGTATCCTCTTCTGGTCTCACATAAATCCTTGATATAATCTAGACCTCTTAGATGCAGGAGGAAATGAGTGAACTACAGGGACATTTTATCTAAATTCAATACTGGAGGATTTGGCTAAAAATAGGGAAGGGAAGGAAAGAAATCAACTGATCAGCAAACAAAATTATGTCCCATTATTTGTCCCGTAAGACTTGTGTGCTTGCTGTTGTGAACGGAATGACTTCTCACACTAATAACACTGTTGTGATAGGGGCAGGATGAATTTCATAGTGTTTACATTGTTGTTCTTGCATCTAACTTTTCTATTGTCATTGTACCTTTTCTTCCTCTCTCCATATTTCAGACATAAATTAAATAGATTTGATTTACCAAATCTAGGCAAGTTACTTTACTCTAGAAGAATGCAGGTTGATGAGAACTGAGATGAGAAAGTCTGTTTATCACTACTTTGGCTTTTTCATTGCGTAGTAATTTCAGAAAGCCACAAAAAATATATCACAGAAAAGTAAATCAGATATTGGCAGCCTAATACATATTATTTATTGATTCTAGAGTATCTTTAACACAACATACTCTAGTTTCTATTTATTCTTTCCTCTTTGCGCACATTTTCCAAAAGAAAGAGAACACATGAGTATCCTTTCAGCTAGAGCAGTGACTCCTAATATATTATTTCTAGTCGATTCTACTGGACTTATATTAATAAATAAATCCTTCCTGGATACTCAGAGGATACCTACTTTACAAATGATGCACCATGTCTTAGTAATCTGTCTCACAATAATCAAATAACCCAAGCAATCAAGTTCATCTTCTTCATTGACACTCCCCTTCATATCTATCACTGAGTCCAAGTAACTCTATACTCTATTTCTATTTGGTTGCTTTCTTTGTATCTTTCTTTTTGGGTCACACCCAGTGATGCACAGGTGTTACTCCTGACTTTGAACTCAGGAATTACCCCTGTGAGTGTTCAGGGGACCATATGGGATGCTGGGAACCTGACTCAGGTCAGTCCAGTGTATTGCTCCAGCCCCTGGGATGCTTTCTTACTGTGTTTATCACTCAGTGTCCTGTCACTCACAGACAAGTAGGTTCACTAGCAATTCAATCATCTGGGGACAACTATTTTTGAAATAGTATTCAGAACTTACTGATTTAATTTTTGCAACTATATGAACCTCAGAATTCATATTTCATAAAATGCTGTTCAGACAATTCTGATGTATAAACTAGACCTGAAACACTGAATTTATTAAAGTCCAAGTTTTTCTCTATGATGCCTATTATATACACTTTCAAAAAATTAACTCCAAAGCACTATGAAAGTTATTAGTTCATCCCTAATGTGTGAAAATTTTTATTGTTTACATGATCTACAATTTATTTTAAATCCATATTCTTTATTTGTTCCCTTTACTGATAATCCACCTTTTATACTTTTATACAAACACAATTATGTATCCCCCAAATTAACAATGCTTATGTCATTTTTCATCTATTGATTCTGCATTGCACTTGGACTAAAATTTTGTGTTTGCTTCAATTTACTTAAGGCAGTAAAGTGTCCAAATTATTTCATATATTATAGTAATGATATATAAAATTAGCTGGGTAATCTAGTAGGAATACAGTGAAATTTAAGTCTGTTCACTGAGTTTTATATTTATGTTTTCAAAGTGAATATTTTTAAAATCAGTACATTTCATTTTAGGGGATTTCTAATGACACATGGAGAATAAAAATACAACAGTGATTGAAGATTTTGTGCTCACAGGACTTGCATACCAAAAGGAGTGGAGAATCCCATTGTTTCTGGTATTCTTAGCAATATACATAATCACCATTGTGGGGAACCTTGGTCTTATTGTTCTCATCTGGAATGACTCTCAACTTCACATCCCCATGTACTTATTTCTTGGAAGTTTAGCTTTCGTGGATGCATCAATATCATCCACAGTAACCCCCAAGATGTTAATAAACTTTTTCTCTAAGAATAAGTTGATCTCTTATTCTGAATGCATGATACAATTCTTTTCCTTTGCTATAGGGGTAACCACAGAATGTTTTCTCTTGGCAACTATGGCATATGATCGCTATGTAGCTATATGTAACCCGCTACTTTATCCAGTGATTATGACCAATAGACTTTGTGTATGGCTGATAGTCTCATCATTTGTAGGTGGAATTATTCATGCTTTTATTCACACAGGATTTTTGTTAAGATTAACCTTCTGTAATGACAATATAGTACATCACTTTTACTGTGATATTGAGCCATTGTTTAAGATTTCTTGTACTGATCCATCAATTAATATTCTGATAGTTTTTATTTTTTCTGGTTCAATTCAGGTATTCACTATTATGATTGTTCTTGTTTCTTATACACTTGTTCTATTCACAATCTTAAAAAAGAAGTCTTTAGAAGGCATAAAAAAAGCTTTTTCCACATGTGGAGCCCATCTCTTATCTGTGTCTTTATACTATGGTCCTCTTCTTTACATGTATGTACGCCCTCGGTCTGCACAGTCAGAAGATCAGGATATGATGGACTCTATGTTTTATACTATCATTATTCCTTTGCTAAATCCAATTATTTACAGTCTGAGAAATAAGAAAGTCATAGATTCACTGAAAAAACTGTTAAAGAAAACTATTTAGAGTTTAACTAATATTTGTTTTCATTTCATTAAGTCAATAATAAAAACATATCGATTTAATGCTGTTACATGCTGATTAGCACTTAAAGATTCCGCAACTATAAGCACTCTATTATTTTAATGGTATGAGGTTAGGTGCTACCTTCTCAAGTCCTTAAAATATTTCTAGAGCTATTCCAAAAATGCCAAAATATAATCAAATTTTCATTCTACAGGAAAATAAGTAGAAAAACAACAAAAGCATATACTTTCATGTGCATTCCTCAGTTTTACTTAATTATATAGTTATTAAGGGGCTGGAGAAATAATGTGGGGGTTAAGACACTTTCCTTTTGTGCAGCTGACTCTGGTTCAATCCCTGGCACTTCATATGGTACCTCTGCCAGAAGTGATTCCAGAACACAGAACCAGGAGTAAGCCCTGAGCATTTCTGAGTATGGTCTAGAAATATTTTTCCCCACTTTATTTAAACACGGTGATTTACAAGGTGTCTCATGATGATTTGTTATAGGTATTTTATATGCCACCACCAATCACACCCAACACAACTGGCACCTTCCCTCCCCCATTGCCTCCATTTCCCCCTTGTCTCCATTTCCTACTCCTCAAATCTGTCCCAATCGCAGGCCCATACTAAAATTTTATATTGCTTGTTACCACAAAATGGCTAAGGAAATGATTAACAAAAACAACAATAAAAGAAAAATTTTTGAAAGTTGTTGTATCTCACCTTGGAAACATTAATTCCTTATCTGAGGGGTTTACTAACCTATTATTATTAGTTAAGCTTTCTGTGTTAATGTTTTGTAAATCAAGGTTAGTTGGTTACTACTTTACATTTCCATCCAATCTGTTGTGCTTACATTGGAATGTTAGAATAGTAGAGCTTGAAAATGTTGCACACTCAAGAAACCCAGAATATTTTACTGGGCAGTCTGGCTGGAGGCACGGCAACAGCTGTTGGGGTGTAAGTGTGGCTACTGGGGCTTTGGTAGGGCAGAAACTTGGCCTGCCCCATTTCAGAGATCGCCCCAGAGATCTCAACTGGAACCAGTTATCTGAGAAATTTTTGTGGCTAATTGATCTCTTCTGAGATTTTAAATATGAGTCTTTGGAACAAGGCAGGTAGATGATTTTATATAGTGGCGGTGATGGGATGTAGGTATCGCTGCCAGGGCTTCAGGAAGTATGGGGAGGGGAGGGGAGGTTGCCCACATTGACTCCCAGAAGGTCTTGTTTAGAAATATTTTTTAATTATTAAAGTAATGTTTTTCCTCTGAAAGGCATTTGAGCATGATGTCTTTGGCAACATTATCAAGAGTCATTTATTCAGGAGTGATCAGTTTGAAATCCATAGCACTGGCAGGTTTGTCTTTAAATGAACTCTGAAAATTTTTAGGAAATTTTATAGCTAATAATATATCTTTATTTTCACTTAATCTGTGAAATGGTTGACTGTACTACTCTCATGCCACTGAGAAAAAATAAGCCTAAATAGGAAACCATGAGGAGTTTTTTTTTTTTTTTAGTAGAAAAGGAATTTAGGTCTGTGGAGACGGTGCTAAGCTCTAAAATGATGCTCTTACTCTCTTATTCATCTGTTTCAGTGAGCAAGCTGAAGTGAGCTACCTCAGAGCTTGTGGTACCTTTTTGGGATTTCAATGTTTTTGGCTTTTATAGATACTTCTCTATATTAGAAAGCTAAGCATTTAGATGGAAGATGAATTGGGATTGTCAATGAGATTTAATAGTGGCATAATAGGACAGAAATGGCATCAATATTCCAACTAATAATTAAAAGTATTATAATAAGGAAAATAAAGTACCAAAACCTTGAAGATTATTGGAACATGTATTTGCAAAGAGGAGAGTTTTTGGTGTATATTAAGAAAGTCCTAAAATATTGAGATATTATGTCACAGTGTCTAGTGGGAGATTGGCAAGACTAAAGAAGATTTTGAGATTTGAAGCCTGAAAGTACATGAAAGATGTTTCCCCTCACATAATATACCATATAAATGTAATACACATAATATATTTTCAAGTCCATCTCTGCCATTTCCTTCAGAATGCTGAATAGAGGATACATAAAAAGATGTATTCTTTTTGATATCTGTGAAGCTTTTATCTTGATTGCTACTTACCTATGTTTTTGTAAAACTTTAGTTACTTCTTCCTTCCAGATTACTGATATTATTTTAATATTTTGCTGGACGTTATTTGTAAATATGACTTTGATTATGCCATATTTCTCTTTAATATTTTCATGAGTGACGATTGCTATCAGATTATATATGTGCAAAATCAATGTACCTAGATCTCTATCGCAAATATGCATGTGATTATACCCACACATTATATTTATGTGTCTATATATTATGACAAGCATAACTGTGTAGAGAGACATATTACATGATATAAAATGCATATGAAAGAAAATGCACATTTGTTCTCATATGATCTTGCATGTTTTCAACTTGGAAATTTTGGAAGTCCTTTTCCTTAAATCTTGAATGAAATCAAATATCTCTTCCTCTACAATTTTTCTAATGGCACAATGTTATATAATAAAATAAGCTATTAAACTCCTTGTAGACAAACCTTTCTCTCTCAGATTTATCTGTTGCTCCTATACATCTGTTCACAGAACATACTAACATTACCTCAATACAGCTGCCCAATATTCATTTGAACTGAAAATAATATCACTAATTCAAGACCTCTTTCTTGACATTTGACACTTTATTTGTAAACACACACACAAACACACAGACATTCCATTAATTCAAAATAACTTCAATCACTCAGAAGATTTATCTTAAAATTTCACTGAATTTTGCTTTAATAAGTATGTTCAGGATAAGGCAAAAACAAATAGCAATGAATGGGCTATAAAAAAATCTCAACAAAATCATGTTTCAGAATGTTTCAAAAGCTCAACAATTTGGATTTTGAGCCAAACAAACACCATTCAAAACCCAATCCCACACCCCATCTCTCTCTCTCTCTCTCTCTCTCTCTCTCTCTCTCTCTCACACACACACACACACACACACACACACACGCAAATAGCAACCACATGATAGTCTACATAAATTTTATGTCCTGATCAAAAAAAAACATTTATGCAACCATTATAAAAGTTTCCAACCACTGTTTGCATTTTACTCTTATTTTAGACATCAGGGTGTGTATACTGCTGCAAAGGATGAAGACATCTACTTCAAAGGATGAAGTTTTATACTTTCTACTCACTTTCTCTCTCTCTGTCTGTCTCTCTCTCTCTCTTTGTCTTTCTTCCTCTCTGATCACACCTGGTGATGATCAGGGCTCAGTCTGGCCTGTACTTTAGGGATCACTCTGGTGGGGCTTGGAGACCATATGTGATGTTGGAGAGTTAACCTCAGTTGTTCACTTGCAAAAAAGTGTCCTGGCCCTTGACCTGCCCTCGGCGCCATCTTGCCACAACCAGCAGTGATGAATCGGGCCTTTCCAGAAGGCACCGCAAGCCAGAGATTGCTTTGGACCCTAAACCGGGCCGACAACACCCAGGTGCCAGACGGAGAAGGTACATCCAGCAGGCCTTCTCCAGATAGAGCCCCAGCGACACTGAGATTCTCCTAACACGGCTCCGGAATGCGGGACTGGGACATCTCCAAACCGCATGGCCGCTTGTGTGGCCACGCAACCTTTCCTGATATACAAAACATATGCTCAGGAATGGCTCCGCCACCCCTGATGTGTCCATCATCCCAGAGGAACAGAAACCAATCTCAGAATGCAGCGGCTACTGGCAGATATACTCCTGGATTCGGAACTAAGCTACAGCCCTGTGCAGCCCCAGGAAGGGAAGGGCTTCTGTCTTTTGGCCTTTTCCCCCCTGGACAGCATGGCGACTGCTACCATTCAAAATCAATTGGACAGTGAGGTAGGAGTTTGCATTGATGGGACAGGATGCACAGGGAATCTTGCAATGGGGGAGGTAGAACCGGCCCTGCCTCCTGCCCAAATGAGACTCCGAGTGGTCGTCCCTGTACAGCTCTTCAGCTCCTGAACAGCCATGATCCCAGCGCCACAGAAATCAGTCTCGGAATGCAGCGGCTGCTGGCAGAAATACCTCTGGACTTAATACCAGAATTGGAAATCTGGGCTGCCACTCTCGCGACCATGCAACATCTTATGCTCTTTGTTACCAACAATAGAAAACATACAATCTATGATGCCATTCCAACAGGTCTGATTGTTGGGGGAAAAACTCCAAATAATGGCAGTGAGTTACTTGTTAAAAATTGAATGTAATCAAAGTAAGGAAAGAGTATAGTGAAAATATCTGCCACACACGCTAGGGGGGTGGGAGGGGTGGTATGCTTGTTATTGGTGGTGGAATATGTGCACTGGTAAAGGGATGGGTGTTTCAGCATAGTATGACTGAGACTCAATCCTAAAAGCCCTGTTACTGTTCTCACGGTGACTCAATTAAAAAAATAAATAAAATTTTTTAAAAAAGAAGCTCTTCTAAAGCTGACTCAAAAATTGTGTAACTTCCTAATCAGAGAGAGAGAACAAAAGGGAATACCCTGCCATAGTGGCAGTGTGGGGTGGGGGGAGAAGGGACAGGGAGGGTGGGAGGGATGCTGGGTTTACTGGTGGTGGAGAATGGGCACTAGTGAAGGGATGGGTTCTCGAACTTTGTGTGGGGGAAACATGAGCACAAAAATGTATAAATCTGTAACTGTACCCTCACGGTGATTCACTAATTAAAAATAAAAAATTAATAAAGAAAACAAGATTAAGCCCCGGAATTATTTTTAAGTATAAATTAATTGATACCAAATATAAATTTTCATTCAAATGGAAGGTTTCAGATATACTACAGTGCATCTGAGATTCTCTAGATTCTATGATGTTGCAATAAATTCATCAATTATTTGTTCAATTAAAAAAATTGTGTAACTTAATATACAAAAGAATGAAGTTTGACCCTATCTTCAAATAATGCATAAGAATCAATTTAAAATGAACCAAGTATATTAAAAAAGAGCTAAAGAGCCTAGACAAAAAAAATTATAAATTTTTATGCTTTTGATTTAGTCAATGACCTTTTACATATTATACCCAAGGCACAGACATATAAGAAAAATGGATAAATTGAACATCACAAAAATTTTAAGACTTCCATGCTTCAAAAAAATGAACTACAAAGAGAATAAAAAGACTGCCTACAGAATGTGAAACATTTTTTTCCACTCATGTATTTGATACGAGATTTGTTTCCTAAATATATAAAAAAAAACAATAATGACTCAGTAATGAAAAACTGTATAACTTAATTAGGAAGATATGATCTCGGGCCTGGAGCAGGTAGGGGCACAGCAGGTAGGGCATTTTCCTTGCATTCAGTGGATTCGAGTTCGATTCCCAGCATCCCATATGGTCCCTCGAGTACTGCTAGGAATAATTTCTAAGTGCAAGAGCCAGGAGTAACCCCTGTGTATCGCCGAGTGTGACCCAAAAAGCAAAGAACAGCAATAATAACAAAAAACACATAACTTTATTAAGATATGATCTAAATGCATACTTTTTCAAGGAAATGTACAACTTTACCATGTCCCATTAAATATGCTTAGTGCCTTTGGCCGTAAGGGTAATTAATGTAAAGCAAAATCACAATGAAATACAACCTAGGATGACCAACATTGAAAAGATAGTCACAAAGATTAGAAAGTGTCTTGGTAAATTATACTTCCCTGGTAGAAATGTCTGGTAGAATCTAAAATGGTACAGATGCTTTGGAGAAATCATTCAAAATTTTGAAGAGTTAAACTTAAATGAGACCCAAACATTCCCCTCTCAAATAACTATCCATGAGAAATGAAAGACATGTTCACACAAAAATTTGAACAAAAATTTTCATAACCATCACAAAGTGGAAGCAACCTAAATAGCCTTCTACTGATGAGTGAATCAATAAAATATTATATATCCTTATATTAAAAAAGACAAGTGTCCTACTCACTGTATTATCTCTCTAACCCTTTACTCACTTTTTATATGAAAAAATAATTTACAGGAATGGTAATCCATCAAATATTTTGACTCACTTCAGGAAAATTAATAGGATACATCCTTGCAATTTTTAAAAATATTTATTTATCATGTTGTATCACTTTTGAACCACGGATTCAACAAAATTTCATAAGCACAATAAGCTGTAATTCTGTGAGAGCTTCCCTATTTTAGAAGTCAGTACTCTCTAAGGCTTCATAAGGTCCATAGCTAACAGTCCCAGTATCACAGTGACTTCATTTTTCAAGATAAAACAAGCTATTCACTAAATGTATAGTAATTTTTTCACCAGTGTCCATTATAACAAAAGTAAGTGATTAATATATATATGTATATAGATTATATATATATATATGTATATGGAATTGAAAGAGCTATGCTGGGAATATCATGTCTCACTCAAGTGAGAAAAAGAATCTGGAGTTCTAATTTTTTTTTTTTTAATTTTTATTAAATCACCATGTGGAAAGTTACAAAGTTCTCAGGTTTATATGTCAGTTATACAATATTCAAACACCCATCCCTTCACCAGTGCCCAAATTCCACCACCAGAAACCCCAGTTTACCCCTGCCCCCACCCCCTACCCCCTACTGTATAACTAATGAATTTCACTTCATTTTTTCTTTACCTTGATTACATTCCATAATTCAACACAAAACTCACTATAGTTGACATAACTCTCTCTCTCTCTCTTTTTTTCTCTTTTTCCTTTTCCATTTTTTTTTTTTAATTTTTCCCCCTCATCCCCCTTCCTGCGCCTCATAGTATGGTGTACTCCACGCCACGTTGGCCAGCGTGGGGCTTTTGCTTAGCTCATAGTCCAGAGGTGGCTGTTACATTAAGAACCTTCAATATTTCAACAAAAACTTACTGTTATTATTTGGAGTTTCCCCCCCAAGTCTGACCTGTTCAAATGGAACCCTTTCACATTGATGACAATTATAAATGTTAAGTCTTTTGGTTTTGGATTTCTGTATAAAGTCCTGGGAAAATTCTGCCAGAAATTACATATTTCCTCCGTTAGCCGGCGTGGGGCAAAGGCTTAATTCACAGTCTCCATACATGGGTGCAGGCACTTGCTGGAACCCCAATTCCTAAAGCTGTCTCTGGTTCCCGCTTGTTCCACATCCACCGGCTCTGCAGGGGCATGGGCGCCCGGGCCGAAAACCCGGCCGGCCGGAGCCGAGCACGGGGGCCGACTAAGAATCTGGAGTTCTGAACTCCATAGACAGTCAAAAATCAGGGTTGCTGTCTCATTTGCCAAGGCATCAAAAATCAGATGGTCCAGTCATGTAATGTGATTCAGAGACGACCGCTGGACGAGACCTGTTACCGACTGGATTCCAAGGGACATCAGAAGACCTCGTGGTTGCCCACCAACTAGATGGTCATCATCAAATCTCTGAATGAACGATTTGAGGCTCTTTCTGTTCCTGGAGCAAGCAGATATCATTGGGCTGCACTAGCTTGCGACAGGGACAACTGGAGACATTACTGGCGCCCGCTCTAGCAAATCAAAGATCAACGGGAATACAAGTGATACAAGTGATATATGTATATATAAAGCTTATCCTTATTTATGGCAATAACATATTAACAAAGGTATCTACATATGTAAGGCAGAGTCTGGCAAGCTACCCGTGGCATACTCGATATGCCAAAAATAGTAACTACAATGGTCCTCATTCCCCTGATCCTAAAAAAGCCCTCAATATGCCATCGGGCTACACTAGCACGTGACAGTGATGAGTGGAGACGTTACTGACACCCGCTCGAGCAAATCGATAAACAAAACGGGATGACAGTGATACAGTGATACAGTGATCTACATATGTATCAAGACCTTCATTACTATAAGGTATTAGTTCACACATTTATGGGGTTGAGAAAAATTGATGCAAAACAGTAAGGGATTTACCCAAATAGAATGGAAACTGCTAAAAAGCAATGTCACAAATCACAGAAGTTTAAGGAGAAGGCAGAGATATAGTACAGTGGATGAGGGGCTTGCTTTGCAGAATGATCAGAATTCTATGCCCAGCATCCCATATACCGGAATATTCCTGAATGCAGAACACAAAAGCATCGTCAGATGTGGCCCTCAAACAAACAAACAAACAAACAAACAAAGTAACGAGTCATAGAAGCAGGATGCAGGGAGCTGAAAACCAGATTAGTAAATTTGAAGACAAAATACCAATCACCCCCACAGAAAAGAAGAGGCAAGAGAAAGACTTGAATGACTTGAAGAAGAGATAATAGCTATGTATCCCAGCATCTTAAAAGAGACTGTGCATAGATATGGGAGGTCTAACGAGTACCAAACAAACTGAAATAGATACATTGCCATCAAAATCATCATCATCATCATCATCATCATCATCATCATCATCATCATCCCGTTGATCGTCAAATTTCTCAAGCGGTATCAGTAACATCTCCATTCATCTAAGCCCTGAGATTTTAGAAGCCTGTCTCTACTTGTCCTTCCAACAATGCCATACTGGAGGCTCTTTCAGGGTCAGAGGAATGAGACCCAGCTTGTTACTGGTTTTGGCATCTTAATACACCATAGGGGCCTTGCCAAGCTCTACCATTGTGGGCAGGAAGCTCCCAGTATTTTGCCAGATTCTCCCAGAGGGAGAAGTAGGCTATAAGATGTTGGGAGCTGGCTTTTAAGTCTCTGGATGCTGGCCGTTGACAGGATTACACGGCCTGGGGGCAGTCCCTGGGTGTGACAACCTAGCTACTGGGAGATGGGAAATCTGGGCAGAGGAAGCCCAGTCCTGATCAGACAAAATACCAATCATCCCCACAGAAAAGAAGAGGCAAGAGAAAGCCTTGAATGACTTGAAGAAGAGATAATAGCTATGTATCCCAGCATCTTAAAAGAGACTGTGCATAGATATGGAAGGTCTAGTTTAGTTAGTGCTTTATATATCACCTGTTTAACTAAAGCATTTTGTGCTGCTGCCTTGGAGGTCTCAGCCCCGGGTCCCACACACCTAGGTTCCTCTGCCGGTTCCTTCATGCATGAGGCTTGTCCGAACGTGTGGAGAGGGGCCTTGAGCATGGCTGTGACTAGGCTCCGGAGGTCTTCGTCCAGCAGTAGCACTATTCGGGGTGGGGAGGGAACCTGGGGCCCATCCCCTCTGATTGTCTTTTCCAGGGCAATCAAAATAGCAAGCATAAAACACAAAGACGACTTAAACTATCAAAAGGGAAACAAAATATCAAATACATGGCAAACAACACAAAATTCACAACAGCTCTCTCAAACAAACTCCTATAATCAAGAAAATGGAATGGAATGATATATTAAAGTATTGAATTTTAAAATTATTCAACCTAGTGTCCTCTGCCTTGCAAAGTTGTCATTTCTAGAAAGATTAAAAAAAAAACATTTTCAAATAAACAACAGCTGGAGACATTTGCCTTTTCTAAACCAATTCTTTGAGGAGTTCTGAATGGCCTCCTAATAATATTTGAAAAGTGACTTAGAGGAAACATCTGAATCAGAGATAAATACAGGCTCAGAGACTGGCTGTTTCCTGAGTTTTTGATATGTTTCATTCTGACTGACATGAGAGAACACAATTTGTCTTAATTTGTATTTCCCTAATCATGAATGATTATAGCACTTTTTTCATCTGTCTGTTGGCTATCTATTTGGTAAATATCGATTCATCTCTTTGCTCCATTTGTGAATGGAGTCATTGAACTTTTGTTGTTAAGTTTAGTTAGTGCTTTATATATCAGCTGTTTATCGAAAGCATTTTGTGCAATTATTTTCTCACATTCTTTTTATTTTTTTTATTTTTTTAAAATTTATTTTATTGAATCACCAAGTGGAAAGTTACAAAGTTCTCAGGCTTATATCTCAGTTACACAATGCTCAAACACCCATCCCTTCACCAGTGCCCATATTCCACCACCAATAAAAACAAAAACAAAAGCAAAAACAAAACAAACAAACAAACAAACGAAAAAAAGTATACATCCCACCCCTCACCCCCCAACCCACCCCGTATGTGAGTGATAATTTCACTTCCTTTTCTCTTTACCTTGATTACATTCCAGATTTCAACACATAACTCACTATTGTTGTTAGAGTTTCAAAACAGACTCACTATTTTTGTTGGAATTTATCCCCTAAGAATACAGCTCTATTAACAGGGAAATATTTGATAATAAGTTTTCCACTGATGAGAATGAAGAGATAAAATGTATTTCTGTATTATAGTAGTTAAGTCTGCGAAGATTTAAGTTTGAAAATGAATCATTTCCCTTCCTGGAACAGCATGTAGCCAAAGTTAGTTCACAGTCTCCATACATGGGTGCAAGCACTTGCTGGAACCCCAATTACTAAAGCTGTCTCTGGTTCCCGCTCATTCCACATCCACCGGCTCTACAGAGGCATGGGCACCCGGGCTGAAAACCCAGCCGGCCGGAGCCGAGCACCGGCCCCAGCTGGCCATTCTTTTTATTATAGCTTGTGTGTGTTTGTTGGGTTTTGCTATGCAGAAACTTTCAGCTTTTTGAACTTGCTGAAAAATTTTAATTTGGTGTAGTCCCATTTGTTCATTTTTGTATTTTTGTCTTTGCAAGTGTGGTCATCTTGTTGGAAGACTCCTCTGGGATCAATTTCCTGAAGAGTTCTGCTTATATTTTCTTCAATATATTGTATGGTCTGCTCTAACCTCAAAATCTTTAATCCACTTGGAGTTTACTTTTTTGAATGGTGTGAGACATAGTTTTAATTCCATATTTTCACATGTGGCTAGTCTGTTTTTTAACACCCTTTGCTGAAGGGACATTCTTTGCTTCATTTTATAAGACTTAGCCCCTTTGTCATAGATTAGTTATCCATAAATCTGGGGTGCTAACGTAGGACTGTCAATTTTGCTTCATTGGTCTGCAGGTCTGACTTCATTCTACATGAAAACTTTTAAAACTCAAATAATAGAAAACAATCCAATTAGTAAATGGGCCAAGTATTTAAACAGATTCCAATAAAATGGCATTTAGATGTCATAGAAGGATACAAAATATGCATAATATCATAAATAATAAAGGGGAAAAAAACTACAGCCACAATGAGAAATAACCCACCAAATAAAATAGCTGAAATTGAAATTAAATTAACACTGGAAGTAGCAAATCAGATATATATATATGTATATATATATATGTATAGGCAATAAAACGATTTTGAATTAAATACATGGCATTTAAAGAGGAAGTTAATTGAAGATAAGCTTTATTCACACTAAGCCCTACCTCTGTACATCATACTGCTTACTCAACTCTTCTGCATCATTTCCTTTCCAAAGTTCTAAGGATCACTATCACTGTCACTGTCATCCTGTTGCTCGTCAATTTGTTCGAGTGGGCACCAGTAATGTCTCCATTGTGAGACTTGTTGTTACTGTTTTAGGCATATTGAATATGCCACGGGTAGCTTGCCAGGGTCCGCTGTGCAGGCGGGATACTCTCAGTAGCTTGCCGGGCTCTCTGAGAGGGACAGAGGAATCAAACCCGGGTCGGCCGCATGTAAGGCAAACGCCCTACCTGCTGTGATATTGCTAAGGATAAGAGAATTAATTAGTCTATAAAATGAAGATGACTTTTGTTTCCCTCTAAAAAATCATGATTTAAGAGGAAGATAGACAGTCTTTAGATACCAAATCAAAATTTCATGAACTGGGGACACTGGTGCTGGGAAATGTACTGGTGGATTCATGGGTGTTGGAACATTAGATGACTGAAACCCAATAATGAATACCTTTGTAATGCTCTATATCACAATGATTCAATAAAATAATAAACCTCATGGGTTAGTAAGCTAAGTATTAGTTTCCTGAAGGATTTTTCACGAATAAATTTTTTCTGTTATTGTACAAAATGAAAAATCCAAACCAATCACTATCAATACATTTCCTTAGCAGTAAAGTTCCTGATGTAGCCTTGAAGGGCCAGTTTGGCCCCACCCAGGCTGATCTCCCTGACCCTGTTCACATCCACTGATTTTCTCATGCAGGCCAGCTACACTTACCTTGTGTGCTTCTCTGATGCTTCATGTCTCTAATAGTTTAGAAACTTCAACAATAGAAGGTTTGGGGATACTTCATCCATTGGCATCACACAATTAGAGATGAAGAACCTCAGGCCCAACCCTACACCTGCTCAAATAGAATCTGCATTTGAGATTTCCAAGAGCTTTCCGGCAGGATGTTTGAGAAACATTGTCTATGTCTCCCATTACTATTATTGTCTTTTGTTTTGTTTTTCTATGCTCTGTCCCTGACCTTTCCCCAGTGAGATTTTCCATCTGATTTCATAAACAACTGGACAGCTGATAAAAGCCTGAACTGCAGTTGGGATGAAATGGGTCATTTTCTTGGTTTTAACACTTGAAGAAATCTAGAACTCATTAAAATTGTCATTAAAGTTTTGTCATTAAAATTGTCTACGGTTAAAACTGTCTATGACTGCCTAAAGAAGGCCATAATAATCAAAGAACTCAAATGCTACACCTGCTCTGAAACTGTCCTTCCCATACACAGCTCAGATACACTTTCTATGGCGGCTTAAATTAAAACTGTTGAAACAAAGTGTGAACAATAAGTTGATGTTTATGATTTCCTGGGCCGTAATGTCCTGTGGGACAAGCTGACTTCTCATACTTGCCTAAGTACACATTGGCCAGTAGAAAAGTTCAGGTTTGTCCTAAAGGAGTCCTTGTGTGCTATCGGGGGAATTGATGGCCTCCTTCCCCTCCTGAATAAAGCACAGTTGTGCTATTGGCTAACTCTTGTGTCAAAACAAATTTATATCGATATTTCATGAAGATTAGGAAATGAAGCCCCCAAGATAAATCAGTGTTTGTCACATCTGCTATTGTCATTCTTTTCTATTCTATTTGTTTCCTGCTTTTGACTAATATTTTGAAAGGATCTCTATACTTTCTCCTAAGAAATGGGTAAGAAGATTATTTTCTACAAAATATTTATTATTCTTTATAGATAAGATTTAAAAATGGTTTTTACTCACACTAATTTAAATTAGGCTTATAACTTGTGAAAATAGAAATGGAAAATACTGTAAATTGTGCATTTTATTTTTATGACTAGAATCTGTATCTGCAAAATAGCATATTTTTGCACAGTGACTGAGTAGCTCCCATTGCTATGGTATTGTTTTGTCTACCTAACTATAATTATTTTTATAAGCTTTGATGAAGTTGAGAGATAAATAAGTCAAAAGCATACTTAAGTTTTTTAGGTCATTTTATACTTACAGAAGAAAAGATTTTTGTGATCTGAAAAAAGTCAGTCTATTAAACTTCTAAGGTAAATCATGAACAAATTCATTCCAACTCTTTATATACTTATTACAAAAATTTTATAAACTAATCTACACACATATAGAAATATCTATGTATTATAGAGCATAAATGCAGACATCTGAGCATTTTACATATGTATATTTACACACATACACTATATATAAAACATATCAGGAAATATGTACCGCTATGAAGCTTTCCTACATTTATGAATTAATAAGTTTATACATGCAAATTGAATGAAAAAATGTCATTAAATAACATTTAAGAGTGGCCCAAGAGATATACAGAAGGCAAGGCAATTGCTTTTCATGCAGTACGTATGGACTTAATCCCAGGCACCCCATTATGGTTCCTTGAGCACCACCAGAAGATATTCTTGACCATAGAGATTGGAGTAATGAACCCTGAGCAGTGCTGGGTGTGTTCCTCCCCCCCCCCGTAATGTAAATTAATCAATTAATTATTTATTTAATTCAAAGTTTGGTTTGCTGGAAATAAAAATTTACCTAACCACTAGATTTAGTGACTTTAGTTATCTGCATTACTTTTACTTAGTCTTGGCTTATTATTGCACTGTAGCACTGTCATCCCATTGTTCATCAATTTGCTCAAGGGGGCACCATTAACGTCTCTATTGTGAGACTTGTTGTTACTGTTTTTGGCATATTGAATATGCCACAGGTAGCTTGCCAGGCTCTGCTGTTCGTGTGGGATACTCTCAGTAGCTTGCTGGGCTCTCTGAGAGAGACGGCTTAGTATTATTCTGCTTAAAACCAAACCACTCATAAAAACAAAAAATTTCCACAATTTGGAGTGAGCAACAGCAGAGAATATAGTGTGTTCTACTAGACATATAGTATTTCTATATTTCAGGTTCAATCACTTAAATCTCAAAAAGAGAAAAGAAGTCAACTATGGAACCAAATTTAGGTACATCAATATTTTTTAAAAAGCACAATTTACAAAAATTAAAATTTTCATAAAAAATAATTAGAAGTTCGATGAGAAAGTGATCTGATTTATTTTAAAATAAAGGGATAAAAATATTTTTTAAGACTAAAAACTTATAAGAAAAACCAAATTAAAGCATTCACTTTCAGGGTTCTAAATTTTCTCTTAATTCACTATTTGGTCATTTTTTTCTATTTGATCTCTGGTATATTTGTCCAAGAGGTATCTGTCTATGTTACTTTCTATCTGTTATTCACACCCCAAATCGTTTTCTTTACTCCAACACAGGTTTCCGTCCAGGTCCTATTTTCTTTTTTCTGTTGATATCGTCCTGTATTGTCTGACCAGAACATTTATTTTGATATTTGATTTTATTTTGCTTTAATGTTTTTAGTGTCTTTTCTCATTTTTGAATGAACAACTCTCTGATCTCCCTGTTCCCCTTCCTCTTAACACCCTGCACCTTTTTCTGGCCCTTCAGAAATCTTTTCATGGTATGAGCCAAACCTCTTGGATGCAATAGAAAATCAATTGACTTCATAAAAACTGTTTCTAAGTAAATAACTGAAAAACAATCTGGTGGTAAAAAAAGTTATCAACCAAGTTAAACTGAAAAAAAATGTTAGAAATGAAAAGAGATCAACCAAGTCAGCAGTCAAGATTATGTACTTGTATTAACTCAGCATTTTGTCATTGCTTCTGTGAATGGAATGCCAGCTCACACTAACAACGCTGCTGTGATGAGTGTAGGGCGTATTTAGTGGAGGGTGTATTTAGTTCATATTACTGCCTTAGACCCATCATTTTCTTTTGTTACTGAACTTTTGCATCCATCTTGTAAAGTCGTGTTTCTCATATGCCCAATCTAGGCAACTCCCTTTTCTCCAGACACAAGGGAGAATGAGAATTCCATTTGTGGCTCTTTAGGCTTGCTGATTGGATGGTAATATCAGATCACCACTACATTGTTGTAGAAAAGGATATAAAAAGTAAGCAAGTTAATCTACATTGTGTATATGCCATACGGTATCTTTAATTTAATTTCATCAATTTTCTTTTTATTGTCTCTGTACACGTTTTCAAAAATCAAGATCACTCATATGTATGCCTACAAATACCTCAATAATTTCTAACAATGGGGTATTTCTATGGATTTCTATTAGACTCATACTACTAAATGCATCTTGTCTGAATGATTAGGAAGGATAAGTATATATATATGTTATATATATACTGAGTCTTAGTCATTGGTTTAATTTTTGATGATCACTCAATCAGAAACCAGAAAGTTCTTTCCTTCTACTGACACTCCCCTTTATATTTGTTTCTGAATCCAAATTACTCTATATTAAGACTTTTTTTGGTCTTACCTCTTGGGTTTATCAAGGTCCTATTTAACAAAGACTAGGTAAACTTTATATGCAATTTAATCAGCAAGAGAGCATTGTTTTGGGCCTGAGCAATAGTACAGCGGGTAGGGCATTTGCCTTATACACAGCCAAGCTAGGCTTCATACCAGGAATCCCTGAGGACCACCAGGAGTAATTTCTGAGTACAGAGCCAGGAGTAATGCCTGAACATTGCTGGGTGTGACCCAAAAAGCCAGTTAAAAAAAAAGAGAGAGAGAGCATTGTTTTTAGGAGGGGACAGTTGGGCCACACATGGCAGTAAAGAACTTAGCTCTTAGCTCTGTGCTCAGTGATCACTCATGTTAGTGCTCAGAGGACAATATGTGATGCCAGACATCTGACTGTGATAAGTCACATGCAATGTAAATGCCTTAACCTCTATAATATTTACTTTGTATTACCTTTTAAGGGCTGAAGAGATAGTACAGCGGGTAGGGCATTTGCTTTGTATGTGGCCAATCCAGGTTCGATTCCTTTGTCCCTCTTGGAGAGCCCGACAAGCTACCCATGGTGTACCCATGCCAAAAACAGAAAGAAGAATCACTTGGATACATTAATGGTGCCTACCGAGCAAATTGTTAAGCAAAGAGATGACAGTGATTACCTTTTTAAGACAAAATTACAGGATTAATTCTTTTTTTTTTCTTTTTGGGTCACATCCAGCGATACACAGGGTTTACTCCTGGCAGTGCTTGGGGGACCATATGGGATGCTGGGAATCAAACCCGGGTCGGCCCGTGCAAGGCAAATTCCCTACCTGCTGTGCTATAGCTCCAGCTCAGAGAACTAATTCTTAACAATATTTACACATCTATGCTTTGCAAAACACTCCTGGCACAACTGTGCGTAATCCTGGGCAATAAATACAACTTTCTTATTCTACTTGTTTCCAGTTTCTTCCAATTATGTTTATTTTTTGTTTTCCCTAAAAATTCTACAAAAAGTTCTTAGTGCATAACAAACTATGGATAAAGTTCCAGATCACTCACTTGACATCCACTTTATTTTTAATCCAGGTATCTCCTAGACTCAGATATTCCAAACCACACATAATATTTCCTACAAATTTAATAAATCCTTTAGTGCTATTCTTTCTTTTTAATCTATTGACTCCTGCATTTACGTGAACAAAAACTTTATTTCTAAAATTACTTCAAATCATAGAAGAATTTACATGCATCTGAGTAATGCTATATTAAGTGAATAGGTATTCTGGAAGGGTAATAATGTATTTCAAGAAAGTTACCAAGTTTTCAGTTTAAACTTACATAGTGAATATTACTAATAACAGTGAATTTCATTTTAGGAGCCACCCAATGATACATGGAGAAGGAAAATACAACAGTGATTGCTGAGTTTGTTCTCACAGGACTTACATATCAAGAGCAGTGGCGAATCCCACTGTTTTTGGTATTTTTGGCAATATACTTTATCACCATCACAGGAAACCTTGGTCTTATTGTTGTTATCTGGAATGACTCTCAACTTCACATCCCCATGTACTTATTCCTTGGAAGTTTGGCCGTTGTAGATACATCATTGTCATCAACAGTGACCCCTAAAATGATGGTCAACTTTTTCTCCAAGAATAGGATATCTTTCACTGAATGCGTGATACAATTTTTTTCTGTTGCTGTCTGGGTAACGACAGAATGTTTTCTCTTGACAAGTATGGCATATGATCGCTATGTAGCTATATGCAACCCTTTACTTTATCCAGTGATTATGACCAATCGACTTTGTGTCTGGCTGATAACCACATCATTCATAGGTGGCATTATTCATGCCTTTATTCACACAGGGTTTTTGTTGAGATTAACTTTCTGTAATGACAATATAATACATCACTTTTACTGTGACATTGAGCCATTGTTTAAGATTTCCTGTTCTGATCCTTCAATTAATGTTCTGATAGTTTTTACTGTTGCTGGTTCAATTCAGGTAATCACTGTTATGATTATTCTTGTCTCTTACACACTTGTTCTCTTTTCAATATTAAAAAAGAAATCTTTAGAAGGCATGAAAAAGGCTTTGTCTACCTGTGGAGCCCATTTCTTATGTGTGGCTTTATACTATATTCCTCTTATCTACATGTATGTGCGCCCTGCATCTGCAAAGTCAGATGATCAAGATATGACCGATTCTGTATTTTATACTATCATAATTCCTTCATTAAATCCAATTATCTACAGCCTAAGAAATAGGAAAGTCATAGATTCACTGACAAAAACATTACAGAGAAATGTTTAGACCTCATGCTAATGTCTTTTGTTTCATTTAAAGTTATCAATTGTATATGGAATTTTTCTATGTGCTTATTGGTGTTCAATGCTCATAAAATATAAATGCTGTACTTTTAATGATTTAAGGTATTGGTGATTTATAAAGTCTTTAATAATTTCTGTAGATATTTATAATAATGCAAAACTTTAAGCAAGTGTTAATGCCATAGGAAAATAACTGAAGTAGTCAACAGTAAAAACTCTTTATTTCTGTATGTATTTCCTCACTGTGGTTCTCTTATGCCTTTACTGTTATAGCAATGCTACATATGTGAAAAGTAAATGAGTATATGTTTTCTAATAACATTACTATCCTGCCTGGAACTCATATCATTTTTTTTATTTATTATTTATTTATTTATTTATTTATATTTTTATTAGTGAAGCACCACGAGGGTCCAGTTACAGCTTTACACATTATCACACTTCTCTTTCTATCATACAATGTTGGAGAACCCATCCCTCCACCAGTGCCCATTCTCCACCTCCAATGAACCCATTATCCTTCCCACCCCCCAAACCCATCGCCCCCACACCACCCGGCCACTGTGGCAGGGCATTCCCTCCTGTTCTCTCTCTCCATTGTGGTTTGCAATAGGGGTACTGAGTGGCCATTGTGTTCACTCATATCATTTTAAATTTATAGTGATAGCAGTCTATAGCTATTTAAGAATGGCAGGCTATTCTTATAGTGAACTTAGGACAAATTTCAAGATTTTTGTAGCATTGTAGCACTATTGTCCCGTGGTTCATTGATTTGCTCAAGCAGACACCAGTAACATCTTGTTACTGTTTTTGGCATATCAAATACGCTACAGGTAGCTTGCCAGGCTCTGCTGTGCATGTGCGATACTCTTGGTAGCTTGCCGGCTCTAGGAGAGAAATGGAGGAATTGAACCCCTGTGCAAGGCTCTGTTATCACTCAAGTTTTTTTAGTTATCAAGATGTCTCAAATTTTACTTACTTGGGACATGGTCAGTTTCACTTCTTTTGGGGGTACTGCTTGCATGCCACAGAAAAATAAGCTAAATAGTAAAGTATTGAGGAAATTATGAAAAGAAGCTAAAGCAGTGGAAGCAGGACTAAACAGTGAGACTGTGCTCTTGTTCAGTTTGCCTCTGTGAGTAGCATCAAGTTTCTGTGCAGGTGCTGTGTTGCGTTTTAAAGTTGCTGTGGTTGTATTTCAATGAGTTTCTGAAAAGTTTTGTAACCAGAAAGCTAAACAATAAGATAAAAATTATTTCAAATTTTAAATTTTATTTGAGTGTGTATCCATACAAAAAGGAACACTTAATGTGTTACAAAAATTTTAATAATGTTAAGGTGATCTGATGGCAGTGGTGACTGTGAAGACAGAAAAGGGTATAGTTTTGAAGCCTAAGAGTACTACACAGGCTCTTCCCCTCAGATCTCATACTTTAAAAGAAAAATTTGGATCCATTTTCAGATCTATTTCTTTCCTTCCTCTCTCTCAATGCTAAAATTTGTGCATAACTCTTCAGATAAGGTGAGGTACATACTGCAGCTGCTACTTGTTCCTGTGTTTCATAAAACTGTAGCTACTTATTTATTCAGGTTTGCTGATACTTTTAAATTTTTGAACACATTTTCTAGATTTTGCTTGTAAATGTAACTTTTATTACATCTTGTGCCTCTTAAAATGGATGATCATTGATTCCATATTAAATATATGTGAAATAAATATATCTAGAGCTATATATCTATATTTGTATATGGTTATATTATCATGTTTGTGTCTAGAGGTACATATTTAATACCAGAAGGAAAAGTGTCTATATACATAAAATATGTGTGTATTTGTACTAGGTTCTGTATTATTTTATACTCTCAATTTTCAAGTACTTTTAATTAAACCTTGTTTTAAATCTAGAGTATTCTCTACAATTTTCCTAATGACACTGATTATTTTTCAGAATAAGTCACAGAACACGATTTGAGCAAATCTTTTTTCAGGTTTATTGCAGTGCATACACACATCTTTCCATATTGAACACCATCTCTCATCCCTACTCAACAGTATCGTATTCATTTAAAATGGAAATGATACCACTAATTTCCTGAAACAATGCCATGACACATTTGCAGAATACCTCAGAGAAGATAGGAATAATCATTCATGTAATGCTTTTATATAATTTTGTTTAAGTCCCACTGGATCTGAAAAACTTTACTTGGCTACAACCTCTTTAAATTAAACTAGAAACCCTTTTTTAAATCTTTGTGGTAGTAACAGCAAAGCGGTTGGGTGTTCGCCTTTCATGTGGCTGACCCGAGTTCAATTCCTCTACCCCTCTCAGAGAGCCCGGCAAGCTACTGAGAGTATCGAGCCCGCGCGACAGAGCCTGGCAAGCTACCCGTGCGTATTGGATATGCCAAAAAACAGTGACAATAAGTCTCTCAATGAGAGACGTTACTGGTGCCCGCTCAGACTTACATTACCTGCATGAGAATTAAAGAATTATTTATGAAATATTTGTGATATTAAAATAACCTGATACACAATGGCACAGAGTGCAATACAAACATTCCACTATGTTGTAAATCATGTAATAAAACCCAGAGAGATGAATGAGCCAAAGGTAACCTTTGTATCTCTACCTTCGTAAATTCATGACAATTCATAAATATCTGATGCTTAATATGAACTATTATTTCATAGCTCGTGGCTGCTTCTCCTGGAAGGGAGCATAAAATGAGGCCTCCATAACCATGCCACCGTACTCTGCGCCAGGCTGTTTTCACTAAGGGAGCCCCAGAGTGGGGGTGGGTGAGAGCCCTCCCCCATCCAAGGGACCCAGTCCCGACAGCCGACCTCCACAACACAACTGCCGCCATACTCCAGGTCGCTTCCCACACACTTGGGCCGAGCTTCACATATGAGTGAACATATTCCTGGATGGCCCACAACACATCATAAGACACTCCTTACTCATTGTCCATACCTCGCAGAGAGCCTGGCAAGCTACCGAGGATACTCGCCTACATGGCAGAGCCTGACAAGCTACCCGTGACGTATTTCATATGCAAAAAACAGTAATAATAACGTGCCCTTCATGTTCCTGGAGCGACCAGACACCATTGGTCTACACTAGCATGCTACAGGGACAAATGGAGAGGTTACTGGCATCCCCTGGAGAAATCAGTGAGCAACAGGGTGACAGAGATACAGTGATTTCCTGGAATGGAGTATAACAAAGTATGGGGCAAATCCTCTTCATGAGATTTGGCTTAAAGACGACAAATACTTCAAAAAAATCAACAGTTAAATTTCTGAGGTCACGTCACAAGATTATGCTAAGTCAATTGCCTTCCTTTTATGACTCTGAGATTCCCCCTATGATCAAAGAAAATGACTGAGCATTATTGCAGTTTCCTGAGTTCGCTTATTGCTATTGCTATAATATTTCCATGCTTTAACTGTATTCTGTTTATCATTCATAGTTTTCTTTTGTGGGGACATTCTAAGCAGTGCTTTCAGGCCACTGGACCAATCCCTGGGAACAAGGATTGCAAAGGGGTTGAAAAGAAGAATGTTAAACAGTTAAGCAGAGATTCAATTCCATTACTCTATTTTCTTGTTTCATTTAAGACTTCAGCAAACTGATGTCCATCCACATGGAAATATTTATGTTTTATCCAGATCACCAATGCAGTATGAATCATTGCAAGAAATGCCTTCCCAGACATTTTTATAAATAATTTTAATTTAAGTATCTGACTCGGTGTACAAGTGAAGGTGACATAAAATTAACCATCATACAACTACATGCAAGAAAAAAACATGAACTCATTTCTCTTTCTAATGCCAGTCACAAATGTAAGATCAAAATGGATTGAAGGCCTCAATATCATACCTAAATTCATAAGGTACATAGAAGAAAACTAAGGCAATCCTCCATGATATTGAAGTGAAGGGCATCTTTAAAGATGTTAAACCATTGACCAAGCAAGTGAAAGCAAAGATAAACAAAGGGGACTGACTGCATTAAACTAAGAAGCTTCTGCCTCAAATTAAAAAAGGTGATCAAGATGCAGATTCAGCCCACAGATTGGGAAAAATTATTTAGCCATTACCCATTAGATAAGGGGTTAACATCAAAGATATATAAAGCACTCGTAGAACTTTACAAGAAAAAGATCCAACCCAATCAAAAAACGAAGAGGAGAAATGAACAGAAACTTCCTCAAAGAAGAAATACAATGGCCAAAAGACACCTGAAAAAATGCTCTACATCACTAATCATCATGGAGATGCAAATCAAAACAACAATGAAATTTCATTGTCTCACATGACTGAGACTGGCACATATCCAAAAGAACAAGTACAGCCAGTGCTTGTGGGCAGATGTGGGGAGATAGGAGCTCTCATTCATTGTTGGTAAGAATGATGACTAGTCCAGCTCGTTTGGAAAACGATATGGGTATTCCTCAAAAAAACTAGAATTTGAGCTACAATATGACCTAGCAATACCGCTTCTTGGAATATACCTTGAGGGCCCAAAAACACACAACAGAGAAGCCATCTGCACGTCTATGTCCATTGAACCGTATAAACAATCGCCAGAAATGAAACAACCCAAGTACCTGACAACAGATGACTGGATAAAGAAACTATGGTATAGTTACACAATGGAATATTGTGTAGTCATCAGAAAAAATGAAGTCATGAAATTTTCTTATAAATGGATGAACATGGAGAGTATCATGCTGAGTGAAATGAATCAGAAAGAGAGGGACAGACATAGAATGAATGCATTCATTTGTGAAATAAGAAAAAAAAACATAATAGGATTCAAGTACCCAAGGACAGTAGCAACAGGACAAAAAGAGCTGGCCCACTGTTGGAAGCTGCTACAAGTGACGGAGGGGAGAGGGCAGTTAGGATAGAGAAATCCACTATGCCAGTCAGTGATAGCTGGAAATGATCACTCTGCACAAGAACTGAGTGGTGAATTAGGTAAGTCGATAAACATGATAATCTTTTTTTTTTCACTATTTAAAATTGTATTTGTAAATTTTGGCTTCAAACACTCACAAGGGCATTTGGAGACCCATGGATTGCATTATATTGTACAGTAATGCAGTGTCTTTTCCAGTACCTCATAAATTTTACAGTATTCATATATTCATAGTGTAGAGATATGTTGGATTCTCTTTGAAATTAAAACTTATTTCCCCCCTCCTTTATTCTTTTTTTATAAATTTATTTACTTTTAATTAATGAATCACCATGAGGGTACAGTTACGGATTTATACACATTTTTGCTTATGCTTCCCTCATACAAAGTTCGGGAACCCATCCCTTCACCAGTGCCCATACTCCACCACCCGTAAACCCAGCATCCCTCCCATCCTCCCCAATCCCATCTCCCCCCCACCCCACCCTGCCACTGTGGCAGGGCATTCCCTTCTGTTCTCTCCCTCTAATTAGCTGTTGTGGTTTGCAATAAAGGTGTTGAGTGGCCACTGTGCTCAGTCTCTAGCCCTCATTCAGCCCGCAACTCCCTTCCCCCACATGGCCTTCGACTACATTATAGTTGGTGATCGCTTCTCTGAGTTGACCTTTCCCCAGAATGTGAAGTCAGCCTCCAAGCCATGGAGTCAACCTCCTGGTAGTTGTTTCTACAATTCTTGGGTGTTAGTCTCCCACTCTGTTATTCTATATGCCATAGATGAGTGCAATCTTTCTATGTCTGTCTCTCTCTTTCTGACTCATTTCACTTAGCATGAAACTTTTCATGCCGATCCACTTAAATAAAAAATTTGTGACCTCCTTTTTTCTAACAGCTGCATAGTATTCCGTTGTATAGATGTACCAAAGTTTCCTCAACCAGTCATCCGTTCTAGGGCATTCGGGTTTTTTCCAGATTCTGGCTATTGTAAACAGTGCTGCGATGAACATACATGTGCAGATGTCATTTCGATTATACTTTTTTGCCTCTCTGGGATATATTCCCAGCAGTGGTATTGCTGGGTCAAATGGGAGCTCAATTTCTAATTTTTTGAGAATCGTCCATATTGTTTTCCAGAAGGGCTGAACCAGTCAGCATTCCCACCAGCAGTGTAGAAGGGTCCCTTTCTCCCCACATCCTCTCCAACAGCGGTTGCTTTTGTTCTTTTGGATGTGTGCTAGTCTCTGTGGTGTGAGGTGGTATCTTGTGGTTGTTTTGATCTGAATCTCTCTGATGATTAGTGATGTAGAGCACTTTTTCATGTGCCTTTTGGCCATTCGTATTTCTTCCTTGGTAAAGTTTCTGTTCATTTCTTCGCCCCATTTTTTGATGGGGTTGGATGTTTTCTTCTTGTAGAGTTCAACCAGTGCTTTATATACCATTGATATCAACCCCTTATCTGATGGGTATTGTGTAAATATCCTTTCCCATTCTGTGGATAGTCTTTGGATTCTGGTCACTGTATCTTTTGCGGTGCAGAAGCTTTTTAGTTTAATGTAGTCCCATTTGTTGATCTCTGTTTTTACTAGATTGCTTAGTTCTGTGTCACCTTTGAAGATACCTTTATCTTCAATATCGTGGAGGGTTTTGCCGACCTTGTCTTCAATGTACCTTATGGTTTGTGGTCTAATGTTGAGGTCTTTAATCCATTTTGATCTGACTTTTGTGCATGGTGTCAGGTCAAGGTCTAAGCCCATTTTTTTGCATGTGGTTGTCCAGTTGTGCCAGCACCATTTGTTAAAGAGGCTTTCCTTGCTCCACTTCACATCTCTTGTTCCCTTATCAAAGATTAGATGATCATACGTTTGGGGTTGTGTGTGAGGGTATTCCACCCTGTTCCATTGGTCTATGGCTCTGCCTTTGTTCCAGTACCATGCTGTTTTAATTGTTACTGCTTTGTAGTAAATAAACATGATAATCTTTCAGTACTTGTAGTGCAAACTACAATGTCCAAAAGGAAAGAGAGAGAAAGATATATATAGAGAGAGAACGAGAGAGAGAGAGAGCAAGAGGAAGAGGAAGAGGAAGAGGGAGAAAAGAAGAAGTGGGTGAGGGTTTGTGAGGGGGAAACTGGGGACATTGGTGGTGGGAAATGTACACCAGTGAAGGGAAGGATGTTGGGACATTGTAAGACTAAAATTCAGATAACTTGTAACTGTGTATCTTATGGTAATTCAATAAAAAATCAGGGGCTGGTGTGATAACACAGCGGATAGGGTGTTTGCCTTGCACGCGGCCAACCCAGGTTCGATTCCCAGCATCCCATATGGTCCCCTGAGCACTGTCAGGGATAATTCCTGAGTGCAGAGCTAGGAGTGACCCCTGAGCACCGCTGGGTATGACCCAAGGAGCAAAAAAAAAGTAATAAAAAATAATAAGATAAAAAAGAAAACCTTTAATATTAGCTTCACCAAGTAGCACTTTGTGAGTAAAAAAATTAACCATCATAAGTTTAATCTTTATCAATTTATCACTCATCATTTTTTAAGTCATGCTTAAGTTCTAAAAAGAAGATATCAAGGTCATCATTCCAATTAACAAGATATGGCAATTCTGCATACAATTAAAAATAAGCCATTCTCATTTATTCAAAAGATTAAACTTTTTAAAAAATAAAATATTTTTATTAAAGAGTCATGATGTACAAAGTTACTGATCGTTGAGTTTTAGGCATACAATAATTTAACAGTAATCCCTCCACCAGTGTTCCCAGATTTCCTTTTGAACCCAACTCCCACTCCACCCTCTCCTGTCAGCTTGACAGGCACATTACAAAGTTTCAGTGGTTGTTGCTTAGATCTCATGTTTTCAATTTTGTTGAATCTGTGTTTGGGATATATGGTTATACCTCTCACTCATATCGTTGGTATAACTGAAGCCCTGATGCCCGTTCACCCATTACTTCTTGTTCTCTTCTTCCCCCCTTGATTTCTTTTCTTCTCTCTCTGTCTCCTCTTTAAACACTGGGATCAAGGGTGATCTGGCATGCCCTTTTAAAACAGCACATTTCCTCACCCAGTATTTTATGTACCTCAGATAAGTGAGATCTTCCTGTGTTTGTCTTTCTTTTTCTGGATTACTTCACTCAACATGATATCTTCCAGTTCCAACTATGTTGCAGCAAATTACATGATTTCATCACTTACTACATCTGCATAGTGTTCCACTATGGATTATGAATTAGTGGTATATAAACATATATATAGGATGTATATATCTATGTATAAATATATATATATATCTAATATCGCTTATTGGAGACCTAGTTTGATTCCATATCTTAGCTGCTGTATTCAGTGCAGCATGAATACCGTTATGCATATGTCCTTTTGAGATAGGGTTTTTATGTCCTGGGGATAGATGCCACAAAGTGGAATTACTGGATCATATGGCCATTCAATTCTAAGTCTACTGAGAGCTCTCCTCTGTTTTCCACAAGGGTTGGACCAGACATTTCCACTAGCAGTGGGTGATTTCTTCTCTAAATCTCTTCCAACACAGATTTGTTACTACTATTTCAAAAGACAAAAGTTTTGAATGCTGTTTATTCTTTTCCTTGAAATATGATAATAAATATTAAGTAATGGTGTCAAATTAAAATGCAAAAAATAATGACATAACACTATTATATTTCATAATTAGGAAATAATATATATTATTGAGGACCTAATAATTTACTGTTGTATAATATAATAATTATATGTTATATATTATGTTATATGTTATTAGGACATCTAATAGCCTAGTTCTCTATCTTAGAGAACCTGACAAGCTACCGAGAGTCTATTGCCCACTTCAGAGAGCCTGGCAAGCTCCCCTTGGTGTATTCATATCCAAAATACAGCAACAGTTATATACATACCTCTCAGAGAGCCTGGCAAGCTACCGAGAGTATCCCGCCCGCACAGCAGAGCCTGGCAAGCTACCCGTGGTGTATTCGATATGCCAAAAACAATAACAATAGGTCTCATTCTCCTGACCCTGTAAGAGCCTCTAATCACTGGGAAAAAATTATATGAGGACTGGAAGCTGAACTAAAAGTTACACAGGAAAGACAATGACTTGGATTCAACTCCTGATTTACTCTTACAAGATACTAAGAGAAGGTTTCCAACTACAGAAACTGAACTTTCTGTAAAAATTTCTACAGTTACTTCTGGTAAAAAAATAAAATTGAAATATCCCATTGAAATTTTAAAAACTAGGAATGTGCATAATGGTGTAATTGGCTATTTTTTTATGAGATATAATGTGTTGTCAGATAACTTGGACTTTTACCTGTTAAAACCTCCAATGCCCAAAGCAGCTTAGTTTTAACCCAAGGGGAATTCCTGGTCACTAATAGGAATGTTTTAGTTTTTTTATTTCCCCTCCTATGACACAATGACACATCATTGTTCAGCTGGTGGATTCTTCTGTTTAAAAATATATATAAATAGCATTTTCCTAAGCTTGCCAAATAAAGCTTTCAAAATGAGCCAGCATGTATAGAATGACTAGCTACTTTGCCTCCTACATAAGCTATTGGTTTTTTTTAACACTTCAGAAACCTTGATACCTTGAAAGGATCTCCTTAAGTTTGCAAAGATATGGTAAGGAAAAAATTTCTATATATTTTAAAACATTTTAGAAAACTTGATACTTTGAAAGGATCTTCTTAATTTTGAATAGATATGGTAAGAAAACAATTTCTATGATCTCACTCATCATTATCTAAAAGAGTTAGAGTTTTTATGATTTGAAGTAAATTTTAGATTGGGTGTACTAGTTTTAAAAGTAGTCAGGTGACATTTTTAATATGTCAGAAATATTTCTTTTATTTCTGATATCAATGTTTTTTATTTAAATAATTTTCTCTAAATAAGTCTTTGAGGAAGTTTGCATTAGTTTAACTCCTCTAAACTCCCCAATCACTTCTGATAATAATTGCATTATGTATTTTGTTTTTCTAGCAGAAATGATGTGGACAATTTCTCTTCTTTACAAGTACTGTGTAGAGATCCCCACACATTTTGAATTTGAGATTTCTGATTATCAAATGGTTTGTATTACACAAAGGAAACATGGTACAAATAAAAAGCACATTTAACAACTAGCATTGCCAACATTAGTCATTTATGTTGTGTGTTGTCAGTTCCAGTTGTAATCAGTATTATTCTGCTAATAAGGCTTATTAGAAAAAAGTTCTCTAATAAGGTCAGTGGTTTATTGAAAGAAATTTAGAATCTTTATCGTTTCAAATAAAAAAGCAACAGTTAGATGTAAAAAAAAACCCTTGGGGTGAATATAATTATGTAGCAAGTTTCTACAATAAAATTGAAATAAAATCACCCTTTCTTATATTAATTCTAAAGAAAAGAAAGTTGATTATGAATAATAGAGTTCCCAGTGCTGACAAATTTTAATGAAAGTTAGACTTAATGCAACTATTAAGCCCTAATCTCTGAGACTTTTCCTTTTATTTAATCTTCAGTATTTCTCAGATTTTTGTCATACCCTCTTTATTTTCAAGACTTACCTATATTGCTACATGCCTCTAACTTCTCCTTTCCTTTCTCATTTTGTCCCTGTGTCCTTTTCACCTTCCAATTTATCTATTTTATTTCTTTCCACATTCACTCACACTAATTTCCTCTCTCTTTTGAAAACTTTTATGAAAGTATCCTGTTTTAAAAGTTCAGATCTGTTTATTGTCAAAGATAGATATCAAATATTTGCCACATTTCTTAGACTACTCTTCCATTTCCTCACTATCATGCAGTTTTATGACTATCATAGAACTAAAATAGTTCGTTAAAATGACTAAAAACCTGTATTTACCTATGAAATTTTTGTTTCTGCTAAATCCTAGAAGAGCACTTATTTTGAAATGTAGCACTGTACTTTACTTTCTCCTTATAGTTTTTTGTTTGTTTGTTTTACATTAAGATATTAATATTCAGCTTCAAAGTCCTCTCCGCTTCTGGATCATGTTACAGTATCCTTTTCTTTTCTCTCCCTTCTATTCCTCTGTGTGAGCCAGATCTCACTGAAGGAAAGTTAACTTTATGACATGAATGCAAAAAACAACTGAGGAATCAACTGAAAAATGGCTGGTAGTAAGGAAACAAGGGAGCTACATCCACAGACAATTTTATGACTCAGTCAGAGGTGCTGTTACTGCTGCTGACTTTGAAAACCAGCTCACACTGCCATTGTGGTGAATAAAAGAGCCATTTGGCTACTCTTTGGGCCTTCTTTTGACACTCTTCCATTTGCTTCATCTAGGAAAGTTCCTTCACTCTTTTTACAAGGGAGTAGGAAAAGTCAGCTTCTAGTTCTTTTTGCTTCTCTTTGGTTTTAATCTCTGAAGATCACCAAGGCTATGAGTTAGAAAAGTTGTTTGGTTGTATGTACTACGTAAATACTTTATATACATTTTAAACTTAACTACACAATTTTCTCTACCATGCATTCTACTTACTCTGTACACAATCCAATAAACAAGATATCCAAAAAATAAACCTCTGATGTTCCAATACCCCTATAATGCTATTTCTATAAGATTTTATAGTACAACCTCAATGCTCATCATTACATATTCACGGGATGCTGTGTCTGCAAATAAGCCACTGTATCTGTTGTTGATTTCAGATTTGGTTAACACTTATTCAGTTGGCAAGTGTAACCTTCCTCACTAACTGACCCCATGATATCTATCTTCACTGAGATCAAATGACTGCATTCCAATATCTCTTGAGAAATTGTCCTTGATCTTATCTCTCTCCCCATGTAATGCCACCTAACTGACTATACATTTCATATACATTCTTATCACTTTGCAGGAATTATTTGTTAAGGTGTATACTTCTAGAATTTTTTTTTGTTTAACTTATTTATTTTTACATACTACCTCACCGTCAAAATTTTGCAAAACTCACCTTAAGACACTTCTGATGTATAATCCAGGCTGAAGCACTGGGCAACAAACACAGCTTCCTGATTAGTATACTAGTCTGCAGTTTCTCTACTGTGATACCTATCTTATGAACTACCAAAAAATTAATTCCAATGACTGTAAAATTTTTGATGCAGTAATAATGTCAATATAATTAATGATATTCAATTTATTTAAATTTGATTAATTTTATTATTGTTATTATATATTTTTCAATTTTGGACCACACCTTATGGTTCTTAGGTGTTATTTTAAGTCCTATGCCTGAGATCACACCTGGTTATAATATGGAAATCATGTAGTACTGTATTTTGATTCTTGGCTTCCTATAACAAAATATGTGCTTTAGCTATTGAGTTATGTCTCTGGCCCCCAATTTCTTTTTAATTTAGATTCTTGATATACCTATTATTTGACTCTAAATTTACAATCTACATTTAGGCTTCCCTAATATTACACTTAATCATATCTCCATGTATTAAAAATGCTTAGAATATCTTTTCTTTTGTATTTGTATAATCGCTGCTATTATACATACTTTAATTGAAATTTTGTTTCTCTTTCCATTACTTCAGATTCCCAAGTTTGTTTTATGCATTATAGTGACAATGTGTCAGGCTGATGTTAGTGTGATTTTCTTTCTCAGCTCCTCTCTCTCAGTCTGAAAGTTCTCCTTCACTGTAAATATACTTTTACATTTCAGGGAGCATCTGATTAAACATGGAGGAGAAAAATACAACATTGATTACACAGTTTATTCTCACAGGATTTACACATCAACAGGATTGGCAAATATCTCTACTACTGGTGTTCTTAGTGATCTACCTCATCACCCTTGTGGGGAACGTTGGTCTTATTGTTCTTATCTGGAATGACTCTCAACTTCACATCCCCATGTACTTGTTTCTTGGAAGTTTAGCTTTTGTGGATGCATCAATATCATCCACAGTGACTCCCAAGATGCTTATCAACTTTTTCATAAAGAATAACATATTTCTATTTGAATGCATGGCGCAATTTTTTTTCTTTGCATTTGGTGCAACTACAGAATGTTTCCTCTTGGCAAGTATGGCATATGATCGCTATGTAGCTATATGCCACCCTTTACTTTATCCAGTGATAATGACCAATAGGTTATGTATCTGGCTGATAATATCATCATTTGTAGGTGGATTCATACATTCCTCAATTCACACCGGATTTTTGTTGAGATTAACTTTTTGTAATGAAAACCAAATACATCACTATTACTGTGACATTGAGCCATTGCTTAAGATTTCTTGTACTGATCCTTCAATTAATATTCTTATGGTTTATATCTTTTCTGGTTCAATTCAGGTAATTACTATTACGATTGTTCTCGTCTCTTACACACTTGTTCTCTTTACAATCTTAAAGAAGAAGTCTTTGGAAGGCATAAGGAAAGCTTTCTCTACCTGTGGAGCCCATCTCTTATCTGTGTCTTTATACTATGGTCCTCTTCTCTACATGTATGTGAGCCCTGGATCTGCAAAATCATATGATCAAGATATGATAGATTCTCTATTTTTTACTATCATAATTCCTTTGTTAAATCCAATTATCTACAGTCTGAGAAATAAGAAAGTCATAGATTCACTGACAAAAATGTTAAAGCGGAATGTTTAAAATCCATGCTAATATCTAGTTTTATTTCATTAAATCAAATAAAATTATTAGATTGGGTGGTTGTTAGACTGCAAAGGTTTTGCAAATATACATGCTCTATGATACCATCATCATCATCCTCATCTTCTCGTTGATTGTCAAATTTCTCGAGTGGTCTCAGTAATGTCTCCATTCATCCTAGTCCTGTGATTTTAGAAGCCTCTCTCTACTTGTCCTTCCCAACGATGTCGTATTGGAGGCTCCTTCAAGATCAGGGGAATGAGACCCAGCATTGACATATGCAGCTCTATGATATAATATTTAAAATTTTTTCCCAGCGAATGGAAGATGCTGATCCCTCTGTATGCTGCAGAGGTCAATAGAACTGGGTACACCTGATGGACTCTCAGTGTTTGTCTGATTTAGGTGTTAGATTTCCAGGGAAATTTTGTAATTATTTTCTGAAAAGATGGCATTAGATTAGAGATGTTTGGGAACCTCTGGTTTAAGATGTTAGTACCTTCTGAAGACCTTAAAATATTTTATAGGGATTTTGAATCATGCAAAACATTAATCAAAAGTTTCTGTCATATCAAAATATCTAAAGTAGTAAGAAGAAGAAAACATTTGGTATTATTTGTACTCTTCTTGACATTTTATTGTGCATTTATTAAATTTTAATACTGTTCTACTTCTGAAATGTACCTGAATATATTGTCTTTGCTAACAATTCAGTTACCCTCCCAGGAGACTAACGTCACTTTTAAATTCATGGTGTAGACAAGTTTGTTTCTGTGTAAACTGGAAAAAAATCATGATTTCTGCTAGTCATTAAAATATCCTGAATCTTATTTCATTCAGGGCATAATGAATTTCATTCCATATGGTGAATCAACCCTCATATAACACAGAGGAATTCACCCAAGTGGGAAAGTAGTGGGGAAGTTGGATGAGTGGAGGCAGATCTAATCTATGATGATCTTATTTTATTTCATCTGTCAGGAGCTTGAAGAATTTTGTTGCTTATCAAGTTCTGTACTGTATGTCTGATGCTGAGTAATATACTTTTGTGATTTTGAAATTTTTCACTTAAAATATTCAGAAGAAATCATACTGTCCGGTATGTGACTGGAAAGAATGAAAACAATAGACCCTAAAAGTACTTGAAAGGTATTTTTTCTCACATTAAATACTATTTAAGTAGAATCAAATTCATCTCTGCCTTAACTACATCAACTCTGAAATCTACACATACAGAAATAGGTGTACCAAAACTGTATTCCCGTACCCTCAAAAGTAGTCAGTTCTGGGACTTGTAAAACTTCACTTAAATCTTCTGGCTTACAGGCATTCTTTTACTTTCCAAACACAGTTGCTAGATTTTTCTTGTAAACATTATTACTTTGGTTAAATCATATCTCTCTTTAATTAATTTCAGTACAATTTCATGGCTACCAGATTATATACATGCAAAGTAAAAGAATCTGAAGCATATGCACATTTATCCATCTAGCTATTATGATAAATATAATTATACATATAGGTGCATCTATATGATATAAAATTAATTTATGTACTTATATATAATATTCATACTGTACACTTTAATCTTAACATGTTTTGAGGTCATTCTGATCAAAGCCCTCTTTTTCACAGTTCTAATGACTCTGTGCTATAGTCCAAAATTACTTGTTTAGTACAGCATCATCAAATTTTTTTCATATTTTTGCTTATATGTGTATTTTTACATTATTTCCAACCCTTACCCTTACTCAATTGCTTGATATTGATTTAATATTTAAACAGTTTTGCTAATTCATAGTCTTTTAGAAGGTATAAATCCATGATGCATTTTGCAGATTAACTTGAAGAAGGTTGAAATATTCATTCACATCTAGATTTTGGTAATTTCTGATTTTGATTTTTTTCCACTTTTACCATTTGTTTTGTTTTTGTATATTTCTAAATTTTATCTTTGTTAATTTTTTAAATTTAGATATTGTGATTTGCAATACTGTTAGGCTTACAGTGTTTTTACACAAGAGTGTGACAGAGTGTCAGGACCCCTCCACAACTGTCACCAGGTCCCTTGTCTCACCTACTCACTCTCACCCTCTGTTCTGCAAATCTACCGTCAGGGTCTATTTGACCATTGCTTTTCCCCCTACTGCATTTATTTACACTCTAAATCAGCATTCATCCTTCCTCTTCTGACTCACTTTGGTCGGTACAATACCATCCAGTTCCTTCCATGCAACAACAAACTATAGGATTTCATCTTTTCTTTTAGCTAAACATTATTACATTCTACATATGTAACACAACTTCTTTTTTTAAAATTTAAATTTATTTATTTTTTAATTAGTGAGTTACAGAGGATACAGTTACAGATTCACACATTTTCGTGCTTGTTTTTCCCTCATGCAATGTTTGAGAGCACATCCCTCCACCAGTGTCCATTCTCTGCCACCAATGAACTCAGTATCCCTCCCACTCCCCCCCCATCCCATCAATCCCCACTCCACCCTGCCTCTGTGGCGGGACATTCTAATTTGATATTTCTCTCTCCTTTTGGGTGTTGTGGTTTGCAATAGGGTTATTGAGTGTTCATTCGGTTCAGTCTCTAGTCTACGTTCAGCACGCATCTCCCCTCCCGCGCAGGCTATCCAATCACATATTACTTGGTGTTCCCTTCTCTATCATGGATGACTTTTACCCAGTGTGTGAGGCCAGCTTCCAAGCTATGGAGCCAACCTCCTCATATTATATACTACTATTCTTGGGTATTAATCTCCTACTCTGTTGTTTTATATTCCACAGATGAGTGCAATCTTTCTATGTCTGTCCCTCTCTTTCTGACTCATTTCACTTAGCATGATACTTTCCAGGTTGATCCACTTATATGCAAAGTTCATGACTTCATCCTTTCTAACAGCTGCATAGTATTCCGCTGTATAGATGTACCAAACTTTCTTTAACCAGTCATCTGTTCTCGGGCACTCGGGTTTTTTCCAGATTCTGGCTATTGTAAACAGTGCTGCAATGAACATACAAGTGCAGATGTCATTTCGACTATACTTTTTTGTTTCTCCAGGATATATTCCCAGAAGTGGTACTGCTGGATCAAATGGAAGCTCAATTTCTAATTTTTTGAGTAGCATCCATATTGTTTTCCAAAGGCTGGAACAGTTGGCATTCCCACCAGCAGTGTAGAAGGGTCCCTTTCTCCCCACATCCTCTACAACAGTGGTTGCTTTGGTTTTTTTGGATGTGTGCCATTCTTTGTGATTTGAGGTAGTGTCTCATGGTTGTTTTGGTTTGCATTTCCCTGATTATTCGTGATGTAGAGCATTTTTTCATGTGCCTTTTGGCCATTCATATCCCTTCCTTTGAAAAGTTTCTGTTCATTTCTTCGCCCCATTTTCTGATGTGGTTGGATGATTTCTTCTTGTAGAGTTCAACCAGTGCTTTATATACCCTTGATATCAACCCTTCATTGGATGGATATAGGGTGAATATCCTTTCCCGTTCTGTAGATTGCCTTTGTATTCTGGTCACTGTGTCTTTTGCAGTGCAGAAGCTTTTTAGTTTAATATAGTCCCATTTGTTTATCTCTGTTTCTACTTGATTACTTAGTTCCGTGTCATCTTTGAAGATAACTTTAGCTTCAATATCGTGAAGAGTTTTGCTGACCTTGTCTTCGATGTACTTTATGGATTGTAGTCTGATGTTGAGGTCTTTAATCCATTTTGATCTGATTTTTATGCATGGTGTCAGGTCAAGGTCTAAGACCATTCTTTTGCATGTGGTTGTCCAGTTATGTTAGCACCATTTATTGAAGAGGCTTTCCTTGCTCCACTTCACATTTCTTGCTCCCTTATCAAAGATTATATGATCATACATTTGTGGTTGTGTGTAGGGATATTCCGCTCTGTTCCACTGGTCTGCAGCTCTGCCTTTGTTCCAGTACCATGCTGTTTTAATTGTTACCACTTTGTAGTAAAGTTTAAGGTTGGGGAGGGTGATGCCTCCCATCATCTTTTTTCCAAGAATTGTTTCAGCTATCTGTGGGCATTTATTGTTCCATATGAATTTCAGGTTGATCCACTTCTTTGAAGAATGTCATGGGTATCCTTATAGGGATCGCGTTAAATCTGTATAATGCTTTGGAAGTATTGCCATTTTGACGATGTTGATTAGCCCTATCCATGAGCAGGGGATATGTTTCCATTTCCTCATGTCCTTTTTTATTTCATGGAGTAGCGTTTTATAGTTTTCTTTGTAGAGGTCCTTTACTTCTTTAGTTAAGCTGATTCCAAGGTATCTGATTTTCTGGGGCACAATTGTGAATGGGATTGCCTTTTTCATGTCCCATTCCTCTGTCTCATTGTTTGCATATAGGAAGGCCATGGATTTTTGGTTATTGATTTTATAGCCTGCAACTTTACTGTACAGGTCAATTGTTTCTAAGAGTTTCTTACTAGAGCTTTTAGGCTTCTCTAGATATAGGATTATATCATCTGCGAATAGTGAGAGTTTGATTTTTTCCTTTCCTATCTGAATACCATTAATATCTTTTTCTTGCCTAATGGCTATTGCTAGTACTTCCAGCACTATATTAAAGAGACGTGGTGAGAGTGGGCATACTTGTCTTGTTCCCGAACTTAGAGGAAAGGCCCTTAGTTTTTCCCCATTGATGATAATGCTTGCCATAGGTTCGTGGTAGATGGCTTTGATTATTTTGAGGAAAGTTTCTCCAAAACCCATTTTGGTGAGTGTTTTTTATCATGAACGGATGTTGGATCTTGTCAAATGCTTTCTCTGCATCTATTGATATGATCACATGGTTTTTATCTTTATTTTTTTGATATGATGGATTATGTTGATTGATTTCCAAATGTTAAACCATTTTTGCATCCCCGGGATGAATCCCACTTGGTCATGGTGTATGATCTTTTTGATAAGTTGTTGGATTTTATTTGCTAGTATTTTGTTGAGGATCTTTGCATCGGTGTTCATCAGGGATATTTGTCTATAGTTTTCTTTGTTAGTGGTGTCTTTGTTTGCTTTTGGTATTAGGGAGATATATGCCTCATAGAAACTGTTTGGGAGGGGTCCTGTCTTTTCGATTTCCTGGAAAAGCTTGAGGAGAACTGGCATCAAGTGTTCTTTAATTTTTTGGAAGAATTCACCAGTGAATTTGTCTGGACCTGGGCTTTTGTTTTTGGGGAGACTTTTGATTTACAGTTTAGATTTCCTTGATATTTATGGGCCTATTCAGGTATTTCAAGTCTTCTTGGTTCAATCTTGGGAGAGTGTAGGAATCAAGGAATTCGTCCATTTCTTTTAGGTTCTCTTGTTTCGTGGCATACAGACTTTCAAAGTAGTCTCTGATGATATTTTGAATCTCCTTGGTTTCTGTTGTGATGTCCCCCTTTTCATTTCTGATTCGGTTTATTAGAGTTCTCTCTTTCTTTGTGAGTCTTGCTAACGGTTTATCAGCTTATTTATTTTCTCGAAGAACCAGCTCTTGGTTTCATTGATCTTTTGGATTGTTTTTTGGGTTTCCATATCATTAATTTCTGCTCTAAGTTTTATTATTTCTTTCCTTTGATCTGGTTTGGGTTCCTTTTGCTGGTCCTCTTCTAAGATCTTGAGCTGCGAAGGCAAGCTATCTATATAGGCCCTTTCTTCCATCCTGAGGAAAGCTTGCAGAGCTATAAATTTTCCCCTTAACACAGCGTTAGCTGTGTCCCATAGGTTCTGGTAGATTGTGTCTTCATTCTCATTTGTTTCGAGGTATTTTTTGATTTCTTCCTTGATTTCCTTCGTGACCCACTCATTGTTCAATAGTGAGTTGTTTAATTTCCAGGTGTTTGATTTGACTCTCCGCATCTGTGTGTGATTAGCTTCCATCTTCCGTGCATCATGGTCCGAAAAGATAGTTGATACAATTTCTATCTTCCCGATTCTATTAAGGTATAATTTGTGACCCAGAATGTGGTCTACATTGGAAAATGTTCCGTGTACACTGGAAAAGAATGTGTACTCTTTCTTTTTGGGGTGTATAGCCCTGTATAGGTCTATTAGCCCTGTCTCCTCCATTTCTTCCTTCAGAGCCATTGTTTCCTTGCTGAGTGTTCTTCTTGTCGATCTATCCAGAGGTGATAAGGCAGTGTTGAAGTCTCTAACTACTATCGTGGTGCTAGTTATGTCCTCCTTAAATTCTGTTAGTTCTTTTAAGTATTTAGCTGGTCGTTCATTAGGTGTGTATATGTTTAAGAGTGTGATTTCTTCCTGTTTTGCATATCCCTTGATGAGTAGAAAATGACCTTCGATGTTCCTTCTGATCTTTTCAGCCTGAATCTATGTTGTCGGATACTGGTATGGCCACCTCCACTTCTTTGAGGGAGCTGTTTGCTTGCAGGATTGTTTTCCATCCTTTGATTTTTGAGTCTGTGTTTGTTCTGACTATTCAGATGTGTTTCTTGTAGGCAGCAGAAAGTTGGGTTTATTTTCTGAATCCATCTTGCCACTCTGTGCCTCTTGATAGGTGCATTTAGACCCTTAGCATTAAGAGAAATTATTGTCATGGGATTTTTTTGCCATCTTTCTGTAGGGTTTGTTGTTCTTGTCGGTTTTTTTCCCTTGTCTTATAGTAGCCCTTTCAGTCCTTCTTTTAAGTTTGGTCTTGAGTCTATGAAGTTCCTGAGCAGTTGCTTCTCCGTGAAATAGTGTATGGTTCCTTCAAGTTTAACTGAGAGTTTAGCCGGGTAAAGTATTCTTGGTGAGGCGTTCATTTCATTAAGTTTTTTCACTATATCCCACCATTGTTTTCAGGCCTGGGAGGGTTTCTTCTGATAGGTCTGCTGTGAGTCTAAGGGGTGCTCCTTTGTATATTATTTCCTTCTTTGATCTTGCTGCTTGCAGTATTTTGTCTCTATCCATGGCATCCATCATTCTGACTATGATATGCCTTGGGGATTTTTTATTTGGGTCCCTTTTAGCTGGCACCCTTCATAGTCCTTGGATCTGGATGCCCACATTCTCTAGCTCTGGGAATTTCTTAGCAATGATGTCTTTAATTGTGTTTTTTTCATTGGGATTTGTTCCCTGTGCTTCTGGTACTCCAGTGATTCTTATATTGTTTCTCTTGAGGTCATCCCCTAGGACTCTAATTCACTCTAGAGCCATTTTGATGTCTTTTGCCATTATTTGTTGTTGCTTATATGCTTTCTGCAGCTCATCTTCAAGCTTACTGATTCTGTCTTCGGCTGTAGTCATTCTACTATTGAGGGCTCCTATCCAGTTTTTTATTTCATCTACCAATTTTTTTAGTTGTGTCACTTCTGTTCGTAGCTTTGAAATTCCTGCTCTCATTTCTTCCTGGATTATCTTGGTGAACCATTCCAATACTGCATCCATATCCTCCCTTAATTTATTGAATGTTCATTCCATAGTTGCTTTAAGTTCATCAACCATCTTCACAATTTCCTCTCTGAATTCTTTATCTGAAAGGAGGTTGTATTTCTGGGAAGTCGCTGCTGAGGTTACTGAGACCCTCTCTTCCATCTCTCCTGGTGGTTGGGATTTTCGCTGTTTCTTCATGATGTTATGGGCTTTATTGTCAGGCGCTCTCCTTAGCTTGAGAGGAGCCTCAATTGAAGACATGGGGCTATGATCTTTTTACAAAGGACTTTAAGTGCAGCTTGATGTGTTCACTGACAGTTTTTGTGAAAATAGGATAGGATAGGCTAGTTGACTATTAGCATATAGTGACTAAGATGACCAGGGTATTCTTCAGAGGAATAGATTGTATCTATTGTGGCCAAAGCACAATGCATGGGATGGGAGAAATAACTGAAGGAGGCCACGCCCCCTTTTGAGGCCACGCCCCTGATGTGAGGCCACGCCCCTAACAACCTGAGCAAGAGGAGGAGGGGGTCAGGGCGGGCAGTGAGGTGACTGAGAGGCGCGAGGCGGGTCTGGGGGCTTCAGAGCCCCAGACTGCCGGTGTGGGGCAATCGGAGAGCTTCTCCACACGGAGTGGGGTCTCAGAAGGAAATTCTGGTGTAACACAACTTCTTTATCTATCGTTTGTCCTTTAGCAGATGGATGCCACATAGAAAAACAAATCACTGTAACACTGCATCACTGTCATCCTGTTGTTCATCGATTTTACTCAAGTGGGCGCCAGTAACCTCTCCATTCATCCCAGCCCTGAGATTTTTAGCAGCCTCTCCTTACTTGTTTTTCCTAATGATTGGAGGCTCTTTTCAGGGTCAGGGGAATGAAACTTGTTATTGTTACTGTATTTGGCATATGAAAATCATCATGGGGATCTTGCCAAACTCTTCCCTGCGGGTGGGATACTCTTGGTAGCTTGCCAGGCTCTCTGAGAGGTAGGTATATATATTCTATATATATATATATAGAGAGAGAGAGAGAGAGAGCACATATATATATTTCCCTTTATGATGATGTGTCGTGGTCCAGGAATATGTTCATTTAAGCGTGAGACTCGGCCCGAGTGTTTGGAAAGCAGCCTGGAGCTTGCTGGTGGTGAGGGTAGTGAAGGTCAGCTTGCAGGGGCTGGGTCCCTTGGGGTGGGGAGGACTCTTACCCGCACCCTCTGGGGCACCCCTGGTGTGAAGTCCAGTGGCATGGTTATGGGGGCCTCCTTTTTTGCTCCGTGAATTCTGGAGGGTGGCTGATGAGGAGATTATCTGGCCCAGCAGGAAGTGGTTATGGGTGTGATCCCTGGGTCGCCAGAGATTGGGGGGAGCAGGCAGAGAATCTCTACTTCCGGGTCCCATTGAGTCCAGAGTCCAAGATCAAGATCACAAATTTCTGCATAACCTGGGTTTCATGGGAGAAAAGTAAATATAAGTGGGAAAGCAATGAAAAACAAAGCACTAGAGAAGATTTATGACATTGGGTATAGGGTTAAGCAGTAAGATTCTGCTTTACTCAATGTGCATCTCTGAGTAGATTTTAAATTGTATTTGTTCAGCAAGGAGAATGACACATACTACATTTAGCCATTTGTGGAATATTAAGAAATAAAGTAAATAAATAATATAAGAAAAATGAAATTACGTTCCTAGACTCTAATGACAGAATATTGGTTACCAGTGAAGGGGAGTGGAAGAGAGTGAAGGGGCCAACTGATCGGTGGTGACGGGTGAATGGATTTTTGATGGTAAGCGTGTGCCAAGGTGAGAAATCATACACCTAATACTTGTATGACAGTATTATCAGCTAATTTTACCACAATAAAAGACAATGTAATGTACTATCTCTACAGTTTTAGGAATAAATTTAGCAATTGTGAAAAGGACAATTTTAATAAAAAAACAACTGCAAAAGTTGATACGTATGGTAATAAAAAATCAGTGACAGGGAGAAATGGTTTCAATTTTTCAATACTAAAGGATATGAATTAAGTAAGGTAAAAAAAAGTCTTGAAGGTTTTTGAACATTTGGAATGTTTGATTTATAATGTCAAAGTACTAATGATATTAAGATGTTATGATTTCATAGCCCAGAAAGTGACTGGGGAAAATCAAAAAGAATTTTGGAGAGTGCTTTTTCTCACATTCCATACTATTTATGTAGAATATTTGATCCATTTTCAGGTCCATTTCCGGCTTCCTCTGAATGCTGAAATCTCACCTACTTCTGCTAAAAAGAGTTTGGCCTTGACCATCAAATCTGTATGTTCATCGCAGCACAGTTTACAATAGCCAGAATCTGGAAAAAAACCGATTGTCCGAGAACAGATGACTGGCTAAAAAAACTTTGGTACATCTACACAATGGAATACTATGCAGCTTTTAGAAAGCATGAAGTCATGAAATTTGCATATAAGTGGATCAACATGGAAAGTATCATGTTGAGTGAAATGAGTCAGAAAGAAAGAGACAGACACAGAAAGATTGCACTCATATGTGGAATATAAAGTAGCAGAGAGGTATGAGCTAGCAATGATGCAACCTCTGGCAGAAAGCCTCTGGACTTAGTCACTAAAATACTAAAATACAGAAATATAGAACCTCGAGGCCGCTACTGTGGCCACACAACCTTACATCTCTTCATTCTCAGCAATGAAAAACAAATTATCAAATGCTTCCTTTCCAGCAGGTCGGACTCTGGGGTGTGTGGGGGGGAACTCTAAACAATAATAGTGAGTTTTTTTGTTTGTATGTAATCAAAGTAAAGAGAAAGTAAAGTGAAATTTATCAGCTACACAAGCGGGGTGGGGGGCTGAGGGGTGGGGGGGCGGGGGGGAGGTTCATCGTGGTTCTTCGTGGTGGAATATATGCACTGGTGAAGGGATGGGTGTTCGAGCATTATATAACTGAGACTTAAGCCTGAAAGCTTTGTAACTTTCCACATGGTGATTCAATAAAAAAAAAAAAACTGTTGGTGCCCATGTTTTGTGAAATGCTAGTTACATATCCTTTCCAACTTGCTTTTTCTTCCTTTTCAAAATAATTGATTATATACAGACACAAAATTGTTAGATTTTTCTTGTAAGTATAGCTTTGATTTTATCTTGTCCTTTTTTAATCACCTTCAGTGGATCATCATTGTTACCAGATTATATACAAGACCAGTTAATGTGTCTAGAGCTACATATGCACTCAAACATGATTATTGCTTCCAGATTTATGATAAAAACAGCTCATATATACATAAATGTTATATAGGATGTATTTTTGTATTTATGCAAGCATTCTTACTTGGCCTCTCCTGGTATTATTTGAGGTTCTTTCAAATTAGACCCATGTTTTTAATTTTATGTATCACTATAGAACTGGAGATGTTCTATAAAGAATACCACACCTTCTACAAGATCATTGTTGGTGATTTTAATGCCAAGATAGGACTGAGAAGGTCGCCCGAAGAACTCTACATTGGGACCTGTGGCCTAGAATAGAACGATCAGGGTGAGAGATTGTCTGAGTTCATCATGTCGACCAAGACCATCAATGATAACTCACAGTTCCAGAATGTCGAATCTAAATGCTGGACATGGGGGTCTCCCAGTGGATAGTTCCACAATGAAATTGACCACATCATATTCAATCGAAGGTTTTGCCTGACCGATATCGCTGTTGTCCCAAAATTCCAAATGGAATTGGACCACCATCTCCATCATGCAAAATTCTACTTCACAGAGTGGGGAGAAAGGTCTGCAAAGTTTAAGTTTAGGAACGGAACTCCCAGAATGACCACCAACTGGGAGCTCTTTGGCACTATTGTGGCAACGTGGGAAGATACCGTTCTTGACAACATTGACAAGAAATACGATCGACTGGTTCAGCACCTCCATGACTGCACGAAGAATGCCGAGATTGAGAAAGCCACAAACAAACGCCTGTCTTTGGAAACTCTTGAGCTCATTCGCCAACGTGGTTTGGCGTGAGCCTCAGGCAACCACAAGCAAACGTCCAAGCTTGCAAAACTGTGCAGAGAAGTGATAAAGGAAGACCTCAAAGAGAGAAGAGCAGCAGTGTTGGTCGATGTGGCAGAAGCAAAGAAAAGTATTCGCAACGCTCGCCTGTCCTTCACCAACTACAAGACCAAGATGACTGCCCTCCGACGTCCCGATGGATCTATCACATCTTCCAGAAAGGCAATGGAGAGGATTTTCAAGACTTCTACTTGGATCTCTTTAACAGCCATGTCCACCTGCCCACATGCCAAATTCTGCAGGATGGATGTGTTCCCAACATCCTCCCTTCCAAAATCTGACATGCCATTTCATTGGTAAAGACGCGTACAACACCTGGTCCGGACAAGGTCAAACCAGAACACCTGAAGAATCTCTGCCAGTACTCATCAATACATTGGCTTGGCTCTTCACACTACTACCTGTCTGAATGCAAAGTTCCATCCCAGTGGAAAACCAGCAGGACCGTTCTGTTGTACAAGAAGGGAGACATCCACAACATCAGCAACTATCACCCAATCTGCCAGCTGTTATCTACAAGTTGTTCACTCGTGTCATCCTGAATAGAACAGGCAGAACACTAGATGAAGGACAGCCATGTGAGCAAGCTGGGTTCCAAAAAGGATTCACCACGATCGACCATATCTATACAGTGACCAAATTCATTGAAGTTTTGTGAGAGTTCAAGATGCTGCTCTGTCTAACATTCATCGACTTAAAGAAGGCCTTCGATTTGTTGAGACTGAAGTGGTCATAAAAGCCCTAGCCAAACAGGGCGTTCAAACTCAAATCATCAAGATCCTCCGTGAGCCGTATTGTGGATTCACCCCAGGATCTCACCATTCTACAAGGAAGTGATCATTGACATAAAGAGAGGGGTTTGGCAGGGCGATACCATTTCACCGAAACTCTTCAGTGCCACCCTCGAAAATGTCATGCAACGACTGGAATGGGAAGGAATGGGAGTGAAGATAGATGGTCAGCAACTACACCACCTCTGCTTCACTGATGACATCATTCTCATGATGCCAAACATTAGCCAAATGGCACAAATGCTTGCCGACTTCGACCACAAGTGTGGAAAGGTCGACTGCAGCTGAACCTCAACAAGACGATGCTCATAAAAAACGAACTAGTCCCTGATGCTCCATTTGCTCTCAATGGAACGCACATCTCTGAATGCAGCAGCTAGGTGTACCTGAGTCGAGAACTCAACATGAGGAATAACTTGGCACCAGACTGTGCAGGAGGAAGAGATCAGCGTGGAACACCTTCAAGAGGGTTGAAGAAGTGGTTAAGAGGACAAAGAACTTCCGACTCCGGGCACATCTTTTCGATTCCACCATTCTTCCTGCACTAACATATGCCTCAGTGACCTGGGCCCTATGCAAACAGGATGAGAACACTATTTGGATATCCTAAAGAGGAATCAAAAGAGCTATGCTAGGAGTATCATGTCTCACTCAATTGAGAGAAAGAATCCGGAGCTCCGACCTTCATTGACGGTCAAGAATCAGGGACGCTGTCTCTTTTGCCAAGACATCAAAAATCAGATGGGCCGGACATGTACTGTGATTCAGAGACAACCGTTGGACTAGAGCTGTGACCGACTGGATTCCACAGGACGTGAAAAGACTGCCCACCAACAAGATGGTCAGACTTCACTCAAACCCTGAATGAACAGTTTGAGCCTCTTCCTGTTCCTGGAGTGAGAAGATATCATTGGGCTACACTAGCACTGGACAGGGACAAGTGGAGACATTACTGGCACCTGCTCGAACAAATCAAAGATCAACGGGAAGGCAAGTGATACAAGTGAAGTGAAGTATCACCATAGCACTGTCTTCATTGCTCAGTAATTTGCTCAAGCGGGCACCATTAACATTTCCATTGTGAGACTTGTTACTGTTTTTGGCATATCGAATATGCCACGGGTAGCTTTCCAGGCTCTGCCATGCGGGTGAGATACTCTCGGTAGCTTGCCGGGCCCTCCGAGAGGGGTGGAGGAATCGAACACGGGTCAGTCGTGTGCAAGGTGAGTGCCCTACCTGCTGCGATATCGCTCAGCCCCAATTTTATGTATATTTTTAATTAATACAATATGATTTACTGAGTTGTTCATAATAAACTTGTTACAGTCAGACAACATTTCAACAACAATTCCATTATCACCACCAATCCTACCACCACTGTCACCAGGTTCCCTGATTCTGCCAAGCCTATCCTCTTGGCAGGCATATAAAAATTTTATTTCATATTACTTGCTCCAACAAAGTTAAAAAAATAGTAAATGGACTTAAAAAAATAAAACAACAAAAATCAACTAGTAGTGATTGATAGCTATATGATTTTAACTCATGTAAATAAGAAAATTTAAATGATGTAATACAATAAAATATACTGCCTGTGCTTATTTACATAATTAGCTTTTCAACTCTGGCATCTAAAATATATTGAATTATTTTTATTCTGCATTTGGATATTATTGCAATAATCATTATATCTTTCTGTCATAAATGAAGATTTTCTTGACCTTTTGGCAAGAATATAACAAATTCATTTCATACTACTTGGTCCAAAAAATTTTAAAACCTGGCAAATAGAATTATCAGAAAAGAAATCAATAAAAATCAATTTGTGATGATGAATTTCTATAAATTTTTAACCTTTTTTAATCTAGTAGAGAATAACCATATGCATCATTAGTGAGTGCCATACTCAACACCACATGATGGGAAGTTTAAAGGAGCTCTTTTAATGCTTCTTGCAAAACTGGTTTTAAGGCTATGAGTACCTAAGCTGTTGCCTGTCCTTTAAGTTTTGTATAGTTCTTTCAAATCTGAATCATAATCTAGTTGGATAGAATATTATTGGTGAGGTGTTCATTTCGTTGAATTGCCCTTGGGAGGGGGCAGGCTGAGTACCACCCTGCCAATGAAGAAACAGTAGTTAGAGAAATCAATAAAATCTTCCCAGAGTTAAGGATTACAGGCACCAAGAGCCTACAGGTCCTAGTGAAAATGGACTCAATTAGGAAAACTTCAATTATACAAAACATATACAAAAGCATATTATACTCAAAATGACAAAATACAAAGATAGAGACAGAATACTGAAAACAACAAGATCAGAAAAGAAGTGACATACAAAAGAAAGCCCGTGAGACGTACTGCAGGTATGTCAAATGGAACTCCGATATAGGATAACATAGCCTCAGGTAGTTTAGGTTTATTGGGTTGTTCCCATCACAGTACACCCTTTTCTCTGTGCTTATTTGTAACTTCTTTATTTGTGCCCAGTTGGCTTGTAAATATTGTTTTTCTCTTCTCCTTAAGTTATTTGTATAGTATATTCAGAGCAATGTCCTTTTTGTATGAGAACAGGAAGACAGTATATGGGAGTCATTTGACTCTACATGATACTTTCCTCCTGGGCATCTGTTCTCTAGACCTCAGCCTCAGCTGCCCTTACTTTCTAGCAACCCCAAAAGCAGGGTCCCAACGAGGGACGGGATGGACCCAGGGCCAGCGGTGAGTTATGTGCTACCCTGTCATGGAGACAGGCCTGGCCAAAGAGCCTAATGCTTAACTTTAAGTTAAGAGCTTGATCATGGACAGATACTGTCATGATCTAAAAAGTAATAACTGGATTTGGACCCTGCTAGGGTTGGGAATGATTCATCTGGCCTGAGCTCTGTAGTCTGAGTCTGTGGCAAGATGTTCCCAAGAGAGCTGCCCTTCAAGCTTTAATGTATCTCTTATTGTGTCCATACAAAAATAACTAAAGGTGAGAAACACCTTAAGTGGTATTTTGCCCATTGGCCATCAGGAAGGGCTTCCTTACGTTGTTTTTGCTTCCAGACCAGGTGGAGAGATATAGATAAGGGTGGAGAGAGAAGGTGAAGGGGGCGGTCAGAATCCAAGAGAAGTAGTGAGAGGCTGAATCCAGAGAGTCGAGATAGAGAAATGAGGGGCAAGGAAGGAAGAATTCCTGAGATGGGAGAGATGGGAGATTGAATAAATCGTAACTAATCAGCAACCAGCCTGTTCCTCGTTCTTCCTTCGCCTGCCCATGGCCTACAGCCATCCTGATCCTGTCCATTCACAGAGGTTCAAGAGCACCGAACTCTGGCAGTCAGAGAGCTGCCTGGAGAGCCCGAGAACACACATCCCGCATGCGCGGGGGTAGTTCTTTACACCCCACAAACTAGAGGAATATGAAAATTTATAATACAAAAACTCAACCAAATGAACACCGCTCCAAGAATATTCTATCCAGCTAGATTATCATTCAGATTTGAAGGGACTGTAAAGAGCATTGTGGGTAGGAAACAGGTCAGGGAACTCAGAGCCTTGAAGCCAGTTCTGCAAGAAGCATTAAGAGAAGCTCTTTTTTTGTTTGTTTTGATTTTTGGGTCCCATCCGGCAATGCACAGGGATTACTCCTAGTGGTGCTCAGGGGACCATATGGGATGCTGGGTTGGCCGCTTGCAAGGCAAATGCCCTACCCATTATGCTATTGCTCCAGCCCCAAGAGAACTTCTTTTAAGAGCAGGAGAAACTTCCTGTAGTGTGGTATTGAGTATGGCCCTAACTAAGGTGCATACATTTGTCCTCTACTAGATTAAGAAAGGTCAAAAACTTACAGCAATAAATTATCACAAATTGACTTTAATTGATTATTTTCTAATTCTATTTGCCATTCCTTTTTTTTTTTTTTTTGGCATTTTGGGTCAGACCCAGCGATGCTCAGGGATTACTTCTGGCTCTGCACTCAGGAATCTCTCCTGGAGGTGCTTGGGGAACTACATGGGATGCCAGGGATTGAACCCAGATTGGTCTCATTCAACGCAAATGCCCTACCCACTATACTATCACTCTGGCCCCATATTTGCCATTATTTTAAGTTTTTTGGACAAAGTAATATGAAATAAAGTTTGTATATGCCTGCCAAGGGGACAAAAGAAAAGGAGCCTCATTTGTAACAGGGAAGATATGATTATTACAGCAAAAATGTTGAAGTATGAAATAAAATTTAATGCAATACATTCTAGATGTCAGAGTTGAGAACTTAGTTATATAAATGAGAATAGGCAGTTTATTATATTGTATCAAATGATTTGAATTTTCATATTTACATAGGTAAAATTGTATGATTTATATTTCATGTGAGTAAATAATCACTACAATATGACTTTTGTTGATTTATCTTATGATAATTCCATTTATCTAAGCTTTGTTGGAACAAACAAGACAAAATAAATTTGTTATATGCCAGCCAAGGGGGCAGGCTGGGAATAGCAGCCATCCTGGGGAGACTGGTGATGGGGTTGTTGTTGCAACACTGTATGACTTAAAATAATTCTATTATAAACAACTTTGTAAATCAAGATGTCTTTACTAAAAATAAATAAATATATTACATTTAAAGTAAATAAATAAAATTACCTTTAAAAAAAAGTCAAGATTCTCGGGACTGGAGAAATAGTGTAGGAGTCACCGTGCTAGCCTTGCGTGAAGCCAACCCTGGTTGGTCCTAGCAGTGCTGTGAGCAACCCTGCTGAGCATAGAGTCAGAAATTTTTCCTGTGCACTTCTATGATGGACCAAATTTCCCCAAGAAAGATATACAAGATTCAAAGAAAGCGATCAACCTTCTTGACATAATTTCCTTTTATAAAATTATTACAACCATCATCTACAGTAAGTTCACTCTAATTGTATGTTTCTTTACATGGTTATTATTGTAGTGTATGCTAGACCATATGATAGACCATTCCACATATAAATTCATAAATTTTAGATAAATAACTATATAACATATTTTCTCTCACCACAATTAAGTTAGAAATCAATACTATGATATCTAGACAAATTAGTGAGTCCCAATTTGCACTGTTAGATAATTCTGGCACTAATGATTTAATAAGTGGAACTAGAATAGAATTTAAATGAAACAATAGATGAAATTAATGAAACAATAAATGAATGTAAATGAAACATCGTTGGGTCACACCCAGTGATGCTCAGTGGTTATTCCTGGCCCTGCACTCAGGAGTTACTCCTGGCGGTGCTCTGAGGACCATATGAGATGCTGGGAATTGAACCCAGGTCTTCCGTGTGCAAGGCAAATGCCCTACCAGCTGTGCTGTCATTTCAGCCTCATAAAGCAAAATATTTTAAAAATTGTTTCATGTCAATATATTACTTCTAAGATGAAAATATGTAGTATAAAATACATACACTAGGGAATAAGTGAGGTCTAAATTAATTCCCTTTGTCTTTATTTACTTTAAAAATTGTATCACATGGTGACTCAGTTTTTAAAAAAGCCCATTTCAGTGTGGAAAAAAAATCAAAGAATAAAATAATAAAAACTTAGAGTGCAAAGTAAACAAAAACAAAATGGAAGTAAAAAATTACTGGAAACAGACAATACTAAAAAAGTATATACATTAGAGAAAACTAAGAGTTAAAATTAGTTCACTATAAATATTATAATTGTAAAGTTTTTTTGGGGGGAAGTGAGGGGTTAGGGCCACACCCAGCGGTATTCAGGGCTTATTCCTGGCTCTGTGTTCTAGGATCAAATATGCCAAAAAGCAGAATCAACTCTTACAATGGAGATGTTACTGGTGCCTGCTGGAGCAAATCGCTGAACAATGGGATGACAGCAACGGTGATACAGTGACAGTGTGCTCTAGGATTACTCCTGGCAGGGCTCAGAGGATTGAACTTTGATTGGCTGTGTGCAAAGTAATCACTCTATAATCACTGTACTATGGTTCCAGTCCCTAAAATTGTCATGTTTTAATGCAAATGAAATAAATATGGTGGATGAGCAAATCTCCAATATAAAACTTGAAAGAGAGGGGATGGAGCGATAGCACAGTGGGTAGGGCGTTTGCCTTGCATGCAGCCTACCCGGTTTCAATTCCCAGCATCCCATATTGTTCCTTGAGCACCACCAGGAGTAATTCCTGAGTGCAGAGCCAGGAATAAGCCCTGTGTATCACCAGGTGTGACCCAAAATGAAAAAAAAATTGAAAAAGAATTTTACAAGGATCCTTGTAGTATTTTACTAAGGGGCATGTAGCATAAAATAGAATAGGAAAGATCCAGGAGACAGTAGAGTGGTCAGGGAACATGCCTTACAAGCACCTGACTAGGTTTCAATTCTCAGCAGCACTATCAGGCATGATCCCCGTACTGCTAGGGGTGGGGGGCTCAGGTAATCCTCATTTCTGCAGAACCCAAGCAGCACTGGATATTCAGAATTGAATCGAATTGCAATCCCGGTTTGACTGACAATCAAGGGGAAATACCCTGGACCTCCTGAATACCACTTAGAAGAGCACTCCTTTGAGAGGAATAGGAAAATATGCACAACTTGTACAAAAACACTACATTACTACTTAGGTCAAGTGAATTAAATATTTTAAATGCACAACTACGTAGAAAACAATTTTGATGGTAATTTCTTATTATATATATAATTATTAACTCAAATTTAATCAGTGATTCAAACCTAAACGCAAAAACAATAATTCCCTGCAATAAAATAGACTATCTTTTGGATGGATCTGGATGGATTCTGAAAGTTATTCAGAAGCAGAGGTACAGGTACAAAATGATCTATGTCTCTCATATGTGGAATATAAAGTAACCTGGTGAAAACAACAAATACTCAAAGGCAACAGAAATGGAACTGGTCTTTAATAGGAAGCATATTACTGTATTGGGGATGGAGGGACATGAGGACATGGTAGGGGAGATCTGACACTGGGGAGGGGGTCATCTTGGAATGTCCTTTCGCAGGAAACCCTGCCATTAACAATATTCTAAATTATGACAAAATATTTTTAATTAATTTAAAAAATCAAAATGTCTTAAAGAATTGCAGGAAACCAAAAGCATTATTTTTTAAAAAATGAAAAATTTTCCTATAAAAAATGAAAATTTCTGTTATAAAATGAACATGTGGACCAAAAAAGAATATTTGCAAGACTATATCTAACAAAGGACAGGTAATAAATATATATATATGTATATATGTATCAGGGAACATTTTTTAACTTATTTTTTTGTTTTGGGGACAAACCCAGTGGTGCTCAAAGACTACTCCTAACTCTGTGTTCAGAGTTTGAACCCAATGGCACTGAAAGAAACATCCTCAGTGTAGTACTGAGGATGGAAACCCGATCTCTTGTATGTAAGGAATAAGCTGTCTTATCCTTCTAAGCCATTATAAAACTAGTTTCAGGGGGGCGATACCGGCATGGCACGCTCTCCGTCGAGATACAACCTGGGTGGTCCCATGTGTGTGCGGCCGCTCTGCTGCTGTTTGACCATGATCCGGAGGCCAACTAGACTACTTTTGGTATCAGCAGCTCCTTGCAGAAATGTCTCTAGACTGTGAATTTAGCCAAAGCCCCATGCTTCCCCAGGAAGGGAAATGATGCAATTTCTGACATAAATCTCCCTGTACTTAGTTATTAAAATACGAAAATACAGAAATCCCAAACCACAACTTCATATCTCTTCATTCTCAGCACTGGAAAATTAATTATCAAATGCTTCCTTTTCAGCAGGGCTCTTTTTTGGGGGGAAAGTCCAACAACAATAGTGAGTTTTGTGTTGAAATATGGAATGTAATTAAGGTAAAGAGAAAGTGAAGTGAAATTTATCAGCTATGCAGGCAGGGGTGGGAAGGGTCAGAGGTGGTAGGTATACTGGGGTTTTGGTGGTGGAATATGTGCACTGGTGAAGGGACGGATGTTTGAGCATTTTATAACTGAGATATAAGCCTGAAAGCTTTGTAACTTTCTACATGGTGATTCAATAAAATAAATAAATTTAAAAAAAACAACTAGTTTCACACTTAAAAACAAAAAATTGGGGGGTGTTCTGGGAGGGGGTTCCAAGTGTTGCTCAGGAAGCCCGAGGAACACTCCAAGCTATAGTCAGTAAGTAAGGCTGGCAGGTTAGTGCTAGGGATTAAGGGTGCAGTGCTGTTCAGCTCTGAACTGTCAGGGACCCTAGAGATCCACTTGACACTGCTCAGGGCCTTTAGTTCACAGTTCCCACCCAGCAATGTTCAGGATTTCTAGGACTATTTTGGTGAAACCCAGGAGGTCATGTGATGCTGTGGGTTGAATGTAAGTCAGTGCATGCAAGGCATGTGCCCTAACCCCTGCACTCTCTCCCCTACCCCCAAGCGCAGTATTTAATAGAATGACATTACATAACTGACAATTCCCTGTACTAGGACTAGACTGCAGGGTGCGTGGGTGTAAACATAGATGTGTTAGTTGACTTTTTCATTAGTAGAGAAGAAAAGAATATTTTAACTAGGCTGGAAAAAATGGTTGTGTTTTGCATATATTTTAATTAAGTGTTGACATTTATTTGATGAGTGATAATATTTTTTCCTGATCAGCTGAAAAATATTGAGTCATCATTTTCTAAACCAGGAAAGACATAAGGGAAACAGAATTGGAGATCTATCTAATCTGCTCAAAAATATCAAAACAAAGCAAAACAAAAAAGAAAACCAGAAGATTTAGTCCCCTCCTTTAAAAAAACAAAACAAACCCCAAAAACAAAAATTCTCATCATGGACTTGAATATAAAAATCTTAAAATTTTGACAGAAACTCAGCATTGAATATTGAACCTTTAGCTTCACTCTCACCCTTAGAGACAAGTCAGGAGGATAAAGGATAAACACAGAAGTTCTGAGGAAAGCAACTAAGAAAAAAGATGGAGAGAGGGAGCAATCATACACAGGGTAGGGCTTTTGCCTTATACAGAGCCAACCCCAGTTAGAGCCTCAACATCCCGTGTAGTCCTCTCAGTTTAGCCAGAAGTGCTTCCTAAGTTCAGAACCAGGAGTAACCCTGGAGCATTGCCGGGTGTGGCTCTAAAACAGAAAGAGAAAGAAAAGAGTAGGAAAGAAAAGGAAGAAAGAAAGAAAGAAAGAAAGAAAGAAAGAAAGAAAGAAAGAAAGAAAGAAAGAAAGAAAGAAAGAAAGAAAGAAAGAAAGAAAGAAAGAAAGAAAGAAAGAAAGAAAGAAAGATAGAGAGAGAGAAAGAAAGAAAGAAAGAAAGAAAGAAAGAAAGAAAGAAAGAAAGAAAGAGAGAGAGAGAGAAAGAAAGAGAGAGGGAGAGAAGGAAAGAATCAAAGAAAAAAGAAAGATGGAAGAGAAAATTTAAGTAGTATAAGTGATAAAGGTAGAGCTGGTGACTGTAGAAGGAAACAAAGCAGGAAAATCATGGAAATCACTCCATAATTATTTGTTTATTTATTTTTTAAATGGAATCATTGTGAGATACACAGTTATAAAGCTGTTTATGGCTTGGTTTCAGTTATACAATGTTCCAACACCCATCCCTCCACAAGTGTACATGTCTCACCACATATGTCCCAAGTTATCCTCCCACAATCCCCCTCCCCAAACCAGCCTGCCTCTATGGTAGACACTTTTCTTTCTCATTCTACTTTGAGGCATTATAATTTGCAATACAGGTACTGAGAGGTTGTCATGTTTGTTCCTTTACCCACAGTTCTTATACAGAGTTATCATTTCCAACTGTCACTGTCATAGTGGTCCCTTCTTTATCCCAACTACCTTCTCCTCCAGAACTTGAGGCAAGCATCCAACCATGGACCAATCGTAGTGGCCCCTGTTCTACTGTTGTTGGGTATTAGTCTCATACCATGTTTCCTTTAATCTTCAAAGATGAAACACCAATGGCCAAGCAAATAGAAGCAATATTTTTTAAATAGAACTACATTAAACTGAGAAGCTTCTGCACATCAAAAGAAATAATGATCAACATATAAAGACAGCCCATAAGATGGGGAAAATATTTACTAAATACCCTTCACATAAGGGGTTAACATCAAAGATATATGAGGCACTGGTAGAACTTTACAAGAAAAAAAATCCAACCCCATCAGAAAAAGAAATGGAGAGAACAGAACTTACTCAAAGAAGTACAAATGGCCAAAGGGCACATAAAAAATGGTCTACATCGCTAATCACAGGGGGATGCAAATGAAAACAACAGTGAGATATCATTTCTCATCACAGAGACTGGCACACATCAAAAAGAACAAGAACAACCAGTGCTGGGGAGAAAGGGAGTCTCATTTATTGTTGGTGGGAATGCTCACTGGTTCAGTCTTTCTGGAAAGCAGTATGGAAATTTCTCAAAAACTAGACATTGAGCTTTGATACAGTCCAGAAATGCCACTCTGGGAATATACCCCTAGGTCCTCAAAACACACAACAGTAACACCATCTGAACTTCTATGTTCATTGCAGCTCTATTCACAATAATCAGAATTTGGAACATCCCAAATTCCTCAGATTAGATGCCTGGATAAAGAAACTATGGTACATCCAAGCAATGGAATATTGTGTCAGTCCCAAGGAAAAACAGTCATTAAATTCACTTATAAATGGATAAACATGGAGAATATCATGCTGAGTGAAATGAATCAAAAGGAAAGATACAGATATAGAATGATTGCACTCACTTGTGTGGTATAAAAAATCCATAGTAATTTAGATTCATTACAATTATCTGATCCATTGAAAATAATGAAATCTAGGCTTTCAGAAATAGTTCTCTCCCCTGTATTGTTTCAAAGTTTATTACTAGTTTCTAATATTTGTAGTATTCTTTCATGCACTATAAACATAAATCAATACCACCCACAAATATGATGCAGTAGACCCAGAGTCTCTTCTCATTTGATTATAAAATAAAATTGAGGACCTTCATTTATTTCTCAATATAGGGCCAAAATATTCCCTTTTTTGAGGCTATTTTTTGAGTACTGCTTTTGAAAAAGAATTCTTCATCTGAGAATCAAGAACAGTACCCTAACTAATGCTTTTATTCATTTTTTAACAGGGGATATACATGGATAATTAACACTAATTAAAAATATAATAGTAATGTGAGAATCTTCTCTAGAGACTCTATTAAAAGTTTGATACTTAGAGACTGGGAACAGGGAAACTTCCGTAATTGTGATTTTGTAATTTGCATGCAATGCTCAATGGACATCATTAGAGAATCAAAAGGGAATTCTCAGGAAAGGTATCATGACAGTCATCAAAGGAGAATAATGTTTACAAAATATTGCTAAAACCCAAAAGTAAATCTTGGCACTGAAGGGCAAAATATATTTTCTTCCCTCTGGTCCTTAGCCAAGCTGACGGCACATTTCCCTTCTTCATAGCTGTTCTCAATTTTGGATTGACCTGTCAATGAAGCAAGATGCGAATGCTACTGGCCACTCTATTAATTTTCTTATGATTATTTTATTTGCTCTTTTTGGATCATTAGCACTTATTATTTTCCATATAATCATTCTATATTTTTCTAAGAATTCCTCAGATATAATAATCAAGAGCCCTATCAATGGACACAGCACGTGAATAGAAATTTACATTCAAAGTCCATTCTAATCACTACAATAGTCTTGAAATAATAATATATAACCAGTGTAATATAGATCTGATCTAGTGCAGCAGTATACACAATGATTAATGATGGCAAATTTATAAGTTCTGGGTTTTCAAGTTTCATTCAGGTTAGTCTGTCAGGTTAATCCTGGCTAATTCTTGAAGTTTCTAAGTCGCTGTTTCCTAATTTGTAAATTTTAGGGTGGGAGAGAGTAATGCCATTATTTACAGAGATTTGATTTGCAAGATTATTCATAATATATTTGATGAAGAACATATGCATATAAAAAAAGGTCTAAAGTAGGTGGAACTGGAGAAATAGTACAGCAAATAGTGTACTTGCCTTGCACATAATTAATCTGGTTTGACCCCCAGCACTCCCTAAGCTCTGCCAGGAGTGGTCCCTGAGTGCAGAGCCAGGAGTAAGCCCTGAGTACAGCCACGTGTGGCCTCAAAAATCAAAATATAACAACAGAAAACCAAGAACAACCCATATAAGGCTTAATAAATGTGAAATGGAATATTATAATGTTCCTGGCAAAAATAAAGTCTCTTAAACTGCATGTTCACAAGCATTGCAGATCAGAAAGCATAATAGTGCAGAAATAATATAGGGAATTGTTCATTAAATATATGAAAGTATTTGGTTAAATGAATGAGGCCCATTGTTGTTACTGTTACAATCTGCCTGCTGTTTGTCGTCTACAAGTTGTTCACTCATGTCGTCTTGAATTGAATAGGCAGAACAGTAGATGAAGGTCAACCATGCGAGCAAGCTGGGTTCCGAAAAGGATTCAGCACAATCGACCATATCCACACAGTGACCAAGCTCATTGAAGTTTCGAGAGAGTTCAAGATGCTGCTCTGTCTAATGTTCATCGACTTAAAGAAGGACTTCGATTCTGTTGAGACTGAAACAGTCATCGAAGTCCTAGCCAAACAGGTGTTCAAACTCAATACATCAAGATCCTCCTTGAGCTGTATTGTGGATTCACCACCAGGATCTCACCATTCTACAAAGAAGTGATCATTGACATAAAGAGAGGGGGTCAGCAGAGCGATACCATTTCACCAACACTCTTCAGTGCCACCCTTGAGAACGTCATGTGAAGACTGGAATGGGAAGGAATGGGAGTGAAGATAGACGGTCGGCAACTACACCACCTCCGCTTCGCTGATGACATCGTTCTCGTAACGCCAAACATTAGGCAAGAAGCACAAATGCTGGTCGACTTTGACTGCAAGTGTGGAAAGGTCGGTCTGTAGCTGAACCTCAACAAGACGATGCTCAAGAAAAATAAACTAGTCCCTGATGCTCCATTTGCTCTCAATGGAACGAACATTTCCGAATGCAACAGCTATGTGTACCTGGGTCGAGAACTCAACATGAGGAATGACCTGGCACCAGAACTGCAAAGGAAGAAAAGAGCAGTGTGGAAGGCCTTCAGGAGTGTCGAAGAAGTACTTAAGAGGATGAAGAATCTCCGACTCCAGGCATATCTTTTTTATTCCACCATTCTTCCCACACTAACGTATGCCTCAGAGACCTGGGCCTTATGCAAACAGGATGAGAACGCTATTTGGGTATCCCAAAGAGGAATCAAAAGAGCTATGCTAGGAGTATCATGTCTCACTCGAGTGAGAGAAGGAATCCAGAGTTCTGACCTCCATCGACGGTCAAGACAGGGGACGCTGTCTTGTTTGCCAAGACATCAAAAATCAGATGGGCTGGACATGTAATGTGATTCAGAAATGACTGCTGGACTAGAGCTGTTACCGACTGGATATCACGGGACGTCAAAAGACCGCATGGCCACCCACCAACGAGATGGTCAGACTTCTTTGTCAAAACCCTGCATGAACAGTTTGAGGCTCTTCCTGTTCCTGGAGCGAGCAGATATCATTAGGCTACACTAGCACGTGACAGGGACAAATGGAGACGTTATTGGTGCCTGCTCGAGCAAATCTAAGATCAATGGGAAGACAAGTGATACAAGTGATACAAGTGAAAGTATTTGGTTATTTTCCAAATGTGAATAAACAGATTCTTTTATAACTTCATATGATGTCATAGCATTAATTCTTCTTAGAAGCATTTTCTTAAATTCCTAGACAGACCCATTATTTTCCCTGACTTTCATTGAGAAACAATTGACATCATGCAAATTAAAAAAACTGAAACAGGATGTTCTGTTAATATATTTTGTATATGTTACAAAATCAAATCAAGTATAGTCCATTCGGTGTAGCATATTTGTATAGCCCATTTGGTTAAAAGTATTGTTCAATTAATCTATTTTCTTATTGAATTTATGTTTGAATACCTCCTCATTGTTGAAAATGGATACTTAAGTTTACCCCTATGTGTTGCTATTACTTTTGTCCTTCAACTATGTCATATTTAGTTTATATATTTAGCCTGATGTTCATATATTTATATTTGTGCATGTACATTAATAGTTGCCGCATTAGTTTCTGGGGCACTGACTCATTTGTCATTATATTATGTTCTTCTTGTGTCTATTATTGGAATATTAGATTTACAGTCTTTTTGTCTGGTATAAAAAAAATCACCTCTTCTTTCTTTTGGTTACCATTTGCAAAGAATATATATTATTTGCTGCCTATAGGTTCCTGAAATGTAAACTGACTCTTTTGTTGACATCATGTAGTTGAATTTTGCTTTTGTAGTAAATTCAAGAGCTAAATATATTTGCTTTGGAGACCCTAATCTATTTATTTATTTATTTATTGCTTTTTGGGTCATACCTGGCGATGTTCAGGGGTTACTCTCAGCTTTGCACTCAGTAAGCACTCCTGGTGGTGTTCAGGTGACCATATGGTATGCTGGGAATCAAACCTGGGTCGGCAGCATGCAAGGGAAGCACCCTACCCTCTGTGCTATCACTCCAGCCCCTCTATTTATTTTTAAAGTAATATCAATATAAAAGTATTAAGTTTTGTCCTTAATTTATCTCCCTTACTTACAGCTTTTGTCTTCTTTCCTATGCCTTCCTTTCTGTGCTTACTATTTCTATTGGTTCTATTGATTATTTTTATATTTATGTATCTTGATCACTTTTTCTTTTCTTTTTGTGTATTACGTAGGCATTTTCTTTTTAGTTACCAAGGGGCTTATGAAAAACCTCATAAAGTTATGATACCTGATCCTAAACTGTTAACTATCATGATCCTAAACTGTTAACTATCATCACATACAAAATTTTCATATTTTATCCCTCCATATTTCTTGCTGCTTTTTTATAATTGACATATTTCATATCCTTTCATATTAATATTTTTAACACTTGTTTTTAACTTTCGTATTTTGTTTTTAAAGTGATTTTATTTTATTTAATCTTTTTATTTTTTTTGGATACTAACCTGGCCTGACCCTGCTTAGCTTCCAAGATCAGAGGAGATCTGGCACTTTGGAGCAACAGCACAGTGGGTAGAGCATTTGCCTTGCATGCAGCCAACCCGGGTTTGATTCCTCCATCCCTTTTAGAGAGCCCAGCAAGCTACCAAGAGTATCCCGCCTGCAAGGCAAAGCCTGGCAAGCTACCTATGGTGTGTTTGTTATGCCAAAAATAGTCTCACAATATAGACTTTACTGGATGCCACCGAGCAAATCGATGAACAACAGGATGACAGTGTTACAGTGCTACATTGCTACTTGTTTTGGTCATATTTTTGGTCACACCTGGCGATGAACAGGGTTACTCTTGGTTCATGCACTCAGGAATTACTCCTGGTGGGGCTCGGGGGACCATATGGGATACTGGGAATCGAACCCAGGTTTGTCGCATGCAAGGCAAACACCCTACCCACTGTGCTATTGCTCCAGTCCCTATTTTATTTTTTAAATTAAAAAAAATTTAATGAATCACTGTGAGATACAGTTACAGACTTACAAACTTGCTTGATTATGTTTCGGTCATACAGTGTTCTAGTATCCATCCCTCTACCATGTCTATTCTCCACTACCAATGTTTCCAGTATCCCTTCCTTCCTTTCCCCCCGCCCCCACCTCTGTGGCAGGTGTATTCTCTCTTTCTCTCTCCTTCTCGGTGTTACGGTTTGCAATAAAAGTACCAAGCTGCCATCATATTTGGTTCATAGTCTACTTTCAGCATGCATCTATCATCCCGAACGTGCCCTCCAACCAATCCTTTACTTAGTGGTCCCTACTCTATCCTAGCTGCCTTTTCCCCCAGCACATCAGATTGGCTTCCAAGGCATGGAGCCATCCTCCTGGTCCTTATCTCTACTACTCTTAGGTGTTAGTCTCCCATAATATTACTTTATATTCTATATGTGAGTGCAGTCATATATGGGATATATATGTCTGTCCCTTTCTTTTTGACTCATTTCACTTAGCATGATACTCTCCATGTCTGTCCACTTGTATGCAAATTTCATGATTTCATCTTTTCTAACAGCTGCATAGTATTTCATTGTGGAGACATATCAAAGTTTCTTTAACCAGTCATCTGTTCTAGGATACTCGGGTGTTTTTTTTTCCAGATTCTGGCTATTGTAAATAGTGCTGAAATAAACATACAAGTACAGATGTCAGTTCTACTGTATAAAAGTAATTTTTAGCACTGATAAATTATTGTAGTAACTTTGCCTATATATTTGCTTTAATTATGAGTCTTGTATTTTCTTCACGGGCAGAGAGTCTCTTGCCCGAATGCCTGTCTGTCTTCCCTGGGGCCCCTCCGAGGGGATGGGCTCCAGCTTCCCTCCCCACACTGAGCAGAGCTCCCAGCAGCCGAAGACCACCAGAACCTAGCTACAGCCATGCTTGAGGCCCCTCTCCACACATTCGGACAGGCCTCATGCACGAAGGTACCAGCAGAGGAACCCAGGTGTGTGTAATCCCATCAACGGCCAACATCCAGAGAGAGACTTAAAAGCAAGCTCTCAGAAGCTATCTCTCAGAAAATATCTTGTAGTCTACTTCTCCATCTGGGAGAAACTGGCAAGTTTCTGAGAGTTTCCTGCCCACAGGAGACAGCGTTGCAAGCTTCCCATGGTGTATTCATATGCTAAATCCAGTAACAAGCTGGATCTCATTCCCCTGACCCTGAAAGAGCCTCCAGTGCGACATCCTTGGGAGGGACGAGTTGAGATATACTTCTAAGATCTCAGGGAAAGGACGAAATGAGAAGTTACTGAGCCCGCTCGAGAAATCAATGATTAACGGGATTTCGTGATCATGATTGTGATCGTATTTTCTTAAGTTTTTATATTGCTATTTAGTAACTTCAAATTTCAACATAAAGAATTTTCCTTAACACTTCTTGTCAAATATATCTATTAGTGATAAACTTTTTCAGATTTTATTTCCCTGGGAGTTTTTATCGCCCATTTTTAAAGAATATTTTTATAATTAGTCTTTTTTTATTGCTTTCAAATAGTTTTCCTGCTTTTGACATTTAACAGTTTGATTATAACATGTCTCATTGTGGATGTGTTTGGGTTTCATTTGCGGGGTGGCATATCTGAAAGCATTCAGAGTTTGGGGTGGTTAGGGTTTCTTTTGTTTTTTTTTTTTTTTTTGCTTTTTGGGTCACACCCATCAATGCACAGGGGATACTTCTGGCTCTGCACTCAGGAATCACCCCTGGCGATGCTCAGGGGACCATATGGGATGCTGGAATTCAAACCCGGGTCGGCCGCGTGCAAGGCAAACGCCCTACCCGCTGTGCTATTCCTCCAGCCCCAGGGTTTCTTATTTGAACTTCTGCTGGTCTTCTTAACCACATTTGCCCATTTGTTTCAACAGATTCTGGAAATTTAGGGTTTTTTTGGTATATTCCGTCTCTACTTTTTATCTTTTTAATTTCCTGGGTTACATGTATATCAATCTGTTAATGACAAATGGAAGGTCTCTTAAAGTTTCTTCATTATTTTAGTTCCTTGACTAGATAATTTTCAAAAATCTTTCTTCTAACTTTATTTTTTTATTATGCATTTTCTAGTACTGTCAAAACTAGTGACATTTTCAGTTCTATTATATTATTTATGGTTTCTGTCTGTCTTTTTAAAAAGTGTCCATTTTCTTGTTGAAATTCTCAGCTTATTTGTACATTGTTCTACTACCAGCATTGGGAATGTTTATGATGGACATTTTGAATTTTCTTTCAATAAGTCAAATATCTGCATTTCATTGGAATTGATTTGGGTTGAACTTTGTGGAACACTTTTCACTATTTTCAAATTTTTCTGAATTCATTTTGTTGGTTGCTCAGTGTTAGATAACACAGCCACCTATTTCAATCGTCATGAATCAGTTTCATAGTGAAGAAAATCCTTACCAATCAGCCTAGCCATTGTCTTTCAAGGTGTCTTAAAGCTTTTGTTGTTTGTTTGGGGGCCACACCCAGTGATACTCATGGCTTATTCCTAGTTCTGTACTTAGGAATCATTCCTGGCACTGCTCGTCAGACTATATGGGATGGTGAAGACCCAAACCTGGGTAAGCTGCGTACAAGGCAAACACCCTACGTATCTCTCTAGTCCCCGGTTTCTCAAACCTTTGTTATAGTTCAAACAACTATATTTATCTTAAACCACTCTCAGGCGGTAAGAATGATGAGCCTTTTTTCTCTTCTGAGACAAACAAGTCAGTAACGCACCTTTGGTGAGCATCTGGCATGTCGAGACGTTGGATAGATGTCGGTATTGTGAAATATTTAATTTCTGTGGAAAAGCATGTATCTGACTTTTTTTTTCTTTTTCCTGTTCTCTAACCCTTACTTTTGTGTTGTGCTCACTCTTCTTTCCCAGCTAGTTGAGCTATCACAGTGCTAGTGCTTGTTTAAATTGATGTTGTTGTTCTCAATGACCCTGAGATAGCTCAAATGGAACACCATTGATGTTTCAAGACAGAAGAAAATGCCTTTATGTCTTGGAATGTCAGAAGAAGAGTGGAACATTGAAAATGTAGTTTAATCTTCTCCTTGTTGGCCAGGAAGAAACTGGAAGCTGAAATTTTTCACCTAATCATAAAAGTCATTGAAAATTTGGCCATGGTAGGACTGATGGTGTGAACTTTATCCAAACCTTCCTACTAGTTTCAAGTATCTTATTTGGGGGCAGGGGGGCACATAGTTTTGGTCCCAACTAGTTTCTAGATTTCTTACAAACAAAATAAATTAATCTGCATATTGTTATTTATTTGTCTTCGTTATGGGATGGAGTATTTACAGCTTCCTATTTTGCCAAATTGCTGATTCCTTATCAGTATATCAAATGGCTAGATAGTTAAGGGATTTGTGCTTATTTTATATTATCCACTGCATTCAAATCCATGCCATGTTAAATTCTCAGGAGCCATCATTGCTGTCATATTAACCAAGTTTATTATCCATTTAGGTTCTGATATAATATTCTTCAATTTATATAGCATGTTCTAGCTTGATTAACTGTGATTATGCTGTTTATGCTTCTTAGGAATTATTCACTTCATTTTCTCTTTAGCAAAATGTTTAAATCTGAAGAACAAACCTATTGCATCATCTTTTTTCCCCACAATGTATAATAGGACCTCTTCCAACCAAATCTTGTTCAGTGTGTACACAGTTAAGAGACAGAGCAGAGTTTAAGAGATCAAGAACTGAAATAGTAGCCCATTACCAAGGATAAGTCTCCAAAGAAGGAATAAATTTGGAAGCAACTTTTCCTTCACATATATAAGACACAAATCTTATAAGAAGTGGGATTTTTACCGCTCCACAGAAATTAGACAAGGAAAAATAATCAGCGAGATGGTAAACCGATGGTAAACCGGTTTTACTGGTAAACCGATATAGTAAAGTTGCAAGCTGCAAAATCAATATACAAAAATCAGTCACGTGTATAAATGCAAGTAGTGGTCAAGAAGAAAATAAAAGGAAAACATTACTTAAAACAGCCTCTACCCCTATGCAATGGAAATTAAAATTTTCATGTGTTGAGAATTATCCTTTGAAAACTATTTTTTATAATGTTCTTTTTCTTGAAAAAAGGAAATAAAAGTGTTTAAAAACATCAATCACTTAGGAATCCACTTAACATAACATTGGAAAAAATAATTTAAAATTATGGTCCAAAGAGATAGTACATACAGTATGTAGGGTTAGCCAGTGGTTTAGAATCACTGAAGATACTGCTAACTTCAATGTTATTTCCCCTCAATGTATTTTATGAGTTCAGGTGTGATAGAGAAGTCCTCAATCCATTTTGATTTGACTTTTTCCCAAGGCTGAGTCCATTTTTCTTTTTGCTTTTTTTTTGCATGTGACTAGCAGGTTTTCTAGAACCATTTGTTGAAGAGGTTTTTCTTGTTACACTTCGTATTTTTCTGCTTTTTTGAGTATTAACTGTCAATATACCAGGCAATCTGTCTCTGAATTCTCAATTCTATTATATTCGATTGAAAGTCTATGCTTAGTCCAGTACTACACTGTTTAGATTACAATAGCTTTAGAGTATAGTTTGAAGTTGGGGAGAGGAAAACCTCCCATTTTCTTTTTTTTCTAGGACTGCTTTGGTTATTCAGAGTATTTTATCACTCCATATAAATTTCAACAGCATTTGAACTGTCTTTTAAAAATACCATGGAAGTTTTTATAGGGCCTTAATTGAATCTGTATAGTGCTTTGGGCAAGATTGTTGTTTTGATGATATTAATCCTTCGAATCCATGAACAGGGGATATATTTCCATTTTCTCTTGCTTACCTTTTTTTTTTTGTAAAGTAGTGTTTTGTGGTCTTCCTAGTATAAATCTTTCACCTCTTTTGAAAAGCCAAATCCCAAGTACTTGATTCTCTGAGGCACAATTGAGAATAGTATTGATTTTTTAATTTCTCTCTTCTATTGCATTATTTTTATGTAGGAAAAACCTCATTGTCTTTCATTTACTTTTATTTACGGGGCAGGGCTCACACAGCTGTGCTTCAGGGCTTATTCATGGAATTGTACTCAGGTATCACTACTGGCAGTGCTCAGGGGACCATATGGGAAATTAGGAATTAAACTCCAGCCGGTTGTGTGAGGCAAAAGCCTTAATGACTTTACTATCTCTCAGGCCCCCTCACTGGTCATTTTGATTTGTTTTATCCTGATACTAAGTGATGATCTTGTAAAATCTCCGGGAAGCTAGGGGAGGCCCCGACGGCTCTTCCCCTTGACACCCAGGTTGAGGGTTGGTCTTGGGCCACTTGCCCAGCCAAGATGGCCTGAGTCATAGGGGCAGATGGAGAAGGAAATGAGGGCCAAGCCGGTTGGTTGATCAGTTCCCATTTATTACATTCTCCCCACGCGCCTGTTCCAATCTCTCTGAGCCCCCCATTCTAGTCTCACACTGCTCCTCATTCCCATCTCCTCCTGACTCTCTCCTGTCCATCTCCCTGCGCTCCATCTTACTTCCTGCTCCGTCTCCCAACAACTCTCCCCTCTCTCCATCCCCAGCGCTGGGGGTAGAGGCTACAACCTGTCAGGTAGCAAAATCAACATAAGAAAGACTTTGTTCTAACAGCTGCATAGTATTCCGTTGTGTAGATGTACCAAAGTTTCTTTAACCAGTCATCTGTTCTTGGGCACTCGGGTTTTTTCCAGATTCTGGCTATTGTGAACATGAGCAAAATACCACTTAAGATTTTTTTCTCCTTTTCTCAGTCCAATAACTTAACATCTTAATGAACATCTTAATTCTACTTCTTAATATTAGTTAGTTTTGTATGGACACAGTAAGAGATATATTGATGCTTGTAGGGCAGCTCTCCTGGGAACATCTTGCCACAGACTCAGACTATAGTGCTCAGGCCAGATTAATCACTACTAGCCCTAGCAGGGTCCGAATCTAGTTATTACTTTTTGGATCATGACAGAATTTGTCATGACCATGCTCTTACCTTATAGTTAAGCATTATGGCACTTTAGCTAGACCCATCTCAATGCCAGGGTAGCACATAGCTCACTGCTTGCCCTGAGTCCATCCAATCTCTCTTCGGGACCATGCTTTTGGGGGTACTAGGAAGTTAGGGCAATTGAGTCGAGAGAACAGATGCCCAGAAGGAAAATATCATTTGAAGTCAAATAACTCTCATGTTACAAAAGCATAGCATTAACTGGCATAGCATTAACTGTCTTCTTGTGCCCATACAAAAAGGACATTGCTATGAATTAACTATGGAAAGGACTTGAGAAGAGAAAAAAAATATTTACAAGTTAACAGAGCACAAAGAAAGAAGTTACAAATAAACACAGAGGAATGGGAGCACTGTAATGGGAGCAACCCAAATAAACCTAAGCTTTCTGTAGCAATGTTATCCTACATAGGATAACAAGGATCAACACTTTTTCATGATTATTGACCATCTCTATGCCCTTCTCATCAAAGTGTCTTCTTACCTCCTCTCCCCTAGTCTTTGCATGGGATTATTGGTTTTTTGTTGCTGTGCTTTATATATTTTGGATTTGGATTCTCTATTGGACATATCATGTGAAATATCTTCTCAAAATCAATAAGGTGTCATTTTTACATTAGCCCAAGTTTCTTTGCCACATGTAATTTTTTTTTCTGCTTTACCTGGTTCTGTGGGGCTTCACTCATGTGTGAGGTTCGGCCCAAGTGTCCAGAAAGCGGCCTGGAGCATCTCAGTGGCTGGGTAGTGGAGGTAGTGGAGGTATTTATCTGGCTCCAGTAGGGTGAGTCATCTGAGTTTGATCCTGGGGGCGGGGTGCCAGAGATTGGGAGGAGGCAGAAAGAGGATCTACAAGACCAAGATTACTGCCCTCTGATGTCCTGATGGATCTATCACATTTTCCAGAAAGGCAATGGAGAGGATTATTTAGGACTTCTACTTGGATCTCTTTGACAGCCACATCCACCTGCCCACATACCAATTCCACAGGATGGATATGTCGTTCCCAACATACTCCCTTCCAAAATACGACACGCCATTTCATCGGTAAAGATGTGTACAGCACCCAATCCAGACAAGGTCAGACCCGAACACCTGAAAAATCTGCCGCCACTACTCATCAATACACTGGCTTGGCTCTTCACACAATTCCTGTCTGAATGCAAGTTTCTGTCCCAATGGAAAACCAGCAGGACCATTCTATTGTACAAGAAGAGAGAAAGTCACGACATTAGCAACTATCATCATCCAATCTGCCTGTTGTCCGTCGTCTACAAGCTGTTCACTCAAGACATCCTGAATAAAATAGGCAGAACACTAGACAAAGGACAACCATGCAAGCAAGCCAGGTTCTGAAAAGGATTCAGCATGATCGACCATATCCACACAGAGACCAAGCTCATTGAAGTTTTGTGAGAGTTCAAGATGCTGCTCTGTTGAACGTTCACCAATTTGAAGAAGGCCTTTGATTCTGTTGAGACTGAAGCAGTCATTGAAGTCCTAGCCAAACAGGGCATTCAAACTCAGTACATCAAGATCCCCTCAAGCTGTTTTATGGATTCACCACCAGGAACTCACCATTCTACAAGGAGCTGATCATCGATGTAAAGAGAGGGGTTTGGCAGGGTGATACCATTTCACCGAAACTCTTCAGTGCCACCCTCGAGAATGTCATGCGATGACTGGAATGGGAAGGAATGGGAGTGAAGATAAATTGTTGGCAACTACACCACCTCCACTTTGCTGATGACATTGTTTTCGTACACCAAATATTAGACAAGAGGCACAAATGCTGGTCAACTTCGACTGCTGAGTGTGGAAAGGTTGGACTGCAGCTGAATCTCAGCAAAACAATATTCATAAAAAATGAACTAGTCCCTGACGTTCCATTTGCTCTCAATGGAACAAACTTCTCTGAATGCAGCAGCTATGTGTACCTGGGTTGAGAACAACTTGGTGCCAGAACTGCTCAGGAAGAAGAGAGCAGCATGGAATACCTTCAAGAGCGTTGAAAAAGTGGTTAAGAGGATGAAGAACTTCCGGCTCCGGGCACATCTTTTTGAGTCCACCATTCTTCCTGCACTAACATCCCTCTGAGACCTGGGCACTATGAAAACAGGATGAGAACGCTATTCGGGCCTCCCAAAGAGGAATCGAAAGAGCTATTCTTGGAGTATCACGTTTCACTCAAGTGAGAGAAGAAATCGGGAGTTCCGACCTCCATCGACAGTAAGAATCAGGGATGCTGTCTCGTTTGCCAAGGCATCAAAAATCAGATGGGTCGGACACATAATGCAACTCAGAGATGACCGCTGTTACCGACTGGATTCCATAGGACAACAAAAGACCACGTGGCTGCCCATCTATGAGATGGTCAGAATTCTTCGTCAAAACCTTGAATGAGCAGTTTGAGTCTCTTCATGTTCCTGGAGCGAGCAGATATCATTGGGCTACTCTAGCACATGACAGGGATGAATGGAGACATTACTGGCGCCCGCTCGAGCAAATTGAAGATCAACCGTATGACAAGTGACAAGTAGTATTTGGGCCACACCCAGTTGTGCTCAGGGATTACTCCTGGTGGGTTCAGGAGACCATAGATGATGTCAGGGATCAAACATCGGTCAACTTCATGCAAGGTAAGTGCCTTACCCATTGTACTATCTCTCTGGTCCCCAGAATATTTAGCTGAATCTTCCTCAGTAAGTTTTATTAATTCTGGCCTTGAGGTCTTTCATCTACTTTGAATAAACTCCTGTGTGTGATGTAAGATACAGATGCTATTTTATTTTTTGCCAGTGGTTATCCAGTTTTCTCAACACCATTTGTTTAAAAGGCTTTCCTTGTTGCATTTTATGCACTCAGCCCCTTTGTCAGATTAATTGTCCATACATTTGAGGTTTTATCACTGAGCTCTCAGTTTTAATCTATTGATGAGATAAAGTATAGTTATATTATGATGCTTTACTGCTAACATTAAATATAATTTAAAGTTAGAAAATAAGATCACTTCTAACTTTTTTTTCTCAGATTGGTTTTGGCTACTTGCAGAGTTTTATGCTTCCATATAAATTTTAGTAGTATTTGCTGATTGTTCTTTAGGACTGTGATCAGCAGGCATCATAAAGTTTATTGAGAGGGGGCAATTTTGTTGTTTTCCTATTTATATTCTTAAATTATTTTTTCTGTGATAAATACAAATTATATCTAAGTATAAAATAATAATCATAAGTTGAAAATAATTAGAATTATATACTGACTTAATATGTACACTTAGTGTAGCACTACACTGTAGCACTGTCATCCTGTTGTTCATCGATTTGCTCAAGCAGGCACCAGTAATGTCTCCATTGTGAGACTTGTTGTTACTGTTTTTGGTATATCAAATATGCCACGGGTAGCTTACCAGGCTGTGCCATGCGCGCTGGATATTCTTGCTGACTTGCCAGGCTCTCCAAGAGGGGCAGAGGAATCAAACTCGGGTTGGCTGCATGCAAGGCAAATGTCCTACCCACTGTGCTATCACTGGGAGAATCCATCTAGTATTTAAGAATAAGCTGTATCCCTACTAACATCTTCTATGAAAATATATTTTATATAAACTAAAATTGTAAGAATTATAGCTAAATAGAAATATTGGAAGCAATTCGAGAAAAAGAAAGGGTTTTAATACTAAAACACCAATTATAAATGTCATATATAAAATATTTGATGTATGTTATCTCCACATATTTATTCATCCTTAATTCATGTCTCATTTTTCTTCTCTTGTTTTGCTTTTTGTTGCACATTAAAAGGCTACTCTTGGGGGCTGGAGTGATAGTACAGTGGGTAGGGCATTTGCCTTGTAAATGGCTAACCTGGGTTCAATTCCCCGACATCCCATGTGGTCCCCTGAGAACACCAGGAGTAATTCCTAAGTACAGAGCCAGGAGTAGCCCCTGAGCATCGCTGGGTGTGATCCCCAAAGTCAAAATAAATAAATAAATAATAGAAGGATTTTGTAAGCTATATTTTAGTAGTATTTTTTGCAATCCTTCAATAATGAAATAATTTTGATTGGAATTGCATTAAGTTTTTGTGGATAGTCGTTTTGCCAATGTTAATTCTTACATCTCATGAACATGTAATATTTTTACATTTCCTGGTGTCCTCCTCTATTTATTTCACAATTTACTTATAATTTTTATGCTCTAATAACTTTTTAAAGTTGATTCCTGTGTATTTGGTGTTTCCATACACTATTTTTGATGCAGTTCTCTTTTTTATCTCTTTCTCTTCTAGCTCTTTATTTGAATACAGAAATGTAGAAGATTTTTCTGTGTTGATTTTTGTAGCCTGATACTTTGCTCATTTTTTATTGTTTTTAAGATATTTTTAGTGGAGTTTTTAGAAATCTTCACATTTTATATATAAATTATATATATATATGATTATGTTCTCTGTAAATAGTGATAATGTGTTGATTTCTTCCTTTTTGGATCCCTTTGACTTGTTTTTTTCTTATCTAATTGTTTTAGTGAGGATTTCCATAATTATATTGAATTGTAGTAGAGAAAGTGGTATACAAAAATTTTCCAAAGAATGCCAGCGATGTCTAAGTCTATTTTATAAAAATATAAAAGTTCTTCATATTCTGACTTGTTTGCAAGAGCAGCTTGTTGACGTTGTTTAATATAATAATTTAGTCATACAAACATTAGAAATAATTTGTAGGTTAGTAGAAAGATTTCAAAGAAAAGGCTGTGAGTTTTTATAAGCACTCATGGATGTACTTTATTTCAGCAAAAGTATACTTGTGAGGAAATTCAGATCCCATAAAAAACATGGAGGAAGAGTGCTAGGCACATAGGAGTATGTTGTCACAAAATCCCAAAGAGACAGTATGAGTCAGACTATGATCAATAATGCAAAATCATTTAATTAATTTAGATAATACTGGCAATCATGCTTTGCATTAGTTGATTAGAAGACAACTAGTGATATTTATGAGTGAACAGTGTTGGCAAAAATACAAAGGACAAAAACAGAACGAGTTATAATTTAATCTCCCATTAGTTTATATTCCTATCAGACACCCTGTCTCTGTATTACTCTTTCTTACTCTTTACTACCTAAGTATGCCTTATCCTTTATAGAGTTTATGCTGTTAACTTAGTTGATTCTTGCTTTTTTTGTTGTTGTTTCTTTTTTTTTTCCTTTTCTTCCTTTCCCTCCCCTTCTCCTCTTTCTCTCTCTCTCTTTTTTAATAGTGTCAGGGATAAATCCCAGGATCTCACACATGCAATAAAAATGCTCTTACCACTGAGATACATCACTAGCTTTTCATCCCTTTAACTTAAATAATGCTATGCCTTCCATTTACAGTGTCTTAGCACATATTTTATACTTGCTGAAAACTTCAAGAATAATAAAGAATGTAATTTCTATGTAATATTTTTTCTTTCATGTTCTAACAAGTCCTACTTTGTTTTCCCTTATAATATAATAGTTTTTATATTTAATTCAGTCTTAACTCTTCTATATACAGTTATGTATGTGATTTTACTCTCTGATATGGGAATTCACATGGCCTAGAATGGAACGCTCAGGGTGAGAGACTGTCTGAATTCATCATGTAGACCAACATCATCCATGGTAACTCACAGTTCCAGAGGGCCAAATCTAAATGCTGGACATGGGAGTCTCCTGGTGGGAAGTTCCACAATAAAATTGACCACATCATATTCAATTGAAGGTTTTGCCTGACCCATGTCACTGTTGTCTCAAAATTCCAAACAGGATCAGACCACCATCTCCTTCATGCAAAATTCTACTTCACAGAGCGGGGAGAAAAGTCTGCAAAATTTAAGTCTATGAAGGCAACTCCCAGAATGACCACCAACTGGGAGCTCTTTGGCACTATTGCAGCAACGTGGGAAGATGCCATCCTTGACAACATCTACGAGGAATACAATTGACTGGTTCAGCACCTCCATGACTGTACAAAGAATGCCAAGAGTGAGAAAGCCACAAACAGACCCCTGTCTTCAGAAACTCTCAAGCTCATTCACCAACATGGTTTGGCGAGAGCCTCAGGCAACCACAAGCTAGTGTCTGAGCTCACAAAGCTGTGCAGATATTCGATAAAGGAAGACCTCAAAGAGAGAAGAGCAGTAGTGTTGGCCAGTGCAGCAGAAGTCGGAAAAAGTATTCGCAACCCTCGCCTGTTCTTCGCCAACTACAAGACCAAGATGACTGCCCTCCGACGTCCTGATGGATCTATCACATCTTCCAGAAAGGCAATGGAGACGATTATTCATGACTTCTACTCGGATCTCTTTGACAGCCATGTCTACCTGCCCACATACCAAATTCCGCAGGATAGATATGTCATTCCCAATGTTCTCCCTTCTGAAATCCGACACGCCATTTTGTTGGTAAAGACGCGTACAGCACCTGGTCCAGACAAGGTCAGACCCGAACACCTGAAGAATCTGCCGCCAGTACTCATCAATACACTGGCCCAACTCCACACACTACCTGTCTGAATGCAAGGTTCCGTCTCAGTGGAAAACCAGTAGGACCATTCTGTTGTATAAGAAGGGAGACATCCATGACATCAACAACTATCGCCCAATCTGCCTGCTGTCTGTCCTCTACAAGTTATTCACTCCTGTCATCCTGAATAGAATAGGCAGAACACTAGATGAAGGACAACCATGCGAACAAGCTGGGTTCCAAAGGGGATTCAGCATGATAGGCCATATCCACACAGTGACCAAACTCATTGAAGTTTCGCAAGAGTTCAAGATGCTGCTCTGTCTAATGTTTGACTTAAAGAAGGCCTTCGATTCTGTTGAGACTGAAGCAGTCATCGAAACCCTAGCCAAACTCAGTATATCAAAATCCTCCGTGAGCTGTATTGTGGATTCACCACCAGGATCTCACCATTCTACAAGGAAGTGATCATTGATGTAAAGAGAGGTGCGGCAGGGTGATATCATTTCACCGAAACTCTTCAGTGCCACCCTCGAGAATGTCATGTGATGACTGGAATGGGAAGGAATGGTCAGCAATTACACCACCTCCACTTCGCTGATGACATTGTTCTCATAACACCAAACATTGGCCAAGTGGCACAAATGCTGGCCGACTTCGACCACAAGTGTGGAAAGGTCGGATTGCAGCTGAATCTTAACAAGACAATGTTCATGAAAAACGCACTGGTTCCTGAAGCTTCATTTGCTCTCAATGGAACAAACTTCTCTGAATGCAGCAGCTATGTGTACCTGGGTCGAGAAATCAACATGAGGGATGACTTGGTGCCAGAACTGCAGGAGGAAGAGAGCAGCGTGGAATGCCTTCATGAGCACCAAAGAAGTGGCTAAGAGGACGAAGAACCTCCGACTCCAGGCACATCTTTTCAATTCCACCATTCTTCCTGCACTAACATATGCCTCAGTGACCTGGGCCCTATGCAAACAGGATGAGTATGCTATTAGGGTGTCCCAAAGAGGAATTGAAAGAGCTAAGATAGGAGTATCCACGTCTCACTCAAGTGAGAGAAGGAATCCGGAGTTCTGACCTCCATCGATGGTCAAGAATCAGGGATGCTGTCTTGTTTGCCAAGGCATCAAAAATCAGATGGGCCGGTCATGTAATGCGATTCAGAGACGATCGCTGGACTAGAGCTGTGACCGACTGAATTCCATGGGACGTCAGAAGACCTTGTGGCCGCCCACCAACTAGATGGTCAGATTTCTTCGTCAAATCCCTGAATGAACGATTTGAGGCTCTTCGTGTGTCTGGAGCAAGCAGATATCATTGGGCTGCACTAGCAAGTGACAGGGACAAATGGAGTCATTACTGGCGCCCACTCGAGCAAATCGAAGATCACTCTACAAATCTTTAATTAAATTGACATGTCAGCAATCAATTCAATATATGTTGTCTGAAATTCTACATTATCTGAAGCTATTAGTGGCCCACAATATGGAAATTTAAAAAATTTTCCAGCTATGAGAAAAGTAAGACTAATTTATTTCACTGCTTTATCAATCAGAGCATTAAGGGTATTTCAAGAAGTGAATTAATCCTCATGTAAAGATTGAGTAGAGTTGAGTCAAATGAGGCATTTTCAATGCCTTTTGCTATTGCCTATTGCTCAATTTTATGAGAAATATTCTGAGTTGGAGCTTAACTCTGGTGCTTAAAAAAATAGCAAAGTTATGGATGTCTGTGGAGATGGATCCTAAAAGTGAATGATTGGGACCAGAGTAATAGTACAGCAGCCAGGGCACTTGCCTTGCAATCTGCTGACCTAGGTACAATCCCTGGCATCACATGTATTCTGCTGAGTCTGCATGTGTAATTCCTGAGTACAGAGCCAGGAGTAAGCCCTGAGCACTGCTGGAGTGGCTCAAACAACAACAACAAGAAACAATTGAATGGTAGAAAATAAAGTCATAGTTGATATAAGCTGGGTTTTTAGAACCGTTAGAATACGAGATAAAGGGCAAATACTCGGTTTGCATAGTCAGAGGAGCCAAAACCCTGTTCAGTCCTTAAGAATATCTATAATAGGAAGAAGGATGAATTCAGACAACCAACTTAGAAGTTTCCTTACAATGCATAAGTGAAGTCAAATATATCAGACTTTCAGATGATGACTCTATGATTAGGTCACTTTCATCTAAGGAAGTGAAGGAGAAGAATGTAGCCCTGGCTGAGTAGGGCACATTTTTGGCTCTTACGTTAATCCAAACTTCTCTTCAAATCTTTAAATCCCACTTTCTCTATTAAGTAATCAATAGTTTTTAAATCACCTATAGTTTTCAGGTTAAAAAAAATAAGGTTGAGAATGAAAGAGCAGGAGGAAAGCTGGAGAGATAAAACAGGGGCTAAAACATGTGCCTCACACTTTGCCAATCTGGTTCGATCCACAACACCAAGGTCCACCAGGACTGATCCCTGAAAACAGAGCCCGAGGTAACCCCTAAGCTCTGTAGGGTATGGCTCCCAAACAGGAATAAATAAGAAAAGAAAACGGAGGAAAGAAGAAAGTGAAAATTCAAGTGTGCAAAAAAAGAATTTTTAAACACATTTCTGTGATGGCCCTTTGGTTTCACTCCAAAATCTCAAAGGACCTTGATGTCTAATTAAACCTCTTTTGTTTACCTGTATTTGAAACCAGGTCTTTCAAGTTCAGTCTGTAGAATACCCTAATGCCAATGACAAACTAATCCCTATAGAATCAATGGAAAAGTTAAATTTTGCCCTCAGGCTAATGTAATTATTGTCACTGACCTATTGATAGAGAATGTCCTGGATTTTGATAAGTTATCAAATATTTTAAATGGAAGGATATTTATCCCTAATGTCTCCAAAAAACATAACATCAAGAATCCAATCAGTTGCTATAAAATTAACTAAAAATATAAGTATGATGGCTTTTTAATTTATTTTTATCTAAGTATAGAAAGGCAGAAATGCTTATTTCCCAAATACTAGAGCCTTTTAAAGGTTTGCCATTTAATCCATTTATTGTATTGATTTCTTTCTAAATTGAAGGTATTGTGGAAGACCAGAAGACAAAACAGTGAATCATTCTGCTTTCAAAAGTACCGTCTTATCAGCAAATTTACAGGTAAGCTATACTGACTATAAAGTAATTCAAAAATACAAAGTAACTTTGATTTTTAATTCATTTAAATATTTCACATTAGAAGAAGGAATACTAGTTTCCACTATTATTCTCATTTAATATCTTCTGTGTAAAGTAGTATTGCAAAAATCAAAATCAGGCTCTATATATTTTTAGTTGTTTTGCCACTCAAAGCTATTAAATAAATGATCAAAAACTTGTCTTTAAGTATTTTACTAATGCATCCATAATTTAATTCTGGAAGACTTAAAATTTTGTAGACCTAAAATATAAAGAACTTACATTTTATTTATTTGATAATAGAAAAGGATATTAAATTCAGTATAGACTAAGATAAGAAATTTAGAAGAAATATTAGCTAAATGATTTGAAAATAATATATTTGTGAGTAAAATATACTGAGATTTCAGCAACTTCTGAAAAAAGTGATTATTATGTTCTTTAAATTCATGTCTTATAATAACATCGTTGCAACACTAGAAAAAATATGCAATAAATTTAGGTCATACTAAGTTTTGATAACTATATAAGGCATATTAGGAGAAAATAAAATATATTTGTAGGTATAAGTAATCGGGCAATGTAGGTTCTCCATAGGATTTACAAAAATGAGAATATTGGATTTTAGAGAAGTTTGAGAGAGTAACTACAAGGTAGGATTATAAAAATGTGTCATAAATATAAATATTGTGAATAGAACCTTAGTCACTAAATTTTATCATGTTGGAGATATAAGATTGAGACTTTAAACTAGAGACAGAAAATACTAGGATAAAGGGAAAATTAGACATAACTTCTTGGAACAATGCTACATAAAAATATAGGAGTTGATAACATATGTTAAAATGTATTAAAATGTCATCCAAATTAACTCATTAAGAGAATCTAAATTTGTTCTATATTCTTACCCTAACTTGATTAACAAATAAGTTTTCTTTAAATATTCTGTGACAGGGCAGAATTTCTCCTGGACCCCACTCACGGCAGATTTATACGGGGCACCCTAGGATGGGTAGGTGAGCCTAGAACTTGCGCCTAGAACTTGCTCAAACAGTCCTGGCAGCCAAAAACCTCCACTCTCCACACTCATTACCATGCTCCTGGCTGTACTCCACTGGTCAGATGGGCCTCATCAGAAATGAATCTGTTGGAAAATTCAAGTTTGTAGGTTTTGTGACTAAAATCTCTAGGCTTCTCAGAGTCAGGGATGGGCTACTTCCCCACATCTCCCTGTACTTCTGGAAGCCCCAGCAGTCACACACATGTCCCCAAAGCCATCAGCCAGTTAATAATTTAACTCCACCTGCATCACCCTGTTAAAAATTTTGGACACCCTGGAGTACATGGCAGTGCGAGATCTCAAACTCTGCAACACTGATAAGCCAGGACTAGCACACCAGATTGAACGGGATGGAATGGAATGTAGAAGGCAACCAATCTCAACTAACAAAATATAAACACAAAGAAGCCTTAACCTGTAGCAACAATCTTATGATTTCTCATATGAGTTTAATGTCTCCATAGTGATATACAACAATCTTTGCTAACTTTCTTCTAAGGAAACATTTTTTCATCATCCTTTTAACAAATTACTTATAACAAACAATATAAAATAAGTTATCACTTAAAGGTCGTTGGGAAAATTGGAAATAATGGTGGTGGGAAGGTAAAATGGTAGTGGGATTGGTGTTGGAATATTGAATGTCTGTAACTAAACTGATGACTTAATACAGTTATAAAATTAAATAAATAAATAAATATTCTCTGGTAAACTTACCTGAGAAAGGATATTTAGCTATAGAAACCATTTTAAAGGTCACTGTGATTCTGGTTCTGAAGACCCAGACAAAGTACTTGTCTTGCTTAAGTCGACCTAACTTGATCCAGAACACTGTTAAGGTTTCCTGAGTTTGTAGCTAACCTCACAAGAAAGCAAATGATAAACAAGCAAAAAAAAAAAAAAAGAACCCAATAAACAGTAATCCACTATGGTTCTGTGGAATTTTAAAATATTAGTTATTTAAAATATCCAAAGAGTTATTTTCAAGTACCATATTAATCATAGGATAATATTTAAAATTTGATTTTCCTCTGGATAAAAGAAGCACCCTAAGAATGTTTCTTACAATTTCAGAAATGCCGCATTACATGTTCTGGCCAGGAATTTGTATATCTCAGCATTAGGTTATTGCTACATAAAATGATTTATGTCCTGGAAATCCAAATAGAAATATTTTGACAATCCCTATGTATACAGTGATACTTTTGACAGATGTGATATATCACATGAAGGCTAGTTTTCATGAAACAGTATAGTATAACTAAAGGAAAGAATCTCTTTTTTGGTGACACTCTCTAATTTAAGATCTCGTGTCTTTACAAATTTCTTATTTTTCTTATTTCTAACACAGGCAAGAATCCAGGAATGGCTAAAGAAAATTATTCCTTGACGACCGAGTTTATTCTCATAGGATTTACAGATAATCCATCACTGAAGATCCTTCTGTTTTTGGTGTTCTTTGTTATTTACTTAATCACTATGGTGGGGAATCTTGGCCTAGTGGCACTAATTTTTAAGGATCGTCATCTTCACACGCCAATGTACATCTTTTTAGGCAGCCTTGCCCTGATGGACTCCTGTTGCTCCTGTGCCATTACCCCCAAGATGTTAGAGAACTTCTTTTCTAAGGATAGAATGATATCCCTGTATGAATGCATGGCACAATTTTATTTTCTATGTGTTGCTGAAACTGCAGATTGCTTTCTCCTTGCAGCCATGGCCTATGATCGCTATGTGGCCATATGTAGCCCACTGCAGTACCACAGCATGATGTCAAAAAAACTTTGCATTCAGATGACGATAGGGACCTTCATAGCTAGTAACCTGCATTCCATGATCCATGTAGGGTTTCTATTAAGATTAACTTTCTGCAGGTCTCATAAAATTGACCACTTTTTTTGTGATATTCTTCCATTATATAGACTCTCCTGTACAGATCCTTTCCTTAATGAATTAATGATATATATATTTTCAATGCCAATTCAAATTTTTACCATTGCCACTGTCTTGATCTCTTATGCTTGCATCCTTTTCACAGTTTTCAAAATGAAATCTAAAGAAGGAAGAGGTAAAGCACTTTCTACTTGTGCATCCCACTTTCTATCTGTCTCAATATTCTACATTTGTCTTCTCATGTATATTCGACCATTTGAAGAAGGGAATAAAGACATACCAGTGGCAATTTTCTATACAATAGTAATTCCTTTATTAAACCCCTTTATTTATAGTCTGAGAAATAAGGAGGTGATAAATGTTCTGAAAAAAACTATAAAAAATTGTAATCTTAAACTTCATCCTCTAAGGAAAAACTAACTTTAGTTTTGTAAACTTTTTCATAGATAAGAGAAATAGAAAAAAACACATGCCTATATCAAATGCTAACTACAATTCTTTATATTGTTTGTTAAAAGATTGTTATACATGAAAATTCAAAACGTATCTTCAAAATTATAATTCAAATTCTGTAATTACCAGAGGAAAGCTGTAGTAAACTCAATAATAACTATCATTGCCAGTTCCTGTGGAATCATATGAGATTATTGCTTCAAACCTCAGTAAATCAGCATAGTATCTAAAGTTAAATGCTTAAATATTGAATAGACTTGCTGATTTATACTTAGTGAATGGAAAACATCAAATTTTATGTAGACTGTTTCTAATGCATAAATGTCCTAGCAAAACAAAGAAATAATTTTTATTCAGAATTAGTTTGGGGTGAGGGAAGAGAAATTAGCAGCAAATAATACAGTAATCCATACATTTATTTTTCATTAAAGTAGATTGATTTGCATAGTAAGGGAATAACAAGTTGTCAAAGTTATCAGAACAGAAGGTTTTGACTACAGAACTGAATTTACATTGGGAGGGAGGTAGCACGGGGCAATCTTGGGACACTGCTGGAGGAAAGTGGGCACACTTGTGATGGGGGTGGTATTAGAATGATATGTCTATTAATGAAAAGAATAATTAATAATATTGTAAATACCAGTACCTCAATAAAAATGGCTTACAAGTAAAGAAATAAAGTAATTCAATTTCTTTTTTTTTTTTTTTTTTGCTTTTTGGGTCACACCTGGCAATGCACAGGGGTTACTCCTGGCTCTGCACTCAGGAATTACCCCTGGCCATGCTCAGGGGACCATATGGGATGCTGGGATTTGAACCCGGGTCGGCCGCGTGCAAGGCAAACACCCTACCCGCTGTGCTATCTCTCCAGCCCCAGTAATTCAATTTCTTAAGTCTTCAATAATTTGGAAGAAAATAGAACACACAAAACCATACAGATTCACATATACATTTTGTAGAAGTAACAATAACTTTTAAGAAATTACTTCTGTTGAACAAAATCTATATTAACCTGAAGTATGAGTAAATTTCCTTACTTTGAAAGGTATCGATCATACTATGATTAGGCACTACAAAACAGAAATGTACATAAGTTAGGGCTGGAGTGATAGCACAGCGGGTAGGGCATTTGCCTTGCACATGGCCGACCTGGATTTGAATCCCAGCATCCCATATGGTTCTCTGAGCACCGCCAGGGGTGATTCCCGAGTGTATGAGCCAGGAGTGACCCCTGTGCATCACTGGGTATGACCCAAAAAGCAAAAAGAAATGTACATAAGTTATACTCAAATATTTAAAAACATTAATGAAGTAATTTTAATTTTGTTTAGTGAAATATATTCATACTTGTATATTTATTTTGCTTCAATAAATTACCTATTCATTTTTCTTTATACTGTAGGTTTTAAAAAATTTATATACATAAATATATATCTTTACTAGAGTAAACATATTCAAATGTTGCAACTACTTGTGGAAAGTTAGTTCTTTGTGTTAACCTTATCTTGATAATTGTTTTATTTATAATTACTTGCATTTAAGTTTGTAGTCTCATATTTAACAATTGCTATTTTTTACCTAATAGTATTTTGCTTCTTTTCTTAATCTGAGGTTTACTGTTAATTAATTTTACCCCCTTTTCACCAATCCTCCCCTTCCTTCTTCTTGTTTTCCTCTCCTCATTTTCTTTTAATTTAAATTTTTGCTATGCCCTAGATTTTTCCAGGAATCGGCTTAGTTCATAACATGAATGAAAGATTGACTTTCATATGACTCTATTTGACTTTGATCTACTATAACAATCCAGACATTAATTTAACTCAACTAATCACCTAAGAAGGATTTTTGTAGTAACCTAGCAAATAATCCTAAAACCTTTCCTGTATATGTATTTTTTCTTTTAATTTTTATAATATTTTTGTTAAGGTAACATTGGTTTAAATCATTGTATGTGTTTCAGATGTTTTTCATGTCACTTAAATTTTTTTCCAGTAAATAATAAGACAAACATGTGGTTTTCATGTTTTTTAAAGCCTGTTAACATTCAAAATATAAAAACAATTTGATTTGTGGGGGGGAAGTTTTGGGTGGTGCAATAACCAGTGACTTCACTCACTCCAAAATAGCAACATGTAAAGTAAGCATGTATTAACCCCTACATTATCTTTATGGTCCCCAAATGTTATTTTAAATCAAGAATCAGTAGATCTATCAATGTGAAAAAATAGGACTATCCAAATATAAACTACCATTAAAAGGAAGACCATCACTAATCAGTGAGGAAATAATTACTCAGTGAATAGTCAGATCATTTGCTTACTTATTTTCCCTTCCACTGGTATTTCCATTTATGTCTTCTCTCATTCAGAGATATTTTATAGGTATAAGTTTCATTTTTGTTGCTTACAGTTGCTATGGAATTTTGCTTTTTATCATATAAAATTTTATGGATAAATATTTTGCTCAATTGAGATTTTTTGATGTTGCTCAGTGAACTAAATTTTTACTTTTCTTGGCTAACAGTAGTTTTAAAAATAATGATTAACTAAATCATCACTTACAGTTTTCTTATGCCTCTTTTGGAGGAGGGTGCATCTCTCAAAAAGTGGTTAATGGGTATCGCAGTCATCCCCGCCCCCAGGTATTCTGCAGGGCTGGGCAGGTCAAATTCTTAATACTCAGCTTGACAAGGGCTGCTTTTCAAGCTCAGGGTTCTGGGAACACCCAGAGCTACCTTGGTGGTGCAATGCTAGAGATAAAAGTTGGGGTCTGGGGCTGGATCGATAGCACACTGGGTAGGGCGTTTGCCTTGCACAAGCCCGACTCAGGTTTGATTCCCAGCATCCCATATGGTCCCCCGAGCACTGCCAGGAGTAATTCCTGAGTGCAGAGCCAGGAGTAAGCCCTGAGTATAGCTGGGTATAACCCAAAAAGACAAAAAACAAAACAACAACAACAAAAAACTTGGGGTCTAATACGTGCAAAAATACTTTCAATCTGTGCAACTATCTCTTTGATCAACTTATGTCTTTTTATGTTGTGTGCAATCACACACTTGCGTACATATGAAAACTAGAGGGGTTTATTTTTAGCTTACATACTTTGTACAAGAAAAGCATGAAAGTCTTGAGAAATAGTTCAAGGGTAGGGTGCTTATACAGCCAACCTGAGTTCAATCCCGAGCACTCCCTGAGCTCACCAGGATTGATCCCTAAGCATAGAGCCAAGAGTAAGCTCTCACCACCTGCCAGGTGTGACCCAAAGCCAAAACCAAAACAAATCATACAAATAAAACTCGTAAAAGTCCTAGTTCCTACTTCAATTCTTGGAAAGAGAAACATTTTTAGAAGTTAAACTGAACAGTATTTTTATGATTTGGGATGATTCTTTTGCCTCTGCCAGAGTCTAAAGAATAATAAAAGATTAATTATCAGAATCTCTATAATTTTCTTTATTTCTATGTTAATCCTATTTTATGTCTTTTAAGAGTAATATGAATATAGTTCAGAATATTTATTTCTACTTTTGATAGATTCCCTTATCTCCAGATTCAGGTATCTTACTGCTAAACAGTACATTATTATCTGAACATCTCATTTTGCCTGTCTCAAATTTAGCACGATAAAAAAGCAACTGCAGTTTTCCCAGTTAGCAAGTTTCCCTTGACTTCCTTTATTTTCCTTTTAATATTTCTTAAATGTGTCCCAATCCTCATCCATTTATATTTTTTTCACACAAATTCATGCTGCCACCCTCTCTCACCTGAACAATATCATAGCTTCAAACTGGCTTCCTTGACTTTTGTTCTTTTTTTTAGTTTTAACTTCTTCATACCAATTAAGAATCAGCACTCCACTCCACATTTCCGATACTATAGTCCACTACTCGTGATTAATTATCCATTTCAAGGATAAGCATAATTTGTAACATCTCTGAAAAATTATCACTGTATCACTGTCATCCTGTTGCTCATCAATTTGCTTGAGTGGGCACCAATAGCGTCTCTCTCCATTATATTTATTAATATTACTGAAGACAAGTGAACTTCCTCTCATGATAAATTAATTTATCTATTTAATACCTATGCTTCTTATTCTTCAATAATTAGCTTTTTGGGAAGAAAATACAAGCAGTTTTATTGAAATATAAAGTATGAATATTTATATTCAGAGAATAGAGTAGAATCGACACTCAAAATACACAATATACAACATAGAGTTTAAAATTCCTTAGAAAATTCAGACAACCTAACACCATGACTAGGAGTGGCTTTCTCAGCAAACATATGTGTAAGAGCCACAATAACCCTCAGAGAACACTTGGAGAATGTGTACAAGCACCACAGCTAAAGGAGTGTGAAGAAGCATCATGGCTGAGTGTAAGAAAAATGAAGCTTGAAACAAATCAAGCTGATATGCAATCTAAGAGAAAGCTGCACAAGAAAACTGTGAAGAAGCAGAAGAGGAGGTAATAAAATAAGATTATTCCCCTCCCCAAATCACTTAAAATAAATACAAATATCAGTTAAACTCATATGTGGAATATAAAGAAACGTCATAGGGGAATGTCAAATGCCCAATGGCAATAGAAACGAACAATAGAATAGAACAGGAGAACAGATCTTCAGTAGGGCAGTAGGAAGCTCGGCACTAGAACAGGGGTGAGGAGGATAAATTAGGGAAGGAATTGCTAGGACAATGGGGGAGGGGGAGGGGTAGAGTGCCTCTGTGTAGGGAAGGCACAGAAGCAAGTTGAGTGTGGGAAGAAAGCTGGGGAAACTGGTGGAGGGTAGTGGGAACTGGTGAGGGGATTGGTGTTGGAACAGTGACTATCTGTCAATGTCATCTCATTGTTCATCGATTTGCTCGAGCGGGCACCAGTAATGTCTCCATTGTGAGACTTGTTATTACTGTTTGGGGCATATTGAATACGCCACAGGTAGCTTGCCAGGCTCTGCCTTGCAGGCGGGATACTCTCGGTAGCTTGCCGGGCTCTCTGAGAGGGATGAAGGAATCGAACCCAGGTTGGCCAAGTGCAAGGCAAATGCCGTACCCACTGTGCTATCGCTCCAGCCTGTTGGAACAGTACAAACCTGAAATTCAGTCATAAATATCTTTGTAATTCAGTAATTCACGGTAGTTCAATAAAAAAGAAAAAAATAGGAAAAAAAACAAACAAAAAAGAACAAAAATATTTAAAGGAAAAATAATGAATTGTATTGGCATGTATTAAATTAAAAACTTGAGAGTCTCAACATCAGACCACAAACCATAAGGTACATTGAAGACAAGGTTGGCAAAACCCTCTACGATATTGAAGATAAAGGTATCTTCAAAGATGACACGGAACTAAGCAATCTAGTAAAAACAGAGATCAACAAATGGGACTACATTAAACTAAAAAGCTTCTGCACCGCAAAAGATACAGTGACCAGAATACAAAGACTATCTATAGAATGGGAAAGGATATTTACACAATACCCATCAGATAAGGGGTTAATATCAGTGGTATATAAAGCACTGGTTGAACTCTACAAGAAGAAAACATCCAACCCCATCAAAAAATGGGGCGAAGAAATGAACAGAAACTTTACCAAGGAAGAGATAAGAATGGCCAAAAGGCACATGAAAAAGTGCTCTACATCACCAATCGTCAGAGAGATGCAGATCAAAACAACCACGAGATACCACCTCACACCACAGAGACTAGCACACATCCAAAAGAACAAAAGCAACCGCTGTTGGAGAGGATGTGGGGAGAAAGGGACCCTTCTACACTGCTGGTGGGAATGCCGGCTAGTTCAGCCCTTTTGGAAAACAATATGGACGATTCTCAAAAAACTAGAGGTTGAGCTCCCATTTGACCCAGCAATACCACTGCTGGGAATATATCCCAGAAAAGCCAAAAAGTATAGTCGAAGTGACATCTGCACTTATATGTTCACCGCAGCACTGTTTACAATAGCCAGAATCTGGAAAAAACCCAAGTGCCCTAGAACAGATGACTGGTTGAAGAAACTCTGGTACATCTATACAATGGAATACTATGCAGCTGTTAGAAAAAATGAGGTCATGACGTTTGCATATAAGTGGATCAATATGGAAAGTATCATGCTAAGTGAAATGAGTCAGAAAGAGAGAGACAGACATAGAAAGATTGCACTCATCTGTGGAATATAGAATAATAGACTATAAGACTAACGCCCAAGAATAGTAGAAATTAGTACCAGGAGGTTGTCTCCATGGCTTGGAGGCTGGTCTCTCATTCTGGGTAACTCAGGGAAGGGACCACCAAGTAAAATGTGGTTGGAGGTCATGTGGGGGAAGGGTGAGGCGGGTGGAATACAGACTAGAGACTGAACACAATGGCCACTCAACACCTTTATTGCAAACCACAACACCTAATCAGAGAGAGAGAACAAAAGGGAATACCCTGCCATAGTGGCAGGGTGGGGTGGGGGGAGATGAGACTGGGGAGGGGGGGAGGGATGTTGGGTTTACTGGTGGTGGAGAATGGGCACTGGTGAAGGGATGGGTTATCGAACTTTGTATGGGGGAAACATGAGCACAAAGATGTATGGATCTGTAACTGTACCCTCACGATGACTCTCTAATTAAAAATAAACTAATTAAAAAAATACTTGAGAGTCTAGAACAAAAAGACTCATAGACACTGAAATGACAAGGGAATAAAGAGTTTAGATTTGGTCAATGAAAAGTCCCTTCAACCTAAGATATTGGAAAAGACAATGGCAAGCAGGAACCAAGAGGTAACTGAGGAAATAATTCCAGAGATATCATCCCTCGAGTGCTCATATCATATTTTTCCAAGAATTCTTATCATGATAAGTTCTACTCTAGCATTTGTTTCTTGTGCCAAATAAGATTAAGAGTACTCAGGTGATGTCTACTTTGAAAAATCACATTCCTAGTCCAGCATTGAACAATGACATATCTTTGGCCTAGAATTATGAAACTCGGATTGCCCAACCAGAAGGAGAAAGAAGTTGGGGATGGTAAGCATGGACTGGAAATGATATTAGGTCATTGGTGGGAAGGTCTTGGGAATTTTTGGTGGTGGTGAACTGTAATAACTATGTACATCAAGGTCATAAAAGTTAGCACTATTGCGATCATGTTACCTAAACTACAATAAATATAATAATAATGAGATTGAACATAAAACTGAGTAGAAGGACCAGAGAGATAGTACAGTGGATAGGGTGCTTGTCCTGTATGTGGTCAACTGAGGTTCAATCCCTGGCACCCCATGTGGTAACCTGAGCACGGCCAGGAGTAATTACTGAGTGCAGAGCCTGGAGTTACTCCTACCATTGCTGAGTGTGACCCCAAAACAAAACATGCAAACAAACTTTTTATTTGTAAACTTGTAAGAACATTCTTCCTTTTCTGCTTCTTTTTGTGAAACCTGGTAACCTCAGGATGTTCATCACCTTCTAGGAAGTTCAGACTGGGGACCCTATCTGGATTTTGGTGTCTGAACATAATGGCTTCCTAGATTTGCACCTCATGAAACAGTTCACCCCTGAACTGTTTTCTGCTAAACAACTGGCAACATAGCTATTAAATTCATTTGCACAAATAAGATACCAAATTTCACCTTTGAGATGCTATTTCCATGTCAACACCCAAATTTTCAAGTCAAACTTTTGTCCCCTACTCTTCTTCTATATACCAGAGAGATAAGTGAGATCTTTACTTCTTTACTTCTTCTAACTTTCTTTACTTAATATATCTTCTAGTTCTATTCAAGTTACAGCAAATTGCACAATTTCATCTTTCCTTGCAGCTTCCTAATATTCCATTGTGTGTATATATTACACCTTCATTATCTACTGCTCTCTGTTTTGTGTTACTTTCCTGCAATCTTCAATTTCTCAAGGTAATGACAAATTGATCAAGTCTAATAGGTATGATAAGAAAGAGGCTGGGTTCTATATCTAAAGGGATAAATGTTTGAAAGGTCAGATTCAGCTGTACAAAGCCATTTACTCATTTACATATCTGTGTCACAGTTTTTCACTTAGGAGTTGCCATCTATGTGATTTTATCATTATTTTGAACATGCACACTTGGAAAATCCCCCCCACACACACACACACAAAGCAAATCATTTTACTTTAATATGGGAACATTACACATTTCATTTTTGAGCCTATGAATAACACATGAACTCTCAGTCATGCTCTTACTTGCTAATTTGATAGAAAAGATACAATCTTTTTACCATGTGTATCTCAATATTTCTAATGGTGTAATATCTTGTTGTTATAGCAACAGAGAAATATTTTGAAAAGGAAAATAGTTTGGAGCAACCCAAAGTACACTATATTGTACACTCATAAAATATTTATACTTATTTTTCCAGGGATGTGTATTTTCCCTGCTTTGTCAACTCCAGTTGTGATCAGGTACAAGGAAAACGTGATGAAAAGCTACTTCCCCTCCTGCTTTGTAGATGACGCACCAGCTTCAATGTCATGCCCATGCTCTAACCTGCCTGACAGAGTTTCAGAGCCCAAGGGAATATTTCTTCATGTTCTCTCTCTGGTTTTGTGAGGAATTTGCTCTATAAAGACTAATATCTATGTACATAAGAACTTTTAGAATTTTCTTAGTAAATAGTTTTAGTCTCTTACAGAAATTTGGAGATTTGTAAAAATCTCATCCATGTTACTCTCTTCTAAAGAAAGAGTCAAGGAACATATCTGTAAGTGGAATATATGTAATAACTCAATTTTCCAAAATCATTGTACTAATTTGATAACAGACTCTTTTTCACATTAGCATTTGGCTCTCTTCCACAATAAGAAAGGGAAGTGCTTTTCTTATTGACATATCAAATAAGACAAAATAGTTTATTGCATTCCTTGGGATTGACACTGATTTACCAATAAATATCCAATGTACAAGTATAATGCAGAAATAGGAGAATAATGTAAACAAAGTGAAATAAAAAGTTCAGAGAGAATATAATATTTATGGATTCATTTACTTCATGTGGATATCTACTTGCTTTATATCCTAGGATACAAGGATATCTTTTATTTGCTCTGATATAGTAGAAACACCTACTAGAGTATTTTATTCTTTATAGCTCAGATTCCTAAAATTCTATCTTGACAGGTTAAGATTCTAGACTACAACTTGTGATTATTAGAGTTTAGAATAAAACGTTTTGAACTTGCTCTTCAAGACCATGTTCTCCCTTTAACACGTACTTTGCTTGCTTATCTCTGTCTCTTCTTGCTTGCTTTTTCCACACTGCAGGAGCCCGGGTTCTCTCTTAAACATGCACCTCCTCTCTTTCTCTCCCTTCACATATTCCTAAATAAGTTTCATTTTATGAAAACTAACATGCTTCATTAAGAATTAAAAGTTTTAATACTTAGTATAATTTCTAGCACTACATGAGTTATAAATATTAATTTCTGCTTCTTGAATGCTTTGCCAGCATCATTTATAAATAAATATTCAAAACGGTGTTCTGAGATTGACTTACTCATAAAGCTTACTTGCAGCAGCAAATAACACTGACATCAAAATTTTTTTTTTTTTTTTGGGTCGGCGATGCACAAGGGTTATTCCTAGCTTTGCACTCAGGAATTATTCCTGGCAGTGCTCGAGGGACCATATCAGATGCTGGGAATTGAATCAACCCCAGGTCGGTGGCATGCAAAGCAAATGCCCTACCCACTGTACTATCAATCCAGTCCCAAAATAACTTTTTCTGAGCTAGATTTGGATGATAAATAGAATTTATATGGACCTAAATAAAATAATCTGTGGCCCTCTGAAAATAATCTGTAGAGGAGCACTAAATGACAAGTATATAGATAGATATGTAGAATATATACATATTTTTTTAGCCCACCAACTTGTGGGTATCAGGTTGTTGACAATTGATCCCAGTAATATAATTACGTAATATGATGAGATAAAATTCTAATAATTGACATATAAAAACACAGCAGATTCAGTATCAAACATCTCTAAATATTATTATCTCAAATACTAATCTGCATATACAGTAAGGAAATATTTTTATATTAACTGAAGTATTAGTTCATCAAGAAAGTCTCAACATAGAAGTATTGATTTGAAATAACGAGTGCTTCTGTAGAAAAGTAACTGTCATACACAAAATTTTCCTGAATTAACTAGACACAAATTATTTTTTCCTTTGACATCCTTCACTAAGAAAAACCACGTTCTTAATCTGTTGTACCAACTTTACTTAATAACTGACTGTGTATGTAATACAGTAATGTCATTCAAATTCAATATGACCTGACCTTGAGGAAGATGCAATAATAAACTTTAAAAGGTTGATGGAAGTACACCTCAACAATTGCTTAGAAAAAAGATTGTATCTGACAAAATCCAGATATGTGGAACTTTTTGACTCGGGACTCTGGGTTCAACGGGACCGGGAGCAGAGATCCTCTGCCCATTTCCCCTGGTCTCTTGGCGACCCAGAGGTCACACCCAAAAGCCACCTCTTGCTGGTAACAAAAAATCCCGTCATTGGCCACCATCCAGATCGCACAGCCTTCTCTCCCAGAAGGGAGAAGCATGAGGCCTGCAGCCATGCAAGCGGACCCAGAGGCACGCTGTTTTCACTAGGGGCACCCCAGGCGGAGGCGGGAGAGAGTCCTGCCCCAAGAGACCCAGCCCCAGCAGCCTAAAACCTCCAGACCCCAACCAGCGCCATGCCCAAGGCTACTCCCCACAAGCTCGGCCGAGCTTCACTCATGAATGAACCTATTCCTGGACCCCAAGGCTGCAAATGTGGTCATAAGACACATCGTAAGACACACCCTACCCATACTCGAAGAGTACTGCACCACTTTTTTTTTCCTGCACCACTTTTGATGGGATTCAAATAGTAGGCAACCAATCATAGAGGGAAATATATATATGTATATATTTTTTCAGATATATATATATATATATGATAGTTCACATCACTCAACCTTTAGCAAACACGTTAGTGATATCCACAGTTAAACCATCATACTTTTCTTCACGTCTCTATATCTTGATGTTCTCACCAATCAGGAAGGAAATTTTAGTAAAGACTTAGCTTAACTGACAGCAGCTGCTCCTCAAATCCCGCCCCCTGCTTGAAGTTTGGATACTTGTCTAGAACTTTATGCCATACAGATTATCAATACATATGGAAGTAAATAAGACTGTGAACTATTTTTCTTGAAGGTTGACATTCTATGTTTAATTATTTAGCCTCATGCAAACTTCATCTTGGACATAAAATATTCATTTTAATTTGAATCCTTCATCTTTTCTCTGTATTTCTCAAAACTGCAATAATGTTCCCCCATATGCATTCAAAACTGCTTCTTCAACATTCACTGTTTTTGGCCTGGAAATAGCTCAGTGGCAAAAGTGCCTATCTTGCAATCTTAGGTTAGTTAGATTTTCAGTTTTATTTCCCAGACTTCCCCATATGTCCAAGTGTGAGCCCAGTAGCTCTGCTGTTGGGATGCCAGATGCCATAGCAAACTGTGCAGTATCCAGCAAGCCACAACAATGTGCAAGCACCCCAACAAAGATGTGGCTCAAATCAAGCATGCAGTCACTACAACCCTGTTACTCATGCTGTGAACTACAACGAAGGGGAAGGAAGTTCATTTATTTTTATTTCATTTAACTCAACTCAATAAATCAAGGTTGTAAGTGACTTGATTCTTTAAAACTTTTAGTTTAACTGCAGTGATCACACTCTTAGCAGTTAATTTGGATTAGTAAAAATTGGCTAATCAAACTTTCTTTTATTACTTTTATTCCCCCCCTCCCCACTCTCTTATATTTTTAAAGGCTAGTTTTGTTGTTTATCTTTTGGGTTGTTCAGCCTGCAGAGTGTCAAGCATGGATGCTGACACTGTCCATGCATTTGTCAAAATACTAAATTATTTCTTAAATGAATTTAAAACTTCGGTATTGATTCTATAATTTTGATTAAGAATAACACATCAACTCATTTATAAATATTTATATATATAGTTGCTTATATTATGACATTTTTAACATTTTAAAGTTTATGTATTTTCTCTGTATATTTTCACTTGAAAGTTTTTATTTTGTTGCAGCCACTAAATTAGCCATTTTAAGCTTGGTTTTTGCTCATTGAGCTTAGGGGGCTTTTGTGTAACTTTCCAGTCTTAATCTTCTGTGTTCTGGGTAGTCACACTGTGAAATTTAGAGATGTTACCCAGTCCTATAACACCACAAAATTTGTATCACGAGGGAGATTCAGCAATAATAATTCTAATTATTTTTCATGAACTACATTAATCTTTCAATTGGATTAATCCAGTTAGGTCAAACACAGTCCTATTCTACTAATTCTACCTTATTCTATTAGTTTTTTTTTTTTTTGCAGAAAAGGGTACATAATTTGAAAAACTGTTCAGTCACATAAAAATCAATATGATGATCAAGCGTTGAATTCAGTGATTTTAGTGAAGGTCATTTTCACTGACCTTGTCTCACAATCACTTGTCTTCCCGTTGCTCATCGATTTGCTTGAGTGGGCACCAGTAATGTCTCCATTGTGAGACTTGTTACTGTTTTTGGCATATCTAATACGCCACAGGGTGCTTGCCAGGGTCTGCTGTGTTGGCAAGATACTCTCGGTAGCTTGCCAGGCTATCTGAGAGGGGTGGAGGAATTGAACCCGCCTCGGCCGAATGCAAGGTGAACACCCTATCTGCTGTGCTATTGCTCCAGCCTGTCTCACAATACACCTTTTTTTTTTTTCTTTTTCGGTCACACCCAGGGATGCTCAGGGTTTACTCCTGGCTCTGCACTCAGAAATTACTCCTGGCAGTGCTCGGGGGACCATATGATATGCTGGGAATCACAATTCATCTCTAATTAGCATTACCTGGTCTTCATATTTTTGAAGAATGAATCTCTCCAAAGAAATCCACTGATGTCATCAAAGGAAAATCCCTTTAGCATCTGCCAAAAAGTTGTAGCTTTGCCTTGAGAAAAAAACACAATTAATGACACTGACCTATTAGTAATCCTCTTGATTCTCATTCTTATAATCCCAAATGTTTTAAAGACAAAGGTTTATATGTTGCAACTCTGTGAGACCTAACATCATAAAGCAAATATTGAGGTGTTATAAAATTCTCCTCAGTGAAATCTAGGTAAGGGAAATATTCTGTTTTATTCTTATTTTTAATATTGGCATCCAGAAATACTTAATTATTAGAATTATTTAGAAATTTTTATTCATCGTGACATTAACTTAATTATCTTTATAGCTCTCGACAGTAAGTGTATGGAAAAATCCTAAGACATATTGCAGTCACTGCTGATATTTTCTGATTTTAAGGCTGAATTTCAAAATACATAGGTAAGGACATAAATTAATTTTGTTAAATACATCAGACTCACCCTTTGAAATATATGTCTCACTAGATGAAATATAGTGACTAATAATTTTATAAAACAAAAAGAATCCATAAAATATTCAGCCAGTTCTTTTATTTTGATCTATTTATTATTAAAAATAAACCTTTTTTATCATCAAATTTTATAATTATGCATAATACTCTAATTTTGCATACAGGCTAATTAATCACTTAATAATTATAAATTACGGAATATTATTTATTTTTTACTTTATTTTACTTACATTTTTCTGTGCTGGAATTGTTACTAGGGCCTCATACATGCAAAGCAAACACCATACCACTGGACTATGAGTATGATCTCCAAAAGGAAATTTTTCAAGGTAGATAAAATAAAATTTCAAAAACATTTTCTTTTTTCTACATATTAGAAGCTAAAGTGAAAATGAACATATTTTTATTTGATGGCTTTAGTCTACTTTGATATACTTCTGAAAATCTCAGGAAACAACAAAATATTAGCAGAGTATTTTAGATAAATGATACCTAAACTTTCATTGAAATGTTTCTATTGACAGGTAGATATAATGTATTTGACATTGTACATATAGCATATTGATGAAACATTCACATGCTCTAATATCATAGTCATTGCAGTGTTGGTAATCGGAACAGATCCTTTCTTTTTTGTGTGGGAATAATTAAGCTTTAGTATTAGTAAGCCTGATGAGTATAACACAATATTATCTATATTCATTATGCTGTGTATTACCTCTCCGGGTTTCTTCACCTATTAGATGCAACCTTGCATTGTTAAATTGCATCTCTGCCATTTTCCCCACACATTCAGTGTCTGATAGCTGCCATTTAGTCTATGTCCCTTTTATCTCACTTGCATAATGTCCTCAAGCTACTTGCATATTACCACAAAAGAGGTCATTTCATTTATTTACAATATTATTGAGCGGGTACCAGCAACATATCCATTGTGAAACTTGTTGTTTACTGCTTTGGGCATATTGAATACACCATGGGTAGCTTGCCAGGCTCTGCCATGCGGGAGAGATACTCTCGGTAGCTTGCCGGGCTCTCCGAGAGGGACTGAAGAATTGAACCCAGGTCAGCTGCATGCAAAGCAACCACCCTACCCATTGTGCTATCACTCCATGATTTATATATAAGTATCATTACCATAATCATCATTAATAATCTTCTGAGAGTCATTTTGTTTTTCCCGCAGCTTAGCTATTGTGAATCATCTCCAATAGACATAGAAGTACAAATATCTTTTTATGCTAGTGTTTTAATTTATTTTGCATGCATACCAAGAAATGTGTGTTAATTTTTTAAATTATTTTGGAATCTACATTTTTTCCCTATAGTAACTAAACCTATTTACATTCCTACATAATGTACAAGAGTTCATTTATCTGTACTTATTCACCAACCATTTTTTCCTTCTTGATTATAGTAATTCTAAGATGTTTGAGATCAAATCTTCATATCATTCTGATTTGATTTCCTTAATGATGCTGGGAAATTTTTCATGTGTTTGTTTGATCATTTGCATATGTTCCTTAGAAAATAACTATCCAGTTCCTCTTTCCATTTTCAATGACATTAGCTTTTACTATTGGGTTGTGTGAATGTTTTAAATATTTTGGATATCACATTTTTAAATAATGAATTTACGAGTTTAATGAGGCTGGAGTGATAATACAGCGAGTAGGGCACTTGCCACATACATAGCCTGCAGACAGAGGTCTGATTTCTGGCACCCCTCATGATCCCATGAGCCTGCCACAAGTGATCCCTGAGCAGAGCCAGGAGTCAGCCCTGAGCACCGCTGGCTGTCTCCTCAACCCCAAACAAATAATGAGTTTTAAATTATTTTTTTTATAAATTCTTCAAAATAGTCTCAATTTGCAGAAGACAAACGGGATTGCTGACAGGATACTAAAAAGATGTTTACCTATTCTAAGCTTTCAGGTGGGTCTAGGAAAGGAAGAAATCACTGTTTCCATCAAAACACTGCTTTCCTAGACCCACTGCATTTCAAACCTGGGATAAGAAGTCTAATTTAGGGGCTGGAGTGATAGTTCAGTGGATAGGGTATTGCCTTGCACACAGCTGACCCAGGTTTAATTTCCAGCATCCATATGGTCCCCTGAGCGCTGCCAGGTATGATTCCTAAGTGCAGAGCCAGGAATAAGCTGTGAGCATCTCCAGGTGTGACCCAAAGAGAAAAAAAAAGTCTAAGTCAGAAATCATCTAAAAATGCCTTCAGTTCTAATTAGGCAACTGTATTTATATATGTTGCATACATGGCAAAAGGTAAGATTTAAACAAACAATTTTTGAATGTGTAGACTGTGTAGGCATTCTTTTTGCTGTGGAAAATGAAGATCAGCATGGCCTGGGATGTTGAACTAAACCTTTATTCAGTAACATTACATGCAAAATATATTTCACATAAGAAACAAAAATAACTGGGCAAAAATATACGGGCAAAAATCAAAAGGACTTGGGCAAAAGCCTACAGTGTGTAGGGCACTTGCCTATGCCAAGTGGTTACTTTCAATTCCTCTAACCACTTAAGGTCTCCCAATCCCTGCCAGAAGTGATCCTGAGTGCAGAGCCATGAGTAAGCCCCACCAGGTATGGCATAAAAACACACAAACAATAACAAAAAAATCAACAGTGCTAATGGAATGCAATGATTCATAAGTGTTTATGAAAATCGATGCAATGCAGATAAAAGGTTGAAATACAATTTGTCTATATTTACTTAGGCTTTCCATATAGTTTTTTCTCCCCAGTCCTAACAATCTTTAAGGAACTAAAAAACATAAATTTAACATAGATTTCATATGCTATTTTCCATTCAATTGCAGAAACAAAAACTTTTTACACACTGGAAATTGCATATAATATATATATTTTAATTGCTTATAAAGAACTTTAATTAAAAAACAAAAAATATTGCCATTTATTAACAAATATAAATAAAATATGTCATCCTAGATTTGTACACAATATTTGGTAAAGTTCATTCACAGGGAAGCCTGTTCGTCTGTAAGTATCTGGCCTGAAAATGTGAATACTTTTTGTAATACTGAATTTTACATAGAAGGCTATAAAAGTAATATTTTAGAAGTCCCTATATTCAAGAGACTAAGAGCAACTTAAGGAAGTACCTTCCTATATCGTAAAAGGGTGGAGTTATGGATGAAAATTATACTCTATCAATTGCAATCTCTTATCTTCACAATTATTATCTCAACAGAGATGACAGAGATGACCAAGGATAACTTGACAACTGAATTTATTCTCATAGGATTTACGGATCACCCAAAGCTGAAGACCATTTTGTTTTTAATATTCCTTGCCATCTACCTGATCACCATGGTGGGGAATCTTGGCCTAGTGGTACTGATTCTAATTGAGCGTCACCTTCACACGCCAATGTACATCTTTCTGGGCAACCTTGCTCTAATGGATGCCTGTTGCTCCTGTGCCATTACCCCCAAGATGTTACAGAACTTCTTTTCTAAAGACAGACTGATAACCTTGTACGAATGCATGGCACAATTTTATTTTCTCTGCCTTGCAGAAACTGCAGACTGCTTCCTCCTTGCTGCCATGGCCTATGATCGCTATGTAGCCATCTGTAGCCCACTGCATTATCATACAAAAATGACAAAGAAACTCTGTATTCAAATGACCACAGGGGCTTACATTGGTGGTCATGTGCATCCCCTAATTCATGTAGTGTTTCTGTTTAGGTTAACTTTCTGTAAGTCTAATCGAATTTATCACTTCTTTTGTGATGTTCTTCCATTATACAGACTATCTTGTACTGACCCTTATATTAATGAACTAATGATATTTATCTTTTCAGGGTCTGTTCAATCATTCACTATTACAATAGTAGTGATATCTTATCTCTGCATCCTTTTCACTATTTTCAGAATGAAATCCAAACAAGGAAGAGGCAAAGCCTTATCCACTTGTGCATCTCATTTTGTCTCTGTTTCAATGTTCTATGGTTCTCTGCTATCTATGTACATTCGCCCAAGTTCAGTTAACAATGGGGAAAACGATATACCCATAGCAATTTTTTACACCTTAATAATTCCTTTATTAAATCCTTTTATATACAGCCTAAGAAATAAGGAAGTCATAAATGCTTTTAAAAAATACCTGAAGAAAATGTCTTAATATCTTGAAATAAATATTTTCTGTTAAGAAGTTGATAAAACCTTTTGAAAATTGAGAAGTATTGAGCAAGTCAAAATTGGACACTTTGTAGATAAATAAAACTTTAAAATTATAAAATATGATGACCTATGAGTAAATAAGTTCTGCTAAAATTTACTTCAAACTCTAAGCAAGGAAGATTTATTGCAGTGAACGGAATAACTCTCTTAAAGTTACTAATTGTATCAAGGTATGATTATTATAGTAAGTAATTGATTCAAAGTATAAGGACCTTAAATCTGCAACAAATTCAAAAGATGCTTAAATGTTCCTACATTGTGTATACATATAGGTAATCTCCATTTAATATTGTATCAACTTTGTAGAACAAAAGCATAATTGTACAAATGTGTCAGAAATAAATTGTTTATTTACATTTAAATTTTAACTTTGTTTATACTCCTTCAAGAGACTGGTTAAAATTGCTCTACATGTAAGATGTATTCTCCAAAGACATTCTCTTCTTTTACTTTAATTTCTCAAAAATGTATTACTTGTTTAATGATAGACTATGTTTACAACTTTATATCTTTAAATTATGCCAATGAAAATTTAGCATGGGAAACCCCTATGGATTTTCATACTTTTGTGAAATCTTACCACTAATCTATCACATATAACAATTTAGTCCTGAATATACTGACCAAATAGATTTTTTCTATAAATATTATTACATATTTCTTGTTGAAAATAGCACTCACCTATACTAATTCTAATATAAAAATTTTAATATAAATCTAACAATAAAAGAAAAACTGGATATGTTTCTTAACTACAAATGAGCCTAAAGATAGTGAAAACTGTACTAGACAAAAAGTATTTACTGATCATATATGTATACAAATATGAATGAAAAATAATAATCTACTATGTTCTAAGTCTTAATTCTCATATATATCAAATATCCTTAGGTAGGTATTACTTTTCATGTTTTTCTCAAAATTCCATAACAACATCCTAAGATCTGAGTGAAGTTCAACTAGGTCATCTGAATTGATCTAGAATTTGAATTTGGTTCCAGGGCATCTAGCTCTTAAGGAGAAACACAAGTAAATTACACTTTAATTAAAATATATATATTTGTGGACAAACAGAAATGATCCAGACTACAGTCAATATTACTGGAAATTGGTGTGCCATTGGGAATGCAGAATGGGACAGGTGACTGTTGGATAAAGTCAGAAAGCCAACAAAACTACTGGTGAGCATTTGGTGAATGTGGGAAACATGGATGTGAAGAATGGGGGAAGTAATAGAGGTTACTTAAGATCTTCAGTGCTATGATGCTAGGGAATCTGAGTTTGACAGAGTCATCAGGCATGGAAGCCTTCCGTGTCAAGACTGCTGTGATTGCATTCCTCAGAAAACTGATCTGTCAATTGATTGAAAACTTGGTACAAGGGTGAGTGACCTCAAAAATTCAGATAATTGATGATGAAAATTGAAACTAAGAATACTCTAGTTCTCTCCTTTTAGACTCCAAATGAAAGATGTGTTGCACAGGCATAAGAAACCTTCTATAGAAAAAAATAATAAATTTCCACTGTTGAATAAAAATATAAGGTCCTGGCATCTCACTAATATCAGCCCTATTACAATTGAATTTCTATCATAGGAACTAAATGAGATATCAAATACATTTGATCATTTTCAAAAAAATTCATTTGAATGGAATTGCTAATATACAAACTAATATGTGATAATTTTACTGCTTTTATTTTAAATGACTTAAGACAAATCATTTAAACTTATCAGCTTTGCTTTCTCAAATTGTGGGTAGTTATAGATATAGTCACATGAAATGTTTTTCCCGTTCTCAGTAAAGTTTCTAGATGCAAAAGAATTAGAGGGTTTTTTTCCAGCCTGTCATTGAAATTTCACTTAATGTCAGCTTCAGCAACTATCAGTATCAACCAATATAACATGTCAGTATCAATTCTTGTGATTGTTACCATTTTTCATGGACTTTGAAACAGTAAATGTGAATTCTACTTTTTTTTTCTTATTGAAGATTGACATCCTAAACGTCTTTCCATTTAGAATAGTTTGTCAGTTTCTGCAAAGAATCAAGTTGGAATTTTGGTCGGGATTTCCTTGCATTTTTAAACAAATTTTTGGTGCATTGTCAATTGAACAATATTAAGTCTTTTCATCTATGAAGCAAAGATGCATTCTAGCATTGAGTCATATCCCTGGCCATCATTATTTAATAGTTGAATGTTAATCCAAACTTGCATGAAATAAACCCATATGTTATGATGTACAACTGTTTCTATGTCTTATTGAATTTTGTTTGCTCAAAGATTTTGCATATAAATATTCTCACACATATTGAGATATATGTGTATATATGTGCATGTTTTTGTTATTACAAATAACCTAGGTCTCTTTAATAGAAAGCATTATATGCTTCTGTCTTTATAATATTTTAGTTGTAAAGAATTGGTGCTCTTTTTCATTTAGTAGAATTTACTAATGAAGGTCTCTTGGTTTGGGATTTTGCTTGGGTAATTTCTTTTTTAAAAATACTCTGGCTGAGCTCTGGCGGGCCCAAGACTTCTTGCCCTATAGAGCAGTTGGTGAGAGCCTGACGGTTCGGTGCTCAGGTCCAACAATACACTTCTGCTTGGGGAACGCCAGCACAGTGGCCATAGTGCTCAGGGGCTTTGAGGATGCAACAGTGATGCTCTGGAGGCCAGGCTATGCCAAAAATCCACATGAGAGTCTCTCTTATACTAATCATGCGCTGAAATTGAGCCATCTCCCTGAACTCTGGTAGTTTTTAGTGTGGTTGGAGCCTCCCTAGTGTTGTTTGTGGTCCCAGGACAGATGCATTTGGCACAGGAATGTGTCCTTGACAGTTCTGATGCTCCGGCCTAGCAGTAATGCATTTACTAGGCTTCAGCAGCATTGACTTACCTTGACACCACCCAGTGTTGCTCAGGGATTGTCATACATACCCAGTGTTCCTCAGCAGGTCACACTGATGCAGTGGAAGTGAAAGGGTGAAGTAGCAGGGGAAATAGTTAAATTATCCAGGTGATTTTAAATCTCTCCTGCCAAAAAAAAAATGTATCCAGTCAAAATAAATCATGGGATGCTTCAGGTGTGGGAGGGATGATATCAGCAGATAAAAGGAAGCCCCCAGCCACACAAGCACTATTTGCTTCCCCCACCTCACCTGTGCCCAGACAGACTGCAGGACAGCAGGACTCTCACCCCTGTGCATTAACCATGGTCGGAGACTAAAGAAAACTAAAGGGACAGGGATTTGCCAGGACAGAATCCAAGAGAGGTCCAGTGAAAGGCTACAGAGCATCAATCCACAAAAGCCACAACAAGGGGACACAGGTGGCAGGGTTCTAGCTGTAGATTTCAGATTCAGAAATCATATACTGGATAGAGAATAGTGTAGGGACAAGCCCAGGTCATTGTACACTAGAGGCGAGCAGATTTTGGGGGACAGGATTTAGGACATACACCAGTCCGAGCCAGGCTGTTTTCACTTGGGGCGCCCCAGATGGGGGCAGGTGATAATCCTCCCTACCCCAAAGGACCCAGCCCTGGGAGCCAACCTCCATTACCCAACTGCCGCCTTGCTTCAGGCCACTTTCCAGACACATTATAAGACACTTCCTACCCATTTTCCATAATTATCACACCATATTTGATGGAGTTCAGGAGCTCAGACAGTAGTCAACAAATGAGTTATATATAAATACGCACACACACACACACACACACACACACACACACACACACCTCGGAAAGCCCAGCAAGCTACCGAGAGTATCCCACTCCATGGAGCCTGGCAAGCTACCTGTGGTATATTTGATATGCCAAAAACAGTAATGATAGGTCTCCTTCCTCTGGCCCCGAAAGAGCCTCCAATCATTGGGAAAGATACGTAAGGAGAGCCTGCTAAAAATCTCAGGGCTGGGAGGAACAGAGACGTTACTGGTGCCCACTCGAGCAAAACTGACAAGCAATGTGATGGCAGGGACACTGGTCCAAACATCAAGAAACAGAAAAGGTGATGTTGTGCATGAATAAGAAGAGAGGCCTGGACAGTGGGGACAGACTCAGACCCATCAACCTGACCTCAACAATTAGCCTTAACTTCTTAAGCATATTCTTAGTTATATATGGAAATCTTTCATACAACTCTCAAGAACCCACAAGCTAAATAATCCACTTTCTCACTAACAATATGGTGATGGGAGGTGGATGGAGTAGTGCACTTAGAACCTAGTCTGTGTAAGGCACGTTCTCCCCAGCCATTGAGCTATTTCCCTGACCCATTTTAGGAGACTGTATTTTTTAACCACTTACTTGTTTTGATACATTAAGATTTTCTATTTATTTAATATCTGGTTTGTGTGCTTTTAGACCATACCTGGAGGTGCACAGGGCTTACACCTGGCTCTGTGCTCTGGCTCAGGGATCACCTATGATGGTGCTCAGGAGACCATATGTAGTTTTTCAGGGATTGAACTCAGAGCTTTGTGCTCTGAAGGGAAGGAAGGGAAAGAGAAAGGAAGGAAAAAAGATATGGACTTGAAACCAGGGAGACAGGGCGACCCACAGGCCTTATCTCCTGTGAGTATTTCAGCTCATCAGAAAAGTCACCAGAAACAGTTGCCACATTCGCTCAGTATCTGTCAAGCTCATTAGAGTCGCTGCGATCCAGAGGCATCAAGAGAACAATGGAGAGACCAGGAACTTGAGGGCTCATTCGTCCAGGGGGGGGGTCATAGAGCAACACCAGGTTCATGTCATGATTCTGTGACTCCGCCTGCTCTGCCTTCTTCCAAAGGAAGAGCCAGTGCCTGGTACTGGCCTGGCAAGCATGGGCAGGCCGAGGTAGGCATTGTAAGACACTGCGATCAGCATCAGCAGGAAGCTCAGGACCACCTGGTGCACATGCAGAGAGAGCCGTCTGCAAATGACCAGTGCTCGGCAGCTGCTGCCTGGTGCTTTGGGGCTTCTCTGTGGGGCAGGTTCCATTTGATCTCGGGAAAAGCAAGGACTGGGGACAGAACTCCTGGCGAGCTCTCTTGAGCGCTATGTAGCCCCTGGCTAGCAAAATCACAGCCACGAAAGCCAGGACCATAGCTGCAGCCATCACTAACCACGCAAACAGCAGATCCACGTTCTTGTAGTCAAAGTAGAAGGTCATGGGCATCATCATTGATATTTCTGAGCTGCTGTCCTGAGATTGGGACTCCAGAGGTGACCAGGCTGGTGAGGAGGTGCCAGGGCGCTGGTGTGGCCATTGATACTGCATAATGGTGCGAATAGGCCATTGTCCCTGAAAAAACACGCATCATAGAAGATCTGGAAAGAAGATAGACTCCTCAATTGGAGCTTCTTCCCTGAGCCTCAGAAGACACCAGATATTGTACTTTTCAATTAAAATTTTTCCATTTGGTTGTCTTTTATAAATTCTATGCATTTATTGGTAAGCTCTTGTTCATGAAATATTATCAGGGTCTGATTGATAGTGAACATAATGTGATATATTTTTTACAGTTTTTTCACTTATAATTACTAGAATTAAATAACTTTTTACTAATTTTGAAATATCGATCACGTACATTTTAATTTATTGTTGCTATAAACCACTCAAATTATTTTAATTGATACTTCGAAAAATTCTTCAATTTAAAATCCTTTTGTCATCAAGAAACTGAGTTACAAAAGTATTTATAGTTGACTGTTAGACATACTGTAACACCAGTCTCACCTCCAGTGTCAACTTCCCTCCACAGATGTCTTCAGGTTACCTCATATCTCAGCTCTACCCCTCAGCCTGCCTCCTTGACAAGCACATTTTTATGTTTGGTTGTTATGGCTCAGATCCCATGCTTTCTAGTTTTGGGCTCTGTGATTTGGATATAGTAATACCACTCCTGTCCACCACCAGTTTACCCAAAGTCCTTGAGCCTTGCAATCCTACCCCATAACTTCCCATCTGCTTCTTCTTGCCACCTCCCGCAATTTCTTTTCCTCTCTATCCTCCTTTATATACTCTGGGGCCACGCTCAATTAAGTTAGCTCTCATTTAATAGCATGCATTCACTTGTCCAGTTATTCCATCTATCACAGATAACTGATATCAGTTATCTGTGATTGTAACCCAAACATGAAAGCTTGTAACTATCTCACTGTTATTCAGTAAAATTTTTAAAAGATTTTAAAAAAAGAAAATAAATTTTCTTATTCGTGAATAACAAATAAAATCAAGTACTTGTATTTGTCCTTCTTCTGACTTTCTTCATTTTAAATGACATCCTTCAGTTCTATCAGCCAAGTTGCAGTGAATTACATGATTTTGTCACTTGTTGCAGTTGCCTAATATTCCAATGTGCAGATAAATCACATCATCATAATCCACTCATGAGTCATTGTACACATATTTGGTATGTGATACATAACTAAGCTATTGTATTCTGGTGCAATAAATAATGGTTTCATATATCTTTTTGGATGTATGTTTTTGTGTCCTGGAAGTAGATAACAAGAAGTGCAATTGCTAAGTTCTATGGTAGCTCAATTCTTACTTTATTTAAAACTCTCCATACTGGTTTCAGTATGAGGTTCAAACAAATAACATTCTCACCAGAAGTGGATGAGAGTTCCTTTTTTTACCACCAACACCAGCTATTCCGGTATTTTTGGTATATCATCTTTAGTTGGATTTCTGTAATAAAAGTGATGTTGAGTAATTTTTCATGTGCTCATTGGTTACTCATCCATCTTCACCAAAGGTGTTCCTGTTCATTTTCTCTCCACATTTTAATATGGTTTTTGGAATAAGCTATAGTGAGCAAAATAGCATAGTACTGGAATAAGGATAGGCTCTCTGACCAGTGGATAGGTAAAATCAAGTACTAAAGAACATGTCCCCATACCGATGGACAGCTAATTTTTTTTGGCACTGGAATTTTACTTTTTTAATTTATTTTTATAGAATCACCATGAGATAGAGTTACAAAACTTTCATATTTTGATGACCTCTCAGTGTCTGTGTTGCAATGCCCAGAAGTAGAGCGAGAGTATGGGGAATATTGTCTGCCATAGAGGCAGGGGGAGGGTGGGAAAGGGGGGTATACCCGGGATATTGGTGGTGGGGAATGTGCACTGGTGGAGGGATGGGTGTTTGATCATTGTGAGATCGTAACCCAAACATGAAAGCTTGTAACTATCTCACGGTGATTCAGTAAAATTTTTAAAAGATTTTAAAAAAAGAAAATAAAATTTATTCATGAATAACAAATAAAATCTCAAGTACACACAGAAACAAAAAACCATGTTTGTGTTTCAGTCATAAAATGATCAAACACTCATCCCTCCACCAGTGTACATTTTCCACCATCAATGTCCCCAGTATTACCCCCCCTTTCCAACCCTCCACCTGCCTCTATGGCAGAAAATCTTCTCTATACTCTCTCTCTACTTTTGGGCATTATGTTTTGCAATATAGATACTGAGCTGCTATCACCTTTGGTCCTTTATCTACTTTTAGCACACATCTCCCATACCAAAAGAATCCTCCAACCATCATTGACTTAGTGATTCCCTCTCTATTCCAGCTGCCTTCTCCTTCAGCTCATGAGAGAGACTTCCAACTATGGAGCAATATTCCTGGCCCTTGTGTCTACTGTCCTAGAGTGTCAGTCTCATACTATGTCTTTTATATTCCACAAATGAGTGCAGTCATTCTTTGTCTTTTCCTCTCTTTTGGACTCATTTCACTTAGCATGATACTCTCCATGACCATCCACATATAGACAAATTTCATGACTTCATCTTTCCTAACAGCTGCATAATATTTCATTGTATAGATGTATCAGAGATTCTTTAACCAGTTGTCTATTGTCAGGAACTTAGGTTGCTTCCAGATTCTGGCTATCGTGAACAGTGGACAGCCAATTTTTGACAAAGGAGATGAGAACATAAAATGGAGTAAAGACAACCTTTTTTTAAAAATAGTACTGGTAAAATTGAATAAACTTGTGCAAAAAAATAAAGCTGGGTCCATATCTCACGCCTTACACAAAAGTCATCTTAAAGTGCATGAATGACCTTGAGATCAGACTAGAATCTATAAAGTACATTTAGGAAAATATAGGCAGAATGCTCCATGATTTGAACCTAAAAGGGATCTTCAATGAAGTGATGCCATTTGCAAAGACAACAGAATCAAAAATAAACACCTCCTCTAAGAACACTTCTGATGAGGTAAACCGCAAAAGCATTTTTTCCAGAATAATTATGTTGATAGCACTGTAGTACTGTAGCACTATCTTCCCATTGTAAATCGATTTGCTAGAGCGGGCACCAGTCTCCATTGCGAGACTAGTTGTTACTGTTTTTGGCATATCAAATACACCACGGGTAGCTTGCCAGTCTCTGCTGTGCAGGTGGGATAGTCGCGGTAGCTTGCCTGGCTCTCCGAGAGGGATGGAAAAATTGAGCCCGGGTCAGCTGCATGCAAGGCAAACGCCATACCTGCTATGCTATTGCTCCAGTCCATTATGTTGATAAATGCTACAAATTCAAAAGAATTAGTATCAAAGCAAGTCCTTAAGATTTGTCTGAGAGGGGGCTGGAGTGATAGCACAGTGGGGCGGTTGTTTGCCTTGCACTCGGCAGACCCGGGTTTGATTCCCAGCATCTTATATGGTCCCCTGAGCACCATCAGGAGTAATTCCTGAGTTCATTAGCTAGGAGTAAACCCGGTGCATTCATTTGCTGGGCATAACCTAAAAAAGAAAAATTGGTTTGAGAATGGACATCTCTTTACCCTCCAGGTCTCAAAGGACACATTTAACTATTCCAATTTAGTGTGTTTGTAATCTTTAGGAGATTAGGTCTCTTAGGTGACTCTGGATGTATATGTCACATAAGTCCCCTTAGAATTACTTCAAATATTTGAATCATCCTCTACCAATGACATAAATATTATCACTGACCATTTGGTAGGCACATTCTCCTTTTCATTAGGAAGGAGTTAAGGAAAAACCTTCAGACAACAAATTAGCTTTTATAACTTATTTCCAAGAATCCTGATGAGAAAGTAAGTAAAACATATTTCTTTTAGAATTATACATGGGTAAAAAATGAATTTTAATTATTTACATTTTTATAATCATTTCCCTTATTTTTATGTAACTTAAGGTTTGTATGTTAGCCTAAAATCTGCTGTGTAAGAACTGTAAATGACTATGTTTCATTTGTTTCACTTAAGAATTCAAGAAAATACTAACCAAGATGAATAAGAGACACTTTTATAATAATAACAAAAAGCATTAGTGACCCTTCTACGCTCCTTTGAAAAATTCAGAATAAGACAGAATTTAACAGATGGAGATTTCAAGTTTCTCTTTTGATTCTTTATCTATGACGAACATATAAAAGATAGATAGTAGACATTTTTATGAGCCTTAATTTTTTTCTTTTCTCTTTACCTCTCTTTCAGTGGTCTGTGTGTGTGTGTGTGTGTGTGTGTGTGTGTGTGGTGTGTTTGTTGTGTATGTGTGTTTCCCAGAATCAAAGCCAGGTTTTATGTATGCAACCTTGAAATCTACCACTGAGACATAGATCACAGAAACTTTTTCCATTGTTTTGGCTGGGGGGTCGGGGACTGAGGGTAACACCTGGCAGTGCTCAGGACTTAAACCTGGCTCTTAACTCAGGCATCACTCATGGCAGGGGTCAGGGCACCATATACAGTGCCAGAGATCAAACTTGGGTCAGCCATGTGCAAGACAAGAGTCTTACCCACTGTACTCTCTCTCCTATGGAATATTTTTAAGCATACAGAAAGTTTAATACATTGACACATCATGTAACATTAGAATATTATGAATATATTAAAAAAGGAAAATATTGACCCCCCCAAAATTATTTCTTTTCTTGAAGCAAGTAAATAATGCATCATGACAGACATGAATATATTCTTTGATAATTTGCTCTAGGGGAAAGAGTATAAGCCAATTGTTATTGTTTTTAATTGCAAATGTCCACATAAGGAGGGAACAGATCCTCCCTTAATACATCCAATGTGGCAGAATCCACTATAGGATTGAAAAGTATAAAAAACTTTAATTGAATACCCAGTGATTACTGTGGTGCTAGCAAGTTAAAAACATGGCAGACTTAAAATCTTGTCATTCTATTTATTTAATAAAGTAAATTTTTTCTTATAAAAGTAATATTCAGCACAGGGACATAGTTCAGAGGGTTGGAGTGCATGTTTCTTATGCAAAAAGTCAAGATTTGATCCCTGATCCCACACAGTCCCTTAACTCCCAGAAGCAAACCCACAAACACCCAGTCAGAAATAGCCTGAAGCAATAGCCAAACATGTCCCTAAAAAAGAAAAGAGGAAAGAATAGTACTCATTGTGGAGAATTTGAAATAGAGTAAAAGAAAAAAAAGAAAAACATTCTATTTCATGAGGATTTTATGCCCAATTCAATCAGTTTAATCAATGGCTGAATAAATACCAGTACTCTTACATTAAAAAAGGAAAAGAAAAGAAAAAATTATATTTCACAAAGAAATTAGTATCAAAATGTATTGTGATATTTCTGTGCCTTTTTTCCTTCACAATTTATATTTGTTTGTAAAATATAGAAATATAGGGCTATTCTGTACATAAACTTATAGCTTATTTTTCACATAAATTCTTTGTTTTTTCTTTCTTTCTTTTTTTTTTTGTTTTTTGGTCACACCCATCAATGCACAGGGGTTACTCCTGGCTCTGCACTCAGGAATCCCCCCTGGTGGTGCTTAGGGGACTATATAGGATGCTGGGAATCGAACCCAGGTCAGCCGCATGCAAAGCAAACACCCTACCCGCTGAACTACTGCTCCAGTCCCATCACATAATTTCTTATGTCTGTTTTATTGTTACATTATTTTAAGCAAAAGACTATTTTAATTATTTTGCAATATGCCATTAAATGAATTTTGCTTAATCATACTGATCATGCAGTTACCATTTAATTGTTTTGAAATCTCACTATTACAAGTGGCACTACCATGACATGATTTTTTTAAATTTTTGAGTTTTTAATTATTTTTTTCTAGAGTCATTGCTACTGGGATAGGATATAAACAGTTAAGATTTTCCTTAATTTATTTCCAGTTAATGTTCCAATTATTGTAACAACTTCTACTTTTCTCAGGAATACAATTTATAGCATTTTACAGTCTCATTTCACTGCATCTTAGACAATACTTATTTTTCTTTTTTTAATTTTTTTAAATTATTTTTTCTTTTTTTAAATTAACTTACTTATTTTTTAATTAGTGAATCACCGTGAGGGTACAGTTACAGATTTACACATTTTCATGCCTGTGTTTCTCTCATACAGTGTTCGAGAACCAATCCCTCCACCAGTGCCCATTCTCTGCCAACAATGAACCAAGTATCCCTCCCACCCCCCATTTCCCTCGACCCCCCACTCCACCCAGCTCTGTGGCAGGGCATTCCCTTTTGTTATCTCTCTCTTTTTGGGTTCTTTGGTTTGCAATAGGGGTATTGACTGATGATCATGTTTAGTCTCCAGTCTACTTTCAGCACGCATATCCCTTCCTGAGCGGGATCTCCATCCATGTTTTACTTGGTGTTCCCTTCTCTATCTGAGCTGCCTTTATCCCCAGCATTTGAGGCCAGCTTCCAAGCCGTGGAGCCAACCTCCTGGTACTTATTTCTACTATTCTTGGGTATTAGTCTCCTACTCTTTTATTTTATATTCCACAGATGAGCACAATCTTTCTATGTCTGTCTCTCTCTTTCTGACTTATTTCACTTAGCATGATGTTTTCCAGGTTGATTCACTTATATGCAAAGTTCATGACTTCATCTTTTCTAACAGCTGCATAGTATTCCATCGTATAGATGTACCAAAGTTTCTTTAATCAGTTGTCTGTTCTCTGGCACTCGTTTTTTTTTCCAGATTCTGGCTATTGTGAACAGTGTTGCGAAGAACATATGAGTGCAGATGTCATTTAGACTATACTTTTTTGCTTTTCCGGGATATATTCCCAGCAGAGGTATTGCTGGGTCAAATGGGAGTACAATTTCTAATTTTTTGAGAAGCGTCCATATTGCTTTCTAAAGGGGCTGAACCAGTCGGCAATCCCACTAGCAGTGTAAAAGGGTCACTTTCTCCCCACATCTGCTCCAACAACAGCGGTTGCTTTTGTTCTTTTGAATGTGTGCCAGTCTCTGTGGTGTGAGGTGGTATCTCATGGTTGTTCTGATCTGCATCTCCCTGATAATTAGTGATGAAGAGCATTCTTTCATGTGCCTTTTGGCCATTCCTATCTCTTCCTGGGAAAGTTTCTGTTCATTTCTTCGCCCCATTTTCTGATGGGTTAGATGTTATCTTCTTGTGAAGTTCAACCAGTGCCTTATATACCCTTGATATCAACCCCTTATAAGATGGGTTTAGGGTGAATATCCTTTCCCATTCTGTAGATTGTCTTTGTATTTTGGTCACTGTATATTTTGCGGTGCAGAACCTTATTAGTTTAATATAGTCCCACTTGTTTGTCTCTGTTTCCATTTGGTTGGTCAGTTGCATGTCATCTTTGAAGATACCTTTAGCCTCAATATCGTGGAGGGTTTTGTCGACCTTGTCTTCAATGTACTTTATGGATTTTGATCTGATGATGAGGTCTTTAATTCATTTTGATCTGACTTTTGCGCATAGTGTCAAGTCAAGGTCTAAGCCCATTCTTTTGCATGTGGTTGTCCAGTTATGCCAGCACCATTTGTTAAAGAGGCTTTCCTTGCTCCACTTCACATTTCTTGCTCCCTTATCAAAGATTAGATGGTCATACATTTGCGGTTGTGTATAGGGATATTCTACCCTGTTCCATTGGTCTGGAGCTCTGCCTTTGTTCCAGTACCATGGTGTTTTAATTGTTACCACTTTGTTGTAAAGTTTAAGGTTGGGGAGGGTGATGCCTCCCATCATCTTTTTTCCAAGAATTGTTTTAGCTATCCATGGGAGTTTGTTGTTCCATATGAATTTCATGATTGCTTGATCCATTTCTTTGAAGAATGTCATGAGTATCCTTATAGGGATCACGTTGAATCTGTATAATGCTTTGGGGAGTACTGCCATTTTGACAATGTTGATTCTCCCTGGGCTGGAGCAATAGCACACTAGTTGGGCGTTCGCCTTTCATGCGGTTGACCCAAGTTCGATTCCTCCGCCCCTCTCGGAGAGCCCGGCAAGCTACTGAGAGTGTCAAGCCCATGCAGCAGAGCCTGGCAAGCTACACATGTGTATTGGATATGCCAAAAACAGTAACAATAAGTCTTTCAATGAGAGATGTTACTGGTGCCCGCTCAAACAAATTGATGAGCAACGGGATTCTCCCTGTCCATGAGCAGGGAATATGTTTCCATTTCCTCATGTCCTCTTTTTTTTCACGGAGTAGCGTTTTATAGTTTTCTTTGAGAGGTCCTTTACTTCCTTCGTTAAGCTGATTCCGAGATACTTGATTTTCTGGGGCACAATTGTGAACGGGAATGCTTTTTTCCTGTCATTGCCTCTGTCTCATTGTCTGCATATAGGAAAGCCATGGATTTTGGGGTATTGATTTTGTAGCCTGTGACTTTACTGTACAAGTCTATTGTTTCTAAGAGTTTGTTAATAGAGGCTTTAGGCTTCTCTAGATATAGTATCATATCATCTGCAAATAGTGAGAGTTTGATTTCTTCCTATCCTATCTGGATGCCCTTAGTATCTTTTTCTTGCCTAACAGCTATTGCAAGTACTTCCCGTACTATATTGAATAGAGAGAGGGCATCCTTGTCTTGTCCTGATCTTAGAAGGAAGGCCCATATTTTTTTCCCATTGAGGATAATGCTTGGTTTGTGGTAGACGGCTTTGACTATCTTGAGGAAAGTTCCACCAAAACTCATTTTGTTAAGAATTTTCATCATGAACAGATGTTGGATCTTGTCAAATGTTTTCTCTGCATCGATTGATATGATCATATGGTTTTCATCTTTACATTTGTTGATATGATGGATTATGTTGATTGATTTCTGAATGTTAAACCATCCTTGCATCCCCAGGATGAATCTCACTTGGTCATGGAATATGATCTTTTTAATGAGTTGTTGGATTCTATTTGATAATATTTTGTTGAGGATCTTCGCATCAGTGTTCGTCAGGAATATTGGTCTATAATTTTCTTTGCTAGTGGGTGTCTTTGTTCGCTTTTGTTATTAGGGAGATATATGCTTCATAGAAACTGTTTGGGAGAGTTTTTTTTCAATTTCCTGGAAAAGCTTGAGGAGTACTGGCAACAGGTCCTCTTTAAATGTTTGGAAGAATTCACCAGTGAATCCATCTGGACTTGAGCTTTTGTTTTGGGGGAGAGTTTTGATTAGTTTCAATTTCCTTGATATTAATGGGTCAATTCAGGTATTCCAAGTCTTCTTGATTCAGTCTTGGGAGATTGTAGGAATTCTTCCATTTCTTTTAGGTTCTCTTGTTTTGTGGGATGCAGACTTTCAAAGTAGTCTCTGATGATTCTTTGAATTTCACTGGTTTCTGTTGTGATGTTCCCTTTTCATTTCTGATTCAGTTTATTAAGGTTCTCTTGGTCTTTCTTTGTGAGTCTTGCTAGCGGTTTATCAATCTTATTTATTTTCTCAAAGAACCAGCTTTTAGTTTTATTGACCTTTCGGATTGTTTTCTGGTTTTTTATGTCATTATTTTCTGCTCTAATTTTTATTATTTCTTTCTTTTGGTCTGGTTTGGGTTCCTTTTTCTGGTCCTTTTCTAAGTAAGATCTTGAGCTGTGAAGTCAAGCTATCTATGTATGCCTTTTCGTCCTTCCTGAGGAATGCTTGCATAGCTATAAATTTTCCCTTATAAATATAAGCTTATAAATATAAGCTTTAGCAGCATGCCATAGGTTTTGGTAGCTCCTATCTTAATTCTCATTTGTTTCGAGGAATCTCTTGATTTCTTCCTTGATTTCTTTCCTCACCCACTTATTGTTCAACACTGAGCTGTTTTATTTCCAGGTGTTTGCTTTGGTTTTCCGCATCTGTGTGTGAATAGCATCTATCTTCTGTGCATCACAGTCTGAAAAGATAGTTGATACAATTTCTATTTTTCTGATTCTATTGAGGTATGTTTTATGGTCCGGTACATGGTCTATTTTGGAAAATGTTCCGTATGCACTGGAAAAGAATATGTGTTCTTTCTTTTTGGTGTGTAAAGCCAGGTATAGGTCTATTAGGTCTCTCTCTTCCATTTCTTCCTACAGAGTAAGTGTTTCCTTGCTGAGTTTTGTTCTTGTTGATCTATCCAGAGGTGATGAGATGGTGTTGAAGTCTCCGACTACTATTGTGCTGCTCACGATGTCCTCCTTGAAGTCTGTTAGGAATTGTTTTAAGTATTTAGCCGGTCATTCATTAGGCACGTATATGTTTAAGAGTGTGATTTCTTCCTGTTGTACGTATCCCTTGATAAATAGAAAATGACCTTCGCTGTCCCTTCTAATCTTTTTCAACCTGAAATCTATATTGTCGGATACTAGTATGGCCACCCCAGCTCTTTTAAGGGAGTTGTTTGCTTGCAGGATTGTTTTCCATCCTTTGACTTTGAGTCTGTGTTTGCTCTGATTGTGTTTGCTCTGATTTTGGGCTATAATGCCCAAAAGTAGAGAGAGAGTATGGGGAATATTGTCTGCCATGGAGTCAGGGGAAGGGTGGCAAAGGGGAGGTATGCCCGGTATATTGGTGGTGGGGAATGTGCACTGGTGGAGGGATGGGTGTTTGATCATTGTGAGATTGTAACCCAAACATGAAAGCTTGTAAGTATCGCACAGTGATTCAATAAAATTTAAAAACAAATTTTAATGATATCTTTAACTGTGTTTTTTTCATTGGGGTTACTTCCCTGTGCTTCTGGTACTCCAATGATTCTTATGTTGTTTCTCTTGAGGTCATCCCCTAGGACTCTGAGTCGCTCTAGGGCCATTTTGAGGTCTTTTGCCATTATTTGTTGTTGTCTGTAAGCTTTCTGCAGCTCATCTTCAAGCTGGCTGATTCTGTCTTCGGCTGTAGGCATTCTACTGTTGAGGGCACCTACTGAGATTTTGAATTTATCTACTGATTCCTTTACTTGTGTGACTTCTCTTTGTAGCCTTGAAATTTCTGCTCTCTCTTCTTCCTGCATTTTCTTGGTGGACCATTCCAATGCTTCATTCATATCCTCCCTTAATTTATTGGATGTCTGTTCCATGGATGCTTTGAGTACGTTGGCCATCTTCAAGATTTCTTCTCTGAATTCTTTATCTGAGAGGTCATATGTGTGGGTAACCCTTGTGGAGGTTTCTGAAATCTGTTCTTCATCCTCTCATTGTGTAGGGGTTTTTCGCTGTTTCTTCATATTGTTATGGAAGTATAGAGTTGGCTCCTTCTAGTTGTCTATCCCTATTCCCTCTTGCTGCAGGGGGATTCAGTTTGTGCTAGATTGATGATGGTAGCCTTTTTCCTCTCCTAGAATACTTCCTCACACTCAGGCGCTCCTCCAAGTTTATGTGGGGCCTCTAGTGAAGACTTAACGCTATGTACTCTTTATGAAGGGTTTGTGCAGCTTCTATTTGTTCACTGACAGTTTTTGTGAGTGTAGGATAAACTAATGGAGTATTTGGCATAGAGTGATTGAGATGGCCATGGTGTTTTTCAAAAAAATAGGTTATACGGGTTGTGTCCTAAAAGGAAAATAACTGTGGCCGCTCTGGCATGAGGCCACGCCCCCTCTGGGGCCACACCCCATGAGATGCAGGCCACGCCCCCAGTAACCTCTTGGGACTCTGGGATGCCTGGATCCAGCTTGGGAGTCCCCGTAGGAAGGCCCTTGAGAGTGCTGATTCTGGTCCGTTAGGCGAGCCTCAAGGTGGGGCAAGTACCTGAGTGGCAGACGAAGCATTAGGGGGCGATCTGAGAGGCCTTGTGACCCGGGGGCAGGGTGCTTGGGGGAGCTTGAGGATCTCGCATATTGTTTTTTTCTTTTTTTAATCTTTGAATTGGAATAATCAAGATAAATACAATCCTCGGAGCACCCCGGGCTTCCCTCCCCTCCGGACTGCCGGCCAAGTGGCCGGCACGCCGACCCCGAGCGCCGCCGCCGTCCTGTCTTCCGGCAAAGGTCTGTGACGCTCCCTCGACCCGCCCTTCCGGACCCAGCCTGCTCCGCGGCCCTGAGCACCCTGGGCTTCCCTCCCCTCCGGACTGCCGGCCCAGTGGCCGGCACACCACCCCCAGCACGTTGACCGCTGTCGGGTTGTGGGGAAAGGGGCGTGGCCTAACCACCAGGGGCGTGGCCTAAGAAAAGTGGGCGTGGCCTCGTTGCCGGCGGCCGTTAGCGGTGTCAAGTAGTTTCCTCAACATCCTATCCAAGACTAACATCCTAGCTATTCGCAAGCAGTAGGACAATAAATCACAAGACTTCACATAAGAACTGAAGGAAACATCTCAGTAGGAGACCAGGTTCTACAACCGGCAAGTAAAAAGACAACCACTATTAACTGAGCCTATCCACAATCCTTTTTCGCAACAAAAGGAAACAGGGACACTCATCATCAAGGGCCCTCTTTCATATCACCACAAACAACATGAAGAAACAGCGAAAATCCCCATTGCAACCAGAGGACGATCAAGGGAGTCTGGAAACCTCAATGGGTGCTTCCTACAAACTTGACCTCTCTGAGAAAGACTTCAGACTTGAAATCCTCAACATGTTCAATGAACTCAATGCAAAGATGGACAACTTCAAGGAAGACCTGGCGGAAACAATACAACACACAGCCGACAAAATACGGGAAGAAATGAGAGCAGAAATAAAAAACCTTCAAAAAGAAATGAAGGATTCCGTACATGAAAGCAAAAACTCTCTGACTGCCCTCAACAATAGGATGACTGCAGCCGAAGACAGAATCAGTATGCTTGAAGATGAGCTGCAAGAGGCCTACAGGCAACATCAAACCATGGCAAGAGACCTCAAAATAGCTCTAGCCAGAATCAGAGTCCTAGGGGATGAATTCAAGAGGAACAACATTAGAATCATTGGACTACCAGAACCACAGGGAACCAACACCAACGAAAAAGACACAGTCAAACAAATCATTGCGGAAAACTTCCCACAGCTGGACAATGCAGGCATCCAGATTCAAGGCACCCGAAGAGTGCCAGCTAAAAGAGATCCTAACAGAAAAACCCCAAGACATATCATAGTTACAATGATGGACATCTTCCAGAGAGACACAATACTCCAAGCAGCAAGGTCCAAGAAGGAAATCGCATACAAAGGAGCACCCCTTAGGCTCACAGCAGATCTATCAGAGGAAACCCTCCAAGCTCGAAGGCAATGGTGGGATATAGTGAAAAAACTCAATGAAATCAACGCTTCACCAAGAATACTTTATCTGGCTAAACTCTCATTCAAACTAGAAGGAATCATACACTACTTTGGGGATAAACAACAGCTCAGGAACTTCATAGACTCAAAACCAAACCTAAAAGAAGCACTAAAGGGGCTATTGTAAGACAAGAACAACCTCTACAAGCACAACAAACCCTTGCACAAAGACGGCACAAAATCCCATAACAATAATCTCCCTTAATGTCAATGGTCTGAATTCACCAATTAAGAGACACAGACTGGCAAAATGGATTCAGAGACTCAACCCAACCTTCTGTTGCCTGCAAGAAACACATCTGAATAGCCAGAACAAACACAGACTCAAAGTCAAAGGATGGAAAACAATCCTGCAAGCAAACAACTCCCTCAAGAAAGCTGGAGTGGCTTTACTAGTATCGGACAACATAGACTTCAGGTTGAAAAATATTAGAAGGGATAGTGAAGGCCACTTTTTATTAATCAAGGGATGTGTACATCAGGAAGAAATCACACTCCTAAATGTCTACGCACCCAATGAGGGACCAGCTAAATACCTACAACAGCTGCTAAGAGACCTCGAGAAGGACATCTCGAGCAACACAATAGTAGCTGGAGACTTCAACACCGCACTGTCTCCTCTGGACAGATCTAGAGGATTAAAACTCACCAATGAAATACTGGCTTTGAAGGAAGAAATAGAAGAGAGAGGGCTAATAGATCTATACAGGGCTTTATATCCCCCAAAAAAGGAATACACATTCTTTTCCAGTGCACATGGAACATTTTCCAGAATAGACCATGCGCTGGGCCACACAACATACCTCAACAGAATCAACAAGATAGACATTGTACCAGCTATCTTTTCAGACCATGATGCACTGAAGATAAAACTTAACTGTGGACAGATGCAGAAAACCAAATCAAACACCTGGAAATTAAATAGCTCGATATTGAACAATGAGTGGGTCAGGAAGGAAATCAAGGAAGAAATCAAAAGGTACCTAGAAACAAATGAGAATGAAGACACGAGCTACCAGAACTTGTGGGACGCAGCTAAAGCCGTTTTAAGGGGAAAATTTATACCTCTGCAAGCATATCTCAGGAAGGAAGAAAGGGCCCACATAAATAACTTGACTTCACAGCTCAAGACCTTAGAAAAGAACCAACAAAAGGAGCCAAAACCAGGCAGAAGGAAAGAGATAATAAAACTTAGAGCAGAAATTAATGACATGGAAACCCAAAAGACAATCCGGAAGATCAATGAAACCAAGAGCTGGTTCTTCGAGAAAATAAACAAGATTGATAAACCACTAGCAAGACTCACAAAGAAAGAGAGAGAGAGAACCCTTATAAGCCGAATCAGAAATGAAAAGGGGGACATCACAACAGAAACCAATGAAATTCAAAAGATTATCAGAGACTACTTTGAAAATCTCTATGCCACGAAACAAGAGAATCTAGAAGAAATGGATAAATTCCTCGACTCCTATAATCTCCCAAGGCTGAACCAAGAAGACCTGGAGTACCTGAATAGTCCAATTAACATCAAGGAAATTGAAATGGTAATCAAAAGTCTCCCCAAAAACAAAAGCCCAGGTCCAGACGGATTCACTAGTGAGTTCTTCCAAACATTTAAAGAGGACCTTTTGCCAGTCCTTCTCAAGCTCTTCCAGGAAATTGAAGAAACAGAAACCCTCCCTAACAGTTTCTATGAGGCTCATATCTCCCTAATACCAAAAGCAAACAAAGACACCACAAAAAAAAGAAAACTACAGGCCAATATCCCTGATGAACACAGATGCAAAAATTCTCAACAAAATATTAGCAAATAGAATTCAACAACTCATCAAAAAGATCATACACCACGACCAAGTGGGATTCATCCCGGGGATGCAAGGATGGTTTAACATCCGGAAATCAATCAACATAATCCACCATATCAACAAAAGAAAAGATAAAAATCATATAATCATATCAATAGATGCAGAGAAAGCATTTGACAAGATCCAGCATCCGTTTATGATGAAAACACTAGCCAAAATAGGTATAGAAGGGACCTTCCTCAATATAGTCAAAGCCATTTATCACAAGCCTATGGCAAGCATTGTCCTCAATGGGGAAAAACTAAGAGCCTTCCCTCTGAGAACAGGGACGAGACAAGGATGCCCACTCTCTCCACTTCTGTTCAATATAGTACTGGAAGTACTTGCAATAGCGATTAGGTAAGAAAAAGACATTAAGGGCATTCAGGTAGGAAAGGAAGAAATCAAGCTCTCACTATTCGCAGATGATATGATACTATACTTAGAGAACCCTAAAACCTCTACCAAGAAACTCCTAGAAACAATAGACTCGTACAGTAAAGTTGCAGGCTATAGAATCAATACCCAAAAGTCCATGGCTTTCCTATATGCAAATAATGAGAGAGAAGAAAGTGACCTGAGAAAAGCAATCCCATTCACAATTGCGCCTCAAAAAATCAAATACCTCGGAATCAGCTTAACTAAGGAGGTAAAGGAATTGTATAATGAAAACTATAAAACACTACTTCAGGAAATAAAAGAGGACACGAGGAAATGGAAAGACATCCCCTGCTCATGGATTGGAAGAATTAATATTGTCAAAATGGCAATTCTCCCCAAAGCATTGTACAAATTCAATGCGATCCCTATAGGGATACCATTGACATTCTTCAAAGAAATGGAGCAAGCGCTCCTGAAATTCATATGGAACAATAAGCCCCCACGAATAGCTAAGGCAATCCTTGGGAAAAAGAAAATGGGAGGAATCAACCTCCCCAACTTCCAACTCTACTACAAAGCGGTAGTCATTAAAACAGCATGGTACTGGAACAAAGGCAGAGCGGCAGACCAATGGAACAGGATTTAATACTCTGACATACACCCCCAAATATATGATCATCTAATCTTTGATAAGGGAGCAAGAAATGTGAAGTGGAGCAAGGAAAGCATGTTTAACAAATTGTGCTGGCAAAACTGGAAGGCTACATGCAAAAAAATGGGCTTAGACTTCCATCTATCACCATGTACAAAAATCAGATCAAAATGGATTAAAGACCTCAACATCAGACCAGAATCCCTAAGTTACATTGAAGATAAGGTCGGCAAAACCCTCCACGACATTGAAGGCAAAGGTATCTTCAAAGCTGACACGCCACTGGCTAAGCTAGTGAAAACAAAGATAAATAAATGGGACTATCTCAAACTAAGAAGCTTCTGCAACTCAAAAGAAACAGTGACCAAAATACAAAGACAGTCTACAGAATGGGAAAGGATATTTATGCAGTACCCATCCGATAAAGGGTTGATAACAAGGATATACAATGCACTGGTTGAACTGCACAAGAAGAAAACTGCCAACCCGATCAAAAAATGGGCTGATGAAATGAACAGAAACTTTTCCAAGGAAGAAATCCAAATGGCTAAGAGGCACATGAGAAAATGTTCAACATCACTAATCATCAGGGAGATGCAGATCAAAACAACCATGAGATATCATCTCACACCACAGAGACTGGCCCACATCCCCCAAAACAAAAGCAACCGGTGTTGGCATGGATGTGGGGAGAAAGGGACTCTCCTTCACTGCTGGTGGGAATGCCGACTGGTTCAGCCCATTTGGAAAACAATATGGACGATTCTCAAAAAGTTAGAAATTGAGCTCCAATTTGACCCAGCAATACCACTCCTGGGAATATATCCCGGAGAGGCAAAAAGGTATAGTAGAGATGACATCTGCATTTCCATGTTCATTGCCGCTCTGTTCACAATAGCCACAATATGGAAAAAACCAGAGTGCCCGAAAACAGATGATTGGCTAAAGAAACTCTGGTATATTTACACAATGGAATACTATGTAGCTGTCAGGAAACATGAAGTCATGAAATTTGCATACAAGTGGATCAACATGGAAAGTATCATGTTGAGTGAAATGAGTCAGAAAGAAAGAGACAGACATAGAAAGATTGCACTCATATGTGGAATATAATGTAACTGAGAAGTACAAGTTGGCAACGATGCAACTTCTGGCAGATATCTCTCTGGACTTAGTTACTAAAATACTAAATTACAGAAACCCAAAACTGAGAGGCCGCTAAGTGTGGTCACTGGACCTCATACTTCTTCGTCCTCAGCAATGGAAAACAAATTATCTAATGCTTCCTTTTCAGCAGGTCTGACTTTAGGGGAGAGACTCTCCAAACAATAATAGTGAGTTTTGTTGAAATATTGTATGCAATCAAAGTGAAAGTAAAGTAAAATTTATTAGTTACACAGGTGGGGGGGGCTTAGGGTAGGGGGGCTAGGGGCGTGGGGGGGTTTGGGGTGTGAGGGGGTGGGGTGGAGCTATACTGGGATTCTTGGTGGTGGGATATGAGCACTGGTGAAGGGATGGGTATTCGAGCATTGTATAACTGAGATTTAAACCTGAAAACTTTGTAACTTTGTAACTTTCCACAATAAAAAATTTTAAAAAAAAAGATAAATACAATCCTCATACTTTTCTATTTATACTGCTCTGATTAGTAATGAGGTTAAACATTTTCAATTTCTTAAAGAGTTATACTTATTATTTTTTCTTTTGCTTTTTATGTCTTTTCTACAGGTGATTCATATGTAGCTCTCTATAAATAAAACACAATAACATCATCTTTATTTCAATAATGTCCCATTTTGTCATTTGATTTGATTCATGCCTTCAAAACACAGTTATGTGATTTAGTGATTTTTTTTAACCCTCGGGATATTTCCAACTTAATTGAACAGCATTTAAAATTATTTATGCACATAAAAATTTCTTTATATGCATTATATGCATAAGTGGTACCACAAGTGATTGAAGGATCTCAGTACTGTTTTTTTTCTCTTTCCTCTCCTTTCTTTTTATTTCACCTCTACTTCTATAAACTTCTACTTCTATCACTTTCTGCAACCGACAGGTTTATAAGTACCTTTAAATCATTCTTTTACCCCAAAGTATCTTTTATCAAAAGCATAATTTACAAAGTTATTCATAGTTAAGTTTTAGGCATACAATGGCCCAACACCTTTCCCATCACCAAGAGCCAACTTCCTTCCACCAATTCCCCTCCACCAACCCACCCCAGCCTGCCTCCTTGACAGTTTGGCTTTGTAGTCTAGTGTTGTTGTCTTTGTGGTTTGGATATATGGCTACACCACTCCTCTACACCACCACTGTACCCAGGCCCTTGACACCTGTCCCATGCCCCCTACCTTCCATCCCCATCTCCTCGCTCCCCTTCTTTCTTTCTTTCCCTCTTTGTTCTCTTTCCTCTACTCTGGGGTCAGGATGGTCATATCATTTCCCTTTCTCCTTTAATATCTTGAATTCTATCTTTCAATTATTCTATATACTACAGATAAGTGAAATTATCCTGTATCTATCCTTCTCCTGACTTATTTCATTTAAAATGATATCATGCAATTACATCCACGTTGAGCAGATTGCATGGTTTTGTCATTTCTTGCAGAAGTATAGTGTACTTCATTGTGTATTTATATTATAAATACATGAATATCGTTGTGTATTTTACCACACCGTCACAATTCACTCATGTGTCATTGGACAATTCCATATCATAGCTTTTATTCTCTGTGCTGCAACCTATAGCGATGTGCATATGCTCTTTTGAAAGAATGTTTTGTGTCTTGGGGTAGACAACCAGAAGTAGAATTGCATAAGGCTGCTCAATTCCTAACAAAGATTTTATTTTTAAATGTGTACTCCTAAATAGTCATGTAAAAAAATTATTATGGTGGTAAATTACATGTAACAAAAAGTTACCATTTTAAACATACTTAGGCATAGAAGTATTAAGTATATTAATATTTTTCTAAAAAGACCATAACGATCCACACCAGAATTTTTCATCTTCCTGAAATTAAACTCAGTGCCTACTCAATAATAAATCCACATTTCCTCCCTTCCACTAACAACCACCATTTTACTTTGTCTCTATGAAATTGCCTACTTTAATGAAAGTTTTAATATAATCTATGTTTTAATGTCAGAATTTCATTTCCTGTTTTTTTTTTTTTTTTGCTTTTTGGGTCACACCTGGTGATGCACAGGGGTTACTCCTGGCTCTGCACTCAGGAATTACTCCTGGCGGTGCTCAGGGGACCATATGGGATGCTGGGATTTAAACCCAGGTCGGCCGGGTGCAAGGCAAGCGCCCGACCCGCTGTGCTATCGCTCCAGCCCCAGAATTTCATTTCTTTTTAAAGACAAATAATGTGACCCTGTGCAATTTTCTTATCATTCACTGATAGATCTTTGGTTCTTTTCCTCCTTTGACTTAGTAATGCTGCCATTAGTATGGACAGAACTTCAAAACTATTGCTTTAACCAGCATTGTTAATTAGCATGTATCATCACATTTGGAGAACCAATGACCCCCCCCAACTGCTAAAAAACAACTGTGAGTGGGCTTTATACAGTCAACTCATATTTAAAAAATGTCTGACTAAATATTCCTCTCAGGAAATTAAAAATTGTCTTTGTGGATACTACTTGATGTTTTCTTAAAAATATAAGGGAAATCTGGAGTGATAGCACAGTGGGTAGGGCGTTTGCCTTGCACACGGCTGACCCGGGTTCGATTTCTTCCGTCCCTCTCGGAGAGCCACACAAGCTATCCTGCCCGCAGGGCAGAGCCTGCCAAGCTACCTATGGCATATTCAATATGCCAAAATCAGTAACAACAAGTCTCACAATGGAGAAGTTACTGGTGCCCGCTCGAGCAAATTAATGAACAACGGGATGACAGTGCTACAGTGCTGCTTGCCTTGTCTGAATGAAGGGAGGAAGGCATTTTAATTTTGTTCAGTGAAATACATTTATATTTGTATATTTATTTTGCTTCAATAAATTACCTATTCACTTTTCTTTATGATGTTGCTTTTTAAAAATTTTATGTACATGAATGTATATCTTTATTAGAGTAAACATATTCAAATGTTGCAACTACTTGTGGAAAGTTACTTCTGTATTAATATCATCCTGATAATTGTTTTATTTATAATTACTTGCATTTAAATTTGTAGTCTCATATTCAATAATTCCTATTTTTTCCCTAATAGTTTTTTGCTCCTTTTCTTAATCTGATGTTTACTATTAATTAAATTTACCTCCCTTTCACCAATGCTTCCCTACCTTCTCCTTGTTTTCCCCCTCGTCATTTTCTTTTAATTTAAATTTTTGCTCTGCCATAGATTCATCCAGGAATCACTTTAGTTCATTACTTGAATGAAAGATTGACTTTATTTGATTTGGTTCTACTATAACAATCCAGACATTAATTTAATTCAACTAATCACCTAAGAAGGATTTTTGTAGTAACCTAGCAAATAATCCTAAAACCTTTCCCGCATATGTATTTTTTCTTTTAAGTTTTATAATATTTTTGTTAAGGTAACATTGGTTTTTATCATTGTATGTGTTTCAGATGTTTTTCATGTCACTTCAATTTTTTTCCAGTAAATAATAAGACAAACATGTGGTTTTTATGTTTTTTAAAACCTGTTAACATTCAAAATATAAAACAATTTGATTTCTGGGGGCGGTTATTTTGGGTGGTGCAAAAACCAGTGACTTCAGGGTCACTCCTAAATAGCAACATGTAAAGCAAGCGTGTATGAACCCCTACATTATCTTTATGGTCCCCAAATGTTATTTTAAATCAAGAATCAGTAGATCTATCAATGCAAAAAAATAGGATTATCCAAATATAAACTCCCATTAAAAGCAAGACCATCACTCATCAGTGAGAAAATAATTACTCAGTGAATAGTCTTAGATCATTTGCTTAATTATTCCTTCCACTGGTATTTACATTTATATCTTCTCTCATTCAGAGATATTTTATAGGTATAATGTATAAGTTTCATTTTTGTTGCTTACAGTTGCTACGTAATTTTGCTTTATATCATATACAATTTTATGCATAAATATTTTGCCCGATTGAGATTTTTTGATGTTGCTCAGTGAATTAAATTTTTACTTTTCTTGGCTAACAGCAGTTCTAAAAATAATGATTAACTAAATCATCACTTAAAGTTTTTTATGCCTCTTTTGGGGGAGGGTGCATCTCTCAAGAAGTGGCTAATGGATATTGTAGTCACTCCACCCCCAGGTACTCTGCAGGGCTGTGCAGGTCAAATTCTTCAATGCTCAGCTTGACAAGAGCTGCTTTTCGGGCTCAGGGTTCTGTGAACACCCAGAGCTACCTTGGTGGTGCAATGCTAGAGATAAAAGTTGAGGTCTGGGCCTGGAGCGATAGTACAGCAGGTAGGGCGTTTGCCTGGCACATCTAATGGCATCATTAGATCATATGTTTTCTAGGCCGACTCAGGATCGATTCCCAGCATCCCATATGGTACCCCGAGCACTGCCAGGAGTAATTCCTGAGTGCAGAACCAGGAGTAAGCCCTAAGTATAGCTGAGTGTGACCCAAAAAGCAAGAAAACAAAAGAACAACAAAAAAATCTTGGGGTCTAATTCATGCAAAAATACTTCCAATGTGTGAAACTATCTCTTTGATCCAAGTTATATCTTTTTATGTTGTGTGCAATCACACACTTGTGTGCAATTGAAAAGTAGAGTGGTTTATTTTTTGCTTACATACTTTGTAAAAGAAAAGCATGAAAGTCTTGGCTGGAGAAATAGTTCGCGGGTAGGGTGCTTATACAGCCAATCTGAGTTCAATCCCCAGCACCACATATGAACCCCTGAGCTCACTAGGCGTGATCCCTAAGCGCAGAGCCAAGAGTAAGCCCTGACCCACTGCCAGGTGTGACCCAAAGCCAAAAGCGAAACATCATACAAATAAAACTCATTAAATTCCCAGTTCCTACACTTCAATTCTTGGAAAGAGAAACATTTTTAGAAGTTAAACTAAACAGTATTTTTATGATTGGAGATGATTCTTTTGCCTGTGCCAGAGTCTGAAGAATAATAAAAGATTAATGATCAGATTTTCTATTATTTTTCTTCATTTCTATGTTATTCTTTTTTATGTCTTTTAAGGGTAATACAAATATAGTTCAGAAGAGTTATTTCTACTTTTGAGGTATTCCCTCATCTCCAGATTCAGCTATCTTACTGCTAACCGGTACATGATTATCTGAGCATCTCATTTTGCCTGTCTCAAATTTAGCATGATAAAAAAGCAACTTCAGCCTTTATTGTACACTCATAAAAATATTTATACTTATTTTTCCAGGGATGTGTATTTTTCCTGCTTTGTCGACTCCAGCTGTGATCAGGTACAAGGCAAACGTGATGAAAAGCTACTTCCCCTCCTGCTTTGTAGATGACACACCAGCTTCAATGTCACGCCCATGCTCTAACCTGTCTGCCAGAGTTTCAGAGCCCAAGGGAATATTTCTTCATGTTCTCTCTCTGGTTTTATGAGGAATTTGCTCCATAAAGACTAATATCTACGTATATAAGAACTTTTAGAGTTTTCATAATAAGTAGTTTTATTCTCTTACAGAAATTTGTAGATTTTAAAAAATCTCATCCAGGTTACTCTTCTAAAGAAAGAGTCAACGAACATATCTGTAAGTGGAATCTATATGTTATGACTCAATTTTCCAAAATCATCATACTAATTTGATAACAGACTCTTTTTCACATTAGCTTTTGGCTCTCTTCCACATTAAGAAACGGAAGTGCTTTTCATATTGACACATCAAATAAGACTAACCAGTTTTTTTGCATTCCTTGGGATTGACACTGATTTACCAATAAATATCCCATGTACAAGTATGTAGGATTATATAGCCTCCTATATAATCCTACATACTTGTAGGATAGGTAGGATAGGTAGGTAGTTTAGGTTTATTAGGTTACTCCCATCACAGTGCTCTCATTCCTCTGTGTTTATTTGTAACTTCTTTCTTAGTGTTCTGTTGAAGTGTAAATATTGTTTTTCTCTTCTCCTTGAGTCCTTTGCAAAGTTTATTCAGAGCCATGTCCTTTTTGTATGGACACAGGAAGACTTAGCAAATGCCATGCTTTTGTGACCTGGGAGTCATTTTACTCTACATGAGATTTTCCTCCTGGGCATCTGTTCTCTAGACCTAAGCCTCAGCTGCCCTTACTTCCTAGCACCCCCCAAATGCAGAGTCCTGACGAGGGACGAGACGGACCCAGGGAAAGCGGTGAGTTGTGTGCTACCCTGGCATCGAGATGGGCCTGGCCAAAGTGCCTAATGCTTAACTATAAGTTAAAATCATGAACAAATGTTGTCATGATCCAAACAGTGATAACTAGATTTGGACCCTGCTAGGGTGAGGAATGATTAATCTGGCCTGAATGCTGTGGTCTGAGTCAGTGGCAAGATGTTGCCGGGAGAGTTGCCTTGCAAGCCTCAATGTATCTCTTGCTATGTCCACATAAAAATAACTAATATTAAGATGTTAATGAGTGTTTGGAATAAGGAGAGGAAAAAAATCCCTTAAGAGGTATTTTGCCTACTGGCAGTCAGGAAGGGCTTTGGAAAGCCCCTAGGTTGTGTTCCCTTTGAACCTGACAGCCCTCAGGAAGGGCTTTCTTATGTTGATTTTGCTACCTGGCAGTGTGTAACCTACGGGCAAGGGTAAGAGAGGAAAAAGGGAGGAGAGAGATGAGAAGAGAGGGCTGCAGTAGATCCAGAGAGAGGATGGAGCTGGGAGTGCGGGGGATGAGAAAGATGGAAGATTGAATAAATGGTAACTAATCAGCAACCAGCTTGGTCCTCGTTCTTTCTTCGCCTGTCCTTGGCCAAAGGCTGTCCTGATCCAGCCCATACACAGCAGTTCCAGAGCACTGAACGCAGGCGGTGAGACAGAGCCGCCCAGAGAGCCAGTGAGTGCACAGGCCCCTCAGCATGCCTTAGTTTTTTACACAAGTATAATGCAGAAATAGGAGGATAATGTAAACAAAGGGGAATAAAAAGTTCAGAGAGAATATAATATTTATGGACTCATTTATTTCGTGTGGATATCTACTTGTTTTATATCCTAGGATACAAGGATACCTTTTATTTGCTCTGATATAGTAGAAACACCTACTAGAGTATTTTATTCTTTATAGCTCAGATCCCTAAAATTCTATCTTGACAGGTTAAGATTCTAGACTACAACTTGTGATTATTAGAGTTTAGAATAAAAAGTTTTGAACTTGCTCTTCAAGACCATGTTCTCCCTTTAACACGTACTTTGCTTGCTTATCTCTGTCTCTTCTTGCTTGCTTTTTCCACTCTGCAGGAGCCCGGGTTCTCTCTTAAACATGCACCTCCTCTCTTTCTCTCCCTTCACATATTCCGAAATAAGTTTCATTTTATGAAAACTAACATGCTTCATTAAGAATTAAAAGTTTTAATACTTAGTATAATTTCTAGCGCTACATTGGATATGCCGAAAACAGTAACAAAAAGTCTCTCAATGAGAGATGTTACTGGTGCCCGCTCGAACAAATCGATGAGCAATGGGATGACAGTGACAGTGACAGTGACATGGTTATAAATATTAATTTCTAATTCTTCAATGCTTTGCCAGCATCATTTATAAATAAATATTTAAAACGCTGTTCTGAGATTGACTTATTGATAATGCTTACTTGCAGCAGCAAATAACACTGACATCAAAATAATTTTTTTTTCTTATTGGGTCACACCGGCGATGCACAGGGGTTACTCATCGCTTTGCACTCAGGAATTACTCCTGGCGGTGCTCCGGGGACCATATGGGATGCTGGGAATCGACCCTGGGTCAGCCGCGTGCAAAGCAAATGTCCTACCCACTGTACTATCAGTCCAGCCCCAAAATAATTTTTTCTGAGCTAGATTTGGATGTAAATAGAATTAATATTAATATGGACCTAAATAGGCATGAAGACATTACTGGTGCCCGCTCGAACAACTCGATGAGCAACCACGAGATAACAGTGACAGTGACATGAACCTAAATAAAATAATCTCTGTTCCTCTAAAAATAATCTGTAGAGGAGCACTAAATGACAAATATATAGATAGATGTATAGAATATATATATTTTTTTAGCCCACCAATTTGAGGATATTCAGGTTGTTGACAATTGACCCCAGTAATATAATGACATAATAATGATGAGATGAAATTCTAATAATTGACATATAAAAACACAGCAGATTCAGCATTAAATATCTCTAAATATTATTATCTCAAATACTAACTTTTGCATATACAGTAAGAAAATATTTTTCTATTAACTGAAGTGTTAATTCATCAAAAAAATTCTCCGTATAGTAGTATTGATTCGAAATAGCAAGTGCTTCTGTAGAAAAGTAATTGTCATACACAAAATTTTTCTTTTCCTTTTTTTGGGTCACACCTGGCAATGCACAAAGGCACTCCTGGCTCTGCGCTCAGGAATTACTCCTGGCATTGCTCAGGGCACCATATGGGATGCTGGAAATCGAACCCAAGTTGGCCGGGTACAAGGCAAACACCCTCCCCGCTGTGCTATCGCTCCAGCCCCAGAATTTCCTGAATTAACTAGACACAAATTATTTTTCCCTTAGTCATCCTTCACTAAGGAAAAACCACTTTCTTAATTAATAGTCTTTAAAGAGTTGATGAAAGTGTACCTCAACAATTGATTTAAAAAAGATTATATCCGACAAAACCGAGGTATGCGGAACTTTGTGAGTTGGGACTCTGGATTCAGTGGGACAGGGAGTGGAGATCCTCTGCCCATTTCCCCTGGTCTCTTGGCGACCCAGAGGTCACGCCCATAAGCCACCTCTTGCCGGTGCCATATAATTTCGTCCTGGCCACCATCCAGATCGCAGGCCTTCTCTCTGGAAGGGAGAAACAGGAAGCCTGCCATAGCCATGCTACCGGACCCCATGACCCCGCGCCGAGAGGGGGGCAGGTGAGAACGCTCCCTTCCCCAAGAGACCCAGCCCCAGCAGCCAAAAACCTCCAGACCCCAACCAGCACCATGTCCAAGTCTGCTCCCCACTCCCTCTGTCCGAGCCTCACTCATGAATGAACATATTCCTGACCCACTCTGCTGCAAATGCGGTCATAGGACACATCCTAAGACACACCCTAACCATACTCCAAGAGTACCGCATCACTTTGATGGGTTCAAATAGTAGGCAACCAATCATAGAGGGAAATATATATATATATATATATATGCCTAAATATTTTTTCAGATATATATGTACAAAAGTTCACATCACTCAACCTTTAACAGACATGTTAGTGAGATCCTGAAGGTCTTAATGGCCTATGCCAAAAATAGAACAATCTTCACACTCTTTCCTTTGTGGATACTTTTTTGTAGCATTTCAAGATGCTGTAGAAAAATCAGCGTTTTTTCATAACAAACAATACAAAATATATTATTTCGGTTGTGCTTTTGCACAGGGTTTGGGGCTTGGGACAGAAACATTCTAAATATGGTGGGGGAAGGTGTAGTGGTGGTGGGATTGGTGTTTGGATATTAAATGTAATCAAATATTGTGAACTACCTTATATAATAAAAAACTAATAAAAAAATTGTAAAGTTGTGTGCTACAAATCTTTGAGTCTCAGAAGAAAATATTGGCAGAAGGATGCTGCTGGAAGTCATACTACTAAAAACAAAACAAAACAAAACCCACCGGTCTGGGGTCAGAACAAGCAGGATAGGGCATTTGCCTTGCATGCAGCGTACCTGAGTTTGATTCCCAGCACCCCTTCTGGTCCCTGAAGCCCCACCAGGAGTAACTCCTGAGTGAAGAGCCAGGAGTAACCCCTGAGCATTGCTGGATGTTACCTCCAAACCAAAAAAAAAGACCAAAATAATCATGACAGTGCTGATTATTCAAGAAGATGGAAAAATTATTTTTTTGATAACTAATATATCACAACACCTATAGCAGTGCTTTCACATAGGAGGTTCTCAATCATTTGTTATATACAAAATTTAAAATAACTACTTGATATATCACAATAATTCTACTTATCTTTAACAAATCCAGTTTTTTCTAGGATGAAAAAAATTTTTACTTTTGACAAACTCAATCCACACTTAAACCATCATACTTTTCTTCATGTCTCTATATCTTGATGTTCTCACCAATCAGGAAGGAAATTTTAGTAAAGAATTAGCTTAACTAACAGTAGCTGCTCCTCAAATCCCCCACCCCCTTGAAGTTTGGATACTTGTCTAGAACTTTATGTCATACAGATTATCAATACATGAGGAAGTAAATAAAACTTTGTGAACTGTTTTTCTTGAAGATTGACATTCTATGTTTAATTATTTAGCCTCATGCAAACTTCATCTTGGACATAAAATATTCATTTTTATTTAAAGCCTTCATCTTTTCACTGTATTTCTCAAAACTACAATAATGTTCCCCCATATGCTTTCAAAGCTGCTTCTTCAACATTCACTGCCTTTGGCCTGGAAATAGCTCAGTGGCAAAAGTGCCTATCTTGCAATCTTAGATTAGTTAGATTTTCAGTTTTATTTCCCAGACTTCCCCATATGTCCAAGTGTGAGCCCAGTAGCTCTGCTGTTGGGATACCAGATGCCATAGCAAACTGTGCAGTATCCAGCAAGCCACAACAATGTGCAGTCACTACAACCCTGTTGCTCATGCTGTGAACTACAATGAAGGGGAAGGAAGTTCATTTATTTTTATTTCATTCAACTCAACTCAATAAATCAAGATTGTAAGTGACTTGATTGGTTTAAAACTTTTAGTTTAACTGCAGTGATCATACCCTTAGCTGTTAATTTGGATTAGTAAAAATCGGCTAATCAAACTTTTTTTTATGAGTTTTATTTTCGCCCTCCTCCCCACTCTCTTATATTTTTAAAGGGTAGTTTTGCTGTTTATCTTTTGGGTTGTTAAGGCTGTAGAGTGTCAAGCGTGGATTCTGACACTGTCCATGCTTTTGTCAAAATACTAAATTATTTCATAAATGAATTTAAAACTTTGGCATTGATTCTATAATTTTGATTAAGAATAGTACATCAACTCCTTTATAAGTATTTATATATAGTTTTATATATATAGCTTATATATATAGTTGCTTACATTATGACATATTTTAACATTTTAAAGTTTGTGTATCTTCTCTGTATATTTTCACTTGAAAGTTTTTATTTCGTTGCAACCACTAAACTACTATCTATTTCAAGCTTTTTTTTGCTCATTGAGCTTAGGGGACTTCTGTGTAACTTTCCAACCTTAATCTGTGTTCCTACTGGCATTCACACTGTGCAATTTGGAGATGCTACACAGTCCTAGTACACTACAACATTTGTATCACTAGGAAGATTCAGCAATAATAATTCTAATTATTTTTCATTAGCTACATTAATCTTTCAATTGGATTAATCCAGTTAGGTCAAACACAGTCCTATTATATTAATTCTACTTTATTCAATTAGGGTTTTTTTTGGCAGAAAAGGGTACAGAATTTGAAAAACTGTTCAATCACATAAAAATCAATATGATGATCATGAGTTGAGCTCAGTGAACTTAATGAAGAATATTTTCACTGACTTTGTCTTCCAATACATCTTTTTTTTTTTGCGTTTTGGGTCACACCCAGCAATGCTCAGGGGTTACTCCTGGCTCTGAACTCAGAAATTACTCCTGGCAGTGTTCAGGGGACCATATGATATGCTGGGAATCAAAACTGGATAAGCCGAGTGCAAGGCAAACACCCTACCTGCTGTGCTATCACTCCAGCCCCTCACAATACATCTCTAATTAACATTACCAGCTCTTCATATTTTTGAAGAATGAATCTCTCCAAAGAAATCCACTGATGTCATCAAAGGAAAATCCCTTTAGCATCTGCCAAAAAGTTTTAGCTTTGCCTTGAGAAAAAAACACAATTAATGACACTGACCTATTAGTAATCCTCTTGATTCTCATTCTTATAATCCCAAATGTTTTAAAGACAAAGGTTTATATGTTGCAACTCTTTGAGACCTAGCACCATAAAGCAAATATTGAGGTGTTATAAAATTCTTCTCAGTGAAATCTAGGTAAGGAAAATCTTCCATCTTATTCTTATTTTTAATATTGGCATCCAAAGTACTTAATTATCAGAATTATTTAGAAATTTTTATTCTTCATGACATTAACTTAGTTATCTTTATTGTTCTTGACATAAGTGTATGGGAAACTCTTAAGACATATTGCAGCTACTGCTGATATTTCCTGTTTTTAAGGCTAAATTTCAAAATACATAGGTAAGGACAAAAATTAATTTTGTTAGATACATCAGACACACACTTTGAAATATATGTCTCACTAGGTGAAATATAGTGACAAATAATTTTATAAAATAAAAAGAATCCACAAAATATTCAGCTAGTACTTTTATTTTGATTTATTTATTATTAAAAATAAACCTTTTTGATCATCAAATTTTATAATTATACATAATAGTATAATTATGCATATAGCTTAATTAATCACTTAATAATTATAAAATACAGAATTTTATTTATTTTTACTTTATTTTACTTATTTTTTTCTGTGCTGGAATCATACATGCAAAGCAAACACTTTGGCACTGGACTGTGAGTATGATCCCCAAAAGGAAATTTTTCAAGGTAGATAAAATAAAATTTCAAAAACATTTTCTTTTTTCTATATATTAGAAACTGAAGTGAAAATGAATTTATTTTTATTTGATGGTTTTAGTCTAGTTTGATATATTCAGAAAATCTCAGGAAACAACAAAATATTAGCAGAGTATTTTAGATAAGTGATAAAAAACATTTCATTGAAATGTTTCTATTGACAAGTATTGAAATGTATTTGACATTATGCATATAGCATATTGATAAAACATTCACATGCTTTAATATTATAGTCATGCAGTGTTGGTAATCGCAAAAGAGATACTTTCCTTTTTTGGGAATAATTTAAGCTTTCGTATTAGTAAGCCTGATGAGTATAATACAATGTTGTCTATATTCATTATGCTGTGTATTACATCTCCAGGCTTCTTCACCTATCAGTAGCAGCCTGGCATTGTTAAATTGCATCTCTGCCATTTTCCGCACACTTACAATGTCTGATAGTTGCCATTTAGTCTATATCCCTTTTATTTCACTTGCATAATATCATTAAGCTACTAGCATATTATCACAAAAGAGATCATTTATTTATTTACAATATTATCTACATGGATAGTTATATGATTAATATATAAGTATCATTACCATAATCATCATTAATAATCTTTTGAGAGTCATTTTGTTTTTCCCGCAGCTTAGCTATTGTGAATCATCTCCAACAGACATAGAAGTACAAATATCTTTTTATGCTAGTGTTTTTATTTATTTTGCATGCATACCAAGAAATGTGTGTTAATTTTATTTTAACTATTTTGGAATCTACATTTTTCCCTATAGTAACTAAACCTATATACATTCCTACATAATGTACAAGAGTTCATTTATCTTTATTTATTCACCAACCATTTTTCCTTCTTGATTATAGTAATTTTAAAATGTTTGAGATCAAATCTTCATATCATTCTGATTTGATTTCCTTAATGATGCTGGGAAATTTTTCATGTGTTTGTTTGATCATTTGCATATGTTCCTTAGAAAATAACTATCCAGTTCCTTTTTCCATTTTCAATGATATTAGCTTTTACTACTGGGTTGTGTGAATATCTTAAATATTTTGGATATCACATTTTTAAATAAGTTTATGAGTTTAATGGGGCTGGAGTGATAATACAGCGAGTAAGGCACTTGCCACATACATAGCCTGCAGACAGAGGTCTGATTTCTGGCACCCCTCATGATCCCATGAGCCTGCCACGAGTGATCCCTGAGCAGAGCCAGGAGTCAGCCCTGAGCACCGCTGGCTGTCTCCTCAACCCCAAACAAATAATGAGTTTTAAATTATTTCTTTTATAAATTCTTCAAAATAGTCTCAATTTGCAGAAGACAAAGGGGATCGCTGACAGAATACTAAAAAGATGTTTACCTATTCTAAGCTTTCAGGTGGGTCTAGGAAAGGAAGAAATCACTGTTTCCATCAAAACGCTGCTTTCCTAAACCCACTGCATCTTAAACCTTGGATAAGAAGTCTAAGTTAGGGGCTGGAGTGATAGTTCAGCGGGTAGGGCATTGCCTTGCACACAACTGATCCAGGTTTAATTCCCAGCATCCCATATGGTCCCCTGAGCACTGCCAGGTATGATTCCTAAGTGCAGAGCCAGGAATAAGCCCTGAGCATCTCCAGGTGTGACCCAAAGAGAAAAAAAAAAAGTCTAAGTCAGAAATCATCTAAAAATGCCTTCAGTTCTAATTAGGCAACTGTATTTATATATGTTGCATACATGGCAAAATGTAAGGTTTAAACAAACAATTTTAGAATATATAGGCTATGTAGACATTTTTCTTGCTGCAGAAAATGAATATCAGCATGGCCTGGGATGCTGAACTAAACCTTTATTCAGTAACATTACATGCAAACTATATTTCACATAAGAAACAAAAATAACTGGGCAAAAATATACGGGCAAAAATCAAAAGGACTTGGGCAAGAGCCTACAGTGTGTAGGGCACTTGCCTATGCCAAGTGGTTACTTTCAATTCCTCTAACCACTTAAGGTCTCCCAACCCCTGCCAGAAGTGATCCTGAGTGCAGAGCCATGAGTAAGCCCCACCAGGTATGGCATGAGAACACACAAACAATGACAAAAAAAAATCAACAGTACTAAGGGGATGCAATGATTCATAAGTGTTTATGAAAATTGATGCAATATAGAAAAAAATGCTGAAACAGATGACAATTTGTCTGTATTTACTTAGGTTTTCCATATAGTTTTTTTCTCCTTAATCCTAGCAATCTTCAAAGAATTAAAAAACATAAACTTAACATAGATTTCATATGCTATTTTCCACTCAATTGCAAAAACAAAACCTTTTTGCACACTTGAGAGTAATTGCATATATATCTTACTTGCTTATAAAGAACTTCAATTAAAAAACAAAAATTATTGCCATTTATTAACAAATATAAACCAAATATGTCATCCTAGATTTGTACACAATATTTGCAAAAGTTCATTCACAGGGAAGCTTGTTCTTCTGTAAGTATCTGGCCTGAAAATGTGAATACTTTTTGTAATACTGAATTTACATAGAAGGATATAAAAGTAATATTTTAGGAGTCCCTTGTAGGCTGTGTGCCTATATTCAAGAGACTAAGAGCAACTTAAGGATGTACCTTCCTATATCATAAAAGGGTGGGGTTATGGATGAAAATTATACTCTATCAATTGCAATCTCTTATCTTCACAATTGTTATCTCAACAGAGAAGACAGAGATGACCAAGGATAACTTGACAACTGAATTTATTCTCATAGGATTTATGGATTACCCAGAGCTGAAGACCATTTTGTTTTTAATATTCCTTGCCATCTACCTGATCACCATGGTGGGGAATCTTGGCCTAGTGGTACTGATTCTAATTGAGCGTCACCTTCACACGCCAATGTACATCTTTCTGGGCAACCTTGCTCTAATGGATGCCTGTTGCTCCTGTGCCATTACCCCCAAGATGTTACAGAACTTCTTTTCTAAAGACAGACTGATAACCTTGTACGAATGCATGGCACAATTTTATTTTCTCTGCCTTGCAGAAACTGCAGACTGCTTCCTCCTTGCTGCCATGGCCTATGATCGCTATGTAGCCATCTGTAGCCCACTGCATTATCATACAAAAATGACAAAGAAACTCTGTATTCAAATGACCACAGGGGCCTACATTGGTGGTCATGTGCATTCCATCATTCACATAGCGTTTCTGTTTAGGTTAACTTTCTGTAAGTCTAATAGAATTTATCACTTCTTTTGTGATGTTCTTCCATTATACAGACTATCTTGTACTGACCCTTATATTAATGAACTAATGATATTTATCTTTTCAGGGTCTGTTCAATCATTCACTATTACAATAGTGGTGATATCTTATCTCTGCATCCTTTTCACTATTTTCAGAATGAAATCCAAACAAGGAAGAGGCAAAGCCTTATCCACTTGTGCATCTCATTTTGTCTCTGTTTCAATGTTCTATGGTTCTCTTCTGTCTATGTACATTCGCCCAAGTTCAGTTAACAATGGGGAAAACGATATACCCATAGCAATTTTTTACACCTTAATAATTCCTTTACTAAATCCTTTTATATATAGCCTAAGAAATAAGGAAGTCATAAACGCTATTAAAAAGTACATGAAGAAAATGTCTTAGTATCTTGAAATAAATATTTTCTGTTAAGAAGTTGATAAAACCTTTTGAAAATCGAGAAGTATTGAGCAAGTCAAAATTGGACACTTTGTAGATAAATAAAACTTTAAAATTATAAAATATGATGACCTATGAGTAAATAAGTTCTGCTAAAATTTATTTCAAACTCTAAGCTAGGAAGATTTATTGCAGTGAACTAATAACTCTCTTAAAGTTACTAATTGTATCAAGGTATGATTATTATAGTAAGTAATTGATTCAAAGTATAAGGACTTTAAATTTTAAACAAATTCAAAAGATGTTTAAATGTTCCTACATTGTGTATACATATAGGTAACCTCCATTTAATTTGTATCAACTTTGTAGAACAAAAGTATAATTGTACAAAAATGTGTCAGAAATAAATTGTTTATTTACATTTATATTTTAACTTTGTTTATGCTCATTCAAGAGACTGGTTAAAATTGCTCTACATGTAAGATGTATTCTCCAAAGACATTCTCTTCTTTTACTTCTTTTACTTTAATTTCTCAAAAAGTATTACTTGTTTAATGATAGACTATGTTTACAATTTTATATCTTTAAATTATGCCAATGATAATTTAGCATGGGAAACCCCTATGGATTTTCATACTTTTGTGATATCTTACCACTTATCTATCATATATAACAATTTAGTCCTGAATATACTGACCAAATAGATTTTTTTCTATAAATATTATTACATAATTGTTGTTGAAAATAGCACTCACTTATTCTGATTCTAATATAAAATTTTTTAATCCCTTTATTTTTTTTATTAATTTATTCTTTTATTGAATCACCATGTGGAAACTTACAAAGCTTTCAGTTTTAAGTCTCAGTTATACAATGCTCGAACACCCATCCTTTCACCAGTGCACAACTAATATAAAATTTTTAATATATGTCTAACAATAAAAGAAAAACTGCATCTGTTTTTAACTACAAGTGAGCCTAAAGATTGCAAAAACTCTACTTAGGCAAAAAGTATTTACTGATCATATACGTAAATACTGTCACTGTCATCCCATTGTTCATAAATTTGTTCGAGCGGGCACAGTAACATCTCTCAATGTGAGACTTATTGTCACTGTTTTTGGCATATCCAATACGCCACGGGTAGCTTGCCAGGCTCTGCCGTGCGGGCTCGATACTCTCTGTAGCTTGCTGGGCTCTCAGAGAGGGGAGGAGGAATCAAACACGGGTCAGCTGCATGAAAGGCAAATGCCCTACTGCTGTGCTATCGATCCAGCCCATATGTACAAATATGAAATAAAAATAATAATCTACTATGTTCTAAGTCTTAATTCTCATATATATCAAATATCCTTAGATAGGTATTACTTTTCATGTTTTCCTCAAAATTCCACAACAGCATCCTAAGAACTGAGTGAAGTTCAACTAGGTCATCTGAATTGATCTAGAATTTGAATTTGGTTCCAGGGCATCTAGCTCTTAAGGAGAAACACAAGTAAATTACACTTTAATTAAAATATATATATTTGTGGACAAACAGAAATGATCCAGACTGCAGTCAATATTACTGGAAATTGGTGTGTCAATGGGAATGCAGAATGGGACAGGTGACTGTTGGATAAAGTCAGAAAGCCAACAAAACTACTGGTGAGCATTTGGTGAATGTGGGAAACATGGATGTGAAGAATGGGGGAAGTAATAGAGGTTACTTAAGATCTTCAGTGCTATGATGCTAGGGAATCTGAGTTTGACAGAGTCATCAGGCATGGAAGCCTTCCGTGTCAAGACTGCTGTGATTGCATTCCTCAGAAAACTGATCTGTCAATTGATTGAAAACTTGGTACAAGGGTGAGTGACCTCAAAACTTCAGATAATTGATGATGAAAATTGAAACTAAGAATACTCTAATTCTCTCCTTTTAGACTCTAAATGAAAGATGTGTTGCACGGACATAAAAACCTTCTATAGAAAAAAAATAATAAATTTCCACTGTTGAATCGAAATATAAGGTCCTGGCATCTCACTAATATCAGTCCAATTACAATTTAATTTCTATCATAGGAACTAAATGAGATATCAAATACATTTGATCAATTTACAAAAAAAATTCATTTGAATGGAATTGTTAATATACAAACTAATATGTGATAATTTTACTGCTTTTATTTTAAATGACTTAAGACAAATCATTTAAACTTATCAGCTTTGCTTTCTTAAATTGTGGGTAGTTATAGATATAGTCACATAAAATGTTTTTCCCGTTCTCAATAAAGTTTCTAGATTCAAAAGAATTAGAGGGTTTTTTCCAGCCTGTCATCGAATTTTCACTTAATGTCAGCATCAGCAACTGTCAGTATCAACCAATATAACATGTCAATATCAATTCTTGTGATTGTTACCATTTTTTCATGAACTTTGAAACAATAAATGTGAATTCTACTTTTTTTTTCTTATTGAAGATTGACATCCTAAAAGTCTTTCAATTTAGAATAGTTTGTCAGTTTCTACAAAGAATCAAGTTGGAATTTTGGTAGGGATTTCTTGCATTTGTAAACAATTTTTATGGTGCATTTTCAACTGAACAATGTTAATTCTTTTGATCTGTGAACCAAAGATGCATTTAATACCAGGCATTCCATTGTCCAGTTGTTCCGTCTATCACCGATAACTGAGATTATCTTGTATTTGTCCTTCTTCTGACTTTCTTGATTTAAAATGACATCCTACAGTTCCATCAGCCAAGTTGCAGTGAATTACATGATTTTGTCAGTCGTTGCAGTTGCCTAATATTCCAATGTGTATATAAATCACATTATCATAGTCCACTCATCAGTTATTGGATACATATTTGATATGTGATACATAACTGAGCTATTGTATTCTGGTGCAATAAATAATGGTTTCATAGATCTTTTTGAATGTATGCTTTTTTGTCCAGGAAGTAGATAACAAGAAGTGCAATTGCTGGGTTCTGTGGTAGCTCAATTCTTACTTTACTTAAAACTCTCCATACTAGTTTCAGTATGAGGTTCAAACAAATAATGTTCCTACCAGAAGTGGATGAGAGTTCCTTTTTTCACCACCAACTCCAACTATTCCAGTATTTTTGTATATCATCTTTATTTGGGTTTCTGTAATGAAAGTGATGCTGAGCAATTTTTCATGTGCTTATTGATTACTCATCCATCTTCAGCAAAGATGTTCCTGTTCCTTTTCTCTCCCCATTTTAATACGGTCTTTGGAATAAGCTACAGTGATCAAAATAGCATAGAACTGGAATAAGGATAGGCTCTTTGACCAGTGGATTGGAAGAATCAAATACTAAAGAACATATCCCCATACCAATGGACAGCTAATTTTTTTTGGCACTGGCATTTTTTTTTTTATTGAATCACCAAGTGGAGGGTTACAAAGTTCTCAGGATTATGTCAGTTATACAATGTTCAAACACCCTTCCCTTTATCAGTGCCCATCTTCCATCACCAACCCCCCCAGTATATCTGCCGCCCCCTCCCACCTCCCTAGTCCCCACCCTTGTACGTGATAAGTTTCACTTCATTCGCGCTTATCTCGATTACATTCCATGTTTCAACACACAACTCACTACCGTTGCTGGGGTTTCCCCCCAAAAAGAAAAAGACAGTCCTATTGCCAATGAGGCATTTGATAGTTCTCCATTACTAAGAATATAGAGATATTAAGTCCTGCTGTTTGTTACATAACTTTTCTTTTTCCCCCTTGCCCCGCGCCACCGAGTTCACGCCTGTTTAGTAATCGCCACGCTGTCTGACAAAGGGAAAAAAAACCGAAGAGGATGGTTATTTCCCGTCATCAGCCGGCGTGGGGCTCTGGCTTAGTTGATAGTCTAGTAGAGTGTCTGCAAGCAGTTTCTGGAACCAAAGGTCTTGCGCTGATATCGGCTCCGGCTCGAGATACCACCAGCGTCCCACTGGTCCATGTACCTAATTTTTCCCCTTATTTCCCATTCCCACGCCACCAGGTCTGTTTGCTTAATGGACATCACACTATGTTTGACACCACACCACATTTCTTCCCGAGAAAGAAGGATATTTCTTCTCAGCCGACGTGGGGATATAGCTTAGTTCAGTCTAGAGAGATGGCTACCATTTTGATTGCCTTCAATATTTCAACAAAATACTTACTATTCTTGTTAGGATCACCCACAAAAGTCCGACCCATTAAGAAGGAACCATTACATACTGCTGATACTAAGATGACATTAGGTTTTGGGTTTCTGTCTAAAGTCCAGGGAAAAAGTTGAAGGAGAGAGAGATTTCCGCACGGGGGACCTGGCGGAAACTCTCAAGTCACATACTGCAGGTTGCTGGTGGGCTGCTGGTGTCCCAAGCAGCTTCCTCCTCTTCGTCAGTCAATCTGGGGGTGCGGGCGCGGAGAAATGGGAAAGCCCACGTGGCTGCACTCTCTTTAAGTGTCCGATGTGGGCGGAGACCGGTACTTCCCCGCCCTCGATCCCCCCGCCAGCCGCGCCGCGCGTTTGGGTGCGTCTCTCCATTTTGTGCTCAGAGAAGTGGGGTAGATGCTGTGCTGTGCCCCGGAGAAGTTGAGGGAAAGAGAGAGAGATTAAAGAAAAAAAAAAGAGAAACGCCGGTCCCCCGCTTGGGGGACCTGGCGGAAACTCTCAAGTCACATACTGCAGGTTGCTGGTGGGCTGCTGGTGTCCCAAGCAGCTTCCTCCTCTTCGTCAGTCAATCTGGGGGTGCGGGCGCGGAGAAATGGGCTGGCATTTTATTTTTACTTAAAAATTTTTTTTATTGAATTACCATGAAATAGAGTTACAAAAGTTTCATGTTTGTGTTTCAGTCATACAATGATCGAACACTCATCCCTCCACCAATGCACATTTTCCACCATCAGTGTCCCAAGTATAGTCCCCCCCCTTTCCAACCCTCTCCCTGCTTCTGTGGCAGAAAATCTTCCCCATACTCTCTCTTTACTTTTGGGCATTATGTTTTGCAATATGCATACTGAACGGCTATCACATTTAGTCCTTTATCTACTTTTAGCACACATCTCCCATACCAAAAGAATCCTCCAACCATCATTGACTTAGTGATTCCCTCTCTATTCCAGCTGCCTTCTCCTTCAGCTCATGAGAGAGACTTCCAACTATGGAGCAATATTCCAGGCCTTTGTGTCTACTGTCCTCGAGTATCAGTCTCATACTATGTTGTTTTATATTCCACAAATGAGTGCAGTCATTCTTTGTCTTTTCCTCTCTTTCTGACTCATTTCACTTAGCATGATACTCTCCATGACCATCCACTTATAAGCAAATTTCATGACTTCATCTTTCCTAACAGCTGTATAATATTCCATTGTATAAATGTACCAAAGTTGCTCTAACCAGTTGTCTATTCTCGGGAACTTAGATTGTTTCCAGATTCTGGCTTTTGTGAACAGTGGACAGCCAATTTTTGACAAAGGAGCTGAGAACATGAAATGGAGTAAAGACAATCTTTTAAAAAAGATAGTACTGATAAAATTTAATAAACTTGTATAAAAAATTAAAACTGGGTCCATATCTCATACCTTACACAAAAGTCATCTTAAAGTGGATGAATGACCTTGAGATCAGACTAGAATCTATAAAGTACACTTCAGAAAATATAGGCAGAATGCTCCATGATTTGGACCTCAAAAAGGGTCTTCAATGAAGTGATGCCATTGGCAAAGACATCAGAGTCAAAAATAAACAAGCAAAATAAAGGCTTACATGAAAAGACACCTAATTGAATTGGAGAAAATATTTGCACAATACACATATGAATAAGGATTGGTATCAAGGACAGATAAAGTACTCACAAAGATCAATATATGCAGATTTTTAATGATGCACATTTGTAACTTGTGTTATAATGAAATGTAATTTTTTTAAGAAAGAGAAAGTAAAGATGGTTCTCAACCAAAATGTCATTGCCTTTATTTATTTATTTTTTTTTGCTTTTTGGGTCACACCCAGCGATGCTCAGGGGTCACTCCTGGTTCTGCACTCAGGAATTACCCCTGGCTGTGTTCAGGGGACCATATGGGATGCTGGGAATTGAACCTGGGTCGGCAGCGTGCAAGGCAAAAGCCCTACCCGCTCTGCTATCGCTCCAGCCCCTCAACCAAAATGTCATTGCCTTTAAAGTGACTTTTTGATAATAAGATTTGTTTTGCTTTCTTTTTTATTTTAATTTTTTTGATTTTTCTTTTTTTGTGTCTTTGGGTATAACCTAGAAATATATAATACTGATATTAATTAGGTTATGATTAAACTGAAGGAAACATGATTTATGTCAATGAAACATAGGAGTCTATGCAAAGGCAAATCATGAGGCTTGAGAGGTGTTAAAAGAGTTAAAAGAGCTTAGGAAAATGTGAGGAAGACAGATAAGTTTGTTTGTAGTAAGTTGAGTAGATATTTCACCTGAGCAAGAAAGGAGGGTTAGGATTTGGAGGGAAATGGTGAAGACACTTATACATAAAATAAAATAGGACAAATTAAAAACAATAGTCACTCATGCAGAGAACTCTGAGGAGAAAGAACTTGACTACAATATGTATACGAGGGGACCATCAAAATGAACAGATTAAACAGACTGAGCAGTATAAATTTTTAAACTGTAAATGGTGGAAATCCTAAATATGGGAATATTTTGAAGAAAGGAGAAAAGAAGATACATCTAAGTTAGCAGATAACAGAAAAGTTTCAAGTTAACTTTAATAGCTAAGATATAAGATATTATGAATGCCATTTCAAGGGGAAAATATAGAGCTTGTCTATTGATTATAAAAAGAGGTGGAAGGGTGAGAGATAGGACAAAAGGTAAGCAACTTGCCTTGCATGTACCCACTTTCGCGTGACCCTGCAACCAGACATGGTCCCAGACCACTGCCGAGACTCACTCCTAAGCAGAGGCAGGAATAGCTCCCCAGCACCAGTGGGCTTGGGCCATCCCACATCCCCCCAAACGCCCTTTAAAACGATTTTACTTCACTAAATAAATTAAGAGGTGAGAAAATATGCTGATCTATGACCTGTGTTTACAACACACCTTCTCTCGGAGGCCCCAGATTCTAGCTCAGTTGCCACCTCCTCTAAGAACACTTCTGATGATGTAATCCGCAAGAGTATTTTTTCCAGAATAATTATTTTGATAGCACTGTAGCACTATAACACTGTCATCCAGTTGTTTGCTCGAATAAACACTGTCATCCAGTTGTTTGCACCAGTAAATCTCCATTGTGTGACTTGTTGTTGCTGTTTTTGGCATATCAAATACACCACGGGTAGCTGGAGACTCAGCAGTGGGGGTAGTCTGGGTAGCTTGCCCAGAGCTCTCTCCGAGATTGATGGAAAAATTGAGCCTGGGTCTGCCACGTGCAAGGCAAATGCCATACCTGCTGTGCTATTGCTCCAGTCCATTATGTTGATAAATGCTATAAATTCAAAAGAACTAGTATCAAAACAAGACTTTAAGATTTGTCTGAGAGGGGGCTGGAGTGATAACACAGCAAGAAGGGCGTTTGCCTTGCACCCGGCAGACCAGGGTTTGATTCCCAGCATCCCATACGGTCCCCTGAGCACCATCAGGAGTAATTCCTGAATGCATGAGCCAGAAGTAACCCTGGTGCATTCATTGCTGGGTGTGACCTAAAAAAAAAAAAAAGATTTGTTTGAGAATGGGCATCTCTTTACCCTCCAGGTCTCAAAGGACACATTTAACTATTCCAATTTAGTGTGTTTGTAATCTTTAGGAGATTAGGTCTCTTAGGTGACTCTGGATGTATATGTCACATAAGTCCCCTTAGAATTACTTCAAATATTTGAATCGTTCTCTACCAATGACATAAATATTATCACTGACCTTTGGTAGGCACATTCTCCTTTACATTAGGAAGGAGTTTCATAAAGACCTTCAGACAACAAATTAGCTTTTATAACTTATTTCCAAGAATCCTGATGAGAAAGTAAGTAAAACATATTTCTTTTAGAATTATACATGTGTAAAAAGACAAATTTTAATCATTTACATATAAATCACATAAATATATATTTATAATCATATAAATATATGCAAATAATATAAATATATTTATAATTATAAAAATATAATCATTCCCCTATTTTTATGTAACTTAAGGTCTGTATGTAAGCCTAAAATCTGCTGTGTAAGAACTATAAATGTCTATGTTTCATTTGTTTCACTTAAATTCAAGAAAATACTAATCAAGATAAATAAGAGATACTTTTATAGTAATAACAAAAAACATTAGTGACCCTTCTAAGCTCCTTTGAAAAATTCAGATTAAGACAGAATTTAGCAGATGGAACAGTTTAATGAAAATGTGTTTTACAGGTGTTTGTTGAATAATAACAATATGCTAATAAGTGAACTTAGAAAGGAATTTCAAACTTAATTCTTTGATCTGATTTTGGAGAGATTTCAAGTTTATCTTCTGATTCTTTATCTATGATGAACATATAAAAGATAGATAATAGACATTTTTATGAGCCTTAATTTTTTTTTATCTTTTCCTCCCTTTTAGTGGTGTGTGTGTGTGTGTGTGTGTGTGTGTGTGGTTTCCCAGAATCAAACCCAGGTTTTATATATGAAACTTTGACGTCTACCACTGAGACATAGATCACAGAACTTTTTTCCATTGTTTTGGCTGGGGGATCGGAGGCTGAGGGCAACACCTGGCAGTGCTCAGGACTTAAACCTGGCTCTTAGCTCAGGCATCACTCATGGTAGGGGTTAGAGTACCATATACAGTGCCAGAGATCAAACTTGGGTCAGCCATGTGCAAGACAAGAGTCTTACCCACTGTACTCTCTCTCTCCTATGGAATTTTTTTAAGCATACAGAAAGTTTAATACATTGGCACATCATGTAACATTAGAATATTATGAAAACATTAAAAAGAGAAAATCTTGACCCCAAAAAATTATTTATCTTGAAGCAAGTAGAAAAGGCATCATGACAGACATGAATATATTCTTTGATAATTTTCTCTAGGGGAAAGAGTATAAGCCAATTGTCATTGTTTTTAATTGCAAATGTCCACATAAGGAGGGAACAGATCCTCCCTTAATACATCCAATGTGGCAGAATCCACTATAGGATTGAAAAGTATAAAAAACTTTAATTGAATCCCCAATGATTACTGTGGAGTGAACAAGTTAGAAACATGGCAGGCTTAAAAGCGTGTCATTCTATTTATTTAATAAGGTAACTTTTTTCTTATAAAAGTAATATTCAGCACAGGGACAGAGTTCAGAGGGTTGGAATGCATGTTTTCTATGCAGAAAGTCAAGGTTTGATCCCTAGCTCCACATAGTCCCTTAAATCCCAGAAGCAAACCCCCAAACAAGTCAGATGTAGCCCCGAACCAATAGCCAAGCATGGCCCAAAAAAGAAAAGAGGAAAGAATAATACTCTTTGTGGAGAATTTGAAATCGAGTAAAAGAAAAAGAAGAAAAAAAGTCTATTTCATGAGGAGTTCATGCCCAATTCAATCAGTTTAATCAATGGCTGAATAAATAGGAGTACTCCTACTTTAAAAAAAAGAAAGAAGAAAAAAAGAAAAAATATATTTCAGAGGGAAATTAGTATCAAAACAGTATTGTGATATTTCTGTGCTGTTTTTCCTTTACAATTCATATCTGTTTTTCAAAAATAGGGCTATTCTGTACATAAACTTGTAGCTTAATTTCTTTTTCCTTTTCTTTCTTTTTTTCTTTTTGGGTCACACCCGTCGATGCACAGGGGTTACGATTAGCTCTGTACTCAGGAATTCCCTCTGGCGGTGCTCAGGGGACCATATGGGATGCTGGGAATCGAACCCGAACCCGGGTCAGGCTCTTGCAAGGCAAACACCCTACCCGCTGTGTTATTGCTCCAGCCCCATCACATAATTTCTTATGTCTTTTATTGTTACATTATTTTAAGCAAGAGACAATTTTAATTATTTTGCAATATGCCATCAAATGAATTTTGCTTAATCATACTGATCAAGTAGTTACGATTTAGTTGTTTTAAATACCTCATTATTACAAATGGCATTACCATGACATCATTATTTTTAAATTTTTGAGTTTTTATTTTTTCTAGAGCTATTGCTAGTGGGATAGGATATGAACAGTTAAGATTTTCCTTAATTTATTGCCAATTAATGTTCCAATTATTGTAACAACTTATACTTCTCTCAGGAGTACAATTTATAGCATTTTACAGTCCCATTTCATGCATCTTAGACAATACTTAGTATTATTTTTTCTTTTTATCTTTGTATTGGAATAATCAAGATAAATACATCGTCATACTTTTCTATTTATATTGCTCTTACTAGTAGTGAGGTTAAACATTTTTAATTTCTTAAAGAATTATACTTACTATTTTTCTCTTTTTCTTTTTATTTCTTTCCTAGTGGTGATTCATACATAGCTCTTTATATAATAAAACACTACATCATCTTTATTGCAATAATGCCCCATTTTGTCATTTAATTTGACTCATGCCTTCAACACATAGTTATGTGATTTAGTGATTTTTTCAATCTTTGGGATATTTCCAACTTAGTTGAACAGCATTTAAAATTATTTATGCACATAAAAATTTCTTTATATGCATTGCATGCATGAATGGTAACACAAGTGATGGAAGGATCTCAGTACTGTTTTTTTCTCTTTCCTCTTCTTTCTCTTTATTTCACCCCTGCTTGAATACACATCACTTTCCACAAACCACAGGTTTATAAGTACCTTTAAATCATTTTTCCCCCAAAGCATCTTTTTTCAATACCATAATTTACAAATTTATTTATAGTTAAGTTTTAGGCACACCTGTCCTATCACCAAGAGTCAACTTCCTTCTACCAATTTCCCTCCACCACCCACCCCAGCCTGCCTCCTTGACAGTTTGGCTTTGTAGTTCAGATCTCATGCATTTAGTGTTGTTGTCTTTGTGGTTTGGATATATAGCTACACCACTCCTCTACACCACCACTGTGCCCAGGCCCTTGACACCTGTCCCATGCCCCCTACCTTCCATTCCCATCTCCTCGCTGCCCTCCTTTCTTTCTTTCCCTCTTTGTTCTCTTTCCTCTACTCTGGGGTCAGGGTGATCATATCATTTCCCTTTCTCCTTTAATATCTTGAATTCTACCTCTCAGTTTTTCTGAGATTATCCTGTATCTGTCCTTCTCCTGACTTATTTAATTTAAAATGATATCATGCAATTACATCCAAGCTGCGCAGATTGCATGGTTTTGTCATTTCTTTCAGAAGTATAGTGTATTTCATTGTGTATTTATATTATAAGTACATGTATGTCATTGTGTATTTTACCACACCATCACAATTCACTCATGTGTCATTGGACAATTCCATATCGTAGCTTTTATTCTCTGTGCTGCAATCTATAGTGATGTGCATATGCTCTTTTGAAAAAATGTTTTGTGTCCTGGAGCAGACAACCAGAAGTAGAATTGCATAAGGCTGCTCAATTCCTAACAAAGATTTTATTTTTAAATGTATACTCCTAAATAGTCATGTAAAAAAATTATTGTGGTGGTAAATTACATGTAAAAAAATACCATTTTAAACACACTTAGGCACAGTAGTATTAAGTATATTTATATTTTTCTAAAAAGGTCATCACCATCCACACCAGAATTTTTTTATCTTCCTGAAATCAAACTCAGTGCCTATTGAATAATAAATCCACATTTCCTCCCTTCCAATAACAATTACCATTCTACTTTGTCCCTATGAAATTGCTTACTTTAATGAAAGTTTTAATATAATCTTTTTTTTTTTTTTTTGCTTTTCGGGTCACACCTGGCAACGCTCAGGGCTGACTCCTGGCTCTGCACACAGGAATCATTCCTGGTGATGCTCGGAGGACTATATGGAGTGCTGGGAATTGAACCCGGATCAGCCGCGTGCAAGGCAAACGCCCTACCCGCTGTACTATCGCTCCAGCCCAATATAATCTATGTTTTAATGTCAGAATTTCATTTCTTTTTAAAGTCAAATAATGAGCCCCTGTGCAATTTTCTTATCATTCACTGATAGATCTTCTTTTCCTCCTTTGACTTAGTAATGCTGCCATTAGTATGGACAGAACTTCAAAACTATTGCTTTAACCAGCATTGTTAATTAGCATGTATCATCACTTTTGGGGAACCAATGACCCCAACTGCTAAAAAAAAATTGTGAGTGGGCTTTATACAGTCAACTCATATTAAAAAAAAATTTGTCTGACTAAATACTCCTCTCAGGAAATCAAAAAATTGTCTTTGTGGATACTACTTGATGTTTTCTTAAAAATATAAGGGAAGTCTGGAGTGATAGCACAGTGGGTAGGGCGTTTGCCTTGCACACGGCTGACCCGGGTTCAATTTCTTCCTTCCCTCCCGGAGGGCCCCCGAAAGCCATCCCACCCGCAGGGCAGAGCCTGGCAAGCTACCCGTGGCATATTCAATATGCCAAAAGCAGTAACAAGTCTCACAATGGAGAAGTTACTGGTGCCTGCTCAAACAAATCAATGAACAACGGGATGACAGTGCTACAGTGCTGCTTGCCTTGTCTGAATGAAGGGAGGAAGGCATTTGCTGGGCGCTCCCAACAGTTCAGCTGCTGCCTCAGACATGTGACTAGCATGTCATCGCTTTGTCAGCTATTGCAGTCCAGTGAGGGAAATATTAATTTCAATAAAATAAATAAATTTTTAAAAATAAAAATAAAAAATATATATAAGGGAAAGTGTTATTAAGTCACATATAATATCTTCAAGAAATTGATTCCACCACTCTGCCCCCACAACTATCCACACATCAACCCCAGGTGATGCACGGAAACATTGGAAGATGTTTACTGTTCTCAGATCATAGAAAGCAAATAATAGCATTGGGCATATTACGAACTAATGTTTTTTTCTTCCCACTTTTTTTCCCTCAACAGAGAACTTAAGAATGGCTGAAGAAAATAATACCTTTAACACTGAGTTTATTCTTGAAGGATTTACAGATCACCCAGACATGAAACCACTTCTGTTTGTGGTATTCTTCATCATTTATCTGGTCACCATGGTGGGGAATCTTGGCCTTGTGGCATTGATTTGTACGGAACGCCGTCTTCACACACCAATGTACATCTTTCTGGGCAACCTTGCTGTTATAGATTCCTGCTGTTCCTGCGCCATTACTCCAAAAATGTTAGTGAACTTCTTTTCTGAGAACAGAATGGTTTCCCTCTACGAATGCATGGCACAATTTTATTTCCTTTGTACAGTTGAAACTGCAGACTGCTTCCTCCTTGCTGCAATGGCCTATGATCGTTATGTAGCCATATGTAACCCACTGCAGTATCACACCATGATGTCAAAGAAACTCTGTGTTCAGCTAACCACAGGGGCCTATATAGCTGGAAACTTGCATTCCATGATTCATGTAGGGCTTTTATTTAAGTTAACTTTCTGTGGATCTAATCATATCAACCACTTTTATTGTGATATTCTTCCCTTATACAGACTCTCCTGTGTCGAACCTTTTCTCAATGAATTAGTATTGTTTGTATTTTCTGGTTCAATTCAAGTCTTTACCATAGGTAGTGTATTAATATCATATCTCTACATTCTTTTTACCATTTCCAAAATGAAATCCAAGGAGGGAAGGATCAAAGCCTTTTCTACCTGTGCATCCCACTTTTTGTCAGTTTCCTTATTCTATGGATCTCTTTTCTTCATGTATATTAGACCAAATTTGCTTGAAGAAGGAGACCAAGATATACCAGCTGCTATTTTATTTACAATAGTAGTTCCATTACTAAATCCTTTCATTTACAGTCTGAGAAATAAGGAAGTAATAAATGTGTTGAAAAAAATTCTAATGAAAAAAGCATCTCAAGAAAGTTTTAAACAAAGGACATCTGTGGCTTAAGGTGATTTCTTTGTTGTTGCTTTTAGTTTTTTATTTTAGTGATTTAAATGTAAAAACATTGAAGAAAACCTAGAAGGAGAATACGAACAAAATTTAAGTGTAATGTTAAATTATCATAAAATAAGCAGAAGTATACAAGGGGAAATATATAAGAAGAAATAAATATATGTACTTAATTCTTTCACAAATAACAAATAAATAACAAATAATAAAACTAAATTTTGAATTCATTAAAGAAGTAATTAGGGGGTTGCTGGAGCAATAGTACAGTGAGTAGGGCATTTTCCTAGTATGCGGCCGACCTGGTTTTGATTCCCAGCATCCCATATGGTCCTCTGAGCATTGCCAGGGGTGATTCCTGAGTGCAAAGCCAAGAGTAACCCCTTTGCATTGCCAGATGTGACCCAAAAAGCAAAAATAAATAAATAAATAAAAGAAATAATCGTGTTCCCAGGCTCACAGATAGTATCCACAGGTAGTATCAGAAATGAACAGCACTCAAAAGATAAACAATAACACTAGATATTCCAAACATAAAGGAAAATTTGACTAACCATTTTTTAACAGTCAAGTATGATCAATCCAGCTAAGCTAAAATGTATAAGGGTATATGAGGTTTTAACCAGTGATATCACTTACAATCTTAAATGTTGAATTTGAGCTAGTACTTTGTGAATAAATTAAGGGGAATACATTGTTGTAGTTTGGAGAAAGGTAGTGTAGAAGTGAAGATTTCAAATAAAAGTATTATATATATATCCAAGCTGAAGTTTGTATGAGGTTGAATAATTAAACACATAAAATCAAAATTCAGTAATATCTGTCTTCTAGAGTTTTATTTATTCTCGTATGTATTATTTATAGATTATTCTATCACTGTCACTGTCATCCCATGCTCATCGATTTGCTCAAGTGGGCACCAGTAACATCTCCACTGTGAGACTTTTGTTACTGGAGCTTACGTCACAAGGAGCTTGCCAGGCTCTCCCGTGCAGGCAAGATACTCTCGGTAGCTTGCCAGGCTCTCAGAGAGGGGCGGAGGAATCAAACCTGGGTCGGCTGCATGAAGGGCAAACGCCCTACCACCGTGCTATCACTCCAGCCCTGTTATGGCATAAAATTCAGACAAGTAGTTTAATCCATCTCAGGTAGGGTTTAAGAGACTTTGTTGTCAATGAGTGATGCTAACTTTTCTGATCTCCTTTCCTACAGGATGACAATATGCTTCACAGTAGGGACACTACTGTATATAGTCTGAAGAAAAGCATAATTATTCAACTGTAGATAAGGTTTATACAAAATAAAACTGTTTTTTTACTCTAGCAGAACCCAAAATTGTGAATTGTAAGAATCATTGATTGTAATCTAACATAATGAAATAGTTACTTTCTAATTATCCACTTAACAAAGACTTATTGATAACTGATATGTAGAAATATGGCTATAGGTTCTAGTAGCTAACTGCATTCGGTACTAAAATATTAATTTTCATCTTCTAAATAATAGAACATTACTATGATTTTTTAATGAGTAATGTATCAAAGAGGCAGGATTCACATAAAGTTAAAAGACAAATTTCTCCTTCTTTATTTTCCTTTGATGTTATGAGGTGATATCTAAATCCCAGAAGTTAACTCTCAAGTTGCAACTTTGATCTAAGATAGTCAGCCAGTCCGACTTCACATTTTCTTCTCTAATTCTAACTCACTTTCATCAACTTTACAAGTCTGTTACTTCTTCTTCAAGATCATTTTATATTGAATTTAAACAATATTGTTATATCACAAATAATTATCTAGCAAGAATGTGACACAAATATCTGTTGGAATAAGCAATATGAAGTAAATTTGTTATGTGTCTAAAGGGGCAGGGTAGGATTGATAGGGAAACTGGGGTTATTGGTGGAGGGAAGGTCACATTGCTGATGCCAGAACACTAAAGGCTTGAAATCACTATCTAATAAAAAACGTTGTTAATCACAGTGTTTTTAATAAAAATTAATTGAAATAGAAAAAAATGGTGGAAAATATAACGAAAATAGTGTTTCTCAAGGAAGGAAATTTTAGAGGAAGTATATGCATCAGAGATTAGTTCATTCAGGCATATTTGTGATGGAAATTCTTTTCTATCATAGCATTGTTAACTTCAAGGACTTGTACATTGACCAATAATGAGGAGGACCTATTGGATGGTTAATCAGTTAATGTCAAAATGCTTCCTCAAATGTGGAAAGACTGACATTTCAGTTACTCTAGACATGTGTAAAGCTGACAGTACTGTATTTAAAATTTTAATTACTGAAGTTTTTCCTCAGTCTCAGTATTCTATTTTCTATTCCATATTGAATTATTAACCCACCAGGTACCCAGACTGAAGAATATTTGTCTTTTATAGTAGATCTATATGCATGTTACTGACCATTCCTCTAGCTATCATTCATACTTCAACAATACTGCATTAGGTCTAACATCCTATCAAAGTCTAGGCCAGAAAGATTGTTCTGAAATAAGCATTTACTAACACCCAATCTCACCATAATTTTACTTACTGGTTCATAAATAATGCTGATTAAACATGGGTGAAGCAGAATGTAAGATCTATAACTCATCAACTCTAGAAGTCCTAGTAAATATTAAAACTTTTTTCTCAGGGTAATATCCTAATTACTATAGTATCTATCAATTCTTCACCTAGGTATCTATCTCAAATTCACTAATTCAAAAAAGACACTTGTTAATTGCATGTTGTTTATAATAACCAAAAATTGGAAACAACTCAAGTGCCCAAAGATCAATGATTGAATAAAAAGAAGCTGTGGCATATTTATATACAGTAGAATATGACCTAGTTATAAGAAAATCTGGAACTGGTCCTGGAGAGATAGTACACTGTTAAGGTCTTACATACAGCCAAACCTTGGTTGGATCCTCCACAAAACGTATGTTTCCCTGAGCACCACCAAGAATGATCTCTGAGCTAGAGCCAGTAGTAAACTCTGAACACTGCTGAGTGTGGGGACAAAAATTAAATTAAATTAATTTTTTTTAAACAAAGGAAAATTTAAATAATTTTTAAAATTCTTTTTTTCCTTTCCTTTTCTTTTCTTTTTCCTATTTTTTTTTTTTGCTTTTTGGTTCACACCCAGCTATGCACAGGTGTTACTCCTGGCTCTGCACTCAGGGGACCATATGGGATGCTGGGAATCAAACCCTGGTCGGCCGCGTGCAAGGCAAACACCCTATCTGCTATGCTATTGCTCCAGCCCCTAAAATTCTTTAAACACAAAGGAAAACTAAAGCTTTAGTTTATGCTACAACATGGATGGAACTGGAGGGTGTTAAACTAAGTGACTTAAGTCAGAAAAAAAGTTCAAGTACTAGATTGACTCATATATGGTATATAAAGAAAGCAAACAAGGGAATAGGGGCTTCCTGTGGGAAAACAGCCACTGACATGAGAGGAAGGGAAGGGTTCTAAGTACAATGATGGGTATTAGCACTTTCGTGGTGAGTATAATATGGTAACATCATACCCCTAAAATACACAAATGCTTATACTCATAAACTAGTATTATATCTACATATTAAGAACTACAAGTGATCAGATGGTCATATATTTGGGGGGATGTGTCAGAGTATTCAACCCTGTTCCATTGGTCTGCCGCTCTGCCTTTGTTCCAGTATCAAGCTGTTTTAATGACTACCGCTTTGTAGTAGAGTTGGAAGTTGGGGAGGTTGATTCCTCCCACTTTCTTTTTCCCAAGAATTGCTTTAGCTATTCGTGGGGGCTTATTGTTCCATATGAATTTCAGGAGCACTTGCTCCATTTCTTTGAAGAATTACAAGGGTATCCCTATAGGGATCGCATTGAATTTGTACAATGCTTTGGGGAGAATTGCCATCTTGACAATATTAATTCTTCCAATCCATGAGCAGGGGATATTTTTCCATTTCCTCATGTCTTCTTTTATTTCCTGAAGTAGCATTTTGTAGTTTTCATTATACAAGTCCTTTACCTCCTTAGTTAAGCTGATTCCAAGGTATTTGATTTTTTGAGGCACAATTGTGAACGGGATAGCTTTTATCATGTCGCTTTCTTCTCTCTCACTATTTGCATATAAGAAAGCCATGGACTTTTGGGTATTGATTTTATAGCCTGCAACTTTACTATATGAGTCTATTGTTTCTAGGAGTTTCTTGGTAGACGTTTTAGGGTTTTCTAAGTATAATATCATATCATCAGCGAATAGTGAGAGCTTGGTTTCTTCCTTTCCTACCTGGATGCCCTTAATATCTTTTTCTTGCCTAATCGCTATTGCAAGTACTTCCAGTACTATATTGAACAGAAGAGGAGAGAGTGGGCATCCTTGTCTCGTCCCTGTTCTCAGAGGGAAGGGTCTTAGTTTTTCCCCATTGAGGATGATGCTTGCCGTAGGCTTGTGGTAGATGGCTTTGACTATCTTGAGGAAGGTCCCTTCTATACCCATTTTGGCAAGAGTTTTCATCATAAAGGGGTGCTGGATCTTGTCAAATGCTTTCTCTGCATCTATTGATATGATTATATGATTTTTATCTATTCTTTTGTTGATATGATGGATTATGTTGATTGATTTCCAGATGTTAAACCATCCTTGCATCCCCGGGATGAATCCCACTTGGTCGTGGTCTATGATCTTTTTGATGAGTTGTTGAATTCTGTTTGCTAATATTTTGTTGAGAATCTTCGCATCTGTGTTCATCAGGGATATTGGTCTGTAGTTTTCTTTTTTTGTGGTGTCCTTGTTTGTTTTTGGTATTAGGGAGATGTGAGCCTCATAGAAACTGTTTGGGAGGGTTTCTGTTTAGGCGAAGTGGAGCAAGGAAAGCATGTTTAACAAATTGTGCTGGCAAAACTGGACAGCTACATGCAAAAAAATGGGCTTAGACCTCCATCTATCACCATGTACAAAAGTCAGATCAAAATGGATTAAGGACCTCAACATCAGACCAGAATCCCTAAGGTACATTGAAGACAAGGTCGGCAAAACCCTCCACGACATTGAAGCCAAAGGTATCTTCAAAGCTGACATGCCACTGGCCAAGCAAGTGAAAACAGAGATAAATGAATGGGACTATCTCAAACTAAGAAGCTTCTGCACCTCAAGAGAAACAGTGACCAAAGTACAAACACAATCTACAGAATGGGAAAGGATATTTATGCAGTACCCATCCGATAAAGGGTTGATAACAAGGATATACAATGCACTGGTTGAACTCCACAAGAAGAAAACTGCCAACCCAATCAAAAAATGGGGTGATGAAATGAACAGAAGCTTTCCTAAAGAATAAATCCGAATGGCTCAGAGGCACATGAGAAAATGTTCCACATCACTAATCATCAGGGAAATGCAGATCAAAACAACCATGAGATACCATCTCACACCACAGAGACTGGCCCACATCCCAAAAAACAAAAGCAACCGGTGTTGGCGTGGATGCGGGGAGAAAGGGACTCTTCTTCACTGCTGGTGGGAATGCCGACTGGTTCAGCCCTTTTGGAAAACAATATGGATGATTCTCAAAAAATTAGAATTGAGCTTCCATTTGACCCAGCAATACCACTCCTGGGAATATATCCCGGAGAGGCAAAAAGGTATAGTAGAGATGGCATATGTATTTCTATGTTCATTGCAGCACTGTTTACAATAGCCAGAATCTGGAAAAAACCAGAGTGCCCCAAAACAGATGACTGGTTAAAGAAACTCTGGTACATCTACACAATGGAATACTATGTAGCTGTCAGAAAACATGAAGTCATGAAATTTGCATATAAATGGATCAACATGGAAAGTGTCATGTTGAGTGAAATGAGTCAGAAAGAAAGAGACAGACATAGAAAGATTGCACTCATATGTGGAATATAATGTAACTGAGAAGTACAAGTTGGCAACGATGCAACTTCTGGCAGATATCTCTCTGGACTTAGTTACTAAAATACTAAATTACAGAAACCCAAAACTGAGAGGCCGATAAGTGTGGTCACTCGACCTCATACCTCTTCATCCTCAGCAATGGAAAACAAATTATCTAATTCTTCCTTTTCAGCAGGTCTGACTTTAGGGGAGAGACTCTCCAAACAATAATAGTGAGTTTTGTTGAAATATTGTATGCAATCAAAGTGAAAGTAAAGTGAAATTTATTAGTTACACAGGCGGGGGGGGGGCTTAGGGGGGGGCTAGGGGTGTGGGGGGGTTAGGGGTGGGAGGGGCTGGGGTGGAGCTATACTGGGATTCTTGGTGGTGGAATATGAGCACTGGTGAAGGGATGGGTATTTGAGCATTGTATAACTGAGATTTAAACCTGAAAACTTTGTAACTTTCCACATGGTGACTCAATAAAAAATTTAAAAAAAAATTATATTTCAAAAAAAAGAACTACAAGTGAAACAAACAAGTAAAATGCATTACTTTATTTTTAAAGGAAAATATTTTAGACAATTAACTTTTCAGCTGTATATTTTTAAAATTGTTTTATTGAGCAGGACATTTAGGTGAATATTGATAGAAATAAGGTGGAATTGCTGTCAATTCAATTTGCTATGAGCAATAGTAAGTCCTCACTAGATATAACTAACAGATTCTCAAAAATTATTAGTTTCAGAAATTTAACAACAAGACATATTGTGAAACCAATTTTATCATAGGCTAATTGGTATAAACAAAAAGTCAGTTTCTACAGTTTATTTCTGGTTATAAATACAACCCTGTTTTCAAAAAAAGGTTCAAAATACTTGTGATATTACACAATCAGTTGTATTTATTCATTCATTTTCCAACCTACTTATATCATTCCTGGTCATCAATTACCAAAAACTATACAACAACTCAGGGCACAAGGAAGACACCACATCTGGACAGGACATTCTTGCTCACGCTCAGGGACACCCACATTCATCCTGACTAGGACAATTTTTTTTTTTATTTTTATTAGTGAATCACCATGAAGTACAGTTACAGAGTTACAAAACTTCCGTGTTTGCGTTTCTGACAGGGACAATTTTTTTTCTTTTCTTTTTGGATTACACCCGGCAATGCACAGGGGTTACTCCTGGCTCTGTGCTCAGGAGACCATATGGGATGCTGGAAATCGAACCCGGGTCGGCCTCATGCAAGGCAAACGCCCTACCTGCTGTGCTATCGCTCCAGCCCCATAACTGGGACAATTTAGACCCACCAGGAAATCTCTTGTGCATGCCTCTGGGATGTGAGAGTAAACCACAACACTGAACAAACCGACAGAGTCATGAAAAGTACATGCACCCTCCACCCAGACAGAGGCCCAGCCGGGAATAGGTGCTGTTCTCTGATCAGTTATAACAAAAGAGCTTTGAAGAAAATCACATTGAATACCAAGTATGAGCCCAGTGGCTCTGCTGTTGGGATCCCAGATGCTACAGCAAAATGCGCAATATCAAGCAAATCACAAAAGAGTATGTGTGAACACCCCAACAAAACTTTGAGACTCAAACCAAGAGTGCAACCACTACAACTCTGTTACTCATGCTGTGAACTACAATAAAGGGAAAAGAAGTGGAATATATTTTTTTATAATTCATTTGATTCAACTCAATATATCAAAGTTGTATGTGACTTCATTGGTTTAAGACTTTTGCTTTAACTGCAATGATCATACTATAAGCAATTATTTGAGTTCGTAAAAAATGATTAATCAAACTTTCGATATATAATAGGTTAGTTTTGTTGTTTTTCTTTGGGGTTGTTAATGCCAGACCATGTTTATGCATTTGCCAAAATACTAAATTATTATTTAAGTGGATTAAAAGTTTGGTTTTTATTTCATAATTTTGATTAAGACTAGTGTATCAACTTCTTCCTAAATATTTTCCTATATATATAGTCGCTAATATTATGACATATTTTATCATTTTAATTATGGAAAATGGGTATAAGTGTCTTATGATGTGTCACGCGATCCGGAAAGCAGCCTGGAGCGTGGTGGTGGCTGGGTAGTGGAGGTAGTAGAGGTGGGTAGTGGAGGTAGTGGAGGTCGGTAGTGGAGATAGATGAGGTGTTTATCTGGTAAGGTGGGTCGTCTGGGTGTGATCCCTGGGGCGCCAGAGATTGGGGAAAGCCATCAGAGGATCTCTATTTCTAGGTCCTATTGAGCCTGGAGTCCAAGGTCACAAATTTCTTCTTTACCTGGTTCTATGGGGTTTCACTCATGTGTGAGGCTCAGCCCGAGTGTCCGGAAAACGTCCTGGAGCGTGGCAGTGGCTGATTAGTGGAGGTGGTATGTTTCAAATATGGTAGTAATTACCGTATCAGATTTGATGGGGTTCAAATATGGTGTGAACCAGGGAATACCTGTAAGGGTAATTAGAGAGCCCAGCAAGCTACTGAAAGTATCCGTCCCACATGGCAGAGCCTGGCAAGCTACCCGTGGCATATTTGATATGCCAGAAACAGTAACAACAATGGGCCTCATTCCCCTGACACTGAAAGAGCCCCCAATATGGCAGCATTAAAAAGATGAGCAAGGAGAGGCTGATAAAATCTTAGAGATGAACTAGACGGCCAAAACAAAGAAGGACTAAAATGACTGTCTGTACTTTCAATGCATGTACACTGGCATCGAAAGCATTCATCGAAGACCTGATGGTGCAAGTGCAGAAGATCAAGTACGACATCATTGGTCTGACCGAAACGAGAAGGCATAGATCACATCATGCCATTTTCGACACTGGAGAACTGTTCCTCGGAACATACGACAATAGAGATGTTGGTGGCGTTGGTTTCCTTGTCAACATGAACTTGGACATGAGCATGATTCATTCGAATGTTTAACAACCTGAATTGGACAATTACGCTTGAATAGATGTGGCTCACTGCCAGCAGTTTCTATCTTCGTCATCTACATACCAACATCCAACTACGATGAAGAAGAAATTGGGAAGTTCTACATGGAGCTGGAGAAGTTCTATAAAGAAGACCACACCTTCTACAAGATCATTGTCGGTGACTTTAATGCCAAGATAGGACCAAGAAGATCACCTGAAGAACTCTACATCAGGATCCATGGTCTAGAATGGAACGAACAGGGGAAGAGACTGTCTGAGTTCATCATGTCAACCAAGACCATCCATGGTAACTCACAGTTCCAGAAGGCCAAATCTAAATGCTGGACCTGAGAGTCTCCCAGTGGACAGTTCCACAATGAAATTGACCACATCATATTCAATCAACGGTTTTGCCTGACTGATGTTGCTGTTGTCCCAAAATTCCAAACGTGATTGGACCATCATCTCCTTCGTGCAAAATTCTACTTCACAGACCGAGGAGAAAGGACAGAAAAGTTTAAGTTTAAGAAGAGAACTCCCAGAATAACCACTAACTGGGAGCTTTTTGGCACTATTGCAGCAACATGGGAAGATGCCATCCTTGACAACATCGACGAGGAATACGATAGGCTGGTTCAGCACCTCCATGACTGCTCGAGGAATGCTGAGAGTGGGTAAGTCACAAACAGACACCTGCTCATTTGCCAACGTGGTTTGACAAGAGCCTCAGTCAATCACAAGCTAACATCCAAGCTCGCAAAGCTATGCAGAAAAGCAATAAAGGAAGACCTCAAAGAGAGAAGAGCATCAGTGTTGGCCGATGTAGCAGAAGCTGGGAAAAGTATTCACAACGCTTGCCTGTCATTCACCAACTACTAGTCCCTGACATTCCATTTGCTCTCAATGGAATGAACATCTCCAAATGCAGAAAATATGTGTACCTGGATCGAGAACTCAACATGAGGAACGACTTGGTGCCAGAACTGTGCAGGAGGAAGAGAGAAGTATGGGATGCCTTCAAGAGCGTCGAAGAAGTGGTTAAGAGGTTGAAGAACCTCTGTCTCTAGCACATCTTTTTGACTCCACCATTCTTCCTGCACTAACATATGCCTCAGTGATCTGGACCCTATGCATACAGGATGAGAACGCTACTCAGGTATCCCAAAGAGGAATTAAAAGAGCTTTGCTTGGAATATTACATTTCACTCAAGTGAGAGAAGGAATCTGGAGTTCCAACCTCTGTCGACAATCAAGAATCAGGGATGCTGTCTCGTTTGCTAAGGCGTCAAAAATCAAATGGGCCGGACACATAATGCAATTTAGAGATGACCGCTGGACTAGAGCTGTTACTGACTGGATTCCACGAGACATCAAAAGACCGCATGGCCGCCCACCTATGAGATGGTCAGACTTCTTCGTCAAAACCCTGAATGAATGGTTTGAGGCTCTTTGTGTTCCTGGAGCAAGCAGATGCCACTAGCGCATGACAGGGATGAATGGAGATGTTACTGGTGCCTGCTCGAGCAAATCAAAGATCAATGGGATGACAAGTGATACAAGTGATATCATCTTAAAGTTTGTGTATTTTCTCCATGTTTTCACTTGGAGGTTTTTACTGCATTGTAATCACTAAACTACAATCCATTTCAAGCTTTCACAGAACTCAATCATAATTTTTATCAAAATTTATTAATTCATTATTTATAAGATAATAAAAAAATTTAGTAAGATAAATAGTATTGTCAATAAAATCTTTATCCTTGAGAAGGAATCACTAATTCAATGATGGTTGGAAGGATTGCTGAGGATAGGAGATGTGTGCTGAAAGTAGATAAAGGATCAAACATGATGGCCTCTCAAGATCTGTATTACAAACCATAGTGCCCATAAGTAGAGAGAGAGTAAGAGGGAAATTGTCTGCTATAAAGGAAGGGGGAGGGGTGGAATGGGGGTGAGGCACAGAAGGAACTGGGGACATTGGTGGTGGAAAATGTACACTGGTGGAGGGATGGGCGTTCAATCATTGTATGATTAAAACTCAAACATGAGAGTTTTGTAACTGTAAATCATGTTGATTCAATTTAAAAAATTGGAAATAATCTTTATCCTACCCTCCAAGGAAAATGATCTAATACATGAAAAAAGGGGTTCAAATAATAAAAAACTAATAAAAATTAGGATGCATAGGAAAAAAATGTCTTTGACTCTTCCCTTCTTATATTTTATTTTGAGATAGTTAAAATGAATGTAATGATATTAAGACACTTCTATAGTAATAACTCAAACCTGAAAAGATAAATTGTGTCAGTTCATTGATGTAGTGTTCAACTATTGACATAATGTCCAACATGGGACAGTCTATGTAAAGGAAGAATAACACTATAAAACTGATGGTTAATGTGATTAGATACACAGAAATATAAGCTTAAATAGAGGCTCTACATAAATCATGGAATAGAAGTGTCTAGCTCCAGAAGTCCCTTTGGTCATTGGGACACAATTTTTTTGACATGATGTGGTATTGAAGTGGGCTCTATGTGGTCAAATAGCAATCATAGGCAATTGCTGCATGAAGGAAGCAGTCTGCAGTTTCAGCAATGAAGAGAACATAAAAGTGTGTCATGCATTCATAAAGGACTATCATTGTGTTCTCAGAAGCATCCTAATATCTTAGTACTAATGCCACGGGAACAGCAGGAATCCACAATAGCAAGGTTGCCGAGAAAATCCAATTTTGAACAAAGTGTAAAGACATTGTTTTTATTTTAATTCTTCAGAGTTTATATCATTTGTGAGCATCAAAAATATGAATGTAAAATCCTAGATAGGAGTAAAAACTCCTACTGGACTGCTCATTTAAGGTTTCAGAGAGGAAGTGGCAAGAATTTGTTGCCTCTGCTGTGGTGGGGACACACATCATAAATTAGCACTTTTCCACCTCTTTTTTAAAGTAAACAGGCAAACTCTAGAACTTTTTTTTGACATTATATCCAAAATTCCCTAATATCATGTTAGTTTCTAGAACAGACTTTATTTTGGCTTTAAACTTCAGGAGCAGAAAATAAAATTTTAGCATTTGGGTTTTTTTTTTTTTTTTTTTTGCAAATCCAGGGGAAACTTCTTTTAAAGTCTTCTTTCCTCAAAATGTTACCCTGTTTAGGACTCACCAACCATTTGTAGCTTAATAAATTCCTAAGGATGGATTTGTTAGAGAAATCTTATCAGTTGTGGGTTTTGTGTGTGTGTGTGTGTGTGTGTATGTGTGTTATTTTGGGCCACAGCCAGAAGTGCTAAGGGTTTTCTCTTGATCACTTGCAGGGATCACTTCTGGCAGGGCTCAGAGGACCCTGTGGGATGCCAGGGATCAAACTTAAGTCAACTGAGTGGAAAGTACACTACCACTGTGTTCTGGCTGCTGCTACAGAAACTTTCTATATTGATTGTACTAAATCTTTGTTTTCCTATGTTTTGTACTCCCAACATGTTGTTCTTAAAGCAAGTCCTTCTCTTCATGGTTCTCTGAATCAGTTTCTTTTATTTTCCAATTTGTGCTTTTTGCTTTTTTTGTATTGTCCTCACCATTTCTCTCCTACGACCCAAAACATATCCTTTCTTTTTTTTTGTTTGTATTTCTAACTTCATTTAAACACTGTTGTTTATAAAATTATTCATAATAAAATCATTTCAGGTATTCAATATTTCAACACCAATCCCATCACCAGTGTGACCTTCCCTCCACCAGTTTCCCTGCTTATCCACCCACCTCCAGGTCTGCCCCCTAAGCAGGCACAAAATAATTTACTTTATATTGCTTGCTGCAACATATATCTCATAATGGTTTTACTAAAGTGATTTTCCAAGATCTTCTGAGCCAATAGGTGCTAGTTGAACATTCTTTACTATTATTTTTCCTCACTGAGCTTAGGAGGTTTCCATGCAACTTTCAGGTCTAATTTTCTGTGTTCCTACAGGCTATTAGACTATGAAATTTGGAGATGTCATGTAGCCCTAGTGCATTTCAGCAGCTGTGTCACTAGGATGATTCAGCATCATGGCACCTTGGACCTATCAGATTCAGTTTGACTGTGGTTTTTCTGAGATTCAGATTGGTCGTGGAGCCTGGCCCTTTAAATGTGGAGGTGCCGTGAGTGGGTGGAGCGCTGGGTCCTTAAGCAGGGCGGGGCTTTGGCCTGCCCCATACCAACAAAGCTCCAGTGATCTAGGTCTGGTGATCAGGTCTATCAGGTTCACCTCAGTTTCAGTTTTTCTCCCCTAACCCCTCTCAATGTTCAGATGAGTATCTGTCTTCCTGCCATTCTCCTAAGCTCTTCTTACTCATGAAACAACACTGTGTCTCAATATTTGCTTGGTATATCTCTCTGGCATTTCTTAGATGTTAAGCCATATTTTCCTCACTGATGTTAAGGTTTTGCGTATGTTTGAGCTGCACCCCTTACTGCTGATTCTGTCTTGGGTGGTTGTATGGTTCCAGAAATTCATGATTTTTTTCTGAGTCCTCCAGCTTGTCAGTGTGCATAGTAACCTCTCATTATCTTTTGGATTTATGCTTTAACCTTTTCATTTCATTCCTGATCTTATTTATTTGGGTTTTCTCTACTTTTTTCCTTATTAGTCTCACTTATGCTTTCAAATACCAGCACCTGGTTTCATCTGACTTTTGCATTATTCTCTTGATTTCTCTATTCACTTATTTCTACTAAAATGTTTATTCCTTTTACTTTCAGATTCATTTGTTGTACCTTTCTAGTTTTTCAGACTGCGAGCATAGGTTATTTATTTGACTTTTTCTTCTTTCCAAATGCATACCTGGATTACTAGAAACTTCCCCCTTAGATACGCTTTTTGTATGTCACATAAGTTCTGATAGTTTATGTCGTCTTCATGCTGTTCTCTTCAAGTAACATTGTTATTTCTTCGTTTATTTCCTCTTTGGCACATTAGCTATTTGGAAACTAATAAACAATATATTGATTAGTTTCCAAGTGATAGAGCTCTTCCTAGGCTGGAGCCATAGCCACAATGGGTAGGGAGTTTGCCTTGCACAAGGCCGACCCAGGTTCGGTCCCTCCACCCCTCTCTGAGAGCCTGGCAAGCTACTGAGAGTATCTTGCCTGCATGGCAGAGCCTGGCAAGCTACCCCTGGCGTAACAAGTCTCACAATGGAGATGTTACTGGTGCCTGCTCAAGCAAATTGATGAGCAATGGGATGACAGGGACAGAGCTTTTTCCTGGCATTTTTATACTTAGATTTTGACCAGTATGACAAAAGTTGGAATTTATCATTTTGGACAGAAACTGAGTGTTCAAAGTAGATAAAGGGATGATTATCTTTCTATATTGCAAACCATAATGCCCCAAGGGAATGGGGGGTGGGGGTAGAAGTACCTGCCACAGAGGTAGAAAGAGGGTGGGAGCAGGAGGGAAACAGGACGTTGGAAAACGTACACTGGTGAAGGGAGGGGTGTTCAAAACTGAATCATGAACACCTTTCCTTTATTTTTTTTTTTTGGAAGACAAGTATTTTATTCTATTTTTTAATTTTATTTTTTATTTCTTATTTAATAAAGTAATTCACAACATTTGATTACATATAATATTCAAACACCATTCCCACCACCATTACACCTTCCCACCACCATTACACCTTCCCACCACCATATTTCGGGTGTTTCCGTCCTGAACCCCAATACCTGCCCCAAACAGAACTGAAATAATATAATATTTCCCTCTAAGGTTGGTTGCCTCCTACTTTGAATTCCATCAAATGTGGTGCGGTACTCTTGTGGAGTGTGGGTTGAGTGTCTCCTATGAAGTGTCGCGCAGCTGCAAATGCGGCCGTGTGATCCAGGAAAAAGATGAATATCTTTCTAATTGTGTATCTCGCTATTTCTAACTGTGTATTTCTGTGATTCAATTTAAAAATAAATTAATTTTTTTAAAAAAGAAGAGGAAAGAAAATATGTTCTCAGGAAATTGTTGTCCACAAAGATACTTAATACCTACTTTTGTGACATTATAGACACTGAATTGTGTCCCTGCATATAGACTATCCTAAGAATTTTCCTTGTGCACTGGCAAACAATGTGTATTCAGCTTTGGGGAGCAAATGTTGGTATATGTGTCTCTTAATCCCAATATCTGTTCCCAATGATGGAACAGGGTCTTAAAGTCTTCCACTACTATTTTGTTGCTAATGGTTCCTATTAGCAGTGCTTTATAAACTTTCCCCTCCTCATTTGATGACATATGTTGATAAGAATTAAGTCCTCTAAATATCTTGATTCCTTAACCAGAATGTAATGGGATAGACAGAATGCAATAGAATAGTACTATCAATTTGATGAAAATGGATAAAATTGATAAAACTGATGACAGAGATAATAATCTGTATATATGTGGTGAGGTTTCACAGGTAATATCTTTAGAGATGATTGTTCTCCTTAATCCTTAGCACTTTCATTCAATGAAATAAACTACAAAGTTGATACATCTAATGCCAACTCAGTCTGAACTTCTAATATCAAATACATCAAATTCTTCTGCTAAACAATTTAGTAAGCTAAATATGAATTTAGCTTTTTTATATTACAATTTAAATACTTGCTGAGCCTATGAATACTGGTTTATAGTTCTTGTTTGGGTGCTCTACTGAGATTGTAAAAACTGACATTTCAGTTACTCTAGACATGTTTAAAGCTGGCAATACTGTATTTATAATTTTGATTACTGGAGAAATATTACTACAATAATACTCAGTCCTATTATTGTTTGCTTCTACAAGGTTGAATTCTCAACTCACAAGGTACCCAGAGTTTTGTTGAATGAAGAATACTTGTCTTTATATGGATCTACATGCATGTTACTGACCATTCGTATAGAGATCATTCTTCAATAATAGTGTATTAGTCCTCATGTTCTAAGTATAGCCCAGACAGATTGTTCTGAAATGTTTTGATTTTGGTGTGTGTCAGTCAACTTTATTAACACCCAATCTCACCACAGTTTTACTGATTCATATCACTTGTTTCACTTGTCATCCCATTGTTCATCGATTTGTTCGAGCGGGTGCCAGTAATCTACATTCGTCCCTGTCTCGTGCTAGTGTAGCCCAATGGTGTCTGCTCACTCCAGGAACATGAAGAGCCTCAAACTTTTCATTCAGTGTCTTTTTTCTTTTTCTTTTTTTTTTCTTTTTGGGTCACACCCAGCGATGCACAGGGGTTACTCCTGGCTCTACACTCAGGAATTACTCCTGGCGGTGCTTAGGGACCATATGGGATGCTGGGAATCAAACCTGGGGTGGCCGCATGCAAAGAAAATGCCCTACACACTGTGCTATTGCTCAAGCCCCCAATTCATTCAGGGTCTTGACAAAGAAGTCTGACTATCTCGTAGGCGGGCGGCCACTCGGTCTTTTGATGTCCCGTGGAATCCAGTCCATAACAGCTCTAGTCCAGTGGTCATCTCTAAATCACATTATGTGTCTGGCCCATCTTATTTTCAACACCTTGGCAAACGAGAGAGTGTCCCTGATTCTTGATCATCAACGGAGGTCGGAACTCCAGATTCCTTCTCTCACTTGAGTGAAACATGATACTCCAAGTATAGCTCTTTCACAGATTCATAAATAATGCTAATTAAACATTGATGAAACAAAATGTAAGATGTATAACCCATCAACTCTAGAAGTCATACTAAATATTAAAGCATTTATGTTATAGGGTAATATCATAACCACTATAGGATCTATAAATTCTTCACCTAGATACCTATCCCAAGAACAGTAATTCAAAAAAGTATATGCATACTTATTAATTGCAGTATTGTTTATAATAGTCAAAATTTATAAACAACTTAAGTGTCCAAGGATAGATGAAATGAATAAAAGAATTTGTGGCATATTTATATACAGTGGAATATTATACGGCTACAAAAAAACTGAAGCTGGTTCTGGAGAGATAGTACATTGTTGAGGCCTTGTATGCAGTCAAACCCTTGTTGGATCCTCCACAACACATATGGTCCCCTGAGCACCACCAGTAATGATCCCTGAGTTAGAGCCAGAAGCTAAGCACTGCTGAGTGTAGTGACAAAAAATAAATAAACAAAAGGAAAAATGAAATTTTACTTTATATTTTACAGCATGGATAGAACTGGAGGGTGTAAAAAACTAAACGAAATGAATAAGAAAAAGAAAGTCAATACTGGATGATAGTGGCAAGAAAACAAGGGAATAGACACTGCATATGGGAAAAGGGTCACTGACATGAAGGGAAGAGAAAGGTCCTGAGTACTATGATGAAGGGATATTGGCACTTTGGTGGTGAGTATAATAAGGTAACATATATCCCTAAAATTCAAAAAATATATACATATAAACTATTATTATATCTATTATTAACAACTAAAAATCAAATAAAGAAGTGAAAAAATAAAACATTACTCATTTTTAAAGGAAAATATTGTGGACAATTAACTTTTGAGCTGTATGTTCTATTTTTTAGATTGTTTTATTGGGTGGAACATTTATGAAATATGCTGGAATTATAGTCAATCCAATATGCCATAAGTAATAGAAAATCATCAGTTAACATCATTAATAGATTCTCAGAAATTGTGTTTTAGCAACAAGACATATTGTGAAATCAATTTTATCATATGCTGATATAAACAAAATGTCAGGTTCTACAGCATATGTCTCGTTACAATTACATCCCTCAAATTTCTGAATAAAGATTCAAAACACTTGTGAGATTACACAATCATTTGTATTTACTCACTCATTTTCAGCCTATTCACTCCTGGTCATCAACTGCCAAAACCTATACAACTCAGGGTACCACAAAGGCACCAACTCTGGACAGGCCAGCCTTGCAACACACTCAAGGACACCCCATCCACTCCAACTGGGACAATTGGGACCTATCGGAATCTCTTCTGCATACTTCTGGTATGTGGGAGGAGTAAACTACAACACTGAAGAAAACCCACAGACACGAAAAGAACATGCACACTCCACATAGAGAAGCCCAGTTATGAATATGTGCTGTTTTCTGACCAGTTATAACAACATTGAAAATAATGACATTGAGTACCTGCTGAATGTTATTCTTACATTCATCTGAATTTCTCATTTAATTTACATTATCATCATCTCTCTGCATTACTGTATGTTTTTCTGTTGTTGTTGGTAAGTCATTATCAATCAATATCAATTCCAAGCATCAGGGACAACAAAAACTAGTTAGCCCTGTTTAATGTGGCAATAAGTAAAGTAGCTCCTTTCATAAATGATAGAAAGCCAGATACTAATGTGAGAAAAAGCATATTATAAAATTCATGATAATGTTGGAGAGAAGAGTTATTATATACAGATAACACTTACAGATGTGTTTTTTTTATATTCTTGTTAGAAGACAAAATAAATGACATGTAAAGGGAAAGTAAGATTTGAAAAAAATCCCAAAATTTCTATGAAGTGAATTAAACACCAGAACTGTTTGTTTCTCCTTTCCTTTTTTTCTTCCTAGGGGCCATATCTTGCAGTGCTGGAACCCATCAGAACTACAGCTGGTACTACTCAGGGGACCACGTGGTACTGGAGCCCAAATTCAGGACCTTGCAAATGTTAGAATTAGACTCTTAAGCTATCTTGTAGGATCCTACAGGATAATTGTAAAAGGATGATTGCATATGCAGACATTTGTCGGTATGCTAATTCTTCATAAAACCAGAGAAGGAGCATGATGAAAGAATTCTCTTTGGCTATGAGAGTCTCACAGAAAGATGAGAGCATCTAAGGAAAGGATTCTTAGCTGGCTGCTGTGTCACCTACACAGGGTGTAGGTCAGCATGTTTTGAACAAATCTGGAACATGAAAGATTATTTGAATTTATTACAATTGAGGACAATAGATCAAGAAAAGTTTCTGATCCCTGAAAGATACTTATAAACATCTCATGAGTGCTGCCAACTGTACTTCTTATCACAATATTTCTCTGTACAGCATCAACATATTCCAGCATTAGAACTGAGATAAACATGTGAATAGATTTTATCTTTCCTGTCTAATGAACAGCAAGAGCATGAATAATGATTGGGCTATCTTTCATGGACTCCAAGATAAAACTGCCCATATCAAATTATGTTTAATTTTATTTTCAATTTTTATTTAAATGCCATGATTTTCAATACTGTTAATAATCAAGTTCCAGGCATACATTGTTCAATACTACACCGACCAGAGTCAAAGTCCATCACCAGTGTCATTCAACATCCATCAACGTCCAATGTCCAAGTGTCAACACTCCTCTATCAATGTCTCCAGGTCTTCATCCAGTCATCCACCACTCCACCTTAGTAAGGACACTTCTCCAGGCCAATTTTCAGGGTCTGGAGCTACTGGTCATTTGAAATTGGCTTCTGTGTTTATTTATATTCTATACATGAAAGATCATTGTGTAATATCTTCTCTCTCTCTCTCTCTCTCTCTCTCTCTCTCTCTCTCTCTCTCTCTCTCTCTCTCTCTGTGTGTGTGTGTGTGTGTGTGTGTGTCTCCAGCATGAAAGTTTTCAAGGGTGGAAGACCTGAACAAAAATAGTCGAGACACAAGAAAAGATGTTTATCATGTCTAACTTGAGAAATGCACATCAGACCAGAACCAGCAAAGAAACATCACCTGTGATGTTACTTGTGAGAATGAACAAGTAAAATAAACAGTGAAAACAGTATGTCTATAGAAATCTTATAGACTATTGGAATAAATAAAAATTTATCCAGCTATAAAGGGAAAGCAGAGTCTCTTGCCCCTGCTTCTGGCTGTCTTCCCCTGGGCCCCTTGGAGGGGGTGGGCTCCAGTTTCCCTCCCTGACCTGAGCAGAACTCCCGAGGCTGAAGACATCTGGAGCCTAGCCACAGCCATGCTCAAGGCCCCTCTCCACATGTTTGGACGAGCCTCATGCATGAAGGAATCAGCAGAGGAACTCAGGTGTGTGGGACCCGGGGCTGAGACCTCCAAGCCTGGTCGGAGTGGAACTGGGCCTCTTTTTGTCCAGATTCCCCATTTTCCAATAGCTAGACAGTCACACCCAGGGACTGCCTCCCAGCACTGTGTAATCTCACCAATGGTCAACATCCAGAGACTATAAAACCAAGCTTCCGACATCTTATAACCTCATTCTCCCTCTGGGAGAACCTAGCAAGCTACTGAGAGTTTCCTGCCCCCATGAGAGAGCCTTGCAAACTCCCCCATGGCGTATTTATATGCCAAAACCAGTAACAATGCCGGGTCTCATTCCCCTGACCCTGAAAGAGCCTCCAAAGTGGCATCATTGAAAAGGACAAATAAAAAATGGCATCTAAAGTCTCAGGGCTAGGACGAATGTAGATGTTACTGAGACCACTTGAGAAATTCGACGATCAATGATGATGATGATGATGATCAAGGGAAACAGTATAGAGATTCTGTAAAACATTAAAAATGGCATGCCACATGATCTGGTCATCCTTACTTCACAGTCCTTTCAGATATTTACTGAGCATTATTTACAACAACCAAGAGCTGACACCAACCTAAATGTCCAATGATTAATGGACTGATACAGAAGACATGATATATGTCTACAATAAAATATGACTCAGCAATTAAAAAAATGAAATCCTGCCACTGGCAACAATAGTTCTAGTTCTAGTTCTAGTTCTAGATCTAGTTCTTCTTAGTGAAAAAAAGCAGATGAAGGAAAAAAAACACACACTCTCTCTCTCTCTATATATATATGTATATATATACATATATATATACATATATATAATTTTTTTTTAGGGAAAAGGGAAGGGAAAGGGGAGAAGAGATAGATGAGAAGCAACAGGGGTAAGGGTCAAGTGGATTCAAGTACATCGGTGGTGTTAAGGAGTGATAAGAGTGAAATATCCAAACCACAGAGTCAACAAAACTGAAATCACGAGACCCAAATGATAACAAAACTTAAAAGGTGTCTGTCAAGATGGCCAGCTAGGGTTGGGTGAAGGTGGGAGTACAGGGGGCAGGTTGGACAGGGAACTTGGGAACACTGATGGAGGGAAGCGGACACTGGTGGTGGGATCAGTAATGGAACAATGTAGGTCAAAAACACAACTATGAAAACTTTATGATTCATAGTGCTTTAATAAAATGAAATTTGGAAAAGCTTAAATAAAATCAAAATTATTCTCCCTATGGGGCTGGAGTTATAGAACAGCGGGTAGGGCATTTGCCTTGCACATGGCTGACCCGGGTTCGATTCCCAGCATCCCATATGGTCCCCCAAGCACCGCCAGGAGTAATTCCTGAGTGCATGAGCCAGCAGTAACCCCTGTGCATCGCTGGGTGTGACCCAAAAAGAAAAAAAAATTTTCTCCCTATGTATATGGAAAAACAAGCATAAAATAAAATAAACTTTTGAACTATAATACCAATTAAATGATTGTTAGAATAGAGGTGGAGTGATAGTAAGCTACAGGGGCATTTTAATCAGGATAAAGGGGATGTACATGTTGATCTTTAATCATGCACACTTAAAAACTGTGCAATATTATATAGGTTTGCAATGCAATGATACTTCAATTTTTTAAAATGCATTTCAGAAAAATATTCCAAGATCAACAATAATTAAAAAGTTAAATATTTTGTGGTACAAATATTTCAACTAAAAAGAGACACGACCACAAAAGTTTAAATAATCGAGTTAAATTGTGCAATGTAGCTTCAAAGAACAAAACCCACTTCCTCTCCTAGCCAGAAAAGGGAGTAAAACATGTTATCTATAAATCTCAAGTTACCTGATGCATCCATTTCCCTTCAAAGAATTAAACTAGTTCTTGTCTAACAATTTTTTGACAAAATTTCATGTATACATTTTGCAATGCTTTCTAATTTCTAGAATTATCACTCAAAAACGCCTCATTTCTTGAGACACTAATGTGAATGGGATGTAGGAGATGTTGGAGAGACATAGAGTTAACAGGCAATAAATACTAGTAGGGGAATAATATGCCTAATAATCAGGTATATGAGGTAGAAAGTTACAAAAGAAGGGCTGGCCACTCAGCATCTTACATGAGTTTGGAAGACAGATAAATGAGATGAATCTTACCAGATCAAGATGGATTAAAGACTTCAACATCAGACCAGAATCCAGAGGTACATTGAAGACAAGGTTGGCAAAACCCTCCATGACATTGAAGCTAAAGGTATCTTCAAAGATGACACACAATTGGCTAAACAAGTGGAAAAAGAGAGAAACAAATGGGACTGTCTAAACTAAGAAGCTTCTGCACTCAAAAGATACTGTGACCACAATACAAAAACAATCTACAGAATGGGAAAGGATATTCACCCAATACCCACCTGATAAGGGGCTAATATCAAGGACACAGAAGGCATTGGTAGAATGTTAGAAGAAAACATCCAACCCCATCAGAAAATGGGGCAATGAAATGAACAGAAACTTTCTCAAAGAAGAAATCCAAATAGCCAAAAGAAACATGAAAAAATGCTCTTCATCACTAATCATCAGGGTGATGCAGATCAAAACAACAATGAGATATGATCTCACACCACAGAGGCTGGCCCACAATCCAAAAGAGCAAAAGCAACCAGTGTTGGCGCGGATGTGGGGAGAAAAGGACCCTCCTTCACTGGTGGTGGGAATGCTGACTGGTTCAACCTTTCAGAAAACCGTATGGATGCTTCTCAAAAAATTAGAAATTGAGCTCCCATTTGACCCAGCAATACCACTTCTGGGAATATATCCCGGAGATGCAAAAAAGTATAGTCAAAATGACATCTACACTTGTATGTTCATTGCAGCACTGTTTACAATAGTCAGAATCTGGAAAAAAACCCAAGTACCTGAGAACAGATGATTGGTTAAAGAAACTTTGGTATATCTACACAATGGAATACTATGCAACTGTTAGAAAGAATAAAGTCATGAAATTTGCATATAAGTGGATCAATATGGAGAGTATCACATTAAGTGAAATGAGTCAGAAAAAGAGGGACAGACACAGAAAGATTGCATTCATTTGTGAAATATAAAGTAACAGAATGCGAGACTTACCCCCAAGAATAGTAAAGATGTGTACCAGGAGGATTGCTTCATGGCTTGGAAGCTGGCCTTGCATGCTGGGGGAAAAGGCAGCTCACATAGAGATGGGCTCACCAAGTAAATGGTGCTTGAAGTGCCTGCTCAGGATGGGAGATGAGAGCTGAAAGTAGACTATAGACGTAATACCTCTACTGTAAACCATAATAGCCAAAAGGAGAGAGAGAGAGAAATGGAATGCCCTGCCACAGAGGTGGAGTAGGAGGATACTGGGATCATTGGTGGTGGAGAATGGGTACTGGTGGAGGGATGGGTACTCGATCATTGTATGACTGAAACGTAAGCATGAAAGTTTGTAAGTCTGTAACTGTACCTAACGGTGACTCATTTAAAAATAAAAATAAAAATAATTTAAATAAATAACATTGAAAAGTAAAAAAATGAGTTTTAAATGATTTTATAAAGTTTCAAAATTCTAACTGGTTTCAAATTATAGATTCAGCTTTGAAATTATAATTTTAGTGAAACTATAATTTTAGTGAAGTAACATGGAAAGGACTGAACATGTAAAACGTGAACATGTAAAAAACAGTATTATAAAGACAGTGTAACAAGATGTAATGGATCTAAAAAATTGCAAGCTATGTACAATTAGCAGTGAATTTCATGAAAGAGGAGAGAGAGAGAGTCTGGGCCTGTAGGCCAAATACAAAGCTAAGATGGAGCAGGAGTGAGGGATGAGAAAAAAAAAATAAAGAGGGGAACTAAAAATATTGCAAAGACAGGGCTAGCTAATGTTAGCCAATGAGACTAACTCCAGGCCATTTTAGGTTGTTTTTAAAGCAATGGGGAGGAGTTTGACCTTTTTGAATAACAGGTTGGTGTCATCAAATCATGCTTTTGTGAAAGTGGCAGATGCGTACAACAGGTTCCAGGAGAATGAACTGGCAGCAAAGAAACTGACAGCAAAGCTACTGCCAATACACAGAGAACAAGAGGTTTAGGGGAAAAATAAAATATAAGGGTAGAATCAAAAACCCTTGGTAATTAGTTGGTTATACATGTAGAGTAAGGTAACAGAAGATATCGCACATGACGTTGCCTGCTGAAAATTTAGCTGATAGAAACATATAAATAAAACAAGAACTGGAGAAATAAGAAAAAAAATGAATTTAAATCTGGGTATACTGTTTTAGATATGATGACGATACCCAAATAGAACTGCCTTGAAAAGCAATAGGAAATTTAGATCTAGAGCTCAGAAAAGAAAGCATAGTCCTAGAAAAAGGATTTCGTATGAAATATTTGAACTATTTCGAAGTTCTTTAAAGAATGATTTCCTTTCACATCTTTAAATGTTTCTTGAAACCTAGAGCAACCGGAATAGTATCATTCTGTGTGCAGGAAAGATAGTAGAGTGGTTAGGGTGCCTTCTTGCACACAGCTGACTTGGGTTGGATCCTCAGCACCCCATATGGTCCCCTGGTACTACCAGGAGTGATCCTTGTGTGAAAAGCCAGGAGTAAGCCCTGAACACCACTGGGTGTGTCTTCAAAATAAAGCAAAACATTTTGTGACTAATTATAAGTTCTCATCTCAAATAACACCCAGTGGTTGAACCTTCACTGTATATTCCTAAAACCTGCTGCACTTAAATCCTGAAATCTCAGCACTTAAAATGATCCATTGATTCTTTTTCAGCAGGTCCGACTTTAGGGGGGAGAAACTCCAAACAATAATAGTGGGCTTTGTTGAAATATTGAATGTAATCAAAGTAAAGTGAAATTTATCAGTTACACAGGTGGGGGCATGGGGGGCTAGGGATGTGGGGGGCCGGGGTGGAGCTATACTGTGATTCTTGGTGGTGGAATATGTGCACTGGTGAAGGGATGGGTATTCGAGCACTGTATAACTGAGACTTAAACCTGAAAACTTTGTAACTTTCCACATGGTGACTCAATAGAAAAAATTTTTTAAAAAATGATCCATTGAAATCAAGTTATAGGAAGGTGGTAGGCCCTAAGAACAAGCCACAACTTCCTGCTGTTTCCTAAGTGGCCCTGAATCCAATTTAAACAAGGAAGACCTATTTTTGATGCAGCTAATTTTGAATCACCAATGCTTAGAAAAATCACTGAAAGATTCAAAATTTCACTCTAGATAAATCTTGTTTGATAATCACACAAGCTTTACAAAAACCCTTCTACTTCAAATCAAAGGGTAACTTAAGAGTCCATGGAATAAAGTCCTATTTTGAAATGACCCTTACCTAGAAACTAAACCCTATCCTTCCCCGATAAGTTACCAGCACCAACTCCAATTCCAGATGAAGCATACACACACACACACACACACACACACACACACACACACACACACACACACACACACACACACCACAATAGCTTCATCTCCCAAGTCACAGAGTCACAGACCTGGGCTTCTTAAGCTTTTCATTTGTCTGGTTTTTTACAAGAGATTCAACACGGAAGGTACCACTAGAAAACACCTTTTTGGCATTGCATGCGCAGAAACTTTTACTGTTGCTACATTTTTTGCAATATGCCCAAATGGGGTCACGACCACTTTAAGATACTAGTCTGACCACATAGGTCAGGTAAAGGCTGTCTCCCCCCTACCCCCATTTGCTAGTTATCCTCCAAGTAACTTGCATTTATTGAGTTCTTATGTTCCAATATTTCTATCTTCCTATTCAATCCTCTGAATAGTCTATTGAGGCAAGTTCTTGTCCATCCTCAAACTTTCCTGGCTTAGGTAGAGATTAGTCACTCACGTGTATTTCCTTCTTGGTTCTAACTAAAAGTATAGAAATACAGGGAACTGCTAAGCAGAAAGGAGTCAAAGAATTCCCTTCGTTTATGAAGGCCTAATCACTGCTAACTCCAGGGTGCCTTACTGTATTGAAGAAAGCAGTAAGGAACTGAAGCCAAAACCACCTCTCTACTATCACCAGTCGGTTTTGAATCTTAGGCTCAACAGTGGAATGACTGCAGGCTAACTCTTGCAATAAATACATGCAGAGCCTGCAGAGATAAGATGGACAGAGGCTCATATCAGAGACCCATCATCAGCAGAGAAGAACATGCCGGGAATCTCAGGAAATGGTTTCTAGAAAGCAGGCACTGTGCCGAGCCTGTTTACTTGACAGAGTACACTGTTTCTAGCAATCTGCCAAGGAGGAAGTCCTATTTTTTGCTTTTCAAGCTTGCTTATTTTTCCAGCAGAGCTACCCCTCCACTGAAATTTCTTAGGAAGGATGAAACACTCCCAGTGACCTGAACATACTCCACACTGAAAATAACAGAATCTTAAGGGCACAATGTTTTGTGATGTTTTCCAGGCAATTTCAAGGTGCAGTCTAGGCTGAGAATCATTCTATAAGCCCAGGTACTCTAAGATCCTGCAAAAGCCTTTTCTGAGTGGCTATTTTATGCTGAACAATTTATGTAATTCTTAAACTCTATGACACAGGTACAACATCCAGCATTTCACAGATGGGAAAAGCAGGGCTTGGAAAGCTAAGTGATAGTCCTGGAATTACAAATTTAGTATGCTATTTATCTTCCAAGCTGAAATTTGAACCACTGATGTTTTATGGTACTTTTATCCCCAAGTCATTCCAACCTGCTAACGTGATCCTCTTTTCCAAATAGTCCCTTCCAATACTTTTTATTGTTTTCATGATTTTTATGATTTTTTAAGGCCAAATATCTGATGAGCTCAGGGCTTAGTCCTCATTCTTTGCTCCGGGATCACTCCTGGTAGGGCTCGAGGGACCATCTGGAGTGCCAGGGATAGAGTCTGGATTGGTCACATGCAAGGCAAGCACCTTAATCTGCTGTATTCTCCAGCGGAAATACTCCTTTCTTGAAGAGAATGTAAATTCCTTTTTGTGAACTCTTAGAAGGAATAGTGTTTTCGACTTTTGTAGAAATTTGGAAAAGGTGCCAGGAAGCAATGAAAGTCATAGTTAAAAATTGGCAAGCAGCGAAAATCAAATCACCTCTCATTTTTAAACAGAATCATCTTTTACAGTTTCAGAGAGCCAAACAAAGCGTCTTTTGTGATGCTACGAAAACGACATAGCACTATCTATGCAGGTAAAGCTAAGACCTGTGAAGAAAAGTGCCAGGGAGATCATGGGAACAAGAGACAAAAATTGCTGGTGAACATACCAGTAGCAATACAAGCTGGGTAGAGAAAAACAAAGCTGAAAGCCAGGGAGAGGCTGCAAGGCTAGAGGAGAGGTGAGGTAAAGTTCATATCCTGAGTCACTGAGTCAAATGAAAGGTTATGCTTTAGCCAGTAATTTTTTGCTTATGATGGTGGGGGGTCCTGAGCCACACCCAATGGCACTCAGTTCCTGTACTCAGGGATCACTCTTGGTGGTGTTCAGGGGACCGTATGGGGTGCCAGGCTTTTAACAGGGTCAGTTGTGTGCCAGATATGTGCCTTACCCACTGTTACCTCAGGCTTACTCTTAGCTCTGTACTGAGATGTTTTAAAAGATGAAGATAAAACCGAGAAAATTTTCTCTCATTTAACATCTTGTTCAAGGAACACTCCTGGCAGTGCTCAGGGTACCTAGATGGTGCCAGCAGTCCAATCCAGGCAAGCACCTTCTCTGGTATCTCTCTAGTCCTCATTTCAGTTTTAATAACCCTCTGCAAAGGTAAAAGTATAAATTGAATGTTGCTTTTACGCATGTGTTCAAAGTATGGAGAGGTTCATGTCAAATATGATATTATACCAGTATAAATTTTAGTGCTGAGCAAACTTCAGTAACTCATAGCTTCTTCTATAGAGCAAATAAGCAATCTTTCTTTTGTACCTTAATATTTTCACACAGTGGATTTGTAGTATGTTGCCATATATAATTCAACCCAAAGGAAAAACATCTCATTCTAATACTGTTGAAATACCTGAGAAACAGGGAAGTAAAAAAAAAAAAAAAAAAACCTATACAGATGATTTCTTGTTTTCTCTTTCCAAGGTATGATTTCTTAACCCCCTATGAGCACAGGGCTCAAAGGTAGACAATAGGACTCCACCCACCTGTGCCAAGACAGAGCTGCAAGGAGCTTGTGAAATAACAATTGACAGCTCTGAATCTGCACCCATTACCTATGATGCTGGGAAATGTCAGGCACTGTTGCAAGAGACAAAATCCTCACTGCGACACTGAGGTAAGTCTGACGATGACAGATTATCAAAGATGAAAGAGCTTAGAAAGAGGGACAGAGCTAGGGCCACAAACCAACATGCTTTATAGACTGCTTTTCAGTCTTGAGGAGAAGTTGGTATCAGTTTAAACATAGAAGTTTAAATTTTCACATGCCAGTCATACTATGTATTGTCATTTACAATCATTGGATATGTAAATTTTAACAGTACAGTCTGCAGTATAGTGATGTCTTTGGAAGAGAAAAGCAAACTCTCAATTGATTTGTTGTATGCCATGCTACTCTTCACATATGTGTGTCTCAATTCACCTGCAAGCAATTGATCAACTCTCAATCCCCCAACACACAGTAACCTTCAGATAACCTTGGAACACATTACTATTAAATTCAAAATGCTAGCATATCATGGCCAAGTAAGCAGTGTCATTTGAATAAGCTCCTCTAGAATTATTCTGCCATCTTTATTCTATCACTTTACCTGTTTTTGCTATTCCAAAGCAATTTTGAAATAATTTTTTGCTTGAAAAGATGTAGACCTTACATCATTTAATGGACGTTAGGAATCATTAACCATTTTAAAATATACTTCATAAGTTACCATAAAAAAATGGAAATATTTTACTTTGAGGGTTTGTTTTCATGTATGAAGTAGAGAATTAGTATACTGATTTTGCTGTTCCTAAATTTATTTGGCCTACCACCCTTTTCAGAAAATCCCCTCCAACCCCTGCCTCCCCTCACTCCATCCCGAAATCTACCTTCTTTAAGCAAATAAAACAGAAAGCGCTCCGCCCCTCAACGGCACCTCTGGATTTCAGGACCCCAGGAAAGTTGTTGAAGAGTTATCCTCCACTTTGATTAAAAACTGACTTAATTCAAAGTGATTACATGGTTTGAGACAGCTGAAAAAGTTCACATTGAATGAAAAATGATCATGTTTTCAAAACGAAAAGTCTTTCCCAGAAGAGGAAGGTCTGCGATGCAGCATGCTTAAGATAGCAACCACAGCACCTATTCCCACCAGGTTTATGACGCGCCTTCCTAACAAGGATGCTGCTACTAAGACTGGCCTGCAAACATCCAATCATCACAACCACTGGCAGCTGAGGTAACAGAAAACAAAATCACTATTCCTGGAACAAGCCAGTGATATTGGCCAATGATTTCAAAATCCTGTTTGCTGGCCCGAGAGACAGTATAAGGTAAGGCATATGCCTTGCATGGCGCCGACTGATTCACTCCCCAGTCCCACCACACCATCTCCCAAGAATCACTGGGAGCAATTCTGCAGCAGCCTCCCACCCCACACTTCCAGGACACTGGGGCAGTTTGGGAAACCCCTGGCACTGAGACGAGCACTGCATCCTCAGGTCCTCTGCATTGAACCACCAGGTTAGCGGAGAATTACTGGCAAGGGCCCTCAGGACGCTTGAGTTCCATCTAAAAGCCCGTCAAAATAAATAAAAAATTAAATTCCATTCCCATTATCTTGTTTGTTTCAAGAGAAAGTGCTGGTAAGCAATAAAACTTCAGGAATTAAGAACAGGTTGAAAACTAAATGACAGCCACTTCACGGGCAATTATACGCTAAGAGTAACAGAGACTCTGTACTAAGACACTGACATGATTATTTCCTTAATACTGAACACATGTGTCCAACCAATAAAGGACTTTATGAAAAATTAGTCACATTCAGAGTAGTACATAAGAGATTTCTAAAAACTCTGGAAATGTTTAAAAATTCTGAAATTACAAAGGTATTCTGATTTTCAACTGCGGGCAAGATGTTCCAGGGTCCCAACTCCAAACATAAAGACAAGGCTATAAAGCAACAACACATTTTTCAAAGCCAAAATAATCTCCACTCACAATCCTGTACTTCTTTATCCTAATGTACTAACACATAAATGAACTCAATAAACAACACAGATCTCTTTTCATTTTTTATTTTTTAAAAAAGACAGATTTAGGACAGTGTAAGAAATTACTGTTACATTGTTTTAAAATCTGTCAAGTGCTATAGTAATGGAATAAATAAATAAGATTTCTTAAAAGTTCAATGTTTATAGACGTTTATAAAAAAATGACTGAATTAGGAGACATTAAATAATTTTGATACAACCAGGAATGGATTCAGGCAAGGAAAGGCACATCATTTCACCACAAGAAATAAAGACCATAGTTGGAAGTTGCTAACCAGCCAAAGCTTTAGGTCTTGTGGTAGTTTTCCTAGCTCTGGAGGGTCAGTGTCGAGGAACTTTTTATGGTACTTAGCTGGAATAAACTGACAACAGTTGGGGAAGTACTTTGTGATCCAATGTACTCTTAAAAAAAAAAAAGAGGGGGAAGGGTGAGGGGAAGAAGCACAAGGTTTGAAGAAGAAAGGAGCAAAACGCAAAAATTATTTTATGGTACTGAAAATCCAACTAAAATGGAGTTAAACAAAGGTAATCCTCTTGTCTGGTTGAACTGGAATTCTTGCAATTACAAAATTAGAATTTCAAGTAATCACTGTTTTTTCACTTCCTTTCTTATAGACAGACACAGTGGAGATAAACAGTTACCTTATTCCACTTCTGATGAAGCTACGAGTGAATACTTAAGGAAACGATTCTTAGATAACTTCCCTATTTAATACAGCTGAAGTCTTTGAAAACCGAATAGCTGTGGCTGACCGGCTATCTACAATAATGAAGTGAACATAAAGGTTTGAACACTAGAAGAGGTTTCCAAAGAAACAAAATGTTTCCAGTTAAACAGATACAGTTACATTAGTGAAAAACCTCAACAGACATCAGAACAACATCTGGGTCCATTTCCACTATCAATTTTCTTTCACAACAATATGCCAAGTGTCATCCCATTTCTTTCACTTCAGGCTGAACCAAGATTAGTTTGCAAGATGGAATCAATCCAGATGTGTCAATTTTAGTCTGATTAATAATGGAGTTAGTGTATATAAATAAAATGGATTTTCCAGGATAAAAGGGTTCACTCACAAAGTTTTAAAAACAGTTTGGGCAGGAGATGAGTGAAAACATGAATATTCAAAAATAAAATAGACAACTGTGAAGCAAGTAGCTTCCTTCTCACGCCACACGATAGGCCTTCATTAACGTGTACTCTTTCCGGTTGGTATGGGCGGCCCAGATGAAGAGAGCTGACGCCATGAACTGTAGGGGAGCTGACACACACGCCAGGTAGAAGGACCATCCGAACTCCCCAAACACATTTTCGGGCAGCACTAGCTTCTGGTGGAGAAGTTCAATTCCAGCAACGTAACAACTGACTGAGCCCAGCGTACAAAGACCTTAAGGTGAAGTTTGGAAAACAACAAAACAAAGCCAGGTAAGTATATGGTCTGAGCAGTCTGTCTGCTGCCTGTGACAGGCAGTCACCTGCGAATATGCAAGAATCAACTCTTAGTTCTTAAAGAGACCGGAAAAACAAAAAAGTGGCCACCATGACAAGACTCACCTGCAAGGAGATGCAGAACGCCTGTGGCAATTGCAGGATACAAGCTTCGGCAGATGCAAGCACAAAGTCCAATCAGAGCCCCAAAGAACATCAAGCCTAGGCTGACGAAAGGTAAGAGAAACTGGCACCGCCAAAGATCTGGTTTTAAAAAAGGAGAGAGAAAAGGAAACGTTACCATGATTTCCAACGGTTTTCCTACAATAATGGGAAGAAAGTGGATGATTTTATAACGCATCCCACTTCAACGTTAAATTAACTTATTAGCAACGGATTAGTGTTTAGTAAACTAAACATCAAACTCTGGATGGGGCTGCACTTTTCAAGTGTGCTGGGGGGGATATTATTGTTAAGATTATTGGATATTGGGGAGGGCTGTGATGATTAATCAGTTTGGCAATTATACTTTATAATTTTACAAATTTATCATCATCTCCTCACATGCCAATTCATTGCTTCCTAACCCATCTTCCAGAAAGGGAGTGGGGGACGGGGGTTCCCACCATGGCAATTCTCCTGGCCAAAGATTCAGGACAAGGGCCTGAGGATGCAGTGTAATGCTGCCCTGGCCAGGCCTTGAGGAACTGTGAATTACAATGCTGTTAATGACATTTCCTGCAGTTTCCTGCATGCACCCTCCAGACACCATATACTCCAGTCTGCTGCTTCTCTCCACTATTGTCATTGCCACAAGCTCCCTTCCCACAACACCCTCCTTTTCTAAATTGATGTTCTGGTTTTTAGGGCACACCTGGCAGTGCTCTGGACTTACTCTTTGCTCTGTGCTCAGGAATCACTTCTGGGTGGGATCTGGGGACCATACGGAGTGCTAGGGATGGACCTGGGTCAGTCACATGCAAGGCAAATTCCCTGCCCAATGTACTATCTCTCTGGCCCCATATTAAGTTTAGTTCTATAGTCCAGTTCTTCAAGTTATTTGACTTTGACCTTGGTTAGTCCCATGTCATATTTCTTTGGATCCCATATACAATATTGACATAATTCTACCTGTCCTCCTCTTAAAAAAAAATTTACTGAATCACCATGAGTTACAAAGTTGCAAAAATACTTATGATTGAGTTTCAGGCATATAATGTTCCAATCCTTTCCCAAGTGTCCCCTTACCTTCCAGCAATGAATCATTCCCCCACCCGGACCCCTTGTCCTGCCTCTATCCCTGTCTTCATATGGCATAATACTCTCCAGTTTTATCCAAATTAAATGATTTCATCTTTTCTATACCTGAGCAGTATTTGTGTGTGTGCATATAAATATATACACAATTTATTTTTGATTTGGGGGTCACCTGGATGTGCCTGGAGCTTACTCCTGGTGAAGCTCAGGGACCACATGTGGTACCCGGGAATAAAGCCAGGTTGGTTGGGTGCATTGCATACAAGGCAAACACATTACCCATTGTATTCTCTCTCTCTTGCCCCTATAACACAATTTCTTTATCCAACTGCTCTTAAACAATTGGGTTGTTCCCAGATCTTGACTATTGTGAACAGTGCTGCAATGAACCAAGGAGCACAAATGGTCTTTTCAAAAGTTCTGGGGCCCTTGGGGTAGATGACAAGAAACAGAATTGTTGAGCTGTATGGAAGCTCAAGTCTTAGTTTTCTGGGAAGTCTCCACGTTGTTTTCTAGAGACTGAACCAGGTGACCTTCGCACCACCTGTGGATGAGGGTCCTCTTTTCTCCACATCCACACCAGCACTCTTTGTTCTTTTTAATCTGTGCTGATCTCAGTAACATTAGCTGATATTGTTGTTTGAACTGCATTTCCCTGATTATAAGTGATGGAAAGTATATCTATTTTTTTTCCATATGGCACCTCGTGGCCATCTGCATGTCTTCTTGAGGAAGTTTCCGCTCTCTCCATTTTTGATAAGATCCTGTAATTTTTTTTTGTTGCTATATTTTACAAGTGCTTTATATATCTTGGATAGTAAGCCTTTGTCAGATAAGTGGTAGGGAAACATTTCCCTGTATTATGGAGAGTGTCTCTTAATTCTAGTTAGCGATTCTTGTGTAGTATCGAAGCATCTCGATTTGATGCAATCCCATTTGTTATCTCTGCTTCTGTTTACTTCAGTCACTGAAGATGCAAGAGTGCTGCCTACTTTTCCTCTATGTTGAGGCTGATATAGAGGTCTTTCACCCATTTTTGAACTAACTTTCTTGCTTTGTAGCAACAACACAAGGCTGTGCTCAAAGATGATTCCGTTGGTGCTTGTGGGACCATCTGCAGTATTGGGGATCAAATCCTGGTGTGTTGAGTTTACTCCTGGCTCTGTATTCAGGGATCACTTCTGGCAGTATTCAGGACACCAGGGATCACAATGAGCCAACTGTGTGGGAGGCAAGCGCTTTATCAGCCATGCTATCTCTCTGGCCCTGCTATCACTGTATCACTGTCATCCCGATGCTCATCGATTTGTTCGAGCATACACCAGTAACGTCTCCATTGTGAGACTTGTTACTGTTTTTGGCATATCCAATATGCCACAGGTAGCTTGCCAGGCTTTGCCGTGCGGGCTGGATACTCTTGGTAACTTGCTGGGTTCTCCGAGAGGGAAAGAGGAATCAAACCTGGGTCAGCCAAGTACAAGGCTTTTAATGCTGGTGTTACTTTCTGGAAGTACTTAAGTCTTTTCACTTCCTTTCAAACTGTTAATAAATTTCCTCCTATACATTTGCGACTTAAAACTGCATACCTGCCATTTAGTCACTATTTACTCTCACAACATGGTCATTCTTCCAGACAAGCGCCAGCAAATCTCTGTATCATTGAAACTAGATGCAAATATTTCCTGGGAAACCTGGGCCATTAAGAAACACAATTCTACAAATACTTTCATTTGTTTTTGACATTTACACTTCTGTTACTGCCACCTAAGAGGGAACACTTTTTGGCAGGCCTAATGTTCAGTTGACTCAGAGTTAGCAATCAATTTCCTTTCACACTTCCCTGCATCAATTCAGGTTGAAGTGTTTAACTCATATAAAGGAATTTATTACTTATCCCTATTAAATTTACTCTCCATTTAATGGACTCGTTAATAACACCGTTGGGGGTACTTAGATTCTGTCACACAATGCATTAGTTGCCTCACAATTCCATATTTGAAATCTGGTAAGTATGCACCTTCTAAAATGTATTAATAGAAATAGCGGGAGGGAAAACTCAGGATATTAGTGATGGGAAATGTACACTGGTGAAGGAACAGGTGTTGGAACACTGAATGATTAAAGCCAAATCATGAACAACTTTGTAACTGTGCATCTCATGGTGATTCATAGAAAAGTAGCACACTGTAGCACTGTTGTCCTGTTGTTTATCGATTTGCTCAAGCGGGCACCAGTAATGTCTCCATTGTGAGACTTGTTGTTATTGTTTTTGGCATACCCAATATACCACGAGGAGCTTGCCAGGCTCTGCAGTGCGGTCAGGATACTCTCGGAAGCTTGCCAGGCTCTCCAAGAGGGATGGAGGAATCGAACCTGGGTCGGCCGCATGCAAGGCAAACGCCCTACCTGCTGTGCTATCACTCCAGTCCCATAAAAAAGTGAAAAATAAAAATAAAATATATTAGCAGGAAAAAAGTTCACTGGAACACATCCAGAGATCTTATTTCAAGATATTTTATTTTATTCCCCCAACAGACTTCTAGAAAAGCAAATAAAATTCCATCCTTTTGGGGGCACCAAGAAGGTAGTTCAAAAAGCTGGCGGGCATGCTGTGTATAAGGAAGGCGTGGATTCAATCCCTGACACTGGACAGTTTCCCTGACCACTCCGTCAATACAGCCCAAAATTTTTTAAATTAAAAAAATTTTTTAATTCTCCCCCTTCTCCCCCAAAATGTTCTGCTTGGATCAAAGTACTCACAGGTCCGAAGCAAATCAATCCCACTGTTATGGTTTCCAGGATCAACAAACTTCTCCATGAACTGCTCATTCAGTGTGAAACTAACGCATTTTGTGGCCATATCAAAGGGCTCTGAAACAAAAAATGACAATTGCTCATTTTATTTATTTTTAATTTTTTCTTTACAATTGCTTATTTTAAATTGAAAGCATCCAATATCTTTTAGTAATTACTCTCTAAAATATAAACTGACATAGAAGAATGTTTCCAACAGAGTCAGCAAACTTTTCGGCCTTAAGACACAGGCAAGATTCATCAATTCAATGGAAGTGATTGGCTGGTGGGGCTTAATCCAGACAAAAGGAAGAAAATGAGTAAAATGAATGAAAATAAGTATGTAAGAGGAGGAAATCAAAGAGGCTCTCCCTCCAAAATAACAGTTAGAAGCCTGCCTTTGCTCAGTGCTATCACTTTGGTCTGAGTTATAAAAAAAATTCCCTCATCTGAATTATATAGGAGCCTAATAACTCGTCTCCAGGCTTCCACTTAAGATGGCTTTCAATACATCAGCATCAACATACGTAACCAGATCATCTATCCTTTACAGCCCCCACCCCCCCGCCCCCAACCCTCACATGCTCCAACCCAAGCTCCAGTTTATCACATCAAGGAGAAAAACCAAAATCCTCACCATTTCTGGAGAGTAGCCCCATCAAGGTGCCCAACTCCCTACTCCCCGGGAACTGAATTTTTCAAAGCATGTGTCATCTTCTAACATATTATAAAACTATATATTCTACTTAGACAGTTATGGTTTATTATCTACACTCTTAGCTCCCCAGAAGTTCTAATTTTTTTGTTTCTAACCTGACTTCTTCCAACCTGGAACAGAAAAGAATACAATAAACACTTGAGTGATAAATGTTTGGTGAAATTAAAGTCTGGAATACTCTGGTCCTTTCATAAGTAGAATCGAACATTTTACAATGAATTTTAATCAACTTTTTCCTCTACCCAGTTTCTTTCCTCCATCTGACTACCCTCCCCATGCAACTATCATCTTTCTGCTACATAATTCAACTCTGTGGTGCTAGAACTGGTCAGTGTTTCCACTAAGAGGCCAAAAGAAACAACCACAAACAGAAACAAACTAAAGTTTTTCCTACAAAGTTTTCCTATGATTTTTCCCCACATAAACAGAAACTGTAAAAGTTTTTTCTACTAAGAAAAAAATGTTTCTTTGTAATGCTAAGAATGAACATAAAATAAACAAGGTAATTTCTTGGGTTTTATTTTTCACTGCAAACTTTTAACCTTCAACTCTGTAAACTTATTTTAACAGTTCCAACTATGCCCATGTTTCAATTCAGAACTGGTTAAATTATACCCTTAAAGGTGGAGGGGAGGGGCTGAAGCAATAGCACAGCAGGTAGAGTGTAGTTTGCCTTGCATGGGGCCAACCCGGGTTCAATTCCCAGCATCCCATATGGACCCCGAGTACCGCCAGGAGTAATTCCTGAGTGCATGAGTCAGGAGTAACCCCTATGCATCTCAGGGTGTGACCCAAAATAAAGAAAAAGGAAAAAAGGGTGTAGGGGAAAGTGATATTTTCTTAAACATGTAACACATAAATACTGTCTTAATTTTATTGTACTTAATCTTGACTATCAATCCTTTTATCACTTAAAATCTTCCAATGTACTTTTCCAATTATCTTTTCATCATGTGCGCTAAGATTAAAACAGTTAATGAGCAAAAAAATACAAAGATTTAAAATAGCTCCTGTATGATCATTATTTGTCCAATCAATATTGAACACCATGGTAATTAATGGAAGTTGGGGAAAGAATATAGCAGAAAGGGAAGGAAAGCAAGCATCCACAAGACGGTTTATACATCACTGGAACTTCATCCTTCTTATTGCATCAATAAGGGACTCAGAACTTTAAAATATCCTTCTGAAGGTGGGCTATACCAACCTGTTTGCTGGGGCCAAGTAATACACCGTCTCCACAACCCCAGGGTGCCATTACATCGGAAAAGTGCATCATTGTAAGTCTTTTCATCTGTCTCATCACTGTCAAAGTCATCCCAGAGGCTTTTGTTCAATTCACTGAAATTTTCTTGAACTGGACCTCGATATTCATACTCATACCAGAAGTCTGTGCCAATGGAGGCTGCCATGTAGATGGTGGAAATGAGGCTAAGTACACAGGCAATGACAAATGCGGTCGCAAAACGGTTATCCATTCTGGCATTCAGACTGCTCTGTTTAAAAGCCGGAGAAAAGAAGTTAGGCTTCAAGGACAAGTAAAGATTATTTTGAAAGAAATATACCACCCTTTATTCCCCCATCCCTTGGCTCTTTAATGTATAATCGTAAGAAATTTAAAAAAAAAAAAAAAAAGCAAGCACATAGTACTCAAATAAGTTCAAAACAAAACTTATTATCATGAAAGTACTTATGCATGCTCACATACCCAGGATGCTACGGAGACAGAGGTCTTGTTCTCTAGTCTATCACCTGCACACTAAAACAGACAACACTGAAATGGACATACACATTACAGGTACAAACAATAGACATGCCCAGCGTCAGCAGGGAACCGTGCATGGATTTTTAAGTGCAGAAAGAATTCTGACCCAAGCTACAGGGCATTGGAGCGTTCCGGGTCTGCATGTGACAAAGGCTTAGAAAGTCGTGCAAATCCACCTCCTGACTCTTAAATCTCCCGAAGGGTAGCTGAAGAGTCCGGAGCTATTTGGGACACAGCTGAGGCTGTTTGCTAATTCCCGGTTGAGGTCGTACTAGGTGCACGGGATGGCAGAGAGAATAACAACCTATAATAATGCAAGTTAGCAATCTGCCCATCAATCCATATGAATGGCCCAAACGTCTTCATCCCCTGCTCGTCTTCACTACTAACTACTCCCCCCACCCCACCCCCGCCTCTTTCCTTCTACTTTTGAACCTCCTCGCTGCAAACTACATGATCCCTCCACCACAACCTCAGAGGGGGAAAAAAAAAAAAAACTCTGAATTAAAAAAAAAAAAAAACAACACTAAAAACTAAACACTCCCAAGGCGTGGACAGGGTTCGGCGGCAGCAGTCAAAGGGCCGCAGGAGAATGACTCAAGGCGGATCGCGCTGAGTCAAACACTGCAAGCGGAGCCCGTGACCGCACCGAACACCTTACAAACGCGCACCCAAAACAGGTTCGCCAACGGGTTGCAGAGTTTGTGAAGATGGGGAAGTGACTCAGGGACCCGATCCGGGCGGCTAGGACCGTGATGGACAGAACTCCCGGTGAAGTTGGGTCTGGATTGGGGTTCCCCGTCACCCTCTTTCATGATAACTACTTGCAAATGACCTTTTAAAAAAAGAGAGAGAGAGAGGCGGGGGGGGGGGGGGGGTTGTCCCGGCACACGGGAGCTGCGCGGCGGCGCTCAGGCCGGACTCGCGGCGCGGTCACGTCCCCGGGCACCGAGAGGTCGGAGGCGCCCGCGGGCCGGGGCGGGGCAGCCTGCGCGGCGGCGGGCGAGGCCCCCGGGGCCCGGGCAGGCCCCTCCCCAGCCCACTGGGCGGAGGGCACGGCCCGGCCGCGCAGCCCCGGCGAGGGCACCGCGCTCCTAACCGCCGGCCCCGCCGAACGGCTACGCGCGAACACCCTCCCCCTCCCGCCCCACCGCCCGCCAAGTCCGCCGACGCGGGTCCCGCTCACTCACCGCCCATCCTCTTGCTCCCGCAGCTTCACCCTCCAGCTCAGACCACGGCACCCTCCTCTCCCCGCGCCTCCTCTGACGCACTTCCCTGCAGAGCCCGCCCCCTCCATAACTCCCGCGCCTCCGCCTCCGCCTCCACCCCGGGCCCGGCCGAGGCGCCGCGCCGAGAGGGCTTGTGGGAGTTGTAGGAAGGGCCGAGGGAAAGCTGCGGGACGCGGAGGAGGGCATGCCCGGCCGCGCGCGGGGCATTGTGGGGCTTGTAGTCCGGGGCCCTGGCGGGGGGGGGGGCGGGGGGGTGGAGTGGGAACCCGCGCAAACGGGAGTTTGGGAGTGATGAGTTCTTCTATTTGACCATGGAAAGGGCCAAGCGTCCCCAATTAAGGCGACCTGTCTTCCGTCATCGCTTTGTCATCTATTATAACTTAAGTTAGTCACATTTATGAGTCGGGCAATTTCCCTGTCACACATCTCATGTCTCTGAAGTATGTGAATTTCCATGCGGTTATACTTTTGAAGGATTAACTCACGGACTCGCCCAGTGGAGATCATTTTCTAGATTCACTGGTCAGCTTTTACAAAGTTGTGAAGGGCAGGCAGTTATCTATTTTGAACAGATGTTCCCAAGAGTTATTTGATCTACTGCCTCCTTTTCGGATTCTGCCCACTTTGGAATTCTGCTCATGTAGAATTGTATATTGTCTGCGTTTCGTGTAATTCATGTTTTTGGTTGCATCGTCTTTATGACAAGGGAAAAGTTTTCTATTGTAGCAAACTTGTCTTTAAAAAAACAAACTACAGCTAGAGAAACAGGTAGGGAGAGATAGTACATGGTTTAAGGAGCGTGCCTTGCACGAGGTGAGATTCCCAGCATTATTGTGGATATGATTCCTCAAGCTGGCCAGAATCTCAGAGCACAGAGTCAGGAGTAACCCTGAGCACCGCACCCCAAGTGGCCCAGAACCAAGAAAACTATGCATATTTTAATCTTAAAAAGGAAAAGTATTGGGACTGGAGAGATAGTATACTGGATATGCACTTGCCTTGCACGAGGCAACCCATGTTCAATACCTGGTGCGGCTTATGGTCCTCTGAGCCCGGCCAGGAATGATCTCTGTGAGCAGAGCCAGGAGTGAGCCTTGAGTACGATGTGAAGAGGGCTCCAAAACAAAACAAAACAAAAAGTACTCAACTATAGTCAATATACCAAATATGGACTAGAGCGATAGCACAGGGGGAAGGGCGTTTCCCTTGCATGCGGCCAACTTAGGTTCAATTCCTTTGTCCCTGTTGGAAAGCCCGGCAAGCCACGGAGAGTATCCTGCCCACGTGGCAGAGCCTGGCAGAGCCTGGCAAGCTATGGGTGGTATTCAATATGCCAAAAATAGTAACAAGTCTCTCAATGGAGATGTTACTGATGCCCACTCAAGCAAATCGATGAACAATGGGATGACAGTGTTACAGTGCTACAGTGCTATACCAGATATGTTTTTTTTTATTTAAATTTTATTGAATCACCATGTGGAGGTTTACATAGTTCTCAGGATTATGTCAGTTATACAATACTCAAACACCCTTCCCTTCACCCGTGCCCATATTCCATCACCAACCACCCCATTATACCTCCCGCCCCCTCCCGCTCCCCCAGTCCCCGCCCTTGTAAGTGATAAGTTTCACTTCGTTTAGGCTTTATCTTGTATACCAGATATGTTAAAAAGCATGAATTAAAAAGTATTTAATTTGGGAAAGCATTGCCTTAAGCAGATAGGGCCTCAGAGATTTCTGTGTAAAACAGAGGCAGCAAAATGGTTCTGAGTCTTTATGTATGGTACAGAAATTAAGAGACAGGGGCCTCTTCCGTGTGGTTTTATGCATCCACCATAAAACCATATGGGTTTTATGCAGATACGTACGAAGACAACTGCCTTAAGAACAGGTCTCTTTAACCCTAACCCATCCCCCCCCCAAGCCTGAGGACTTAATCTTGGCTCAGAAAAAACATGGGAATCCCAAATTGATATTAAAATTTTACTACTCTGAGAGATCGGAGGCCTTATATCTGTCTTCTGTCTTTAGTTACCGTTCCTTTGCCTGAGTTGAGGAACAGCTGTTCATGTCCAGGATACTAGAAAAGTTAAAAAATAGCCAAATATAAATATCCAAACTGTGACTGGATTTTCCTGTGGAATAGCTGATTAGCAAAATTTTGTCAGAGATACTTTTACTTCTTAAGAGAAAGTGGTGAGGTACTCAGGTGTTTAATGTGCAATCTGAGTTCTTAGTGTATTTGTGCACTAGGATGTGTCTCCATTATTTGGCCTTGGTTAGAAATCCCCTGTGTTCACAATTACCTCTCCAGCAAAGTCACCTTTGTCAGATTAGATTAAAGAGAAGTTTGAAAAAGGAAGAGAAAGATGTCTTCTTAATTTACCAATAAGGGAATTGAGTCCAGGGAGGGTCACAATTTCTCAAGCTTAAAAGTGGGGTGAGCTAATGTGCTCTCCAACTAACAATTCACTTTACCTCTAGAAATCTTGGTTTTCTTTTCTTCAAAATATGAATGTTAACAATAGCACTTATCTTATATGGTCATCTTGAGGATTAAGTGAGTAAACACATATAAAATGCCCATCCCACTGTTTGGGACATAGTTAACAATCATTTAATTATTAGTATTTGCACCTATTTGCTGCATGCCTATAATGTTTAAGTACAGTCAGCATGAAAAATTTCCATCCTTCTGCTTGCTAAAAAATAAGTCATTTATAGAGGGAGGTGCCCTACTCACTTCAACTTATTTATGAATTGCTGGGCTACTTTTAAAGAAAAGATTTTTCAGCACCAGATTTCAGGCAACTTCTCTTTAGGAAAACCTAAAACAAGACCTCAGGCTGAACTCAAAGCCTATGTAAGTCTTCATGACTCAGAAGATGGATGTTTTGGGGAGGACCTGGCAAAAGAGGATGGCCCTTTTACCCATTAAGTCTACAGAATGCCTGGAAAACACAAGACATACCTGATTCATCAGTTGAGTATGAACCTGAAAGTATCTGCGTGTAGGAGCTTTCGAACATCTTGACCTACTAAACACAGAGAATTGGAACTGTTTCAGTATATCGAAGCCCAGAATCACCAAATACACATCATGTGTGTGCATTTGTAAAGTTTTCTAAATTTCTCTGTATACTTGCTTGCTGTGTGAGTAGGTAAAATAAATTCTTACTAAATTAACAAAATTAATTTCCTGCTTGTGTTCCTTATCAGCCGTTTGGGAAACAGAAGCTGTTCTATCACATTTTCCACAAATTTTAAAGCTGATTTAGTGTAACCTTGGAGAGATTATAAAAAGCAAAGTTGAATTAGACCCATGGCTTAATTGTTAAAGATCAATTTAGTTTCAGCAGGAAGGTAATATAACACCTGAAAATCTAGATCTTTGTTTATTTGAATTTGGTAATATTTCATGCTTACAGAAAAAACTCTGTGCGAAAATTTTCTTCAATACCAAATTCCCTAAGACACTTCAATTTTGTTTGTTTGGAAGCCACACCAGCAATGTTCAGGAGCTACTGCTGACTCAGTGTTGGGGGTCACACCGAGTTGTGATCCCACCTATAACAGTCACCCCAACTCACAGGGAAGTTGGGGCAACTGTACAGTGATGGAATTGAACCTGTCTCCTGCATACAAAATGTGCATTCCAATCCATAGAGCTGTCTCCTTGGCCCTATTTCAATTCTTCACTTGCGCAGCTTTTAGGGACTAGAATTGTTTAGTAAGATTATACCTACATTATGTTTTTCTCCCTTACTTTTGTCCTGGAGTCTGAACTTTGGGGTGCAAAAGGAGAAAAATAAAAATACATGCAAATTCTGGGTTCCAATTTATAATCATTCTCAAAAATATATATAAATATTTTGATTTTCTTACACCCATTCAGTAGAGAACAATCATAAAAATTGACCAAGAACATGGCAAATAGAGAAATGCATCAAAAGACAGTTCTTTACTCTTAACAATACAGTTATCGAGTTGTATATATTTTTAAAGGATGGCAAATGGATGAGAAATTTATTTTTAAGCAATTTATATGAGTCTTAAGCTTATGACTGAGGGAGGGTCCAACTGTCCTTATTTGTAAAACTATTTTACTGTAGTGTCCCTAAATGTCACCTAAAGCTCTAAAATTCAATTACTCAATTCTTTTTGTTAAAAAAGGTTTAGTTCCCAAATAAGACAATCATTGCTAAACTATTAAAGAGGCATTAGAGAATCCATTAACCTACAGTTTCAGAAGGAAACATAAGAAAATAAGGGTGGGAATGAAAACAGACCAAGAAAAAAAAATGAGAAAGACTACAGCCAGTCTGAAAAGAAAAGGTTGCTATAGCAACACAGCCTTTTGGCTAGGTTTCAACGAAATTTAAATTTTTTTTTGTTTTGTGCCACACCCATCTCACTCCTGACTCACACTCAGGTATCACTTCTAGTGGGGTTCAAAGGAGCATGTGGGGTGCCAAGAACTGAACCTGGTTCATCACAGACAAGGCAAGTGCCCTACCCACTGTACCATCATTCTGACCCACCAGAAAGTTTAATTCTAATGATAATTTGTAAATAATTCTTTGAAGTTAACCAAATGATAATAAAGCAAAATATACCATTTGTTTAAGCAATATAAGTTAAAATAATTAGTACTGGAGAGATAGTTATCACTACACAAGTGATAACTACACACTTGTGTAGCGATAACTTTGCATGCAGCCCCTTCAGCTGACCTTGGTTCAATCCAGCAGCACACATGGTCCTAGAATATTCAGGGATCATTCTTGAGCCAGGAACAGCCCCTGATCACCACTGGGTGTGGTTCAAAACCTCACTTTCCTCCCACACCCTCCCCCCAAAAGAATATACAACTTTTAGGGGTTGGAGAGAGAGTACTCAAACTAAGGCATGTACCCTGTGTGCAGCCGAAACTGGTTCTATATTTGGCACCATAGATGGACCCTTTAGCACCACTGGGAGTGGCCCCAGAGCACAGAGCCAGCTGCTGCTGCTGCTACTGCTTCTTCTCCTCCTTCTTCTCCTTCTCCTTCTCCTTCTCCTTCTCCTTCTCCTTCTCCTTCTCCTTCTCCTTCTCCTTCTCCTTCCCCTTCCCCTTCCCCTTCCCCTTCCCCTCCCCTTCCCCTTCCCCTTCTTCTTCTTCTTCTTCCTCTTCTTCTTCTTCTTCTTCTTCTTCTTCTTCTTCTTCTTCTTCTTCTTCTTCTTCTTCTTCTTCTTCTTCTTCTTCTTCTTCTTCTTCTTCTTCTTCTTCTTCCTCTTCCTCTTCTTCTTCTTCTTCTTCTTCTTCTTCTTCTTCTTCTTCTTCTTCTTCTTCTTCTTCTTCTTCTTCTTCTTCTTCTTCTTCTTCTTCTTCTTCTTCTTCTTTTGTCTTTTTAATTGAATCACCATGAGATACAGTTACAAGGCTTTTATGTTTGAGTTTCAGTCATACAATGATCAAACACCCATCCCTCCACCAGTGTACATTTTCCACCACCAAAAGTTCAGTATCCCCCAACCATCCCACCTATCCCCCTGCCTCTATGGCAGACAATTTCCCCCATACTCTCTCTCTCTCTACTTTGGGGCACTATGGTTTGCAATATAGATACTGAGAAGCTATCATGTTTGGTCCTTTATCTACTTTCAGCACACATCTCCCATCCCAAACGATTCCTCCAACCATCATTGATTTAGTGAACCCTTCTCTATTCCAGCTGCCTTCTCTCCCAGCTCAAGAGGCAAGAGCCAGCTTCTAAGCACTGCCAGGAGGTGTGTCCCAGAAAGAAAAATAAAATGTGATAAATTAGAACTGTAGCAGCACTGTCATCCTGTTGTTCATATATTTGCTCAAGCTGGCACCAGTAATGTCTCCATTGTGAGACTTGTTGTTATTGTTTTTGGCATATTGAATATGCCACGGGTAGCTTGCCAGGCTCTGCCATGAGGGCAGGATACTCTCTCGGTAGCTTGCTGGGCTCCCCTAGAGGGACCAACGAATTGGATCCGGTTCAGCCTCGTGCAAGGCAAACGCCCTACCCACTGTGCTATCACTCCAGTCATAAATTAGAACATTGATTCTAAACTTTAGTGTGTGTAAAATCACTTGAGGGGGATGGGATACAGTGGGTAAGGCACTTGCCTTGCATCAACTGCCCTGGGTTGGACTCCTGACACTGCACATGATGGTTGAGCTCTGCCAGCAGTGATCACCGAGTGCAGAGTCAGTAGTAAGCCCTGAGCACAGTGGCTGTACACCACCTCCGCCCCCACCCCTTGGGAAAAGAATTCACTTTGGATGTTTAATCCTATGGTTCTGAGTTCACTCCAAATGATCGTGATCCAAGGGATCTGAGAAGTTTGAAAAGCTGCAACTTAGTAGGTGCCTTAATAGTAGCCTGACATCCACAGATATAAAATAATAGCTTTGAAAAACTTGGACTTTAAGAAGTGTGCTTGATTTATCATATACAAATGTGAATTTATACTGATTCGCATACCTGGAACCTATGTAATATTATAATGCAGTGTTAAATCAATGACAAACTAATTACACACAATAAATTTGAAAAGGTTCTCTTTTTTTGGAAAAAAAAATAGACTTTGGTAGGATAACTACTTTGTGGTCCAGGCTAGTAGAGAGATAATGATTATCTGACTTCAAGTTATTCATCATCAGTGAGGAGTTCAGACAACAAAATCTTAATTGTGAAATGAGGTAATAAGTTCTTTATAAACAGTGTTGTAAAAAAAATGATAGCAGGGCTGGAGCGATAGCACAGCAGGTAGGGTGTTTGCCTTGCATGCGGCTGACCTGGGTTTGATTTCTCTGTCCCTCTCTGAGAGCTGGGCAAACTACCGAGAGTATCTCACCCGCACGGCAGAGCCTGGCAAGTTACCCGTGGCAAATTTGATATGCCAAAAACAGTAACAACAAGTCTCACAATGTAGATGTTACTGGTGTCCACTTAAGTAAATTGATAAACAATGGGATGACAGTGACAGTGATACAGTTGTAAAAATTCATAGAGAACACAGGTAGAAGCACCACTTCTGCCAGAAAAAAAAAAGGAAAATTGGGTTTGTTTTGCTTTTGCTTTTTTGCTTTGTTTGGGAAAACAATTAACAGGTGGGATGCACGCTGTGATTTAGTGATAATATACACATCCTACTCTTTTTTTTTGTCACCATCCTGTTTATACTACCTTTACATGCTTATTACAGCCATTTTGCTCTTGAGGTTCAGTCCATGTGTGTTGGTTATTTTATTGGTGGTAACCTCGGGTTTATTATAGAGTATTCTAGTCTTGAAAACCACAGTTGCACTGAGCTTATTTATATCTACAGTCTTCCCTACTCTTTCTAGTCAACTTTTATTGTGGGTTTTTTGATAGCTTTGCACTCTTTCTGTTACTAAGTGTCTAGTACTGTAGACTAGTACTCCCTCTCCTTATTTTTTCCTTAAAAATATTTAACTTGCTCCTGATTGAGTTATAGGAGCAAGTTAAATATTGTTGATCCCTGGTGGACCTCTTGACCAATACTCATATTATAATATTCTACTATGTATTTCCATCTTCCAAAGTTACTATTTAAAAAAAAACAAATAATTTTATCTGCTGATGCTTCAAAGTTTGCTTAGGAGTGTTTGGAATATGAATCAAAGGCTGGTGCACATACTTTGCATACTGGAGCCCCATGCATGAAATGGTCTCCTGAGTACTGCCAGAGCAACCACTAAGCTTTGGGCTCTGAATAGACCATAAGAATGACCCACTGATGCTCCAAAACAAACAGAATGTTTGCTGAAAAAATCAGATTTATTTGAGATAACCTATATCAAAAGATCAGTTTTTTAATGTTACAAGAAAACTAAAAGCCTGTAAGATAGTTATATATTTTGCTTTATGTTGTGAACATAAACTCTTTCATTGTTTTGTGTAGAATTCCTGACATATCTAAAAGTATTCTTTCAAATATATTAGGGCCTGAGTTAATCTTACCTTCTCAAATACCAAAGACCTTCTGAATGCAGAATGTTATAGTCTAATCTTACAATTAAATCATATATGCATAACTAGATGTACATATAATACTTTATAACCATTTATATGTTTTATATATGATTTGGACCTTAATACATATACACATATACATAGTATTTATATATTCTGTTTACCTCTATCAATTTTTGTAAGTAAATATTATACTACTTCAAACCTTTTGACACAATGGATGTCACTTAAATATTTAGGGATGACTAGTGGGAAAGATTTCTAACCCAAAAATTCTGAAAGATTAATTAGTATCTCATCAACATACTGTGCTTTGTAAAGAATGTGCCCAAGTGAATAGTCAGAGACACAGAACATAGGTCTAGGTCCACAAATCATCTCCAAGTGACTTTTACCTGGGGCTTCCCTTATAAGAAGATCCATGACACTTCTTTATACTCCTTCATGATTGTGATCTAGATTTATACATCTGGGACTGAAATGACATCAGTCCACATCAGAAAGAAGAGAGAAGGAGGGAGATAAAAGACAGGGCTGTTATTTTTGAGATGTTAATATGAAAGAAACATCGAGATTCAGCAGGAAAAACTGAATAAGTACAACAATTGTTTTGACATCTGCAGGCTTATTTTCTTCAACACAATAGTAATATAAACCTAAAACTGGAATTTTTGAAACTAAATGAGATAGACAAAAGAAGAATGTGAAAGAACTGTGAGCCACTTTAGTCAATAAAGTCTGGAAATAAATGGAGTCACTTCCACAAGTTGTTCAGTTTGATTATGCTCTTCTTATATAAAAGGGAATGCGTAGGGGCCAGGAAGAGAGCTCAAAATGCTGGTGTACATGCTTAATACACAGGGTTTAATTAACACTGTGTGTTTCCCTGGAGGTGTACTCAGGGGTCATACCCCCAGGATTGTGACCCCTGAGCACTGAGTAGGAGTCTCCCTTAAGCACTGGTATGGCTCCAAAAAATTTTTTTTGAAGGGTGGGCACATATGAGGGGAAATGTTAGGATTCTATTTTTGCCTGTTTCTTACGTGATCTCAGTGAACCAAATATCTTCCTTCTGTAGTGCCTATACTGACAATTCTATTATAGCATAACTTAATATAGCTATGTCTGTGACAAGGTCAATAATTCTAAAAGTGAAGCTCACTGATGTTTAGAGGTACTAATAAAAAGCCATATCAAAGCTACAAAAGCACTATGACAAAGATGAAGTGTGAAGAAGAAAAGATGAGAGGGAAGCTAGATTCTAATAAAAAAATTGTTTTGGGGGGATTGAGGGGAAAATAGATCCAGATCAAGCATTTTAACATCCTTGTAATAAAAGGAAACTTCATTGGTTGACTTACAATTGAGATAAAAGTGTAAGAATAGCAATTTTTTAACCCATTGTTAGTATGCTACAAAAATAACAAAATTCTTATTATTTGACAAAATAATATATTGAAAACTCAATGAATTTGTCTTTGCAGATTATACTGGATCACATAAAAAGAGAGTTTTCCTAAACAAAATCATAAATGCAATTTTTGCTATATAAAATCATTAATTCAACTTTTTTGTATGAAAGACGAATTTTCTTCAAATCACAGCAATGTAAACATTTAAGAAGCGTGTTCATCATGATCACCTTTTAATTCTAAAATCAAAACAGCATACTATATTTGAAATGGAGGATAATTCTCAATTTTCACTGTCAGAAAACAAAAATGCCTTTAAAGTACAAAGAAAATGTAATTATTTTAATTATTGGGTTAGAAAAAATATATTAAGAAAAATATATTGAAGAAAAAATGAAAGAAAAATAAAAGAAAAAAAAGAAATCCCCTTAGTTTCAGGGACAGACGGAAAATAAAGTAAACCACAACCACAACCCCACACCAATCAGAGTGGCATTCTTTGTGCGCCCTTTCTGAGGATTGGTAGACAAGATTTTAAATATGTTTTTATACTTATTCTAAGTTCTTTAACAGAGGGGTGAGGTGGGTGGAGAAAGACAGGCACTGTATAAAAGAAGTTGCCTGAGGTTTCTAACAGTCACACCAAAATTTTTTTAATAAGGAAACTTACCTGATTTGAACCTGATCTTTAGTGATGGACCAGCAAGAAACCACAGTGTATTTGGATTTGGATTATTACTATACTCCAAGCCAGAATCCTGCAATTGTGGAGACCAGCAACCATGTTCCTTACACCTCGGTCTTGCTCCCCATCTTCTACACAGCCTTGTTCGTGATGGGAGTGTTGGGGAACCTCAGCCTGGTGACTGCTTTGCATTTTAAACAGGGCAGCAGAAGACTGATTGACATCTTTATCATCAACCTGGCTGCCTCTGATTTCATTTTCCTTGTCACGTTGCCTCTCTGGGTGGACAAAGAAGCATCTTTGGGGCAGTGGCGAACGGGCTCTTTCCTGTGCAAAGGCAGCTCCTACGTGATCTCGGTCAACATGCACTGCAGTGTCTTCTTGCTCACCTGCATGAGTGTTGACCGCTACCTGGCCATCATGTGTCCAGTCGTATCCAGGAAAATCCGAAGGAGAGAGTGTGCGTATGGAGTCTGCGCCATCATCTGGTTCATCTCCTTCCTCCTGGGGTTGCCTATTCTTCTGTCCCGAGAGCTCACCTTTCTTGGTGGCAAACCTTACTGTGCCGAAAAGGAGGCCTCACCAGTCAAACTGACCTGGGCCCTTGTGGCCTTAATTTTCACCTTCTTTGCTCCTTTAGTGAGTATTGTGACCTGCTACTGTTGTATCACAAGGAAGCTGTGCATCCACTACCAGCAGTCAGGAAAGCATAACAAAAAACTGAGGAAATCCATAAAGATCATCTTGATTGTCGTGGCTGCCTTTGTCTTCTCCTGGCTACCCTTTAACACTTTCAAGCTTCTGGCCATTATCTCAGGGTTACAGAAAGAGCAGGAGCCCTACTTTTCCCCAGACTTTCTCAAGCTGGCCATGGAGGTGAGTGGGCCCCTGGCATTTGCCAACAGCTGTGTCAACCCTTTCATTTACTATATCTTTGATAGCTATATCCGCAGGGCCATTGTGCAGTGCATGTGCCCTTGCCTGAAAAACCATGACTTTGGGAACAGTGCCGAGACATCAGATAGTCACCTCACTAAGGTTTTCTCCAACTTTGTGCAAGCAGAAGATTTTGTCAGAAGGAGGAAGAGATCTGTGTCCCTCTAAAAGGAACTTGACATTTAAAACTCTTTTGATCTACTGGAGGTTTAATTTGTGTCAAGCAACAAAAAAAAGAGTAAAGCAGCAACATGCCTCATAAACACAAGGAAGAGTTAATTTTGAAAGCAATGGCTAAAAAAAATCCTTAGTTTTGTGGATTTAAGTAGGTCATGTGTTGTTTCTTTCAGCTGAGTGGCCTGTTTTGACCTTTTTAATCAAGTTCACTAGGCAAACTTTAACCCCTTTGTGTTCTTGAACTCTGAGATTAAGACTCCTACTTGAACCAGTCACTCCCTTCAAGATGATTAATGCATATTTCAGGCATTTTTCTTTTTCAGAAATATGATACCTTATCCACGTCACCCTTTGCGTATTCAGTCCCAAAGTGGACTACCTGTCAAGGATTCTGTTGACTTTCATCTGTGAGAAATGTAGCAAAGCAAGTAGTAAGAGCAGTAAGAATAATAACAAAATAACATACCTATGCACATTAATTGTTGTTTCCTGAGTTACAGAGTAAGGTTCTGACCTTGAATTGAAAGCTTTGTAAGGTGATTCATCACCATTTTCCTATAGTGTCTTTCATCCTATATCTGACATTGACTTTGCATAGGCAAAAACTCATAGGAGATAAAATCATTTTGCATTGTGTTCATGATTTGGTACTTTACCTGTCTTCTAGGTATTCTAGAAAGTAAGTTTATGGCCAAGTTTGACTTTTTTTGCCCTTAAAGATATGTTGGTAGCTGTGTAGCTCATTATAATGATGTAATAACTACTTTCAGTGTGGTTATACTAGGTTCTTTTGTTTTCATTGCTTTTATAAATTCGCATATGACTTTGGTTTAGTTACATGTTTTAATTACCCTGTTATCTTGTCCTATTATCAAATGAAAACATTACTACTACTATAATTGGAAGTCATTAAATGCTAAGCTATACCCTCATGCAGATTATTGTTCTGCTTTAATCAAAATATTAATCCTGCACATTTCACACATTGTTATTTGATGAATGCATAGAAATAATTTCAAGAATTGATTCAGTGATAGAAGATAAGAGTTCTGAATTCAATTAAGTGAAATATCTATAACAGTCATGGTATTACATATACATACATGTTTTCCCAAACTCAGAAACCTTCTTGTATTTCTTAAATTCCTTCACTCAATATTTATTGATCCAATTTACATCTATATTTTCTTTAATTTTGTGGTCATATTCTATGTTACTTAGGGCATATTTCTGGCTTTATACTCAGGAATTACTCCTGATAGGGCTCAAGGGATTGTATGTGGTGCCAGGCAGAGAACCCCATCCACTGCATGCAAAACAAATGCCCTAACCACTGTACTATCCCCCCAGTTCTATACAAATACTCTTTTTTAAAGTCTTTGAAATGAAAAACATGTAATTGCATCAACCTTCAACGGCTTTACATCAGCAAGCAAATTATAGTAAATACCAGTTGATTCATGAGAAAGAGGGTCAAGCTTTTACCCTGTTTTTAATTGAAATAACTAGTATGTTACTTCTTAACATTAGCTTTAAAAATAAGATAAGGCTTAACATCCTTTTAGATACGTAAGTCAAGCTTATCTTAAATATCATTGACATTATTATGTATCTCAATATTGGGGGAATGTTCTTTATAATCTATCTATAACTTTCAAATATAGCTTTTGGTTTCATAAAATGAAATAAATTTATTCATTTACCTTAATCTTTATAAATTAAAATGTAAATTCCTTATGTAAGTGGGCTACCATAAATTTATTTCTATTAACATATTTTCAGTTATTTTAATAAACATTCCATTATTATAACAAATATAGAAAAATGTACAAATTATATAAAATCACATTTTTGTCACTTTAAAACTATTCAAAGGGGGCTGGAGAGATAGCACAGCGGGTAGGGCGTTTGCCTTGCACGCGGCCGACCCAAGTTCGAATCCCAGCATCCCACATGGTCCCCTGAGCACCGCCAGGGGTAATTCCTAAGTGCAGAGCCAGGAGTAACCCCTGTGCATCGCCAGGTGTGACCCAAAAAGCAAAAAACAAAAAAAGAAAAAAAGAAAACTATTCAAAACAATGAAATAAATCTATAAAGCTGAAGCAAAAATAAAATATGCAGAAGACATTCACTTCTTAAAGACACATCAACAAAGCACTATTATAAATCACAAGAGTCTTTGAAAAATTATATCTTTAAAATAGTGTCTCAACTAATAAACTAGATTTTGAGATTTGAGAAAACCTTTACCTTAATCGTTAATGTTGGAACATTAATCAGAGCATTTTAATACTTAATATCCAAAGGTAGTTGATAATATTGTGCTTATAGGGTCCTCAATACATTACAACATGATTTAATTATAATATTTTCAAAGATACCTAATAAATAAAAATAAAGGGTAATTTTAAATAATGAATAAAAATTAGATACAAATAATTGGTTTTCTATTACTAATTGTTGAGTTTTTCTTTAAAATTTCCAAACTAAGATACAAATTTTCCAAATTAAATAACACATAATCACATAATCACATCTAATTTAACAAATATTAAGACTGTCTTATTTCTATTTATTTTATTTTTTCTGAAAATATTTAAATAATGTCAAAAATCTTTAAATAATTATAGAAATATCTTAGTATCATTTTTAATTCATAATGTATCAGTGGTGAAAGGAAGTAGACATTATTTTGTAGATCATATAGAATTCTGAAAGAAAAACTTAAAAATTTGACTAAGTTCCTATATTACCATGTCATTCATAGATTCTCTGTTATGAAATGTAATTGTTATAAAAGCATTTAAAAGTTTATTATACACTTTATAATGTTCCATTTTGCCTTTTTTTTTTCTTGATTTTTGAGCCACACCTGGTGATGCTCAGGAATTACTCCTGGCTCTGTGCTCAGGAATCACTACTGATAGACTTGGGAGACCATATGGAATGCCACTAATCAAACCTGGGTCGACCGCAAGCAAAGCAAGTGCCTTGCCCTTTATACTATCTCTCTGGCCCCTACAGTTTGGATATTTTTAAAACCATAATATTTTATTGCTTTCATTTTAAAAAGATTTAGTTCAATACATATGTAGATGCAGATTTAGAGAGAAGCACACACATTCAAAAAATTTTATTATCTCAGTTAAATTATCCTGACAACTACTTTACTACAATTTAGTGTTAGGGCAGTGTAAAATAAACAAAATAACATGTTACCACAAGTTTCTAGAAAATATATCAATTTGAACTCTAACACAATCAGGCTATGCCAGCTAAAGTTAGAAAAGCAAAATAAAATATTTAAAGAGTGAATAAAGGAGATCATTGAAGTTTGACCTCTACTTTTCTCTTATTTGCTTAGACCATAAAAAATTACTGCCAGATTTTTACTGATAAATATGAAGGGATAAGTAATCTCCCAAGAAGTTCTAAGGTAATTTTTCTATATCTACCACTAAAAAGCTCACCATTAAAGATAGATTATAATGTAGTTTTATAATTAATTTTAAGAAAATATATTCAGATACAGTTATAAACACATTTACTTCATTTGGTTCATACTAAAATATTACACTCACCTGGTATTTCTGGGAGTTCCTCTTTGTCCATTCTGACAAGTTAGAATCACCTTTGTGATGAATCTAAGTGAGAATAACTGTTTTTAAAGGAAACTATGTGCGTGACTAGGAGTAGAGAGTTACTTGGGGTCACAAGTTAATAGATAAATTGATGTAGAACTGTTGGGTTTGATGGTTAGCTGAGTGAAAGAAATCTTTCTCTATTATTCATCTTGAATCTTCAAAAGATTTTCAAGTCTCATTTTAGAGCTTAAGACAGAAATGACTTATCAAATGTGCAAGCGTCAGGGAAAAAAAAAGCCAGCCTCAATTTTTTGCATAGCTCATTCACAAAAGTCAAGCAATAGTAAATTTACAAATGTATTTCTAAAAGGGCTACTAGTGTTCAGGGTAACAAGATAAAGGCCTTTGAACAAGTGAGACAAAGAAGTACCATCCAGAAAAAAAAATAGGAGAATAATTCTACCAGAATATTTGTAAATGATTACTGAGTTTTACCTTCCATAGAATTTGGTGTGAACTGGATTGCCCTTCTGAAGACTCCTGTTCTTATTTTAAGCTATTTTCGTTGAGTCAACATTCTTTGCGTTTTACAAATCTATGAGTAAGAGTAAGTGACTTTTTAGACTGGACTTTACATACAAATGGTGGGAAAAAAGAAAATAGCAGAGACCTGATTTGATACTGCAAGTGTAAACATCCATCGTCTGAGGAATCGCTATTTTTATCTCTGTCTTTTCCCTAATATAGCTATATTTCCCAAACATATTCAAATAGTTACCTACAGCATTACAAAAGAAAAACTTACTTTAAATATCTAATGTACCAAACTGAATAAATTGGATGTTCTTATGACAAGTTAAATTAAAATGAAACACAAAGTCTTGTGAAATGTTCATTCATCTATAAAAGTGGCAAGGAGAGAAGGTGGCGGTAGGTACCAGAACTGTCAGAGCAGCATCCCAGGGGGTGGGCTCAGGAGGCAGCTTGCTGCTGGCAGGGCGACCCCACGGCCACTACTCCCCACGATTAGCCCTTGCTGCCACTGCAGTCTGCATCATATATTTGAGGAACGTCTCCCTGAGCTGCCTGGAGACCGGCCCTAAGATGGGGAGGGGTGCTCCCTGATCAGGTTCTGCTGGACTGGTGGTGATGGCCTGCCCAGAACTCCCAAACCACACACTGTAGCCACCCTGGCCCCTGCTTCTTCAGCCACCACTGCTTCCTGACATCCCTAAGTCACCACTATTCCTCCATCAGTACTCCATCAACTCAGGACCAAGTTTTCTGAAAAACTAAACTGCCAATATTTCGGTATGAAGGAACGATGCTCATAAACCACCTCCAGCTCCACCATAAAAGCTCATTTATTGGCCTTGCTCCAGAAACTCATAAATAAATCTCAAAAGAGGTCAAAAAGCTGCAGTAAGTCTTCTTGGACCCATGCATGGCTGAGTCATCAGGGAACATCACAGTGGGCTGGATTAGCCCAGTGCCCACACAAACAGAGCCCCTAGGAGCTACTTGCTCCTACAGACCAAAATCACCACCATGCCCCTGGCCAGACTTCACTGTTTTGGGATGGACTTCATGGATATTAATCTGCTGAAAATTTAGGTATATGGATTTTGTGACTGAAATCTCCAGGCTTTCTTGCAGTTGAGTTGGGCTAACACTCCCTACTTCCCTGCACTTCCAGAAACCCTGGAAGTCATGTCCACACTCTGAAGCTGCCACGCAGTTAAAATGTCAACTCCAGCTGTTCCTTCCTTTCAGATAAAAATACTGAAATTTACCTTCAGATAGAAATACTGAATATGTGGGGCTGGAGCCGGCAGCATGCAGCAGTCCCGGGTTTGATTCCCAGCATCCCGTATGGTTCCCTGAGAACCGCCAGGAGTAATTCCTGAGTGCAGAACCAGGAGTGATCCCTGTGCATCGCTGGGTGTGATCCAAAAAGAAAAAAAAAAAAAATACTAAACACAAACATGAGATTGACAAGTGCCATTGATAAGCATCTATTGCATCTTATTGTTAACAGTCAGACTAAAGTACTTGACAGACTGCACTGTCACTGTCATCCCATTGCTCATCAATTTGTTCGAGTGGGCACCAGAAATGTCTCTCATTGTGAGATTTATTGTTACTGTTTTTGGCATATCCAATATGCCATGGGTAGCTTGCCAGGCTCTGCCGTGCGGGCTCAATACTCATGGTAGCTTGTCGGGCTCTCCGAGAAGGGGGGAGGAATCGAATATGGGTCCGGCCGCATGAAAGGCAAATGCCCTACTGCTGTGCTATCGCTCCAGCCCAAGGGGAAAATAAAACAAAAATATACAGTAAATACAAATAAAGTGGTAGTATTAGTATAACTATATTAATAATTGTAATCAAAATATTATGAATGAAAATTCTTTCTTAAAATGTTTAGCAGGACCAGAGAAAGAGTTCAGAACAAGGCACTTGACTTGAATGTGGCTGACTTTGATTTCATCTCTCATACCACTATTACCCTAAGCACAGTTGGGAATGATCCCTGAGCAGGATCCGGAGTGTACCCTGAGCCCTGCCTGGTGTGGCTCCAAAACATAACAAATAGTTGAACAAATAGCCTCTTACACGTTTACTCTATATAATGCACTATTCATTTCCAAAAGATTTAAAGAGGAAGAAATATAATGTTTCTTATGGAGTTTTCAATCCCTAAGGCTACTTATTTTTTTAATCAAAGAATAAAGTTGATACTTAGAAAGAGAATATGAATCAATAACTTTTTTGATCATTTTCAATATCTACAGGGAACCACATACTTCAGCACAAATCACTTTATCTAGCTGCCAATTTTACATGGTTATTTTAAATATTATCACATTTACATGCATAAATGTTCACATTGAGATTCCACATGAAAATGTTTTCATGTGGAATCTCAATAAATTCTTGAGTATAAATTATTAATCTAAAATGTAAGGACACATATTTTTAAATGGCAAGCTAAAAAATAATTTGCAAAGCAAGTTTCTCAAACCTGGCCTAAGACAGTGATTTAATGAGATGCCCTCTCAAATGACCTCAATGTAGAGCAAAAACAAAACTGACAACTTTCGTGGAGAAGTGGAAAATGAGAAATGAAACTTGGTCTGTGGTTTCATGTTTAAAACAAAAATCACAATGATTTTACTTCTCTAATTTAAATTTTAAAAATACCTTGCATGAAAGTATTTAGCATGATGAATCACCTGTGGCCCCATTAAAATAACAATGCAATTTTACCTCTTCAACTTGTAAAGATCTAAACATTTGCTACTAAGGTTAACCAGTATTAGAGGTATACAATAGGGATAATATTTCTTGTGCTTTTAATTGAGTGTAATTTAATTAAACTTTCTAGAGCAAACTTAAAAGTATATGTATACAGCAGTTCTACTTTAGGATTTTACCCTACAATATAATTATGGCCATGGGCAAAGGTAACGTTCATTCATTTTTATTTTAGAATTGTTTGCAGAAGTATGAAAATGAAATACAAGAGATTTTCCTTGATCAAACCATCTACATTGTATAAGTACACTCTCCCAGTTTGCCTCTAAATTTCCAATAGAGGGTTAACGGAATAAATTAAATTTTATATAAGTTCTTACAATGGAAAATGGTGTCACCTTTAAAAATACTGCACCATAGCCACTTATTTAAAAAATCTTACTATATATTAAGCATACATACTAAATGAAACTAAGTAAAAAAAAGACATACCAAAAATGTAGAAACTATAAAAACCATATGTTTGAGACTATTTCATTTGGATAAGAATACCAAAATATTATATCCCTATAGAACAAAAATGTAAACTGTTCATCACTAGGAAGGAAATTTAAAGGATAATTTGTTTCTATCATCTATATTTTCTCATAAGGTCATGTATTAATTTGCAATAAGAAAAAGTAAGTTAATTTTGGACATAAGATACAAATATAAGTCAAAGTAAATATGTTGGAAGATATCTATTCTAAATTATAGCTCTGTGCGGGCAAGATACTCTCGGTAGCTGCCAGGCTGTCTGAGAAGGGGAAAGGAATTGAACCCAGGTCAGCTGGGCTCAAGGCAAATGCCCTACCCGCTGTGCTATCACTCCATTCTTACTTTGATATGCCAAAAACAGTAACAGCAAGTCTCACAATGGAGACTTTACTGGTGCCCGCCCTGATTGAGCAAATCGATGAGGTCCACTAGTCCACTGTCACTGTGTTTCTGACTACTGAGCAAGTATAACCTCTTGAGTCAGACTTTCACTAGCAAATCTGATCCTTTTTGAGCAGTCCTTCCCATTATCTGTACATATTACTAAGAGTACTCATTACAAAAATGTCACGCACTTAAAGCTGTAGAATAGTGACAAGCTATTGGTCATTCATTCCAGTTATTCAGACAAGACCCCTCACCTCCCCACACCTCACTACAGCAGCCCTTGCCACCTGTACATGCAGTCATCTGTGACCTGTCTACCCATTAGAGAGCAAGTTCCCTGGAGGTAAGGGTAAAACCAGGTATCCATTTTTGTATGTCAATGTATTTAGTATATAATTCTTATTGAAATAGCCTTACAATATATGTTTCAGCCATGCATTACATTACATTAAAATCTGTGTATACTATATACATGTCATCAGTGGAAGTTTTGTTTAATTCTCCTCCATGCTGTTTACCCCTTTCATGCAATTTATCCCTTCTGGTGTCAACTCGTTTAATACATCCATATCCTCATTCCATGTGAGCCTCTCATTTATTGAACAAAACTAGACATTCTAGAAACATCACCCCAAGAACTAAGACCAAAATTATTCTTTATAAGTGTCACATAATTAAATCATGTGTTTTTATTTCACTCCTAATAACTCTTAACTATGGAGTGCTGAAATTCTATACCAGCCACGCTTGATTCAGAAACTATTATTATTCTCTTTTAACTTTCTAAGTGATTATATCTGTATTATGGCAAGTTTTTTCTTAATGTAATTCCTATGTGATTTTTAATAAAAAGCAGTGAATCTCACTTATAATATGTAGTCATTTCTTTGTATATTGCCAGGATATCCTAAATCTTTTCCCAAACTCTAGACCTGTGTGTCCATGTTAGATGATAATAACTGTACATTCAAGAAGAATGGAAGACAGCATTCTACATCAAATAATTGAACAATTATCATAACAATATTATACCAGTTAATATTTTCGTGCTGAAATTGACTGAAAAGAAGTTAATTCAGACAACATAGGAAAACACTTATATCATTAATTTATAATATTCATTATGATATAGCCCTTACCACCAGGAGAAAGATATAGCATTGTGGCTAAATGTACCATTAATTTTATAGATTCTATCAAGATAATCACTTTTTAAACATTCTTAAATCTACTTCTTTCTATAAAATAGAAATGATTATGCCAGGCTAAGATAATAGCACTGTAGTAATGTCATCACCAATATTGGATATGCCAAAAACAGTAACAGCATGTCTCACAGTGGAGACGTTACTGGTGCCCACTCGAGCATATTGGTGAACAACAGTCTAAGATAGCAGTGGTTCTAATTACTTGACTGGAGAATATAAGGGATTTGGCCAGTGCTTGCTGCAAACTAAAAGTTTGCTAAGTGATAGTGGAGAAGTATCTTCATATGAAGAAAATAAAGTTATCATATCTTACATTTTTCTTAGTGGGATAAACCAAAACTGAATCCTGATTAGTTAAAGTCAAGCCTGTATGCTTCCAACACTTAAGTCTTTCTACTTCATAATAGTTTCCTTTCATTTCCAATTCCTTAGTAGATTCTGTTTGCACCATTTGCTCCTGGTTTAGCTTACTGTTATCATATCTTCAATTATTTATTAAAATTCAAGATTTATTTTTAAATGGAAATATTTCAAAACACAAAATCCCTTGACTTCATGATAAATATAAAATTGTTGCTTAAACAAGAAAAAATTCCATTTTATAGCAAATAGAATATTTTTCAAAATGATAACATATTTTTGTAACGAGTTTCCTTTACATATATCTTAGATCTTCTGATATTTATTTTAAAATCTTTATCTAGGGAGCTGGAGCAGTAGTACAGCAGGAGGTAGGGCATTTGCCTTGCATGTGGCCGCCCCGGTTCAATCCCAGCATCCTTTATGGACCCACCAGGAATAGTTCCTGAGTGCAAAGCCAGGAGTAACTTCTGTGCATTGTCAGGTGTGACCCAGAAAGCAATAAATAAATAAATAAATAAATAAATAATAAAAATCTTGATCTGGACCATTGAGCTGTGTTTCGTTAAAGAATGGACAGCATTCTATTTCTCGCACTCATGCCCAAAACCACATCAAAAGCACCATGACAATGGTCTTCACAGGGAAACAGTACTTTAAATATATAGATACTAAGTAAAAATTTCAACCGTTTTTCTTAGTAGCGTTACTTTTATGACAAGGAATTTTGTTCTGGGCTGTGTGCAAAAAGAAAAAACAATAGTGATTCTATATTCAAAGTCTTCATTTACATTTTCAGAAGGCATATTTGTATAGATTATTTTCTGATTTTAATAAGAATTAAAGTGTAATTTTAAAAACAGGAATTTCAAATCAAGAGCATTGCAAATGGCCCCAAACCGTAAAAAACTGATTTAGATTTACTTTAAGTGAGGAACAATATTTTCAGTGCAGCATTTTGTAGCAAATAGAATTTTGTAAGAGAGAGAGTTGAGTGTTATAAAGCAAGATATATGGAGAAGATATGGAGAAAGAGAATCCGTATAAAATGTTGATGGAAATGTAGGTTGATGCATTCATTATAGAAAGCAGTACGAAAATTTCTCAAAAAGGGAAAACAGGAATTACATGTGGTTCAGCTATCCCACTTGTAGGTATTTATCTGAAAAACAGAAAAATAATGTATATATACATACATATAAATATGTGGGTATGATAAAGAGCTGGTAGAAGCCTAACTTGCTGAAAAATTAAAAGTAGAATATAAAATATAACATAATATATACACAAAGCTATAACAAAGATGAAATCCTGCCAATTACAATAACATTGACTGAAGCTAGAAAGTATTATACTTAGTGAAACAAGTCAGAGAAAGATAATATTGTATTATTTTCCTAATTTCTACCCATGCATAATTTGACTCATATGTGGAATATAGAGAAAACAAATAGATGAACTATATAAAACAAAAACTTTAGGCTCTGTAGGACTTTTAGTGGTGACCTAATATAGTATATACACAGGTTGATTTTTAATCATATCATATACACATAAAATTTATATAATGTGATAGTAAAAAGTGACTTCAATAAAAATGTTTTGACAGTAAAATAATAAGGTTAATGATTAGTGACTCATAGTCAAAGAGAAAAGGAAATAACTGTGGTCTCCAAGCACCACAGGTAGCAACCTCAAGCACTGAACTGGGAGTAACCCCATGGTTGTGGCTCAAAAATTTAAGAAGAGAGAGAAGGGAGGGGGGAAAAAGAAAGAAATAGAGAGCAAGTATGGTATTCAAGTATCAAATTTTGACTTTTTTTTTAAACCCCAAGAACAATGACTTCAGCTTAGTTAAGATATGAAAATATAGTTGTTTTGGGAGGTAAATCCAAAAAGAGCAAATCCACTTTAAGTTTTAATTTGCTCTTATTTATATTTATGCATATTATTTATGAGTGCTTTGTTTATTCTCTTTTATGGCAGTTACATTGGTTTGTAACATTGCATAAGTCTCAGGTGTATTGTTTTATTACGTACACCTGTATAAAAAATGTTTCTTTTTAAAACTTCAAATTTAAAAGTTCAAATAAATGTCACATATGGTATAAAATGCACTATTTCTTCACAAATAACTTCTCTAACATAAAAAATTAATGTCAGCTAAATTTCAAATTTAATGTTTATAATTCAGTAACAATTTAACTTACTCAACAAGGTTATTTTTTTCACATATTAACAACAAATTGATGATTGACCCACACTTCCAGTATGCTTTTTGCCAAGTTTACTTGTCCATTAAGTCAAAGATCAGGCTAATTTTTATGTCATTTTTTTAAACATTTCAACTTTACATTGAACTCAAATTAAAGTTGGTTGGAAGAGAGCGATACAAAGTTGCTTGCCCCCACACCTGGCTGTCTTCACCAGGGCCCCTCGGAGGGGACAGGTTGCTTCCCCCCCACCCCGCCCTGAGCAGAGCCTCGACAGTTGAAGACCTCCAGAACCCAGTCACAGCCATGCTCAAGGCCACTCTCCACACATACAGACAAGCCTCACGCATGAAGGAACCTGCAGAAGAAACCCAGGTGTGTGGGACCCGGGGCCAAGATCTTCAAGGCTGTTCAGATAGGGACTGGGCCTCTTCTACCAAGATCTCCCATTTTCCAGTAGCTAGGCAGTCACACCCAGAAACTGCCCCCAGGTGCCATGTAATCCCATCAACGGCCAACATCCAGAGACTATAAAACCAAACTCCCGGACATCTAATAGCCTAGTTCTCCCTCTGACAGAACCTGACAAGCTACAGAGAGTCTACTGCCCGCTTGGGAGAGCCTGGCAAGCTCCCCTTGGCGTTTTCATATCCCAAATACAATAACAGATATATACATACCTCTTGGAGAGCCCAGCAAGCTACCTTGAGTATCCTGCCCGCACGACAGAGCCTGGCAAGCTACCCGTGACGTATTCGATATGCCAAAAACAGTTATGATAGGTCTCATTCTCCTGACCCTGAAAGAGCCTCCAATTGACTGCACTCATTTTTGGAGTATAGAAAACATCATATGAGGTTGACACCCAAGGATAAGTAGATACAAGGGCCAGGGGGATTGCCCCATAGCTGGAAGACTACTTCATGAGCAGAGGAGAGAAAGCAGATGGAATAGAGAAGGGATCACTATGAAAATGATGGCTGGAGGAATCAGTTGGGATGAGAGGTGTGTGCCGAAAGTAGATAATGAACCAAACATGATGACTGCTCAGTGTGTGTTGCAAGCCATAATGCCCAAAAATAGGGAGAGAGTATGGGGAATATTGTCTGTCATGGAGGTAGGGGGAGGGTGGGAATGGGGGGATATACTGGGGATATTGGTGGTGGGGAATGTGCACTGGTGGAGGTTTGGGTGTTTGATCATTATGTGATTGTAACCCAAACATGAAAGCTTGTAACTATCTCACAGTGATTCAACAAAATTTTTTTAAAAAAGCCTCCAATCGTTGGGAAAAACCAGTAAGGAGAGGTTGCTAAAGTATCAGGGCTGAGTGTAATAGAGATGTTACTGGTGCCCGCTCAAGTAAATCGACGAACAACGGGATGATAGTGACAGTGATACAGTGGATAGACTAGTTACATACACTAATAGTTGACCATGAGTTTTATTGCTTCAAATGCTTTATTCTAAAATATTTGTAAAGAGGCAGAAATGCCTCCAGACCCTATGCCAGGCTGAGTCTCATATCTGGGGCACCCCAGAGGGGAGCAAGTGAGCCCACCGCATGCCCAAACAGAGCCCTGGCAGCTGAAAACCTCCAGAACCCAATTGCCTCCATGCTCACGGCCAATGTCCATAGACTTAGATGAGCCTCATCCAGGAATGAATCTGTTGAAAAACTCCAGTTTTGGGTTCTGTGACCGAAATCTTCAGGGTCTCATAGAGTCAGGGATCTAGACTTCCGCCCATGTCCCTGCTCTTCTGGGAGCCTGGCAGTCATGCCCATGAATTGCCTCTGGTGCCATTAACAGGCCATAATCTAGAGACTCATAAATAAACCTCGGAAGAGATCAACAAGTTGCAGAGATGCTTCTGAACCCAAAGTCACCATTTAGTTAAAAACTTAACTCTAGCTTTATCGCCTCATCCAAATTTTTAGAATTTCTGAAGTGACATCTCATTCTCTACACCACTGATATTCCAGGAGTAGCACACCACATTGGGTGGGATATAAAGTATGAGGCAACCAATCTCAATCAAGAAAATATTAATGCACAAGGTTTCGCCTGTAACAAAATGTTAATAATCTCTTATACAAGGGCTTAATGTCTCCAAGTTGAGATATGGCAATTTTCACACACTTTCTTCTAAGGAAGTATCTTTTTAAATCATTTTAATAAATTATTCATAACAAACAATACAAAATAAATTATTTAGGGCCTGCTATTGGGGCAGGCTTGAGTGACGGTTGTTAAAATTGGAAATAATGGTGGTGGGAAGCTGCAATGGTTCTGGGATTGGTGTTGGAATATTGAATGTACTAAATCATTGTGAACAACTTTATAAAAAATAAAATTAAATCAAAAATAAAATAAATATTTGCAGAGCAAATATCTAGAATATTGCAAATATTTCCCAACAAAAAATTACTAAAGTATAAGTAAGGAGTGGTACAAAGATCAATGACATAAAATTCAATAATCCCATCAAAAAATGAAGAGTGGAAATGAATATACATTTCTTTGAAGAGAACAGATTGATGGTCAGTTGGCATGTGAAAACGTGCTCATCCCCACTTATTATCAGGAAAATCCAAATCAAGCTGACAATGAGCTATCATCTCACACCAGCAAGGATCAAAAAGAAGCAACCTATGTTGGTGTGGGAGGTAGTGAAAAGAGAACTCTCATCCACTATTTACAGGAATGTTGTATGGTTCAGCTCTATGGAAAATAGTATGGAAATTTCTCAAACAAATAAGAATAAAACTTCCATATTACCCAGAAATCCCATTACTTGTTATCTACACTCAGACACAAAGCATTCATATATGATATATGAATGTATATACATACCTTTTTGAAAAGATATATGCACACCTTTTTATTTTAATGAAGCCCTTACAATAACACGGATCTGTACTAACTTGAATGTCCAACCACAGAAGAGTGGGTAATGAAGGCATGCTATTAAATTCACACTTGTATATGTTACATTTATATATTCCTTTTTTAAAACTTCAAATTTAAAAAGTTTAAATAAATGAATAGGATACTTATGCAACCACAATAATGGTCAGTTGGCACATGAAAAAGTGCTCATCACTAATTATCAGGAAAATCCAAATCAAGATGACAATGAGCTATCATCTCACACCAGCAAAGATGGCATATTACCAAAAAGCATAAAGTCAACCTATGTTGGTGGGGATGTGGAATCAATCATGCAATTTGCTGAAGCTTCAATGGAACTGGAGGATACCATGTTAGGTAAAGAAAGTCAGAAGAACAAATACCAGACATGAAATGTATTATAATGTCTCATATTATAATACATTTTTCATGTTTCGTGTTTTCATGTTTCATATTCTGTCATTGATCTATAATAATACCACATATTCTATATTTCATATAATGATACATATGAATGCCAGATATCCTCACTCATCTGTGGTATATAGAATAACATGACAAGGAAATCTGAGGTACCAATGGTGGGGAAACTCTTGACCCTAGCATACAGATGTAGAAGGTCAGGGAAAGAAAGAAGTAGAGGAGAGTAAGAAAAGGTGGCCTGGAGGCAAGGGGACAAAGATGAGGGGTGCTGGACACATTGGCAGTGGTGAGGTAGAGTACTTTTATTTATCAAAACCACTAGAGCCAACACAACCATAAGCTTGGGACACAAACTCCAACAATTAAACTTTAAAACATGCTTGCTAAAGAGGCAAGCTGGAAGGAATGCTGGAAAATGGAGGAAACCTGGGGACTTCAGTGAAAGGATGGTAACACTAGTGGTGGGATTAGAGATGGAACATTGTATGCCTGAAATTCTATGGCTGACAGCTTTGTAATCAAGGTACTTAAGTATGTTTTCTTAAAATAAATAAATAATAAATAAATTTAAAGTAATGAGTGAGTGGAAGATAGTATAGTAGTTAGGATGCATGACAAGTAAGCACTGAACCCCAGGTCACTTCCTGGCACTATAAGATCCCCAAGAACCTTATGGGGGCCCCCAACAGTGTTAATGTGGCCAGGATATATCTGGCATTCTCAGGTTCTTGCACTGAATTGAAGAGCCAGCTTGCCAAGAATCATTGACATGGGCGCCAAACCTCCTGAGCAAAGATTAACAGCCCCCAAAATAAAATAAAATGGTAAAAATAAAAGAAGGAATTTCTGTACTTCTAATATGAGGAAGAACTCTGACTTTTAACATTTTCCTTCTTTTTTTTAGTTTTTTTTTTTTGAGCCACAGAGAGTGAGATGGGCAGGGAAAGGGGAGGTTTAATAGGGGCTCTACCCTCAGGAATTACTCTGCAGGTACTCAGAGACCTTACGGGATGCCAGGGACCAAACCTGGGTTAGCCACATGCAGGGCAAGCTCCCTACCTTACTGTACTATCTCTCTGGCTATAACATTTTCCTCTATGATGACATTTTACTGAGAAGGTTTTCTACTTTACAGGGTGCCTGAAGTTTGCTCACTAAACACTTGGGAGAAGAGAACCATTGACCTTTTATCAACTCTCCATTGTAACAGTACAGCTGTCAAACAAGAAAATACTCAGGTAGATGATTTTTAGTAAGAGTCTATGATTCTCATTACAATGTTTTTTTAAAATGAGGACTAAAGGGCTGGAGTGATAGCACAGCAGGTAGGGTGTTTGCCTTGCACACGGCTGACCCGGGTTCAATTCCCAGCATCCGGTATGGTCCCCTGAGCACTGCCAGGAGTAATTCCTGAGTGCAGAGCCAAGAGTAACCCCTGTGCATTGCCGGGTGTGACCCAAAAAGCAAAAAAATAAAATAAAATAAAATGAGGACTAAGAATGAAATTTCTTTATTGAATATCATGAGCTGAAACTGTTGAATGATTCATCTGTATTATGACACTTTATTTTCCCTATCAACCAACCTGTGAAAACTAGCTACTCACTCCTCCGCTTTTCTCTTTTTTCCATAGAGGTAAGCACTTCCAGTCAGTCCAAGACCTCTCCCTTCCTTCTATTGCTCCTTCTAGTGGAACCCCTGACTAATCCTGTCTTAGGTTTCTTTCCCTATGAAATTAAAGTAATTTAGGAAGAAAAAAAATTTCCTGGGACTATATAAATTTTTTTGTTTGTTTAGTTTGGGGATCACACCCACTTATGCTCAGGATTTACCCTTAACTCTGTGCTCAGGAATCACTCTTGGTAGAATTCAGGAGATCATATGGGGCACCAGGGATTGAATCTAAGTCAGCAACTTGCAAGACAAACACTACCAACTGTACTAACCCTCTGGCCCAAACAACAAAATTTTTAGAGGATTCAAGAATCCTCTTAAGAGAAATGTTTTCTTGTAGATGTGTCCAACAGAGAGCATACTATACAATGGAATAACTTACAATGTATGCATTTCTATATTGTTAAAACAATTAACTAGGTACAGAATGGTTAAACTACCTAAGATGAGTTGGCTTAATAAAGTCCTCAGTGATACCTTAAGAAATATGGAATAATTATTATAACAATTAAAGTTGACCAATGTTACAGCTTATTTTAACTTTTTCATTTATTTCCAAACTTTCTCCAATTTCCCTGAAAAGATTTAATTCCTAATTAAAATCAGGAAATTCGTTAAAAATAATGGAGTGGAAAGTAAATGTAAGAGTGAAGGTTTGGAATCAGACAAATTTTAGTTGAAAACTGCAACAAAAAAATCACCAGTAAAGTCTGTGTGACCACAAACAAATTATTGATATTCTTTGCTTCTGCTTTCCCACCTATAAAATGAAGAAAACACTATTTCCTAGGGCCAGAACAAGAGTACAGTGGGTAGTTCACTTGCCTTGAATGTGGCCAACCCAGATTCGATCCCCAGAATCCTATGTTCGGTCCCCCAAGCACCACCAGGTGTAATTCCTGAGTGCAGAGTCAGGAGCAGTCCTTGAGCATCACTAGATGTTCCCCCCTGCCACCCTCCAAAAATACTATTTCCCTTGGTTTTATTGGGGATTAAATAAGTAAGATGACCAAGAAATGTTTTGGTTTTATTTTCTTTAATTAAACTGTATGAACATCCCAAATCTACTTGTATTTTCAAAAGTGAATTTTAGGGCTAGAGATAGAGAATAAAACAGATAGGATATTTGTGTTGCATGCAGACAACCCAAGTTCAATCCCTGGCACCACAAATAGTATCCTGATCCACACCAGAAGAAATTCTTAAGCAATGAAGAGTAAGCCTTTAAGGAAGGACTTAAAGCCAAAAAAAAGTAAAATTTTAATTTAAAATAATTTAATCATGAAGATTTAAGATTTATCAAGTTGGCTAAATATGTATAATAAATATATAGCACTATACAGTATATATCCAAGCAGGCAGACTCATAAGAATTGAGAGTATCATTTTATGTCCATAAATTTATTTAAGCTTCTGGGAGTTAAATTTTATAAATTTTATTTAACAAATATTTTTACTCAAAATATTATAATACTCTTACTGTGTAGCTTCCAGTAAACTAGCAGAAAACTGTATAATATTAAGGCAATCAATCCCAGCCCTATGATCCAATTTCTGAAAGCTTCTGGAGATATTTTTAATAGTGTTGATTAACAAAGAGATAATGTATATATATACATATATAATACATATCATTTTATACAATTATATATGAAAGAGAGAGGAATAGAAGAACCTAGTAAGTCATATGTATGAAGGTTTTGCTCTGAAGACAGGAGGAATTGCTACATATAGGCAAGAAGGTCTCTCTTGTAAAGCTCAAGTCTTTTTAGGCTTTGACATTTTTGACAACTTAAAGAGCAGAACAAATCTATAAATGTAGATCTTCAAATGTTTGAAATATTCCATCAAACAAACCAAAAATTCAAAATATCATGAACATCTTGTGCTTGCTTTTATGTAGGAAAACAGAGCTTTTTTTCATGCTTATAATTCTGTTGCCTGCAACACTGCCCTCTGCCCTTGGAATAATTTACTGATATGTGGAGAGGGATGGAAGGAACTGAAAGAAAGGGGATTGGGGGCAGGAAATAGTCCCTTCATTATTTCTGATTGTTTCTCGGGGTGGGGGGGGATTCTCCCTGGTAGTTTTATGTATCTAAGAAATAAGTCAGGTAAGAACTTAAATTAAAGGTTCTCGGGAAATATTATAGCAAGTAGCAAAAAACCCTGAAGGAAATCTTATGGTCTCTAACTGGACTTCAGTTTTCCCCAGTAAAGGCACTGGCCCAATGGGAGCCAGAAATAATTGGCTGGCCACTACCACTCCCTCTTATGCAACACTGTCAACAGTCACCAGTGGATTACTGCAGCCACTGAGCAACCTTTACATGAAGAGTGTCTCCATCTTAACCCTAATTTCTCCTTAGCCGTTTCTGTTTTTGTGCATTTCTGCTTGCCATTAAGGTCAAAACAGTAATTTAAAAAAAATTAAAATTCAATAATTGTTGTTTTTTCCTAAAAACACCATGCAAAACACTGGAAACAAGGAACTGTAAGAACCCCCTCGTGGTCTTGGAAATAGCAAAAATGAATTTTTAAAAAAGACTTAGTTAAAAACAAAAAAAAATCAGTTTAATTTAATGTGCCAAATTTCAAGCAGACACTTAGCTCTTTGCATTTTAAAATATGGTAACTGCTTACAGTACTCCGTTTAATGTCGATATTATCATAACACACATGGTAGAATTAAGAGCTTACTCTTTTAATGTTTATAGAATATAACATATAGGTGTGGTTGAAGAAATTGTCAAGATTATCTAATTCAAGCCACTCGTTTTTCAAATGAAGATATTAAGAGTTTATTTAGAAACCAGAAGCCTTTGTTGTTGTTGTTGTTATTGTTGTTGTTTTAACATTCAGCTTGTACAAATGGAACAATTTTATGCACTGTTAAGATAACAATATATTTTTTCTTCCAGTTGCTAAAGAGCCACTTCCCTGAATCCCTGAGTGCTCGTTTAATCATAGTTTTCTGCCTGTCACCTTCCCTCATAGCTTTGGGGCCCTGTGTCTTTTCACGTTGCCTAGGAGGGTGCCCGGTGTTAGTTTTGAATACCTCTCTTATAGGATCAATGACAGAAATGTAAATTTCCAGCTGTGCTGGACCTATGTGGTCTTCCCAGCCTCCATCCTTACCCAGCCTACACAACTGTAGTGTTTTTGTTTTGTTTTTATTTTTGTTTTTAAATTTATTTTTTTATTGAATCACCATGTTGAAAGTTACAAAGCTTTAAGGCTTAAGTCTCAGTTACATAATGCTCGAACACCCATCCCTCCACCAGTGCTTGTATTCCACCACCAAGAACCACAGTAAACCTCCCACCCAACCCGGCCCTGCCCCCCCCCAGTCCCCCACCCCATCTGTGTAGTTGGTAAGTTACACTTTACTTTCTTTTTACCTTGATTACATACAACAACAACAACAAAAGACTCACCGTGCCCTAGGAAATGCCTCCATACACCCTGGGTTTACATTCCATTCTACTCCCTGCCCACATGGTGAGCATGTGACCAGTCAATCCGGCTTTCCGGAATGCTGGACAGCGACATTGCTCTCTCCTCCCTCAGCCCTACTGAAACTTGAAACCACCTCCTGGATCAGCAAGGAAGCTACTCTTAGGATAAAGTAAACATAGTTTGTAGTGAAGAACACAGGAAGATAAAGCTACACAAAATCCTCCCCCTCCTAACTCCATCCCCCAAATGGGCATAGATCAAACAATTCTGAAGTCCTCCCTACATTAGGACTTCTGAGCTAACCATAAACATTTCTTTAAACATGCTTAAATTGTTTTCTTTTACCCAAAACCTTATAGGACCTCATATTCCTATCCACTGGTCCTCAGCAAAAGTTTTGTCAAATTCTCCAGTGCAGCCCTTTAGTTAATTATTACAGTTATTCCACAGAGGATCATTTTACAAAACGTGTTCTGAGAAAGTTTCCAGGAGGAGTAAATAGTTAGGATTCTGGAAAGAAGCAGATTCATAAACAAAGTTGCATTGAGACCTGGCTAATCCATCAAAGAATATTTGGGGTAGGCTCACAATATAATCTTCATATTTTATTCTTAATCTTAAAAAATATATATTCAGTAGGGCAACCATGCCTGGCTCAAATTTTGGCAGACAGCTTGACTTGTCTGCTTATTATTTGGGACAAGCTTTAAATTTGCAAACAGTTAATATAGAGAAAAAGAGCAACTTCTGTTCTTCCCTTCTCTTACCATTCACCTACTCACCAACTGTTTCAGGAAAGGTGGGGTGAGTATAAGGCTGCCAGATTTAGTAGATACAAACCCAATGCCTAGTTAAATTTGAATTTCAAATGAATAACAAATAATTTTGGTACAAGTATGTCTTAAATATTTCATGGAATATACATATCATAAAGTTATTTACTCTTCATTTAAATTGCAAATACAACTGAGCATCTTGTATTATTAACTGCCAACCAAAAATGAGGGCAGGGAGGAGAGGTAAGAAGATTTATAATTCTTATTTTGCTAAGTGACTATTTTCTTCTGGTATAATAGATGGTGACTCATATGGGTCAATTTAAGGATTCTTTGAATGCATCCTCATAGGGGGCCTCTCCAACCACAATCCTCAGGACTTGAGTTATACTCTTTGTTCCCTCCCCCTGTTGTAAACTGCCATGTTTGGCACCAAATTCATAACTGGCATACTCCCAACCTGTTATTTCCTACAGTTTACTCCTGGTGAGTGGAAAGCAATCAGACATCATTATTTGCATCCGGTACCAAGCTCTAAATTGGCCAACAAGGCTCTAGACGGGCAGCTTTCATATTTATATTTCCTAGAAGGAAATGGAGTTCTCCTTCTGGCTATGCAGGGGAAGGTGCTCCCCGGCGTGCTGTCACGATGGGGACGTCGGATTTGCTGACCCAGAAGGCCATCGCCAACAGGATGAAAACCAAGGGGCTTCAGAAGCTGCGTTGGTACTGCCAGATGTGCCAGAAGCAGTGCCAGGAGGAGAACGGCTTCAAGTGTCATTGCATGTCCGAATCTCACCACAGGCAGCTCCTGCTGGCCGCAGAACATCCTCAGTACTTCGTGGATACTTTCTCCGAGGAATTCCAAACGGCTTTCTCTAGCAGCTCTGGAGGCGCTTCGACACCGAGAGTGTCCACAACAACGTCGCCTACAACAAGTACGTCCGCCAGCGGGAGCACGTCCACATAAATGCCACCCGGTGGGATACGCTCACCGACTTCACCAAGTGGCTGGGCAGGGAGGGGCTGTGCAAAGTGGAGGAGACCCCCAAAGGCTGGTATGTTCAGTATATAGACAGGGACCCCAGAGCAATCCTCCGGCAGCTGCAACTAGACAAAAAGCAGCATCTTGACGAGGAAGAGAGAACAGCCAGATACATTGAAGAACAAGCGAGAAGAGGTCCGGCGGGAAAAGAGCAGGAGGTCCCCGTCTTTACCGAAATAAGCAGAGAAAATTAAGAAAGAATCACCTTTGATTTGAATAAGGGAGTGGGCAGCTGAGCAATGACCACCTCCAAATCCAGCCTTTGGGACCAAGTGTCTTAACCCTAACCCTAACCCTAACCCTAACCCTAACCCTAACCCTAACCCAATGATAATGATAAGATTCCACACTAGGGCCTGTGGCATTGGCCAAGTGAAAACAATCTTGGAAGATCTCAGAATATGTTTTCTTCTGCCCAAGAAGAAAAAGTCTACCCTGGAAGAAATCATAGAGACTGAAATGAATAAGAGTTCCCAGACAGCTTACTGGCTACAGTCATAAATCACTCTGAAAATCATCACCAAAAAGCTGGGTGATAAATATTCCAAGAAGGGTGTTTTGACAGAAGTGATTGACGGGTCCACAGCTGTGGTGAAGATGATCCACTGCGGGGATAAGCTGAAGCTGGACCAGACTCCCTTGGAAACCGTCATTCCCGCGCCAGGAAAGAGAATCCTAATTTTAAATGGAGGCTACAGAGGAAATGACGGTACCTTGGAATCCATAAACGAGAAGGCATTTTCAGCTGCTGTGGTCATTGAAACTGGCCCATTCAAAGGACACAGAGTTGAAAGAATTCAATATGAAGACATTTCTAAACTTGCCTAATTTGAACCTTGGTTAGTCCATTAAGATCCCGAAGCATCCAATTGTTGTTCAATGAAAAGTTGAGACTGTTTCAGGGTGTTTTTCGGTTTTTTTCTGTATAAAGAGCTGGAGCGATAGCACAGTGGGTAGGGTGTTTTGCACACAGCTGACCTGGGTTCAATTCCTCCGTCCCTCTCGGAGAGCCGGGTAAGCTACCAAGAGTATCCCGCCGGGGCAGAGCTTGGCAAGCTACCTGTAGCGTATTCAATATGCCTAAAACAGTAACAACAAGTCTCACGATGGAGATAGTTACTGGTGCCCACTCGAGCAAATCGATGAACAATGGGACAACAGTGCTACAGTGCTACCGAAGGAGTCAGCTTCAATCTCAATGGAAACAATCTGTATTAAAGTGTAGGATAGCTCTTGCCTGCTAGTCTAATGTAGAATATGGTAACTTTCTCAAATGAAAAAGATCAGGGACCCAATTATGGTTACCAATCACGACTTGCAACATCTTTAAAAAAATCACACGAAGTCTTTGTATTCTGGAAACGTACAGAAATTATGAAATAAGTTCCAGATATTATACTTGTATAGTCTACATCCGGTGACTTAGCACTTGGAAATCTTACATCCATTTCATCTTGATGCCTAGTTGAAACAGCAATTTTAACATTCTGTTTTATATGTTTCTTTTCTGGGAAAATTCTCACAACTTTTAATATAGCATACACTATGTATCTACGCTAAGAGGTTATACTTATAGCAGTCAATCCCAAATCTACTTAACTATATATATTCTTTTCTTTTTCTTTTCTTCAAGATATTTTAATAAAACATGTTTTATGCTACAGTCTTTGAATATATTTCTCTAGTTTTAAGAGGAAAGATTGTAAGATAAGGAGAAGGTGGGGTCACACCTCGTGGTGCTTGGGAGCTATTCCCAGCTCTGTGCTCTCCGAGTCAGTCCTGTTGGAACTTGGAGGACCGTGTGGGATGTAAGTAAGATCAGTCACATACAAAGGATGAAACTTAATCTCTGTACTATTGCTGATACCAAGATTTTTGCAGTGATTAAGAATGAGTCCAGATCTGAATTCTGACTGTGCCACTGACTGTTTAGAGATAAACCCTATGCCCCAGTTTCTTTGATTATAAGATATGAGATGATAGTCACATCACAACATTGAGCTGCTATGTCAGCCATTCTGGTCAAATATGACACAAAATATTTGCTCAAAAAGCATCAGCTATTATTGATAGTAACAGGAATAGCATTAGCATTGATAGCAGTAGCAGTAGCATTACTAGATCAACGATAATGATAAGATCGCAAATGGTTTTTATTGCATTGAAACCTTTGTGTCATTTTTGCAAATTCATATTTCTGGTGTGGTTGGTCTAAAAAAAGTTTCTCATACATTGAAATATGGCAAAATAAATGAAAATGCCTCTGTAGCCCTTTGGACAATAGAGAAATTTTGTATGCTTTCATATTTTACTACATAAAATAGAATTTTATTATTATTTTCACAGTTTAACTATATGTAAATATCTATCATCTTTCTAGTTATCATTAAATAAATTTTAGAGGAAGGTGGATGCTTAATCTGAAAAAAAATGATGTTATGCAGACACTGAGAGGTCATCATGTTTGGTACAGTATCTGTATTGCAAACCATAATGCCCAAAAGTAGACAGAAAGTAAGAAGCAAATAAAATTTTCTGCCACAGAATCAGAGAGTGTGGTTTGGTAGGGGTGGTGGGAGAGATACTGGGGGCATTGGTGGTGGAAAATGTACACTGGTGAAGAGATGGATGTTCGATCATTGTATGACTGAAACTCAATCATGAAAGCTTTATAACTGTATCCCACAGCGATTCAATTTTTTAAAAAAATGATGTTATGATTATTAAATACCAACTATTCTATTTTATAACTTTTAAAAACTGTGCAGTCCTTTTTGTTTTGTCTGAAGCCATAATCTCATGAAGGTATAAGAGAAGCTCACCGGTTGTAAAATCAATACCTGTAAGTTCATGGCTTTCTTGTATACAAATAATGAAAGAGAAGAAAGAGATATTAGAAAAACAATCCTGTTTAGAATTGTGCCTCAGAAAATCAAGTACCTCAGAATCAGCTTAACTAAAGAGTTGAAGGACCTGTACAAAGAAAACTATGAAACACTGCTTCAGGGAATAAAAGAGGGCACGAGTAAATAGAGATTCATCCCCTGCTCATGTTCTGAAAAGATTAACATCTTCAAAACAGCAATACTCTTCAAATCATTGTATAGATTCAATGCAGTCCCTATAAGGATCCCATGACATTTTTCAAAGAAATAGATAAAACATTATTGAAATTCATATGGAAGAACAACCCCCTATGAATAGCTAAAGCAATCCTTGAGAAATAGCAGATGGAAGGCACCAGCTTCCTCAACTTCAAACTGTAGTACAAAACAGTGATAATTAAAACAACATGGTATTGGAATAAGACAGACCCACAGATGATGGAATAGAGTTGAATATACTGAAACAGACAAATATATGATCACTTAATGTTTGACAAAGGAGAAAGAAATGTGATGTGAAACAAGAAAACCTTCTTCAACAAGTGCTGCTGGGAAAACTGGACAGCTACATGCAAAAATGAACTCAGACCTAATGTCTAACGACAGGCACAAATGTCAGATTGAAATGGGTTAAAGACTTCATTATCAGACCTGAATCCATAAAGTACATGGAGGAAAATGTAGGCAAAACCCTCCATGACATTGAAGCTAAAGGCATCTTTAAAGATGAAATACCACTGACCAAACAAGTGAAAGCAGAGATAAACAAATAGGACTACATTAAGCTAAGAAGCTTCTGCACCTCAAAAGAAACAGTGACCAAGGTACAGAGACAGCCCAAGGAATGGGAAAAATTATCTACCCAATATTCACCAGATAAAAGGTTAAGATCCAAGATATATAAGGCACTGGTAGAACTTTATTAGAAAAAAACCTCCAACCCCATCAAAAAATGGGAAAAAGAAGTGAACAGAAACTTTCTCAAAGAAGAAATACAAATGGCCAAAAGGCACATTTAAAAAATGTTCTACATCAACAATCATCAGGGACATGCAAATCAAAAAACAATGAGATATCACCTTACACCACAGAGACTGACACACTTCAAAAGTAAAAAAAAAAGAACAACCAGTGTTGTCATGGATGCAGGGAGAAAGGAATTCACATTCACTGTTGGTGGAAATACCAACTGGTCCAGTAAGTTTTGAAAACAATATGGGCATTCCTCAGAAAACTAGAAATTAAGCTTTCATATGACTCAGCATTACCACTTCTGGGAATATAACCCCAACATGCAAAAGCACACATCAGAAATGACATCTGCACTTGTATGTTCATTGCAGCACTGTTCATAATAGACAGAATCTGAAAACAACTTGGGTGCCTGAAAACAGATGACTGGTTAAAGAAATAACGGTACATCTACACCATGGAATACTATGCAACTGTCAGAAAAAAATGAAGTCATGAAATTTGCTTACAAATAAGTGGACATGGAGAGTATCATGTTGAGTGAAATGAGTCAAAAGAAAGACAGAGAATGACTGTACTCGTTTGTGGGATGTATGAAAACCAAAAACAAAATACGTAGTATGAGACTAACACCCAAAGACAACAGAAACAAGGGTCAGGACAAATGACTCATGATTGGGAGCCTCAAGGGCTGGCTGGGATGGGGTTGGGTGGAGTTGGCAGGAGAGATACTTGGAGAAGGTAGTTGGGATTGAGAAGGGACTGTTATGACAGCGATGATTGGAAGGGATCGCTTTGGATGGTAGATGTGTGCTGAAAGTGGGCAAAGAATCAAACATGATGATCTCTAGGTATCTGTATTGTAAACCATAATGCCCAAAAGGAAAGAGAGACAGAGAGAGAGATTGACAGAGAGAAGAAAAGTGCCTGCCATAGAGGCAGACTTAGGGGGTGGGTGGCAGGAGAGATACGGGGGATATTGGTGGTGAGAATGTACACTGGTGATGGATGTGGCTTGGAACATTATATAACTGAAACTCGCTCATGAAAGCTCTATAACTATCTTATAGTGATTTAATAAATCATAAATAAATAAGAGAAGCACACAATTTGCATCAACATTTTTGGCATTATTTTTCAATCAACTTTTAGTAGTATTTCACTAGAGTGTAAGACTCTGAAAAGGCAGAGAAACACTAAAACATTAGGTCCAATCAACACACCTTAAGATCATTGTGTGAGTGATATTTGTATTCCCCCTTTATTCTGTGGAGGGGAGCACCACAAAAGTGAAACCTTGATGAGCTGGTAAAAAGTCCAAGACCGATGTTGAGTTCTGAGAATTCTTGCGACTTTGACTACCAAATATATTTAAAGATTCAAAATATTGAATTTGTAAGTGAGCAAGCCATATAAGTACCATGCGCTAACTGACTGCACCACTGAAGCAAGAGGGGCTAGAGCAATAGCACAGCAGGTAGGGCGTTTGCCTTGCATGCAGCCGACCCAGGTTCGATTCCTCTGCCCTTATCGGAGAGCCCGGCAAGCTACCGAGAGTATCTCATCCCCACAGCCGAGCCTGAAAGCTACTTGTGGCATATTCGATAGGCCCAAAACAGTAAGAATGAGTCTCACAATGGAGCCCACTCAAGCAAATCGATGAGCAACAGGATGACAGTGATACACTGAAGTGAGCAAGCATGAAGAGTCTCTATCTTCTTGTAATCTCCATTTTCAACCCCCATCCTCATTCCCCACTTTGATGTTTTGCCCTGTCTTTCAACCCTAAGAGATGTTCTCATGTTCTGTGTATTAGTTACAGATGGCGATTGGAAAAAGGAGAAAATAGCAGATCCCCTGGGAATTCTTCTGAGGCTTGTCTTTCCCAAGATTTCACTCTTCTTGGTAGAAAAATCAACAACAGGCCTACTGGAAGGAGTGTCCACAGTCACTGTGTTCACTGGTCACATGGCCAATTGTCTGACATTGTCATATGGAAAAGACCATCACCAAGGAGCCATTAACCTCTGATGAGAGTCTTGTCCACTTTTCGAGAGAATTCTCTCCTGGTCTGCTCACACAATTCATTTCTTCTAATGTACTTTTTCAATGGGAGCCCTGTTGTAGCCCCTTACCCCAGCCTAAGAACAAGATGGGTTTTTATTTTTTATTTATTTACTTATTTTGCTTTTTTGGGTCACACCTGGCAATGCTCAGGGGTTACTCCTGGCTCTGCACTCAGGAATTGCTCCTGGCAGTGCTTGGGGGACCATATGGGATTCTGGGAATTGAACCCAGGACAGCCGCGTGCAAGGCAAACACCCTACCTGATGTGCTATTGCTCCAGCTCCAAGATGGGTTTCTATTGAGACATGAGTCCTCCATCTTCTCAGGTTGATAGTCCTGGAATAAATGTCTTGCATCAACTGTTGTCTCCTGTTTTCAAGGTGTAAGTACCTAAACTTGAGTTTCTTAACAGAAATTAGTGTAGCCAACCAGGAGCCAGCCTCTGCATTCAGTCAGGCTAAACTCCCTGGTTTCAGGGATCAGAGGAGCTGTCTAAGCAGCTTAAGGCAAACTGAAATAGACAATTTCCCTCTGTGTATAGGGGCAGGGTATCCAAATCCCCAGTAGCTTCTGAGCTTCTGAGCTCCTGTTTCATCTTAGATAGTCTCTCATGCCAGCTTCCCTAGTATTATGTTGGTGGAGAGCAACAGTTTTGAAAATTGTTGGGGGATTCAAAGACTATGACTCAAAGTGTGCTTGACCAAAAGTCCTCTGATCCATCATTTGGGAATCTTTCAGTTTGGGACCCTGAAGTGAGATGAAGTGTATGACAAGCTATTCATACCATTGGGGTTTTGGGCAGTTTGTGGATTTTTGTCCTTTGGGACATTCAGAACCTTTGAGGCATTTATAGACAAATTAATAAGACTCTGTGACTATTACCTGTGGGGAATTAGGCCTCACACTTTCTAAATACCCCAACAGGCTTTAATTATAGGTACTGAATTAAAATTTTTTTTTCTAGTGTAGCACTGTTTAGTTTACGTATTTGCTAAGGTTTGAGGAAAGAGATCCCCAAAATGGATCTCTAAATGTCTGTGCTATCTGATAGGAGAATTGTGTCCCAAAAATCTGGAAAATGAAATGAACAATTACAAGTCCAGGTATTAATATTATTTCCTAAGAATTTCTCTAGGAGAAGTCTTGGTGAATGGTACTAAGAGGAATAGGCACTATTACCCCTGATAGGAAAACCCAGAAAGAAAAAAGATGAAAAGAATGCAAATCTTATGAAAAGTTTTAATTCTTTCCACCCTCTTGTGCCTGTTTCTACATGCTCCTCAATTCTGCAGCTACCCCAGTGCTATCTCAACTACGTAGCAACAGTTTTCCTGACAGATGAGGTCAAATGTTGACCAACTCCCCCCTCAACACCAGGGAGGGTTTGGAATGGTGATGAACCACTGTATTACATCACTTGCATTGATTACAATTTTGATGTTATGAAATTTAGATCTTAAGGGTTTAAAAAATTCTGAATGTTTCATAAAACCAAAGTGAATAGAAATGAGTTCCAGGAGAACAAATAAATGTTTATGCTGAAATGAAGCATGGAAATAAGAAAAATGAAGCATTTTGTTAGATGAGTTGTCTGACAGAAAATTGGTTGTTTCTAAAACAGGAAGGAAAAAAGATAAGACAGAATGCTAAGAAAGACATTTAAGGTAGCATTTGACCTTAGGTCTAGACCAGACATCTAAGCCTTTGCCTCTTGCCTCTAAATTATGTTTTCAAAAATTACTTTTAAAGATGCAAACCCAAAATATTTGGAAGACTTTTTTTCCAGTATGAGTCATGTAATGACTCATTATAGCATAATCTTTAGAAACACTTAAAGTTTGGTGAAGAATAATATTTTAATTTAACTACTTACCTTGCAATTGTACAAAGTTAATTCTCAATAACCGTTTTTTTCTGCTTTTTGAGTCACACTCAGTGATGCTCAGGGGTTAGTCCTTGCTCTGCACTCAGGAATTACTCCTCGTGATGCTTGAAAGACCATATGGAATGCCAGGGATTGAACCCAGGTCAGTTGCATACAAGGCAAACACCCTACCTGCGGTAATATCACTCCAGCCCCAAGTCTCACTAACTTTAAGTCAGATAATTTGACTGAACATAGAAGAGTAACTAGAGACAAAAAAGAAGAAAAGAAGAACAGAGTCTTTTTAAAAATGTAAACTGTTAGATAGGCTTCCTCAATTTTTGGTGTTCATTGGGAATCAAAGAGTGGGCGAAGAATCAAAATGAAATATATATGCAGGAAAATTGTGTGTGTGAGTAGAACAGAATGATTAAAAGAAACAGAGGCCATTTTGCTTGCAAAGAAACTGCCCGGCAACTCATCTCCAAAAGAATATGAAACTGCTAAATCATCCCAGGTAGACTGATGGGAAAGTTGCATATAAGACCATCAATCATACGGAGGCTAAATACTAACACAGAAGGATCAATTAGCACTAACCAGAATAGTAAAGCCTGTGTGTGAGAGACAAAACAGTTATCACAAATTGACTCTTATTGATCTAAGCTTTGGTCATTCCATTTGCCTTTGTGTTGTAACAAATAACATAAAGTAAATTTGTTTGTGTCTGCAAGGGGACTGGACGGGGTGGTAAGTGGGTAACTGGGGACACTGGAAGGTCACACTGGTGGTGGGATTGGTGGTGACACTGGTGCTGGAACATTTAAGCTTAAGACTGTATTAGAAACACAATATTGATGAATCAAAATACTAAAATATAATTTAAAAAATAAATAATACCTACCGTACATATAATGTGTGTGGAGGTGTCTTGTCTTAGTGTGCCCTCTCTAATGTGCCACCACTGCAACTCCGTGTGCTTGCCTGCCTGAATATTGCAACTATAGTAAAGGAAAATGTAGGAGGTAGAAGATATACCTTGTCTTTACTGTAGTCTCTGAATAATACTTTTTCAGATTATTTTTTTCTATAATAAAAATATCAGTTATAAAATTTTTTAAAAGAAATTGAATGGGGGAGTCAGGGAGAGCTAATGAGTGGAGTATTATATAGAGAAAGAGAAAGCAATGTAATTTTCTGAAAGATGTAACAGTTATAGGAACCCAGTAAGAGGATGTATGTGCACATAAAATAATTAGCCAAATTTTAGAATATTTTGACATTTTTACTGTGGATATTTATTTGTTTAAATATGTAAGTACAATGTTGCCCTTTAATTTAATGCTTACAAAACATTGGCATAAATAAAAATAATAACTCCACTTGAAGTCCAACCTGTTCGCACAAGTAAAATTTGATTCTTTGGAAGATAAACCCTTTTCCCAAATAGCTGCTTTTTAATACTGATTATAAGGCTCAAGCAGTTTCTCTAATACTTTTTTTCTACATTTCATTTTACCTACTTGAAATAGTACATTGAATTCTTGAAACCCCAAAAGAATACTCATGGAATATGATGATTGCTAACTAGACAAGTTCAAACTCCTATTGACTTTATCCCTGTCTAGAAAATAGGAACCATAATAAACTTTAAAGAAACCAAATCCCTCTTCTCTCTTGCACCACATAAATGACCACCCTTTTTACAAAAAAAAATATTTATTCAAAGCTAGTTTTAAACATCTAGATTTGGATTCCATTTGGAATTCTTCAGTCACATATTTTTCTTCTATTATTTAAGAATTACTTTGCTCTATATTTCATTTCGAGAACTAAAACCAGAATTTGTGTGATTTGAAAAAAATCTTATTAGAAAAATAGTACAGGAGAAAATATAGCACTAGTTATGAAAGCATCACTGAAACAAAATTTACCTCTGGAAGGAAAGGAAACCAGCAAACATTCAAGCACAAGAAGAAAATCATTCTAATATTATACTTGCTGATTAGAGGATAACTAGAGTAAGGAGAACACAAAAGTCATAGTTAAGAGTGTCCTCACTCCCTTCCACAATGCAGACTATTTTTCATTGTACATAATTATGCAGAATCTTATCTTAAAGGGGAAGATCACAGCTACTATATCAAAGTCTTTCTACTCAAACTAAAATTCATACCGTGGTGGTGATTGTTTTTTAAGTTAAAAAGCCAAATAAGGTGCATGTGGAGAAAAATAAGGACGGGAGGAAGGAAAAATAAGGAAGAAAAAATAAGAAGGAAGCCATATGCATGATTCTATTCCTGGAAAATTTCTGGAGACATTTTTTTGAAAATTGTTTTTGTTCAGGGTTGAGGTTAGCCTGAGCATTGCGTGCCATTCTTGAAGGGTCCTATGGTCTGACTCATTTGTCTTATCTTTTCTCATGAAAAACAGATGTAGCAGCCATAACTGCAGAGCAAAGGGTGGCTTGGTGACTGATCTCTTTACTAAACTGGGGGAGCCGTCACACGCAATGTTCAGAACCTCCCCACTCCCAGAAACCCCCACAGCTTTGCAGAAAAGGGGTTATTTTTATCAAAGAGGACTAGAAGTAACTAAAACATAAAGACAGAATAAATATCTTCCTCAAAGGTATATCAACAGCCACAAGTGTTTAGTATTAGCCCAGTTCTATGGCAATGCTTTCAAGTGACTATTGCTAATTAAAGCAAGATTGGTGTTGCTTCTGAATTTTTTAAATTCTTTCCCTTTCTGGGGCTGTTTAAAAAATAGTACAGTAGTTAGGGTTCATGCTTCGCACATGCCCTGCCAGGGTTCTATGCCTAGTAACATATCATTCCCCACCAGCCCACAACTCCCCTCAGCATGCCAAGTGCAGCCCTGGATGTCCCCAGCACCCAGCAGGACATCCTTGGGTCTTTGCATTGAATCCAGACCTCATGAGGCTCCGGAGCTCTCTAAGCGTCATTTGAGAGCCCCCAGCCCTCTCTCCAAATAACGCCTTTACTAAATGTATCACTTCACTTTTAACTGTTGTGAGAACCTTTAGACTTTACTTGCACTACACAGATGTGAGTTTAATGCCCAGGTGGTTGAACAGTAAGCAATGGGACAGGGAATACAAGCAAGGGAGGTAGAAAGTGAATTTTTTCTAAGTCAGAAGAAAGTCAATGCCTTTTCCTTTCTTGGACAGTGGGGTCTGAGTTTTGCTTGAACTGATCTTTGGGATCAAATACTATATCTTTCTGTGTGTATTTAGAAAGAAAGTAGCGGTAATAACAACTTTATTGAGAGTTTCTGGGGTGGAATGAGCAAGAATATATCTTTTAAAATATTTTACCTGCATTTCTATTTTAATTTTTCATCCAAAAAGTAAATATTGTCATTCCAACTTGAGAGATAAGAAAGTTGGAGCCACCCAGTTAATAGAAAAGGAAAGTCAAGCTGATGGATCCAGGAGGGCTGACCCTTTATCAATCTTGAATCTAAATGTTTGGAAAGCACATAAATCTAATAATCAATCTTTTATGTTACTTGAATGAAGCATGTCTTTGCACAGTGTCTCAATGTGCCTTCATTGATAGGACATTGAAGTTCTTAAGACTTCAAATACTAAGTGATCTCATTAGCCTGTGGAACATAGAGAGACAAAATAAGGGAATAGATAATATCAAACAATGACAACCCCTTGACTTTATATGTAAAAACTGATTAACAAACAGTGGAGGGATGGGGGAAGGCAGTGAGGAGGAGATGAAGATTGGATCTGAGGTGACCTAAGTACCACTGCAGAGGGTCACTTTGATGGCAGTGGGATCAATAACTTTGCACTTCAATACCATAAGCTCTAAGACTTGTAACCATTTTATCTAAACTATAAATATTTTCTAAAGATTGTCATTTGGGTAAAAAAAAAAGGTTTTCTTAGAGCATTCTCAAGATCTCTCATTTAGGAAATGAGAGCCAGGACCAGAACAAAAATTGTGTGCTCTCAGTTCTTGTGCTCTTTCATTTTGCTTCTTGTAACTTTCATCTCTGCTCACCTCCTCTGCTTGTGGTTCCTGAGAACACTGTACACCTGTGAATTCACATCCACCTCCACAGAACCAGAGATTTTAGTTAACAGCCTTACAGTTTTGCTCCTTGTTAAAAGATTGGAAGATATAGCACTCGAATCTTTCAGCAGTGGTTTACAATCTAGTATGCCTAAGAGTCTGAAGTCAGTTCTTTTTTAATAGACTGCTTTTAGAAAAGTTTTCAGTACACAGAAAAGCGAACTGAAAAGTATTTCCACTTTTCCTTTCCTTTCAAAAGTGCCTTTCTGACTTTGTACATATCCCTACCTGTTATTAACCCCCCTACCATATTGGTGCATTTCTTACAATTTGATGAACATACAATAATGTATAATTATCACTCCCAATCCACAGTTTTTACTAAAGCTCAATTTGTGACATATACATTATATGTTTGGAAAAATATATAATGACATAAATCGACTGTTTTAATGTCAGGCAGTTTCACTGTCCAAAAAATACTTCATTTGCCACCTCTTCATCCCTCCACCCTAAACCTTAGCAAATATGAATCTTTTTAATGTGAGAACAGTTGTTAATAGCAAGCGAAAATGGAAAAAAACGAATTTTAAAGCATGATAAAGATGTTAGAATATGAGATGATTTAGTGTGTGGATGATGTGGGTAGAGGGACTGAAGAACTACAGAGAAATCATTATACTTTATAAACTAAGTAAAAGTTAATTTTAAGTGCTTTTCCCCATATCTTATTGAAGGCTCTACTCAGTACATTCAAACCTTTTTTAACCATGAAAGCCTAAGTTGAAATAAAAGCTTATATAATATACCTAATATATTAAGATTATAATTGATAAAAAAGCATCTACTTCAATGGGCAACATTTAATCAATTTTTAATTTTTACTTAGTTAAATGGCACCACATATCTAATTTATAATAATAAGTACTTGTAAATGGTTCTTCTAAAATTCCAACTTAAAGTCAATTTTCATTAAGCCAAGTCAGAAGTTTTGGAGAGCATTTATTACTATTATATTCCTTTGTATAAATATGTAAGTCCAGTGCACGTGAGAGAAAAGAAGAAGAAGCAGAAGAAGGAGGAGGAGGAGGAAGAAGAAGAGGAAGAGGAAGAGGAGGAGGAGGAGGAAGCGGAGGAGGAGGAGGAGAGGAAGGAGAAGGAGAAGGAGGAGAAGGAGGAGGAAGAGTAGGAGGAGAAAGGCGCTTGTCATGAGTCAGTCTGGGGAAGGGAGGGTGGCGGGAGGGAAACTGGGGACACTGATGGTAGGAAATGTACACTGGTGAAGGGATGGGTGTTGGAACATTGTAAGACTAAAACCCAGCCATGAACAACCTTGTAACTGTGTATCTTTACAGTGCTTCATCTGAAAAAGAAAGAAGTCTAGTGTGCTACATCTTTTCCTCTCTGCGTCCAGAATTGATTTACATGAGATGGCTAAACACAGCAAGAAGGTGGCGATCGTGGAGTGAATATGGGACACACTACAGCGCCTCTCTCCGGAAAATGTTGAAGAAAACTGAAACCAGCCAGCACACCAGGAACACGTGTTCCTTCTGCAGCAAGACCAAGAGACAGTCGTGGACATCTGCTACTTGTGATTCCTGCGGGGGTGTCCGGACCTATCATACCACTTCTCCTGTCACAGTCAAATCTGCATCACAAGACTGAAGCAATTGAAAGACCAGAAGATCTGCCATCTGAAACGTTGCTAGCCAATAATAAATGGGTTAATAAAAAATATATATATATATATATTCCTTTTATCTGTTGCCACATCCCACCCCCAGCCATTCATTATCCATACTGACTAGATACCTGTTCCACAGGCAAGATTCAAAGTGATTAAATTCAACTGGCCCTTCACCCTTCCACTCTTGCTGTATCAATATGACCGATTTATGCTGTCAGTTGCTTTTACAAAATATTGTTTGTGGTTTTGTTTTGTTTGGGGCCACACCCATCGATGCTCAGGGATCACTCCTGGAGGGGCTCAGGGAACCACAGGCAGTGCCGGTGATAAGACTCGGGTCTGCCGCATGCATGGCAAGTGCTCTGCCCACTGCATTATCGCTCTGACCCCGCTTTCAGCAAATATTGATGTTTGACTAAACTAATCATTAAAGGCATTCCTAATGATTTTTTTGCCAAGACCAAGAGCGTGTGAACATTTTCATGCTATATTTTCAGTGGGCACATTTATAGACATAATTCTTGGAAATGACCAGGGAGAATCTATAAATGTTTCTAAATTAAAGGTCACCTGAAAGAACAAAATACAAGCAGAACCAGGTAAAACTACAGAAAAGAATATTGAAGAGGACTAGCCTTGTTAGAAATTATAAATCCTTAGTAAATAAAGCTTTTTACACTGAGAGAGAAAATTAATGAAAGAGAATACAAGGTACAGAAATAGACCAAAAAAACATATAGGAGACATGAACATAATCAAGTCAAGGGCTTTAGTATAGAGAAAAATGAATTTGGCATTTGGTGGAAAAAAGTCATATTCAAAAAAGGAAAAAATGTGCAGCACTCTCATCCCTTATGTCAAAGTACATTTTTGGTGCAGTGATGTGCCAGAGCTGGCAGACGCCAGCTGCCAGGAGATAGGCACAACTTCTCCAGCTAACTGCAAAGTGACTGTAATAGTTTGTAATTTTGGCACGAGGGAATGTCTCCACTTGAGAAACTGGCAAATACTACAAATCAGGGCATTTGTTTTTAATTATTTGAGTCACCAGTACTAGGAGGAAGAAAAACATAAGATATTAATTGGAAGATAATGCGAGTTTTTCTTTTATTAATGAGGTAGTAGAGAAAGCATCTTATAAACCCCAAAATATCTCCTTAGAAGATACTTTTTTTTGATGTGATTTTGTCTTTTTTACTCTGTGGCCACATCCAGTCCACAAAGGTTACTCTGCACTCAGAAATGACTCTGACAGTGCCTGGGGAACCATGGGGGATGCTGGGGATACTGAATCTCTGTCAGTTTCATGCAAGGCAGACACCCTACCTGATGTACATCTCTCCAGCCCCAAAAGTTACATTAAAATTTTTTGATAAATCAGTGATATATACACAGTTATAGTGTTGTTCATGATCCTGTTTCAGTTCATATAATGTTCCAAAACTCATCCCTTCACCTGTGTACATTTCCCACCACCAATGGTCCCAGTCCCCACCCTCCTACTACCTACCCCACTTTTCTTCTCTCTCTCTCTCTCTCTCTCTCTCTCTCGCTCGCTCGCTCGCTCGCTCTCACTCTCGCTCTTGTTCTCACTCTCTCTCGCTCTCTCGCTCTCTCTCTTTTTCTTGGGTCTTGTGGTTTGCAATATAAATAATAATAATGAGAGGTAATCCTGTATATCCCTTTACCTAAAAAGTTGCATTTTTAAACCACAAATATTTTAAATCTATTTGGAAAAAACGCTGTAAGTAATACTAAAAACCAATGCCAAATGGGGAGAGAGATGTACATACATTTATCATTTAATTTCATTTTTGTGAAGTGTGATAGTTTTTATCGAAACTATTTAGAGAAAGATATGAGGGGAGAAAGAGGGAGAAGCATGTGTTCAAGAGAGAACATGGACATCTCCAGAGCCAACCTAAGCAAGCAAAGAAATAAACAATACATGTTCAAAGGAGAACACAAGCTTGAAGAGCAAGCCTGAAAATGGTTGGTATTTATATATCAGAAGCTCTAACAAATGATTTAAAATACAAGCAATTCAAAATAAAGGCAAGTAAAAGCCACCAATTAACAATTACCAAAAACATATAAATATGACTGGTCAATAAATTTATGAAAAAACTGTTCAACTTAATGCCTAAGAAAACAAAATAGAAAACATAAATATATTATATGTTGTTTTAGGGTTCAAACTCAGGTCCATGCACATACAAAGTGTGAGCTCTAGCCCTGAGGTACATCACCAGTCAAATTAATAATGTGTTTTTTTTTTTTTTGCTTTTTGGGTCACACCCAGCAATGCTCAGGGGTTACTCCTAGCTCTGCACTCAGAAAGTACTCCTGGCAATGCTCAGAGGACATATGAGATGCTGGGAATCGAATCCGGGTCGGCCACATGCAAGGCAAATGCCCTACCCACTGTGCTATTGCTCCAACCCCGTCAAATTAATAATGTTTAAATTCATAAAATGTCAAAAATCTAGTTGGAGCTGGGTTAAAGGTAGATGTGGGAAATCATTGAATCATTGTAGAATACTGTAAAAGTTGACGTTATTAAATGGAATTTTAAAGTTATATTGTTTCCAATTTATTCTAGGAATATTTTTATAAATGTTGATAGTCTCACCTAAATGATTACACAGGGCTACTTACGACAGTATTGTTTATATAATCATTATCTATGAGGCATAAGAAATTACTCCAAGCTTTAAAAGCTTCAAGTCATAATAAACATTACTCTGTCATGCAATGTTTGTCTTTCAGGAGTTAGAAGGCAGGGCGGTGACCACACTATAGTAAAGTGTGGGTGGCGGCTGTGGTCATCTGAAGGTGTGTTTGGAGCTGAAGATCCAGTTCCAACATGACTCACAGTTGTGGTGGACGGTTGCAGAAAGCCTTGTTTTCTCTCAACAAATGTTTCTGTAAGACTGTTGGCTGTCCATATGTCATGGAACACTGACTCCTACCAGATGGAGTGATCCAAGGGCAAGCCAGGTCCATTGCTTTTCATGAACTAGTCTTGAAAGTCATACATCACCATTTCCATAACAAGTTCTTATTCTGAGGGCAAATATTCAGTGAGGGAAGGAAATACACAAGGACATGAAGACCATATGGTACTCACTGGAGACCTTTAGGGACAGATGACCACAATTTAAACTTTTTGAAAGAAATCTCAGTGTTGACTAACAAGGTGCTTGTTAATTATATTTTACAATAAAATGTTATGGAATCATTAGAAATAAAGGAGCAAACTGTATTGCTGCATTGAAAATACGATAAAACTAGCAGGTCTGTGAAATAGTTGTGTTTATATTGAAATCCCTCCGTAATTCTTATAAAATAAGCATATATACAAAGCTATATGCATAAAGTATAAAATTTTGGCAGAAATTTATAAAGGACATTAGTGGGTGACAAAATTGGGAATGACAGATTAGGAATAGACAACTTTTAATTTTATGCCTTGTATACTGGTAATGGTTAAACAAATATTACTGTGCACTATTATAACTGTTTTTTAGACAAATTCTATACTTGTCCAATTTTTGGCATCTGAAGTAGTCTGCTGTGTCCTTCTTGGTCTGAGATTCTCTGTCAGATGCCTTACCTACATCATAACTGCATCACAAAGGGCCTTGAAATGACATCCTTAAATTCATCATAGTTCGATGCAAGCACAGAAAGATAGCCTTGTTGCTTATCTGTATCTTTAGCAAGAATTCCACATGCTATGCCATTGTGAGTGAAAGCCATCATAGGACATCTCCTAAAGCAGCATCAGTATCCATTATACCCTCAGCAACAACGTCTTCCTCAGTCATGATGGTGGATTAAGAATGGAGCAGAACTCATTTGTGGAATATAAAATAGTATAATATGAGACTAACACCCAAGGACAGTATAGACAGGGCCAGGAAGATTGCTCCGTGGTTGGAAGCCTGTCTTTTGAAGCTGGGGGAGAAAGCAGCTGGGATAGATAAGGGATCACTAAGTCAATGATGATTGGAAGAATAGTTCAAAATGAAAGATGTGTGCTAAAAGTAGGTAAAGAACCAAACGTGATAGCCTCTAAGCCATCTGTATTTCAAACCATAATGCCCATTAGTAGAGAGAGAGTAAGAGGGAAATGGTCTGCCATAGAGGGGGAGGGGTGGGACAGAGATGGGGGGTAGGGGTACTGGAGACATTGGTGGTGGAAAATGTGCACTGGTGGAGGGATGGATGTTCAATCATTGTATGACTGAAACTCAAACATGAAAACTTTGTAAGTGTAGCTCACAGTGATTCAATTAAAATAAAAAGAAAAGAAAAAGAAAAAAGAATAAATAAATAAATAAATAAAACGCTATTGATTCAGAAAAAAATAGAAAAGAATGGAGCTGAATCTTGAATGCACAAGTCTCTGCCTTCCTGCTAGTCTGGGGTGGAGAGAAGTAAACAACCACATCTGGCAGTTGTAGCCAGTGAACCACATCCTATGATGTTCAGGAACTACTCCTAGTTCAGTGCTGATCCCTGACGGTGCCTGGGGGACCATGAGTGCTGCCAGAGATATGGACCAGGGTCCATGGGATACAAGGCAAGCACCTTAACCCCTACTTTATCTCTCAAATTCACTTTTAAGATTTTAAGGGTAGTTAAAAATACTTTCCGTAGGTATTTAAAAGACAGATGGCCAATGGAATAAGCCACTTATACAAACTTTATATTTCTATCTGACTGGCTCCTCCTCAGTGGGTAGCTGAGTGGGTAGGCTGGAGAAATATGGGCAGAAAAGCAGGCGGAGTAAGGAGTGAGTGCAGACTCAAAGCTTCTACTCTGTCTCCAGGTCTCCAGCCTCTGCAAAGCTGTATCATTAGATAGAATTATTCCTTATTCTGAATTCAGAGGAACTTGGGCAGTCTGGTCACTGAAAAGGCATAAGGAATAGCAGTGTTTACACTGGACAGTTGTCACAGTGTAATGTAACTTGGAAAGTTTCTCATCTCCTGAGTGTTAGTAAAACTCACGTCAGTGAATCCCCAAGGGTTTGCTTTGAAGAGAACTGGGCATATGAGCATCTAGCTTAAGAGATCTTCAAGCAGTAGAAGTTGGTGGCCACTCTAGATGTGTTATTTTGGTTTGTTTTTCACACATTTCTATTTATCAAGGTTCTGTTATTTACAATACTGTTAATGGCATCCATGTGCATGCTCCCATTGCTACCCTCATCACCTGTGTTCATGTGAAGGATGTAGAACTAGGTAAACACATGCTCTATTTATTTCAAGGTAGTTTTTGGGTCTGACATCTTAGAAAAAATCCTCCAGTGGGTGAATAAAGCATAGCTGAAATATCTGTTCATCTCCTGTCCCCACTTTTAGATGGAGTTACTGACTTTTTTTGTTGTTGATCTTTAGGAATACTTTATAAACCTGGGATATTTTGTCTGATGTATTGTGTGCAAATATTTTCTTCCATTTTGTATGGTGTCTTTTTACTTTTGCTTGATTTTCATTTGCCCTACAAAATCTTTTATTTTTTTTTATATGGTAGGATACTTTTTATTTTTTTTTAATTAATTTATTTATTTTTAATTCGTGAATCACCCTGAGGGCACATTTACAGATTTATACACTTTTGTGCTTATGCTTCCCTCATACAAAGTTCGGGAACCCATCCCTTCACCAGTGCCCATTCTCCACCACCAGTAAACCCAGCATCCCTCCCACCCTCCCCGATCCCATCTCCCCCCACCCCACCCTGCCACTGTGGCAGGGCATTCCCTTCTGTTCTCTCTCTCTAATTAGCTGTTGTGGTTTGCAATAAAGGTGTTGAGTGGCCACTGTGCTCAGTCTCTAGCCCTCATTCAGCCCGCAACTCCCTTCCCCCATATGGCCTTCGACTACATTATAGTTGGTGATCCCTTCTCTGAGTTGCCCTTTCCCCAGAATGTGAGGCCAGCCTCCAAGCCATGGAGTCAACCTCCTAGTACTTATTTCTACCATTCTTGGGTGTTAGTCTCCCACTCTGTTATTCTATATACCCTAGATGAGTGCAATCTTTCTATGTCTGTCTCTCTCTTTCTGACTCATTTCACTCAGCATGAAACTTTTCATGCCCATCCACTTAAATACAAAATTCGTGACCTCCTTTTTTCTGACAGCTGCATAGTATTCCATCCTACAAAATCCTTTAAATTTGATGTCTCATTTACTTATTTTTCTCTTTCTTATCTTTGCTTTTGGGGTCAAATTACTATAGAAACCTCTAAGTCCCCTTTTCTGGAGGGTTCTGCTCCTATTTTTCAGATGGCTTGTAGGCATATTAAAAGGTGTTCATTGATTAAGGAAATGCAAATCAAAATGAGATATCACCTCAAAGCAGTGAAAATAGCATACATCAAAAAATTGGGGGTAAAATCAGTATTGACAGTTATGTGATGACAAAGGAATTTTGATTCATTGTTGGTGGGAATCTGCTGACCTCTATAAAAGCAGTATGGAGATTTCTCAAAAATATAAAAGCAGAACTCTCATATGACCTAGTGAGCTCACTTCTTGGTATTCCTTCCACCTCAAACACAAAAACATTAAATTGAAGGGACATGTGTATACACAAGCTTATTGTAGCACTTAGTACAATAGCTAGGATTGGAAAACAACTCAAACATCTAATGGCAGATGAATAAATAAACATAAATGGATTTACCCAGTGGAATACTATGCAGGTATAAGAAAAAATGGAATCATGCAATTTGCTGCAAAATGGATAAAATTAAAGGGCATCATATTTAACAAAATTAGCGAGAGGGAGAAGAACAAATACAAGATGATCTCACTGATCTGTGGAATATAGTGTCCAAATTAGAATAGACATTGAGATGAACAATGAGAAACACTTGACATAGGAATACAGGGCCAATTGGCAAACAGTGAGGAAGGGAAGTGAGGGAAATAAATTCAAAATCTTTTTCAATTGAAAAAGAAAGAATATCTAAGAACTACCTGCAGACATTAAGAACAAAACAATGATAGACATTTGTGAGAGTCGCTGATTAGCTGACATCAAAATTACAATAATATGGGGTTGTAGAAATAGTACAGCAGGAAAGGCACTTGCCTTACAAGTGGCCAAGCCAAGTTCATTCCCTGGAACCCCGGATGGTCTCCCAAGCCTCACCAGGAATGATCCCTAAGTACGGAACCAGGAGTAAACCTTGAGCATATCTAGGTGTGACCTAATAGACACACACACACATACACACACATAAAATGTCTGGTAGTGGAAGGATAATAATCACAAATATAAATATAACACTTACTGAATGCATGATATTTATTTAATAATTACACTTATTTTCAGACTTAAAGGTTGAGAATTGAAAAAGTTTAGCAATATACCCAGGAATTTTACATTTCTTGGAGGATAACAAGAAATGTTATTTCTTCCCCCAACCACAACAAATTTTTTAATATATTTAAAACATAAAATTTGAATGATGCATTTTTGAGAACTCCAGAAGCCCTTATACTCAAGAAATTGAAAAAAAAACACCACTAGCAATAATCCACCACTGAAACCAAGTGAGCAGGATTTGAAGACAAGTAGCTTCTGTGCAATATAAAATGTAAGGGTTCTCCTTTCACCAGTTTATATTTCTCACCACCAATGTCCCCAGATAAAATATAAGTTTCATATTCACAATTAAATTCTATTTGTAATTAAGCAATCCAATTATGTAATGGAATTTTTAAGAAGCAGTAAGCTTCCCATAACTTGGGATATTGAAGAAGCATCAAAATTGGCATCTCTGAGATATATTACAGAGAAGTGTGAGCAAACATATATTGAGGTCCCTTTCCAATCTAGATTTTGCTATTTCTAAGAGAATAAAGCATCACTTTATTTTACTTCAGGTTGAACTCAACCCGCACCTCATGATTGCAGAAACATATTTCATGAAATTATGGGTTTTAATAATAGTAAATGCAAAACATATACTATATGTTAGGTACTTAATAAAGAAATATTCAAAGTTCAAGTGCTTTACATATATAAACAGAGGTAATTGTGAACTACTATTAATAAAGTGTATGTCATTTACACAGGATAACATAAGATTCTAATGTTAATATTTATATTTTGTGTAGTGAAATAGTTGCAATTTATGACCCTACAAGTAGAGATGAATTTAGCTAAAATATTGCATATAAATAAATAAACATGCAGAAAGTGGTTGCTGCATAATAAGAAGTTTTCATCCAGGTTTTTGTAATTATGTCACCAAACCACAAGTTGATACTTCAAAAAAAACTGAATGTTATTAACATTCCTTAATTCTATACTCAGTAAAAAATCAGCTTAACCTAAAAATGTTTCGTTTAATGTAGAAAAATTAGAGTAAATTGAGGCAAATTCACATTTGCAGAATTTTTTCTTTCTCTATGTGTTTTAAAAATTAAATAATTGGGCTGATTTTCAAAGAATAATAATGATCCATTTACATATTGCCTATTGAATGCAAGTCATGATTAGGTGCTGTAGGAACCCTAATTTGCCAAAGAAAATGTGGACTCCTATTAAGTTCTTCACATTCAGTGCTTGGGGTGTGTCTGGGTGCATCCTGTGAATCAGAGTGCTTTAATTCATTCTATTGTTGAGCAAAAGCATTAACAGTAACAGTTCTAGCATCCAAGGGTTTCATATTCACAGGGTTCTACACAAACTCCACCAAATGCATATTAAAAATTCATACAATGAAGTTAACCTATGAAAGTTGCACTGATATTAAGTACAAACTTTTACAATCTATTTACATAACATCCACATTGAATTAGATTTCAAGTATATGAAGATGTTTATGGGTTAAATGCAAATGCTACATAAAAGATTTGAGCACCTGTGAATTTGGTAATTAATGAAGAGCTCTAGAACCAATTTCAGCCACATTCAGTGGACAACTAGGCATTATTCCTTCACACTTCAGCTTTTGTCATATATGCAATGAGATAGGCACCGATATCACAGGATATTATTAAATAGTATTTGTGTAATCACCAAACGACTAGGAATCCTGCAGCTCTCTCTTGCTGCCTGCGTTCGGTGGTCTCGCACCACTTCCCCACTGGGATGGCCAATGCCATGGGCGGACAAAGGAGCAGATGAGGGCCAGGTTGGTTCATGATCAGTTGCCATTTATTCCATTCTCCCCAGACACCTGTTCCAATCTCACTAAGCTCCCCATTCTAGTCTCACACTGCCCCTCATTCCAGTCTCCTCCTGTCTCCCTTGCTAGTCTCTTGGCCCTCCGACTCACTGCCTTGGTCTTTCTCTTCTTTCTCTCCACCTCCCTGCATGGGGGTAGCACAATCAACATATCAAAGCTCTTCTAGATGTCAGATCAGGCTCAAGGGCACTTAGGGGGTTTTCTACTTTCCTTAGTCCAATAACTTAATTAACATCTTAATTAACATCTTAATTCTACTTTTAATATTAAACAACTAATATATGTATTTTGTATCTTAAGAGATACATTATGCTTGTAGGGTGACTCTCCTGGGAACATCTCACTATAAATCTCAGACTACAGTGCTCAGACCAGATTAGTCTTTCCTAACCCTAGCAAGGTCCTAATCTAGTTATGATGTTTTGGATCATGACAGAACTTGTCCATGACATGCTCTTAAATTATAGTTAAGTATTATGGCGTTTTGGCCTGGTTCATTTTGATGCCAGGATAGCTCACAGCTTGCTCTAGGTCCATCCCTTCCCTCATTGGGACTCTGCTTTTGGAGTGCTAGGAAGTAAGGGCAACTGAGGCTTAAGTCGAGAGAACAGATGCCCAAGAGTGAATATCATTCGAAATCAATTAACTACCAAGTTACAAAAGTGTAGAAATAACTGTCTTCCTGTGTCTATACAAAAAGGAGTTTGCTCTGAATTAACTGTGCAAAAAAACTAAGGAGAAGAGAAAAGCAATATTTACAAGTTAACAGGGTCTGAGTAGGAGATAAAGGTGATTGACCAGTTGGGGAAGCAGAGCACAAAGAAAGAGGCTACAAATAAACACAGAGGAATGGGAGCACTGTGATGGAAGTAACCCAATAAACCTAAGCTCCCTGTGGCAAGGCAGAAAGAACAAACCAATGTTATCCTACAAGTGTTTAGTTAACTTATGTTATTAAAGACCACACCTGAAACAGAGAAAATATCTAATTAGTACTAGCTATGAATATTAACTGTATGAGAGGAAATGAGACACTGAAGTCTGACTCGAAATTGACAAAGAGATGTTAGTGACAGATAAGTGAGAATCACGAGAGAGCCATAAGAGTCATTATGCTTTTCTTCAAAGCGGGGTAGATGGTTTTAGGTGGGAGCTGTTAAGAGCAGACTCCGGTTGAGGGGACTTGAGCAGAGCCTAGAAACAAATTCTTTTGTTTACCTTTGATGTGGCACACGTTTTCAATTGCTGTCAACAGTGTGATGTTTTCATTCTAGTTGAGGTTCCTTGTGATGTGCACTTGACCACAGAACAAAAACAAACCCCCCCCCAAAAAAAGACTCAAAAAGTTAAGCCTTAGAGGAAATTCAATGCCAAATAAAAGAGTTAAAGTCCACAAAGTACATTGAAGTTACTGCCTTTGCAAATAAAGCACATTCACATATAAAAATATACCTACTGTCACTAAACCTACAGAAGATTACTCAAGTTTCTTAAATTAAAAAATAGAGAATTTTTTATGTTGATCAGAAATAAAAAGTCAAATTACTGATGCACCTATCAGTAATGAAATCACTAATGAAAACATGCATGCACATTTATAGTTTTCCACCCAGAAGGGAGTAATTACAACATGAAATTGGTTCATCTATTTTGGGGTGTTGGGTGGGATTTGAACCACACCCAGCAATGCTCAGGACTTACTTCTGGTTCTGCACTCAGGGGTCACTCTTGGTGGGGCTCAGGTACCACATGGGGATTGAACCATAGTTGGCCCTGTGTAAGGAAAGTGCCTGACCTGCTGCAGCTGCACTATCACTTCAGCCCCTGATGTCTATTTTCTAACGAATCTCATCTACTCTTTTTCCTACATTTAAAGAATATATAAGGGCCTGGGAGATAGCTCAGTGGTCAAAGCTATATGCGTTGCATGTTCAAGGTACCATGTTTGAATGATGGCACCACATATTCCACCAAGCACCACTGCTGGAGGTCCCCAAGCACTCTGGAGTGACTCTAGTACCAGTCCCCCACACCACTGGACCTAAGCAGCTATGCACACCCTGCTCCTACACAGTCTCACTAAGCCTGTACTGCTAGGAGTCCTCCACCAACACACACACACACACACACACACACACACACACACACACACACACACACACACACCCCAAATATGGATAAAGAGGGAATTAAGCATTTGCCTAATTTTCTATTTATGAAATATCCGGTCATTTGTTTATTTTATTTTATTTTATTTTATTGCATTTTGGGTCACACCCAGCGATTCTCAGAGGTTACTCCTGGCTTTGCACTCAGGAATTACTCCTGACAGTGCTCGGGGGACCATATGGTATGCTGGGAATTGAACCCGGGTTGGGCGCAAGCAAGGCAAATGCCCTCCCCACTGTGCTATCGCTCCAGACCCAATTTGTTTTTTTTATGCCTTATATTCTCCTGATAGCACTGCACAGTTCACAGAACTCTCACATACATTATTTCAGTACTTCTCACATTCATTCTGAGAACAGCACACTACTCTGTTTTCCAGATGACTTAGAGTAGAATCTGTGTGACTTTCCCTCAATTATAGCAATGACTGTTCTGAGATCTGTATGCGATCTTTGTAAATATTATAAAAGGTGCCAGAAATTATTTAGGAGTTCTCTGCTTCCTGGTTATAAAAAAAGAAAAGGAGGAAAGAAAACAGAATATTTGCATCTCTGGTTATTTCTTTTATTTGTTTTATTTTTAATTCCATTGTTATTTTTATTTTCCCTCTGAAAGAAAGATGATAAGTTAATTTTCACAAGCCTCAACATACATCTAGGAGAGAGCAACAAATTCCCACAACCCTTCATTGGGGTTTGTGGTCTCTATTCTTTAGGGAACAAAGAAACAGAATTCTCCTCTTATAGCAGAGACACACTAGTCCACTGGCTCCTAGAAAACTCATTTCAGAAACTCTACTATGTCTTCATCCTTGTAAGGGATTAAGGTAAATTGTTAGATCCACAACCTCCAGAACTTACTTCATTAACACTCACAAGATGTGGTCTAGGTTAACAAAGCTAATTTCCCTTACGCAACCCTTTGATAGATGGTTCATGATTTGCCTGTAACAATGTAAAAAATTTTCAAAGAATTAGAAAAGCAAGGATATTAGAGAAAGTGTTAGCAAGAAACTCAAGACACCTGAGGGGGCCAATTCATCAGCAGTTGGCCATCCAAAAGGACAAGCAGAGAGGACACCATTCCCATGACATCAAGAAAATCCTAAAGATTTTAGCAAGAAACCTGGTCGACCTTGAAACTCAATTTTCCTAAACAGAAATTTTTATTCACTCTTATCTCTTGGCTCACCTATGTTACATCTCACACCAATTAGACATAAAAAAAGTAACTGGATTGTGGTAGTTTGTGGTGTTAGCTGAGGGAAAACACACATTTTCTTCAAGTCAGACTAACCCACTGACCTTCCTGTCATTTGATGGAAAGCAAGAAGTAGTAAGGGGTTGTGGGATTTTGTTCTTTAAGTAGATTGCTTCTTTTCATTTCCCTTTTCTAGCCATTGGGAAAGAGACCATTTGAGGGTTTTTTCAAGAATAGCATATCCTCTAAATTGTCACTAAAATATAATTTGAGGAACCAAACGTAGACTTGCAAAAACTGAATTTTTAATTTTTTTTCTTTTTTGGTTACACCCGGTGATGCACAGGGGTTACTCCTAGGCTCTGCACTCAGGAATTACCCCTGGCGGTGCTCAGGGGACCATATGGGGTGCTGGGAATCAAACCTGGGTCGGCCGCATGCAAGGCAAACGCCCAACCAGCTGTGCTAATGCTCCAGCACCAATTTTTTAATGTTTCTTTCTTTACAAGCACAGATATGTTCAATTTTCTTAAAGATCTTTGTCCTTGCAAACACAAACATGCTTAAGTTTCTTCTATAAAACTCATAAGATGCCTTTGTGGTTAAATTAGGGGGCTGCTGTATTTCGAATCCATAACCCTAAAACAGTGGTCAGGTTGTTAGATGGTCATTGATTTCAATGTAACTTCTAACTTCTCAAACAGAAACTTCAAAGAGGTCATCTCTAGGACATCATTTGGTGTCTTCCCTATGAAATCATTTCACCATGTACTTTTGACTGTGAAAAAAAAACCCTATAGCTTGATGTTATGGACAATAATGTGATTAGAGTTCTTTGAGTCTTAGAGAACTATCACAACTCATTAAATGAATCTTTTCTCTGAGTGTAGCTGATGTATTAAAGTTAGAACTAGCTAGAAGATAACATGCATTTCATTAACCTTAACAATGAGGTCAATGAGGTCAAAAACAGGAAGAGATCTTTAAAAACTGATAACTAAGGATTACTTATGATTAAAAAAAATGTAGTGTAAAAGAAACAAAAATTCCTCCTGATAAAAAATATTTACTGATGAGAAAATATGCGAAATATTAATGATATTTTAAGCATGTAAAAATCTATGACCTTTATTGTTTAATATTTAAACTTTCATTTATTAAATAGTTGAGATTTACAAAGTTATTGAGTGTTAAGATAAGACATGTAGTGTTCTACAAAGCCACGACCAGTGTCAATTTCACTCCACCAGGGTTCCCAAGTTCCTTTCTACCCCTGCAGTCTGCTACCTTAACAGAACATTTTAAGGTTTGACTTTTGTAATTCTCAATTTTTCAGCATTGTTGATTCTGTGGCTTGGGTATGTAGTTATCCCAGTTCCCACATTATCAATGCACTGGAGGCCCCTGATCTTTGCTCCTTTTGGACTTCCCTTAATCATCTTCTTTGTTTCAATGAAGCTAGTAAATGCCTACAGTTAAGAATATCGAATATGGGGCTGGAGCGATAGCACAGCGGGTAGGGCGTTTGCCTTGCACGCGGCCGACCCGGGTTCGAATCCCAGCATCCCATATGGTCCCCTGAGCACCGCCAGGGGTGATTCCTGAGTGCATGAGCCAGGAGTGACCCCTTGTGCATTGCCGGGTGTGACCCAAAAAGCAAAAAAAAAAAAAAAAAAAAAAGAATATAGAATAGTAGGGTCAGGGAGAGAGAGGAAAGGGTAGGACACCTGCCTTGCACAAAACTGACCTGGGTTCAATTTTTAGCACTCCACAGGGTCCCCTGAGCCCTTCCAGGAATGGTCCTTGAGTACAGAATCAGAAGAAATTCCTGAGCACAGCCAGGTGTGGCCCAAAAGCAGAAAATGGGGGAAAAAAAGTATCAAATAATAGTAAAAACTTATAATGAAGGACAACAACTCTCTGTCAAATTTCTATTCATCTCTAGCAATGCTCTCCAAGTTAACACTTTGATGCCAGCGAGATATTACAGTGGGTAGGACACTTGCCTTGCTTGTGGCAAAACCCAATTTGATCCCCATCACTCATTTGGTTCTCAACCACTGCCAGGAGTGATCCCTGAGCAAAGAACCAGGAGTTAGCCCTTAGCACTGCTCAGAGTGTCTTAGAAACAAAAGCAAAACTAAAGTAACCGTGTCTAAATAATTTAGATCTATCTTTTATGTGTCCTCCATCTGTCTAAATGCTAATTTTAATTTCATCTGAGGAAAGTGTGTAGATAGGAGAGAAGACGAGAAAGTGAGGACAGAACTAATCATTGTGTAGTGGTGGAATGCCAAAGTTCCTAATAGTAAGGTCTCCTTTGGTGTTTTTTTAGAAATATTTGAGAAAATTATTTTCTGGGAAATGCCCCTATAATCTCCAGAAAAATAGCCTTTGAATCTCATGGCCAGTTGGATACCACATTGCCTTGGACTAGAAGAGGGTGATGGTTTAGAGCCTGTGGTCAAGTAGCTTACAGGCAACCTGCGAATGGAGCTTTAAAACAATAGGGAAATGCTTAAAACAGAAAGCATTGGGCTACAAAAATCACATACCCAGTATGACTAAACTACAGCTAAATATGCACAAATTAGCTAGAAAGAAATACATCGATAAATATTACGAGGATATAGTTCTTTCTGAATAGTAGCATAGCATAGTTGGTGGAATATTTGCCTTACATGCAGCCAACCCGGACTCAATTCCTCCGTCCCTCTCGGAGAGCCTAGCAAGCTATCAAGAGTATCCCACCCACACAGTAGAGCCTGGCAAGCTACCCGTGGCATATTTGATGTGCCAAAAACAGTAACAACAAGTCTCACAATGGAGACATTACTGGTGCCCACTCGAGCAAATCGATGAACAGTGGGAGGACAGTGCTACAGACAGTTCTACACCACTGTATCACTGCCATCCTGTTGTTCATCAATTTACTCGAGTGGGCACCAGTAACATCTCTATAACACTCAGCCCTGAGATTTTATTTTTTTTTAATTTATTTATTTTTAATTAGAGAATCACCGTGAGGGTACAGTTACAGATTTATACACTTTTGTGCTTATACTTCCCTCATACAAAGTTTGGAACCCATCCCTTCACCAGTGCCCATTCTCCACCACCCGTGAACCCAGTGTCCCTCCCACCCTCCCCAATCCCATCTCCCCCCCACCCCACCCTGCCACTGTGGCAAGGCATTCCCTTCTGTTTTCTCTCTCTAATTAGCTGTTGTGGTTTGCAATAAAGGTGTTGAGTGGCCGCTGTGCTCAGTCTCTAGCCCTCATTCAGCCCGCAACTCCCTTCCCCCACATGGCCTTCGACTACAATGTAGTTGGTGATCGCTTCTCTGAGTTGACCTTTCCCCGGAACGTGAGGCCAGCCTCGAAGCCATGGAGTCAACCTCCTGGTACTTATTTCTACAGTTCTTGGGTGTTAGTCTCCCACTCTGTTATTCTATATACCATAGATGAGTGCAATCTTTCTATGTCTGTCTCTCTCTTTCTGACTCATTTCACTCAGCATGAAACTTTTCATGCCCATCCACTTGACTACAAAATTCTTGACCTCCTTTTTTCTAACAGCTGCATAGTATTCCATTGTATAGATGTACCAAAGTTTCCTCAACCAGTCATCCGTTCTGGGGCATTCGGGTTTTTTCCAGATTCTGGCTATTGTAAACAGTGCTGCGATGAACATACATGTGCAGATGTTGTTTCGATTGTACTTTTTTGCCTCTCTGGGATATATTCCCAGCAGTGGTATTGCTGGGTCAAATGGGAATTCAATATCTAATTTTTTGAGAGTCGTCCAAATTGTTTTCCAGAAGGGCTGAACCAGTCGGCATTCCCACCAGCAGTGAAGAAGGGTCCCTTTCTCCCCACATCCTCTCCAACAGCGGTTGCTTTTGTTCTTTTGGATGTGTGCTAGTCTCTGTGGTGTGAGGTGGTATCTCAAAGTTGTTTTGATCTGCATCTCTCTGATGATTAGTGATGCAGAGCACTTTTTCATGTGCCTTTTGGCCATTCGTATTTCTTCCTTGGTAAAGTTTCTGTTCATTTCTTCGCCCCATTTTTTGATGGGGTTGGATGTTTTCTTCTTGTAGAGTTCAACCAGTGCTTTATATACCATTGATATCAACCCCTTATCTGATAGCCCTGAGATTTTAGCAGCTTCTCCTTACTCATTTTTCCAACAATGAATGGAGGCTCTTCAGGGTCAGGACAATGAGATCTATCATGACTGCTTTTGGCATATCGAATAAGCCATGGGTAGCTTGCCAGGCTCTGCCGTGCGGGCAGGATACTCTTGGTAGCTTGCCGGGCTCTCCGAGAGGTATGTATCTATCTTTTACTGTATTTGGGATATGAATATGCCATGGGGAGCTTGTAAGGCTTTCCCATTCGGGTAATACTTGGTACCTTGTCAGGTTTTCAAAGAGGGAGAACAAGGCTATTAGATGTCTGCTTCCGGGAGCTTGGTCTTATAGTTTCTGGATGTTGGCTGTTGGTGGGATTACACAGCGTCAGGGGCAGTTTGTGGGTGTGGCTGCCAATCTCTGGAAAATGGGGGCTTGGAGATCTCAGCTCCGGGTCCTGCACACCTGGGTTCCTCTGCCGGTCACTTCATGCATGAGGTCATCCAAACAGTGTCATATCACACAGACAGTGCTATAGTATAAAATTGATGGTTAATTCTGGATTTTTTTCAAGTTTTTCACAAAGTTTGCATTAATTTAGAAATGAGAGGGAGAGTCGGAGTGACAGTATAGCAGGTAGGGTGTTTGCCTTATGGGATTCAATCCCACATCCCGTATGGTTTCTTGTGCACCACAGGAGTGATTCCTGAGTCTGCACTCAGGAATAACCAGGAGTAACCCTGGAGCATCACTGAGTATGATCCAAAAAGTCTCTGTCCAAAAAACATTTTTTAATTAAAACTAAAAACAAGGAGAATAAATTTGATTTTTAAGGAACACATCAGGATGCTGTCAAAAAATATCTACAGCAGTGCCTGCTGTCATCAAAATTAGTTTTTCTGGACTTAGTTTAAAAAGTTTTAAATTTAATAAATATTAAACAACTAACATCTATAAAATATGAGTAAGATGTTTAGAAATAATCAAATAATACATTAAAGTGGCCATTTGATTACCGGAATTCAGGTTAAGATATAGAACACACTAAGACCTCTGATGTCTTCCATGAACCCTCCCTCAGACCTCTGAAACTTGCCTGATTTTGTGTTTATCACTGATTTTTTCCCCTTTTGGCCCCTCCCAAGCAGTGCTCAGAAAACCTGGGGATTCCATCCAACGGTTCTCAGCTAACCCAGCCAGTGGCTCAGTGTGAGCTGAGAGGATGATGTGCTGTTGAAGCATCTTGTGATGCTGGGGATTATTTGGGCCATCCTGGTGGTACTCATGGGGCTCCAGGGCTATGCCCCACAATGCTCCAGTGCCATGCAGTTCCAGGGGTCAAACTGGGCTTGGCTGCTTGCTTTCAAAGCATACGCTTAATCCCTATACTCTCTGCTCCATCTTTGGTCTTCAAAGTTTAATCACCTATAGCCCATGGCATAACTTTGCATCTTGAAATTTCATACAAACGAAATCTGACTATATGCATTATTCCAAAATTTGCTTCTTTATCCCCATGTTATATCTGTGATGTCCTTCCATATTAATTTTTATTATTCTCTATATATATGGACTGGAGCGATAGCACAGCGGGTAGGGCATTTGACTTGCATGCGGCCGACCCAGGTTCGATTCCTCTGCCCCTCTCGGAGAGTCCAGTAAGGTACTGAGACTATCCCACCCGCCTGGCAGAGCCTGGCAAGCTACCTGTGGCGTATTCGATATGCCAAAAACAGTAACAACAAGTCTCACAATGGAGACATTACTGGTGCCTGCTCGAGCAAATCGATGAGCAATGGGACAACAGTGCTGCAGTGCTATATGCAGTTATATATAACACAGACAATAAGCAGCTAGGCAGCCAAGTCAAGGAGGCCCTCTCGATGAATTTCATAAGGTGAGCTTTGATCTGAAAAATTTTTCCCATAGCCTGTGCCAACTCCAGATCAGAACCCAAAGGTCAGGCTGCTTGAGAAAACAATTCAGCAGAAACTGTGACCCTGATAAGACTCAACCACCTGAATTCAAAGTCCTTTTGTGTGATTACACCCTAGCAGGTCTGGAGCGTTAGCACAGCGGGTAGGGCGTTTGCCTTGCATGCAACCAACTGGGTCCAATTCCCCTACCCCTCTCGGAGAGTCCGGCAAGCAACCAGCAGTATCTTGTCCACACGGCAGAGCCTGACAAGCTACCATGGCATATTCAATATGCCAAAAACAGTAGCAAGTCTCACAATGGAGACATTACTGGTGCCCCCTTGAGAAAATTGATGAGCAACGGATGACAGTGATACAGTGATACACCTTAGCAATACTCTTATCTTCAGAAAGCCCTAGGTTAAAGCAAGCAACTTTCAGAAGATGCCTAAATCGGCTTCAAGCTGGAGAGAGTACCGCCAGCAAAGTTCTTGCCTTGCAGAGCAGAGTTTTCTATACCCATATGTTCCCCAAAGTCCTCCAGAAGTGATCCCTGAGTGCAAAACCAGAAGTAAACCTGGAGCACACCAGCTGTGGCCTACAACTTCCCCCTGAAAACAAACACCCCAAACCAAAGTCAAACAAAAGAACCCAGCTTCACAAAGCTATTTAGCTCAGTTCATTCTAGAGCTGCACACATGCCTCTCCTGATATAAAAATGTCTTTCCTTTGCTGGTGGAGGAGGGGCGTGGGGCGTCTCTCTTCTCTCTCTAGAGAAGCCTCCATTCTTTCTTGGGTGCATCTCATTTTCCTTCAATACAACTTTTCTAAGTTGCTATATATCTTGTGAAATTCTTTTCTGTGAGAGACAGAGAATCTGAACTCCAGTCGAGGTTGGGATTGATTATCCTCTTCCGTGACGATCAGCCTGAGTACCACAGCACCCTCAAACTCCAGTGGCAGGGACCACCAGTTCCCACAGCACACAAAAATCAAATGAGGGGCCAGAGAGTACAGCGGGTTGGGCTTCACCAATGGCAGAGCAGGGTTGAATCCTTGGCATTCTATATGGTCCCCCAAGTCCGCCAGGAGTGATTCCTGAGTGCAGAGTCAGTAATAACCCTGAACACCACTGTGTGTGGCCCAAAAATCAATCAAACAAACAAACAAACAAATAAAACAATCAAATGAGCCTTAACTGCAGCGGATAACAGCTCCAGTGAGGCTGGCAGGGAGGTGCCCACACTGTGTAGAAGCTCCTGGAGACTTCGACCTCCCCATGGAACTCACCCGCTCAATAGCAATCTTCTGTGTCATTAATATAACAGACTGTATTTACCATTATTATTAGATGATTACATATGAGCTGTTTCTAAATTTTTTTCTGGATTTGGGGGCTATACCTGGGGTTATTCAGGGCTTACTCCTTGTTCTGTGCTCAGTGATTACTTTTGGTGGGATTCAGGGAAACGTGGGGTGTCAGGTAGCAAACTCAGGTCACCCATTGAACTATCTTTTCAGCCCACTTTCCAGATATTTATTACAAACTCATTTATTTTTTCCTAAACTTTTTGTTCATAATCCTTTTTTCTTCTAAACTTAATATCTCTAAAACAATGTTACACTGGACCAGTGATCCTGGATATCCTTGCTTATTCCTCTACCAATTTCTTTCTTCTGTTTCTTCAGTTTAAATGTTCTATCTTTTTGACTTCTTCATTGAGAAGCAAGTTACTTACCTTTATTTAACACTATGAACATTTAATGCTTTAAGAAAACTTCACATTAGTTCCAGTAGGTTTTGTTCATATTATCACTATTTCCTAGATATTGAACAATTTCTATATTTCTTATTTAGACTCAAGCTATACTAAAGGAACAAAATCTTAAAGACTTGGGGCTGGAACAATAGGACAGCGTGTAGGGCATTTGCCTTGCACGCGGTCGACCTGGGTTCAATTCCCAGCATCCCATATGGTCCCCTGAGTACCGCCAGGAGTAATTCCTCAGTGCAGAACCAGGAGTAACCCCTGTGCATCGCCAGGTGTGACCCAAAAAGCAAAAAAAGAAAGAAATCTTAGAGAATTAGGGCTTTCAGTTTTCTAAGTTACTTGTTAAATTTTGTTTTAATTTATTGTGATCCAATAATTCATTGTGATCCAAAAACATTGTCAGAATTTTTTCTGTTTTTAAGCTACTTTGAAGATTTATTTCTGATTTAGAAATGACTGATTTTTTTTGGATTGTTTGATTTTTGTTTGGGGGCCACACCCTACAATGTTCATGCTCTGCATTCAAGAAAAACCCCTGGAGGTGCTTGGGGGGCCATATGGGACACTGGGGATCAAAGCTGGGTCAGCCTCATGCAAAGCAAGCACCTTACCAGTTATCTATCTCTTCAGCCCCATGACCAATTTTTAAATATGAGTCATACCCAGTGTTGTTGGGGGCCAAGGGCCACACCCAATAGGGCTTTTCCCAGTATATCTAGTCCCGTGGAAGCCAGTGTCAAACTCTGATCTCAAGGTATCAAACTCAAATTATCACACATTCATCTAGCATGTGATCTAACATGTAGCAAGATCTTCAATCCCCCAATAGAATTATTTGTAGAAATATCCCAGAGGTACTAGAAAGGACATCCTCCTTTCTTAGTGTGTGAAAAACACAAATAAGTCGATGCCTGTTTTTTACATATATATGTTATATGTGCATATGTACACATATATGGATACATTTGTAAACATATAGTTTATAACATTTGTCATCATCATCATCATCTTATTGATCATCAATTTTCTCGAGTGGTCTCAGTACCGTCTCCATTCGTCCTAGCCCTAATATTTTATTTTTATTTATTTATTTATTTATTTTTTGCTTTTTGGGTCACACCCGGCGATGCACAGGGGTCACTCCTGGCTCTGTACTCAGGAATTACCCCTGGCCATGCTCAGGGGACCATATGGGATGCTGGGATTTGAACCCGGGTCGGCCGCGTGCAAGGCAAACGCCCCACCCGCTGTGCTATCTCTCCAGTCCCTAGCCCTAATATTTTAGAAGCCTCTCTTTACTCGTCCTTCCCAATGCCTCCACATTGGAGGCTCTTTCAGGGTCAGGGAATGAGACCCATCATTGTTACTGGTTTTGGCATATGAATACACCATGGGGAACTTGCCAGGCTCTCCCATACAGACAGGAAACTCTCGGTAGCTTGTCATATTCTCTGAAAAGGAGAATTAGGCTATAAAATGTCAAGCGGCTTAAGGGAGCTCGGTTTTATAGTCTCTGGATGTTGGCCGTTGGTGGGATTACATGGTGCTGGGGGCAGTTTCTGGGTGTGACCGCCTAGCTACTGGAAAACGGGGGATCTGGGTGGAAGAGGCCCAGTCCCGATCCGAGCAGGCTTGGAGATCTCAGGCCCGGGTCCCACACTCCTGGGTTCCTCTGCCAGTTCCTTCATGCGTGAGGCTTGTCCGAACTTGTGGAAAGGAGCCTTGAGCATGGCTGTGGCTAGGTCCAGAGGTCTTCTGCTGCTGGAGTTCTGCTCAGTGAGGGCAGGGAAACTCAACCCACCCCCTCTGAGGGGCCCCCGTGAAGGGTGAAGACAGCCAGGTGCAGGGGCAAGAGACTCTGCATCCCTCTTTCTTATATATTATGTTTAATATATAAACATATATATTAAACAAATATATGTTTATGTATTTCTTACTTTCTCCATCAAAGACTGAGAGGTAAAATTAGTTTTCTACCACAAAATCCTCAGTCTAATTTATCTCTTAGGTATTTTATTTTCTTTGTGAATACTGATGTTAAAAAATTTAAGTCATAGCTTTTTAATACCTTGACCTTTTAACTGTTCTTCTTTTTCTTACATTATGTTCTTAGATGTTGTTTGAGAATTTTTGTCCTCTATATTTAAAATTAGTGTTTTACTGATAGTTTTAATATAGTTATAAGTTTTTACTTTGAAAGCACCATCCCTTTTACAGTGCACATATTTGAATTTTACTTTTTTGGGGGAAGGGGTCACACCCAGCATTGCACAGGAGTTACTCCTGGCTCATGTACTCAAGAATTACTCCCAGAGGTGCTCAGGGGACCATATGGGACGCTGGGAATCAAACCCAGGTAGGTCGTGTGCAAAGCAAATGCCCTATCCGCTGTGTTATCGCTCCAGCCCCTGAATTTTACTTTTTAATTGTTTTTGAAATATTTTAACAGTATGATAAGGATGGTAGACATGTTTATTGTACCTTGATCATATTTTTGCATATTATTTTCTAAATTTATAATAGAAAGAACTTTACTTTTGTGGATAGTTCTAGTATATTTATCCTAGTGAATAACTGGAATGGGGAGGAATGGGAGTGAAGATAGACAGTCAGCAACTACATCACCTCCGCTTCGTTGATGACATAATTCTAATAACACCAAACATTAGCCAAGCGGCACAAATGCTTGACTGTGAGTGTGGAAAGGTCAGACTTCAGCTAAATCTCACGAAGACAACATTCATGAGAAATGGCCTATTTCTTTTTTTGTTTGTTTGTTTGATTTTTTAAATTTCTTGAATTACCGTGAGATACTTACAAGCTTTCATGTTTGGGTTGCAATCTCATAATGATCAAACACCCATCCCTCCACCAGTGCACATTCCCCACCACCAATATCCCGGATATACCCCCCCTTTCCCACCCTTCCCTTGCCTCTATTGCAGACAATATTCCCTACTTTGGGGCATTATAGCTTGCAACACAGACACTGAGAGGTCATCATGCTTGGTCCATTGTCTACTTTTGGCATGCATCTCCTATCCCAACTGGTTCCTCCAGCCATCATTTTCTTAATGATCCCTTCTCTATTCCATCTGCCTTCTCCCCTCTGCTCATGAAGCAGTCTTCCAGCTATGGGGCAATCCCCCTGGCCCTTGTATCTACTGTCCTTGGGTGTCAACCTCATGTGATGTTATTTTATACTCCACAAGTGAGTGCAGTCCCTTTGTCCCTCTCTTTTTGGCTCATTTCACTTAACATGATACTCTCCATGTTTATCCATTTATAAGCAAATTTCATGACTTCATCTCTCCTAACAGCTGCATAGTATTCCATTGTGTAGATGTACCAAAGTGAGAAACGGACTATTTCCTGGCATTCTATTTGCTCTCAATGGAACGAATATCTCCATATGTAGCAGTTATGTGCACCTAGGTGATGAACAACATGATGAACAAGCAGGCGCCTGAGCTGCACAGGAGGAAGAGAGCAGCGTGGAATGCCTTCAAGAGCGTTGAATAAGTTGTTAAGAGGACTAAGAACCTCCAGCTCCGGGCACATCTTTTCAACTCCACCATTCTTCCTGCACTAACATACGCCTCAGAGACTTCGGCCCTATAAAAACAGGATGAGAACACTACTCGGGTATCCCAAAGAGGAATCGAAAGAGCTATGCTTGGAATATCACGTTTCACTCAAGTGAAAGAATGAATCCGGAGTTCCGACCTCCATCCACGATCAAGAATCAGGGATGCTGTCTTGTTTGCCAAGGCATCAAAAATCAGATGGGCCGGACATGTAATGCGATTTAGAGATGACTGCTGGACTAGAGCCGTTACCAACTGGATTCCACGGGACATCAAAAGAACACCTGGCCACCCACCTACGAGATGGTCAGACTTCTTCATCAAGACCCTGAACAAAGGGTTTGAGGCTCTTCGTGTTCCTGGAGTGAGCAGATGCCATTAGGCTACAATAGCACACGACAGGGATCAATGGAGACGTTACTGGTGCCCACTGGAGCAAATCGATGAGCAACGGGATTACAAGTGATACAAGTGAATAACTCTAATATTACATCTATTTGTAATATCAGTTCTCCATTTCTTAATGCAGAATCCATTAGTTCTCCCTAAAACTGATGATAATGATTTACTTTTTTTTCCTTAAGATGCCAAGCCTTAGGGTCAGAGTGATAAAACAACAGGTAGAATATTTGCCTTGAATGATCCAGATTCAATCCTCAGCACCCATATGGTCCCCAAAGCCCTCCAGGAGTAACCCCTGACTGAGCACAGCCTGGTGTTTACCCCACAAAAAAGCCAAGCCTCATTGTTATTAAGCTTTCATTATTTGACTCGGTTCTTTTTGATTTATCCACGCTCATATTCAGTCCTTTAAAATGTAAAGAGTTTTATGGAGCCATCCTGTTGGTAGAAGGGGGTGGCGGTCACCACTGCCTGTATTACAAGGGACTGAGGAGGCCTCCGCACGTCCCCATCAGGTCGCGCCAAGGCTCCACCTGTCCCGCCGTCCTCACTTCCAGGCAGGGCAAAATCCGACGGCGGCCCTATGCAAGTGGCTCGCCACCCTGAGTCGGGGGCCAACTCAGTGCAGTGCTCTCCGGCCTGACACCCTTCTCAGGGAGAATACTCGGGAGCACCCGTACTCGTGCAATGAGCCCTTGTGGCTCCGAGCGTGCAAGGGCTGCTCCCAGAGCAGGAGCCATGAGCGCAAGATAGAGGGGGATCGCGGGAGCCCAACGAGTCCGAGCCCCCGTCAGAGGATTGGGGCACCAGGCAGCAGTCAGCTATAACCCAGGTAAAAACAAATAATCAAAACAACAATCAAAAATACAACCATCAAAACAAAATCAGAAATGCAATCAACCAACATAGCATCAAGCGGTTTCCACGTCATGGTACACTCTCCGCATTGCGTATTAAATTTGGGGATAGAGAGCCAAAATCAGTTGCTGAATCTGCTGTCCCACCTCCCTTTCCCGAACCACATCGGAGGGACCCCCGTCAGTGACATGCAAGGGGGCACGCGTGGGCCAGCAGGCATCTTTGCCCACTGGGGCCGTGCATGAGGCAGCAGCATACTTAGGGTTCCCTCTGCTGGAGGGGACGACTGACCAGTCACCCCCGAACGTTCCCTCGTAGGACATATGGGGCTTTGCAGTAAAATACCTCTATCCTCCTAGGGTACATTCAGAATAGCTGGTATAACACATGGCATTCATCTGGTCTATCACTTGACAGTTTTGAGGACAGGGATCCCCCTTATTTATAAAAGTAGGCTTGGGCACGCACTGCCAAAACTGGGTTAGTCCGCCCCGAGCACTGGGCCACGTGGCGAGATATATAGTCAGAGTCCCACAGTCCACGGTTTGCGTGTAGCTCGTTGGGGTCACCGAAGATTGTCCTCCCTGTCAGTTGCACGGGGTCCCATACAGCTGTTGTAGGAGGCGTGTAGGGTCAGCCGGCCGGCCCAATCCGGCCTCTGTCGATTGCACAGTCAGCAGCAGGATCATCATTGCAAACCCGCAGGGTCAGCACCGGACGACGAGCCGCATGTTCTCTGTAAGAAGAAAAGAGAGAATCCCTCTCAGGGGTTCCCCCTGGAGCATTCTGCGGACTCGGTGTCAACCGCCTCCTCAGTCGGGGTAGCCTGTTTCAGGGCCCGCGTCAATCTTTCAGGGACCCAGAAAGGCTGCGCGGCTTCTTGTGGAAAGACGCACACCGCGCCTCTCGATTTGATCAGGGCAGGGTCAGGACCCTTCCAGGTATTATCAATAGTGTCCTTCCACTTAACCAGCAGAGGTGGAGTGCTGGGGTTGAGGATCCTTCTGCAGCCGTTTATTCAGTTAACTGACGATGAGAAAGAAGAACCCCAACCCGGGTAACGGCAGTCCTTATATAGCCCTGGTTGCCCCGCCTCTGACGTGGTGCTCATCTATTGGCTCTCGCCAATCACCCCATATGAGGTCATTCTGTCATGGCCGCCACGCATGCGCAATGTGCTATGGCCGCCACACATGCGCAATGTGCTATGGCCGCCACGCATGCGCAATGCGCTCTGGCTCCCTACATAGAGTATACAGCTTATTTATTAAAATAAGTTTAAAATGTGTAATATACTGCTAATTTTGTACCGTCCATATCACTGCTTACTTATGAATTAAATATGAATTAATATACTAACTTGCTTTAACTTGCTTTGGATAAGTAAATAAATGCAAGAAAAATAGAGCTTTTGAAAAGGCAAAATGCTTTCTACCTTTCCTCCTAGAATGATCACAGGCAGGGGATTAAGTGATAATACAATGGGTAGGGCACTCACCTTGAATGCAGCTGACATGGGATTAATCCCCAGAATCCCATATGGCCCCCTGAGTTGGCCAAGAGTGATCACTGACCGGAGGAAGCCCTGAGCACCTCCAAGTATGGCCCCAAAACCAAAATAAAAGGGGGGTGGAATTATGCCATGCATTCCCTGGGATGTAGACAGTCTCCTGTTTAGTCCTTAGTCTTCTCAGAATCATCTCATTGAGAGAGCCAGAGAGATAGTGCAGCAAGCAGGGTGCCTTGCACACAGCCTACCCAGGTTCGTCCCCAGCACCCCATATGGTCCCTTGAGCACTGCCAGGAATGATCCCTGAGCACAGAACCCAGAGTTAAGGCCTGAGCACAACTGGGTGTGACCCCCCAAACCCAAACCAAACAAGCATCATCTTCTTGAAAGTCAAATAAACATTATGTATTCTAAGAAAAATGCACACATTTTCCCATAATTTTAGTTCCACGCTGAAGCCTGGAATTCAGTTGACACTCCGTTCTAAAACTTAAGAATTGAGATGTTCAACTCCTTGACGCCTTCAACATGCAACATTCCTGGGATTGGAGCCATCACCAACTGCAGAGTATCTCTGTAACGTAAATGGAACATGATGGAGCTACTTGGCAAGATGCAAGGATCATGGTCAAACTAACTGCACGTGGCTATGTAACCCACCTTATCAGACTCCCAAAATTCAATGGAAGAGATATCTTAAGCAGTTAAACCTTTCTTTCCTTTCTGCCCCGTTCTTCACTTCTCTCACTTCACCTTTCCCTCTTCTTCTCTCTCCCTGTTTATTTCCCCTTTATTTCTTTTCTTCCCCTCTCTACCACCTTCCACCCCTCTCCCTGCACTACTGCCCCGAAACAGCCTTAAGTTATTTTCTTAAGAAAATGTGCTCCACCTGCTGGTTCTTCGAAGAATTTCCTTTTTTTTTTCTTTTTGGTTAAAACTTCCATATTTCAACAATTTGAGAAACTAGGAAAATCAATTCATTAATGTAAAATTACATAAAAATATAAAGTGAAAATATAAATAAAAATTTTTAATAAAATACTAAATAAAAAATTAAGTGAAAATAATCGAGTTTTTATTTTTTTGCTTTTGAGCCACACCTGGCAATGCTCAGGGGTTATTCCTGGGTCTGGGCTCAAGGATCACTTCTGGTGATTGCAGATTCTCCAGGGACCATGCAGAATGTCAGAAATCCGGACATCCGGATCAAAGTCAGATAGTCTGTATGCAAGCCTACCACAAGCTTACTATTTCTATGGCCCCAAGTTTTATTTTATACTTGAATTTTAGCCCTGGAGAAGGTCTCAAATTTCGATGTGTCAATAATATTTTTAAATTTCCAACTTATCACACATTACAAAAAACAATCATTTAATATGCTCTTGTATTTAAATGTGTAACTATAATTTTAGCCTCTAATACACAGTAACTTGTCCATTTTAATTCCTTCTCTTCTGTGTCCATTCATCTGGTATAATTTTGTCAACTTGAATTTGATACTCCCCAGCTCTTTAATAATAAATGATGTATCAATAATAAAAGGAAGCAAATTCGCCTTTTTTTTTTTTTTTTTTTTGCTTTTTGGGTCACACCCGGCGATGCACAGGGGTCACTCCTGGCTCATGCACTCAGGAATCACCCCTGGCGGTGCTCAGGGGACCATATGGGATGCTGGGATTCGAACCCGGGTCGGCCGCGTGCAAGGCAAACGCCCTACCCGCCGTGCTATCACTCCAGCCCCAAATTCGCCTTTTAAAATGAATACTTTTTAAAAAATAAATATATTTAAGTGAACACATTTCTGTGAATTCACTGATATCAGGATGGAATTGTCAAGTTTCGTGTTCAAACAGGTTGTTGTTGTTGTTGTGGAGATGGGGGATACACCCAGTGGACCACAGGGACTACTCCTAATTCCGCTCATGTCACTCCTAAAAATGTGGTGCCAGGAATTGAACTAGGGGTGTCTCACGTAAGGCAAGTATCTTTACATCTGTACTTTCTCTCTGGTCCATGTGTGAAAGATGATTTACAAGTGAAGGATTCTTTAAAAAAAAAATTAATGTGTATAACTTCTAAAACCTTTTTTTTTGGGGGGGGTCACATCCAGCAATGCTCGGGGTTACTCCTGGCTCTGCACTCAGGAATTACTCCTGGTGGTGCTTGGGGGACCACCATATATGGGATAATGGGAATAGAACCCGAGTCGGCTGTGTGCAAGGCAAATGCCCTACCCGCTGTACTATCGCTCCAGCCCCAGCATAGCATGTAGGGCGTTTGCCTTCCATGCAGCCAACCCGGGTTCGATTCCTCCACCCCTCTTGGAGAGCCCGGCAAGCTACCAAGGGTATCTCGCCCGCACGGCAGAACCTGGCAAGCTACCTGTGGCATATTCGATATGCCAAAAACAGTAACAACAAGTCTTACAATGGAGGCGTTACTTGTGCCTGCTCAAGCAAATTGTTGAACAGTGGGACAGTGCTACAACAGTACTACAGTGCTAACTTCTAAAACCAAACCAAGTACATTAATCGAAAAGTGGAATGCAGTTTAATTACTTTGTTCTGATATTTCACTCAAACGTGCTAATGGTATTAATCTACCTGTAAAGATAGTGCTACGAAGTTCTGTTACATGTAAGGAGATTTAGTGCTTTGTTAATGTAGGCTCCAGTGACTCAATTTGTTTTGTTAATGTTTCAACAACTCAAATTGGATTTACTGTGAAATTAGAATGTTACAGGTGTGTTTCTTTGGGAAAAAGAGTAGCACTGTCTGTAGCACTATCGTCCTGTTGCTCATCGATTTGCTTGAGCGGGCACCAGTAACATCTCCATTATGAGACTTGTTACTGTTTTTGGCATGGAAAAAGAGTAAAATATTTTAAATGTGGGGTTCCAAACCATATTTGTGGCAGGTATAATATCTCTGATCTTGAAATCAATTTCTAAATGAACTTTGAGACAGATAAACTGAAAACTTTACAGACGAGGGTTAAAATAAAACTACGCAAGACAAAGTCTGATACTACAATGTATTGGAAAAAACTACTGAAAGATAAAGATTAGGTCATCCGTGAGGCAATAGGCCTTATAAATCTGAAAAGATTCACCTTAGGTATTTTGAAATGAATATAGACCATTTTGAGAGCAGTAGCACTGTATCACTGTCATCCTGTTGTTCATCCATTTGCTCGAGTGGGCACCAGTAATGTCTCCATTTGTGAGACTTGTTGTTACTGTTTTTGACATATCGAATACGCAACGGGTAGCTTGCCAGACTCTGCGGTGCGGGTGGGATACTCTCGGTAGCTTGCCGGGATCTCCGAAAGGGACGGAGGAATCAAACCTGGGTCAGCCACGTGCAAGGCAAACACCCTACCCGCTATGCTATCCCTCCAGTCATAAAGATAAAATGTGCTGAAAATCAAAGTGATTATATGGGGCCCTGACCCTGAAAGAGCCGCCAATATGGCAGAGTTGGGAAGGTCGAGTTAGGAGAGGCTGCTATGCTCTTCAAGTTCCTGGAGCGAGTAGACACCATTGGGCTACACTAGCACACAAGAGGGATGAGTGGAGATGTTACAGTACCCACTAGAGCAAATCGATGAACAGGACGACAGTGATACAGTGATACAGTGATATGGAAACACAGTCCTGGACTTCCCAGGTATAAAACCTTTAGTCCTTCTCCTACACACAGAGGGCATAAAGCAACAAAAGAAAGCTAGGCCACACTGGATTGGTAGGTGATATTTTTAATCGGCAAGGGAACTTTACTACAAGATATTGTCCTGGATGGCCAAAAGAAAAGTTTTTTACAACCCACCCATTAGCCTTATAAAGGCTTTAACCGTCTTCATTCATTCATGGATGCCACATGAATGGCCTCAACGACACATCTCACATTTCTGCAAGGCTCTACATCTTCAGAGCAGTTTTGGGAACACATCATCTTGCTTGGGAACACATGATGATAAGCTGCAACTGGCCTGGCCCAGCTAGGTCTACCAGGCTGTCCCATTCTTTCGATCCACTTCCCCACAGATTAATTTCAAAGAATTGCTTGGAACTAGCATGGAAGGATGGGCAGGCAGACATTAGCTCCTGCCTCAATAGTTCTTAGATGCCTACAGTATGGTCTTCTTTCCTTTCTATTAATTAGTTCTACTGAAGCACACAATCTTCAACAGAATAAAATTCCCTTAAGTTCAATGAGTTCCAATAGATGTTCAATAAAATGAAGTAATCACTGACCTATCAAGGTAGGAAACATTACCCTCAAAATATGGTGGGCCTGTGGGGGGTGGGGGCCAGGGAAGGGGGCAGGGAAAGTGGTGGCAGTGGTATACCCAGTGGTGCTTAGAAATGTCCCCTAGTGGATCTTAGGGGACTGTTGTGCAGTCTGGAAATTGAACCCTCAGTGGAGGGGGATGCAAGGCAAGTTCCATGACACCTGTTCTGTCTCTCCTTCCCTGTTGGAGTTCTTCCTGGTGCAGCTCCCTGACCATCTTGGCTGCTGGGCTGCCGGCCCTGCAAAGGATGAGCTGTGGTCCGGGAATTGGCATTCCCTGGTGATTAACAGAGCTCAATGGCCTTGCAATGGCCAGTGGTCAGAGTTTGCAATTAGGGATCGCCAACACCTGTACTGTCCATAAAACTACTTTCCTACTTCGGTGTTAATGCATAGGATTCCCATGACCCCTCAAGACATTCTGTCTCATCTAGCCATGTAAACCATAGAATTCACTTCCTCTTCCCATCTCGTGATCTGCATGGCATGTGCCCCTTTCTGCCCCTTCACATACCACTGTCCTCCCCAGCTTTGGCGTAAGACTACAAGTCTACAACCCACGGGGGTGACTTTGCCTTGCTCATGCTGCGCACACAAACCTTTGAGCATTTAGGGGCCTTGAAAACTGTCTCACATTCCCAGGGTTCAGTAGTCACTGGGTAAATATTATTTTAGAGCCATAGCCCCTAACAAGCAGTTACCCATCAGCTTTCCATCACTAACATTTTCATTTTTCATAGATTTTCATATAATAACCCATATGAATACTGTCTGATATCTGATATTTTCCACTTGACAGAATACATTGATAGTCATCCATGCTGATGCATTTGTCAATAGTTGTTTACTTTCACTGTTGAGTTTATTTTTTTGGCAAGGGGTGGATGAAGGTTGGGTAACACCCAGTCGTGCTGGGGTCAACCACATAAAAGCAAGCACCTGAACCTCTGTACTATCCTGAGACCTATGGACAGAGTATGTTTACTCATTCTCCTGCTGATGGACATTTATGTTGTGCCTCTTTCTTGCTGCTGTTGTTCTGTTTTGTGAGGGTAGTCACACCCAGCTGTGTTCAGGGCTTAGTCCTGGGTTCTCCGCTCAAGGATTACTCTTGGTGGTGCTTGGGGGGCCACCTGTGATACTGAGGATTGAAGCAAAGTTGGCTGCACGCAAGGCAAGAGCTTAAATCCTGTACAATATTTCTCCGGTCCTATTACATCTCATCTTTTGCTATTACAAAAAAAAATGAAAATTTGAATGTGAAACTTACATTTATTTTCCTTGAGTAAACTAGGAATGAAAAGCCAAAGTTTTACCATAAAGAAATACTTGTCTTCCCTGTACCAAACAGCCTGAAAAGAATGAAAGTTTGAACGGGAAGAATGAATACAAAATTCCTTTAGTCATATTTTATGATAAAATTTATTAGTGAAATTTTTAAAACTAAATTCATATATTTTTCAACTCTACAGTCACACACAGTCATATACATTCAACACATCACAGAATAATGCTTGTTAATATGTAGGAAAGTATGATTCCTTAAATACTTCCATGCACCATTAGTAAAATAAAATATTCATATTATATGAAAAAAAGTTATATTAAGAATTCTATTATAATTTGTCCTTTTTTGGCTTTATGGCCACACCCTGAAGCTACAGCCAGCTCTGTGCTCAAGGGTTGCTCTCTGTGGCAATCAGGGTACCATAAGCAGTGCCAGGGAGCAGGCAACAGTTGGCTGCGTACAAGCCAAATGCCGCAACACCTTCACTATCTCTTCAGCTCTTGAATTCTGTCTTAAGGATTGCAGAATCTCTTATTTAAAATGAAGATAATTTTCATTATCTACCTTCAAAAATACATATTTATAAAATGCCTACTTTCATCTCATTTCCTCATTTCCCAAAAGAAAAGCATTTCCTAAATTCACAATACTTCCTAGTCTGAAATCTAAAGTTTAAATACCAGACTCCAGTAAGCTTTCACATTCAGCATTACAGAGAATCTATGACAAATTGTAGTTGTAAATAATCAAAATTACAATTAGATGTCCCTTTTTTAGATGACGACTATGTCACTACAGTGTAACTACAGGAACTCAATTGTCACACATGCAGAGATAAGGAATCTGAAGTGTATTTTAAATATTCTTCATTCTAAAAATGACTTTTACAATAGTAAGATCTTCAAAGAAACAAAGATTATGATCAAAGTGACTATATAAATGACAAAGTAAAACTTTTACCATCAAGTTACTTGCTAAATTTACTAGTTCTGAGTCTTATACTCATTTCATTAAAGAAAATAAAATTGCTCCACAACACATTTTTTCGGAGGCAGAAACTAAAATGCTAAAAAATATATGTAACACAGAATAACAAGACATTTCCTGATACAAATGATGTTTAGACTGCTTTAACTCAATACTTGGAAATACAATGACTTATTTTGTAAACTAATCACATAAGGTGATTCTAAAAGTCTAAATGTCCTATCAACCAAATGACTGACAACATGCCACCACACCACTAAAACGCATCCTATGTAAACTTAGGGTACTTAAAACACATTAAACACTTAAAACCACTTGCCAGGAGATAGTGGGCCCCAGTGTAAAGACTGGAAATCTAAGGCACAGATAGGGAAGTGACACAGAGTGGCACCAGACTCAGACAGCAGAACAGGAAATCATATGTGACCCAAGGTCACTGCCTGCATCAATGCACCCAGTCCCTTGGGTGTCGAAGAACTTCCAGGATTTCAGCTTCTTTGGAGTTCTCTGAGGGTGAGTGCATGTACTCCCATCTGTGCAGGTACAAAACAGAAGCAAAAAACATAATCATGAAAATTATAAATGGCACATGCACACCACTTAACTGAAAAATAAAATATTAAAAAGAACTTGTACGATGCCTCTCCTTGTCTCTGATTTGCCTCATGTGTCCTGCATCCTCTTAACTTTATAAAATATGTATGAGGGGCCAGAGCGAGAGCCCAGTGGATCCTACTTGCCTTGCACATAGCCAACTCAGTCTGATCCCTCCCCCAAGCCCCAGGAGGGATTTCCATGGACAGAGCCAGGAAAAACCAAAGCACTACTGGTGTGATCCAAAAACCAAACAAATACAAACAAAAACAAAATAAAATATATTAGCTGCTACAGGAATAAAGTTTCTTAATCAGTCTAGTAAACTTGCACTAATATTATGATCCCAATCAAAATAAGCTTTTACTCTAAACAACAATTTAGCAAAATACAGAATCACAGTCTATCCATGGGCAATTTTTTTTTTAGTTTAATAGTTATGCCTTTAAAGTACTAATTTTTATTTATTTTGGGAGGTAGAGTGGAGGGTTTCAGTCACACCTTGCAGTGCTCAGGGCTTACTACTGGTTCTGTACTCAGAGATTACTACTGGTGGGCTTTAGAGGACTGTACTGATGATAAAGCTGGGGTCAGCCGCATGCAAGGAAGCGCCTTGCATCCTGTACTGTACTCTCCAGCCCATTCTTACTTTCTTAACACCAAAAAACCAATCATAGATCTTTACACCACTAATTTGTTGCTGCTGATGCTGTTTCAGCAGTGCCAAGAACTGAAGCCAGGACCTCACATGTGCAAGGCAAATGTTCTACATTGGGCCTAACACTGATCATGTAACCCCTTAGATTAAGTCGGTTTTTCTTAATTGCACTGTCATTTTTCTAATGCAAATCCAAATCCAAATCTTTAGGTGAAGACATGTGGGGTGCTCACAGCCTTAGACTGTGGGGTTTATGGGATGGAGGAGGGTGAATAAGAAGGATTCCTCAGTCCTACCTGGCAGTCAGAGGTAAAGACATCAAGATGCTCTCAATCCTGGAGCCGGGAGTGAAGAGCCCAAACTTCGTGCCCCGATCATACAGCAGATTAAATTCTACATACCTGAAACAAAAAAAGACAGCAAACAGATTAAAGGTCAACAGAGTCAACAGGAATCTTGATAATCAGTTCACAACAAATACATAAAGGGGGACTTCTTCGGGTGACCCCCCCAACCACCACCCCCACCCCCACCCCCTTCCATCAGCTGGGACTGGCACGGGGAATACCAGCCCACAGCTGCGTTTTCTCCATCTGGCTTGGATAAATAAAATGGTATTCTCTCCAAGGAACAATAGCACAGAGATCCAGCAGCAACACAGAGCAGCCCCAAACAAGAAGGTTCTTCTCAAAAATAAACAGAAGAGACACAAAGCTGAGAACACAAAGGAGTAACAATTAAGAGAGAGCAAGGCTGCACCAAAAGGTCTCTGCCACCAGCAGCGTCGTCCTGCTGTGTGTGCAAAAGGCAGTCACACAGATACCACTGTCTGCTTCTTTTGAGATGTTAAGGCAGGTTAAACCTGGGTTTTGGTTTTTTTTTTTTTTTAAACCAATACAGTATTTGGGACTGGAGCGATAGCACAGCGGGTAGGGCGTTTGCCTTGCACGCGGCTGACCCGGGTTCAATTCCCAGCATCCCATATGGTCTGTGAGCACCGCCAGGAGTAATTCCTGAGTGCATGAGCCAGGAGTAACCCCTGAGCATCGCCAGGTGTGACCCAAAAAGAAAAAGAAAAAAAAATACAATATTTGGGGGCCGGAGCAATAGCACAGCGGGTAGGACGTTTGCCTTGCACGCAGCCGACCTGGGTTCAATCCCCGGCATCCCATATGGTCCCCCAAGCACTGCCAGGAGTAATTCCTGAGTGCAAAACCAGGAGTAACCCATGAGCATCGCTGGGTGTGACCCCCCCAAAAAATTACAAAATTTGTAAGGTTTTTCACACTGATAAGCTCAAATGCCAAATAGAAATTTAAGTGTCCCTCCCACACCCAAGGTGTCTGATCTGAAAAGTAGACTTGACAGATTTATCTACTCTGGCCCTGAAAAGTGATCCTAAAGCAAACTGCCTGAAAACACTGGGTTTCCATGACTACAGGTGGGAAGTTTTCCAGGTGTGGTTGTGATGTTTGTTTTGAGGCAAAGAATAGAGACTCAACATAAAGACTGAAGGGTTGACAAACAGGACAACAAGATCGAGCAACAGTTGTCAAAGGGAGGGCCAGAGCAACCGTACAGCGGGCCGGCATTCACCACGCATGTGACCAGCCCAGGCTCTATCCCTGACACCCCCTATGGCCCCCTGAGCCTGCCAGGATTGAGTCCTGAGCACAGCCAAGTGTGGCCCCAAACCAAACACCAAAAACACTGTGAAGAGAACATTCTGAAGACTAAGCCCCAAACTCTAGAACGTGATGCAGCTGAAAATATACCGTCGCAGGCTGGAGAGACAACTCAGAGCGGGGAGCACATGCTGGCCCCGACACCACGTGGTCCTGAGCACCTCCAAGTGGTGTTAACATCACTTTCTCAGCCCTGGACATTTCGGAGTGGCCTCCTCAGGCAGGACTGCATCACCAGGCCCAACCCCTGAAGCATCAGCCTTGTACCACAGGGGGGAAGTGTCACTCTGGGCCCCAAGCACCACTGGGAAGGTTGCCCAAAAAAATGGACTGCCATCAAATAATTTATGTTATGTATAGTAAACAATTGTTTACATCTTTTTTTTTAAAAAAAAAGCTGCAATGAGGATGTGGGCAGATTGCCTGCATGGTCCCCTACCCTGAGTACAATCCTGGCAGCACTACTGTTGGAATCATTGGTTGCAAAACTGGATTGTGCAATCCCGGCAAGAATCACAGGTCAGTGCGTGAGCACCACAACACGCACACGAGCCCAGCAATCACTGAAACCGAAAGAGAGAACCAGGGCGATCACTGCAGCAGCGGGATAAGGAAAAGGAAGTAGGGGGGAAAGAAAATTTTTGAGGGGGGGAATAGAGGGCAGGAGAGAGAGAGGGAGGGGGGAGAGAGGAGGAGGGGGGGAGAGAGAAAGACAGAGACAGAAACACAGAGAAAGAGAGAGTAAGAGAAAGAGAAAGCGCCCCTTTATCAGACAGCAGAGCTCCTGGGGCCCTTGCCCTCGGAGTGAGCCATTCCAGAGTGGAGACTTCCCTGACGAGAACGCGCTGGTGCTAATGTAGATGAGGTGTCAAGCGATTAAAAGTAACATACTGATACTGACTGTGATACATCTACTGCTGACATTAAAGTAGCTAACAGCATTAAAATGAACTCAGATAACTTGGTCTTGCTATAGACTGATTAGAATCTTAGTAAAATATGGTGGCTGAGATGTAGTTCTTAGTTTCACACTTTTAAGAAAAGTAGCCTTAGCACTAGTTAAAATCTAGCTTGGTATATTAGCTCTCCGTTAATTTTATTTATTTTATATTTCTTTATAAGTATTTATATTTATAAATTTATTTATTTACATTTATTTATTTTATATTATTTTACATTTTAATAAAAATAAAAAATTTATAAAAAGGAAATCATTTTGATTACAAAAATAAAAACATATTTTATTTATTGTTTTAAATACTCCTAAAATACTCTTCCCAACTGATTCACATCTGGAAGCAAAATAGTACTTCAATTCTCATTCTTCTACATAAAAAAAATAGTCTTTGGCAACTTACATCATACTCGTGAATCCCTTTCTCACCCTCATCATTTATCATTGAATGGATTCTGCATATTAATACCCACTTACTACCCTCTTGGGTCCACTCCAAAAGACAACCTAACTGAAGCTTAACTTCTTCCTCACCGAGACCATGGGTAAGAATTTCTGTCTCCCACCAGCTTTTCACCCGTTCTGAAACAAGATATACAAGAAACAGCTGTGGTTCTTTAGCTTAAGTTCCATTTTTCAGAGCCCTTGTCTGTAGTTCCCTAAATGAACTTCCTCTGAGGTTCCTGGGCTGCCTTTTCCCTCAGTTTTGAGTGAATGGAACCCTTCCCCCCACACACACTCCCTGACACCTACCAGGTTTCACCTTGCTGTGGCCTTTCTCATCCTTTCTATACCTGAGTTGTCTCTCAAGGACGTGCGACATGATGAACTTGAACCCTTCTCTTCAACTGACCTATTGCCTAAATTTTATTTTATTCTCTCTCTCTCTCTCTCTCTCTCTCTCTCTCTCTCTCTCTCTCTCTCTCTCTCCCTCCCTCCCTCCCTCCCTCCCTCTCTCTCCCCAGATACAACAAAATGACAGTAAGCTAATAAGCTAAAGATCACTCACGTCTGTCAAGAGGAAAAGACTATAAACTGAATTTCAACAACTGGGGGGACACAGTCAGAGCAGAGGGCAGGAGACTGAGGGGGCAGATGAGAGCTGATGATGTCCAAAGGGAAGCGGCCAGCTCCGCTGCGAGGGAACTCAACTGTGGGGCAGGGGGTGGAAGGTGACAGAATAAAATGTGAAGGGTACAGATAAGGGTTATGAGTGCGACGTGGTGCTGATGACCGAAATGAAAGCAAGGTTATCTCATGCCCCAGAATTGACTGCCATCTTCAGGCCCAGAGATAAGGGTGGTAGGAGGCAGCTCTGAGGAACAGTCAAACCACACCACAGGAAATTAATCTAACGGCCCACACACTGCCTAACTCAGTGACACCTGGCATACACTGATACACACAAATGGAATTTCCACAAAGCCTTGTTATTAAACAGCTTTAAAAAAAAAAACCTAAAATATATATTACATATTCCTATGTCTGAGAATTTGCAAGATTTCACCTAATTAGTATGCACAAAACCCGCCAACTTCCCATGCAGAATTAGAACATTGCACTTTCTGTAGTTGTGAATGATTCTCTTGGGTCTGTCTTCCTCACCGAAGAAGTTGTGAGCTGCATCAAAGCAGGTTCCTGACACACTCACCTCTACAGCCACGGGGCACACAAGGGGCAAGTCAAGTGAAAGAAGGAGGGAAGGGTAAAGGTGTATTCGACAAATCACCAGGGAACAACAATAATCAGAGAGAGAGAGAGAGGGAAGGAGAGAAAGGGAGAGAAAGGGGGGGAGTAAGGGGGGAGAGGGAGACAGAGGGAAGAAGGGGGGAGAGGGTGAGGGAGAGGGGCAAAAAGAGGAGGGGACAGAGGGAGTGAGACAGGCAGGGTTAGGGTTAGGATTATAGGATTAGGCAGGGACAGAGGGAGAGGGAGGAGGGGAGAGGGGGTGGGGGGGGGAGAGAGAGAGAGAGAGAGAGAGAGAGAGAGAGAGAGAGAGAGAGAGAGAGAGAGAAGCAGCTGCCCCAGAGGCAGACTGAGGGGTGGGGGTGATGGGAGGGAAACAGGGGACACTGGTGGTGGGAAATGTATGCTGGGGAGGGATGGGCATTGGAATACTGGAATACTGGAATACTGTATGATTAAAACCTAATCATGAACAGCTTTGTAACTGTGTATAACAGTGACTCAATTTTAAAAAAAAAAAGAAATAAAATAAAAGAGATGTCTAACGAGAGCTTACTTCTCATTTTGCCAACTTAATAAACAGGGACTAGAGAAACACACGCAGTCATAAGAAAGAATAACCACAGACACTTGTCTTTAGACTTAGAATATTTAAGTTGGTCTTTTGCTTTTTTTTTTTTTTTTTTGCTTTTTGGGTCACACCCGGCGATGCACAGGGGTTGCTCCTGGCTCTGCACTCAGGAATTACCCCTGGCGGTGCTCAGGGGACCATGTGGGATGCTGGGAATCAAACCCGGGTCGGCCGCGTGCAAGGCAAACGCCCTACCCGCTGTGCTATTGCTCCAGCCCCCTAAGTTGGTCTTTTGGAGGGTGGGGACGGGCGTAGGCAAAAGTCCATAATCCTGAGTCAGAGAGTAGAAAGGAGAAGTTTTGGTATGATCCTGAACAGGAAATTCCACCTGGCTGATAAGACGGTGGCCGGAGCCAGCAGAGTACTAAGAAGCTCATTCCGAAGAAGAGCCTCTGGCCACACCCTCAAACCAGCTTCCAGCATAAAGCAGAGCCGTGGCTCAAGGGCTGTCTACACTAAAGAAACAAAACAAACATAACTTCCTTTGTGCATAAGAAAAACCTTGCAACCTGTTGAAGTCACAAAGACCCAGACCTACACCTGAGAAATCTGATTACCAACGGAGTAATCTTGTCTTTCTGAGAGGAGGTTTAACACCTATAAGTGATGTTATACCAATCTCAAAGGTCTTGGAGAACATGAGGTGCAAAATGCCAAACACACTGGTGGGTGCACAGTCTGGACTCCACACACGTGACCAATGCCAGGAGGGTTGAAATGAGTATTTCCTTTACAGTGGCTTCCATGAAACTTAGACGTTTTTAAAAAGGAGTCATCCCAAATTTATGAAATAGTGAAAAGATTCTCCCATATCTTGGTAGAATTATCCAGAGAGTATTGCTAGAAGACTAAGAGAAATCAGCTGAATTAAATTCTGCATATTTAAATTACTCACTGCCTGCTACAATTAAACACATTACTTGCCAATGCCTGAGCACTTGCACAGCAGGCAGAGCCGTGCCTAGCACACCGCTGACTCAGGGACTGTGTATATGATCCCTGGCACCCCATATGGTCCCCCGAGTCCAGTCAGGAGTAAGCCCTGAGCAGACAGGTGTGGCCCCAAAAGAAACAAACAGAAAAATTAGTCCCTGCCTGCTGCAAGGCAGTACTAAACAAGTAAACTTAGCATTTTTCCCCCTCCTGTCACTGTCACTGTCATCCTGTTCGTGGATTTGCTCGAGCAGGCACCAGTAACATCTCCATTGTGAGACTTGTTACTGGGGTTTTTTTTGGCTTATCGAATTCGCCACGGGTAGCTTGCCAGGCTCTGCTGTGGGGGCGAGATACTCTCAGTAGCTTGCCAGGGTCTCCAAGAGGGGCAGAGGAATCGAACCCGGGTCAGCCGCGTGCAAGGCAAATGCCCTACCTGCTGTGCTATTGCTCCAGCCCTTTTATCCCCCATCTTACATAATACTTTTACTTGATAGGCACATAGTTATGAAAAGACTCCTACGAGTATGAAGCCAAACATTGCAAAATATTTAGCCAGGCGGGCACATCGCCCACAGCCAGCACAGCTCCCGCATGCCCCTCCGGGTGACGCAGGGGCACGGGCTTTCCGGCCACTCACCGTCCCCGCCGCAGCTGCTGCCACAGCTTCTCCTGGGGGGTGAACGAGTCACGGCAGTGCTTCTTCACCAGGGGAATGTAAGAAGGAACCACGGCCTGGGCACAGCTCTTCACAAAGCCGAACACCTCCTCCTTGGACGGAGAGTCCAGGTCATCGAAGAAAATCCCGCCGATGCCCCTCCGCTCTCCTCGGTGGGTGATGAAGAAGTAATCGTCACACCTAAACAAACCGGCAGCCACAGGCGGCGGGGAAAACAGAGAGACATGGCAATCAGAGAAAGCTCCGGCTGTGATGAGTGCCATCCGACTGCCCTTATTTTTCATCTCCCAGTAAACCAGGGATTTCCTGCAGCTATCACCAGTGTAGAACATGCAACGCAGAAAAAGAACACTCCAGCCTGCAAAGCGCCAGGTGGCGTAACTTCTCTCTCAGTGTCTCCCAGAGGGAGTGGGCGAGTGTTCCCGGGGAGGCTGGAGCCCGGGCGGAATGGCCTCTAGCACAGTTAGACGGGCACCAGCGGGACGGGAAGGGGAAACTGAAGTGAAGGAAGAGAGTTCCAGCAGGGAGCTAAGTGACTCCCTTTCCTGAAAAGAGGGCTGAGGGCCAGTATGTTTGAGACCTCTAGAGAGGAGGTGGAATTCTGAGAACGCATGTGAAAAGACAAACAGCAAGGGTGGGGCATTGCTTTTTAATTTATTAGTGAATCACCGTGAGGGAGAGGTACAGTTGCAAACTTATGACCTTTCGTGTTTACATTTCAGTCATACAGTGATGTCTACCCATCCCTCCACCAGCACCCATGCTCCACCACCAATGTTCCCAGTATCCCTCCCGCCACCCCCACCCCACCCCGCCTCGCCTCTGCAGCAGAAGAGTGGGGTATTTCTTAAGGCAAGGGGCACCAATGTTTTTGGAAGGGGAAGAGGACAGGAAGGTAGAAAACGGGACTGCTCTGTAGCACGCCTGCTGGAAGAGGGGTCTTCAGACAGCTTAAGCTGCCCTCTGTGGGTGAGCTCACAAAATGACCCAACTTTGCTGGAGGTTTTTTTTTTTTTCTCTCTGTAGCTCATAGAACAAGTCTTTCAAGAAGTAATTCTCTAAGAGCTAGATTTGAGAAATAATTTAACACTGTGGAAATAGTCTTTCTGATGATCTTGATAAAAGTCCCTACCAAAGAAATCACCTGTATAAGGGCCCAGAGCACTAGTAGAGGAGTTAAGGCACATGCGTTGCATGCAGCTGACCCTTGTTCAAGCCCCAGCATGCAAGGGTAAGCCCTGAACACTGTCACGTGTGGGTCCACCCCACAAGCCTTTCCTTGCCCCTCCCCTAAAACAAACACCTGTAGAAACAATCTAAACCCTATTTAAAATGTTATCTTAAAAAAAAAAAAAAAAAACTAGACAGTGAGGGCACTTGCCTTGCAGGAAGCCAATTGGGTTTGATTCCCAAAACAAAAATCAAAGAAACACCTAGAATGTTTAAACTCAAAGAAGAAAAAGGAAAAAGCAACAGAGGCGAATCCTGGAATGAATGCAGTGGTACAATTCACATAAGAATTGTTGGCTTTCCTTCACCTGCATATTTTGTTAAGAAGGATAAAGCATATTCTGAGCAAGGTCAGGCAGGCAGCTTTAATTTAATCACATCACAAAATCTCTCTTCACAAGACCATGAATTCAATAAATTAAAACTAAAAACTGACCTATATCCTCTATATCTCATTTATACTAAAGCCATCTCAGGCACTGGAAAGATAGGACGGTGAGTAAGGCAATTACCCAGATTCAATCCCCCACAAATGGTCCCCAAGGCTCAGAACAGAGTGACCCCTGAGCACAGACAAGAGTAAGACCTGAAAATCAGTGAGTGTGACCCCAAACTAAAACAAAAAGAAAAATATTTAAAAAGTCTCAGTAAATGCAAGAAGAGGAAACCAAATATAAAGGAACTCTACCCCACCAACCCTGCTCTTGGAAGGACGCTAATTTGTGAGACAAAAAATAAATAAGACCTTGCATGTTACATCCCTGTTACCGCAGTTTTCAGTAGTATTATCTCTCGAGACAGAAGTTCAGAGAATTTTAAAACTTGCATGTTTTCTTTCTTTTAAAGTCACAGTCTCCAAAAAATCAAGGAGAATAAATGAGCATTTATGGTAGCACTACAAAAAGTAACTTACTAAAACTGGTATTTTACTCTATAGGACAAAGAAAAAAAGTCCAACCTTCATAACCTCAAGTAACGTGGTAACTGCCTTTGGGATCTACAAATGCAGCAGAATAACTTTCAGATTCATGGTCATCCAACACCTTTACCTACCATTTTTTAAATTTGGGATAGAGATCTGTACCATGCGGGTCACAAGCCTCCTTTAGAGTTCTGTGAAAATGCACAGCATCCTCTTTGTTCAAGTATGTTGGAGTGAGGTCACAGCCACCGCCAAACCACCATTGCTTGTTACCTGCCAAATCAAGACATGACACTAAGGCAAACTTCACAGGGCCCTAGTGCTGTATTACCGAATTCAGCTATCAGCTTAGTTTACGAAACCAAAAAAATTTTAAAAACCCATGAAACTGGACTGCTCTGAATGGCCGGTAAGGCTTAGGGAGAAGCAAAAAAAAAAAAAAGAGGTAAAAGCGCAAAACAAAAAAGTGAAAGTAGAATCAGGCAGGGAAATGATATCCACAGCGGCAAGAGTAACCAAACACCTCACAGATGGGACAGGCAGTAGATCTCAGCCTTGGAGAGAACCACAGGTCAAGTTTTTTAAAACTATGTTAAGTCAAAACTTAAAAAACAAAACAAAACAAAAAAAATCTATACACTCCTGAGCAGATTCTGAGGTTCCCTGTATTTGGAACCATTCTTTTCCCTTTCCTCTCAGCAGCATTCAAACACTTACTGGGTGGCCAGAAACGTCAAAGGGCTGGTACATACTTTGCAAGCAAGAGTCCTGCTTCTATCCCTAGCCACGACAGAGTCCCCAGAGAACTGCCACAAACAGCCCCTGAGCAATGCACCCCCACCATGACATGCGCTTAGTAAAGTCTACGGTTGTCAGTAGTCGTTAGCAACTTTTATGCAGGAAGAAATGAGCCAAACTGTGTTTTCAAAGCAAAAAATACGAAGACTAAATGCTTTATCACTGTAGAGACTGCCAAGGAGCTCTGATGTGGGGTCCCAGTTAACTGAAGACACAGAAGGGCATAATGGCTCAACTGTATCCTCACTTAAATCCACAGGAAATGCCTTGGTGACAAGCAAAGTTACGTATTTAGAAGACAGTTTCCAAAATCAAGGATTCCATTTCAAATTAACCTTACACATAAAGTATTCATGAGGATGCCAAAAATCTGTGGAAATGAATATCTGCAAAGAACCCTTTCTTGCAAAAATCATTCCTTCTGTGTAAGATGCCTTGACTGTGCCCAACCCAAGTTCAATCCCCAACACCACGTATGGTCCCCCAGGGTCGACCAGGAGTGACCCCTGAGCATGAGTCAAGATGTAAGCCCTGAGCGCTGCCAGGTGTGGCCCCAAAATAAAAACTTTATTCTTTCTGCCTGGGAGGAAACCGAGGGACCTTAATACAGTCAGTACCATTTTCACATCTAATGTATAATCCACTGCACCCGCCAACGAATAAGTATTCAGAAGCATCCTGAAAACCCCACATAAAACTGTATTTATTCTTTCTCCCTTTCAGATGTTATACCCTTCAAATACATGTTTGGTACACTAATACACTCTATAGTTCCAGAGACCCTTACCATCAGCTTCTTCTACTTCAAAGTATCGGTAGTTGAAATGAATGGTAGGAGCGTGAGGATTCTTTGGGTGGATAACAGAGCTCACTCCCATAGCAGAAAACGGCAATTTACCTGGAAAGTCAAACACAGACCATATCACCTGGCTTCACGCAGATGAACTTCAACATGCATTCTAGATCAAGTTTCCAAAGGTGCTTTCTAAATGTGTCTTAAAAGAGAACTTCAACCATGAAAGTGTTTATATGGAATACACTCTAAAATTCTTTTCTATACAATCGATATAAGTGATACTATTTTAGAAATAAAATGGGGGGAGGGGGAGCTGCAAGGACTATTTAAAGGTTCTTGAAATTGTCTGATTTACCATCTTTAGTCTTCAAAATTTTCCCTCTGCTTCTCATTTGTTTTGCTGCTTCCTCAGAAAGATTCCCGTGAACGACAGAAATGCTTACGCCAGCTTTTTCAAAAACGTGTCCATCCTGAAGGACACAGCTGATACCCCCTCCTCCTGTTTACAGAAACGGAAAAGGAGAGAACGTGAGGGCATGTGCAAAACTGTCAACTCACCTACACAAAAGGGATGGGATTCAGAACGACATTTTATTTCCCACATCTTCTATAGTAGCACTGCATTCGGGTTCTTAAAGTACAATAACATTCGCTAACTGGTTTAGCTTTATGACACTGGCGACTGACAGCAGGGACGTAACGCCTCACAAAATCTTTTTTCTATATTCTTAGAACACCACTAAAATAAATCCTGGAGCATTTTCCTCCGATCCTCCTATTCAGAACGGCTTGCACTAGTTAAGATATACGAGAGAAAGCTACCTGCTTTCAGGCTTTTTCAAAAGCAGGAAACCAGTGGGGCAGGAGCCATAGGACAGCTGCTTCGGCATTTGCCTCGCACACAGCCCACCAGGCTCGATCCCCAGCATACAATATAGTTCCCCCCCAACCACCGCCAGGAATACTTCCTGAGCAGAGCCAGGAGTAACCTTTGAGCATCACTGAGTGTGGCCCTAAAACAAACATACTGGAATGCCAGGAACAAGAAAAAATATAGCCGTTCAGGCCTTTGCAGTACATGTGGCCAACCCAATTCAATTCCCAACATTACTAAGAGCAACCCCCAAACACAGAGCTTAGGCACCTAAAAGTATGGCCCACCTCACCCCTGCAAAAGATAAATAAATGGGAATAGCGCTATGTAATGTGTTCTATTGCTGACAAATTTAAGAGCTTCATAAGCAGCTTTTCTCGGTCTCTATTTGCCTGTTCTTTATAGGCAACTTAAAAAAAAAAACAGCATATATTTGAATGCCTGGGATTTGAAATTAAGCTGAGACACATCAACAGCCAGTTATACTACAGGGACTTGTTTTGTTATTTTTTAAAACACAGGAGTAACCCAGAGGGCCTGTATTTCATGAAGATTCACAGAGAGCTCATTCACTGTGTTCAGAGCTGGTGCAGCCATCAAGACCCAGTACAAGCCTGTCCATTTCAAAGGAGAAACTGCAGCTGCGGGTGGTGAAACACTACATTCAAGCACGCACAAGTGGCAAGAGGCCCAAACAATCTGTCTTAACGACGTTCCATTTAGGGACAGTATTCCAAAAGCTCCACACACTCTCATCTCACCCTGAATACTATTCTCATGTTATTTCTAATCTCATTTCACAGGTGAGGAAACAAGGAAACAAGAGGAACCAAAAAGCGAATTAATTAATTTCTTAGGGTCTCGCCACTCTTACAGCGCTTGAAGTTGCGGCCTGGTTCTGTGGTCTCCACTCAGAAACATTACAAGAGAGAAAACGCTAAGAAAGCCAGACTGAATACAGAGGTGGCAATTCCACAGCTCTAAATCTGATGAGAATGGCTGTCCTTATTCTCAAGCTGGGAAAGTCAGGAACCCTCCCACCTTATGATGAACAAGATACTGGACTTCATTGCATAGACAATAACGGCACGATGAACACAGGCAATTAATTTTTAGTATGGAAAGGGGGTGGGGCGGCTTGTTTACAGTTTGAAGAAAGGATTTTTCCCTAGCAAAAAAAAAAAAAAAAATCTGCTGCAATGCGGTAGCGCTACGAACATGCCAATCAAGTATATTCTGTGTAACGTGGGAAAAAGAGGAAAGAATACACGACCATCCCATCGCCAAGACAGGAGAATGGGTGCATGGGTCCACAAAACTGGATGAAACAGAGGGGGTAAATCTATGCTCCAGTGCAACTTGTTGCACTCACGGGCTTGCGGGCTGCACGTGCCCTAGACTTGTATTTTTAAACGCCGTCAGAAAACTGCGGGGATTTTTGAACCGCGCGGCACCACCCTTACAGATAGCTGGGTCTGCCTCTGCAAACGGGCCGACCCCTCTCTGCAAACCGCTCTTGGGCGTGCACCGCTGGCACGACCCTCCTAAAGTCGCGTCGCGGTGGGAAGCCCTGCGCGCCCGCCCGCTCCATCCCCGGGCGAGACGCCTTCCCGCGGCCACCTCGCGCCCCCCACCCCCTGGGGCCGACCTGCTCACCTTCCTTCCGCTCCCAGCGGTCCACCGAGAAGCGGGCGCCCCCATCGACCTGTGCCAGCGCCTGGCACACCTGGGCCTGCGTCTCCAGGATCAGCAGCTCCATCCGGGTCTTCATGTCGCCCGGCCGCGCCCGCAGCTCCTGCAGGTCGGTCACGGGCCGGGCCATGAAGCGGCGGCAGCGGCGGGCCAGCTCGTCGTCCTCGTCCTCGGGGCCCCGCGGCCCCGGGCTCCGGGACACCATCTCGGCGCGCTCCGCGTGCCCGAGCGCCGCGGCCGCCAGCCCCGCCAGCCCGGCCAGCGCCGCGGCCACCCGGCCGCCCCGCAGCCCCGCGCCGCCGCCGCCGCCGCCGCCGCCGCCAGACACCGGGCCCAGGCCCAGCGCGCGGCTCCGCGGGGGCGCGCACCACGCACGCAGCCCGCGCCAGCACGCGCCCGCGCCCCGCCGGCCCAGGAGCCCCGCCATGAGCCCGCGCGCTCCCCGCTCCCCGCGGCCCGCGTGCGCCGCCGCCGCCGCCGCCGCGCGAGCCGGAACCTTCGGGACGGGAGAGCCACGGCCCACTCGGGCCCCGGGGCGGCGGCGGCGGGCTGGCGCGCGCGGGGCAGGCTGGGAGTTGTAGTCCGCGCGCCTGTCGCCGCCTGCAAGGGCGCTGCCCGAAGATAAGGGCCGACCCCGCGGGGGCGCGCGGTCCCCAGATGGGCGAGCGCTGGGCTGGGGGGCGGGGAAGGGGAAGGCGTTTTTCCTGGAGGAAGAGAACCTGCTGCTGAGAAATCTCCTCGGCTCTGCGCTGCCGTCTGCTGCAGGGAGCCTGGAGGGTGAAAGATAGGGCCAGAAAAAGCAGAATGGATGTTGCAAGCCACAGTGCCCAGAAGCAGAGATAGAGAAAGAGACAGAGACAGGGAGAAGAAAAGCGCCTGCTATAGAGGCGGGCTGTTGGGGGTGGCGAGGAGGGGTGATGGAAGGAACCTGGGAGACACTGGTGCTGGGAAATGTACACTGGTGGAGGGGTGGGTGTTGGAATACTATATGACTGAAACCCAACCATGAATAGCTTTGGAAGGGTCTATCTCACGGTGATTTAAATTTTACGGAAAAAAAAAAAAGAAAGAAAGAATAGGGCCAGAGATCACCAACCCCCAACACACACTTTCCTGTAATGCTACACGAAGTAGTTGTTTCTATTAAAAATATTTGTATAATACAGGAGGGTGGTGTGTGTGTGTGTGTGTGTGTGTGTGTGTGTGTGTGTGTGTGTGTGTGCTGTTTGGGACAAAATGGATGGAGGTTTGAAGGGATTCGTATTAGTTAATATTAATATGAGTCTCAGTATCTGCACTGCAAGCCATAATGCCCAAAAGTAGAGAGAAAGTAAGAAGGAAATTGTCTACCATAGAGGCAGGGTGTGGGGTGGGGGTGGCAGGAGGGATACTGGAAACCCTGGTGGTGGCAAATGTGTACTGGTGGAAGGATGAGTGTTCGATCATTGTATGACTGAAAGTCAATCATTAAAGCTTTATAACTCTATCTCACGGTGATTCAATTAAAATTTTTAAAATATTATTATGAGTTAATATTAATAGTTTAACAGAGCCCTGTTTCCTGGGTAAAAGTATAAGTGTCACGGCTGACGGATCCTTTAGGACTTTAGGGTTGCATTAGGACTACAGGATGGTTTTTGTTTTCAGTAATGGATAATAATACAAGTCGAGGGTGTTGGAGGCACGGCAATTGATTTCACCACATCCACGTCATAACCAAGTGCTGCCATGAAACTTCATAGTGATGGTGGAGATCCGATGACCCCGTCATCATACTTTGTCCAGTCACTACTGCATCTGGGCAGCTGCCACATGTGGAGACAGGGTTAGCTCTGTGCACCCAAGCATGCTTGGTTGCCTGCTAGATTCAGTAAAGGTAAAGGCCTGGACTTGAGAAGCGAGTTTACTGTGTTGGAGAAATAAAACGCTGGCCTCCGTCTGCTCACTGAGAGACTCTTTAAGGTGAAAGGCGTTGATAAGAGCTTTCATCCTAGGAGCGGTTGCTGCCTCTTGCAGTTCCCTGTGGATGAGGTTTGCAAGGTCCTCGTGGGGTTAAACGAAACTCGTTAATGAAGAGAACACTTTCTGGCCATTTACTTTCACCCACCCCACCCCCTGAAATCTCCCTTCATCATGGATGTTTCCTGTGAAGATCCGTCGTTAGTAGAAGATAAGCAGGGCACAGACCATTTTCAAGCATTTGCTCAGTTTGATAGCCTGGTGCACTTGAGCAAACCATTAATTTCTGGGTTTCCATTCCTTCCTCCTTTGGCCTCTTTTTTATATCAGCAAGGGTGAAGGTAGCTGGGAGAGAGCATCACCCCCTGTGGTGCTCAGGACTTACTCCTGGCTCTGCTTTCTGCAATCACTCCTGGTGGACTCAGGGAACCATATGGGGTCCCGGGAATCGGGGCCAGGTCTGCTGCATGAAAGGCAAGCGCCCTATCCTGTGTACTATCATTCTGACCCGCCGCAGTCTCTGTATACAAAAGCCTCTCTCTTGTTTTTCCATGAACTTTCTAGCACCCTCTTTACTTTCGCCTTACTGAGCTATCTTTAAGAACCGAGGCCTGGTCACTCAGTATCTCTATGGCAAACCACAACACCCAAAAGGAGAGAGAGAACAAAAGGGAATGCCCTGCCACAGAGGCAGGCGGGGTGGGGTGGGGGGATGGGAGGGGACCAGGGGAGGGATCCTGGGATGAGTGGTGGTGGAGAATGGGCACTGGTGGAGGGATGGGTACTCCATCATTGTATAATTGAAATGCAAACAAGAAAATTTGCAATTATGTAACTGTACCTCACAGTGATTCACTAACCCAAGGAAAAAAAAAATAGAACCAAGGCCTGGTTCGTGTGAGTTAAAATTATATCTCCCAGCATGGCCCAAGTGATACTTAAAGAGCAGAATCATATCATCAGTGCGACTCAAGAAACTTCAAGTACTGGATGTGAGAGATAGCACAGTGGGTCGGGTGTTCACCCTGTGTGCCCCCCACCTGGGGCGGATCCTGACCCGGGTCAGTGGAAGTGGTGGTGTCTGTTTGTTCATGATTCCCAGGTTCTGCAACATTTTCAAGAATGAAAATATTGAATAATAAAAGTTGCAAAGTAGAAAAATTCATTGGAAAGTAGAAAAAAAAAGAAGCTCCTCAAGTGGAGTGGAACTTAGTATAGGACTAAATTAAGGTAAGAGAGTTTTGTGTAGCCTTTTAAGGGCTCCTGGCATCCCTTATCAGTTGGCAAGTATTTATAAATGGTGCCAGAAAATTACAATAATGTCTAGCTGGTCTAAATCTTTCTGGGCATTTTTGCCCCTTATCTTGGTCTCCCTGTCAGCCTAGGCTCCAGGACCGAGTTTTATGGTCCTGAACATCACTATGACCGTTGGAGCAGGACTTTGGGAATGAAATATGTGAGGTCAGTGGGGAAAAGGTGGCAAGAGGAAATGAATCTTCTAGGCCTAATTGCCAATTATCTCTGTTTCCTTTTCCGTCAACCTAGACTCCAGCTCGCCCGTTACCTTAGTTTCCCTGTCAGGGTAGGCTCCAGTGTAGAGTTTTATGCTCCTGGGAAGCCCCGGGAATGCTGAGACAGAAACCTGGGGGGTGGAATGTGTGTCAGGTTGACTGGAGAGAGACGGAACATCTGGAATGGAGACACTGTGGCTTTCTCTCTCACTGACAAGGGGGAACTAAGGCTTCCTCTTTCAATCCTGACATCCTATAGGGTCCGCTAAGCACCTCCAGTAGTAATTCCTGAGTGCAATTCCTGAGAGCCAGGAGTAAACCCTGAGCATCTCCAGGAGTGATGCAAAGAGAGAAAGAAAAGAAAGAAAGAAAGAAAGAAAGAAAGAAAGAAAGAAAGAAAGAAAGAAAGAAAGAAAGAAAGAAAGAAAGAAAGAAAGAAAGAAAGAAAGAAAGAAAGAAAGAAAGAAAGAAAGAAAGAGAAAGAAATTCCAAGTATAAGAAAGCTAGTGGGACAAATAATAAGTTTGTAATCTAGCACTGCACTGTTGTCCCGTTGTTCACGGTTTGCTCTCACGGGCACCAGTAACGTCTCCATCGTGAGACTTGTTGTTACTGTTTTTGGTATATAAAATACGCCACCGGTAGCTTGCCAGACTCTATCGTGCAGGCAGGATACTCTTGGTAGCTTGCCAGGCTCTCCGAGAGGGACGAAGGAATCGAACCCGGGTCGGCTGCGTGCAAGGAAAACGCCCTACCCGCTGTGCTATCGCTTCAGCCCAAGTTTGTAATAAATTATAAAACTAAATAAAAGGTCAAGGTCGTGGTCCTCATCCTTTCTTGAGCCCAGTTTTATGCACTACTTTATATTGACTGTTTTCTCTACTAAAGAGATTTTCCTGACCCCGCTACAGACTCAGGAAGTGGGGGTATCAAAGCTTTTGTGCTTCCCAGAATCCTTATGAATTCTTTCCCTCTACTTCCCCAAGCCTTGGTGAGCAGAACTGAGCACAGAGGGGACACTGGGCTTAACCTTCTCTAGAGTCAGAAAGGCTTGGATTTCATCTCTCTGATAACTTCACTGTCTTCTAATGATACTCAAGCATGCAGACACACAAATTCCCACTGACCTTACCAAACTGTACTTTAGCTTCACTAATCATTCTCAAACTTTGAAAACTAAATTTACAAACGAGATCAGCAAAGACTGGGTTATGTTTCTCTGGGGTAGATACATAATCTCCAGCTAATGATTAATACTATTAACAAACGTGTGTTTGTCTTGGCACACTTCTTTTTTTAATCAGAAAAATCTAATGGGAGTGGTGATACTGAATTAAGCAAGCTGAAATTGGAATATTTTAGGCTTGAATATTTTTTTTGTTCTAGAATTTGTATTTCTAAACTGTCCTTTTGAGTGCAAATGTCATCTTGGATTGTTAACATAATTGGCTCTCAAAGCTAAATATAGTTTAAATAGCCAATGAAAGTTGTTATTTCTAACTTGCTTTATCTTGAACTGAAATGATTTTTAATTTGTTATTGGTCTACAATATTATAGAATTTCAGTAAAATAGCTTAAGATATTCTTTATATGCACACATACAAACACACGCATACACACACACACACACACACACGACTTACTATATCCACCATGGAAGTTCTTTTGCTGTTCCACCCCCACAAATGACTCCTCTACTTCTTCTCACTCTCCCTGGACTTTTCTCCTTTACACCATAGTTTTTACTACTAGAGATGATTTTTGTTGTTTCTTACCAATTAGTTTAGTTGCTTATACTCCACATTTGAGTGAAACTATCCAGTAATTGTTTCACTTCATTACTTATTCCACTTATCACAATCACCTCAGTGTCCATCCAATTTGTTCCAAATAGCATATGACTTTTTTTATTGACAGAGTAGTTTTCCATTGTATATACATATACCACAGACCCATCCAATCATCCGCATTATCCAGTGTTCTGTTGATGGACATTTTAGTTGATCCATATCATAGCTATGATGAATAATTCTATTAAGAACATAAGGAAGCAAATGTGTTTGTTTTTACAAGTGTGTGTGCCAGGTGTAAGTCTATTTTGGAATAGATTCAGGTTTTTTGCCTATTTTAAAAATATTGAGTTGCTTGGGGCTAGAATGATATAGTACAGCAGGTAGGTCTTGCACACAGCCAACCTAGGTTTGATCCCTGGCATCTCACTTTGGCCTCCAAACACTGTCAGGAACAGTCCCTGTTCCAAACATCCCATTTGGCCAGGAGTAAGCCCTGAGAATCACCAGGTATGCTCCCAAAACAAAGTAATGAAGGAGACTCGGTTGCTTTTGTTGTTGTTGAGTTGTGTGAATTATTTATATACATTTCAGATATCTACGCCTGTCAATTGTATATACAAATAAATCTCCAAATTGTTAGACTATAGTAGTTCCAGTTGCTGTGTAAAACCTGTTTAATTTGGTATAGCCCCATCATTTACTTCTATTACTGGCTGACTTGAATTTCCAAATACATTTCTGATATCAAAGTCCTAGAGTTTATATACCCTGGATTTTCTTCTAAGTTTTTTAAAGTTTGGGCACTAGTATTTATCTTTAGCCTATTTTAGAGTTAATACTTGTATATATATATATATATATATATATATATATAATTATCTAAATTATTCTCCTCTTTATTTTCCTCCTTTTTTTCTTGCATATGACAGTTTCTTAATTGATGTAATTTTTTAAAAAATGTTTTTCAGAAAGGTACAAATTCCATCCAGATGTTACAGAAGGAGATTTTAAAGGGGAGAGTCATGATGCCTTCTCTTTTAGTCTTTTATCTTCTCCTTTAGTCCCTCCGTAATTCTAGCCTTAAGTGATATGTATGTGATATCTGGAGTTGCAGCAACCACTTTGTGACCAAGATTATAGAAGTCCCATTTTTTTTTAAAAAAAAATAAGAACTGTAGAATAGAAGGAGATTGTATCTCAATGATGTTCTTGAGCAGAGGCACCAATCCTGAGATGCTTATATGTAGAGTTCTCGTTATATGAGATAAACAAAACAAAACAGAAGCTAAGGCAGTGTTTGTCAAACTTGACTTAAACTCTTGACTTAAACTCAGACCAATATTTTTTCCTTAGCTATTAGAAATTATTAAAGATACAGTGCAAGGTAGCAGCAAGGGTCCAAAGGTGACAATGCAAGGATTGAGTCACAGTTGAGGTGGTGGGGGAGGGGCCTTGAGGTCCTTGGAGGATGCACAGGTGATGTGTGTGCTGTTGGATTTATGTGCCTGAGAAGTCACCATTAACAGTGTTGTAAACCACAGAACCTCAAAAAGAAATTGTGCCTTGATGACTTTTTTCCTCCTATGTCTTAAGCAAAGGCCAGAATCTGCTTCCAGAAATGATGAAGTTGAATGAATGCAGAGGGAAGTAACAGCCCCTTTAAAATACCATAGTTTCATGGTAGACATGTGGGCCAGGAGAACAGACCCATGGGTGGAAGCTTGCCATAGGGGTTGGAGGGGGGACAGTTAGCACAGAAAAGGGACCACCATGATAGTTGGGAATCATCATTCTGAACAAGAACTGAGTGCTGAAAGGAGGTAAAGGGCTATTCATGATAACCTTTCAGTACTTGTATTGCAGACCACAATGTCCAAAGAGAGAGAGAGGGACAGAGAGACAGAGAGACAGAAAGAGGTGGGAGGGAGGGAGGGACAGGGACAGGAAAAGAGAGAGAAGTTAAGTGCCTACATCTAGGCAAACTGTGGGGGAGGGGTGGCAGGAGAATGAACACTGGTGAAGGCACGGATATTTGAACACTGTATGACTGAAACCTAATCATGAACAACTTTGTAACTGTGTATCTCATTATGATTCAATTTTTTAAAAAGTTATTAACAAATAAATAAGACACCTTAGTTTCCCTACAGATTCCTTGAACTTGTGGTGTTAAATGATATGAATGGACATGTGATCTAAAGAAGGGTGAAGGCTCGAGGCTGGAGCGATAGCACAGCGGGTAGGGCATTTGCCTTGCACGTGGCCGACCCGGGTTCAATTCCCAGCATCCCATATGGTCCCCTGAGCACTGCAAGGGGTAATTCCAGAGTGTAGAGCCAGGAGTCACCCCTGTGCATCGCCAGGTGTGACCCAAAAAGCAAAAAAAAAAAGGATGAAGGCTTAATGGGTACATTGGTGAGACACATGCAGTGCTGGAATGATCTCGGTTCACAGGGAAGAGTTCTCAGAACAGAAGGATAAAGGGCTGAAGGTTAGAAAAGAAGGCAACAGATACATAGAGCAACAAAGGGAACCTGAGCCTTGGAGTCTCTAGTGCTATGTCACAGAAGCATGGCGGGAAAAAAACATCAAAGATTATTATCAGTGGGCAGAAAACTGTTCTTACTGCTCAGAGTTTCAAATGCTGAGGAAAAATGTTGAAAAATGATAAATTTGCTACCTGTCTTTGAGATAAGAACTTCAGAAAACCAGACCAGATGGAGTGGCAGCTACGCTGAAACCACATATAGGATGAGGCTGGAGAAACAGTACAGAGGGCAGAGGGTAGGGCATTTGCCATGCATGTGGCCAACCCAGGTTCGATTCTCAGCATCCCATTTGGCCACCCGAGCCCACCAGTAGTGATCTCTGAGCACAGAGCCAGGAGTAAACCCTGAGCATTACCGGGTATAGCCCCCAACCCAAAAATAAATATTTTTTAATGAAACAATATATAAGACAATAGTACGCACCAATGCACTGTCATCCCATTGTTCATCGATTTTGCTTGAGCAGGCACCAGTAACGGCTCCGTTGTGAGACTTGTTACTGTTTTTGGCATATCAAATATGCCACGGGCAGCTTGCCAGGCTCTGCCGTGCGGCGGGATACTCTCGGTAGCTTGTTGTGCTCTCTGAGACGGACAGAGGAATCAAACCTAGGTTGGCCGCATGCAAGGCAAACACCCTACCCGCTGTGCTATTGCTCCAGACAATAGTAATCAAGATAAAAATTATGAGTTTGATTTTTGTTTGAGCAGGTTCATTTGTTTACTGAAGGGAGTGAGACAACAGAAGGAAGCTATATGCAAGAATAGGTACCAGGGAACCCTAACTCCTGGGTTTGTTTCCTTTGCCCTTCTTCCCAAATCATATTCTCCATCCTCCATTCGGTACAAAGGAGAACAACACGAAAGGATTAGAGTCAGGGATTAATCTCTTAGGGGCTGGAGAGATGGGACCGTGGGTAGGGTATTGGCCTTGCATGTGGCCGTCCCAGGTTTGATCCCTGGAAGACCATATGGTCCCCTGAGCCCACCAGGAGTGATCCCTTCGCACAGAACCCGGAGTAAGCCCTGAGCATCACAGGGTGTGTCCCCCAAATGAAAACAAAAACATAAAGGGATTAGCCTCTTTGAGTTTAACTTCATCCTACCCAGCTCCCAGTAGGCAGTCTACCCTCAACCCTCAACTCGCTGCAACTAAAAACATTAGGAACATTGATATTTCAAGTGTGTGTTTTTAAATTTTACTTTTTAAAAATTGAATCACTGTGAGATAGACCCTTACAAAGCTGTTCCCCAGGTTCCCTCCTATCACTCCCAGCCTGCCTCTATGGCAGGCAGTTTTCTTCTCTCTGTGTCTCTGTCTCTGTCTGTCTGTCTGTCTGTCTGTCTGTCTGTCTGTCTGTCTCTCTCTCTCTCTCTCTCTCTCTCTCTGTCTCGCTTGCTCGCTTGCTCTTTCTCTCTCCTTTTGGGGATTGTGGTTTGCAATAATTGATATTTGAAAGGTTATCAAGAACATCCCTTTACCTACTTTTAACACTCAGTTCTTATCAAGTGTATTTTTTTTATTACTTCAGAATAGTTGGCTCAGTCTTTTCTGCTTATGTAACTTAGAGACAGAGCCAACCTCTTTCCTCAATGAACTATGCTTTTTTCTTTCTTTTTTTTTAATAATTTATTTATTTTTAATTAGAGAATCACCGTGAGGGTACAGTTACAGATTTATACACTTTTGTGCTTATACTTCCCTCATACAAAGTTCGGGAACCCATTCCTTCACCAGTGCCCATTCTCCACCACCCGTAAACCCAGCGTCCCTCCCACCCTCCCCAATCCCATCTCCCCCCCAACCCACCCTGCCACTGTGGCAGGGCATTCCCTTCTGTTCTCTCTCTCTAATTAGCTGTTGTGGTTTGCAATAAAGGTGTTGAGTGGCCGCTGTGCTCAGTCTCTAGCCCTCATTCAGCCCGCAACTCCCTTCCCCCACATGGCCTTCAACTACAATGTAGTTGGTGATCGCTTCTCTGAGTTGACCTTTCCCCGGAACGTGAGGCCAGCCTCGAAGCCATGGAGTCAACCTCCTGGTACTTATTTCTACAGTTCTTGGGTATTAGTCTCCCACTCTGATATTCTATATACCATAGATGAGTGCAGTCTTTCTATGTCTGTCTCTCTCTTTCTGACTCATTTCACTCAGCATGAAACTTTTCATGCCCATCCACTTAACTAAAAAATTCTTGACTTCCTTTTTTCTAACAGCTGAACTATGCTTTTTTCTAAGTCTAGATTCACTTTCAACAACTTAGCCTTTCAGTGTTGTGAAATGTTCCATGGGTTTCTTTATTGTGAAATTTTTTTTAATTAGTATCTTCTTGTGATATATTTTTTCATTCAGAGGGACTGCCAGGCAGTGCTGGGCATGGGGTCCACCAATTGTGTGGGCCTCATGGTTCAGTACATGAACTGGCAATATGGGGCAGCTGGGGCCATCCCAAGCAGTATTGGGGTTGGGACATACAGTGAACCTAAACCACACATCTTCCTGGCCCTATCTCAGACATCTTTATCTGGCTAATAATAGTCATTTTCTTCATTTGTATTCATAAACCTGCCTTCACTAAGTTCCTCTATGCTTAGTTTTATTTGTTAACTTGTTTCAGTTGGACTGGAATGATAGCACAGCAGGTAAGGTGTTTTCCTTGCATGCAGCCAACCTGGGTTCGATTACTCCGCCCCTCTTAGAGAGCCTGGCAAGCTACTGAGAGTATCCTGCCCTCACGGCAGAGCCTGGCAAGCTACCCATGGCATATTCGATATGCCAAAAACAGCAACAACAAGTCTCACAATGGAGACATTACTAGTGCCTGTTCGAGCAAATTGATGAACAACAGGAAGACAAACTACAGTGCAGTGCTAACTTGGTTTGGTCAAATATTTTGGCAAGCCTTATTTTGGAAGTTTCTGGTGAAGGTGGTTTAAATTGAGCAAAGTCGAAACACCCTCATATTGGGGGTGAGCCTAATCCAGTCAAAGACCTTAATGACAGAAATCATTTCTACCCAGAGAAAGCAGGACTGCACAGACAGAAAGTTACCAAGAAGAACTTCTCTTCAGGAACAGTTAAGGCTCCCATTGCTCACAGGGGGTTGATGATGGTATTCCTTCATTTCTTCAGAAGTGAGAAACCAGCACTGCACAGAACAAAAGTTACCTAGAAAAACTTTCTCCTGGGAATAGCTGGGACTCCCTGATCATAGTTGATGGTCACGTTCCAGCCGAGAATGAGGAATCTTTTCCCTGTATCAGCAACATCATGCCGCCTCCACAGGGCAGTCCTCCAGGGACTCCACACCTTCCAGTGTGCTCTCATAAAGTCTTTCTATCTTCAGACTCCTGCTAAATCCTTCTATTAACCTTGCAGCATGAGTGACGCTTCAGAAAACAAAGATTTGACCTCCCCCAAGAAAAGAAATTCTGAAGCCTGCCCACATAGAGCTTTCCTTAAATCTGCAACTGGCTTCCATAATCAGTGAACCCATTCCTCTTTTCTCTCTTCTCTCTCTCTCTCTCTCTCTCTTCTCTCTCTCTCTGTCTGTCTGTCTCTCCCCCCTCCCTCTGTCTCTCTCTGTCTCTCAGTCTCTCTGTCTCTGTCTCTCTGTCTCTCTCTGTCTCTTTCTGTCTGTCTGTCTGTCTCTCTCTCTCTCTCTCCCCTCCCAGATATGGAGAGAGATGCACTTTGCTTTCTACATGCAAAATAAGTAACTGAGCAGCAGTAACTAGTTATAGATAGACTTTGATAAAAGTAACATTATTGGCCAGTGAACTCTGAAATATGCCCACATGCTACTTTTGTAGTGATCTGTAGATTGATATGTATTGCATAATTACCCATAATTATTTAATATGGTAACTGAAGTCGAAACTATGCTATTGTAGAACTAGTGATTGCCAGCTAAATCATGGTAGTGACTAACTGAAATGTGTGCATGAAATGTGTGCATATTAAATCTACGCAGTAAAAAAGCAGCACTTTCTGGCCTGCCTTACATTTTTGTACTCATTGTCCAGGTCCATAGTTTAGAAATCCTTATCAGGAAGGACCATGAAACTAACTAGGTTCATAAAAAATGCTATCATTTCATTAACTGAAATTCTTGAAATTCCTGATATTACCTTCTGGTCTATTTTTTTCTGAATGATTGGCTGCTTAGGGAATCACCTGAAAAAACATTACAAAAATATTTGTGGCAAGGACAGCTAATATCTAGTTAAAAAAAATCCATGCATCGTGTCTCATTCATAAGACTTGAGGTTTGGATGGGGCTAAATATTTAGCTGCCTCATAGAGACCATGTTTCTTTCCCAATTGAAGCTTATAACAGATTCTGGCTAGTGGGTCGTGAACTATTGAATGCCACTTCTGAGATTTTCCCTTAAGAGAGAGCCATATATACAATACAGCAGGTACGTGCTTGCCTCACATCCAGCCAACCTGGCACTCCATACGGTTTTGCAAGCACCGTTAGGAGTATAACCCCTGAACACGGCTAGGTGTTGCAAAACAACCCAAAAACAAACAAAGAAATTGTTTCCCTGGACCTTTTCTACACTGGCTGGGGTGGTCACTTTAAACCAGAGATTGAAACTGTGGACTGTGGATATTATAGCTCTATTTATACACTGGACTTCTACCACTGGACAACTATATCATAGAAAATAGAGTTAAATCACATTTTAACCACTATGTGTTGGGGTATTCTTGCTATAGACACTTAATTGTCACCTAACAAATGCATCGATGCATGGATGTTAGGGAGTCACTAATAGAAAACACAGTAGTCCAGGGACTTTATATGCATTGCACTAAGGAGTTCATGCATTCTCTTCCCTTCCAAGTTTAATGTAAAGGGAACAAGCGAAAAAAGAAGGCTACAAGTCAGTCCCCTGGGAATAAATGGAGTCCCTGAAGACAACTAATGGTATAGTGAAGCCACTCCAGGTAAACTGAGCCAATGAGGCCTCTCTGTCATCTCTTAGTGTTTCCAAGTTAGTTGTTGCTTTGCACTGAGGATTAGAGGTTCTGTTCCAAAAAAAAAAAAAACAAAAAAAAAACAGATGTTGGGATGGAGGCTTTCAGCATTTAAATTGAATTTCCAGGAGCTGCTGAGGTCTGAAGAGATAGTTATCTGGAAACATTTACATAATTATTTTTGTGACACAAAATAAACAGAAAGTAGCAATAAGTTAGGGCATTTCCATAAAAATAATTTATTTGGATATAGCCTTAAAATGAGTTCACCGGGAAAGTTGACTCTTGTAAGGAGCAGATGGGAATAGGTTGGTAGCACCAGATGTGGAACGCTGGTGTGGCCACTAGTGGGCACTCACCTGCTTGTTTCTATTTGAACAAAACACCAAGGTTCTCAAACAAGTGTATGGAAGAATTTCCCTGGGATTTTGTTTAAGACATAAGCAATTAGGCTATGGATGGAGGCTGTAAATCTGCATCACTTTATGTTTTTAATTGAGTGTCTTTGGTTTACAAACAGTGAGCTTCAGGTGCACACTATTGTAGATTCATATGCATCAATATCTACTACATTAAATTCACTGCCAAATTAGGAGCTGGAGCAATAGCACAGCAGGTAGGGCGTTTGCCTTCCACACAGCCAACCCGGGTTCAATTCCCAGCATCCCATATGGTCCCCTGAGCACGGCCAGGGGTAATTCCTGAGTGCAGAGCCAGGAGCAGCCCCTGTGCATCCCCAGGTGTGACCCAAAAAGAAAAAAAAATTCACTGCCAGATAAATCTGTGATCCCCATCCTTCACAATACAACTGACCCCTCCTGCAATTTACCCACCTCCCTTCCCCTTTTCTCTAATAACAACTCTTTTTTTTAAAGTCTGAATTTGGTTTGGTTTGTTTATTAGCTTTATTTCTTTATCTTCCACGTATGGGTGAAATCATGTGGCATTTGTTTTTCTCAGTCTGACTGAAATTTCTTGGCATGATAGACTATAGGTCCATCCATAATAGAATTCCATCTTCCTTTTCCCAGTGGAATTTTTATTTGGGGGAGGGTTTCCCAAGCAGTGCTCAGTGGGGTCAGAGCCCTCTTAGGAATATTCACTGTAGTGACCCTGGGGCTGCTAGAACTGGGAGGTGTGTGGGGGGGGGCGGTGAACAAGGCATTCCCTGCAGTGCTCAGGGACCATACAGTGTTGGGAATCAAAGCGAGGGTCCCCACCTCCACACATGTTAGGCACATGCTCAGTCCATGGAGTAACTTCTCCAACTCCTGAATCTGCGTTTTAGGGAGTTGAAACCAGACTTTGGTGTTTGTGACCTTGTTTTATAAGATCTCTGCATCACCATTTCCTAATCTATCAGGTGGAGTTAGATAAAAGTTAGATCAGTTAAAGTTAGATAAAAGTCACTTTTCAGGGTAATTGTAATCATAAATTAACCTAGAGCACAATCCAAAAAACTCACTGTTTGTAAACCAGACACTCAGTTATATTCATTGTCTAAGGCCTGATAATGAATATAACTCTATTGTAAACATTTTTTTAAATAAATATGTTCATTGATTTTTGTTGCAGAGAGATTCAAGACTATTATTTTAAATAATCATGGTCATTGATTGTGTTGCAAGGACACTCAAGAAACTCCTTTGAGAGTATCATGCTAAGTGAAATGAGTCAGAAAGAGAGACAGACATAGAATGACTGCACTCATTTGTGGAATATAAAATAATGTAATATGAGATGGACACCCAAGGACAGTAGACACAAGGGCCAGGAATATTGCTCATAGTTGAAAGCCTGTCTCATGAGCTGGGGGAGAAGGCAGCTGAAATAGAGAAGAAATCACTACATCAATGATGGTTGGAGGGATCGTTCGAGATAGGAGATGTGTGCTGAAAGTAGATAAAGGACCAAATGTGATAGCATCTCAGTATCTGTATTGCAAACCATAATGCCCAAAAGTAGAGAGAGTACGGTGAAAATTGTCTGCCATAGAGGCAAGAGGAAAGGTGGGATGGGGAGGGAGGATACTGGAGACATTGGTGGTGGAAAATGTGCACTGGTGGAGGGATGGGTGTCCGATTATTGTATGACTGAAACTCAAACAGTGAAAGTTTTGTAACTATCTCATGGTGATTCAATTTTAAAGACTTTTTTTAAAAAAAGAAACTCCTTTGAGAAATGCAGAACATAAAAATTTTTTTTTTCAGGCAAGAGATAGAACAGGTGAGACATTTTCTTTTGCATGCAGCTGACCTGTCATCCCTTAACACCACACATAATCTCTAAGCCAGAAGTAAGTCCCCAAAATAGCCATATGTGACCGAAAATGTATTTTAAAATTTTCCTTCCTTTCTTTCCCTCCTCTTTGCTATTATTGCAATGATTGGGAATTACACACTCACACACACACACACACACACACACACACATACACACCTGTGGTGCTTCCACATGTTAGCTGTGGCACTTGCTGGGAGTTGCACATCTGGTTGCCAGTGCTCACATGCTTGGCTCTTGCATGCTGATCCTTTGGAAGTAAAATTCCTGGGGTGTTCATGCACAGTCTGGCAGTATCTCTTGCTCAGGGTCATTGCTATGGTATATCAGTACTTACCAAGAGTCATAATTCCTAGCAGTGGTGCTCACCAAGGCTCATACCCCTTTCAACTGTGATACACTCTGACACTTAGCTGTGGTGCTCACACACAGTGAGAAACCGTTTGCAGCAGCAGGAATCACAGCAGAGTTTCCAGGCACAAGCAGAGCTGTCAGGACTGTACTCAGCAAATGCAGTGGCACCAGGGATAGGACTTTTGACCTTACACTTGCAGGGCCAGTGCTCTGAACCACCAACACCATCCCCCTAGGCCCCCAACGCAGGACTAGTTTGAAAGAAAAAACTATAGTCTAGTTATTCGTCTTTGCCAGGTGAGAAGACTTTCCCTTAAGTGGAGTGACAAAAGAATGCGGGAGTCTTTGGATGTAAGGTGCAGGGTGCAGAAGGGAGCAGAGACAGGTCTCTGGGTGTTCTGCCAAAGACCCTGCACTTTATTCAGAAGTCAGTGGACACGCATGGAAGGTGCTAAAGCAGAGGGTGGCATGATCTAATTCACACTTCAGGTAGAGGACTCTGGAAGCAGAGCAAGGGACAGAATGTGCAGTGCAATGTGGGAGCTCAGGAAGCTATTTCTAGATCAGAGTCTTCAGGAATACATTCAGGAAGCATTAGGAATATTCACATTAATAATTATAATACTACTACTAATAATAATTTTAACCCTGTAAATTTTTGTTCTCAAAAGATTAAAAATAGGAGTTATACTCAGAGGCATTTGCCTTGCACCAGGCTAACCCTATTTCTACCCTGGCATTGCCTGTGGTCCCCCAAGCACCACCAGAGTAATCCCTGATCCCAGAGGCAGGAGGATGACCCAAGCGATACTAGGTGTGGCCCACACTTCCTTCCCACATAAAAGCTCAAACTGGAGTTGAGTTTATAAGGAAACGTTCTCCCTCCTCCCCGCCCGCTGTGAGTTGGATGTGCTCGGCAGTTCCCAGCACTCTGCAACCTTCTTTCCTAAATTTGGAGGCAGCACCTCCTGCAAAGCAGACCACTGTGAACTGTATAATCACCAGACTGTGTAATCACCATTCTCGGCAGCTTCAGAAGCTGCAAAAAGAGGAGGTATATTCCATATCTTTCTTAGCCAGCCTATAGATGTTGGGGTGATGGAGAAAATACTCACCAACAGTGACACCCTTCAATTATCTGACCTGAAAGGGAGTGGAAGAAAATTTAACTCTGCTCTGTCCAGACCCCAGCTAGAATGGACAGATCTGGACTGAGGGGAGGGATTGGAGGAGGGAAGAGAGAAAGTCGTACTCTCTGCTCAACCAGAGTTCACTGACACTGCCATTAAACTAGCGCAGTCAACAAGAGCCAGGGAAAGGAGTTACTTGATTCCCTTCTCCAGTTCCTGAGGGATAACTGTATTTCATGGAAAAGGAATTTTCCCCTGGGGCCCCTCTACCAGAATTGGTTCCTACTTGTATATTCAGCCAAGCCTTATACAGCTAGTTTTCTAGATACTCTGTTCTCTCAAAATATGAAAAGACTTCCCTATGTTAGAGTTTTTAACATCATGGAATAATAAGATATTATCTTAGATTGTTTAGAGTTGGAATAAACCCAAGCTAATGGTTTTGACAATTGTTTTATTATTGTATTCCTTCCAGTGGAATCCAATGAAGAAATTTGGAAAACAGAAAGCAAAGTTATTCTATTAAAGGAGTATAAGAAATGTCCCTCCTGCTTGTCATGCCTCCAACACCCAATCCTTTTTCTTTGAACTCTTAGGACCTAAAGGAGCAAAATTTGAAAATCATGATTAAATTAATTTTTCCATTTTTCAAAGGACAAAAAGGGAGCTGCAACAAATAATTAAATATTTGAGAAACACCAAATATTTGAATAGAGTATATGAGCAATAGGGGATGCATAAAAATAAAATTGAAAGGATATAGCTCAAAAGCCTGGCATCTATAATAATTATTTTAACATTGTAGATATTTCATTCTTTTTTTTTTTTTGCTTTTTTGGGTCACACCCAACGATGCTCAGGGGATACTCCTGGCTCCGCACTCAGGAATTACTCCTGGCAGTGCTCAGGGACCATATGGGATGCTGGGAATTGAACCCGGGTCAGTAGTGCACAAGACAAACTCCCTACCCACTGTGCTATTGCTCCAGTGCAGATATTTCATTCTTAACGGCTCAAAATAGGAGCTGGAGAGATGATATTATAAGAGTTAAGGTGCTTGCAGAGCATAAAGCTGACCGTGTTTCTATCCTGGCACCACATACTCTTCCCCAAATACCAGTAGGAGTTATCCCTGAGCACAGAGCCAGGAGTAAGCACCAAGTAACGCTCTGTGCGGCCTCAACTCCCACCCCACATGAAAGCTCAAAATAGAGTTGAGTTTATAATGGAACATTCTCACTTCCCATCACCCAATGATTTGTGCATGCATGTGGGGTAGAGCCACCTTGGTGTTTAGGTCCCAGATATAATCACCAGGGCCACACGGTCCCCTGAATACTGGAAGGAGTGACCCTGGTGGTCCACACCACCTCTGGATCAGAGCAGCATCTCTTCACTTGTCCCACTCATTGAACCTTGAAACCCACACAGACTGGACAAGTAGTGCTGGGAAGCCCCTTGCCCTTGTCCCTGAGCACTCCTTTCAATGGTTCCCGTACTGTAAATGGAATGCTGCTATTCAAATTTGTTTAGCTTGGGGGTCACACATGACTCTTCTCAGAGGATAATCCTGGTGTGCTGTTCAGGGGTCGCTCCTGGTGGTGGTCAGTACCTTTGGGTACCAAGAGGTATCAAGGGTAGAACCCAGGACTCCAAAAGCAAAACCTGCTCACTTGCCCTTTATACTATCTCTCCAGACTTTGCCATTTAAATAATGATAAACAGAGTTTGAAAAATATTTTCTTTTATTTTTTTGCTTTTTGGGTCACACTCAGCGATGCTCAGGGATTACTCCTGGCTCTGCACTGAGGAATTACTCCTGGCGGTGCTGGGGAGACCATATGGGATGCCGGGCATTGACCCCGCATGCAAGGCAAATGCCCTACCCGCTGCACTATCACTCTAGCCCCTGAAAAAAGATTTTCTTTCTTGTTTATTTAGGGGTTTTGGTTTGACTTCTTGGCTTTTGTGGGGAGGGGGCCGTGGAAACCACCAGAGATAACCCAGCAGTGCTAGAGAGGCCCTGTGATGTGGACAACTGACTTCAAGGCCCTGCATATACCACACATGTGCACCAGTTCTTTGAGCTGCTTCCCAGTCCTGGAAAAGTTTTTTTGTTGTCATTTTGGAGGCTTACTTAGAAGTGCTCTGGGGCTCCCTGTGTGACTGCTCAAGGCTTGCTCCCAATGGTGCTCAGGAAACCATATGGAGCTCAGGGATCAAATCCAGGGCTTCTTGCAGGGAAAGCTTGTGGGTTATAACTTTGAACTATCTCTCTGGACCATTGCCTAAAGTTTCTTTGGAGTTAGTCAGTAAGTCTGAAAGAATAAAGCAAACTACAATGTGTAAGAGATAATAAGGTTTAACTTATTCCATTAAGACAGGCTACAAAGTTTAGAATTTTAACCTCTTGGCCTGGAATTGGTTCAGTGTAGCAAAGCTCCTTATCTATCTGAGAAAATCGAAGCTAGCTTTTAATTACAGGCCAGCATTGAGGGGGCGACCTTTGCTCTACCAACCATTAGTCACCACCATACTTGGCATAATGAAAAATGCCCATTATAATTCCTTAAAAACTAAACAGAGAAACATTCTCCTTCATCCATGTACAGTTTATGCAGACCAATAGCTGAAACAACATTGCAGTTCTTTTTTTTTAAAAAAATTTTATTTTATTTTATTAAATCACCGTGTGGAAGATTACAATGCTTTCGGGCTTAGATCTCAGTTATACAATGCTGAAACAACCATCCCTTCACCAGTGCCCATATACCACCACCAAAAAAAAAAAAAAAAAACCCACACAGTACACCTCCCATCCCGCCCCCTCACCCCCTACCTTGTAACTGATAAGTTTCATTTTACATTCTGTTTACTTTGGTTACATTTAATATTTCAACACAAACCTCACCATTGTTGTTAGGAGTACCCCACTAGATTCAGACCTACTGTGAAGACAAATAAGGTCTTCTTCTAGGGCTACCGCGGCCGTGCGTTTTTGAATTTCTGTACTTTAACAAGAAGTCCAGGGAGATTTCCTCCAGATATTAGATAATTGCAGGGTTGAAAACCCAATCTGTGGTCGTCTTAATATGGCGGCCACCGCGCCCTTCATCCCCGGAGAGAAAGAGGCGAGAGAGAGAAATACCTTTCCCGTCCTGGGCGGGCACGGGGCCGAGGCTTAGTTCTCAGGCTGGAGACATTCTGCGAGGAGTTGCTCACACCGAAAGAGGTTTTGCTGGGTCTGGATTCACGCTTGTACAGCTGCGGAGAGGCCGCACATGTGTGCGGCCCCCGGGATCACATCTCCGCCGTCAACATTGCAGTTCTTGATAACGTTCCCCCTTCCTCTTCATCCTTTTCTTCACTTTCTTTTCCTACTACTGTTGCTCCTTCTTCTTCCTCCTCTACCTCCTCCTTATTCTTTGGGGCTTTTTTTGGTTTTTCCTTTTGGGAACACACTCAGACATCACTTCTGGCTATGCTCAGGAGATCATGTACAGTGTCAGAGACCGAGCCCGGAGCCAGCACGTGCAAGGCAAATCCCTTTACTCTTGCACTATCTCTCAAATCCCAGCAAGTTTTATTCTTAACTTATATAACTGAAACTCTATTATTTACCCATAGAGATACTAAAAGAAAACCTTTCAGTACACTTGTATGGATAAAATGAAATAAAATATGTTACCTGGACCTAGAGGAAGGGCTAAGGACTTATAGAGCCTGCCTTGCAAGCCCATGATCATGAGTTCAAATACCTGGCTCCTCACATGCACTGAGTGCCACATTGGCAGCTGTGTGGGTAGAGGAGCGGCTCTGCTCTCTGCAATTCCTGGGATCACGAGTGATTTCCAACTGTACCACATCCAGGTTTGTGTGAGCAACACAAAAAAGGTGTACACCCCTCAGCGTTTGCAGCAACTAAGAGATGTTAGAGTCCCACACCAATAGCTGCAAACCCTGATGAGGCCTCAGTGACTCTACAGCAAGCAGCTCCTGACATGCACCAACACAATCACTTGTGTGCCTCAGCTAAGCCCAAGTTTTGTGGCCCCGGTGAACACAAGGAGAGTACTGCAACTAAAGGACAAATCTCAAGGAGCACCACTACCAAGTAGGCAAGTACACAACCTGACATGTGATGACAACTCCACCCCCCTCTCCTGTGAGCACCACCGTGAAAAATGTGTGAGCACGAGAGCTAGGCTAGCATGCACTCCCTGGTCATCACAGCAAATGAACAACTAAGGGAACAGGGTGGGAGGTAGGGGGTGCATAATAATAACCCTTTTCCCCAAAAGTAAGTAAAATATGTGTACTAGTAAAATATGTGTACAGCAATTACTTAAAGAGTATCAGTTTGTCTCTGGGACGGGGCGGGAGAGATAGTACAGTGGGTAGGGTGTTTGCCTTGCATGCAGTTGACCCAGTTGTCAATCTCTGACATCTATGTGGTTCCCTGAGCACCCCAAGGAGTAATTCCTGAATGCAGAGCCAAGAGCAATCCCTGAGAATTGCCAGGTGTGCCTTCTCCGACCCACAAAATAGTAAGGGTAGCAGTTAGGGTGTTTGTATTGCATGGGGCCCACCAGGGTTCAATCCTTGGTATCCATATGGTCCTCTAAACTCACCAGGATTGATTCGTGATTCTTGAGCATAAAACCAGGAGTAACCCCTGAGTATCACTGGATGTGACCCCCCAAATATATGCATATAATTATCTGCAGTGGAAGACTAATAGACAATATAAATTAACTATAACTTAATAAATTTACATTTTTTCCTAGACATTGTCCATTTTTTTTTGAATGCACTCTAATTTCTGAACTCTAATTTTAAAAATACTTCTTCCCCTCTCTCTTTTTCTTTTTATCCTGGAATAACTATCACTGACACTGATACTGTCATCCCATTGCTCATCGATTTGTTCCAGCGGGCAACAAAAAGTCTCTCATTGTGAGACTTATTGTTACTGCTTTTGGCATATTGAATACGCCGCAGGTAGCTTGCCAGGCTCTGCTGTGCGGATGCGATACTCTCAGTAGCTTGCTGGGCTCTCCGAGAGGGGCAGAGGAATCGAACACTGGTCAGCTGCATGAAAGGCGAACACCCTACCACTGTGACCCACTTTTATTAAAATGGAAGATAACTTGTAATGTTAAGACCCAAAGTGGAGGGATGGAGCAATATAGCACAGTGGTTAGAATGTTTACCTTGCATGAGTCTGACCCAAGTTTGAACCCTGGAGTCCCATACAATCCCCTAATGCCAGAAATAATTGCTGAGTGAAGAGTCAGGAGTAGCCTGGGAGCATTAGAGGATGTGGTCTCAAAACAAACAAACAAAAATAAAAATAAAAGAGAAAGAATCCAAGTGTAGACAGACTAGGGAGATAGCTCAGGAGATAAGGCCCTTTTCTTGCATGTAGCTGATCTCCATTCAGTGCCCTGCACTGCACATGGCTCTCCTGGCACAGAGCAATCCCTGACCACAGAACCAGGAACAAGCCCTGAGTACAGTCAAGCTTGACGCTCGAATTTAAAAAGAATCAAAGTGGAGAATAAATCAGATACCTATGTTCAATACTGCATTTCACATTTATTTACAAAAATTTTGAAATTGCTCCCTTTGATATTCAAAGTAAATTGTTAACCATTCATGATGTTTTTATGTTTAAAGGCTAAAAAAATTATTTTGTTTTAGTTAACAAGTTCTACAGATAAGGTGTAGGAAATGGCTGAAAGGACTGAGCAAGCGTCTTGCACGTTGGAGGCCTGTTTCCATCCCTGGTACTGCATAGTACCTTGAACATCATTACGGGTGACCCCTGAGCACTAGGGCAGAGTAGCCCCTGATCACTATCAGATGTCATCCCTAGCGCTGCAGCATTGCAACACTGTTGTGCTCTTGTTCATCAATTTGCTCGAGCGGGCACCAGTAATGTCTCCATTGTGAGACTTACTATTTTTGGCATATCGAAAATGCCACAGGTAGCTTGCCAGGCTCTGCCATGCAGGCGGGATACTCTCAGTAGCTTGCCAACTCTCTGAGAAGGATGAAGGAATCAAACCCAGGTCGGCTGCATGCAAGGCCCTACCTGCTGTGCTATTGCTCCAGCCCTCAGGTGTAGTCCCTAAACCCTTCAAATTAAGAAATAAAATTAAATGAATAAAAGAATTCAATAGTACTTTTTGTTGCAAGTTATAATGTATTACCTAGATACAAGCATGTTGTCAATGTGGGCCAGCTGAAATAAGTCCATGCTATCAACATGTAAAGTATCATGTTGAGTGAAATGAGTTGGAAAGAAAGAGACATAGAAAGATCGCACTCATCTGTGGAATATAAAGTAGCAGAACGGGAGACTAACACCCAAGAATAGTAGAGATAAGAACCAGGAAGTCTTCCCCACAGCTTTGAAACTGGCCTCACATGCTGGAGAAAAAGGCAGCCTAGATAGAGAAGGGAACACCTAGTAGAAAATGTTGGGAGGACCCACTCGGGTTGAAAGCTGTGTGCCGAAAGTAGACTGTAGACCGAACATGAAGGCCACTTAATACCGCTATTGCAAACTACAACATCCAACAAGAGAGAGAACAAAAGGGAATTCCCTGCAGCAGAGGCAGGGTGGGGTGGTGGGGGTTGGGGTGGGGGTGGTGGGAGGGATACTGGGAACACTGGTGGAGAAGAATGGGCACTGGTGGAGGGATGTAAACAAAATGCAAACATGAAAGTTCATAAGTTTGTAACTGTACCTCGTGGTGATTCACTAATAAAAACTAAAAAAATAAAATCAAAAAGAAAGAAGTCCATACTGTTAAAGGGAAAATTTAGAACATCTAAAACAAAATGTTCAATGGTCCGGATTAGCAATAGATTAAAGATTCAAAATGATTGGACTGTAGAGGTAGGACAGGGCTAAGGTGCTTGCCTCGAATGCAGCTAACTCTGGTTTGGTTCCTAGCACCACAGAGTCCCCTGAGCAGCTCTGTTTGTGGCCCCCACACTCCCCAAATTAAAAATGCATTTCACCAGGGCCAGAGATATAGTACAGTGGGTAGGGCATTTGCCTTGCACACGACCAACCTGGGTTCTATCCATAGCAAACCATGTTGTCTCCTGAGCTAGCCAGAAGTGATCCCTGAGCACAGAGCCAGGAATAATAGCTAAGCACTGTCTGGTGTAGCTCCAAGAATTAAAATCAAAAGAGAGAGGGTCTGGAGTGATAACACAGCAGCTAGGGCATTTGCCTTGTGTGTGGCCAAGCCGGGTTCAATTCCCAACATCCCATATGGTCCTCTGAGCACCGCCAGGGGTAATTCCTGAGTGCAGAGCCAGGAGTAACCCCTGTGCATCACCAAGTGTGACCAAAAAAGAAAAAAAAATCCCAAGAAAGAAAAATTTTCCTAAAAACTAAGGGCTATACAAACTGCCTCCAGCTGCTACTTAAACTTATTCACGGCCATGATCCAGAGACACACACAAAAATCTCCAAACCGAGCAGCTCTCTGCTGAGATGCCTCTGGACTTTAAACCAGGCCAAGTTCACTGGGTGCCTCAGACAGGGGCAGGCGTCATTCCTCATTCTGCCCCCTGAAAATGCCAGTGGCCACCAACTTCCAGAACCCAATGAGAAGTGCAGGTACTTGGCTTCAATGATGTCAAACTCCAGGCCTCAGGAGATTTGGGATGGGCCGGTCCTTCTTATCCCCCTGTCCCTATGGGACCCTGGAGGTCCTACCCACAAACTGCCTCTCACTTCTAATTAAGCTCCTTAGCTGGCTATAATCCAGAGACACACAAAAGAATCTCCAAACCAAGCAGCTCACTGCAGAGATTTATCCAGACCCTTGCTATCTAAAATTTTAGAATTCCAGGAGCACACGGCTGCTCTTGTGGCCACGCTACATCTTATCTATTTATAAAGAGCAGTACAAAAGAGAGTATGGGGGAGATTGTCTACCATAGAGGCAGGGGAAGGGGTGGGATGAGGGGGATACTATACTGTGGACCTTGGTGGTGGAAGATGTGCACTGGTGGAGGGTTGGGTGATCACTGGTGATCGATCATTGTATGACTAAAGCTCAAACAGGAAAGCTTTGTAACTGTATCTCATGGTAATTAAAATAATATAATAATAGTAAATAATAAAATAAAATTAGCATTCTGAATAAAACAAAGTAATGTGGAGTACATGCCCAGTTCAATAGCTGAATAAATAGCAGTACTCCTACATTAAAAATAATTTTAAATAGCTCGATATTGAACAATGAGTGGGTCAAGAAGGAAATCAAGGAAGAAATCAAAAGGTACCTAGAAACAAATGAGAATGAAGACACGAGCTACCAGATCCTGTGGGACGCAGCTAAAGCCGTTTTAAGGGGAAAATTTATAGCTCTGCAAGCATATCTCAGGAAGGAAGAAAGGGCCCACATAAATAACTTGACTTCACAGCTCAAGACCTTAGAAAAGGACCAACAAAAGGAGCCAAAACCAGGCAGAAGGAAAGAGATAATAAAACTTAGAGCAGAAATTAATGACATGGAAACCCAAAAGACAATCCGGAAGATCAATGAAACCAAGAGCTGGTTCTTTGAGAAAATAAACGAGATTGATAAACCACTAGCAAGACTCACAAAGAAAGAGAAAGAGAGAACCCTTATAAGCCAAATCAGAAATGAAAAGGGGGACATCACAACAGAAACCAAAGAAATTCAAAAGATCATCAGAGACTACTTTGAAAATCTCTATGCCACAAAACAAGAGAACCTAGAAGAAATGGATAAATTCCTCGACTCCTATAATCTCCCAAGGCTGAACCAAGAAGACCTGGAGTACCTGAATAGTCCAATTAACATCAAGGAAATTGAAATGGTAATCAAAAGTCTTCCCAAAAACAAAAGCCCAGGTCCAGATGGATTCACTAGCGAGTTCGTCCAAACATTTAAAGAGGACCTTTTGCCAGTCCTTCTCAAGCTCTTCCAGGAAATTGAAGAAACAGAAACCTTCCCAAACAGTTTCTATGAGGCTCATATCTCCCTAATACCAAAAGCAAACAAAGACACCACAAAAAAAGAAAACTACAGGCCAATATCCCTGATGAACACAGATGTGAAGATTCTCAACAAAATATTAGCAAATAGAATTCAACAACTCATCAAAAAGATCATACACCACGACCAAGTGGGATTCATCCCGGGGATGCAAGGATGGTTTAACATTCGGAAATCAATCAACATAATCCATCATATCAACAAAAGAAAAGATAAAAATCATATAATCATATCAATAGATGCAGAGAAAGCATTTGACAAGATCCAGCATCCGTTTATGATGAAAACACTTGCCAAAATGGGTATAGAAGGGACCTTCCTCAATATTGTCAAAGCCATTTATCACAAGCCTATGGCAAGCATTGTCCTCAATGGGGAAAAACTAAGAGCTTTCCCTCTGAGAACAGGGACGAGACAAGGATGCCCACTCTCTCCACTTCTGTTCAATAGAGTACTGGAAGTACTTGCAATAGCGATTAGGCAAGAAAAAGACATTAAGGGCATTCAGGTAGGAAAGGAAGAAATCAAGCTCTCACTATTCGCAGATGATATGATACTATATCTAGAGAACCCTAAAACCTCTACCAAGAAACACCTAGAAACAATAGACTCGTACAGTAAAGTTGCAGGCCATAGAATCAATACCCAAAAGTCCATGGCTTTCCTATATGCAAATAATGAGAGAGAAGAAAGTGATCTGAGAAAAGCAATTTTCACAATTGCACCTCATAAAATCAAATACCTCGGAATCAGCTTGACAAAGGAGGTAAAGGACTTGTATAATGAAAACTATAAAACACTACTTCAGGAAATAAAAGAGGACACGAGGAAATGGAAAGACATCTCCTGCTCATGGATTGGAAGAATTAATATTGTCAAAATGGCAATTCTCCCCAAAGCATTGTACAAATTCAATACGATCCCTATAGGGATACCCTTGACATTCTTCAAAGAAATGGAGCAAGTGCTCCTGAAATTCATATGGAACAATAAGCCCCCACGAATAGCTAAAGCAATCCTTGGGAAAAAGAAAATGGGAGGAATCAACTTCCCCAACTTCCAACTCTACTACAAAGCGGTAGTCATTAAAACAGCATGGTACTGGAACAAAGGCAGAGCGGCAGACCAATGGAACAGGGTTGAATACTCTGACATACACCACCAAATATATGATCATCTAATCTTTGATAAGAGAGCAAGAAATGTGAAGTGGAGCAAGGAAAGCATGTTTAACAAATTGTGCTGGCAAAACTGGACGGCTACATGCAAAAAAATGGGCTTAGACCTCCATCTATCACCATGTACAAAAATCAGATCAAAATGGATTAAAGACCTCAACATCAGACCAGAATCCCTAAGGTACATTGAAGATAAGGTCGGCAAAACCCTCCACGACATTGAAGCCAAAGGTATCTTCAAAGCTGACACGCCACTGGCCAAGCAAGTGAAAACAAAGATAAATAAATGGGACTATCTCAAACTAAGAAGCTTCTGCAACTCAAAAGAAACAGTGACCAAAATACAAAGACAATCTACAGAATGGGAAAGGATATTGATGCAGTACCCATCCGATAAAGGGTTGATAACAAGGATATACAATGCACTGGTTGAACTCCACAAGAAGAAAACTGCCAACCCGATCAAAAAATGGGCTGATGAAAGGAACAGAAACTTTTCCAAAGAAGAAATCTGAATGGCTAAGAGGCATATGAGAAAATGTTCAACATCACTAATCATCAGGGAGATGCAGATCAAAACAACAATGAGATATCATCTCACACCACAGAGACTGGCCCACATCCCCAAAAACAAAAGCAACCGGTGTTGGCGTGGATGTGGGGAGAAAGGGACTCTCCTTCACTGCTGGTGGGAATGCCGACTAGTTCAGCCCTTTTGGAAAACAATATGGACGATTCTCAAAAAGTTAGAAATTGAGCTCCCATTTGACCCAGCAATACCACTCCTGGGAATATATCCCGGAGAGGCAAAAAGGTATAGTAGAGATGACATCTGCATTTCCATGTTCATTGCCGCTCTGTTCACAATAGCCACAATATGGAAAAAACCAGAGTGCCTGAAAACAGATGATTGGTTAAAGAAACTCTGGTATATTTACACAATGGAATACTATGTAGCTGTCAGAAAACATGAAGTCATGAAATTTGCATATAAATGGATCAACATGGAAAGTATCATGCTGAGTGAAATGAGTCAGAAAGAAAGAGACAGACATAGAAAGATCGCACTCATATGTGGAATATAAAGTAGCTGAAAGGTACAAGCTTACAATGTTGTGATTCCTGGCAGACATTTCACTAGACTTAGTTACTAAAATACAGAAATCCAAAAACTACGCTGCTGCTAGTGCGGCCTCCTGACCTCATATCTCTTCATTCTCAGCAATGGAAAACAAATTACCAAATGCTTTCTTTTCAGCAGATCGACTTTAGGGGGGAGAAACTCCAAATCAATAATAGTGAATTTTTTTATTGAAATATTGAATGTAATCAAAGTAGAGTGAAAGTAAAGTGAAATTTACCAGTTACACACGCGGGGTGGGGGGCTGGGGAGGTGGGGGGAAGGGGGGAGGTATATTATGATTCTTGGTGGTGGAATATGTGCACTGGTGAAGGGACGGGTGTTTGAGCATTGTATAACTGAGACTTAAACTTGAAACCTTTGTAACTTTCCACATGGTGAATTAATAAAATAAATAAAAAAATAATAATTTTTAAAATAAATTAATAAATAACACTAAGGGCTATGGAACTTGAAATGAACCAATAGAAATTACTAAATAACAGAAAAAATTGAAATAAGAATGAATTTTTATTCTTATAAAATACCAATAAAATAAAATAAAATATTCTTATAAAATAAAATAAGCCTCTGTGGCCAATTCTGTATATCTTAATGGTCAAGGAGTTAAGGCAGTGAGACAGAGGAGAGAGGAAATGGAACAGAAAAAAAAAGTTTGACGAATGATATGGCCCAAAGTTCCCAAACTGGTAAAAGCTCTCCAGATTGTCTCACACATTTAAGAAGTTCATTAACAGCAAGCATGATAAACCCAATGAAAATCACATTTTGGAGCTTGATGATGAACCTGATAAGCACCAAAGAGCAAGAACCAAAATCTCCAAAGAAACAAAACTTAAAGGTCACATTTCATGCAAGGTTAAATATGACCGGCTTTTACCAGAAGCCAAATGGCAATGGAATTACTTATTTAGGCCCTGAAAAGAAAAAGTTGGCTCTCTATCATCCAGCCCAGGTATTAAAGTAGAAATTCTAGAACTGGAAAATGAAAAATCTAAAACAAACCAAAAATAATAGATCACTAAAGTGAGTGGAAATATGCCTTAAAATTATAATTAAATAAAAACATTTTTAGAGTAATCAAAAGAAAATAACTCCTCACTATTAAACTACCAAAGAATACTTCTTGCTTTTTTAGTGTTTGAAAGACAACTGACTTCTTAAAGCAAGAGCATTATTTTACTTTGTATTTTAATATATATATATATGAAACACACATATATTTGTACATGTGACACCAACAGCACAAAGGATACAGGATTATATTGTTGCTTTGCTCTTAAATTTACATAAAGATTACAATATTGACTAAGTAGACTTTATAATAAAAGAATGAATAATTAACTCACTAGAATAGCAATGTAGAATTAGGAGGGAAATCTAAAAATAAGTAAAACAATACAGAACATTAATTTTTAAAAATTATTTCAAAAGGGGGGAACCTAGTAGAGAGAACAAGCACAGAGGAGAGGAATAGAAAGCAAACAGCAGTTTCTTCTGGATGTCTAGCAACTACATCAAAAGCGCAGCCGAATACTTGTGAGCAATCTTTACAAGTTCTTGCCATCTGCCCTGTAAATGAACTTTTTGCCTCACTGCCCAGTTTGGTTCCATTACTTCTACATGGTGCCAAATGACCAAGAGGTCCCAAAGGCTACAGCTGAAACAGATAACAAAGAAATTTCTGGGATGAGGCAACTTCAAATCCTTGGTTTTGAGCCATCTCAACAGTGAAGAGGTTCTAGGTTAACATATGTGGTATGTGTGATAATATTGGTTTAGAGTCTCCTAACATTATTGTTCACTGTGGATTTTTCCAGAACAATTTAATGACTATATCCTAAGTTCATGTGTCCAAATTTGAGGTTTACGAAGCATGACAATCACATTTATGATAATACTATTTCTCCAAGTTGATACAGGGGGGTTGAAAGTTCTTTAAAAGGTTGATTTTTTTTCTCCACACCACCTGCAATTACTTTTGGGGAAAAAAATTTTTTTCTTAGCCTCCCGAGGAGTACTTACATATTCCAGGGGTCACCCTAGTAATTTGTGGCCAACAGGTTTTTTTAATGTGACGTTTTGTGGATATGGTGCCGTTCTGGGACTATCCTGTGCTAGGTATTATCCAGGCCACCCGAGGGGGTTAGGAGTCTCCAAAGCTGCACCCCAAGATGTGGCACCAGGTATCAAACTGGGGTCAGCCAAATGCTGAACCTCACTTAGTTCTATACTATCTCTTTGCCCTGACTGACAATTTTTTTTTTTTTTTGCTTTTTGCGTCACACCCAGCAATGCACAGGAGTTACTCCTGGCTTTTCACTCAAGAATTACTCCTGGCAGTGCTCAGGGGACCATATGGGATGCTGGGAATTGAACCCAGGTTGGCGGCGTGCAAGGCAAACACCCTATCCGCTGTGCTATTGCTCCAGCCCCCAAATTTTAATCATCTATATGGAAGCTTCAAACACATTTATATTCTGATCTGCTAATGATTGTATTCATGTGGCGTTAAGAACAGAAAAATAGCAGGGCTGGAGAGATAGCACAGCAGGTAGAGCACTTGTCTTACACACGACCAACCTGGATTTGATCTTCAGCATCCCTTATGGTCCCTTGAGCACTGCCAGGAACGATTCTTGAGTGCAGAGCCCACTAGAAGTAAGCCCTGAGTGCAGTCAGGCATGACCCAAAATGAAACAAAAGGAACAGAAAAAAGCAGATACACCACCTACATAAAATATTGAATAAATATCCTAAAACCAGAAATTGAGGGACGGGAATGTGGCTCAAAATGGAATTCAGTCTTGCATACTTTCAGACCCTGAGATGGATTTCTGGCACCACAAAAAAAGAAAAAATTAATAATAATCTATCCCCCTTTTTGTTTACAAAATAAAAATGAAATCCAGAAAAGAATGACTATTCCTGACAATAATTTAAAGTTTGTTAAACTTGGGGCTGGAGCCATTGCACAGCAGGTAGGGTGTTTGCCTTGCACGCGGCCGACCCAGGTTCAATTCCCAGCATCCCATGTGGTCCCCTGAGCACCGCCAGGGGTGGTTCCTGAGTGAAGAGCCATGAGTAACCCCTCTGCATCACCAGGTGTGACCCAAAAAGCAAAAAAAAAAAAAAGTTTGTTAAAGTCTGTTTCAGTTAGGGGTCAAACACTAGATGCACTGCACACACGTTGCCTCAAACGGTTTTTCATTTGTTTGTTTTTATGATGCTGGGTCTAAACCCAGGACCTCAACCTGTGTCACTGAGTCACATTATCACGTGCCCAGCCCTCAAAGGATTTTTTTCTTCCTGGCTCTGTGCTCAGGGACCACTCCTGACAGGGCTTAGGGACCATATGTGGTGCTAGGGATCAACCCAGGTCAGCTACGGACAAGACAAGGGCCCTGGCCCTGCTGCACTATCACTCTGATCTGAGTCTTTCATTTTTAAAAGTATAAACACCATGGTTTACAACAGTGTTAATGTTAATATCTTAGAAATGCAATGCTACTATATCAGTCCCACTTAGCAGAGGGCCAACAACTCTCCATCATGGCCTCTGGGTCCTTTCTAGTCCCCTGCCGTTCACCCCTTAGCAAAGTCAATTCTATAATAGGGTCTGTAACAATTGATTATTCTTTATTTCCTGGCTGTTTCTTTAAACTCCACGTATGACTGAGATCATTGGTATTTTTCCTTCTCTGTTGAATTGACTTCACTTAGCAGATTGTCTTCAGCTTCACCCATGTTGTAGCAAACTGCAAGCCCATGTATACATTTAATATTCAAACACCAATCTCAACACCATTGCACCTTCCCATCACCATATTTTCAAATGTTTCCATCCCAAATTGCAAATCATGCGCCCCAAAGCCGATGACATAAGGGGACCATGTGGTACCTGGCATCAAACTGGGGTCTGCAACATGCAGACCAAAAAAAAGGGCTTTCATATGTTGATTGTGCTGTCTGACCTATGTGTAGTTGCTACCCACAAACCTTGGAGGTTGGGCTCTTGACCAAGGCACTGAGACTGGGCATGAGGAGACCAACATGGGGAAAAGTAGGAGATGGGAATGAGGGGCAGTGTGAGACTGGAATGGGACAATCAATGAGATTGGAGTAGGTGCGCAGGGAGAATGGAATAAATGGCAACTGACCACCAACCAGCTTGGCAGCCCTGTTCCCTCCTTCACGCTCTGTTGGCAGCAGTGGCAGGACGGGATGGGGGAGCAGCTCAACGCCACCAAACACATGCAGCGAGAGCATCCATGGACATTTCATAAACAGACATTATATTTCTCTTTTTTTCAGTAATGCCTACCCTCTTTGACACGTATTGCAAGTAGTCAATGAATCAGATTAATATCCTGAAGTTAGATTCATGTTGATTGTCACTGTCACTGTCACTGTCACCCTGTTGCTCATCGATTTGTTCGAGCGGGCACCAGTAACGTCTCTCATTGTGAGAATTGTTGTTACTGTTTTTGGCATATTGAATACACCACAGGTAGCTTGTCAGGCTCTGCCATGCAGGCACAATACTTTTGGTAGCATGCTGGGCTCTCTGAGAGGGGCAGTGGAATCGAACCTGGGTTGGCTGCATGAAAGGCGAACGCCCTACCACTGTGCTATTGCTCCAGTCCATGTTGATTAAGTTCTATTGAAATATCTAAATATCTAGTGCACTTTAGGGGAACTTACTTAAGAACAAATAGCACAGAAAACTGAAGGACAGCTACAGAGGAACATTCTCTTAAAAAAAAAATCTGTAACAAATTTTCCACTTCTAATGGCATAGGAAATAATTTCACTAACTGCTTCCACAGAAAACCTAAACAAAATGTTTTCAAATGAAAAACTAAACTAATGTACTCGCAGATAGTTGAACACTAACAAGACCAACAAGGTCAAGACTGAGGAAAAGAAAGATCATAAGGGTGGAACTATGACAGAAAACTGCAATTTGCTCACTTTTGTCTGAGGGTTTATGCAAACTATGAAAGACTAAAGTTGAACAGAGTTTGATACTCTCAGATGGATAAAGAGCAAAAGTTGTTTCCTAGGAAAACAAAAGGACAGGAGAGAGAAGGGCTAAGGAGGAAAGAACATGTTACAAAGAGTATTGGACAAAGGTTGTTTAAAACTTATTTCTGTCTTCTGCCATCAGCATGACGGATGTCAATTCTCTGAGCTCTTTAGTATCAGTTTTCCCATCTATGAAATTGTAATGGTTAGTGTTTGGCAAGGATCTTGATAAAGATGAAATGAGATTTAAAAAAAAAACCAATATTGGTAACCAGGTATGTGGTTAAGAAGGTGGGCTTTGTGGTCAGATTGCAGGGATTTGAATCTTACCTTCTAACTGTGTACCTAAGCAAGTTCTGAACCTGTTTCTGCTTAATTTCTTATCTTTAACACAGGACTAACATGAATAATTCATATATGCATGTAGTTATTATGAAATGACTAGAAATACACATGAAACAAGACAGACAGGTAGAACAGTGCCTGGCAGTTGGTTAGTGTTGGATTTTATTTTATTTTATTTTTTTATTTTTTAAATTTATTTTTATTGAATCACCATGTGGAAAGTTATAAAGCGTTCAGTCTTAAGTCTCAGTTACACAATGCTCAAACACTCATCCCTTCACCAGTGCACATATTCCACCACCAAGAACCACAGTAAACCTCCTCCCTATCCCCACCCCCTGCTGTTGGATTTTAACCCTAAGTGTTTAGGCTTCATCAGTAGATTGCCCCTTACACTCCCCCTCCCCGGAGAAGCTTACAATGCTCTTATGAGCACCCCCAACTCCCCAAATTTATCTTTTTTTTTTGCTTTTTTTGGGGGGGTCACACCTGGCGATGCACAGGGGTTACTCCTGGCTCTGCACTCAGGAATTACCCCTGGCAGTGCTCAGGGGACCATATAGAATGCTGGGAATCGAACCCGGGTCGGCCGCATGCAAGGCAAATGCCCTACCGGATGTGCTATCACCCCAGCCCTCCCCAAGTTTATCTTTAAACTTTGTACCTTACTTCTCATTGTTAGCTACTAAATTCCCCAAGTCAGTCTTGATTATTTATAAAGTCAAATTTTCTGGTGACTCTGGATTTTGTATTTGTAGTGAATTACTTGCTTTTCCCCCATAACCTTTTCATATTTTACTGTAGAACAACATTCTTTGCTTAACCACTTTGAAAGACCATTAATGCTATGCTCCTAATATTTGGTAGTTGATTGACGCCAAAATATACCACTCCTGGGCACCCATCATAATAACTTGACTCAGGCTTCAGTTGTCATAGTTCCTAACATCCCAAAAAAGGGGGGTTCCCGCTGTGGGACTTGAATGGATCTGGGGCAAGGAGCAAAGCTACCCCAGCATTGAAATGGAGTAGTTTGGAAAGTGTACAGCATGGTCTTGATACAAGCCATTAAGATGTAAGGGACAAGACTCCATGGGTAGGACAAGCTAAACTGGCCTAAGGACTTAATCTGGGATTTAAGGTAAAAGATTTGCTTGTCCTCAGAGCCCAGGGAACTAAGTTTTGGCATATTTATCTCTTACTGTGTTTATACAAATAATTGCAAGTATTAATAAGAAGTAAATATAATTGTTTTGTATGTACTAGCAGCAAGGGAAAGAGAAAAACAATTTAGATGTCCCTGGGAGACAGATTGTCTCCTTGAGTTAATCCCCCTAAGAGAATTGCCTTCATCAAAACACTTTACCTCTTTAAATGATCAGTCGCACCTACCTGCAGGTAATCCTGTACCTCGATTACCTTCAGATTTTTGTATAAAGGCTATTCAGATCTAAATTTAAATGGACCTGAACTACTTTATAAAATAAAAATAATTTTAAATAAATTAAATAATATTAAATGAACCATTTTGGGTTTTGTTTGTTTTATATGTGTGTGTATTTTATTGAATCACTGTGAGATAGACTCTTACAAAGCTGTTCATGATTAGGTTTCAGTGTTCCAACACCCATCCCTCCACCCAACCCCCACCCCCTGCCTATCTCTACAGCAGGTCTCTCTCTCTCTCTTCCTTTTGGGCATTATGGTTTGCAATACAGATACTGAAAGGTTATCAGGAACATCCCTTTAACTATTTTTAATACTCAACTCTTGTCCAACATGATCATTTCCAGTCTTACTGTTACCTTCTCTATCCTCTACCCTACCCTCTGCCCCATACACACTTGTGGTTGATTCCAACCATTGGCCAGTCCTCCTAGCCCCTGTTTTCCCTGGCTATGGATATTAGTCTTCTAATATATGCATATATACATACATGTATATATTTACTATATTATATTTTTATATACCACAAATGAATGCAGTTACTCTACATCTGTCTCTCTACTTCTGACCCATTTAACTCAGCATGATACTCTCCATGTCCATCCATTTATAGGCAAATTTCATGAATTCATTTTTCCTAACAGCTGTGTAGTATTCCATTGTGTAGATGTGCCATCGTTTCTTTATCCATTCATCTGTTCTTGGACACTCAAGTTGTTTCTAAATTCTGGCTACTGTGAATAGTGCTGCAATGAACATAGGAGTGCAGATGGTGTTTCTGCTGTATGTTTTTGGGCCCCCAGAGTATATCCCCTGAAGTGGTATCAAATGGGTCAAATGGGAGCTCAATTTTTAGTTTTTTGAAAATTGTCCATATTATCTCCCCAAAGGGCTGCATCAGTTGGCATTCCCACCAATGAAGGAGAGACCCTTTTTTCCCACATCCATACTAGCACTGGTTGCTCTTGTTTTCTGGATGTGTGCAAGTATCTGGTGTGAGATGATATCTCAGTGTTGTTTTGATCTTCATATCCCTGATGATAATAAAAAAAAAGCACTTTTTCCTGTGCCTTTTGAATTTCTTCTTTGAGAAAGTTTCTGTTAATTTTACTACCCCACTTTCTGATGGGGTTGGATTTTTTTTCTTGTGGAGTTCAACCAGAAAATGGGCCATTTTTACCATCTATTACTGGATTCCCAGGGTGGACATATTAAACTCACAATTAGTACTCAGTAAACACTGACTTTTAGAAATAAATGTACAGGCATATAGTATTAATGAATCTGCTGCTCTCAGAGGGTACACATGCCATTTTCTTTTCTTTTTCTAAATTTTGTATACATTTACATTTTAATATTTAAGAACATTAAAGTTACAATCCGACACAAACACTGAAGGCACAAGAAAAGTATGCACACAAATTTTGATTCAGATAGAATCCATATGTGAACATTGATATGAGAATGTGTCAAAACAGTTTGCTATTGAAGCATTTTTAATAAGACTTTAATTAAATGCATTTATTTGGTCCTTTTGCTCCATTTCAAAATTTAGGAATAATAGTTTATAAAGGCATTAACAGTGCTTGACAAGAAGTAATAGATTTGAAGCCCCAGCACTAATGCCCATGAACTACCTCCAGCGCCAAGTAAGCTCATTCACTGGCCATGATCCAAAGACTCATAAGTCAATTTCAAAAGAGATCAACAAATTGCAGAGATTCTTCCAGACCGCATGCAGAGTTAAGTCATCTAGGGCACCCCAGATGGGGGCAGTTGAGCCCAGCACCCACCCAAACAGAGCCCTGACAGCTGAAATCTCCCATACTCAACAATCGCCTTCATGCCCCCCTGGCAGGACTCCACTGATTGGAAAGAGCTTCATCCAGAAGTTAATCTGCTGAAAAACTCAGGTATGTGGGTTTTGTGATTAAAATCTCCAGATTTTCAGAGTCAGGGATAGGCTATGTTCCTACAGCTCCCTTTACTTCTGGAAGTCACACACATGCCCCCAATCAGCCACCCAGTTAAAACTTTAACTCCTGCTGTATAACCCCCTTATTCATTTTGTACTTACTGGAGCAACACCTCACACTCTACAATACTGAAAACCAAGAATAGCACACTAAATTGGATGGGATGTAACATAGAAGGCATCCAATCTCAATTAACAAAATATCAACACAGAAGGCTTAACTGTAACAACATGTTAGTTAACCTGTAACAACATCTTAGTAATCTCTTATACAAGGTTTTAATGGCTCCATTGTGAGATACAACAATATTCACTAACTTTCTTCTGAAGAAACATTTTTTGATCATTCTTTTAGCAAATTATAACAAACTACATCAAATAAATTATTGAGAGCCTGCTATAAGGGCAGACTTAAGGAGTGGTTGGGAAAATTGGAAATAATGGTGGTGGGAAGGTGCAGTGGTAGTGGGATTGGTGGTGGTGGTGTATTGAATGTCTGTAACAAATCATCATGAACAACTCTGTAAGCCACAGTGTTTATATAAGGTGTAAGGGGAAATGAAATTTTAAAAAAGAAATAGTATAATTTTTAATCATATAGAACTAAGTAAATTACAGAAAGAGAAACAAGAAGTAAATATTTCTTAAAATCTTTCTTTTATAGTACAGAACATTAGACATAAGCTAATTTTTCATCTTCAAGAAACATTGAATCTGAATATGAGCTGTGTTTTCATATTCAGTCATCTTCTCATATTCAGAATCAATGTATCATGAATATGAAAAATTAATAGCTTAGTAATAAGGATTTTCCTTATACAAGTGAGGCTCTAGGTTAAATTCCTGATAGCACAAAACTGATATCACTTCACATGTCACTTGTCATCCTGTTGATCTTCGATTTGCTCGAGTGGGGGCCAGTAACGTCTCCATTTGCCCTGCCATGTGCTAGTATAGCCCAATGGTATCTGCTCCCTCTAGGAACACAGAGAGCCTCAAATTGTTCATTCAGGGTCTCGACGAAGAAGTCTGACCATCTTATAGGTGGGTGGTGAGGTGGTCTTTTGACGTCCCATCCCATGGAATCCAGTTTGGAACAGCTCTAGTCCAGTGGTCATCTCTAAATTGCATTACATGTCCAGCCCATCTGATTTTTGATGCCTTGGCAAATGAGACAGCGTCCCTGATTCTTGATGGTTGACGGAGGTCAGAACTCCAGATTCCTTCTCTCACTTGAGTGAAATGTGATACTGCAAACATAGCTCCTTTGATTCCTCTTTGGGATATCCTAATAGCGTTCTCATCCTATTTTCTTAGGCCCCCGGTCTCTGAGGCATATGTTAGTGCAGGAAGAATGGTGGAGTCAAAAAGATGTGCCCAGAGCCAGAGGTTCATCCACTTAATAGTAAGATCCTGGTGGTGAATCTGTAATTCAGTTTGCAGAGGATCTTGAGTTTGAATGCCCTATTTGGCTAGGGTTTTGATGACCGCTTCAGTCTCAACAACTTCTTCATCACTCTTGAAGGTGTTCCATACTGCTCTCTTCCTCCTGTGCAGTTCTGGCTCCAAGTCATTCCTCATGTTGAGTTCTCGACCCAGGTACACATAGCTGCTACATTCAGAGATGTACATTCCGTTGAGAGCAAATGGAACATCAGGGTCTAGTTCGTTTGTCATGAACATTGTCTTGGTGAGATTCAGCTGCAGTCCGACCTTTACACACTCACGGTCAAGTCAGCCAGCATTTGTGCCACTTGGTTAATGTTTGGTGTTATTGAAATGACGTCATCAGTGAAGCGGAGGTGGTGTAGTTGCCGGCCATCTATTTTCACTTTAATTCTTTCCCATTTCAATTGTTGCATGACATTCTCGAGGATGGCACTGAAGAGTTTCAGTAAAATGGTATCGCCCTGCCGAACCCCTCTCTATGTCGATGATCACTTCCTTGTAGAATGGTGAGATCCTGGTGGTGAATCTGTATTACAGCTTTCGGAGGATTCTGATGTACTGAGTTTGAATGCCCTGTTTGGCTAGGACTTCGATGACCACTTCAGTCTAAACAGAATAGAAGGCCTTCTTTAAATCAATGAACCTTAGACAGAGCAGCATCTTGAACTCTCGAGAAACTTCAATGAATTTGGTCACTGTGTGGATATGGTCGATTGTGCTGAATCCTTTTCGGAACCCGGCTTGCTCGCATGCTTGTCCTTTGTCTAGTGTTCTACATAGTCTATTCAGGATAACTGGAGTGAACAATTTGAAGATGACAGACAACAGGCAGATTGGGTGATAGTTGCCGATGTCGTGGATGTCTCCCTTCTTGTACAACAGAATGGTCCTGCTGGTTTTCCACCAGGATGGAACCTTGCATTCAGACAGATAAGGTGTGAAGAGCCAAGCCAGTGTATTGATGAGTATTAGCAGCAGATTCTTCAGGTGTTTGGGTCTGGCCTTATCTGGACCAGGTGCTGTATATGTCTTTACTGACGAAATGACATGCAGGATATCGGAAGGGAGGACGTTGGGAACGACAGACATATACATCCTGTGGAATTTGGTATGTGGGAAGGTAGATGTGGCTGTCAAAGAGATCTGAGTAGAAGTCATAAAAAATCCTCTCTATTGCCCTTCTGGAAGATGTAATAGATCCATCAGGACATCGGAGGGCAGTCATCTTGGTCTTGTAGTTGGCGAAGGGCAGGCGAGCATTGTGAATACATTTCCCCACTTCTGCCGCATTGGCCAACACTGCTGCTCTTCTTTCTTTGAGGGTTTCCTTTATCTCTTCTCCGCACAGCTTTGCGAGCTCGGACTTTAGCTTGTGATTGCCTGAGGCTCATTCCAAACCATGTTGGCAAATGAGCTTGAGAGTTTCCGAAGACAGGCGTCTGTTTGTGGCTTTCCCACTCAGCATTCTTCGAACAGTCATGGAGGTGCTGAACCAGTCGTTTGTATTCCTCGTCAAGTTGTCAATGATAGCATCTTCCCACGTTGCTGCAATAGTGCCAAAGAGCTCCCAGTTGGTGGTCATTCTGGGAGTTCTCTTCTTAAACTTAAACTTTGCAGTCCTTTCTCCCTGCTCTGTGAAGTAGAATTTTGCACAAAGGAGATGGTAGTCCGATCCCATTTGGAATTTTGGGACAATAGTGACATCAGTCAGGCAAAACACTCAATGAAAGTATATTATTTTACAAGAAATGTTAGAAAGTTTATTAAGGGAGCAAGCATTAGAGATTTCATCCTACTCTTCACAAATATATATCTTTTCTCCTACCCTTTTAATATTTTCCCAATTATAAAGCTCCTCAAATTTTTCTTATAACTAATGAACAATTTAGCAATCTTCCAACTTAACTGTTATTCACCCAAGTCAATAAACAAAGTTTCTGTTTATTCAAGAGATCAAAAGTTTACTCACCATATAAAATAAGACAAAAGGAAAGAATCAACATATACTAATAGTTTTAGCTAAACCTTTGATCTCTTCAAGCTTAAAATGACTATCAGGCTGTGGGAATTGTGTCGTTTGTGTGTGTGTATGTCTGTCTGTGTGTCTGTGTACGTGTGTATGTGTGTGTATACACCTACCAACAAAAATCCCAAGGTTAGGATTGCCCCCTGGGTAAAACAGCTTAGGTCTTTTCAAATAAAATGAGGCAGCAAATGTGCACCCAGGAAAGAACAAAATATATGACAGAACAGCAAACATCCACCCAGGAAAAGATAGAATAAAGCAATTTAGGGTCTTCTTAGTGGGTAGGGCATTTTCTTTGCATGTGACCAACCCTTGTTCGATTCCTCCATCCCTCTCAGAGAGCCTGGCAAGCTACCAAGACTATCCTGCCCACACAGCAGAGCCTGGCAAGCTACCCATGGCATATTCAATATGCCAAAAACAATAACAAGTCTCACAGTGGAGACATTACTGGTGCCAGCTTGAGCAAATCAATGAACAATGGGACAATAGTGCTACAGTGCTACAGGGTCTTTTAGAGAGAGGTCAACATAGGCTTGAACAAAATAAGAAATTGTCATGACTTTATAGTTTAAGGGTGCCTGCTGTTGGCTATTTGAAACACCCAGCCACTGCTCTAAATGAACTGTTGAATTTTGATGTGCTTACTAACTGTCCTTAATGTTAGTAACTTAAACAATGGCTCTCATGTTTAGAGTCAGGGTGGGGAGCTTATATTTTATTGAATAAATGGCCAGCTGTGAGCTCATTCCTGCCTGCCCAGGTGTGGACAAAGGTTGGACAGTCCTTGTATGTTTGTTTGCCTTCTACTCTGAGACCAGCCCTTCCTGGGCAGAAGTCAATGTTGTCACTTCAATTGGCTTTATTGTTGTAAATTGCTACATCAGGCCTAGTAATATTTGCTACTTTTTGCTTTCCTTTTCATTAATAATGAGGAAAATCAGAAACTCAATGCAACAAAACAAAAAGTTAGAAAAACTCTAAAGTAGAAGCTCCACAGAAAATCATCAGGTTCAGAAAATCATACACAACAAGCACAAAGCCTGGCCCATGAATAAAGTATGCAGCTGGTCTCTGAAAGGTACAGGTGTGTCATGGGGTTGGGGGGAGAATTTATCCACATGATTTTGTTCTAAGATTCAGCCTGTTTGTTTTGTTCACTAGTTAAATCAAATCTGAACAGGATGGTTTTTGCTTCAGACGCTAACCTGGCTTCAGAGTTCTCCCAGGTGGGGGAATACATTCTAGATCTGAATTTCACAGCACAGAATTTCGCAATTTCAGAGCTTTCACAGCATACTTTCTTTCTGGGAAACAACAGACAGAAGTGACAACAGTCAGAAAGATGAATTCACATATCTGAATAATATTACACAATGATTTCCACTCCCTAGAGAGTGCTTGCAGTACTTCCCCAAGTCATACAGAGGCCTAGATGGAGTGATAGGAAATTTCTTGGGTAACTACCCCAATGTGACTTTCCCCATCTATATGGAAAGGACTGGCCACACACACACACACACACACACACACACACACACACACACACACACATGATTAACTTACCCCCAATTGTTTCTCTGACCTGTTGGGAATGATATGAGAGGCAGCTGGTATAGGAACAGGAAAGAGAGGGGAGAGTCCTCAGGGCAAAGATCATACTTACTGTCAGTTGAGGTGCTTTTGCAAAAGTTTTCTGATTAAGAAACTTGTCCCCAGTTGGCGTTAGTCCTTAGCTCTTTACATAGACCTCTAATCTTCTAAAAAGTTCCCTCAGGCTGGAGCAATAGTAAAGCAGCTAGGACATTGGCTTTGCACATGTCCCAGCATCCTACAGGATCCTTGGAGCCCACCAGGTGTGATGTCCGAGTGCAGAACCAGGAATAAATCCTGAGTACCACCAAGTATGAACCCTGAAAAAAAACAAAAATGCAAAAAATAGAAATTTCTAATAATATTTTTAAAATAAATGAAAAAAATTAAAAGTTTTCCAAATTCACCTGAGAATTTATATAACTATTGGTATACTATAAACAAAACCAATTAATCATGTAGTCAGCCATCATGCTAATTTCTTTTTCACTTGCTCTAAGTCCATTGTCTGAATATTACCAAGCACCCTGGGACTTCCATCTCCAGGATGCTGGCCTGCAAGTCCTGGGAACTCAGCCATATCAAAACAGAACTGTAGGATCCGGAGAAGCATCAGAGAATGCCCTCTTCTGTCTTAGTAGTTGGTTTTCCCAGCAGTGGTACTTGTGTCACTTGTCTTGCATTATTTACATTGAAATAGCTGTCAGCCATGTACTTAAATTCTTGCTACTCAAAATGTGGCCTTAGGATGACACTAATGCCAAAGGACAATTGTTAGAAATGCAGAACCCCTGAGTGATAATCTGCAGTTTATGCCCCAGGTGATTCCTATGCAAATCATAATTTGCAAAGTATTGACACATCCTTGGGGTTAGGGAATGAATTTGACTAGGAGCACAGGCAATGTTAGGTCAGAAAATGAAGTTGACAGATAATAAGTCTTTTTCTAAAGATCCCTTACCTCTGATGGTCTTACCTCTGTGACTACATCAGACTCGAGATATTTGATTTGTTTTTGCTTGGGGGCCACACCTGGTGTTGCTTGCTAAGGCTACCTCCAGTGGAGCTCCTGGCTCTGTGCTCATAAATCATTTCTAGAAGGACTCAGGACCCATATGAGTTGTTGGGGGTTGATCCTGGGTCAGTAGCTTGCAAGGCAAACTCCTAACTTACTGTACTATCTCGCCAAGCTTGGGATATTTGAATTATTATCAAAATAGATTTCTGATGAAATGTCTCTTCAGTTCAATGAGACATGGTTTCAGCTCAAACTAAGAATTTACAGGTTTATCGGGAACAGCACGTATTGTATATTTTAAAATATTTGTACTTAATGTTGCACCTATTTCCTTCCAAACACTGTTGTGAATGCCAAAATATTACCAATTATCTGCCCTCAGAGGAGGAAAATGAATAGGTGTATGCTGAGCAGGCAAATAAAGAAGGTGTATGCTGGGCAGGTAAGGAATTTTAGGAGACAGTTTGAAGAAGTACTCAAAGGTTTCCTAAGCAGAGTAATCTATGGTTTGGAGAAACCACTATTATCTCTTAGTTCTATATCCTATGTGTGCTTGGTTAGTGAGCAATCAGTAGGCTTCATTGTGTCCTCTATGTACATCCTTCTTATAACCTCTCACTCCCCCTTGGCCACTGCATTCTCTCCTAATACTTAAGAGTGTCCATGTGCGGGGCTGGAGCAATAGCACAGCAGGTAGGGCATTTGCCTTGCACTCGGCCGACCGGGCTTTGATTCCCAGCATCCCATATGGCCCCCTGAGCACCGCCAGGGGTAGTTCCTGAGTGCAGAGCCAGGAGGAACCCCTGTGCATCGCCAGGTGTGACCCACAAAGCAAAAAAAAAAAAAAAAGTGTTCATGTGCATTGTATGTTTAGTGTAAAAGTAAGAGTCATTATTCATGGTCCCAAGGAAAATAACAAAACATCTGATCCCTGAGGGCTATTATATAAGCTGCAAGGGAAGAGGGTATGCAACTATGTTATCTTCAGTTTTACAGAAAACAGTTTGGTAGGGGCCAAGGTGCTGGTTCTAATGGTAAGACACATACCTAACACAGGCAAGGTCTGGAGTTCCGTCCTGCCACTTCCAGGTGTCCCAGCACTGGTGGCTGTAGCCCTAGTGGTGTCAGCATCATGCAGGCATGGCCTAGCATGCCCTAGTGACCTTATCAACCCAGCCACTATCAGGACACTCATATGTCTGGGTGTCTTCTCCCCTTGGAGAGAAGACAAGACCCTCTACCCATTCTCATTTCTAACACTTCAACTAAACTTATGAACCCCAACACCAGCCTGAAAGTAAGACACTTTTTCAGACAAGTTCATCTCACCATCAGCTAAACTTGCTTTTACTTGCACCAACCTTGTCTCTCTAGCATTGGATTTCAAGTGACAAGAAATTGAGCCTAGAATTTAGTAGCAAATTCATGACCTGTGATTTTTTTCCTTTCTCCAATACTTACTTAGTACCTTGGGGAATCTAGGAAGACTGGCTAAAACTCAATCCTTACCTGTACAGGGCACATTCCATTATTATCTCAAGACAAATAATTGATTTTAAAGTAAGATATGGTGGAATTTATAAATGGAAAAAATATTTAGCAGAGGTAATTAGAAAAAAATTCATTAATAAATTGGGATGTGAAATTGACCTTGGAAGGTGGTAAGGACATAAGGAAATGATAATACTTCCCTATTCAGAAAGCATACGAGCATTCACTGAATATTGACTGGAAATGTTAGCACAATTAAATGCTGTATTTTCTTTTTTATCTGGTCACATTAATTCTTTTTAGAAACAATATTCTTCTTCAGTAGATTATTGGCTGTTTTATCTCAGGTGCATGAAATCTAGAATCTAGTTTTCAGCTGAGGAAGTGGGCTGGTCCTACGCCTCCTACGCTTATAAGTACTTAAGAAGCCCCATACTTTGTGCCTTGTTTTACCTAATTCTGACATGGCATCAAGACTCTCCTTATCCGAAGAGTGCAGGCTTGCTCTCAATAATTTAGCATCTTTTGAGCTGAATGTCAGTGATGCCTATTTATCATTGGTTAGTATGTGTTCTTATGTTACTGATAGAGATTTACTCTGGATCTGATAATATGTCTTCTGTATCCTGGGGGGGGGGGTGACTGTTATGGCCATTTTTGTGATTTGATATGAAGTAAAGAAGTAACTCAGTGGCTAGAATTTTGCTGCTGCTCTGTGATGTAATGATACAGAGCTGTGATTGCTGACTATATTCTATGATACGAAGAATCAAACTATCTGCATAACATAGTCTAGTTGCAAACTATATATTGAATGCTGATGGCAGACTGGATAATTTCATACTCGTGTGTGATTTTAGTGTTAATATAGATATGTGAGAGCTAGCAAAATAGGTTTACTTTTTTAAGTGTTACTTCAGCAGTTTTCTGTGCCATGCTGAATATAAGTACTAGTACGTAATCACACAAATCTGACTCTTAGAGTGGTCATAAACCAGGTGTAAAAATCTATATTCTAGACTGTGGGTGATAGCTCTTTGGAAGAGCCTCCATTCAATAAGGTAGCTGGGCCCTTCTACAAATTTGAAGAACAAACCAAGGACACCTGACTGGCCAAAGAAGACCTTCTTTGTGGACAATTACAGAGACAACAAAATGAGTTTGAGATTTCCAGCTCTAAAAGTCAACTTTTCTTAACTGCAATCTCTTCTCATTCTCATCTTTGTTGCAGGCCCTTCGTTATACTGATGATGCACAGATACCTCCTTATATTCCATTTTTTGAAGACCAAGTTGAGGTGAAGAAGGAACATGCAAGGCAGTTTGTAAGATTCCTGAAATCGTATAGAGCTAAGGTCTCCCTTCCAGTGATTAAGGTAACTATGTAAGTTGATGCTGATTTCTTAGGGGCCTCAACTGAATCCAAAGAGCTAAGTCATTACATACTACTTCTCTTTTTCTTTCATGGGTTTAGAATAAAAGTCTTTGAGGGCAAGCATGTGTCTTCTTTGTGGCTTCTTCATTGTACTTGAGTAAATTTTAGTAATTGAATGCTTTATTGGTCATTTTCAAATGAACCAAACTGTGTCTCTAAACTAGCAGTACTAGTATCAACTGAAAAAAATTATTTGAAATGCAAATTAACAACCTCACTAGGACTAAGACAAGTAGATTCTCTAGAAAATATTTTTTTCCCTAAAGGGAAAAAGCTGTGTCTTTTTAAAAGAGCTTGATCTCTTTGGGGGAGGGAAGACTGGAAGAGTAGGGGGACATTGTGCCATGTGGTGGCATTTAGGGGCTCTGTGCTCAGGGTTCACTTCTGGAGGAGTTGCATAGTGCTAGGGATCAAACAAAATTTTCTGGCTTCAATGCAATTTATCCTTGTATTCTCTTTCAGCCCAAGTTGCTGAATCTTAACAAGCTCTCCAGATAAGTTTAGTACTCTGCATTATTTTACGATGTACCACCCTAACACCTTCTTTTGAGTGCTATTAGCAACCTTTACTAGATCTCTAGTTTAATTCAGATGCATGCCCAAGTATTTAATATGTCTGCTCTTTGGAGCCAGTTAATAGTACAATGGGAAAGCATTTGCCTTGCAGCAGCCTACTGGGTTTGATCCATGGCATCCCATATTTCCATATGGTCCCCTGAGTCTACCGGGTGTGCCCCCCAACCAAAAATAAAAAATCTGCTCTTCAATATAATAAAAGTTTATTTGAATACATACCCAAAAAATCTATCTGAATAGGTGTGGGTATTACTTCCAAAGACATCCTATTTATCTGAGAAGGTTTTTCTACACTGAAGATATGTACATACAAAAGAAAAAAAGTTTCATCTGTTCAAACTATGAAAAATTCCATCACTTAGAGACTAAATATACATATCGCTTTGTGTGTGTTGCACATTTTAAGTTAAATAGAGTATCAGATCACCTTAAAATTCCTAAACTAAGAGAAGTTGCATAAAGCCTTGCTAATCTCTATACTTTGTAGCACATTAATATCACCTGAGAGCTATTTCATTCCCTCCAGTGCCCAGGTTAAAATCCATACCAGTTGAAACGCAGGCAATGTTAAAGTTTTATTTACGATTCTCTCTCCTGATTTCTATTGTGCTTTTTGATGTTTATACAGTGTTGACCTATGCAAACCTTGGATAATCCGATATGGGAAGTAGCCTGAGGTAGGAAAATGACTCCCCTATTCTTTTCTATAGAGACCCGACAAACAAATCTGGGAAACTGGCCTAGAAGCCGTACAGACTGCTCTGGATCTTGAGAAACAGTTAGACTTTCTTCTGCAAGACCTCGACACAGTGGCTGGGAGGAGTGGCGATACTCCTGTAAGTGGTTAACCTTTGTGAAAGCTATCACTTTTCTCTTCAGGATTCCTTGTTTGGGTGAATGGGTTCAAGGCAGTAGATCATCTAACACGAGCTTTATCTCCTCTCCCCCCCTCCCCACCCCAAAGAAGCATATGAACTTGTTTCTGGAAGTAGATTGGAGATCGGAGGAGAAGTTGCCCTGGGAAAGAGGGATATAATTGAACACAGCCTGAGACTTCCCAAGACCAAACACCTAAGGCTAATGAAACAAAATAACTCTTGAAGTGGGACCAGGCTGGAAGGGGCTGGTTTATAACTCTTCTAGACCATAATATCTAGAAGTTTTTAGTGTCTATTTATGTCTAGCTTTTATGTTCATGGGTATTAGAACCCATATTCATGTTTCATAGGTACAAGAAAATGTCTAGCTTTCATGAGCCTTAGAATCCTTATTTGAATAAATGTCTGGGCCCCACCCCTTAGAGCTTCTGACTCAGTTGGTTTTATGTGGCATCCAAGAAATTGCTTTACTAATATGTTCCAAGTCTGTTGTTGGTCAGGGTTTACACTTTTTCAGAATCGCCATCCTGAACTGTCTGCAAAAGGTCATGGCAACAGATTCTATACATTTCTAAAGTCTTAACAGTTGTGGTGGTAGTTTCACAGTCATCAATACACTGACCCCTCAGGAAGTCAAAGTGAAGGAAATAGCATAAAAAGTATAGATTCACCAAGAAACTCTGTAGCGGTATAAACATCTATACCTTTTCCCCTAATAGTTTAAAATGTAAGCACCATGATTTACAAGACTGTTATATTTTTCAGGAATACAATGTCTCTATACCACTCATGACACCAAAGTATCTGGTTGCCTCCACTGTCTCAGTCCCCCATGACCTCCTACCCCACACACATACTTTGCACACTCAGGATGTATTATTACTGGTGATTGTTTATTCCCTACTTTTTTTTTCTTTTTGCTTTTTTGGGTCACACCTGGCGATGCACAGGGGTACTCCTGGCTTTGCACTCAGGAATTACTCCTGGCAGTGCTCAGGGGACCAGATGGGATACTGAGAATCGAACCCTGGTTGGCCGTGTGCAAGGTAAACACCCTACCCACTGTGCTATCGCTCCAGCCCCCAAGCTACTGTGTTTCTTTATACTCTGAGTATGAGTGAAATCATCTGTCCTCCCTTTGACTTCATTCAGCACAATCACCTCCAATTCTACCCAGTTGCAGCAGGCTACAGGATTTCTTTACTTATAACTAATTATTCCTTCATTAGTATGTATGTGGCAGCTACTTTATCCAGTAAACTTTCTTTGAGCATTGTTTCCAGATCTTGGTAATTATAAAAAATGCTGCAATAAATATCACTGTATCACTGTCATCCTGTTGCTCATCGATTTGCTCAAGCAGGCACCAGTAACGTCTCCATCGTGAGACTTGTTACTGTTTTGGGCATATCGAATATGCCACAGGTAGCTTGCCAGGCTCTGTTGTGAGAGCGAGATACTCTCGGTAGCTTGCTGGGCTGTCCGAGAGGGGCGGAAGAATCAAACCCAGGTTGGCCGCATGCAAGGCAAACACTTTACCACTGTGCTAGTCTTCTCAACTTTATATTCAGGGGCAGATCCCACTCTTGGAGTAGATGCCAAGCATGGAATACCTGGCTCATATGGCAGCTCTCCTCCTTCTCCTTCTCTTCCTTCTCTTCTCTTCCTTCTCCTCCTTCTCCTCTTCCTCCTCCTCCTCCTCCTTCTCCTCTTCCTCCTTCTTCTCCTCTTCCTCTTCCTCCTTCTCCTCCTCTTCCTCCTTCTCCTCCTCCTCCTTCTCTTCCTCCTCCTCCTCCTTCTCCTCCTCCTCCTCCTTCTTCTCCTCCTCCTTCTTCTTCTCCTTATTCTCCTTCTCCTCCTCTTCCCCCTTCCCCTCCCCCTCCTCCTCCATCTCCTCCCTCTCTCCCTCCCCCCTTCCTCCTCTACATGGTGGTGGGGTATGATGGAGGGGCATGGCACGGCTTCCCAAGTAATACTTAGGACATTCAGGAACACACACACACAACACCCCCATCCTGGTGATTCTGAACCAGAGAGTGGGTCAATGCCAAGGCTGAGGATATGGAGCTGTTCAGGTCCTGTGCTGCTGGGGATATTGGTCTGCTGCACTCAGTTGGGGTCGTGGGCCTCCAGGGCTAAACCTGGGGATGCTCATGGGGACCGTGTAGTACCTTAAGTCCTATACTATTTCTCCATCCTCTAGTCTTGATTTAAAAAAAAAAAAGATGCCTGAGTCTTATGCCAGGCTACTTTCACTCTAAATCTTTAGGGCAAAATATGCCTGTCTGCTTGTAACCTCTGTAATCTGAATAAATAAGATGGGGAAACTATTGAAATTGTAGCTAATTCCTTAAGTTAATCTGTACTCTTGATAAAATGTCCCTAAACTCGTATTTTTTGAAAGGATATATTTGTATTCATTTGATTATTCTGAAAGTCTCAGTGCTCTTTATGAAAGTCAACATGTGAAGGGTCGTGACCCTTCTTAAAACAGATTCTGGTTTATTTGGTCTCAGGTAGGACTTGAGATTCTGGTTTTCTTGTTGATTTTGTTGTTGTTGTTTTCGTTGTGGGGCCACACCTGACTGTGCTCAGTGCTTATTCCTGGCTCTGTGCTCAGGGATCATTCCTGGAGATGGGGATCATATGGGGTACCAAGGATCAAACCCAGGTAAAGCAAGCAAGCATCCTCAGAACCATTGCTCCAGCCTGAGAGATCCAGCATCTGACAAGCTCTGAGTACTGCTGGTCTGATTTCAGGCTAGAATTTGGGTAGCAGATCTTCCATTGTAGATAAGCTTAATGAGTCCTTCCTGTTTCGTTTTGTTTTCTCTGTAGGTCAAAGACTTCCTGAGAGTATTCTTTTTGAAGCAAAAAAAGAACCTCAGCTACCTGGAACACCAAGTTTCTTATCAGAAGGAGTTAAAAGAGTCAGGCCGGGAGGAGGCAGAAGAACAGCTCCCGCCATGCACCCTTTCCAAAAAGCCTGCTAGACGCTCCCGGAAAAAGACTTAACACAGGAAGTAAACGCAAGTCTTCCTTTGTAGAAGGTCCTAACGTCTATTGCATTTTGAGCTTTTCTTTACTCCAAAGCAAAACGTTTATTAGAAAATTATGCATTCTTGCTGTAGAAAATAAAATGAAAATTAGCTGTTCTTTTCTCCATCTAGAAAAGTCATTAGAGCGTGAGAACTGCAGATGTCCTTGGTGTGTGAGGGCTCCTGGCCCAGGCTGTGGTGAGGCATGAGGTTCCCAGAATCCCAAACCAAGAGTCACTGCCAAGGTCTGCCCAGAGGCCGCATGCCCGGTCGCCTCCTGAAATGTCCCAATGTGAGGGGTTCTGTGGAGGCCCCCAGGCCCAGCAGGGTTGATGAGGGTCCGTTGCCCACCTTGCTGGCCGCCAAGGTCACTGTAGGCTCTTGGCTTTTGCCCTGATCATGGGACCAAGGGCGGATAATCGGTGTAACCAAGTGATCTGAATCTTCTGGAAGGCGCTGGGGGTGGGGGTGGCTCAGGTTGCTGCTGACTGCCCTGGTCTCATCTAAAGGCTACCAAGCCCCTGGGTGCGCTGTCGCACCCACTGGAGCTCGGGCCCGGTGTCACTGGTGGTAGGCGGTACCAGTAAAGTGAAACCAGAACTGGGAGATCCCCTTGGCCAAGTGGCAGCGGAAGCTGAGGCCGTGCGAGTCCTCCCACTCGTGGCTGATGGTATGGAAGGCGATGTCCTCATAAGGTGGCCCCACATAGAACGCAGCGTGTTCAAGTCCGGGTGGTCGGCACACGCTTGCAGGAAGTACTGGGGCGTGCCGCTCTTGTCAATGAGGTCAGGGTAGAAAAGGTTGAACTTGTAGCCCTGCACGACCTTGGGCGGCGGGTGGTCAGAGTCGTAGTGCGTCTGTTTGTACTTGTTCCACTCGAAGCCCGTGTGCACGCGGTTGCAGAAGCACGGCTTGCGCGGCCAGTACTTATCAACCCCTAGGTAGGTCTGGCCCATCGGCGGCATTTTCATGCCCTAGGCCCTCCTTGGCCCACCAGAAAGTGTCACTCGTGACCCACAGCTGCTGGTGCGGGTGCGACAGCTGCAGGCACTGCAGGTCCTGGGGCGGCTCGAGCACGTGCGCATCCAGCAGCGTGGGACGTACCTGCCGGCGCTGTGGTCATCCAGGCTCTGCTGGGTCAGGTCCTTCTCCAGGAGCGCAGCCTTCCAGTCCGCCTCAGCCTCGGGAGGGAGGGGAGGGAGTATGGGGGCCAGCGGGGCTGGGTCTCCGGGGCTTCTGCTAGAAGATAGGGCAAAAGGGGTTCACTCTCCGTGGCCTGATCCCGCTTCAGCTTGGACAGCTTCTGCCGCAGCACGTCCTGGTGCCACTCACGCAGCTGCTGATGGGCGCTCTCTCAGTAGCCCACGTCCAGGTCGAACCCCCCCACCCCCCCTCCCATGCAGATCTTGTCCTCGATGCCCTGGAAGATGGCCCGCAGCTGCCTGTACAGCTTCCCCTTGAACACTGACTGCACGTCGGTGCTGACCTAAGCGTTCACACCCTCCCGCCGCGGAGCTTGGAGAGCGCGTCCTCCGTGAAGATAGTCATGCCCCGCTTGAAGCCGGCATTCTGGCCCTCCTCCAACCCCGGGCATACACCTGGATGTGCCCCCGCGGGTCCTCCAAGTCGGCCGCCGTGAGCCCTTTGAGCAAAACCATCAGGCTCGTGCATCTCCACCGGCGTCGTCCTGCTGGTGCAGCTGTGTTTGGCTCACCCGTGTGGATGCGGATCTAGGAGCGCAGCTTGGCCTGTCGGAGGTGGAAGCTGGCCTAGTACTCCTCCCACGTGCGGCAGCGCTCGGTCTCCCTCGCCCGCGGCTCCCGCTCGCGCCTGGCCTTCTCCAGCTTCCTCTCCAGCAGCAGCGGCTGCACCTTCTGCAGCTCCAGCCGTTTGTCTTCCCAGATCCTCTGGCACCTTCAGCTCCTTGTCCTCCAGCTGGCCGCTTCCCTTCTCCAGGGCCTTGTTCCTGATGAAGGTGCCCAGCAGGTTGTGGTCTCTGAGAGGGTTTTTGGTCTTGCTGTAGTCCAAGGACCCCTTCCCTCTTCTCGCTCCTCTGGCGCTCCTGGGTGTCCTTCCCCGCCAGCGGGTGCATATGCCTCTCCTCCGATGTCCCGAAAGCCTCCCTCAGCTCCTCCCGGGGTGGACTCCTCCCGTGGGGGACTCCCAAGGACCCCGGGGACCACGCATGTGCCCGGCGCCGCCACTGCAGTCGCGGCCCCGCGTCCAAAGCCACGTCGGAGGAGTGGTCCCCAAAGTGCCGGCTGCACCCCTGCCACAACTCATCCCCCTACTCGGACCAGCGAGCGGGCTCCACGGATTCCGCCGGCGCCTACCTTCTTGTCCCGGCGCCGGTGGTTTTCGCTGCCCATGGATTCCGCTCGTGCTCTGGCTGCGCCTCTGACTCCCTCTGTTTTAGGCTCCTGTGACCCCATTGACTGGGACCTAGGCAGCCGGATTTCGAACTTTATTAGATTTGCTTTTCTCATTATCCTAATATCGTGGTATCCTAATTTCATCGTCGTGCGTGTGAATTAATCTTTATGTATAAAGAGCCGGGTATTGGTTTGCAGGAAGGATGAATGGATTAGTTCTGTTCATTTGATTTTGGTGGAAGCTTCTTGAGTGAAAATGGGACAAAAGATTTAAAGAAAGTAGAAAGGGGGGCGTTAGTGCTGCAGGTAGGGCGTTTGCCTTGTATGAGGCCAATCCGAGCTCTGTCCCACTATCCCATATGGTCCCCTGAGCAATTCCTGAGTGCAGAGCCAGGAACAGGAGTCCTAGCATCACTGCTGGGTGTGACCTAGAAAGCCCGGAAAAAAGAAAAGAAAAAAAAAGAAAGGTAAACAAATCTTTTTTTAAGTTGTTTTTTTTTTTTAAATCACTGTGAGATAGTCATAAAGCTTTCATGTTTGAGTTTCAGTCATACAATGGTCAAACACCCATCCCTCCACCAGTACACATTTTCCAACACCAATGTCTCCAGTATCCCCCCACCCAATCCCATCCTCCCCCTGACTCTATGGCAGACAATTTCCCCCATATTCTCTCTCTACTTTTCGCCATTATGGTTTGTAATATAGATGCTGAGCAGCTATCACGTTTGGTCCTTTATCTAGTTTCAGCACACATCTCCCATCCTGAATGATCCCTCCAACCATTATTGACTTAATGATTCCTTCTCTATTCCAGCTGCCTTCTCTCCCAGCTCATGAGGCTGGCTTCCAACTATGGAGCAATATTTCTGGACCTTGTCTCTACTGTCCTTGTGTGTGTCTCATTATGCTACTTTATATACCACAAATGAGTGCAGTCATTCTATGTCTGTCCCTCTCTGACTCATTTCACTTAGCATGATACTCTCCAAGACCATCCACTTATAAGCAAACTTCACGACTTCATCTTTCCTAACAGCTGCATAGTATTCCATTGTGTAGATGTACCAAAGTTTCTTTAACCTGTTCTTGGACACTCGGGTTGTTTCCAGATCCTGGCTATTGTGAACAGTGCTGTAATGAAAAGTCTTAATGTCCCACAAGCAGCAAGCCAAGTCTATATAACTGGGCTCATTCAACCAGTCCAACCTAAGATCTCACTAATGCTGCCCTCCCACCCCCACAACTCACACAAATTTTATGGTTATAATGCACAACTAAGTTTGGCAATCAGAACTCTTGATTTCGAGAGGCCAAGTCTCACCTGAATGTGGACAGCAACTGTGACCTCGGTGCCCCTTCTTAGACAACAGGCAGGTTCATTTCAGAGAAGTGAATGAGGTCCTCTCACCCTCCACTGGTAGCCCTAGAGCTACAGGGATAATTGCCCTCAGTGGTTAGCAATGAAAATGCCAGCTTGGGTCATACCTCCTGGGAAGAGGTGACTGCCCCCCCTTCCACCACAGAAGCTTGTCCTGGCCCCCAAAGCAGCTTCCTAACCCTAAACCTCATGTAGATTTATTTTACCCATGTAAAATGAGGAGGATAGTCAAGAATTTAGGGAAGCACCTTTGCAGATTCTGTAGCCAGTTGCTTTGTCATCTTTTTTATTTGTCTGGGGGGTCCCACCCAGCAGTGCTCAGGGCTTACTCCTGGCTCTGCACTCAGGGATCACTTCTCATGGGCTCTGAGGACGAGGGATAGAATCCTGCTCATCTATGTGCAAGGCAAATGCATTATCTGCTGTACTATCTCTCTGACCACTGGTCTATATTTTTTTAAATCAATATGACAAAACTTAATATACAAAGGAATAAAAAATGCTATTTTAAAAGTTAGGACATAGAGTTCCAACAAAAAACCTACTTAGACGTCTAGGATGAGAAATAGAGGAAAAAGTTACTCTGTAACATTTTTGAGTATCAAGAATGGAATGTTCCCCATTAAAGATAGCGCAAAAAATTAACTCATAAGTTTTCTCATCAATATTTGATACAAAGAGAAAAATGGAAAATTATCTCCAAAATGCTAAGGGGAAAACTAATAATAGTACAGAATAGACCTACTCAGACACATAAATATTAAATTCTCAGAAGCTTTTAGCAACAAAGAAAATCTTCACTGTGAACAATATCATTGTTTTATTTTTGCCTTTTTAAACCACACCCAGTATTGCTCAGGAGTTACTCCTGGCTCTGCGCTTAGGAATTACTCTGGGCAGTGTTTCCAAGACCATATGGGATGCTGGGGATCAAACTTGGCCAGTGGCATGCAAGACAAGCAAGCTCCCTACCCTCTGTACTATCAATCTAGCCCCATTGTTTTACATTTTAATATAAATTAAACTTCCTTTTTGTTGTTGTCGATTGAGGTACTGCAACAAATCATATTGTGTACATTATTCCAACACCACATCTATCATCTGTGTACGCACCACCCTTCCCAAAGATTCCAAAGTCTCCCTCCCACCCACACACACAAACTCAGTTTTGTGGATCAGTTCTGTCATGGCCTTTGGCCATTTGAATTGCCACCTTGCTATTATATCGTTGTCTTAATAGCAAAATATCACTTGTCACTTGTATCACTTGTCATCCCATTGCTCATCGATTTGCTTGAGTGGGCGCCATTAACTCAATTCATTCCTGTCACGTGCTAGTGTAGCCCAATGGCATCCAGGAACACAAAGAGCCTCAAACCATTCAAAATAGCAAAATATAAAGACATGAAATTCTACGTGCAGATTCAGTGTGGCCTGACTCATATTAGCCAATGCTGTATAGGGTATTATTTCAGTAATTCTTCTGGATCAGGGTTCACACCTAGGAAAGAGTTAACTACACAGTGAACTTTGTTTTTTGGCCACATGTAGCAGTACTTGGGGCTTACTCCTGCCTCTGCAATCAGGAATTAGTCCTGGTGGTGCCCAGGGGACCATATTGGGTAAAAGGGGTTGAATCAGAGTTGACCACTGTATAAGCACCAGGCGGCTAGGGAGCCTGCAGTTCTCTCTTGCCACCTGCATTCGGTACTCTCCAGCGATTCGCCCACCAGGACAGTCGATGCCATAAGCAGACAACGGAGGGAAACGAGGGCCAGGCTGGTTGGTGATCAGCTGCCGTTTATTCCATTCTCCCAATGTGCCTGTTCCAGTTTCACTAAGCTCTCCATTCCAGTCTCCTACTGCCCTTCACTCCCATCTCTTCCTATCTCTCCTGCTCATCTCTCCACAATCTATCTCACTGCCTGGTCTCTCTCTGGTCTCTCCAACTTCTCTCATTGAGGGTAGTCACCATACCCTCTCCAGAAACACAATCAACATATGAAAAGCCCTTCTTTAGCTCAAGGGTAAAATACCACTTAGGGGTATCTCTCATCAGCTCAGTCCAATAACTTAGTATCTTAATTTTACTTAATATTAGTTATTTTGTATGGGCACAGTAAGAGATGCATTAAATTTATAGGGTGGCTCTCCTGGGTACATCTTGTTATAGATCTCAGACTATAGTGCTCAAGCCAGATTAATCTTTCCTAACCCTACCAGGGTCCTAAATCAGTTGCTACTTTTTGGATCATGACAGAATTTGTCCGAGATCATGCTCTTAACTTATAGTTAAGTATTATGGCACTTTGGCCTGGCCTATTTCAAAGCCAGGGTAGCTGACGACTTGCCATGGGTCATCCAGTCCCTCATTGGGACCCTGTTTTTGGGGTGCTAGGAAGTAAGGGCAACTGAGGCTTAAGTCGAGAGAACAGATGCACAGGAGTGAATATTATTTGGAGTCAATTAACTCCCAAGTTACAAAAACATAGCATTAACTCTCTTCCTGTGTCTATACAAAATGGGCATTGCTCTGAATTAACTATGCAAAGGACTTAAGGAGAAGAGAAAAAGCATTATATACAAGTTAACAGAGTCTGATTAGGAGATAAAGGTGATTGACCAGTTGGGGAAGCAGAGCACAAAGAAAGAGGTTACATATAAACACAGAGGAATGGAAGCACAGTGATGGGAATAACCCAATAAACCTAAACTCCCTGTGGCAAGGCAGAAAGGACAAACCAATGTAATCCTACAGACCACATGCAAGGCAAGCTCCCTACAAATTGTACTATCTCTCTGGCCCCTCACCCTGAACTTTTAAAATATGGGACCATAAATGTCAGTGCTGGGGCTGGAGCGATAGCACAGAGGGTAGGGCATTTTCCTCGCACGTGGTCGACCCGGGTTCGATTCCCAGCATCCCATATGGTTCCTTGAGCACCGCCAGGAGTGATTTCTGAGTGCATGAGCCAGGAGTAACCCCTGTGCATCGCCAGGTGTGACCCAAAAAGCAAAAAAAAAAAAAAAAAAAGTCAGTGCTCTGGGGCCAACAGCAACTCCCTATAGAGCATGGATAGCAATGCTCAGAAGGTGGTCCTCAGGGCCACCAACACTGCCCCAGTGGTACTGGGTGTATATGGGAGGGGAATGGGTGAATGGCTGCCCTTCACCCACCTTGTGCATGCCAGGCATGTGCTCTGTCATTTCATCTACTCCTCAGGCCCACAAAGGAGTCTTACTCTTTACCTACCTCTTCACACCTTTTACACACCTCACCCTTCCTGAGCATCGTGAACTTCCTACCCTGGTGAACTTATCACTACTGGAGAGTTAGCTGGTTTCCAAAGCAGTCTTGAATTGGTGCTCACTTTTATAATTAATCCTGTAGTAGCACTGTAGCACTGTCCTCCCATTGTTCATCAATTTGCTTGAGTGGGCGCCAGTAGTGTCTCCATTGTGAGACTTGTTGTTATTGGTTTTGGCATATCGAATATGCCACGGGTAGCTTGCCAGGCTCTGCCATGTGGCCGGGAGACTCTCAGTAGCTTGCCAGGCTCTCCAAGAGGGATGGAGAAATTGAACCCAGGTCGGCCGTGTGCAAGGCAAATGCCCTACCCGCTGTGCTATCGCTCCATAAGAAATATTAGTAAGAAGTAAATTTACTATTCTTGTTTAAATGGATTATTGTGTAAAAACACAAAAATAAAAAGAAAGGGGCGAGGAGCGCCTCACCGCACCGAGCCTGGCACAGGGCACAGGGCAATGGCGCTGACTATCCCGCCACCCTCGTTCAGTAGTCTCAAGCTACTTCCCCCACCTTGGGGAGGTTGATGGCAATGATGAGGCAGGCGAAGGAAGGAACGGAGGCAAGATGGTTGGTCTCAATCGCAGTTTATTCCAATCTCCTCTCTATCCACTCTCGTCTCTCTCTCTGCTTCTTCCCCCAACCCGCTCATACAGTCACCTTAAATCCCCCCCGCATCCGGCTTCGGATGCATTAGCGCAGGGGCTTCTGCATAGGTGTGGTTACAATCAATAGGGGGTAAAGTTCTATCCCTTAGGGGATGCTTTCACTAGGACAGAATCTATTTCAGCAGGACATGGGCCCAAGAGCGGAATCCCATGGGTGTTTCTCCTCTCTTTGTCCAACTAACATATAAATATTCATATTGTAAATCATTTTGTATGGACATAGCAAGAGACGCATTAAGCTTATAGAATTGCTCTCCGGGGGTCACCTCGATATCAGACTACAGTGCCCAGGCCAGATTAGTCTTTCTTAGCCCTAGCAGGGTCCTAGTCTCTTTGTTGCTTCTGGATCATGACATGACATGTCCATGACCAATCTCTTAACATACAAGCATTAGGCGCTTTGGCCAGGCCCATCTCGATGCCAGGGTAGCACATAACTCACCGTTTGCCCTGGGTCCATCCCGTCCCTCATCGGGACCCTACTTTTGGGGTGCTAGGAAGTAAGGGCAGCTGAGGCTTAAGTCGAGAAAGCAGATGCTCAGGAATGAATAATATTTGAAGCCAATTAAATCCCATGTTACCAAAGCATATTAACAAATGTCTTTCTTTGTCCATACAAAAAGGATATTGTTTTAAAGTAAACTACTCAAAAGACATGAGAGGACAAAGACAATATTAACTTTCAATACAAGTTCACTGTCCTAGCAAGATCTGACCTTACAAATTAACAGAGTTTGATTAGGGGAAGGACTGAATAACTAGTTGGGGAAGGGAGCACAGAAGTGATTACATATAGACAAAGGAGTGGGAGTGACTCGGGAGCACTTTGATGGGTGTGACTGATATACCTAAGCTCCTAGTGGCAAGGGGAGCAGGACATACCAATGTAGTCTAGAATTGTTTAGAGATTATTACCAGATAAACCCAAATTCTGTGGCAAGGGAGAAAGGACAAACCAATGATATCCAACAGATTATTAGCTGAGGAAAGGCGAAAGCAATATACCCTAGATGAAATCCCGCCTTTGAGAATTAATCCTCAGTGTATCAATTTTTATTCTTATTAATAATTATGATAACCATCAGAGGCATGTTATCCCTAACACTACTTAGAGTTTTTCTGGAAGTTTTCAAGCAGGGTTTCTCAGTCTTGGATGTGATTTAACTAGTATTGCAAACCTGAAAGTGTAAGAAAGTATAATGACATTGCTAGACCGAAATCAACCTTTCCTATATGGTCACAATAAACAAAACTTTTTTTAAAAAACGAGAGCTTGTTTATAATAGACATAAATACATACATAAAATATCTAGGAATAATTCTTAGAAAACCTAGCTTGGAAATAATTCAAAATAGAAATGTTAAAGTTGGGAATGAGAAAAATATCATTAATATTTCTTTCTGAAACAAAAAACTTGAATGTGTTTGAATATGAAATTTGAAAACAGACTATAAAAAATGTGATACCTTCCTTATCTAGAACAAAAGCGATTTTGGTCATAATTGCAACAGGATTTGAGTATTTGGACAGTTTTGTACTTAAAAATATCAATAATGGGAAACATAACAACATACATAAAACATACGTAATGTCATTAGTTACTGGGAAACACAATGAGACACACTCACCAGAATGGCTGTAATGAAAATGAGGGCCAGGAAGACAGTGATATTACAGTATGTAGAGCACTTTCCTTTCATGCACCCAATCCAGGTTTGATCTCCAGCATCCCATATGGTCCTGGGAGCACTGTTACTGTTATCCCGTTGATCAACGATTTGCTCATGCGTGCCCAGTAACGTCTCCATTCATCCTAGCCCTGAGATTTTAGCAGCCTCTTTTCGCTGTTTCTTCATATTGTTATGGAACTATAGAGGTGGAACTTTCCAGTTCCCTATGCCTATTCCCTCTTACTGCAAGAGGGGATTCTGGATGAGCTAAGGGGATGATGGTAGCCTTTTCCCCCTTCTAGGGTACTTCTTTACTCTCAGGTGCTCCTCCTGGTTTATGTGGGGTGTCTAGTGAAGACTTAAGGCTATGCTCTCTTTACAAAGGGCTTATGCAGCTTCTTATATTCACTGATAGTTTTGGTGAAATTAGAATAAGCTAATGAACTATTGGCATGGAGTGATTGAGATGGCCAGGGGGTTCTTCAAAGAAATAGGTTATACAGATTGAGACCTAAATCCTCAGAGCAGGGAACGGAAAAAATAACTGCAGCCGGCCCCAGATAAGGCCACGCCCCTTTGTTGAAGCCACGCCCCGTGACGTAAGGCCACGCCTTCAGCAACCAATTTGACTAGTGGGGGGTCCTGGGGGCTTGCAGGGAAACTGAGCCGTTTGGAGGGGCCAGGGTGGGGCTGAGAGGGTCCCACGCACCTGCTCAGGGTAGGGCAGAGCTAGGGTGGCACCATCTTGGTAATGCTGCAATTAGAATGGCCACAATTCAACAGGTGGACAACTCCAAGCACTACCAGTAATGTGCAGCAACAGGAACTCTCCTTTATTGCTGGCGGGGGTGACGCCGGGGCGAAGAATCTCAAAGCCGCCAGCGAGGCACACATCCCGGTGGGCAGCCCGGAGGAAACCGCCAGGGCCGGGCGCCGCGCCTCTTCCGGGCCGGCTTGGCTCTTTGCTTCGCTCGGCGGCCGGCCCCGCCTCCCGCCCGCGCCGCCCGTCGCCGCTGCGGCCCCCGCCGAGCCCTCCTCCACGCGCAGCGGGCTGCAGTAAATTCTAAAGGCAATAGGAGTATCACTTTCGTCCTTGAAGTATCAGAATTTCTTTTTTTCCTGTAACTTTGACACTTAATGGATAATTTGTTTCATTTAGCATCCTTGACTCAAACTTACTTCCCTGAAGTCTGTCCTTATGTATCTGAAAGGTATTGCTCCGTTTCTATTAACACACACTATAACTGAGCCAATTTTCTTTCCCCCCCCCCCCCCGCCGAGAACAACACAGGTTTTTTTGTTTTTTTTTTTTTTGAGATGTCCGGAGTTTGCTAGTAGTGCTAGCAGGACACATTTATTATTTGTTGGATATCTGTTTGTAGGATTTCTTGGTACTGATATTTCCAGAATAGTTTTCTCAAGTCCTGGATATGTCTTTCAACATCAAAGTTCGATTTTATTTCAGATAAAAGTCTCCTGTTTGTTTTTTTTAATTTATTTTTATTAAAGCACCATGATTGACAAAGTTATTCATTGATGGATTTTAGATATACCATGTTCCTGCAACAATCCCACGACCATCCCTTCACCAGAGTCCTCAGGTTCCCTCTTATTCCCCCCACCCCCAACCCTGTCATCTTGACAGGCACAAATTTTGGTTGTTCAAATTTGGGTCTCGTGATTTCATTGCTATTGATTCTGTGGTTTAGATATCTGTCTCTATCATTCCTTAATACTACCCATGTAGCTGAATCCCCTTGGCCCTTGACACCTGTTGCTTCTCATTTTTCTTTCCCAGTCCCCTGTACCCTCCCTCCAACTCCCACCTCCCATCATTAAATTATTTTCTTCTCTTCTCTATACTCTGGGGCCAAGGGTAACATAAGCATTTTCTTCTTTAAGTCATTGTATTTCCTCATCCCGTTATTCTAAATATGACCTGTAAGTGATGTTTAGTTTACTTTATTCATCTGCTTTTCTTCTGATGAGAACAACTACAGTTATCAGTTGTGTTTTAGAACATTTTTACCTATCTTCTACAACTTTTTTTATTGATAGCAAAGCGGGTAGGGCTTTGCCTTGCACGCAGCCGACCCAGGTTTGATTCCTCTATCCCTCTCGGAGAGCCCGGCAAGCTACCAAGAGTATCCTGCCCGCATGGCAAAGCCTGGCAGGCTACCCGTGGAGAATTCGATATGCCAAAAACATAACGAGTCTCACAATGGAGACATCACTAGTGCCTGCTCGAGCAAATCGATGAACAATGGGAGGACAGTACTACAATGCCACAATTTTTATTGTACCTGTATTTTTAAAAATAATTTTTGTGACACCAGGGAGATAGCTAAAAGCATTTTGTGAGCAGGAGACCTGCGTTCAACCCGTAGTGCCCATGGTCCCGACTCCATCCTAGAGCAACACCCAAGCCTCACTGTATGTGATCATACACGCACTTGCTTATTTTTCTTTTACTTTCGTCACTTTTTCCATATATTTACTCTGTGTTCTGCTGTGCTTTCTGTAATACCTATTTCTCTAATATAGCTTGAAATTAATTAATTCTTTGTTTGGAACTATACCCAGTGATACGCAGGACTTACCCCTGGTCCTGTACTATGGGATTACTCTTGGCAGTGCTCAGGGGATTATATGTGGTGCCAGAGATGGAACCAGGGTTGGCTGTAAATGCAAAGCAAAGGCATTAACCTCTGTGCTATCTTTCTTGGCCCAGAAGCTTAAAATTTAATCCTTTTGGCAAAATGGTTTGTGTTTCTCTTGTTTATTTCCTAACGGTTTGTTTTTCATATTCTTCTATTCATTGACCTTACCTCCCTTTGTTGTCCATTTTTTCTCTGAATTCTTATATTTTATTTTGTTTTAATTGTCTTCCTGGTTGGAGTAACACCATCATTTTAACCCTCCTTCATGTTGGATGTTGTGTTGCAGTTTTTCCCTGACTTGGGACAATTTTTTTCAAATGAATGCTCTTAATCTACAGGAATGTTTTATAGCTGTTTTCAGTTTTGGGGGTGTGCTTTCTTAGCATAGCTTTCTTTGGATATTCTAGTTGCACAATTTCTTTGCTTGATGTGATTAGCAAATCTACTGAGTTGGATTTTTCTCAATTAGAAGATTCTTTTGAAATGAGGTGAGAGGGATATTTTGCTGTATCTTAATCGAGCTCCCTCTTCTGTTCCTTGGATAAGTGCCATTCTTAGTAGTAAGCCTCAACTTAGCTTTAGGTCTTGATTTGCTTCACAATGGCTTTGAACTTTATCTGCAGTTTTTTTTTAATATTGTTTAAAAAAATAAAATTTAACAAATACTGTTATTTATTGGGGGTAGCATATCCAGCATGCTCAGGGTCTACTCCTGACTTTGCTCAGGAATGGCCCCTGGCAGTGCTCAGAGGTGGTGCCAGGGATTTGAACTAGGGTCACAGCTGCCACACTCACACGAAAGGCAAGTGCCTTAACTCCAGGGCTATCTCTCTGGCAGCTGGCAGCAAACTTCTACAGCCTCTTCACCAACTATGGTGAAGAAAGCACATTCATCAAGGCTACCTGCTCCTAGTTACTACTTTCTAGCACCCTCTCTTTTTTGAACTCTTATCTTCTTGAATTTGTCACCTGTGTGATTTTCCATCACCACCACCCCCAACATCCTCTAAGATGTAGAAAACCCGAATGAGTCCTTGGGAGATTATTAGACTAGTATGTAAACTTTCACTTACAGAGTTTTAAATTTGATTTTGAAGGCTGACTTTATGGTTCCAGTATCTGATTCTGGCTATAGAGAGAACAGTTTTCTACAATCTCCAGATGCTGATATTGGCATCCTTTCACTTTTGCTCTCCTCTCCATCATTTCCTCTTATCACTCGTTCTTTTTTATTTTTTTATTTTATTTTATTTATTTTTGGGTCACATCCGGCGATGCACAGGGATTACTCCTGGCTCATGCACTCAGGAATTACTCCTGGCAGTGCTCGGGGGGACCATATGGGATGCTGGGACTCAAATCTGGGTTGGCTTCGTGCAAGGCAAACGCCCTACCCGTTGTGCTATCACGCCAGCCCCCGTCACTCATTCTTTTAGTCACCACAATACTGTGCACCCACTCTGCTGAGAAAGATTTCATAGTGGGAAGAAACAATAGTTAGGCCTCTTACATTTGTGACAGTTACTGCTGACCCCAAGGTTGTCTTTGTTCTTGTCAGTAAACCATGGTGCAGTTAGCTAGCCACAAATGGAATACTAGGCTATTTTAGCATTCTTTTCCAGTCAGTGTTTCCAAAGGATATACCCATGTTTTTCATTTTATTGTTTGTATTAAGGGCCTCAAAAAATAGTTCAAAACACAGAAGTCTCTAATGTCTTCAGATTTCACAAGAAGTCCAAAACTTCTCACATGACACCTGTGTCAAGTTGCTTCCCATGGGGCTTGGACAGCTCCCATGATGGGCTCTAACTGGTTTCTGCCTGAATTCTGAACACCACAGCTTAATAATAGACCACCAGTGGGAGAATAACAGCAAAGTGCTGCAAAATATAACTGTTTTCAATAAATACAACTGTTTTTAAACAATAGAATCTTAGTTCTCTCACAATTCCATCTCTTCTTTTCCATTTTTCCATTATGCCATCTCTAGCAGTTTCTTTTCAGATCCCACCAGAATCTTTGCTGTTCTGTATTTCTCTTTTCCAGGATTCATCTACCTTAGTATTAGGATCTCTATCATATTCTTTTTTTTTTTTTTTGGCTTTTTGGATCACACCTGGCAATGCACAGGGGTTACTCCTGGCTTTGCCCTCAGCAATTACTCCTAGCAGTACTCAGGGGAGCATATAAGATGCTGGGGATCGAACCCAGATCGGCTGCGAAAAAGGCAAACGCCCTACCCACTGTACTATCGATTCAGCCCTCTATCATATTCTTTAGAGGAAACTGAAAAGTTTTGTCCCTATTCTGGGGATGGGGGCACCCCATGTTGCTCAGGGTTTACTCCTGGCTCAGGAATCATCACTTCTGGCATTGTTCAGCAGACTATATAAGGTGTAGGGGATCACTCCAAAGTTGACATGCAAGCCAGGACCTTACCCACTGTACTATCTCTCCAGTATGAAATTTTATTTTATGTCCTAGATATGCAAATCATTGAATTCTTCTTTGCCCCAAACTGACCCAGAGGGTCAAAATTCATTCACTTTTCCTAAATAGATATACTAGCAACTGTGGTGCTATTATAAACTCTACCTTTCTCCAAAACTAACAAGCTTAATTTGCCTACATACCAGGATAACATTTTTTTCTTTGCAAAATATTTCTGCTTAATCTAGTCAGGTACAATGACTTGCCTTACACTACATTTGGTTCTCCAGCACTGCCAGAAGTGACCCCTGCGGGCTGGAGCGATAGTGACATTGCTGACCTGGGTTCAACCCCAGCACCCCATATGGTCCCCCAAGCACTGCCAAGAGCAATTCCTGAGTACAGAGCCAAGAGTAACCCTGGAGCATAGCCTCAGGTTTGATACAGAAAGTCAAAAACAAATAAACAGAAGTGACCCCTGTGCACCAAGCATTGTATAGCCCCTAAGCAATTGTTGGGTGTTGTTCAAAAACCAAGAGGGAAAAATGATCAACTAGGTGGGAACAAACACCTACACTATAAGTACTTTTTTTTAACTACTTATGTCTTAGGATGCTGATTAACTTTAAATATTGTCAGGTAGGAGAAAAGTAATCTATGTGTGCTATGAGATTGTTATTCTGTCATGATAAAGCTAAAAGCCTAGACATATATGAAAACACCAAATTAAATGTGCTGCTTACTGATAAGTACAAAATGATGACAGATGTATAACATATTTAAAATCCATTTTCTGGTGATTGAGTACCAGAAAAGCAATACTCTCCAAGTGCCCATGAAGTATGTTTCAAAGTGTTTCTGATGAGTAACCTGAACTGTGATAAATAACCCAGATACCAAGGACTTTTTACACTTCATCCAAGAAACAACCTTTTTTTTTAAATTCAAAGTTTTTTTTTCTTTTTTAATTAAAAAATATTTTAATTGAATCATGAAATGCACTGTTGCAAAGTTGTTCTTTCTAATGGAATTTCTGTTATTAGTGCAAACTACTATGAAAGGTGAAGTAATCACTCCAGACATTATAGTTACAGAACTTCTACTCGTTTTGTTGTTGTTTTTTGTTTTGGGGTGACATCCAGCACGATCAGGACTGACTACTGATTCTGTTATTCCTGGTGGTTCTGGTGAGGGGAAGACCATCTGGGGTGCTGGGGATCAGCAGCATGCTGGGTCAGCAGCATGCAAGGCAAGTGCCCTACCTACTGTAGTATATCCAGAACTCCTTCTCTTAACCTATGCCTCTCAGTAATAACAAATCTATGAGACTCTACAGTGACAGGAATTTGCAACAAAGGCGTGAAATCTCTGGTCCTTTGTTATCTATAATAATATAATCCTGCTTTTGAAAATCTTTTAAATCAAAATATTGTTTTACCATCAGTTTTCAATACTGTAAATACATTTCAGGGGTACAGTTTCACACCTCTATATTGATAAGCCTTACTATATCTCCACCAATATTCTAGCACTATTTCCATTATTGGATTTATTTTTTTCTACTTCCTCATTCTTCCCTACTCCTCCTCCTCTGGTAACCACATGTTTGTTTTTTTCACAGTCTAGGAGTTATTTTTGTTATGATATCTCAATTCGTTTTCTTGGGCTACTTATATATCCATTGAGAGAAAGCATTCCATGTGTCTTAAACTCTCTGCCCTTTCTCTTGGCATTGCAACCTCAAGTTTCACCCATCTTGCCAAAGGAAAGTTTTCATTTTTTATAAACAGCTGAGTGGTATTCTAATGAGAACATGACTATTTACTCAATTATCCATTGAGAAGCATTTTAGTTGTCTTGGCTATTGAATTGCATTTCTGTTTGTGTTCAAGTATCGTAATGTGTTTATTATCATCCTTTTATAACATAGTTTGAAATCAGGATGTGAAATATCTTCATTTTCTCCATTATTTTCAGGACTGCTTTAGCTCTTTCAAGTCTTTTTGTGTTTCATACAACATTTGGTTATATTTTCTTGGAAAGCACTGTTGGAACCTAACAAAGATGCTTTCTACCTATCTATCTACCTATCTATCACATCTACATATGTATGTACATACATATATATTTATATAAAATAGAATGCTACTGGCTACATCAAATTTAAATCCTGCAATTTCCAACAACATGAAAGAACCTAGAGGATATCATGTTTAGTGAATCATCCCAGATGAGGAACAACTACTGCATGATTTTACTCATATGTGGTATGTATAGAAAACAGAAAACAGACCGTTTTCTATACATAGGCAAGCTATGTATAGGCGAGTTAAACAGTCAAAAATGAACTTGTGGTGACCCACAACTGTGAGTCAATAGCAGTGTGACTGTCTTTGTGCATGTAAGGTTACAAATAGGGTCCCTGGATCTGCTGATGTGCTCCTCAGATTGGTGGATGACTGCCACAAAGCAGAAGTATGTTAGCACTGCAGCCACATTAGCTCCAGCACACAGCAACTAGTGAGCAAAAGGGAACCAAGTGCGTGATCCCTAGCGCACAGCAACAACAAAGTAAAATCAACAGTCAACACAGAAATGACTTTTGAACTATAAAATTTAAGAATGGTTATCAGAAGAGAAGGCAAGTGGGGTGAGTAACTGGACAAAGACCACAAATGTTTGACAGAGGGAGGAACCTGGACTCTCAGTGGTAAACTTAAAGTGGCATATAAACATGCTGACTCTCAATGATGTACACCTGACACTTAACATTACATTGCAGTGGATATTATTAGGTTTACTAGCCATAAAAAAAACCACAGTGCAAAGGTAAATGTCATTGGTATTTTGTTAGGAATTACACTGTCTGAAAATTGCTTTCAGTAATATGATAACTTTAGCAAAATTTACTCATTCATTCCAGGTATTGTTTCTCTTAGGGCTCTCTCCTATATGAAAGACCTAGTTTATCCCCAGCCACTGATCCAATTCCTGGTGACCTTTCGAAAAAGACTAACCTGAAACGAAATGTTTGCTGCCTTTTCCTGAGAGTCTTTGTGGTTTGTCATTTAAAAGTCAAATGCCACCTACTAGTATAAGAGCTAAGTGAAAGGTTTAGGAAACTGAGAGAAAGGATTCAGACTTCAAGTGTCTCTTTGGAAAATCAGCAGTATGAGACCTCCCTAAGAGACAATAACCAACAGAAGAAGAAGCTAATTGTGCCTCCTGGCTCACTGTGATGGTGTTCATAATGTCCCTTATGCTTCAAGGATTGGGGGAAACACCAGAAAATGTGTGCTAACAGCTTGTTCTAGAATGCTGTCATTTCCCTCCTCCTTCACCCAGACACAGTAAACCAACTCTTACTAAGGGCCTAACTAAATTGAATATTTTTGTATTTTTTTGGGTGGCAATTTAAAAACCATGAAGAGCTGTAATATAGTGAACTAGGAGTCAAATATGAACCCTATAAATGGGGGGGCTAGAGAGCTCATATTGGCATTAAGGCATTTGACTTGTTTGCAGTCAACCCCAGTTCTATCCCCAACATTGCATATGTTCCCCTGGACATTGTTAGGAGTAACACCTGAGGAGCAAGCCAGAAATGAATCCTGACCACCAGGTGGGGGAGGGGGAAAAGAGGAGGAGGAAAAAAGAGGATGAGGATGATGATGATGATGAGGAGGAGGAGGAGATGATGGAGGAAGAGGAGAAAGGAAGAGGAATAGGAGGAGGAGATGATGGAGAAAGAAGAGAAAGAGGAAGAGGAAGAGGAGGAGGAGGAGGAGGAGGAAGAAGAAGAAGAAGAAGAAGAAGAAGAAGAAGAAGAAGAAGAAGAAGAAGAAGAAGAAGAAGAAGAAGAAGAAGAAGAAGAAGAAGAAGAAGAAGAAGAAGGAGGAGGAGGAGGAGGAGGAGGAGGAGGAGGAGGAGGAGGAGAAGAAGAAGAAGAAGAAGAGAAGAAGAAGAAGGAGGAGGAGGAGGAGGAGGAGGAGGAGAAGAAGAAGAAGAAGAAGAAGAAGAAGAAGAAGAAGAAGAAGAAGAAGAAGAAGAAGAAGAAGAAGAAGAAGAGAAGAAGAAGAAGAAGAAGAAGAAGAAGAAGAAGAAGAAGAAGAAGAAGAAGAAGAAGAAGAAGAAGAAGAAGAAGAAGAAGAAGAAGGAGAAGGAGAAGGAGAAGGAGAAGGAGAAGGAGGAGGGAAGAAGAAAGGAAGAAAGGAAGAAAAAAAGAAAGAAAGAATGAAAGAAAGAAGAAGAAAGAAAGAAAGAAAGAAAGAAAGAAAGAAAGAAAGAAAGAAAGAAAGAAAGAAAGAAAGAAAGAAAGAAAAAAGAAAGAAAGAAAGCGGGAGAGAAAGAAAGAAAGAAAGAAAGAAAGAAAGAAAGAAAGAAAGAAAGAAAGAAAGAAAGAAAGAAAGAAAGAAAGAAAGAAAGAAAGAAAGAAAGAAAGAAAGAAAGAAGAAAGAACGGGATTCTGTAAATAAATTTTATTTTTCTAATGGAGTAACAGTTTAAGAATTAAAATAAGTTTAACAGGGGAAACAGGGGCCAGGAGGACTGGTCAGTGTTTGGAAGCATGCTATAAGAGTGTCTGGGGGCGAAGGGTATTTAGGATACAGAAGGAACCAGTATAAAAATAATAGCTGGAAATTATCATTTTGGACAGAAACAGTGTTGAAAGGAGGTAGAGGGATATACCTGATAATCTTTAAGTATCTGTATTGAAAAGTATAATGCTCCAAAGGAGAGAGAGACAGAGAGACAGAAAGAGAGAGAGAGAGAGAGAGAGAGAGAGAGAGAGAGAGAGAGAGAGAGAGAGAGAGAGAGAGAGAGAAGAATAGAGAAGCAGGCGGGGGTGGGTGGGGGATGGGCCAGAGGAAAAACACTGGAGACGTTTGGTGTTGGGAAATGTACACCTCACCAGTGTACAGGAGTAGGAACATTGTATGACTGAAACCCACTCATGAACAACTTTGTAACTGTGTATTTGACTGTGATTCAATTTTTTTTAAAAAAGAACAACAGGCATAGAACAGTAAAATCAACTTAATATTTTTTTTAAAGCACCATGATTTACAAAGTTAAAAAAAAAAGAATGAATGTAAGTTTAGGGGCCATTGTGATAGTACAGTGGAATGATACTTGCCTTGCATGTGGTCAACCCAAGTTCAATCCCCATTACCCCACATGTCCCTCGAGCTCCACCAGAGTGATCCCTGAGCACGGAGCCAGGAATAAGCCCTCAGCACCACCAGGTGTAACACAAAGCCTTTTTAAAATAGTAAAATTTATTCGCTCACCTTCAGGATATTTTTGGCTTTAAAAAGCATTGATGAGCTGAAATTTCTATTCTGTTGGCATTCCATAAAATGTGACGTGTTTTGTGATTGATCTGAAAAAATGATGAACTGCCACAGATGACAAGGGCAGATGTCAACAATACATAAAAAGATAAAAATGGGGTCTGGAGAGTTAGTATAGCAGGTAAAGCAGTTGCTCTTGCATGCTGTTCACCCAGGTTTGATATGTGGCACCCATATGGTCTCCTGAGCACCATCAGGAATAATTCTTTAGTGCAAAGCCAGGAGTAACTCCTAAGCATCAGCAGGTATAGCCCAAAATAAAACAAAAAGGATAAAACTGTATTTTGTATAATCAATATTTTCAAAGATTAGAAAAGTTTTGGCTATAAGGGGGAAAATTGAAAGCTGAAATAAATTATAATGACTTCAGCTTCAAAAACAGGGTAGAATAAAAAATGATGCCAGCCCCATTCAAACCATTAGGACTCCTAATAGTCTATATCATCTAGTAAGGAAGGTTTGGGTCCACCAGGTAAGAAACCTTGACCAGCAGAGGTATTTGTCAAAGACAAAAAAAGGACTATGGAATGGATATTAGGAAAAATGTGTTTCCTTTTGGGTTAAGAATTAATAGCACGTTATCTTTAGGATTTTTACTAGCAGAAAATAGTATACTCAGGCCAAATAAGGAATACTAGTTAAACTTTTAAAAAGCTAGGAATACGCCCCTCTCAGAGAGCCCAGAACGCTTCTGAGAATATCTGGCCCGCATGGCAGAGCCTGGCAAGCTACCCGTGGTGTATTCGATATACCAAAAACAGTAACAACAAAATCTCACAATGGAGACGTTACTAGTGCCCACTCGAGCAAATCGATGAGCAATGGGATGACAGTGACAGTGACAGGAATTCATAATGACAGTAGATACTCAGATCCTTTGATCAAATCAGAGGCTGGAAAGACAAAATGTGTGTGAACTCAAAGTATAAATGTATAAATGGCATTAAGTTGATGCACTATTTCCTGTGAGATATATATATAGCAAGAATCCAGGAAGGGACATGGCTTTCAGCCTAGGAATCCCATTATTGGGGCTTTGTTTTATGAATAAAAGCTAAATATAAACCTTGCAAAACAGGGACCACTCTAACACTGGAAACAATTGAATTGTGCAACAGCAACACAATAGCTTGATCGAACCATGACAAGATATGCAAAGGAATCTGTGCATGATTTGTTTGCCACATAAATGTATCAATGAATACAAATACAAAGCTGAATATAAAGCTCTCACAAGGACGCATCAAGCAATGATGATTAGATTAAGTCAATAAATACATACATTACTGAAGAAGTATTAAGCAACTTTCATGTACAATAATGTACCGGCATGTTTAAGTTTTTGCAAGATACATAATTTATATACTATAAAACTCAACTGCTAAGGATAATTCAGTGGTTTTAAGTACATTATTTAGTGTGCTTGCTTTTTATAATTATGTAAATGCTTCCTTCTATTTAAGATGAGGCAAAAGACCAGTCTTTAAAAAAAAAAGAAAGTCACAGTTAAAATTTGGGAAAGGGAGGAGGCAGGTTGGGGAGGCCACATCCTGTGGTGCCCAAGTGCTACTCCTGGTTCCTCGCTCAGGAGTGATCAGGGAAGGGTATGTAGTGCTGGGGATCAAATCAGTGTCAACAGAAGCGGCCACATGTGAAGGAAGTGTCCTATACTATCTATCCAGCTCCAGTTAAATTCAAAAAGTATTGAAAAAGGAGTACGCAATTTACATGGTTTCTGACGAATAGCCAAATAGGTGTCTAGGCAGTCTAACAAGATTTTTCAAAAATCCAAACCCATTGATGGCCGAAATTTGCCTGTTTATTTCCTAGGTTACATAAGATTTGTATTTTGTACCAACTGGTTCCAGAAAATTGAAATACAACGGGTCTCATGTCAACTCCAAGGTTCACAGTGTCTGGTGCATTCTGCATTAGTAAGAAGGACATAACATCATACGAATGGTTCTATTTTTAAATAATAAATGTAAAACCATGGAAAACATACAGGTTTTCAATTTATACTTCATTCCAAATGCCAGCTGTGCTATTTAGTAATGACTCTGAGGTTCACTTGCCCCAGTTACCTCATCTGTTAAGTGAGACGAAAGGCACTTATTCAGGGTGGCAACGGACAGATGAACATAAAACACTTGGCAGAGCACCTGGAATGTTGATGGGGATCGTTCACTGGTGTATAATTGCTATGATTATTAATCCTATTACAATAGCCTAGACCCAAATAAACACGCCATTAACTTTATTTCTCAGACTACATCCGTGGTGAGAAAACTAGGGGCGTGAGTTATTCCAAAGTAATTATTTCAGACCCCCCTCCCATTTTGAGGGGATCATCCTTGCACCTCAATCAATCAGTTTATGCCATTCAGAACAAAGGGAGTCCCAGCCCTCTTGTGAGCTTTCCCACTGATTGCTTCTCTGCATCAACAACACCTCCCCTACCCAACTTCCAGTGGCAGTGATGACCTGCCTGCGGACAAAAATGCCATGCACCATGTTAAGCATATAGTACTGCATTTCTCCTATCCACAGATTTTGGTAAATCCCTAAGGATGAACTTATTCTTTGTGGGACTCTTCCATCATATCAGCTTTTGACTATAAACTTCTACTGCCTTGATAAGAACCCCACCACTCTCTGTTGGGCGTTTTCCTACCAACACACATAAACTCTTGCTCAAACTGCAGCCTCCCACCCAACCTCTCCACCCCTCCCAATTTTGGAATCTTTCAAAGTTCTGTCCAGAATGTTTTGGGTTTGGTTATAAATACTTTAGGTTCTTCTGGCAACATTCCTATAACTCTGCATTTGGAGGGGTGTGTGTGTGTGTGTGTGTGTGTGTGTGTGTGTGTGTGTGTGTGTGTGTGTGTGTGTGTTGGGGTGGAGGGCACACTTGCGCACTCGCCCCTACCACACACACCCCTTAAATGTCATTACAGAAGTTACAGAAGCACACTTTCCATTTCTAAAGAGGTCTGACTGCTAGCTTTTGCCTGAAATATTGAGAGCCTCGGTTTGCCAGGAAAGGAGTCCAAGCCTTTGTTTTTGGAAACTGTAAATATGGGCTGGAGCACTAGTACCGTGGGGAGGGCATTTGCTTTGTCCAGGGCCAATCCGGTTGGATTTTCGGCATCCCATATGGTCCCTCAAGCACTACCTAAGTGCAGAGCCAGGAGTAACCCCTGAGCATCGCTGGGTGTGACCCTAAAAGCAAAATAAGCAAACAAAGAAAACCTCTGTAAATCTAATGAAGAGGTTATCTGAAAAGAACAGCATCCTGAGAGTTGAGAGAGGGGCGTGGCCTGGCCTTGAGGAAAGACGTTGCTGAGAAGTGCCTGCAAGTGGCCCAGCTCTCATCTGGGGGATGTGGGTATGGCAGAGGGGTTGGTGACTCTGATGCCAGGTTTGGGGCACACAGCTCAGTTTGAACAATGAATATTTAGACATTGGCAATGATAGTCAAGGCCAGAGGTTCCTGTTGAATATAGCCAGTCAGTCAAGGATTCCTTACAGAATCTGAAGAGGGAACTGCCCCTATTTACTCCATGAATAAAATTAGATTTTCTGCCACATAAAAGTTATGTTTTATCCCAACCTTGTGTGTGTGGTGGGGAGGGGCTAAGAAACAGACAGACTCATTTAGAAAAGTATAATAATGTTACATTTATCTCACTTTGAATGAATGCTATAGTTTATATTGGTTACTCTCTTATTTCAGCTGCGTTCAATATACATGCAGGATTCTAACTAGTATTCCCAGCCTATTATTGAGGTCAATAAACTTCTCTGTTACCTTGGGAAGTTGCATTCTTAAGGGATTATTTTGGAAACTAAAGACAGATTTATATAAGATGCATTATTCTTTCTTTGGAACTTACATGACTAGATTCAACCATCTAGATGATTAAAGTCAGATAGTATTCTATGTCCCAAGGTACTTTTGATCTTGATATAATAGATAAAGGACACAAGCCTAAGGAGATATTTAAGCCACATTTATTGTTTTGAAACTTGCATACCAACGTAACAGCCCAGGACAGGTGTCTTAGTTATATCCCCACACGAAAGCCTGGGAAAGTTTGAAACGGTGTGCAGTGAAGTCTAACCTTATGTAGGGCAGGGAGACACAGGGATTTGGCTTGTAGGCACAGAGCCCAGAACATGTTTCATGAGGCCCTTGTCTCATTAACATGTGAACTCCCTGTCTTATTGCTATTAAGGCTGGGCCCAGACTGTCCATCCAGGCAGAAGTGGGTTCATTCATTTCTCTCAGGTTGAAGCTCCTCCCCCGAGTTCTGATGAGATGTGCACGTTAGGTTTTCCTTTTGAGTGAGAAAGACAGAAACAGATTTTGTGGCACCAAGGGTGGGATGGGCGAGGGGGGGGGGGAATCCTGAGCACAGATCCTATTGCCTGGCAAAAATATTTCCGAACTTTGAAGCAAAATCTAAGAGACAACATAAGTGCAGTGCTCTAGAGACAGAAAACCGCTGTGATTCCTTAGGCAAGGTACTTACACCCTTCCAGCCTTAGCAATTTCATTTGCAAAGTAAAACTACTGAGTATATTTTCATCAGGTTATGGTGAAGAAGAAAATGAATATATACTTAAATACATAAGGTTTTCTATGCATGATCATATTATCCTCTGTCACAACCACAACTGGTTCGTTTCCATAGTTTTTTTCTTTTTTTCCCTCTCTTCCTATCGTATGCAAAGCAAGAGAGTTATTATTGAAACTTATTAAGAAGGATATGAGGGAAGAGAAAGAGAAGTATGTGCTCAAGAGAGAACACAAGGGCTGGAGTGATAGCACAGCAGGTAAGGCATTTGCCTTGCACATAGCTAACCTGGGTTTGATTCCCAGTATTCCATAAGGTCCTCTGAGCACTACCAGAAGTAATTCCTGAGTGCATGAGCCAAGAGTAACTCCTGTGCATCACTGGGAGTGACCCAAAAAAGCAAAATTAAAGAAAGAAAGAAAGAAAGAAAGAAAGAAAGAAAGAAAGAAAGAAAGAAAGAAAGAAAGAAAGAAAGAAAGAAAGAAAGAAAGAAAGAAAGAAAGAAAGAAAGAAAGAAAGAAAGGAAGGAAGAAAGAGAGAGAGAGAGAGAACACAGCAGATTTCTCCAGAGTGGAAACAGGCAAGCAAAGAAGCAGAAAGACAAGCAAGTGAGATATGGGCTTGAAGCACGAGTGTTTTTTCTATTATTTTTTTATTGAGGTATCATAAATTGCTTTACAATTAAAGTCATTTTTTTTAATGTTGCAGAGCTACTATACCAATCCCCAAAACAAAATGAAAAAGAAGTTGTTGGGGTTTTTTTTCCAAGAATATCTCACTGAATTTTGCGGAACTCAAAGAAAGTTTTTTGGTACAAAGAATCTTTTCTTTTTTTTGTACAAAGAATCTTAATTACTTACATAAAGATCCAATTTCTTAACTAGATATAGGATTGCTATTTTAAAAAATATTTTTATGGGCCTGAGTCATAACATAGTGGGAAGTGGATCATGTATTTGCATCTAAGCTAAAAATTAAAATAAATTAATTAAAAATTAAAAAAACACCTTTTGATGCAAACTGAGATTTCCCAATTTCTATGAAAATTTCACATGTAAGACTGGGAACTTTGTAAAGTAACCGTCGGAAGAAGCTCTGTTTATATCCTCACCTTAGTGTTTCATATCTGAGGAGACATAGCCCCATTTTTATGTTTTCTTTTAATGAATTAGGGGGCTGGAGCGATAGCCCAGCAGGTAGGGCATTTGCCTTGCATGAGGACAACCCAGGTTCGATTCCTCCACCCCTCTTGGAGAGCCTGGCAAGGTACTGAGAGTATCTTCCCCGAACGGCAGAGCCTGGCAAGCTACCCATGACGTATTCTATGTGCCCAAAACAGTAACAACAAGTCTCAAAATGGGGACGTTACTGGTGTTCGCTCGAGCAAATCGATGAGCAAGGGGATGACAGTGACAGTTTAATGAATGAAGGCAAAGGAACTTACTTAGATATAAAATGCTCTCTTTTCTCTCTTGTCCCTTTATCCTCTCAGATAAGCTAAAGAGGATGGATGTTACTCTTTCATCAACTTGTAATACCGGTTCCCTTATCTTTAAAAAAAAGAAATCCAATCCAGTCTCTGAATGTACAAAACACTTAACCAAGATTGCTTAAAAACAAAAAACAAAAAGCAAAAACCTTTAAAAATATCTTGTCGGGTTTTTGTTACAATGAATAGACATGATGTTGTTAGAAATGGCATGCCAGGACAGAGCGATAGTACAGCCAGTAGGGCACTTGAGTTTCAATCAACCAAGCTGGGTTTAATTGCCAGCACACCGTATGGTCTCCTGACCTCTACCAGGGGTCATTCCTGAGCCAGAGCCAGTAGTAACCCCTGAACACCACCAGATGTGGCCCCCAAAAAACAGGAGAAAAAAAAAGAAATGGCATGCCAAGGACTAGAAAAATAGCTCAACAGGCTGAGTGCATTCTTTTCCATAGACAAAGCCTAGTATGAGCCCCATCACCACATGCGTACAGCCAAGAGTTATCCCTGAGCACAGAGCAGAGAGTTAACTCTGAGCACTGCCAAGTGTGTTCCCCAAAACAAGGACAACTAAATGGCACACCAGTAAAACATTACATGCCATGGTAATGTTAGAAAACATTTAATTTGGGGCTAGAATGATAGTACAGCGGGTATGGCACATGCTTTCCACACGGGTGACCCAAGTTCAATCCCCAGAATCCCATATGCCCTGAGCTCTGCGATCCCTGAGCACAGAGTCAGGAGTAAGCCCTCAGCGCAACCAGATGTGGTCCCAAACCCAACACCCAAAACAAAACAGAAAATATTTGAATTATTCCTCAAATAACCTAAAAAAGACCTAGAGATACTTTCCCTTGAGGGCTGTTTTATGTTTATTAAAAGAAAAATAAAACCCTTTCTCTACTATGTCATAATTCTGTGACTAAACCAACTCCTGAGAAAGCAAGGAAGCAAAATAAGCTTGCGACATTGTAAGAGAACAAACCAAGATCTGCTAGCTTCTTTTTTTTTTTTTTAGCCTTATTGACTCACTCAGTGCTTTTCTTAAGTCCACAGTTTTGAAGTACTTTTGAAAGTTCAAAAGATAACTGGTGACCGTGTAACCTTAGAGGCATCTTTGGTATTATTGCAAAAGGCCATAATCTTTGTTAAGGCATGATCTAGGTCTTTAAAAAGTTCCTTAAGGCTAATCAAGATACTTTTACATTATTTCTTTCCCTTTAGGTTGTCTCAGTTTAATATTTAGATCCAAAATTCCATTGTCACTGAATTATTTTACACAAAAGTTTACCTTATCCATCAAATTTAGAGAGAAAAAATATCTTAAGACTTTGTTTCCATAATATTTCAGGAGTGGGGAAAAGGGAGATCAAAATTCTAAACTGATAGAAAACCCAAACAAAGCAAACTAAAACTTTAACTTTAACTTGCTTGCAGGCTTGTTCTGAGGTTCTAGATTTCATTCTCTGTAGTCACTCTGGGCAGCAAGTAACTTCTGGTCTCCTGATAGCTCTTCTCAGTGGTTGGCCAAATAGTCAGGGCACTAAAGAAATCATCCCATACCTCTCTGGGTTCTTCAGTGGCTGAACAAATAGACAAGCTTGAGACAGATTGATAAGACAATTGATAAGACAAAAAATAAAGAGAAACTTAAAAATAACATACACACCTCTTGGTACACATGGGAGAGACTAAGCAAAACGGAATCTTTATTACTTTGGGATGAAGCATTAGTATTATTATTATTGAATCACCATGTGGAAAGTTACAAAGCTTTCAGGCTTAAGTCTCAGTTATACAATGATGAACACCCACCCATCCCTTCACCAGTGCACATGTTCCACAACTAAGCACCCCAGTATACCTCCCATCCCACCCTCACCCCCCTGCCTATGTAGCTGGTAATTTTCACTTTACTTTCTCTTTACTTTGATTGCATTCAATATTTCTACAAAAAAATTTCACTATAATTGTTTGGAATTTTCCCCCCAAAATCAAACCTGCTGAAAAGGAAGCATTTGATAATTTGTTTTCCATTGCTGAGAATGAAGAAATATGAGATTGCGCAGCCGCTATTGTGGCCATGTGGTTTTGGATTTCTGTATTTTAGTAATTAAGTCCAGGGAAATTTCTGCCAGAAATTGCATCATTGCAAGCTTGTACCTCTCTTTAGTGGTCCTTTTAAGATGGCGGTCGCCACGCCGCCCCTCCCCCACAAAAGAAAAGCCGAGAGAGAAAAACCTTTCCCCTCCTAGGGTGACATGAGGCTCTGGCTTAGTTCACAGTCTAGAGACATTTCTGCAAGAAGCTGCTGGTCCCAAAAGTAGATAGGTGGCCTCCGGGATCAAGGTCATCCAGCAACGGAGAGGCTGCACACATGCGGCCGCTCGGGTCACATTTCGGCGGAGAGCGAAAATCTTTATTATTTTTGAATGAGTGTTGCATCCAACTCCAAAACTGGTGAGAGAAATCATATCCTTAATGGGTTCGATGGGGCTTGATTTCACAGCTCAGCAGCTCATGCTACAGCAGATGTAGTTGAGTCCACACTTGGCGACTTCCATGAGACTGTGGGGGAAGCTTAGCTACCTTGAAGGATCCGTTGAAGAAGTGAGGGAGCCTTGTGCCTATGGTAAGTTTGAGAACTTAGAAAATAGTGTCCAAAGGACTTGAAGAGATTCTTAAATTTGTTCAGTGTTCCTCACCACAGGAAACAAAGTCTTCTAAAAAACTTAATCCTAGAGGATTCAGAGTTTCCTAAATGTTCTCAGACTGATGGATATATGCTCATTTCTGCTCATAGTACAATAGCGAAGATATGGAAGCAAATCCAAATGATCAAAAAGTTGTGGTATATATACACCCTACAACTCTAAAAAAGAACAAAATTGTGCGATTTGCAGCAACATGGATGAAATGCTTTATGCTGAATGAAGTCAGTCACAGGATAGGAATAGATATAGAATGATCTTTCTCATGTTTGGGACTTAAAGATACAAAGCAAGGTAGTAACAAAGGGTCAACAATGGGAGAATTGATTTACATGACTGAGTTGGAGGGTTACAGAAGGGTTGTTGGGGTCTTTGGAAGAAGGAGGTAGGTATACTGGTAATGGGGTGTGTTGATAAACTTGTGAGCATGAGAAACCATTATTAATATTGTTATTAACTACAGAATCTCGATCAATAACAAATAAATAAGTAAATGGATGGTTTATGCATATTCCAGCATTTCTAATATTTAGGGAAAGCTTAGTTCACAACAAATTATTCCATATTACTGGGAAAGGAAAAAACACTCATATCGTTGGAAGATTTCTTTATAATAGTATGCAAGGTTGGGGCCAAAGAGATAATGCAGTTTTTCTTGCATGAGGCTGACCAGGTTCCATCCCATCACAATTTGTGGTAGTTGGTTGCATGAGCACTGCCAGGAGTTATTTCTTAAGAATAGAACCAGGAAAAACTCCTGAGTACTGCCAGGTATAGTCAACTGCCCCTTCCCTCAAAGGTTAACCCCATCTACCCCTGACACTCAAATATAGATTAAAATAAAAAAGCATATGACATCAACCTCACATTAATATTAGTGGTACATACAGATATCAGGTATCTATTATAGATAAAATCACCCCATACCTATACAGTAATTCCTCATATAATTGCAGTCATATTCTCATTACCTAGTTGCCCTCAATTTCCTTAAACTAATCTCTGACTGTTTTATTCTTCATTGCCTAATGGAAAACTCCATTCAAATTAAAGCACTAATCATGGGTGGGGCCATAGAGAAGAATATCAGAATGATCAATTACATAACCTTAAAGGAGAAAGTTCACAACTGATTTGCCACACATTTAGCATGTGCTTAATTCTGGTCATCATGCACGCCTCAGATTAATCATAAATTCTCCTTCTTTTACCCAGCAATAAATCTACCTCTCATCTAGCTACTGCCTATTCAACTCTTTGTGAAATTCTCTAAGACTGTTAAAACCTCCCTTAATATATGGTTTCAAAATAGTATTTACTTGTATCCACCCATCCAGTAGTTTTTAACCTTTTCAGATTGGACCAATGATATTAGTTCTTAACGAAAACTCCTAATGTGGAATCTGTTTTATACTGCATGTGATTGGAAATAGGAAATGTTAGCATAAGGTCCCCCTGTCCCATCAGCTATTCAGGCCAAAACTTTCCTAGGCCTTAGTTTTCTGCTCTGTAAAATGAGACTTTGGGGCCATATGTTTGCAAAGACCCTTAGGCTATATTGTATATGAAAACTAAGACCATTGGTAAAGGGCTATGGACACAGTTGAAGGGTGGAATGCTTGAACACTGTATGATTGAAACTCTATCAGGAACAACTAACTTTGTATCCTATGGTGATTCAATTAATCTTAGAAAATTAAGTCAGGGAACTCTTCTGTTATAAGAATTAGATGATAAAGAATTCTTTAAAATTTTTTTTTATTAGTGAATCACAGTGAGGTACAGTTACATACTTACAAACTTTTGTGCTTGCATTTCAGTCCTACCATGATTGAGTACCCATCCCTCCACCAGTTCCCATTTTTCACCACCAATGATCCCAGTATCCCTCCCCCCTCCCCCCCTCCCCACCCCGCCTCTGTGGCAAGGCATTCCCTTTTGTTCTCTCTTTCCTTTTGGGTGTTGTAGTTTGTAATAGAGGCATTGAGTGGCCATTGTGTTTGATCTAGTCTACATTCCACACGCATCTCCCAACCCAAATGGGTCCTCCAAACACCCTTTACTTGGTTTTCCCTACTCTATCTAAGCTGCCTTTTCCCCCAGCATTTGAGGCCAGCTTGCAAGCCGTGAATTAAACCTCCTGGTCCTTATCTCTACTAAAAATAATTCTTAAAATTAGTATCTCACCATTTATAGGGAAAAATGAAAATGGCTTTGCAGGCTAGACATAAATGTTAGCTTTTACTTGGAGCCATAAATGACAGGATTCATGTTAATTATTGATAATTACACTCAGCAAAATAAAACAGAATGCTGTCCACATATGTCAAGTTAGTGAGTGCTATTCATTTCTATTATTTTGTATTTTTTGTGTAATATATGCTAATCATGTCAAAATCAAGGAAGGTCATCAAAGTTGCATAAATTTTGCTGCTTTGTATGGTAACCATCACTGTATTGCCACACAGACAAAATTAATTTGAGGGGATTAGGAGTGTATAAAGAGAAGAAGCTCTTGGAAACCATCCTCTTTAATTAAGGTCAGATTACACTAATAATTTACGATTCTAAGATTTAATGTATTTCTATTTCAGATCCAATTCCTTTTCCCAATTTAAGGATTTCGAAAATGAAACAATGTTAAAAAGCAAAATGTTTACATTTTCCCCAATGAGTGTCCCTTCATTAGCTTTAACTAACAGAATGTCATGCCAAAAGTGACTTTAAAATCAAGTTTGGTGACTTTACAAGCAAGCCATGGAGAAAAATGTTTGCAGGTTTGTCAGAGAAATTCTATCATTCCAATAGTCAGCAAGACTCTCCATCCACCTTTCTTATACATTGGCTTCATGCCTTCACTCCTGCAATAGAATGTGCAATAGATGCACATTCTAGGCATCACATATGTATCTTATAATATCGAGTCTCCAAAACAGGGTTTCTCAACCCGAGTGCCCTAAAACAGATGACTGGTTAAAGAAACTTTGGTACATCTACACAATGGAATACTATGCAGCTGTTAGGAGAGATGAAGTCATGAAATTTGCTTATAAATGAATAAACATGGAGAGTATCATGCTAAGTGAAATGAGTCAGAAAGAGAGGGACAGACATAGAGGGACTGCACTCATTAGTGAAGTATAGAATAACATCACATGAGGCTGACACCCAAGGACAGTAGATACGAGGGTCAGGGGGATTGCCCCATAGCTGGAAGACTGCTTCATGAGTGGAGGAGAGAAGGCAAATAGAATAGAGAAGGGATTATTAAGAAAATGATGGCTGGAGGAACCAGTTGGGATGGGAGATGCATGCCAAAAGTAGATAATGGACCAAACATGATGACCTCTCAGTGTGTGTGTTACAAGCTATAATGCCCAAAAGTAGAGAGAGAGTATGAGGGATATTGTCTGCCATGGAGGGGGGGTGGGGGTGGGAAAGGGGGAGTATACCTGGTATATTGGTGGTGGGGATGTGCACTGGTGGAGGGATGGGTGTTTGATCATTGTGAGATTGTAACCCAAACATGAAAGCTTGTAACTATCTCAGGGTGATTCAATAAAATTTTAAAAATTAAAAACAAAACAAAACAAAACAAAACAAAAACAGGGTTTCTGCCAAGGACCGCTTTCTGTTACAGAGAAAACCATTTCAGTCTAGGTCATAGGAGTTATACTCTGCCAATAAGGAAAAGAGAGGGGATGCCAGTCGCCATCATGCTCACAGCCAATCCAAAGACTTGGAATGAGCCTCATCCAGGAATGAATCCATTGAAAAAGCCAGGTATGCAGGTATTGTGACTGAAATCTCCAGGCTTTCACAGAGTCCGGGATGGGTGACCTTCCACCATTTCCCTGCTCTTCCAGGAGCCTGGCAGTAAAGCCCATGGACTGGCGCATCTAAGCTCATTAATCAACCATGATCCAGAGACTTAACAAATAAATCTTGGAAGAGATCAACGTGCTGCAGAGATGCCTCCCAGACCCCTTAGTCACCATCCAGTTAAAAATTTAACTCCAGGGCTGGAGCAATAGCACAGTGGGTAGGGCATTTGCCTTGCACACAGCCAACCTGGATTCGATTCCCAGCATCCCATATGGTCCCTTGAGCACTGCCAGGAGTAATTCCTGAATACAGAGCCAGGAGTAACCCCAGTGCATTGCCAGGTGTGACCCAAAAAGAAAAAGAAATTAACTCCAGCTGTATCACCCTACTTAATATTTTAGAATTCCTGGAGTGACATCTCATACTCTACACCACTGATGTACCAGGAGTAGCACAACACATTGGATGGGGTACAAAGTAGAAGGCAACTGATCTCTATCAAAAGAAAAATATTAGCACGCAAGGCCCAACCTGTAACAACCTGTTAGTAATCTCTTATACAAGAGTTTAATGGCTCCAGAGTAAGATACAACAATCGTCACACACTTTCTTCTAAGGAAACTTTTTGGTCATTTTTAGCGGATTATACATAACAAGTAATACAAAGTAAATTACTTATGGCCTGTTCTTGGGAGGCTTGGGTGGTGGTTGGGAAAATTCAAAATCATGGTGGTGGAAAGGTGTAATGGTGATGGGATTGGTGTTGGAATATTTGATGTAATAAATGGTTGTGAATAACTTTATAAAAATAAAATTAAATTTAAAAATAAAAGGGAAAGGATGCAACAACACATGCACTTTCACCTGTAGATGTATGCCCCTTTTTTTTTCTTTTGGATATTTTACTTGCATTATTTAAATCATGCATTATATCAGGTTTTGTAACTGTCAGTAGAGCTAATATGTTGCCTTAAACTTTTGTTCTGTAGTAATAATTTTTGGAACTTTTACACAATAGTTCAGGCAAAAAAATCATCATTTTGATCACCTGCAACAAACAGAAAAACTTTTATTTAGAGACAACCTGCTTGTTATTATCATTATATTTATACAACAGTGGCTTTACACAAGTATCTCTGAGCCTTAGAACAATCCTGCAAAGCAACGATTATCATTCCAGTTTCATGAATGAGGAAACTGAAACTCAAAAGAGATTAAAACTTACCCAATATTTCTGCTGGTATATTGCAGAATGGGGAATTTGAGCTTGGGCCTATCTGATTCCCTGCCTGCATCCATTATGACATTAATTCAACATTGCCGGGCTCAGGTGCTGGTTCGAGGAACTCGTGTGTATACTCTGCAGGCAGGAGGCTTAGCACCTCATGATCCCTAGCATAACATGGTCCCCTGAGCACCACTGGGAGTGACCCCTGAGCTGTGAGGGTGTGGGTTTCTCCCCCAAATATGTACCGTTGAGCAAAATGAAACACACAAAGAAATGAAATTCACGAAGGAGCAAAGTGACAGCAGAGCTGTAATGGCTGTTCTGCTCTGTTTTGTAGAATTTAAGCTATACTTAGTCGTTTCACTTTCAGTTAACCATCAGTTATACAATTGGCAACAGCAGTTGCAATGAGCTTACTCTGACATCATGTTTGGCCTATTTCTTCATCAGATTTCTCTGATGCTTTCTTCTTAATAATTCCTTATCGGGATTTCCACCGTTGCCCCGACATTGTACCTAGCTAGTACTTACAATTAGTCACATATAACATTTAATGCTAGATTAACTTCAGTTTTACAAACTATAAAGTTTCTGATTTTACCCATAAATTCCAATAAAAAATTCTGAGACATAAATACATAATATATTTATGTTATCTAGCTATATATTTGGCCTTCCTACAGTAGATTTGGCCCATAGCCTCAATCAATAAACTTTTTCTTGTGAAGATATTAAATAGTTCATAGCAGTGACTGCAGATAAATAGAATATATGAATTAAAAATTTAAAATTTTAAGGGCCAGAGAGATAGTTCAATGGGTCAGATGCTTACCTTAAATGCAGCTGGCCTGGGTTCAACCGCAGTACCACATAGGATTCTCCAACCACTGTCAGGTGTGATTCCTGAGCACAGAGCCAGGAGTAAAACAGTGTGACTGCCCCCTCCAAAAAAGAAAAAAAATTTAACTTTTTTAAAGGAAAGGGAAAATAAAGATGGAAAAAGGAAAAAGAAAGAAGAACACAGGTAAACAGGACAAAGGCAGAGGCAAATGGACAGTGCAATAATAATCAGCAATTCTGCCCAACAGGATAAAGCAAACCTAAAAATCAGAGGGCAAATGTCCCTGAACAGCTAATAGGACAAGAGGATACTAAACCAAACCAAATGAAATGACATATTCTCATTATATCACCACTCTTTAATTTCTTTTCTTTTTTAGGGGAGACTGATTTGGGGGGAGTCAGGCATCTCAACAGTGCTCTGGGCCTACTGCCTAGTGTGTGCTCAGGAGACAGAGCCAGGGACTGACCAGGGGCCTGATGTCTGCAAGGCAGGTGCTTTAACTTCCCTACTCTCTCGTCCATCCCAGGGTTCAACTTTTCAAAACACACATCCTCTTTGTATTCCTGTCCTGGAATTCAACTCAGGATTACAAACTCCCTGTTCAATATTTGGCACATTGGGCCTCTTGTATTTTCCTACTCTTTTCCAGGACATGATCCAAAAGTTTTTAAATGCCACTTCTCTGTGATGCCCTGTCTTCACCTCTGGTGTTCTATCATCCCCCATAATCCCCCACCCCCTACCCCACCCCACCCCATGCCATCCCCATGCCATTTCTGCCTCTGAGGTGGGTGGTTCCAGGAGAAAGGTGACATAACCAGGCTTCTTTGGAACTTCACTCAGTAGAGCAAATTGGAAACGCACTGGCAGCTTTCCTTGTGAGATCAGATCCTTACCCGGGAGTGATGACAGTCTAGCAGATGGGTGAAATCAGATGGCCCTTGGAGAGCAGAATCACTCAGAGATCCTGACAGCTTCCACAGGGCCGTGCCCTCTGCCCTAGTTATCTGGGCTGCTGTGGAGTCAGCAAACCAAGAAGGTTCTTCATCTCTCTGGTCAGCCCAATATATTTTATTGGATTAAGCTTCCTCGTGAGCATGGTGAAAATCACTCACCCAAAGGCATGGGGGCACAGAACTAGTAAATGATAGAACTAGAATTTGAACAGACGGAGGAGCTCCCCTCCTCCACAAGCCCCCCTGCCCTACAAAAAAAATTTTTTTATAAGAACTCATGACTTTTGAACAAATACAGAAGAATCTTTAGTTAATAAAACTAGGGAATGTGAAAGTCTATTAAACCAGAAAGTTCATTCAATGTTAACAGATAATTATAAATCTATCTTCAAATCATTCTTTCCTAATGAATATTAGAATAATTTGTATTATTTATGTGTGGGCCATGCTTGGCAGTCCTTGTCAAGACTTCTTCCTGACTCTGTGCTCAGGGATCACTCGTGGCAATGTGCGTGGAAATTTCTGTGGTGCTAGGGATTAAACTGGGGTTGGCTGTGTGGCAGGACTTGTGTCTTAACAGAGAGATACAGGCCTGTATCTCTGTGGCCTGTTTACATTTTTTTAAAAGCATTTTGTCCTCTGTAATGTGCTTTATTTATTCTTTTTTCTTTTTGGGTCATACCCGGAGATGCACAGGGGTTACTTGTGGCTCATGCACTCAAAAATTACTCCTGGCTGTGCTCAGAGGACCTTATGGAATACTGGGAATCGAACCCAGGTTAGCCATGTGCAAGGCAAACTCCCTACCCGCTGTGCTATCACTCCAGCCCCAATGTGCTTTATTTTATAAAATATTTTGATATCTGAATCAAATGCTACATATTTAGAATTCATTCAGAGAAATAGAGTATCTATATAGATATGTATATGGCTTCTTTATATGTATATATATTTCTAAATATAAAAAAACATTTTTGTTTGTTTTTAGGAAGTGGCTCACAACATTACAGTAGCTGCCAAATCCAGAATTTGCAAAACAGGCCAGACTCCTCAGAGGCCCAGAGAGTCAATGTTGCATTATAAGGCTGAAGACCATGTGCAGGCCAACATCTCTTTTGTTCTGGGAATTTAGTCTTTTGTTCTATTCAGGACTTTGGTTAATTGGACATGGTCTGCTCACATAAGGGATGGTAATCTGTCTCAAATTCCCTAGATTTACATTTAAATGTTAAATGTTAATCTCATCAGATTAACATTTAAACATTAACATTTAAATGTTTCTGATGAGATTAGAAACATTTAAATGTTAATCTCAGAAACATTTAAATGTTAATCTCATCAGAAAGCACTGCCACAGAAACATCCAAAATAATTTTGACTACCTATCTGTGCACCATGGTCAACAAAATTAACTGGAGTGTAATCATCCATCATACATAATCATAAACCTACAGCTAAAAAATAAAAGGCAAGACAATTTAAAAAAAAACAAAACCAAAAACAAACCACAGCCAACATATAGGCATGTAGATTATGTTTCATAAAGGGTAAAATATATTCTTATAGAAACATGATGATCACTAATAGGAACAGTTAGAAATCACTGTTGAAGGCCTAAAGATATCTTTTTAATGAGTTAAATTTTGTTTGTTTGTTTATTTTGACTTTTGGGGCCACACGCCACACTCAGAGATGCTCAGGGGTTACTCCTGGCTCTGTACTCATTAATTGCCCCTAGCAGTGCACGGGAGACCATATGGGATGCCAGGGATCAAACCCAGGTTGGCCATGTACAAGGCAAATACCCTACCTGCTGTACTGTTGCTCTGGCCCCATCAATTGGATTGAATTTTGTACGGACCACTGGGAAATTTGCTTTCATGAATAAAACCTCAGACTTCATCTTATTTTGTGTTCTGCCCCCTTCTCCTAGTGGCTGAGGACAAACAAAACAAAAATAAAGTCACTCAAGATGTTCAGATAAAATGAATTATAGACCTGGATTACTTATCTTTTTATTGCTTGAGATACTAAAACATGTGTCTACTTATTGCCTCAGCCAAAGCTAAAAATAAAAGCGGCTAGAAAAACCCTTGCAGATTGCTTTGTTCATGAAAGAGATGATGACCAGGCCTCCCTCCACAACCACCATCAAATGCTGCACTTTCGATTTGATTACGATCTGATCTCTTCCAGAATGTTGTGGTAAGCCCTGGCAATGAGAAATTATCTAGGTCACTGACACAAACACTCCCCTCTCCAGAGAGCACAATTTACTGGGATACCAGGAGAAAATACTAACCTATATTCCATCTCCTTATGTGCAGTTTTAGTACATAAATACGCTAATGATGCATGTCCTGAGGAACAACAGAAAAAACTGCAGAATGTGAGCTCTTGAGAGGCTCTATTAAAAATTGTCAAGAATATTATTGAATATGAATTTATATGTCACACTAAATTAATGCACGATTGAATTTTGAACTATAAAAATTTCTGTGCTGTACCAGAAACAATACAGTGGGTAAGGTACTGGGTTCAATCCCCAGCACTAAATATAGCCACCTGAACAAGGTGACCCCTGTTGGAACAAGAGTGGACCCTGAACCCAGAGCAGGAGAAAGTCCTGAGCACGGCCAGGTGTGGCCCCTCTGCCCCCCCCTCCCCAACCCCTCCCACACAGAAGAAACAAAGAAAGAAATTTCAGGAGCTAAAATTACGAATTCTATGTGTGAGTAGGAAGCAATCTGTAATTACTGTTAAGCCATAAAAAAATGCATCTTTTCTTATGCAAATATCTCAGAAGACAGACCCAATTACTCATCAGACAAGTTAGGAGCTTTGGACAATGGAACAGGCAGATAATACCAGACACAATCAAGAAATATTTCCTGCCACCAGACTGAGGAGATGTAGCAGCAAATGTCCAATTGGACATTGGAGTTATGGTAGTCCACGGAGTTGGAGTGATAGTACAGCTGATAAGGTGATATGGTCCCCCGGAGCCCCACCAGAAGAAATTCCTGAGAGCCAGGAGTAACCTCTGAGCACCACTGTGTGTGGCCCCCAAAGAAAAACAAACAAAAATTGTTGTAGTCCAGTGTCTGCTCTGTGTTTTCTATTTTTACTCTTTCTAACGTAAGTTTATACAGCAATGATCCTATCCTTGTCTTATGACTGCAGTGAATGAGGGGACAGCTAGTCTTTGTCATTAGAATAAGGAGTCCAGATAAAGGGCCTCCCTTTACTGGGTTAGGCCACAAGATCCTACACAGGCTGAAGCTGTAATCAGAGGAGATATGAGGTGCATTGACAAGTGAAAGGAATCTTTTCCTCCTTTTTCTTTCTTTCTTTCTTTCTTTCTTTCTTTCTTTCTTTCTTTCTTTCTTTCTTTCTTTCTTTCTTTCTTTCTTTCTTTCTTTCTTTCTTTCTTTCTTTCTTTCTTTCTTTCTTTCTTTCTTTGTTTCTCTTTCATTGAATGACTGTGAGATACACAGTTACAAAGCTATTCATGGTCAGGTTTCAATCATACAATGTTCCAACACCCTCTATCAGTGTACATATCCCACTATCAACAATCCAGTTTCCCTCCCCCCCATGCCCCACCCTCAGCTTGCTTCTATGGCAGGCACTTTCCTTCTCTCTCTCTCTCTCTCTCTCTCTCTCTCTCTCTCTCTCTCTCTCTCTCTCTCTCTCTCTTTCTCTTTGGGGTTTGCAATACAGATACTAAGAGGTTATCATGTGAAAGGAATAATTATTTTTATGCCCAAAGAATAGGATGGGCTAGATCACAGAAATGGCCATGTATTTTGTAGCCACTGTCATGAAAAGATGTTGTCTATTTTAGCACACTTCAAATCTAATCTAGCCTTGTTGTGACTATTTCATCATTAGCATGCAGCAGACATGATGGGCCAATCCCTGACCTGAATTAATTCCTTTGCTCTCTCTACTCACATCAGCCGTATACTCGCTTACATATCAGCAATATGCTGGGTGACAAGAGCCATATGCCACAATAACTCTTTCACTCTAGCCAAAAGCCAACAAACACAGAAGCACAGCTACCTGACTGATTGCTTTGCTGCTCAGACACTTGACTAAGCAAAACAAGCCAGATGATAAAAGAACTTAACTGATCCCAGCTCCAATTGTTTACCTAAGAATTATAACATAAACAAGTGTTATTCTTGTCAGCACCTAAGTCTGAGGCAAAGGAGATTGACAATAGCAGTAGTAGCTGTAGAGATAAGAGATAGGGACAACCCAAACATCACAGAATCATTTATTAATATTCATTCTCTTCTGGTTCTCATCAAGCATCCAGAAAGCAACAGGTCTATTTTGAGTACTAATACTCCATGTCTATGCTAATCTATACCCAGAAATATATGTCTGTACTTGAATCAATACTACAGTTTTACTCAATGTTGCATGAAATCTGATGAGATAAGTCCCCACCACTCCTTTATTATATTCTGGAGAGTTCTTGGTCATTCTTCGTCTTTTGTTCACCTGTATAAATAATTGTTTTGAAAGTTTTTCTCTCATTGTGCCAATGCTAACGTTAACAGAATCTGTTTAATGACCATCTGACACTAAAATTTAATAAAATTTAATGAATGGGGGGGGGGTCAGAAAGACAAAACAAGAGGGTAAGGTGCTTGCCTTGCCTCTACTAACCCATTTTGATCCCTGCCACCACATAGGACTCCCCCACGCCCCCGCCCATCAACAGAGCACAGAGCCAGGAATAACCCCTGAGCACTGGCAGCTGTGGCCCAAACCGCTTGGTGAGTACATTCACAAGAATTACTGCTTAATCCCTGCATCCTCTCCTTTTGTTCTTGCGGTTGTTGCAAAGACTGCGGCTTGCAGTCAAGCTCAGTTGTAGTGCCTGTCAGAGGTCCCACACAATCAGCTGTGGTGTTTGCTCACACACACTCTGCCAGTGGTGTGCACACACATACTCACTAGGGTCCACACTCCGGGTGCTTATGTCTAGTTCTGAATTGTGGCGCTCATCGGGGCTCGTACTTTAGTTGGTGTGCCAGCACAAACCCAGCTGTGTGCACTGTAGACAGCACACAGTGCTGGGGAGCTGGGAGTACCAAAGCATAGAGCAGTTAAGAAAGCGCGTGGCACAGGAGACCACTCTGGGGCGGACATACACGCCTTCACACTGTCAAGGCAAGAGCTTTCGCGTCTGAGCCATCCCTGAGTCCTCTCTAAAAATGTTGAATGGATTTACCCATGTAGTAGGCCAAATTAACACCCCGTGGTGATTTGCACTGGAATTGTACCAAATCTATAGGTGAACTGAAAGAACTGACATATTTCAGAAAGTAGGGTATAGCTAGTGATAGGGTATACATTTTGAATGTATGAGGCCCTGCATTGGATCTCTAATGCCCCCAAATGATGTATGTTTTATATTAATTATCCCTCCTATTTATAAATATCTCTCCATGTTTAGGTCAGTGGTGATCCACCCTTTTAAACCATGGTAACTGAAAACCATTCTCAGTTAAGTTGTTCATAGATGGGCATGAAATCTTTGTGGACCAGGATGGTCTGCAAACCAGAGGTTGAAAAACACTGATTTAGGTACTGTTTTTTTTTTTTTTAATAAATTTTGGAAAGAGGTCATGCCCAACAGTGCTCAGGAGCACTCCCCATGGTGCTCAGCTTGGACTCAAACCCATCCACAAAGCACGTCCTCCAGCCCTTTGGCCCTCAGCCCCCCCATTGTGGTTTTCCACACAAGCATTTTGCAACTCACTTTTATATTTACTTGGAAATATTTTTTTTTGTTTGTTTGTTTTTGGGCCACACCCAACAGTACTCAGGACTTTCTTCTAGCTCTGCACCCAGGGATCACTCATGGCAGGAATCAGGGTGTCGGGGATTGAAACCGGATTGACTGTGTGCAGGCCAAGCACCCTGCCCGCCCTACTACCTCTCCAGCCCCGAAAATACTTTATAGTTTTATTGTTAATATAAATTAAATTGAAAAATATTCCCATCCAATTGTTGCAGGTTCATTATACTATATGAAAGTATAAATTACTTTTCTTCATAATAATAATTTGGACTGGAGCGATAGCACAGCCAGGTAGGGCATTGCCTTGCAAGCGGCCGACTCAGGTTTGATTCCTCCATCCCTCTCGGAGAGCTCGGCAAGCTACTGAGAGTATCCCGCCCGCACGGCAGAGCCTGGCAAGCTACCCGTGGCATATTGGATATGCCAAAAACAGTAACAAGTCTCACAATGGAAACATTACTGGAGACATTTTTTTTTTTTTGGGTCACACCCAGCAATGCTCAGGGGTTACTCCTGGCTCTGCACTCAGGAATTGCTCCTGGCAGTGCTTAGGGCACCATATGGGATGCCGGGGATCGAACCGGGGTCAGCCGCGTGCAAGGCAAACGCCCTACCCGCTGTGCTATCACTCCGGCCCCAAGAGATTTTCTATTTTTAACCAGATATTTCCACATCTATTTACCTATAGCCCAATTTCTCAGAAGAAAAATGAGTCACCCAGCACTCCATCTGCAACCCCCCTCGTCCCCACCCCCACCCCTGGCTAAGGAAACAGAAAGTTTGAAGTAGCCCCACCAATCCCCTGGAGCATTCCAGTCCCCTTCCAGAGAACTGGATTGCCCACTTTAGGAAAGACTGACTTAGAGAGTAGTCTGAGGATACAAATCTCTCTACTTCCACCAATAGATAAGTCCAACGCAACTATCGCAAAGAGTAAAGGCAGGCACTGCAGAAGAGGGAAGCGGGAGAATGAAGCCAACGCTGAACTGTGCCACTACAAGTGTGCATCTCTGAAGCTCTGAGTTAGGAGATAGAAGAGCTAACATGGTGTTGAAATTTTGACATTCCACACGCAGGGAAGGGAGGTAAATTAGTACTAGATCAGACCAGCTCTCACATTCTAACAACAATGCTTGAACCTCTGGCACAATGGAACACTCACTATTTTATTTCTTTCTGGGTCACACCCGGCGATGCTCAGGGGTTACTCCTGGCTCATACACTCAGTAATTACTCTTGGCGGTGCCCGGGGGACCATATGGGATGCTGGGAATCGAACCCGAGTCGGCCGCGTACAAGGCGACCTTTTCCTTATTGCCCTACCCACTGTGCTATCACTCCAGCCCCGGAACACTCGCTGTTTTAAGTGCCCCCAATTTTTTTTTTAGATTATGAAAAAATTGTATGATGTATTGTGTTTCTCTGAGATAAGTTTGAAGCTAAAGTAACCACAAAAGTCAATTTCCACCTCCAACTAAAGATGGAATTTCAAGAGGCAAGCAAGAACCAAGTCAGCATTTGACAGAGGGTACCTCCAGACCCCTGGGGGCGTAGTTTCTGGGTTCAAGACCTCCCAGTCCTGTTAACACAGTCTAAGTTCAGGACACATCAGAGCTGGGATCTGTAATGGGCAAACAATGCCTTCCAGAGATGTTTGAGTCTCAAGTCCCTGAAACCGTGAATTCTTGTGACATGATGGACAAGGGATCTCGAATGCCTTGTCAGTTGCAGACAAAATTAAAATTACTAATCCACTGACACAAAGATGTGTAGATTGCCTGGAGAGCCCAGACCCAAAGTGTTCATATAAGTGACTTCTACATACGGAAGAGGAAAGCAGGTCTGCATTAAAGGAATATTTGAAGTTGCTATGCCTGCTGGTTCTGATGACAGGAAACGGCCATGAGTCAAGCAATGTCTGTCACCCATAGAAGCTGGAAATGGCAAGGAAATGGGTTTTTGCCTACAGTCTCCAAAAGCAATGCGACACTATTGACACTTTGATTTTATTCCAGTGTGACTCCAGAGTCTAATTTTCATAACTACAATGTGTTTGTGCTTTGAGATACTATTTAGGTAACAATGTGTTGCAATGGCAATAGAAATGTCTAGATGCACCCCAAGGGATGATTTTGTTCCAGAAGATTTTCAATATAGGATTTGGAGGGAAATGATGACTATGACTATTATAATTTCTATAATAAATGTTAAGATGAAACACACCCTAATCTGCTCTGCCCACTCAGAAGTTCAACCAACAAAAGCGCTTACTCACTGGATTGAATTTAATCAAATAAAAAGCACCGTCTGCCTCTGGGAAAGGCAGGGCAAGCTTCATTAACAATTACATTTACTGGAAAAGGATGAGATGAGTCACTATGGGCCCGGAGCAGGAAAAAAACTTCAGATATTACAGATTCTTCTATAGCCCTAAAAATAGAAATAGAAGGCTTTGTCTGAAATCAGGTCCTCCCTTATTATTCAGATGCTTTGATCTTGTGCCCCCCAAATAAAGAAATCACTTTTGTTAGTGAAATAAGCAATTCCAAATCCATGGCATTGAAAATATGAGTCATGAGAGATTTCGGGGCATATTTTACAAGTGGAAAATGCAAACAAACACTGAAATTCCCCAAGTGAAATATTCTAGTCTTCCTCCTGGTTCTATTCCTAGAGTACTAGTGCTTTCACACATGAGAGCCTTTTTCATCTCCTAATTCCGTGGGGCTTGATCATGATAGCAGTGACCTTGTGGCTTCATTATTACAACAGGAACATGATTACAACAGGAACCAATATAGCTTAATATTTTCCTCTTAGAGCTTAAGAAAGCCTATGTTTTGCATTTCAAAACACCGTTTCGACAACACTGTTAAAGAAACTATTTGGGGCTGGATGAATGCAGCAACTTCCAAGTATTTGAAATAAATGCAAAGTATTGACCTAGTGGTAGCTAGGCCAGTGAAAGGAAGAAAGTAGCTGAAGAGTGTAGCCAAAAGAACATAACATTAGTTTTAATCCAGTGCCACTGATTACTGATACAGCAAACAGTATTCCCCTTTGATGTCAGTACCACTTACCTCTGACCTTTGACCATCAAGGGTGATCCCTGAGTATAAAGCCAGGAGTAAGCCCTGAGCACCACCAGATGTACCCTGCCCCTCAATAAAAAATACAAAAAATAACTGGAAGAGACTAAATACATCTTTTGATTATAAAACCAGGGAATTGATTCACTTAGCAGCATAATATTCCTTTATGCCAGGATTGCTGTGGAAACTAGAGATGCAGAGATGAACATAATACACCAAAGACTCACAAATATAATTATTAAAGGTGAGTCATTGTGTTCTGGGAAGACAACAAAAAAGGGATTCCTGTCGAAAGAAGAAATCCCAAAACAGGCACAGCAAACCTGGACCTTCAAAAGTGAGTCGTGAATAGGAGTAAAAAATTCACTAGAGAAAATAAGCAAAGTTCAATTCATGCCAAGGCTGACATAAATACAAATCATACAGGCAATAAAAAGACGTGTACTTTGACATTTGAACATTTTATCTCTGTATACTTTGACATTTGAGCATTTCATCTCTGTAATCTGTAATTCTATGTATAGAATAAATGTTTGTGAGTTAGAAATCTTAAACAAGAGTCAGAGAGATGTCTCAAAGGGCTTGATCCTCCACATGGTCCCCTGAGCTTTGCTGGGAGCAAGCTCTGAGCACAGATCCAGGAGTAAGTCATTTGTACTATTTGTGGCCCCCCAAACTCCTTCCTTTCAATAAAAGTTAAAACATAAAACAATACTATATATGAATGAAAAAGAATTTTAAATATGTAATACTTAATTTACTGCTCTGTGATAGTTTAGAAGAGAGGCGATAAAGCAAACCTCTAGGCCTGAGTTAGTAAAGATTATGTAACTGATATCTGGTATATAATTAACTGAACATTTGTATAATTAACTAAACATCTGTTTAATAAGTAAATGCTAAGCAAGATATTCCATATTGAATTGTCGTTAATGGTTATGTGTCTTACTTGTAAAGGGTTATCTTATTCTTTATGCCCATGTTTAATGCCTGTGCTTCTTTGCTTTCAAATAAGGAAAGGAGGGATTGGAACAATAGTACAGAGAATGGGGAACTGGTCTTACATGTGGCCAGCCAGGGTTCTATCCCTGTCATCCCTTATAGTCCACCGAGCACTACCAGGAGTGATTTCTAGGTGTAGAGTCAGAAGTAAGCCCTGAGTTCCACCAAGTATGACCCAAACACCAAAAAATAAAATAAGGAAAGGAATAATAAATCATCTGATTTAATTCTCACATAGGTCTTAGGAAGGTAGCCACCATTACACTCCTTTGTAAGTGTAAAAAGTCATCTCTCATAGTTTAAGATTACATGACAAATAGGTATTCAAGAGCATGAACCCATACACTCCTAATCCCTATCTCATGTTGCTTCCTTGATTATGGATACAGTAAATACTAGACCATGAGTAGTTATATTGAGTATATGCCATAAACTCCACTTTGCAACCAAGGAAACTGTGGTATAAACAAGTTATCTAGGATCACATGGTTAAGAGACTCAAGTTGTGAATTCTGAGCTTAATATTTATAATATACAACATAATAACCACAGGAAAAAGGTAATACAAATTTTTTTGTTTATCAATGTTAAAAATAAAGTTGTTAGTATAAATAGGACGGGTTTTAATTTTCTTTGGACAAGTGTATAGACAAATTGCATTTCTTGTTCAGTTATGGTCCAATATTGTTTGATAGGAATTCATTCTTTAATACATTTACACCAATATACATAAACATGCCACAGAAACTAGTACTTTGATTATCAATTTTTTAAATAAGTGTTCTAATAAAGTCAACATTTCAGTCGTGGTCTCTAAGTGAAATAGGGCTCTATCCTGAACTTTTGAACACATAACCCCTAGGAAGAGTATTCTTGGGTTTCAGATTCTTTACTGAGACTATTGTAGCACTGTACTATAGCGCTGTCATCTCATTGCTCATCAATTTGCTCGAGCGGACACCAGTAACCTCTCCATTGTGACTTGTTGTTACTGTTTTTGGCATATCGAATATGCCACAGGTAGCTTGCCAGGCTCTGCTGTGCGGGCAGGATACTCTCGGTAGATTGCCAGGCTCTCTAAGAGGGACAGAGGAATCGAACCCACTGGGACTATTATACATCTTCAAATTATTAACCTTCTCCTGATGAGCAACAGTTTAAGGCCAATAGGTAAAAAGTGATTGAAAATATAGATTAGAACCATTTCCAACATTCAAACTCTTTAAAGATAATATTGCCAAGTTCTTCCAGACTCTCCACATATTTTTCTACAGTTATCAATATTCTGGAAAACCAAGAATTGGCTCCCACCATTGACTCTCCTCCTTTCTCATGGACCACACAAAGAGTTCACCATTTTCTCCTGTGACCCAGCTTTGGCACAACATCTGGCTCTTGTTCTAGCTTCTCCCTCTCCACTCTCAGTCTTTCCCACCAGGTGAGTAACGCTTACCTCAGACTCCTGCCACAGTCCCTCCACCAACAATCCACCCTTTTCTTTTCTGCATTGACAGAAGAGAGCAGCCAGCCTTCCTGCCATGATAATTTATCACTATTAATACCGGCAGTCATGTAGAAATGTGAACTCTTTAAAAAAGACAGAGACTGTATGTTCTATTTCTGCTTCCATGCATCAAAATTAGAGTCTGCCCTGAAGCAGTCAGCTCTTTAAGAACTATTTGATGAACATGGTTTGCTGGGTCATCACACTTCATAAGTTTCCCTTGTCTCCAAATTGAAGCCTCTAACTTGCAGAGCATGAAATCTGTAGTCTAATGTCTGGTTTTATAATATAGGATCTTAGGTACTTTATAGAAACTTTCAGCACCTCGTTTTCTACAGAATTTTGGATAATCAATGGCCCCCTAAAAATATCTACAGTACCTCCCTACGTTTGTGGCATACTGTAGGGGTTCAGGCAGGGTGCTATTACTGCCATTTATTTTATTCCTATGGCTCTGAGGCTCATACCTCTTCTAAAGATTTTGTGGTTGGGGGCTGGAGCAATAGCACAGCGGGTAGGGCGTTTGCCTTGCACGTGGCCAACCCAGGTTCGATTCCCAGCATCCCATATGGACCCCTGAGCACCACCAGGAGTAATTCCTGAGTGCAGAGACAGTAGTAATCTCTGTGCAACACCAGGTGTGACCTAAAAAAAGCAAAAAAAAAAAAAAAAGATTTTGTGGTTGTTATATTCCTACCTGGTAGCACAATTATGCAATCAGTGATGGACTTGTCAACACAACATGTAATTTGGAAATTTTCTGGCTCAAACATCTCAGTCAGAGCATTTCAATAATCAATGCCACTATTTAATATTTCTATAAACCCTTGTGTCCTTACTTCAATGACAGTCATAAACTACAGGGGTTATTTTTTCTTTCTTTCTTTGTCTAGAGATGACTTGCTATGGTAGGCGGGCTATAATGCAGTGTTCACCCTCTCTGCATATGGAAGTAGCAAACTGCTTCCACAGTGATGGGGGAGAAGGCAGTTGGGATAGAGAAGGGACCACTATGACAATGATAGCTGGAAATGATCACTCTAGATAAGAACTGCATGCTAAAAGTAGGTAAAGGAACAAATATGGTAAGCCCTATTGCCTGTATTTCAAACCATAATTTCCAAAAGGAGAGAGAGAGAGAGAGAGAGAGAGAGAGAGAGAGAGAGAAGAAAAGAACCTGCCATTGAGAGCACTGAAGACTTTGGTGGTGGGAAATGTACACTGGTGGAGGGATGGGTGTTGGAACTCTGTATGACTGAAACCCAATCATGAACAACTTTATAACTGTGTATCTAATGGCGATTTGATTAAAAACAGAAAGGAGCAAACTGGAGCCTGAGCAATAGTACAGCAGATAGGGCACTTGCTTTGCACGCCGTCAACCTAGGTTCAACCCTCAGCACCTAAGTGCAGAGCTTGGAGTTAGTCCTGTGTGCCACTGGGTGTGGCTCCAAAGCCAAAATTAGAAAATAAAAGGAGCAAACTGAAAAATATAAGGAATGTTATTTTAAGCACCAACTATATTCTAAAACTTGAGTTTCCTTATTTAAAAAATGTTTGGTACTATGCAGCTGTTAGAAAAAATGAGGTCATGACGTTTGCATATAAGTGGATCAACATGGAAAGTATCATGCTAAGTGAAATGAGTCAGAAAGAGAGAGACAGACATAGAAAGATTGCACTCATCTGTGGAATATAGAATAATAGACTATAAGACTAACGCCCAAGAATAGTAGAAATAAGTACCAGGAGATTGTTTCCATGGCTTGGAGGCTGGTCTCTCATTCTGGGTAACTCAGCGAAGGGACCACCAAGTAAAATGTGGTTGGAGGTCATGTGGGGGAAGGGTGATGCGGGCCGAATACAGACTAGAGACTGAACACAATGGCCACTCAACACCTTTATTGCAAACCACAACACCTAATCAGAGAGAGAGAACAAAAGGGAATACCCTGCCATAGTGACAGTGTGGGGTGGGGGAAGACGGGACTGGGGAGGGGGGGAGGGATGTTGGGTTTACTGGTGGTGGAGAATGGGCACTGGTGAAGGGATGGGTTATCGAACTTTGTATGGGGGAAACATGAGCACAAAGATGTATGGATCTGTAACTATACCCTCACGATGACTCTCTAATTAAAAATAAACTAATAAAAAAAATAAAAATGAAAAAAATAAACAAAGAAAAAATAAATAAATAAAAAATGTTTGGTAGCAGACACTTTATCAGTTATAAAATGTGGATGAGTTTTTTTTTCTGCTTTGAACAGAGATACTTTCATTAAAAAATCTTCAATTGTTAATGAATCTTATCTGCTTTCCCAACACTAAGATCTATGCCTCTGGTCAGTTACATAATCAGACGACTTGTCACAAGTTAAGTCTCAGGGCAAGAGCATGGCTGTTTGATGCAGCTCCCAGATCAAAGTTCCCAGCACATTACGAATAAGAAACTGTGGGTGGGGGCTACAGAATAGAGGGTAAAGCAATTGTCTTGCATGCAGCTGATCCCAGTTCGATCCCCAGCATTGAATATGGTTCCCTGAGCCCTTCTAGGTGTGATTGACCCCAGAGCCAGAACCAGGAGAAGCCCTGAGCATAGCTAAGTGTTGTTCCCCAAAACATAAACAAACAAAGGAACTCTAAAAGTAAAGGTATCTTGCTTCAGGCAGTAAGGGCCCAGTCAGTATGGAGTTCCACAAGAATTTTGAGCCATAGCTGGATGACCCCAAAATCCACAATATTCTAATTCTTGCCTTTTTTCTGTCTCTGGAAAGCAGGATGTATTGCACAATGACTCCTTCAACATTTTCCTGCTGCCCTTGTTTTCATGTCTGTACAAAATCTGAAACACAGGCCAGAGAGATAGTACAAGGGTTAAGGCACTTACCAAGTACACTGCCAATCTCAGTTCAAATTCGTGGCACTACATGTGCTACCCTGAGCTCTGCCAAGAGTGATTCCTGAGCAAAGAGCCAGGAGTAAGCCCTGAGAGCAGCTGGGTATGGCCCAAAAACCGAAAAAGAAAAATCTGAAATCCATTCTCCCTCTCACACCCAGGGTTACACTGCCGGAAACCACAGTAGATAGGAGCTTACAAAAAGTCAGCTCCAGAACAGAATTTCCAGCATCTCCTATGTATTTGGTGCCAACTGGAGCCTGGAAAAACAGGGAGTTTCTCATGCGCACCTACAATAACACTGGCCCTAACTGTTTTCTGGAAATGGCTTTGTACTTATTCAAAGTCCATAGTTTTGTTTGGCCTAAAGTTAGTTTAGGAGTTGGTTAGTATCTATTAGTCGTTTAGTAACTTAGAATGAACAAAGGATGAGTTCATTTATTCGTTACTTATTCATAACATTGCTGGCCCTATTACCATATTCTGTCCCATTAACTTCTTAGCTCTCCTCCTGTGTGTGTGTGTGTGTGTGTGTGTGTGTGTGTGTGTGTGTGTGTGAGTGTGTGTGTGAGTGTGTGTGTGTGTGTGTGTGTGTGTTTCATTTGTTTGTTTGGGTTTGCTTTAGTTTTTGAAGGTTGCCATACCTAACAGTGCTCAAGGGTCTAGGACCAATTAGCCTTTTTTTTTTTTTAAACAAAATGCTTTTCTTTTCATTTAGCCAAAGAAACTGACTGGGGCTAAAGGGGAGGAAAATACTTTTTAACAACTTGCACTTGAAAGGAGGAAGTTTAAAAAAAGAAAAGAAAAGAAACGAAAAGAAAAACAACCCAGGGGCAAACCCAGCTGTTTCCTACCTACCCGTTGACAACCCACAGCTGTTCACTGTCCAGTTGCTTTTGTAGCAACCGCCCCAAGCCACTTGGCCAGTCTCCTGGGCCTATCTTATCTTGAGAGTACTTGTCTTGCTACTGTCTTTGCCCTAAAAGTATGATTCTGAGGTCTGCTAAGTTATAAGTTTAAAAAAAAAAAATGTTGTTTTGGGTCTTACCCAGGGCGCTGGCGGCGAGGAAAGGTGGTGGCAGGAATCTAACCTGGGCCTGCAGATGGACATGTCCCCCCACCCACCCGAATCGGTAAGTTCTTAACTCGGTTAAGTCAAAGCAAGACATTCCTTACAGTAAGTCCTGTTGCTGATGCGTCACGTTTGATCCTCCAAGCTACCCAGTGACAAAGGTTCATTTCACAGAGAGGAAACATGAGAGCTGAGTCTGGACTCGCTGTCATCTTCATGACCCCTCGGGCTTATGTTCTCAACCCAGAAGCTTCCACAATGCCCCTCAGGCTTATTCTCTAAACCAGAAGCTTCCACAATGCCTGCCCATTCACAGGGAACTGTTAGGAACACATTTCCTGGCAGCGAATTCAGCTCTCCTGACTGAGAAAATGCAGGGAGGAGTCCAAAAGTCTGTTTTCAACAGTCGTCTCTGCGGAAGGCAGGATTGAAGTCTTCACAGAGCCATTGTGCATCTTTCTATACCCCACTTGGCATGGCCCTGCCATGGGTCTCCATTCTGATTAGTCACCGCTTCCTCCAGCCCCACACTGTGTTACAATTAGCTGGCCCTGTATCTCCGTCCCTGACGACGGGACGGAAAGGCCCGATGGCTACTTGATGTGTAAGATCCCTTTTGTTTTGTTTTGTTCTGAACTTCCTCTTCCTCTTCCTCAATTTCTCCTTCCACTGATCTTTAAATAACTTGATTCTCCTTATCCTTTGGATCTCAGTTTAAAGTTCTGTACTGAAAGAAAGTTGGGGGCATGACCTTAGAAATTCATTAGGGCACAGGGAGACAGTAACAGCGGGTAGAGTGTTGGCCCCATGTACAGTCAACCCAGGTTTAAATCCTCAGTCCAGTTAGGAGAGATCCCTAAGCACAGAGCCAGGAGCAAGTTCTGAGCACACTATACACCCCTCCACCCTGTCCAAGTTCATTACGAAGTGGGGAATAGCTTGACGTCAAAGCTTGCCTTGCCAGCAGAAGGTTGCAAGTTCAATCCCAAGTACCACTGCCATCATGGTAACACTGCCATTTGTAATCCCCCAGCACCACCATTGAATTTACATGAGCACTGCAATCAAGAGCACTGTTTGAGTTCCCCAGTGAACACTGTAAATAAAAGTGTGCAAGTATAGCAACCAAAATACGGGCAAGCCCTGATTGTTGAACTGGCAGCAACAACAAAAATGGAGGAAAGAAATAAATGACACGGAGTGTGGAGAGAAAAAAATTAAGAAGAAGCTTAGTGTTCTATCCAGTATCTAGCACAAAGCAGAGATCATTGAATAGTAGATGCTCAGTCAGAACTGGATGATTCAAAGGCAGATTAAGTGAACTTTCAACAGATGTGAGAGGGAGGACTGGGAGTGTAGCTCAGTGGTGGAGAACATGTCTCAGATGTGTGAGCCCTGTGCTCAAGCCCAGCACTGCCAGATCATTCGAAACAGGTCTCATTGTTCTGCTCCTTGCTCTAGGTCCTGTACTTAATTCCTTTGACGTTTTGAATAAAATTTAAACTCATTACCCATATCTTCCAGGTGCCATGTGTTGCATCCTGTGACTTCTACCATTCTGACTTACCGTGTCTGCCACCGCCCAAACCCCACCCCCATGTTACATTCCAGACAGAGTGACAGGCTGATCCTCCCTTGCACACACGCTCATACCCACCTGCAGTGTTTGCAGCAACCATTCCTTCGCCTAGATTGCCTTGCACAGCAGGCCCAACAGCTGGGTTTATGTTTTGTTTTGTTTTGCTTAGTAAAATAGCAGGGGTGTAGGGAGTTGTCTGCGATGTGCTCCTTAAAGGGACACCTAGAATTGGTCCTAATCAGGTACCGTAGCACAGTAGCACTGTCGTCCCATTGTTCATCGATTTGCTCGAGCGGGCACCAGTAAAGTCTCCATTGTAAGACTTGTTACTGTTTTTGGCATATGGAATTTGCCATGGGTAGCTTTCCAGGCTCTGCCATGCGGGTGGGATACTCTCGGTAGCTTGCCAGGCTCGAGAGGGATGGAGGAATCGAACCTGGGTCAGCTGTGTGCAAGGCAAACGTCCTACCTGCTGTGCTATGGCTCCAGTCCAGGTATCCCATGGAAATAGCTGTCATGAAAAAAAGCTGTTTTTATATTCACAGATTCCTAGAAAGTCCTATAAAACTCAGTGTGCCATGTATAACTACATAGGGAAGCCAAAGTCAACAGGGGGCAGACAGTGAGATGGAAAGTGGCAAGTTCTCCCTGTGGTTTCAGTGGGAAGGAGCAGGTGAAGCAGAGTAAACAGGAACATGGTGGGCTGGCTTAAGTCATTTCTGTGGGTTCTGCTATGTAGGGTTGCTCCAGTAGCAGAGCCGGGTGAGGGGTGATGAAGGTATGAGAGCATCGGCCAGGACTGTGGGTGCAGTGGGCTGTGTGCTCTGAGTCGATGAGCCTGAAGGTGAACGACACCATCTCTCTGTCTCTGGGAACGAGTTAGTCCTGGTAAGAGCAATTCCTCTCTAGAAAGAGTTCTGCTCCTACTTATCATGGGGGCGGGGGAGAGGGCAACATTCTCTAACTCAACCCTCTAATCCCATATCACAAGCAGTTCTTTCGTGAGACCAGACGAGGGGCCTCCTGCTCAACTCAGTTATGCACTGTTTACCCATGAGTCCCTTCTGTTCTGTTCATATGCTAGAGGAGGAGGCTTACAAAACTCAGAGAAACATTTTTTTTCACTAGAGTACTCACGGAGTGAGGAAATAAATACAATTCAGAAACAGATGAAAGAGAAGCAGAGTGCATGATAAGAGGAAAGAGTAGAAAACGTCTATGCCCTTTCTTTTTAACTTTTTTTCTTGTTGGATTTTGGGCTATACCTGGCAATACTCAGTAGTTATTCCTGGCTCTGCACTCAGGAATTATTCCTGGTGGTGCTCAGGGGACTATATGGAATGCTGGGGGCAGAATCTAGGTTCACTATCCACAGTATTATCTCAGTAGCTCCCTGAGCCTTTTCTCAGAGCATCATTCTGCCCGAGTCTCTACCTGTGTACCAACTTGGAAGTATATGAACCAAGTACTTTGGGGTTTTAATGAAGGTTTCATTATAAGGTATGACTGATAACATAACTGATAATGATAAAGCAGAATTTATTCAGAGTAGCCCTGGAAGCTACAGAAAGATTGTGGAAACAAGCTCCAAACCTCTGGAAACTATCACTATCTGTCAGTGAGCCTGTTCAAAACGGAAACACCTCATCTTTTTCCATGTTCTCAGACTTTGCAATTAAACTTTGACTTCTTCCTAGAATTGGGTATGACATCAAATTTACTCACTCAGCCCAGTTTAATGAAATATTTTTTGTAAGTGTGCAGTCTTTAATGCAATATCGTCAATTATTTCTGACTAGAATATGACTCAGAATGAAATGACTCTTTGAAGATGTAAATACGACATAGCTCCTATGAAATGTTAAAGAGAAATAATGTAACAAAAGCATGTCAGTATTATTTCTGATAAGTTCCCCTGTTCCAGGATCTAAAGTGGGCCAAACCCATCCTAATTTTAACTATAGACCATATGGAGTGCATAGAAGAGGAAATGGTGGAACTGGAAATGTAAAACAAGTGGCTGGAGAGATCCTATGTGGGTAGATCATTTGCCTTGCATGAGGCCAAACTAGGTTTGATTCCCAGCATCCCATATGGTCCCCCAAATACTGCCAGGAGTAATTCTGATGGCAAAACCAGGAGTAAACCCTGAGTACCACCAGGTGTAGCCCAAAAAACAAAAGGAAAAAAGAAGGAAATGTAAGGCTATTGTAAGGATAGTTAAGAATGTATGGTCCAAAAATAAATAACTAAATAGCTAACTAAATAAATAAATAAATAAAACAAAAATTTTCAAAAAAGAATATATGGTCCAGGGGGCAGAGTGATAGTATTGCAGGTGGAGCATTTGCCCTGCATATGGCTGACCTGGCTTCAACCCTCAGCACACATATGATCCCCAGAGCAATGCCAGGAGTGAGCCATGAGTACAAAACCAGGAGGAAGCCCTGAGCACCACCGGATGTGGCCCCAAAGCAAAACCAAAAATAAAGTAAAATAAAATAAAATAAAATAAAATAAACCAAACAAGGTTCTTAGGGTCTAAAAAGGACATTGGGCTGAAATCAGAGGTACAGTTTTATATGTAAAGAAAAAAAATAGTAAATAATCTTCTGTTGCAGTTGATTTGTGGTTGCTTTTTCTTATCACTATAGACAACATTTCCCCTCTTATCTCTTGATTTTTTTTAAAATAGTGAATGGATCAGTTTATCAACATATAATAAGAGTTTTATATCTTATAACCTACTTTTCTCTCTGGGAGAAACTCGCAAGCTCCTGAGAGCTTCCTGCTCACATGGAACAGCCTCGCAAGCTTCCCATGGTGTATCCATATGCCAAAGCCAGTAACCAGTAACAAGCTGGATCTCATTCTCCTGACCCTGAAAGAGCCTCCAATGTGGCATCATTGGGAAGGCCGAGAAGAGAGAGGCTTCTAAAATCTCAGGGATAGGACGAATGTAAAGGTTACTGAGACCGCTCGAGCAACTCGACAATCAATGGGATTTCATGATCGTGATAATAAGAGTTTAGTGTAATACTTAGAATATATTGATGTCAAAATCTTAGAAGTACAGAAATCAGGATCTTGGTGGTGTAAAAATAAAGAAGTCCTTTACCTGTGCAGGAATTAATTTTTTAAATTGCCTAACATCAATGGTGGAGGGATGCATTAGACTGAGAGAAGGAGGTGATGCTGAAAGATGGTAAAGTGTTATGCATGAAATAATTAAACTGAGTTAAGGAGGTAATGCTGAAAGGTGGTAAAGTGTTATGTATGAAACACTATCAGTAACAGTACTGTAAAGCCACAGTGCAAAAGCATATATATATACATATATATGTACATGATACATATACATAGATACATAATATAATGTATGTATATAATATAATATAATATATATGTATATGATATATGCATATACATATAACTTCTCATAGAGGCAAGTAAGTGGGGTGGTGGTATTAGTGGAGGGATGTAGACATTGGTGAAGGGATCAGTGTTGTAAAATTATATTCTGAAACCTAATCATAAATAACTGTAATTTCACAGTGACTAAAAGAAAATAATAAATGTATATTTTATATTGTCTAACAATCTCTTAGTTGAAAAATAGGCCTGTAATTTTTATTAAAAAATAGTTCTCAGGGAACGAAGAGATGCTTGCTCAACTGACCATCCCTGACATCCCATATGGTCCCCAAGCAGAGCCCGGTATGATTCCTGAGCACAGAGGCAGGAGCAATCCCTGAGCATAGCCCAGTGTGATACCCTAAAAACAAAGAAAACAAAAAAAAATTGGTTTTTAAAGCCAGTGTTTTTATAAAAACATAGAAAATTTATTGCTATTTTCGGATAAAAGTTTCAATTGTCGGGACCCTCTGCACCTAAAGACTTTGATTCCAGAGACCTAACACATTTTGGCACCCAGTGCAGCTCCTTACAGCAATGCACTGGGACTGTGAATTGGGCTACAACTCCCCGCTGCTTGGGGATGGATCTTTCCTCTCCACCCTGTTTTTCTGCTCAGAAAATGGCGGCGGCAGCAATATCCACTGTGAGATGGGCTATGCAATTTCTGGTAGAATTTTCCCTGGACTTTATACAGAAATCCAAAACCATGCGGCTGTGGCCGCGTCCACGTGACTTAACATCTATAATTGTCAGCAATGTGAAACGGTTCCTTTTTAACAGGTCTGACTTGGGGGAGGAAACTCCAAATAATAACAGTGAGTTTTTGTTGAAATATTGAAGGTAGTCAAAGTAGCAGTCATTTCTCTAGACTGAACTAAGCAACAACCCCATGCCAGCCAAGAAGAGGAAATATCCCTCCTTCCTGGTTGTTTCCCATTTTCGGGGAGAAATGCGGTGTGGCGTCCACCATACTATGAGGCGCAGGAAGGGGGATGAGGGGAAAAAAAAGGAAAAGGAAAAAGAAAAAAAAAGGAGTTATGTACTTGGAGCAGTGGGGCTACATATCTCTTCATTCTAAGCAATGGAAAACTAATTATCAAATGCTTCCTTGGTAGTAGGACTGTCCTTCTTGGGGGAAAACTCCAACAACAATAGTGAGTTTTGTGTTGAAATATGGAATGTAATCAAGGTGAAGAGAAAATGAAGTGAAATTCATCAGTTATGCAGTTGGGGGTGGAGGGGGCGGGGAGGGAGGTATACTGGGGTTTTTGGTGGTGGAATATGGGCACTGGTGAAGGGATGGGTGTTTGAATGTTGTATAACTGAGACATAAGCCTGAGTACTTGGTAACTTTCCACATGGTGATTCAATAAAAAAAAAATAAAATAAAAAAAAGTTTCAATTGTCAGGGTTCTATACTGCAATTATAGTCACAGGATGCTTTTTTAGGACATAAAGGAAGGTGATTGTCTTTAACATAAAATTTATTGGAGTACATACACATTAAAATGATTAACTTTTAAAATATCTGTTCTAATGTGGGCGGTATTTTTATGTAAAATCTAAATAAATCTAATTTCTTTTAGTTGTGCCAGTTGTCCAAGCACGATATTGAAATACAGTTCTTACGTGATTTTCCTAAGATTTTTCTGGTGTCTTCTGTTTTCTCGTCACTTATTTCTCCCTAACTGACTACAAGAAACCTACCTTTCAACATCTAGCTTTGGAAGTACTTTCCAAATACTTTCCCTGTGACCGTTATCTTCATACTCTGTTTTTAGTCGCCTTCACCAACTAACTCCTCAGTGTAGCACTGAACTAGACTAGAGCTAACACTGAAACATAGACCAGTCAGTGTGTAAAAGTCCTTATTTCTTGTCCCGACAGTGACAAGTTTCTGATTTAAAATTAGTAGATATTGTCTTTTAAGAATGGTAGCTTTATTATTTTATTTCATTTTGATAAATACTAAATCAAAAGTATTTAGCTTAAAAGTCTGCTTAAAAGTCTGCATTTTATAAATAACCTATGAGTTGTTATACTTCCTGTGAAGATTGATGTTACTTATTTAAAATTCTTTTAACAATGTTTTTTACTAGGTAAGTCAGTATATATTTTGTTATCTAAGTGCTGGTTTGGAGGTATAAAAAAACTGCCCTTAACATGCTTCTTATAGTTCCATTTTTGGCACCACAAACAATAAACAAATTGAGGGGCTGGAGAGATAGCACAGCTGGTAGGGCGTTTGCCTTGCACGCGGCCGACCCGGGTTCAAATCCCAGCATCCCATATGGTCCCCTGAGCACGGCCAGGGGTGATTCCTGAGTTCAGAGCCAGGAGTAACCCCTGTGCATCGCCGGTGTGACCCAAAAAGCAAAAAAAATAAAATAAAATAAAATAAAATAAATAAACAAATTGATTTATAGATGTCATGTCAAATTAGGTACACAAAAAGATATTAAGAAGTGTTGAAAACTGTGTGGCTTCAAGGACAGACCATTTTATATTAAATCTGCCACTGAAAGTTTGCCATGTGTAATTTCCCCCCCCCATATATATAGTTTCTTTAATGTACACAAAATTTTAAGTGAGAGTACTGCTATTTATTCAGCCATTGATTAAGTTGATTGAACTGAGCATGAACTCCACTTTATTTTTTTATTCAGAATGTTAATTTCATTTTATTATCATTATTATTATTATTTTTAAAATCATCATGAGATACAGTTACAAAGCCTTCCTGTTTGAGTTTCAGTCATACAATGGTCGATCACCCAACCCTCCATCAGTGCACATCTTCCACCACCAAGGTCCCCAGTGTCCCCCCCATCCCACCCCTCCTCATTACCCCCCATCCCAACCCTCCCCCTGCCTCTATGGCAGACAATCTCCCCCATACTCTCTTTTGCATTGCTTGTTATGAATAAGATAAGATGTTGCACGGCCACAAGAGCGGTCATGTGCTCCTGAAACTCTAAAATTCCAGGATAATTTTAGATAATTAGAGTCTGGAAAAATCTCTGCAGTGAGCTGCTTAGTTTGGAGATTCTTTGGTGTGTCTCTCAATCATGGCAGCCAAGGAGCTTAACTGCTGGAGGCAGTTTTTGGGCAGGACCTCCAGGGTCCCATGGGGACGGTGGAATGAGAAGGACCAGCATATCCCAAATCCCTTGAGGACTGGATTTTGCTGTAACTGAACCTGCATACCTGCGTTCTGGAAGTTGGTGACAACCAAGGTTTTCAGGGGGCATGTGGAAGACTATGCCTGCCCCTGTCTGAGCTCCCCTCCCCCTGCCCCCATGAAGTTGACCTGTTTTAAAGTCCCGAGGCTTTAAGAGGCATCTCTGCAGTGAGCTGCTCGGTTTGGAGATTCTTTTGTGTGTCCCTGGATCATGGCCTTTGTTCCCATCTTTTCCAGAGAAATAAACTATTGGCATATGCCCTGCAGGGTGTGCCCCCTCACCCTGCTGCCAGCCCTAAACTGCGGCCTTTGATCTCTTTCAAGATTTATGGGTCTCTGAAATAAGGTCAATAAATGAGTTTGTATAGCTGAGTATACATACCTAACATTTGGCCATTTAATTTCGTGGTAAACTTGGCCCAAAATTGTTAGGTCCGGCCAAAGACACGGTGGTAATTTTGGGGTATCAGGAAGTTCGAAGTCATAAGGCTGCTGATGCACTCACCCTGCAGGTATAGGTTGACCTGCTGGAGGCACCATCACTGTATCACTGTATCACTGTCATCCTGTTGCTCATCAGTTTGCTCGAGCGGGCACCAGTAACATCTCCACTGTAAGACTTGTTGTTACTGTTTTTGGCATATCGAATATGCCACGGGTAGCTTGCCAGGCTCTGCCGTGCGGGTAGATTACTCTCGGTAGCTTGCCAGGCTCTCTGAGAGGGACAGAGGAATCAAACCCGGGTCAGCAGCATGCATGGCAGACGCCCTACCTGCTGTGCTATCGCTCCAGCCCGGAGGCACCATACCCCCTCTAAATATAGTTTTGTGAAATCAATGATACTCATTTTCAATCTTTTGTATTCATGGCTGATTTCATGAAAGGACTCATATTTGATCAGTTAATGGCATATATAATCAAATCTACAGCAAGTTTGTGTTTTTTGTTTTGCTTTCAATAGCGTGGTAGACAGAGAGGAGTAGGTTGTAATAGAATATAGATCATAGAAATTATTTCTCACCAAAACAAGCTTGTTGAAATTTGTTCAATAATTATGCAAAATTTAGTGCCTTTTTTGCTATTTTGATTTGACACTATAATATGCTAATAGTTATTGTACCTGACTTGGGAAGTTTCCATTCAATTTGATTTGCCAAGCAATTTTTTGTTCTTTAAACTTAGATTAGTATCTCTTAGCATAATGCTGTTTGGAAAAAGTTATTCAATTTCAAAAGCAATTCTTTAATCCATTATGCAATAACATTTATAAAGAGAAGAACTAGGAGGGCTCAAGGGATACTCATTAGCTCCTGTTCTTACTTGTTAGGTCACCCTGGATGGATTTTCTTTCTTTTTTTTTTTTTTCCTGTTTTGTTTTTTGGGCCACTTCCAGGGATGCTCAGGGCTTACTCCTGGCTCTGCACTCAGGAATTACTCCTGGAGGTGCTTGGGGGAGCATAAGGGACGCTGGAGACTGGAGACTGAACCTGGGTCAGTTGCATGCAAGGCAAGCGTCCTACCTATTGTACTGTCGCCCTGCCCAGATTTTCATATTTCAAAACATTCAGAATCAAATGATTTTTTACTAAGAAAAATTTGATATGTTAAATAATAAATTTGAAGTTTAGTTTGAAAATATAAATTGTAACAAATTAATTGATATTAATCAAAATTTAGAACTTTTGGTTTTATAGTATTTCCAGATAAGTTATATTCACTTATATTGCTTTTTATTCCCTTTTCTTTTCTATTAATTTTTTTAATAGCAATGAAAGGTTCATGTTAACCTATCGTATTTCTAATGCCATAATTCCCTGAATGTTTTCATATTCTAAGTAAACCTAACTTTGGATGCCTGTATTTGTGTTTGAAACTCATAACTATAAGTCACATGAGCCAACAGATCATTAATTTTATGTTACCTCAGTTACTAAGGTCTATAAATATTAAACCATCCCTGAAAATGTAGACCAAGAAAACTTATTCGTACTGATGATATATCAAGAAAACTCGCAGCCTCAAAAGGCCTTCATTTATAGTTCAGCAATATTCCTCCAAGACAATGCACTAAACTACAGCAAAGAGTAATATATTTATTTCAGCCAGGGACATACATAGTTCAGTGGTTAGGTACACTTGTATATTTGAGTCCTGGGTTCAATTCCTGACATGCCCTCCCAAACGTATTTTCATAGTTTAGTATTTCAGATTTTCCAAATTAGTGTACAACTGATATATATATATATATATATTTAATTTTTATTTTATCACCATGTGGAAAGTTACAAAGTTCTCAGGTTTATGTCTCAGTTATACAATATTCAAACACCATGCCTTCACCAGTGCCCATATTCCACCACCAAAATCCCCAGTATACCCCTCGCCCCCGACCCCCACCCCCAACTGTATAACTGATGAATTTCACTTCATTTTCTCTTTACCTTGATTATGTTCCATATTTCAACACAAAACTCACTATTGTTGTGGGAGTTTCCCCCCAAGAAAGACAGCCCTACTAAGGAAGCATTGATAATTAGTTTTCCATCAAAAGATGGTATGTTTTCAGTTTTTAGAAAAGGTCACGCAGCCGCGTTAGCGGCCATGCGGCTCGGATGTGTCCCAGTCCCGCATCCCGGAGCCGTGTTAGTTGCTGCTCAGTGTCGCCAGGGCTCCATCTGGAGAAGGTGTGGTGGCTGCACCTCCTCTGTATGGATCCCCGGTGTTGCTGGCCAGGTTTTGGGTCCGGAGCATTCTCTGGCCGTGTTGCTCACCAGAACGCCTGGCTTCTTCTCTTTTGAATGTGGCAAGATGGCGCCGAGGGTGGGTCGAGGATGTGACTTCCGGCAGCTGGGGCCCCACTCCACAACTGATATTTTTAATGAAATCAGCAGAGTATACTGAATAGCACAGAGAGTTGTCTTGAGAGTCAAAAAGGTTAAATTCAGGCTATACCAGTTTTTCCGTTTGTTTGTTTCGTTTGTTTGGTTTTTGGGTCACACCGGGGATGCACAGGGGTTACTCCTGGCTCTGCACTCAGGAATCTCTCCTGGCGGTGCTCAGGGGACCATATGGGATGCTGGGAATCAAACCCGGGTTGGCCGCCTGCAAGGCAAATGCCCTACCCGCTGGGCTCCAGCCCAAGGCTATACCAGTTTTTGGTTCATTAACTTTAAGTCAGTTTCTTCATCATGATGGGGCACTGGTGGAAAAGGATGAGTGAGCTAATATATCTAAAACTCTCAGCATTGTGCTTGAATCTTAGCAAGCCTGTGATAAACTATGACATTATAATTATTGTTTTCATTATTGTATCTGGTAAATTCTTGCAAGTGCGTCTATGGAGATATAATAATGATTTTCTGAATAAATAATTCATGATTGTCACAGTAATATACATTTAAGATATTACAAAACTACTTGAATTTATATCTAATATCTTTTACTACCTTCTTAAAAGATACTTAATATAAAGCATACTTTTTCGACAATTAGTAGTTTACGTATTTCTGTATCTTGGAGCAATAGCACAGCAGGTAGGGTGTTTGCCTTACACGAACCCCGACCCAGGTTCGATTCCTTCATCCCTCTCAGAGAGCCCGGCAAGCTAGGGAGAATATCCCGCCCACATGGCAGAGCCTGGCAAGTTACCCATGGCATATTCGACATGGCAAAACAGTAACAAGTCTCACAATGAAGACATTACTGGTGCCCACTCGAGCAAATCAATGAACAATGGGATGACAGTGCTACAAACAGTGGTTTTATATTTGTTCGGTTTGATTTGAGGCCACACCTGCTGTTGCTCATGGCTTACTCCTAGCTCTGCACTCAGGGTTCACTACTGGCAGGTTCAAGAGACCGTATGGGATGCCAGACATGGGACTCTGGTCAGTTACATACGAGGCACTTTACTATTGCTCTGCACGCCCCCCCCCCCACTCCCCTTCCCAAATTTAGAACTTCTTAATGAAGGAATATATGTTTTACTCAATTAGTGTTTTTCTGTATAGGTTGTAGTTGATTGAGAGATTTCCCAACAAAAGCATTAAATTCCTCGCTTTCTGACAAACAAACGTTGACGCTAGGGCTGTGGTCCCATCCACAACTGTCTGAGTCTGGTTTTGTTCTTATAAATCTTCTCTAAATACTATGTTATATTTTACTATCAGGTTTCTTACTGTTCAGTGTGTTAATGAATGCAAACACCTCATCACCACCACTGCCATGGTGTGAAGAGATGTTTTTTCTTGGCTTTACTTCATCTCTCCTATTTGTTTAGGGTTTTTATTAATTCGCAGCTGTGTTATTAGATGACTATTTAGAAGAAATTGTCCAGGCTAGAGAGATAGTTTAGGAACTAAGGTGCTTGCCTTGCATGAATGACGTAATCTGATCCTTGGCACCATGTATGGTGGCTCCCTGAGCATGGCCAGGAGTGACTCCAGGGCACTACCAAGTGTGGCCCAAACCCCTCACTGCACTCCCAAAAGAAGAAATGTCTTATGAGTCAGAAATGTAGCTGAATAAGTGAAATGAGTCAGAAAGAGAGAGACAGGCATAGAAAGATTGCACTCATCTGTGGAATATAGAATAATAGACTAGGAAACTAACACCCAAGAATAGTAGAAATAAGTACCAGGAGGTTGACTCCATGGCTTGGAGGCTGGTCTCTCATTCTGGGCAACTCAGAGAATGGAACACCAAGTAAAATGTGGTCGGAGGTCATTCGGGGGAAGGGTGATGCGTGCTGAATGTAGGCTAGAGACTGAACACAATGACCAATCAACACCTTTATTTCAAACCACAACACCTAATCAGAGAGAGAGAACAAAAGGGAATACCCTGCCATAGTGGCAGTGTGGGGTGGGGGGAGACGGGACTGGGGAGGGTGGGAGGGATGCTGGGTTTACTGGTGGTAGAGAATGGGCACTGGTGAAGGGATGGGATCTCGAAATCTGTATGGGGGAAACATGAGCACAAAAATGTATAAATCTGTAACTGTACCCTCACGGTGACTCACTAATTAAAAATAAAGAATAAAAATAAATAAAAATAAATAAAAATTTTAAAAAAAGAAAAAAAGAAATGTAGCTGAAGTGGCTGGAGCATATGCTTTGTATACAGGAGGACTGAGTTTGATTTTCAGCACCACATGGACCCAGCCCTGGAGCCCTGTCAGGTGTTTACCTGAACAAAAAAAGACAAAAAAGAAGAAATTATCCTAAAACTCTTTATATGTCCTTCATGTACTCCTTACTTGTTCATTTATTTTTGTTTGGGGGCCACACCTGGTTCTTCTCAAGATTTATTGCTGACTCTGTGCTCAGGGGTCACTGTTGGCAGCCTTGGGAGACCAATATGTGGAACTAGGATTGACCATGTGCAGAGCAAGTACCTCACACATAAACACACCCAATGGACTCTTACGGCAGAGCCTGACAAGCTACCTGTGGCATATTCGATATGCCAAAAACAGTAACAAGGAGTCTCACAATGGTGGCATTACTGGTGCCTGCTTGAGCAAATCGATGAGCAAGGGGATGACAGTGATACAGTGAATGTACTCCTACTCTAAATATTTGTCTTTCTTTTAACTCATAAAGACTAGGTAAGCAGTTAGACAGTGGCACTTCCTGGGTCTTATAATATTTTATTACTCTATTATTGCTTTGCCTCAGCACAGTTTTATAGTGTTTTCCCATTACCCCTTACTTGGAGCTTTCAATATAGATAAAAGTCTGGTATGGTGATGTTGAAGAGAAAGAGTTAAAATATTTTTGGTAGTCTTCTTCAAAGTCTTTTTATGCCTGTGTTTCTGAAGGAGCCTCTCTTCTCCTGGGGGACTCTGGCCTTTTCCAGGGGCCAGAACATCTGCATTTCAATGAGTTCTTAGGCCTTCATGCTTTTCGGATGGTTACAGAATAACTTTCTCCGATACATGGAAAAAGAAGATGGGGAAAAACTCCAACACATAGAAGCTAAGTAAATTACTGCTAACCAACAACTAGAGAGAGAAGCCAGGCATTCTGGTGAGTAACGTGGCCAGAGAATGCTCCGGACCCAAAACCTGGCCAGCAACACCGGGGATCCATACAGAGGAGGTGCAGCCACCACACCTTCTCCAGATGGAGCCCTGGCGACACTGAGCAGCAACTAACACGGCTCCAGGATGCAGGACTGGGACACATCTGAGCCGCATGGCCGCTAACGTGGCTGCGTGACCTTTTCTAAAAACTGAAAACATACCATCTTTTGATGGAAAACTAATTATCAATGCTTCCTTAGTAGGGCTGTCTTTCTTGGGGGGAAACTCCCACAACAATAGTGAGTTTTGTGTTGAAATATGGAACATAATCAAGGTAAAGAGAAAATGAAGTGAAATTCATCAGTTATACAGTTGGGGGTGGGGGTCGGGGGCGAGGGGTATACTGGGGATTTTGGTGGTGGAATATGGGCACTGGTGAAGGCATGGTGTTTGAATATTGTATAACTGAGACATAAACCTGAGAACTTTGTAACTTTCCACATGGTGATAAAATAAAAATTTTTTTTAAAATGAACAACTAGATAAAGGGAACAACAAGAAAGAATTAAAAAGATTCCTGAAAATTAATGAGAATGAAGAAATAAACTACCAGTATCTGTGGGAATGGCAAAAGCTGTACTAAGAGGGAAATTTTTAGCAATACAGATCTTCATCAGTAAAAAAGGAGAGGCTAAAATTCACAACCTAAATACAGATCTTAAACACCTGGAGAAAAAACAAATAAATCCCAAGGGTAGTACAAGGCAGGAAATAGTAAAAATTAGAGCAGAAAACATTGACTTAGAAATGGAGAAAACAATACAGAGTCAATAAATTCAAGAGCTTGTTTTTGAAGAATAGACAAGATAGACAAACCTTTGGCTAGACTGAAGAGGAAAAAAAAGAGAGAAAATGCCCAAATAGATCAGACATGGGAGAGGAGAAATTACTATAAACCACTCTGAAATACGGAGAAACCTTTTGGATCCGTATGGAGTGAAGTTTCCTGCCTGCCCATAACCCCAGTATTCATAGCAGGCAGCTGTCCTAGCAGACTCTCACCAGGCCTAACCAACTCCACACCACCCTAGGCAGCTAGCCAGGTGCACTCTCTGCTGACTCTACTACCTGTCTCATGCTAACCAAGATTCCCAGGGATAATAAAGGCTGCCAAAGTTCAGTGTTTTGTTTGCTGTTGGATAACATTGTTTGTTTTTGCTTCTCCCGCAGGGAGCTTAGGTTTATTGAGTTACTCACACCACAATGCTCCCAAGGCATACCCAATTTTATCAGGCACTTCAAATATTATATTGCTTTCAGAAGGGCATTTGCCTTGCATGAGACCAACTTGGGTTAGATTCCTCTGCCCCTCTTGGAGAGTCCAGCAAGCTACTGAGAGTATCTTGCCCGCATGGCAGAGCCTGGCAAGCTATCTGTGGCGTATTTGATATGCCAAAAACAGTAACAACAAGTCTCACAAGGGAGACGTTACTGGTGCCTGCTCGAGCAAATCGATGAGCAATGGGTTGACAGTGACAGTGACAGTGATATGTTATTTGCATTGTTTAACAGTGTCCTTTTTTGTATAGACACAGGAAGACAGTTGATGATATGCTTTTATAACTTGGAAGTTAATTGACTTCAAATAATATTTACTTCTGGGCACTCATCATATTTACTTGACTTAAGCCTCAGTTGTCCTCACTTCCTAACACCCTGGAGAGGGACTTGGATGGACCCAGGGCAAGCCATAAGCTACCTTGGCATCGAAAAGGGACAGGCTAAGCACCATAAGAAGTATAATAAGGGGCTGGAGCAATAGTACAGTGAGCAGGGCATTTGCCTTGCACGCGGCTGACCTGGGTTTGATTCCCAGCATCCCATATGGTCCTCCAAGCACCACCAGGAGTAACCCCCGTACATCACCAGGTGTGACCCAAAAACAAAAACAAAAAAACCAAAGAAGTATAATAAATTAAGAACATGGTCTTGGAACAAACTGTCATGACCCAAAAAAAGAAATAACTGAATAAGGACCCTACTGGAGTTAGGAAAGTGTAATCTGGCCTGAGGACTGTGGTCTGGGATATATAACGAGATGTCCCCAGGAAGAGCCAACCTTTAAACTTAATAAATCTCTTACTGTGTTCATACACAATGACTAGAAAATAAAGGGACTACTAGATAAGGAAGGAGAAAGCAATACTCTTTTAGATGGAATTCTGTCCTTGAGCAGATCTCCTAGTAATCTAGACTGCTGACCCCCAGATGAGATTTTGTCCTTGAGTTAATCTCTAGAACTTCCCCTGGAGGAAGGGCTTTAGGTCTGTTTATTGTTATGATAATGTTCAACCACACCTATGTATACCCCCACCCTTCATGATTTCTATATAATTAATGCTGTGAGACTTGAATAAGGGGTCATTGATCATCAACCAGCCTCTGGTCCCATTCCTTTATTCATCTTCTTTGTTTGTTGGTCACTGTTGGCCAGCTGAGGAAGCAATTCTTGGACGGTGAACGCATCCATGCTTGAACTCACTGTTTGGATCAGTGACTTATGCAATATCATGAAAATGATAGCAACTAGATTTTCAGGAGACAATTCAGCTGGTGCTGCTATTATTTTTTGTTTCTTTTCTTGATTGCTTGTTTCTTTTCTTGATTGCTCATTAGTTGTGGATCTGGGCTTAGGGGGCACTCCTATATCCAGGCTCAGAAACCAATGTAATGCTCTGTCCTGACAGGGATCTTAATCTGGAAAACCAAATTCAAAGCAAGTGCCATAGCTCTGTACTATCTATCTTGCCTTATGTGGCTCTTCTTTTCTAAAGTCTACTGATGGGGTTATGAATGATAGTACAACCAATAGGGCATTTGCCTTGCGTGTGGATGACCTGAGTTCAATCCCAGCACTCTATATGGTCCCCTAAGTCCACCCCATGTTATTCCTAAGCACAGAGCCAGAAGTAAGCCTTGGGCATCACCGAGTGTGCCATCCTCAAAAGTCTCATCCAACAGCACTTTGATATAGATTTTGATGCTTTTTTATGAATTTTCTTACAAAAACTGTTAAAACTAAATGCCTTTCATACATTTCAGAATCAAAAAGAAAAAAAGCATGTTACCTAAAAACAGTCTACTGATGGAACAGATAATTGGCTTCTGTTCCAGTGGGGTAGGGATTGGGAAAGCGAAGTGTTTTATAGAGAAAGGGAAAACAAACCTCAGCATATTTTGAGAAATCTCTCAAGAATGGAAAGTAAAAGTGGGAGTTGTGAGTCTCTAGGATATTATCTCACAGAGAGTCACTCCAGGTCTGAGATTTCTGACAGCTGGACTCCGGGAAGAAGGGCCTGGATGGGTGAAATAAACACTGTGACAGGGAAGCCGAGTGGAATAAAAGGGCTTAGCAAGATAACATTTCAAGATTCTTTCAGGACTCACATCATTAATTATTGGAAAAGAAGACTCCAGAAGAGCAAGGCTTTTCTTGAAAACTTGAATCCTGTGGAGGGGGATGAGTTGAATTTCCCCTTCCTGCCCCAGCTAAACCCTGGCAGCCAAACAACTCCAGAACTCAACTGCGGTCATGCTCAAGGCCACTCTCCACAGGCTCAGATGAGCCTCACCCATGAGAGAACCCACAGAAAAACCAAGGTATGTGGGACCTGTGACTGAAATCTCCAAGTTTGCTCACAGTGGGACTGGGCCTTCTCCCCCTAGCTCTCTAGTTTTCCGGTAGCTTGGCAGTCACACCCACAAACTGTCCCCGGTGCCATGTAATCTCATCAATGGCCAAAAAGAAAGCGACATTAGAGTGACGTTAGAGTTCGAGCGACATTCATTCCATGAGTGAATCTGCTGTATATTCTAAATTTCAGAATTCCTGGAGTGCATGGCTGCATTTGCAGCTGCACAACCTCTCATACTCTTGCCCACTGATGTACCAAAAGTAGCACATATTTGTTTGGGTTTAACATACATGTTTGTAATCTCTTGTCACTTTATCACTGTCATCCCATTGTTCATCGATTTGCTCAAGTGGGCACCAGTAACATCTCCATTGTGAGACTTGTTGTTACTGTTTTTGGCATATTGAATATACCATGGGTAGCTTGCCAGGCTCTGCCATGCGGCAAGATACTCTCAGTAGTTTGCCAGGCTCTCTGAGAGGGACGGAGGAATTGAACCCGGGTCAGCTGCGTGCAAGGCAAATCTCCTACCACTGTGCTAGCTCCAGGATGAAATACAACAATCTTCACGTACTTTCCTCTTAAGATGGTAGGAAGGTGCACGGTATTGGGATTGGTGTTTAAATATTAAATGTAATGAATTATTGTGAGCAACTTTATAAAAATGTTTTAAAACTAAAGAAAAAAGAAAATTTGATTTCTACCACCTAGAATGATTCCTGTGAGTAGCAAGCTCTTAATAATCATCACCAGATGGTTAGAGATGAAGTGTGTTGATGGCAAGCAAGATGAAAGTTTAATATGGGAGCCCAGGAGACAGTGAAGCAGGTAGGGCAGTTGCCTTGCATGTGGTCAAATGGGTTTATACTTCTTCTACTATAGATGGTCCCCCTGCCAGGAGTAAGTTCTGAGCACTGCTGATTGTGGCCCAAACCCTCCAGTCTCCCCTCCTGAACCCCTCCCCCACAAAGAAAAGAAAAGAAAATTCAATATGGGGGGGAAGGAGGGAAGGTCAAAGATGACTGAGGCTTCAAAAGTGGAGTAAATCATCACCAGTTTCTGAAGAGTAAAGAGGAATAAAATATTGACTTTGACTTTGAACAACGCTGTTGTTAAGTATTTTGCACTCATAAATCTGTGTTGCTTGAACTCAGCCAACTGTTGGCCTTAGAATGGAATTAAGGAAATGATCAGAGCTAGAAATTGAGGATTCTTGATCCACTTTATAGAGGTGGTGAGAGATCAGATACAGAATAAATGCTGTTAGGGTTAGGGATGGAGTTGCTGAATTGAAAGGGACATGCGCATTTTCTAATTCAAAATACAAATAAATTCCATCACATCTTGGAGTTAAGTAAAATTTAACGATTTCTTCCAAATATTAGCTTTGCAGTTTTATGGTTTTCTAGCTAGTGGATAAGAATCTTGAGTCAGTGGCGGTGCTCTGTGTTCCAAAGTATGCGAGAACATTTGGAACAATCATCCTTGAGATCTCTAGTCAATAAAGATTTTATTAGTTATTAAAACTTTATGTTTCTAAATTCTAAGACAATTGTGCATTGTTAAAATTTGGTGTGTGATCTTCACATCAGTAGACAATTAAATCCTGCCTAGACTTATCTCTCTCCAAGCAAGAACAATTTTTTTCTCAAGCAAGAACAATTTTTTAAGAGCATATTTTAATGTTTTAGGCAGGGATTCAGAAAGCCCTAAACTTTAAGGAATAATAATAAAACAATTCAACAAACAAGTAATAAACATGTGCCACATTTGGAATGCTGCAGATGGTCACAGGATGGTCAGGATATGAGGTTAACACACTTGTAATAATTAGCACTCTATTAATATGGAGGGCTTGAAAAATTGCCAACACAGCACTTTGAGCACAAAAAATAACTTTAAAAGCTTACAAGAACTGGGGCTGGAGTGATAGCACAGTGGGTAGGGCGTTTGCCTAGCACGCAGCCTACCTGTGTTTGATTCCCAGCATCCCATATAGTCCCCTGAGCACCGCCAGGAGTAATTCCTGAGTGTACAGCCAGAAGTAACTCCTGTGCATCACCAGATGTGTCCCAAAAAGCAAAATAAATAAATAAATAAATAAATAAATAAATAAAATTAAAGCTTACAAAAACAGGGGGCTGGCCTTCTGGAAAACAATATGGACGATTCTCAAAAAATTAGAAATTGAGCTCCCATTTGACCCAGCAATACCACTGCTGGGATTATATCCCAGAGAGGCAAAAAAGTATAATCGAAATGGCATCTGCACATGTATGTTCATCGCAGCACTGTTTACAATAGCCAGAATCTGGAAAAAACCCGAATGCCCTAGAACAGATGACTGGTTGAGGAAACTTTGGTACATCTATACAATGGAATACTATGCAGCTGTTAGAAAAAAGGAGGTCACAAATTTTTTATTTAAGTGGATCGGCATGAAAAGTTTCATGCTAAGTGAAAAGAGTCAGAAAGAGAGAGACAGACATAGAAAGATTGCATTCATCTATGACATATAGAATAACAGAGTGGGAGACTAACACCCAAGAATTGTAGAAACAACTACCAGGAGGTTGACTCCATGGCTAGGAGGCTGGCCTCACATTCTGGGGAAAGGGCAACTCAGAGAAGGGATCACCAACTATAATGTAGTCGAAGGCCATGTGGGAGAAGGGAGTTGCGGGCTGAATGAGGGCTAGAGACTGAGCACAGTGGCCACTCAACACCTTTATTGCAAACCACAACAGCTAATTAGAGGGAGAGAACAGAAGGGAATGCCCTGCCACAGTGACAGGGTGGGGTGGGGGGAGATGGGATTGGGGAGGATGGGAGGGATGCTGGGTTTACTGGTGGTGGAGTATGGGCACTGGTGAAGGGATGGGTTCCCGAACTTTGTATGGGGGAAGCATAAGCACAGATGTGTATAAATCCGTAACTGTACCCTCGTGGTGATTCATTAATTAAAAATAAATAAATTTATTATTAAAAAAAAAACAGGGGGCTGGAGCAATAGCACAATGGGTAGGGCGTTTACCTTGCATGCGGCCTACCTGGGTTTGATTCCCAGCATCCCATATGGTCCCCTGAGCACCACCAGGAGTAATTCCTGAGTGTACAGCCAGAAATAACCCCTGTGCATCACCAGTTATGACCCAAAAAGAAAAAATTAAAGCTAACAATAATATACGGTAAAAAGAAAACAAAGGATGTAGTAGAACTGATTACTAGTTTAAAACATTGAATAAAAAATAATCACTTGAAAACAACTAAATTTCTTCCTGCTTTCACTTTCCATTGTTTTTGCTGCTAGTAAGATTGGCCTTAGAAAAGGAATCAATTTTGAAATATATTCACTTTAGAACATAGGAAAAACTGTATAATTTCTCTAAGTCTACATATCCTCATAGAGAAAATATGTACTATAATACTTAGCTTAGAGAATTGCTGAATACAATTTGCAAAAAATGATACAAAATCAATTACTGGCAGTAGTATTAAAATACATTTGATTATATAAACCATTTGGGTTTATGCAGTGGCCTCCACAACATTCTTTTTTTCTTCCAAACTTTTTTGATACTCCTCTGTATTTCTAGGTGTAATGGCTGGAGTAATAGCACAGTGGGTAGGGCGTTTGCCTTGCACGTGGCTGACCCGGGTTCGATTCCTCCATCCCTCTCAGAGAGCCCGGCAAACTAGGAGAGTATCCCACCCCCATGGAAGAGCCTGGCAAGCTACCCGTGGTGGATTTGATATGCCAAAAACAATAACAACAAGTCTCACAATGGAGACATTACTGGTGCCCGCTCGAACAAATCGATGAGCACCGGGATGACAGTGACAGTGACAATGGCAAAAGACTGTGGTTCTGGGAATGCTTGAACGTGAACTTTGTATCCCAGGGTTTTTATGCTTCATAAGTCACTCTTTTATTTATATCCTCTGATGCTGTGTGACTGAATCCCTTTAGTTCTAAGGTTGAGAATAATAGAAACCAAAAATGCTGCCACTATCTTCTATTTTGATAACAATTGTGCACAATCATCCCATTGCAAAATAGCACTTGCCACTACTTCTCAGATAAACATTGCCATGCCTCCCTGCACTCCCAAAAAAGGTTCAATTGACTAGGTGTCTACTAAATTTAGTAGACTACGTGTCTACTAAATCACATACAATTCCTAAAATATATTTTGAAAAATTTAATAAAAGTTAAATAGGTGTTTATTGTGAAAGTCAACTTTCAGAAATGTGCTTCCTTAGAATGCTAAGTCCTCTTATGAATGAGTGCTCCAAAGGCAGATAACAATGCTCATAGCTTGTGTGTATTCATCCATATTCTATCTGTATGCTAACATAAGCGAAATGGTAAAGAGTGATACTTGTTATTTGTACTGAGAAATAATAGGGTCCTAGTAGACAATTTTGAAACTTGACACTCACAGTTAATAGTTTCTTGAAGGATATTCCAAGCCATCGGACAAGCTCATGATTTATGTATATGGAATTCTATAGTAAATGTGTGTCTGATAAATCCCAATCCCTAATTAATGAGGATTTGAATCACTTTGATATCTCTTTTAAGCAACAACTAAGTGGCAATTTTTTGTCCCCCTTCCCTGCCGAGCTCGATGTTGCACTCACATGTGGTTGTGGTGCTTATGTATATTCAGCTATGGTTCTCTTTGGAGGCTGCATGCCTTTCGTGTTAGTATTTGCATACAGTAGGGTAGTATTTGCTTGCGAGGGTAGTATTTCTTTGAGCATACTCTGGTTTTAGTGTTCACTATGGGTCATTGTTCAGGGGTATTTGGGGGGTAGAGTAGAGCACACATCCCACTGTACTTGTGGCTTATTCAAGGATTTGTGCTTAGGGACACCCTAGTGTGGCTTTGGGGGACCATATATAATGCTGGGGACCAAACCTGGATCAGCTGCAAGGAAGGCAAGAGACCTATCCTCTGTACTATCTCTCTGACCCCATTGGCAATTCTTAAACACAAACTCCATATAATTATGCAAGGGTATCTGTAACAGGAGTTCCAATCTGTGGAATTTTGCTTCAGAGAAGCACAGAAATGTTTAGTTGTAACTGTTCTGTTGCAATATCCACCACAAAGTCTTCATCAATTTGCACTCCCAACAACAGCATAGACAAGCACTTCTACTGCATCACTGAGTTGTATTAAGCGTAATTGTGATCAGTGAGTTAAATTGACAAGCAAATTTAAATTCCATAGTGAAATCGTCTTTTTTCAGATTCATTACAATGTACACTTCATGGGAAAGGAAATTTTTGTTTCTTTCCTGGAAGTTATACGTATACTAGCTTAGAGCAGTACCCAGCACATATGAGGTATATAAATTGGTTGATTAAAGTGCTTGCTTTACATGCTAGCTACCATGCTTTAAATCCAGGCTCTTTGTGGTGCCCTGAGTAACCCCTGAACACAGAGCCAGGAATAGTCCCCAATCAGTGCCAGATGTGACCCAAATTGCCCTCTCCCACAAAAAGAAAGGAAAAAGAGATAAAGAAAATTAACCATTTCTCACATGCTGCAAATATTTTTCCTACCTTTTCTGTTTATTTCCTGCTCTTTAAAATTTTTTTTTTGTTATTAAGAAACTAACTTTATGAAGTCAAATACATCGACCTTTTCCCTCAAGTTTTACCAACCCTAGCTTTTCTTTTTCACATTGAAAAATTTAAACAAGATTCATATAGATTTTCTTCTTGATTTCAAAATATTCTTATTGTGTTGGGGTAGTGGGGTTGCTTTGTTTTGTGATTTTCTCCCCACCCCCCCTTTTTTTTTGTTTTTTGGACCACACCCAGTGATGCTCAGGGCTTACTCCTTGCTTTGCACTTAGGGATCCCTCCCAGTGCTACTCAGGGAATCATAAGTGGTGATGGAATCAGTCCTGGTTGCCATGTGCAAGGCAAATGCCTTACCTGCTACATTATCTCTGCAGTTGCAAAGTTTTCTTTTCTTTTCTCCACCTGATGCTTTTTGGTTGGTCTCTGTTAGAAAAAATTTGTGTGGGTCTCATAATGGAAAAAAATCATTATGTAAGTAACACAGGATAAAGATTGCAGAGGAAAATAATCACCAAGTTGGTTCGTATCTGTGCCCCCAAACTGATGCATTTTAACTTTTTTAATTTTATATTGATTTACAATTACAACAAAATTGGTTTACAATATGAGGATTCAGGAATTGATTGATTCATACATGTAATGTCTCACTATACTTATTACCAAAATGTCAGTGATATTTTACTATTAAATAACTCCTTTTCTTTATTCCCTCCTTTTTCCCTCTTTCCCAAAATTATTCAAGATACAGGGCAACAATTATGTTTTTAATAGAGTAGGAATTATTTTTATTGTATTCTGCTAGATGTTATAAATTTGTATTTTGCATATGAATGACATCACTGTAGCCCTATTTATCTTCCTAACTTATTTTGCTAAGTATAACCTCAACTTCCATATATATCGTTTCAAAAGGCATGAATTCATATTTTTTGGTGGAGAGGAAAGTGTGTGTCACACCTCGCCATGTTCAAAATCTACTCCCAGCTCTGTGTTCAGGCGTCACTCTGGCATTCTACCACATGCAAGGCAAGCCTTTAGCTCTATACTCTCTCTCTGGCCCAAGCATCACCTTTCTTAAAAGTTGGGTAGTATTCCCTCAAGTATCTATAAAGCAACTTAATCTAGTAGGGCAGTTTCAGCCTTTTTCACTGTGTTGGCTTTAAAAGCTTTGCTTCAGTCTGTGGCTATTAAATCATCATAATTGATGACATGTGTTTCTTATTTGTGTAACAGAGATGGATCCTGATTTTGTTATTGTTGTTATCCATGAAATGGCTCTTTCAGACTAGCCTGAGTATGAAATCCAATTATTTTTTGGATTTCATACTCATTATACTAAAAATACTAATTATTTTACTAAAAATACTAATTATTTTTATTTGCAGCTTAAATAGTGCTGCCCTATCTTTTGTTTTCTGCTTGTTTTATGTGTTTGGTGTTTCTTTTCCCCAATATTTATCTACCTTTTCCATGAACTGATTTCCTTTGGAGATTTTTTCAGTTTCTTTCATTTCTCTTTTGTTTCTTCAAATTTTCGATTTGTGGTTTCCATGTGACTGGTCTGTTTTTAATAGTGTGTGTGTGTGTGTGTGTGTGTGTGTGTGTGTGTGTGTGTGTGTGTATTGGTATTAACTTCTTGTCACACCCAGCAATGCTCAGGATTTACTCAGTGCTCAAAGATCACGCCTGGCTTGGGGGACCATATGTGGTGCCAGGAATCAATCCTAGGTCTGTTGCATGCAAGGCAAGCACCCTACCAGCTGTACTATATCTCTGGCCTAACAACATATATTTTTCTTGACCAGTTACTTTTTGGTTTGGACGAGCCTCACGCATGAAGGGACCAGCAGAGGAACCTAGGTGTGCATGAGCTGGGGCCAAGATCTTCAAGGCTGATCAGATCGGGACTGGGCCTCTTCCACCCAGATTCCCCATTTTCCAGTAGCTAGGCTGTCACACCCAGAAACTGCCCCCCGGTGCTGTGTAATCCCATCAATGGCCAATATCCAGAGACTATAAAACCAAGTTCATGGAAGAGAGTGACACAGAGTCTCTTGCCCCCGTGCCTGGCTGTTTTCAATGGGGACCCTCAGAGGGGGTGGGTTGAGTAACCCTCCCCGCCCAGAGCAGAGCCCTGGCAGTTAGAGACCTCTGGAACCCAGCCTACAACCGTGCTCAAGGCCACTCTCCACACATTCGGATGAGCCTCAAGCATGAAAGGACTGGCAGAGAAATCCAGATGTGTGGGACCCAGGGCCGAGATTTTCAAGGCTGCTTGGATGGGGACTGGGCCTCTTCCACCTAGATTCCCCATTTCCCAGTTGTAGGAAGTCACACCCAGAAACTGCCCATCAATGGCCAACATCCAGAGACTATATAACCAAGCTCTTTAAATGCATGGCTGAGATGCTGCCACTCGACATTTGATAGCCTAGTTCTCCCTCGTAGAGAACCTGGCAAATTACCAAGAATTTACTGCCCACAGTGGGGAGAGCCTGACAAGCTCTCTGTGATGTATTCATATGCCAAATACAGTAACAAAGATGGGTTTCATTCCCCTGACCCCGAAGAGCCTCTAATGCGGCACCATTGGGAAGGATGAGTAAAGAGATACTGCCAAAATATCAGGGCTAGGATGAATGGAGACATTACTGGGCCTGCTCGACCAAATGGATGATCAACGGGATGACAGTGATACAATGATACAGTTACTTTTGGGGGTTTGGGTTTTTTTTTTTTTCAGGGGATCAGGGTCACCTGGCATGCTCAGGACTACTTCTGACTCTGTGCTTTAAGTCATTCTCACGGTGCTCAGGAAACATGCAGTGCTGCCACCGAGCCCAGGCATCCTGCATGCAAAACCAGTACTCTAGCCTAACTTGTTGAGCCCCAAGGATCACTCCGGGTAGGTGCATCCCAGCTGTATACAATGCCTTATACTTCTAGTATTACTTCTCTGGCTCTGCTCTATGAATTCTTTTTGGCTCCAATTTCTTTGGCAAAGAACTCTACCTGAATTTTTTTTATTATTTCTTGTGGTTCTCAAGTCACACCCAGTGATGCTCAGGACCTGTTTCAGTCTGTGTCTGTGGGTCCTCCTGATGCTCAGGAGACCATATAGGTGCTAAAGATCAAACCTGAGCCTCTTGCCTATGAAGGATGTGCTCCAGTTCATTGACCTATCTCTCTGGTCCTGTATTTCCTTTCTTTGTTCATTAATATTTACCTTATATTATTGTGTCTCAGTTGATTTTCTTCAAAACAAAGTCATTGTCTAGAACACCCATGTCAGTGTCACTAGCATTTATTGATTCCATTTTTTTAAAATGGAATCACTATGAAATATACAGTTACAAAGTTCTTCATAATCGGGTTTCTTACATTGATTTCTGAGGATTTTTTTCTCATTCAATTACTAAATTTAATCTTTCATTGCATTCACTTGTTTTCTCCAGTAGGAGCTAGTGTGACCCTCAGTGAGTTCTGCTTATTTTTTAAGACCTCAGGTGCCTTTGAAAGAAATAAAGGTTGACTTGGAGATTTTCTTTCATTGTAAGGACTAGCCTGAGTATGAAATCACTTGCTGTCCCATCATCTCTTACAACTAGACTCACTGTCTGAACGCCCAGATCCAAACTCTACGTCCAAATCTGGGTGTCTGATGCTATTTTTATTTGACTGTGGAGGTTTTTTGGCTGGATTTCCAAGAACAAAGGAGAGGTGTCAGCCCTTTGCACTCTGCCAGTTTCTCTCTGTGCTAGAATGAGGCACAGTACAGGTTTTTGTAGCCCAAAGCTCTGATAGTTGTGGAGGCTTAATTCTTTAAAAAATTTTTTTAATTTTGAGAGTCAGTACAATAATACAGAAAGGAGGGCACTTGCCTTGCACTCGGCCCCCCAGGATCGATCTCTGTATGGTCTCTTGACTCTACCAGGAGAGATCCCTGAGCACAGAGCCAGGAGTAAGCCAGGAGTAAGTATTTTTTGTGGCCCTCCAGTCCCCCCAAAAATTTATTTTGGACCACATATGGAGTTCAGCGCTCAAGACAGGAATGAGGGATTGTTACTTCTGGTGGGCTTGGGAGACCATACATAGAGTCTGGGATCGAACCTGGGTCAGCTGTATGCAAGGCAAGTGCTCTATCCACTGTGTTACTGCTCCAGCTCCAAAGGTTTAATTCTGATTGCACAGTGGGAAGGGAGCTCTGACTACTGTGTCCTCTAACATTCCTGGAATTCTGTTTCGTCACAGTTCCCCTAAGGTTGAGTGCAGATCCTTTTCTCCTCTGTGAAACAGCAAAGATGTGCCCTGGAGGCTTGCATCATCTCAGTGTTTGGCCACATTCTCTACTTGGGGTGACCCTCCTCCCAAGGCCAAGATATTAGGTTATTTTTGTAACCTGAGGCTCTGGTGGCTGTGAAGGGGGATGGGGAGTACACGCTACACTGTAGTACTGTCTCACTGTCCTCCCGTGGTTGATCGATTTGCTGGAGCAGGCACCAGTAACTTCTCCATTGTGAGGCTTGTTACTGTTTCTGGCATATGGAATTCACCACCTCTGCCGTGAGGGTGGGATACTCTCGGTACTTGCCGGGCTCTCCGAGGGGATGGAAGAATCAAACCCGGGTCGCTACACTATGTGCTAAAATTGCCTCTTCAGAGTATAGACATCCAGTGTCTGACAGAGAAGAGGGTCTTGCCCTCCTTAATAGGGTCACTTAGTGGCATTCGGTAGAATTGAGTGCTCCCCAATTGCTGAATGTCCTTCTACTTGGTCTGCAAATCACAGTAGCTCCACAATACTTTGCTCCATCCATAACTAGAACTTTCCAGTGCTCAGATAAAGGAGATGGCTTCTGGTGGCAATCTTATGTGACCCATATGTGATAAATAGTTGTTTTCTCGTTGTGTTTTAAAGTGCTTTTGCATTAAATTTTTTTTTATAGTGAGTCATACACTTTTGTAAAAGGTCGTGTTGAGGCCAGAGCAATAGTACAGTGGGCAGGGTGCTTGCCTTGCACATAGTCAGCCTGGGTTCTATCCATGGCACCCCGTATGACCTCTAAGCCCACCAGGAGTGATCCTTAAGCTCAAAGCCAGGAATAAGCGCTGAGCACCGCCAGGTGCAGCCCTCCTCACTTCCAGGAAAAATGTTGTTATCAGAAGTATCCAGAGATAAAAAATTATTTTGTCAATTCATTCACTTTATTCATATTCCACAAGTGAAGTATACATCTAGTCATTGCCTTTAATTTCCTTACTCTGCACTTGACACAATTACCTGAAATTTCCTATATTTTACCCCCAAAGCATGATTTCATCTTTCTTAATGGCAAAGTAGTGTAGCATTGAATATACAAGCAACATTGTTCTGTGCATTTGTCGATGGGAATTTGTGTTGATTCCATGTTTTGAATAATGCGTTGTGAACAAACAAGGGTGCAAATATCCTTTTGAATTAGTGTTCTCATATTCTTTAAATAGATGTTTGGAGAGGTATCACATGAAATTTGTTGTATTATAAGAAATTTGTATTTTTCTAATCTCCAATACCTCCATACTGTAGAGGCTGCACCATTTATTGTCCCACCTATAGTGAACCAAAGATCTTTTTCCTTCTTATCACTCACCAATATTCATTTCCAATCTTTTTGACAGGTGACTGTCTCATAGACTGGAGTGATAGCACAGCAGGTAGGGCGTTTGCCTTGCATGCCGCTAACCCGGGTTCGATTCCTCCATCCCGGAGAGCCCGGCAAGCTACCGAGAGTATCCCACCCGCACGGCAAAGCCTGACAAGCTACCCGTGGTGTATTCAATATGCCGAAAACAGTAACAACAAGTCTCACAATGAAGACATTATTGGTGCCCGCTCAAGCAGATCGATGAGGGATGACAGTGACAGTGATATATATCACACCTTAAAGCTTTGGCAATAAACTGCTATTTCAAAGTAATGTTTTAATTATTTAAAATTTTTTGTTTCATTTTTTCTGGGGACCACATTCAAGGGCTACTCCCAGCATGGCTTGTGGACTGTTCTGTGCTAGGGATAAAACCTGGACCACCTGCATGCAAAACATGCCTCAAAACTCACTGATTCATCTCTCTCTCACCCATAAACCATTCTATTATGAATGGAAATATTGCCTGAAAATCACAATTCTAAGAAGAAATTAATTCCTTTAGATAAAAAGAAAAAATATATATGAAGTATTAAAGAACTTTATAAAAATTGATAGCCTTACTGTGAAAATAGATATACATATAAATTAGGTCTTATTTGACTATTACACGGCGCGGGGGGCAGTTTCTGGGTGTGATTGCCTAGCTACTGGAAAATGGGGAATCTGAGTAGAAGAGGCCCAGTCCTGATCTGAGCAGCCTTGGAGATCTCAGCCCCAGGTCCTGCATACTTGGGTTCCTCTGCCCGTTCCTTTATGTGTGAGAAAATCTAACAGTTAATATTAATAAATAAATTAATAATAAAATTTTTAAATTATGTCATTTTAAACTTACAAAAAAATAAATTTTGAGGAGCCTGAGTGATAGTACAGAGGGTAAGGCCTTGCATGCCATCAACCCAGGTTCAATACACAGCATCACATATGATCCCCTGAGCCTGCCAAGAGCAAGCTTCCAGTGGCATATTCATATGCCAAATACAGTAACAATGATGGGTCTCATTCCCCTGACCCTGAAGAGCCTCTAATGTGACACCATTGGGAAGGAAGAGTAAAGAGAGGCTGCTAAAATCTCAGGGCCAGGATGAATGGAGACGTTACTGGGCCCGCTCGAGCAAATCGATGATCAATGGATGACAGTGACAATGATACAGTGATATTTAACTATATTAAAACTTCATGGGAAGTTCCAAGTTCTGGAGAACAGATGAATGGATAAAGGAACTATAGTACCTCTACACAGTGGAATGCTACACAGCTATTAGGTAAAATAAGTCATAAAATTTGCTTCTACATGGATGGACATGGAGAGTATCATGCTGAGTCAAATCAGAGGGAGAGGGACACACATAGAATGACTGCATTCATTTGCAGGATTTTAAAAAAGCCTATAATGTGTAAATAATACTCAAAGACAGTAGAAAGGGGTAGGAGGACTGGTTCATGGTAGGGAGCATCCATCAAGGGGGAAGGAAGTGCAGGTAAGACAGAGAAAGGGCCACTATGACAGTGGTAGTGGGAAATGATTACTCTGGGCACAAACTGAGTGCTGAAAGGAGGTAAAGTTATACGTATGACACCCTTTAAGTAACAGTACCCTAAACCACAGTGCCTAAAAGGAAAATGAGAGAGGGGGGCGGGTGGTGTTTGCCATAAACGCAGGCTGCAGTGGGGGGTGGGGGTGAGGGGTGAGCAGGGCAAGGGAAAGCAGTGCGAGAGAAACTAGTGACATCGGTGATGGGAAATGTGCAGTCGTGAAGGAATGGGTGTTGGAACAGCCTTATGACTGAGACTCAATCATCAACAACTTTGTAACTGTATATCTCACAGTGATTCAATTGAAAAAAACATTTCATGGGATGTGTTGTTACATATAGAGGAATCTTTCATATTCTAAACATATGTGACTATTAATAGACATGTGACTATTAATAGGTATACAAAAATGTGTGATATGTCCTAAAAATTACACGAGCTTGTTAATTTTGGCTATTATTCTAAAATATGACACAAATTGAGTAAATTGCCTTATCAATTGCACTACAATATCTTCATGACCATTGCAAATACCTTGAAATTTATAGAAAATACTATTTACTTTAATCATCTTGAGCTTAGGGGAAATCACAGAAAAGAACTTTGTGAAGCTTTTGAGGACACAGGTTTACATTGGAACTATAAATAAGAACCTGCAAAGTTTATGGAAAAACTGGAGTCTTTAACATTTCAGATTGTGACTGATTTTCTACATGGGTCTTAATGAAATAATGAGCATGAATTTAATTTGTAATGAATTTTTGTTTGGGGTTTATTATTCTTTTCCCAGGTTCTAAAGATTTCCCAATGCTTGAGCAGTGACCGCAGAATCAGATACATTGTTTCTTTTTGTGAGTAAAATAGAAACATTTGTTTCTCTCTGACACCACCAAAATGTGAAAACTTCTAATAAGTATTTTTGTTTCTCAAGGCAATATGTTTGCGGGCACAAATGTAGGAGGAAATCTTTTGCTGAAAGTTTTCTCTATGTTAGACTGTATAGAAACTGACTACAGGGAAATGGACACTGGTGGAGGGCTGGGTGTTGGATCATTGTACGACTGAAACCTGATCATGAACAGCTTCATAACTATCTCATAGTGACTGAATTAAAAAAAATTAGAAAAAAAAAGAAACTGACTACAATACTGGACTTTAACTTGAATGTCCAATATTGTTTTCAGGAATTAAGACTGATCTCTTAGAGTCAATGGAGACAAAACAGTGTTTATCTTGTGCACTGAGGACAATGTCCAAAGAAGATAGCTCCTGGAAAAGAAGAAGATTGAAAATGAAGTCAGAAGGAAATCCAGTCATGAATTCTGAGGACAGATAGTGAGCAAGATTTTTATGTGCTACAGTGAGTGCATCATCAGATATGCACTCACAATCAAATTCAAAAGATTCTGTGTTTTAGTGGCTCTGATGTCAACAAGTATCCAGAAAATAGCATTGTTTTTGGCAAAACATTGTTTCACAGAAGGTACCCTGACCACAGAATAGCAGTTGATTTGAAGAAGATGTAAACTAGTGTCCTAAGGTCTTCTTCCAGGAGAAGAGCTTATCTTTTTAATAGAGAAGGGAGAGCTTAAGTCACTCGTTACTTGTATTTCTTTGTTTACTCTGCTTTCCCTAGCAAACTCATGAACTGGCCTTCCTTACTTCCTGATGCCCTCTCAGCCTTAGCTAAGGTATTTAAAGATAGTACCTAAAACCATGTGATGAAATACTCATCTTTATTGAGTCTATTCCATGTCTGTATACAGCAGGTATACATGTTATGAACAAGCACACTCTTATTAATTTTTCTTAATAATCTGATGATTGTTTAATTATTTGTTCAGATTCTGAAGATCCCACAGGGTACAGGATAATTTTCTATGCTTATGCTCTGATGGACACTTTTGCTCTGTTTTCAAATACTATAAATAATGATGTTATGACTATCCCTATACATAATTTTCTATTTAAGTAGAATTATTTCTACAATATGAATACCTAGAAAATAAAATGCTGGTTCAAAAGAAACACAAATTGATAGCCCATAAGTTTAAAAATGCGTACATATCACTTAGCTCATTGTACTGCCTCTGCCTTGTACTCTGCTTTGGAAGTCCCGTAGAAAACAATCTTTTTTCCCTCTTAATTGTAAATTCCTAAACATGAAGATACAGTGAGGAAAAAAATAAGTGTTGTTTCACAAGTGCCATGCTATCTATTAAGGATCAATCCTATATTTTAAAAAAATCTAAAAAGTGACAGATCTCATGGGGAGTGCTTCTAAATCATTTGAGATGAGAAGCAATAGTGTTAATCTACAGTGTTAAGAATTACTAATGAGTAAAATGAGCTTTCAGAGTAAAGTTTATACCAAATCTGTAGTCATGTGACTTGCGTGTAAATTAGAACTGTGTCTGCAGAGATGGAAAGGTAGGTGGAGCATGGCCCTTTTCTCATGGAAGGGGTTCATCAGCAAGGTGGATGGTCAGTGGGTCAGTAGTCCACTGAACAAGAGCTCTGGGCAAGCTTCTCTAAGTTGCAGTGTCTTGCATGCCCCCTCTTCTGCCCCCCACCCCAAGAATCCCTCTCACTGGGGTCAGTACAGGCAGCTGTCTTGCTGTTCTAGTAATTAGGAGTCAGCTAATAAGTCTGGATGCCTTTTCCCTCCTGATGCTCTTTCCTACACTGACTGTTGGCTTGAAGTCAACCATTTTCTAAGGCGGAAAATTAAAAGTCCCTAATTATGGTTTTGAATTCCAACTCAAAACAACCTCATAAATTTGATAACAATCATCAAATTGCCCTCTGAAAAAGGAAGGACTACTTAACACTTGAATAGTTTCCTTGACACCTTTGACAAAACTGAATAATTTCATCATCTTAAGTTTTTGCCAATCTGCTTTTTCATGATTATTTACATTTTCTTTTCTTTTTTTGGTGAGGGGAGAGGGGGGTTTGCTTAAAGGTCTCTTCTGGCTCTGTGCTTAGTAGCGACCCTGGAGGTGTGGAGTGGGGATGGGTGGGTGGGGGTACCAAGACTGTTGCAGGACTGGATTAAACCTGGGTTAGCAGATCCCGCAGTCCAGGCAAGTGCCTTATATCTCATTCTATCTCTCCAGCTCCCTATTTACACTTTAAAAAAGAGTTCTACTATAAGTAGACACTAAACTATGCACTTTTGTCAGTTATCTGTACTTCTGTGAATTATCTGCTTTGTGGCTTATTTCTTATCTTTTTAATTGGTTGTGTTTTTCTTACTGATCCATCTGGAATCTTGATATAACCCTTTCTAATAATATGCTGCAATACTTTACTCTCAGTTGTCATAATTATGCCTTCCACTAGACAGATGTCTTACATGTTCCTATGCTGACAACATGTTAACTTTCTAATCACCCATCTCGCCTCAAATTCCCTCAACCTCTGGTCTGTTCCTGAAAATGCACTCCTTAAGACCACTGAAGCAGGGACAAGACTAGGAGAACCTGGGGCCCTGTTTTTCATAAAGTTGCAAATAAAATTTTTGAAACTTAAATATTTTTTCACTTATATTACAATAAATGATCAGAACTGTCTATACATAATCACAATTACCTCTACATAATCACATAAAGCTGAGCCCCTGCTTTGAAATGAAGATACTGGAATTATAGCTCAGTGGGAGAGAGCTGTCTTGCTGATAAAGGTATTTTTCCACACTGCAGGCAGTCTAAGCTATAAGATAGTATTCAGACTACTTAGCACTGTGATTTACTCTTTTTGATATGAATGTCCTTTAAGCAATTTGCTTACAAGAGACAAATATTCCAAGATGGCTAAAAGATAGGGTTGAAAGGATACTCATTTAGAGTTGAGGAACGATTGTATGTAAAATGATTTACCCTGAGTGATAACAGTACAGTGGGGTAGGGTGGTAGGCTGCTTGCCTTTTATATGAAGAACCTAGATTTGATCCCTTTTATCCTATATGGTCCAGTGAGCTGTCAGGAGTGATCCCTAAGCACAGAGCCAGGAGTAAGTTTGAACATCAACAACACAGGAGTGTGTCCCCCTCCCTACACCCCAAGCAAAAAATAAACAAAAAGAATTAACTTGGTCAAACTCAGTCTTAAGACAAATCATGTTACTTATTTTATCAAATTTTTGCCAGGGGAGGGTTCACACCAGGTGGTGCTCAGAGGGCTGTGTGGTGTCAGGGATTGAACATATATACCCTGCATAGAAAACATGGGCTCCAGCTTGTTGAACTATCTCTCCAACCCCAAACCATGGAACAAAACAAAAACATTGAGACCATTTTCTAAAACCTAATTGTTTTGGAGCCACATCTGGCAATGCTTAGGGCTTACTTTTGGCTCTGCACTCAGGGATCACTCCTGATGGTGCTCAGGGTACCATATTGGATGCTGGGGATCAAAATCAGGATGGCCATGTGCAATAAAGTATCCTACCCACTATACTATCACTCTAGGCCCTCAAAGCCTAGCCTACATTTTTATTAGTGGGATAATAAAATTATTAGTGGGATAATAAAATAATGGGATATTTTCAGAAAGTGCTCTCTTGTCACTTTATGGTTATCTTTAATTTTGGAGTTCACCTACTATGATTTGACTGTCCTGCACAATTCTATGAGTAGGTCTCTGCTGCAAGGAGCAGACACTTCTACATCAACAATGCCAGGGACATCTATACCTGGGGCAGATAAAGCATGAGAATCTACAAGGTGGGTGCTGAACTGGTGTGAGGTAGAAATACTTTCTGCAATCTTACCATATAGATACTGAATGGCACCCTGGGGTATGGAAGGCAACCTGGCCTTTATCTGCCGAATGAGAGGCCACATCCCATTTAAAAATACTATGGTAATTCAAAGTGTTTGTATCATCCATAATAAAAAAAAAAAGGACAGCAGATAGGGTGTTTCCCATGCATGCCACTTACCTCGGTTGGATCCCAGGCATTTCATATAGTCCCCTGAGCACCACCAGGAATAATTCTGAGTGCAGAGTTTAGGATTAACCCCTGACCATTACCCCAGGGGTGATCCATAAAAGCGACGCAACTCTCACCAAAATGGGTATAGAAGGGACTTTCCTCAATATAGTCAAAGCCATTTACCACAAGCCTATGGCAAGCATCATCCTCAATGGAGAAAAACTAAGAGCCATCGCTCTAAGATCAGGGACGAGACAAGGATGCCCATTCTCTCCACTTCTGTTCAATATAGTACTGGAAGTACTTGCAATAGCGGTTTGGCAAGAAAAAGATATTAAGGGCATTCAAATAGGAAAGGAAGAAATCAAGCTCTCACTATTCGCAGATGATATGATACTATATTAGAGAACTCTAAAACCTCTACCAAGAAATTACTATAAAAAACAATAGACTTGTATAGTAAAGTTGCAGGCTATAAGATCAATACCCAAAAGTCCATGATTTTCCTATACGCAAATAGTGAGAGAGAAGAAAGAGATATGAAAAAAAGCAATCCCATTCACAATCGTGCCACAAAATATCAAGTACCCTGGAGTCAGCTTAACTAAGGAGGTAAAAGACTTGTATAAAGAAAACTACAAAACACTACTTCAGGAAATAAAGGAGGACATAAGGAAATGGAAAGATATCCCCTGTTCATGGATTGGAAGAATTAACATTGTCAAAATGGCAATTCTCCCCAAAGAATTGTACAAATTCAGTGCGATCCCTAGAAGAATACCCATGACATTTTTCAAAGAAATGGAGCAAACACTTCTGAAATTCATATGGAACAATAAGCCCCCATGAATAGCTAAAGCAATTCTTGGGAAAAAGAAAATGGGAGGAATCAACCTCCCCAACTTCAAACTATACTACAAAGCAGTAATAATTAAAACAGCATGGTACAGGAACAAAGGCAATACCCATCCGATAAAGGGTTCGTATCAAGTATATACAAGGCACTAGATGAACTCCACAAGAAGAAAACATCCAACTCCATCAAAAAATGGGGTGATGAAATAAACAGAAACTTTCTCAAAGAAGAAATCCGAATGGTTAAGAGGCACATGAGAAAATGCTCTACATCACTAATCATCAGGGAGATACAGATCAAAACAATGAGATATCATCTCATACCACAAAGACTGGCCCACATCTGGATGTGGGGAGAAAGGGACTCTCCTTCACTGCTGGTGGGAATGCTGACTGGTTCAGCCCTTTTGGAAAACAATATGGACGATTCTCAAAAAATTAGAAATTGAATTCACATTTGACCCAGTAATACCATTCCTAGGAATATATCCCAGAGAGGCAAACAGGTATAGTAGAAATGACATCTGCATTTGTGTGTTCATTGCAGCACTATTTACAATAGCCAAAATCTGGAAAAAAAACAGAGTGCCCAAAAACAGATGACTGGTCAAAGAAACTTTGGTACATCTACACAATAGAATATTATGCAGCTGTTAGAAAAGATGAAGTCATGAAACAAGTGGATCAACATGGAGAGTATCATGTTGAGTGAAATGAATCAGAAAGAGAGAGACAGACATAGAAAGATCTGTGGAATATAAAGTAACAGAATGGGAGACTAACATCCAAGAGTAGTAGAGATAAAAACCAGGAGGTCTGCCCCACAGCTTGGAAATTGGCCTCACATACTGGGGGGAAGGCAGCTGAGATAGAGAAGGGAACACCAAGTAGAGGATGTTGGTAGGACCCACTCGGGTTGAAAGCTGCATGCTGAAAGTAGACTATAGACCGAACAGGATGGCCACTCAATACCTCTATTGCAAACTACAACACCCCAAAGGAGAGAGAATAAAAGGGGATGCTCTGCCACAGAGGCAGAGTGGGGTGGTGGGGGTTGGAGTGGGGGTGGTGGGAGGGATGCTGGGAACATTGGTGGAGGAGAATGGGCACTGGTGGAGGGATGTAAACGATCACTGTATGACTGAAATGCAAACATGAAAGTTCATAAGTTTGTAACTGTACCTCACGGTGATTCACTAATAAAAAAAATTTTTTTTAAAAAGCGACAAAAGGATACAAAACAAACAAACAAACAAAAATAATTGAAAAAAAAAAGAAATTCTAGCAAAGAGAAGGACCAGCTTTACAGGCCCTGATTTCAGTGGCTTTAAAAAGGACCAGAAATTCTAGGAGCCCTTTTATCGCCTTACATCTTACTAGAATAAATCAACATTAAAAAAGAGGGGACTGGAGCAATAGCACAGTGGGTAGGGCATTTGCCTTGCACACGGCCAAGGACCGGAGTTCGAATCCCAGCATCCCATATGGTCCCCTGAGCACAGCCAGGAGTAATTCCTGAGTGCAGAGCCAGGAGTAACCCCTGGCTGAGTGCAGAGCCGGGTGTGACCCAAATTCCTGAGTGCAGAACCGGGTGTGACCCAAATTCCTGAGTGCAGAACCGGGTGTGACCCAAAAAGAAAAAAAAAAGAGTTTGAGTATTTTTACTCAAAGCAATTGTAAAAGACAAACAAATAAGCAATCCAACACCTCCACCTCCAGAGTTCTACAAAAACACAATCTCATCATTCTACTTAATCACCTTCTTGAGGAATTAAATTGGTGTTTATTACATAGCTGTGATTATGTGCATATGTAAAAATGCATGCACTCTGCAGTAAAATGAAAACAAACAAAAAACCTTAATAAACAGATAGTAAGCTCTGCCCTAGGCAAGTTACAAAGTGGTTTTCTGGGGGAGGGAAAGGGGGAAACAAATCAATAACAAACCCCACCCTCAGGTCAAGACTTTGGGATGGAGAGATAATAGCACTGTAGTTGTTCATCTATTTGCTCAAGCGGGCACCAATAACATCTCCATTGTGAAACTTGTTGTTACTGTTTTTGGCATATCAAATACACCACAGGTAGCTTGCCAGGCCCTGCCGTGAGGGCTGAATACTCTTGGTAGCTTGTCGCCTGTCTGATAGGGGCAGAGGAATCGAACCTGGGTCGGCTTCATGCAAGGCAAACACCCTACCCCCTGTGCTATTGCTCCAGTTCGGAGAGATTGTCCAGGAGGTGAAATGCTTGCCTTGAGTGTATGTTGTGGACAGAGTGCAATCTCTGGCACAATATACGGTCCCCCAAGCACCACCAGGAGACATTTCTGAGCATAGAGCCAGGAATAGCACCTGAGAACTGCCTGGAGTGGCCAAAGGAAAAAATGAAACAATTGATTTTGATACTACATACTTTCTTTGGAATTAGTTCCAATAAGTGTTATGACCTTGGGTACATTCCCTTATCTCCTGATTCTTTATTCCTAGCATGAGATTATCTGGTTTTACAGGATATATTGAGAAAGGTTGACTCATGATCAATTGGCAACGATGGGAGTTACTCCTACGCCAAGAATTTTTGCATACTTACAAAGCCTGAAGATATAGGTCGAGTATGTCACTTAGCAGGTGTCTGAAAGGAAGTACATTGAGGTTAAGTCTCTTGCCCTAGATAGACAGCCGACCAAAGGCAGAGACGGAAATGAAATTAGTTTGGGGGAGATGGTGTCTTCTGGGAGACCACTGAATAGAATGCAAATATCTCCTCAGAAGAGTGGGAGTCTTTTCCCCATAGTACATGACGTTGCTGATGTACAGAGCCTAGGCAGGTGAGATGGGGGTGAGGTATAGCTGGTTTAATTCTGAAGATCGTGAACAAGAGAAAGATAGTAAGAAATTCAGGTAAAACCCAAAGAACATAGTACTCGCAGGAAAACAAAATGGTTCAGACAGACAAACATCTTTGGGGCCAGAGCGACAGTCCAGCAGGGAGGGCATTTGCCTTGCACACGGCTGACTCAGGTTCCATCCTTGGCAGCCTATAAGGTCCCTCCAGCACTGCCAGGAGTGATTCCTGAGTGTAGAGCCAGGAGTAACCCCCAGCATTGCCGTGTGTGATCCCAATAGCCAAAACAAAACAATAACCCCCGCACACGCATAAAATCCCCAAACCCCCAAGCATCAAAGTGACAAAATTTGGGGACGGAGAGATAGTACAGAGCATAGGACACTTGCTTGCCTTGCCCTCTGCCGACCGGGTTCCATATCTGGCACCCCACATGGCCCCGGGGCCTCCAGGAGTGACCCTGAGCGCAGAGCCTGGAGAAAGCCCTGTACATTGGCCTGGTTTGGTTCCTGCAAAAACCAAATTTTAAAAAACGACAAAATTTAGATGGACTGAATCAACTGCCATTTGAAGAAAAGAATAGGAATTTTCTGAACCCTCTTGGTTTTGAAAATAATAAATGCTGCTTCCTGAGGCTGGGGTTAAATTTCAGACGAATTCACAAGCTTCATAACACACGAAAGACTGATAAATGGACTCAAACCCAAGTCCGCAGCTCTTCTTTCTGCCTTCTTTATATTCATATTTCATAACCTGTGCATATAACGCTCAGTGCCCAAAGGCTGGAGCTGTCACGTGAATGTTGCTCGACCCCGGGTTATTTAATAGACAGATTTTAAAAGTGCTCAAACACAACCAAGGAATTAGTGTATGTTTGACTGAGAGGTAAGCTGCTTTTTGACAAGAAAACTACAAGCCTCACGTTCCGCGTTCTTCTCCCTCCGACGACAACAGGACCAGCATCTTTGCCCTTGAAGGGCCGAGACCTCTCTCTCTCTCTCTTGGCTAGAACCCCACCGCTCGCCCCACCGGGGTGTCGCAGCAAACCCGAGTGCGCTCAGCCAACGCGTGGACTTCTGCAGCGTCCAGCCGGCTGGGGAGCCGGAGCACCTGGGCCTCCGCTCCGGTGCGCCCGAGCAACTTTCCAAACAAATCAGGGCGGGATGGGAGTGTCTGCTCGGCCGGGGAACTTGATCCTCCTACCTCGCCCCGAAGCCACCCTCCGCCTCCCCCGCGGCTGGGCGGCGGCGGCGACGGCCTGCGGGGCGCGCGGTCGCTGTGGGCTGTGCGCTCCCGCGGCTCGGCGCCTCACATCCTCCCTCCGCATTGCACCTTCCTGTGCGAGCTGGGGGGCGGCGCTGCCGCGGGGCCTTGGCAGCTGCTCCCCGCGCCCGCCAGCGGCAGGGATCGCGCCCTGGGCTCCCGGGTCCCGGCGCGGGGACGCGCAGTGGTGCCGGCGCCACCCCCCTCCACCAGCCCCGACCCGCGCCGCCGGCCTGTGTCTCCGGCGGCCCGATGCTCGCGGGCGCGGCGGGAGCGGTCCGAGACAAGCGAGCGGCGTCGGGCGGGCGCGCTGCAGCGGGGCCCCGGCGCTCGTCGGTCCCCGGCCTTGGCGGCGGGTGAGTCACGCCGCTCCGGCTCCTCTGCGGCTCTGCGTGGCGGGAGCACGCAGGCAGGAGCTCGGAGATGACTTGGGGTGGGGTGGCGGGGAGAGAGCATTTGGTGGTGGTGGTGGGGGGGGAGGGGTGTTTCGGCCGTCCGGAACCCCGACTTGCTGCATCCTCTGCTAGCACCTTCCAGCCGCCCGGGGCATCGCATCCGCTCTGCCCGCCCTGGATTTAATTGGCGGGCTGGTAGGAGCGGGGCGCGCTGCAGCAGCGGGAAAAAGAGCGAGGGGTCCCGGAGCCCGCCCTTAGGACCCTCTTTTCCAATCCCGGGGTCCTTTAGGCGTCCCGCAGGCCGACGGGGCACGTGGGTTCTGTGTTCACTATTGTTTTCTAGTAAAAGGGTCTGTACGAGACGGAAGGCGGGGAATCTAGAAAGCTCTCTCTCAAACGCACTTTCTCTTCACCCTCCTTGCCCCCCCCGCCCCCAACTCCGCGGACCCCCTTCTTCCCGCCACAGGAGAGCTAGACCTAACTCAACAAGCACCGAAGCAGTTTGCGGGGCGAGAGGACCCGGGCTGCCGTTAGTTTGCAAGATAAGAATGAATTTGTGTCTTTTTTTTTCGGGCTACTTTCTCCGAGCCACCCAATTGAGCTCAGCTGCTCTGTTGTGTGCCGTTATTTGGGCTTAAAAGAATTATCTGTAAAAAGGGGTTTCCAGAAACGCAAAACCCAAAGCACCTTTCCCTCGGGATCCCAAGGGCTCTGGGGTGGAAGGTTCTTGGAGAGATGTAGGCGGCCAGGAGCGAAGTGCAGGCTCCGGAAGGCGGCCCGGGTTCTTGGGTTGAGAAGGTGGCTTAGAAACCCACAAGTCCGCCTGAAGTTCCCTGCGCTTTGCGACCCCAATCTGCCTCGCTGCCCCGATCTTTGACTTTCTACTTTTGTCCTCTGTCTTACAGCGGACCGTGAATCTATCTTTTTTATTTACGCGGAGATGTTAAAGATTTGGAAGCTTCTTTGTAGGCTGCTAGGTGATTTTCCGTTTGAAAGCTTGCTGGTTTTACATTTGTGAGTGGTTTTATGTTGCTTCCTTTTCTTCTCCCCTGGACTGTTTCTTTCTTTCTTTTTTTTAAATGCCGTGATTTTTAAAAGTGGTTATATCCTTTCTTGTCTCGGTTTAAGGCTAATTGCCTTGTGTACATTTTAAATAATAGCAACTTTGAGTTCTAAGGAGAAACGTTTCTAAGAAACTCTACTACTTTGATCTGGTTTTATAAGCTGTTTTTAATCATTTATGTGGAGGAAGAGAGGAAATCTTTGCTGTCCAACAGAGTTTTTTCTTGCCCAGTGCTTTTATATAGTCTAACTGTCACAGCTCTGTATTGTACCATGTCTTGTGTCTTAAGACCCCAAAATGACCTCTTTGCACTTCGGGTCAGTAGATTTGTTAGAAAGACTGCGTTTGTTTGTGTGCTTCAGATATTTGAGTCTTAGAAAGGAATATCCACTGAGAGATGAATATTAAAATAATAAAAGTCACATTATTAAAAAAAAAAGTCTGAGTATAGTATAGCACATACGGCTTTGCCCGTGCTACTGGAGTTCAATAGCCTACATCCCATGTGGTCCCCCAACCACTGCCTGGAATAATTCCTGACCAGAACCAGGAGTAAGTCTGGAACATCTCAGGCATGGCCTCCAAATCAAAATCCAAAACTAATCAACCAACCAAACAGCCAGTCTTCTCTTTTTGAAAATTGTCATTGACAAGTTATCATCATCATCCCATTGATCATCGATTTTCTCGTGTGGTCTCAGTAATGTCTCCATTCATCCTAGCCCTGAGATTTTAGAAGCCTCTCTTTACTCGTCCTTCCCAACGGTGTGGCATTGGCGGCTCTTCCAGGGTCAGGGGAATGAGACCCAACATTGTTACTGGTTTTGGCATGTGAATACACCATGGGGAGCTTGCCAGGCTCTCTCTCCCATGCGGCCAGGAAACTCTCGGTAGCTTGCCATGTTCTCCAAGAGGGAGAACCAGGTTATAAGCTGTTGCTTCCGGGAGCTTGGTTTTATAGTCTCTGGATATTGGCCGTTGATGGGATTACACAGCGCAGGGGACAGTTTCTGGGTGTGACCACCTAGCTACTGGAAAATGGCTGATCTGGGTAGAAGAGGCCCAGTCCCGATTTGAGCAGGATTGGAGATCTCAGCCCTGGGTCCCCCACACAAGTTTTACCATTTTCAATTCATTGGCAGCTGTTTACTTCTGTTACAGATCATTTGTATTCCATATAATTTGGAAAATTATGGGAAAGAAATGAAACGGTGATACATATCCTATTTTTCTCTGATAAGTTTCATTTGCTAAGCTTGCAGTTACCACATAGCTTCTGTGGATATTGTAATTTCATCCAGGGTTAGGGAATAGAGATCTGTTTGACAAACACCCTTGGTAATGCTTATTAGCAGAAGATGAGGAAATATAAACATCAAAAAGTCTAAAATGAGGCTCCTCAGTGCATCCACATTTACTATTTTATTCTCTATTTCCTACGGTCCCTTGAGACAATAATTCAATTTCATTTCATAGTTAAGAAAACAGAGACTGCCCAATGTTTAGAGATTTCCAATGAGTCACATGAAGGTCTGACTTACACCTCAGCAGGAAGCTTTCATATTGGACATCCCTCGCACATTCTTTTAATATATTATTCTCCATTGCATGGACACAGTGAATTTGTATATTTCTTCCTCTAAATATAGTGTCTGCCAGCTAGGCTTCTGAGTAGGTGGTCTACAAACGTTTTCTGCCTTTTTGACCTCTTCACAATTCACCAATTAGGTACCTTCTGTTTTCTCCACCTCTTGGTCACTGTCATCCTGTTGCTCATCGATTTGTTCGAGCGGACACCAGTAACATCTCTCATTGAGAGACTTATTGTTACTGTTTTTGGCATATCCAATATGCTCGGGTAGCTTGCCAGGCTCTGTCGTGCGGGCTCCATACTCTTGGTAGCTTGCTGGGCTCTCTGAGAGGGGCGGAGGAATCGAACACAGGTCGGCCTTGTGAAAGGCGAACGCCCAACCATTGTTCTATCACTCCAGCCCCAACATATCTTGGTCATGGTACCTAATTGTGCAGATAGGCCAAATAGAGCACATTATGTTCTCTCAAAATGGTTGTGATCCAAAAATTGTTTTGATTTCCCCTCCCCCCTCGTATTTCCACCGAGGTTCTTACTCATCTTTCTTCCCTGGGAGAAGTTCTTCCAAGGGTTCTATATCTTGATATAGCCCCTGGAAGTCTTTTCAGGTTGAAGTGAAACCTTTCCTATTTGTTTCCAACTGCCGTGAATGAGAGCATGGCTCCCCATTGCCAAGTGAGCCCCAATGAGCTAAAAAAAAATATTTGGAGGGAGCTTGTTTGATGGAACTGAACATAAGCATTGGAAATTACAGTCAGAAACTCTAGTATGATTTTCTCCCAGGGTGTCAGAACATTGTTCTTTCTCCATGCTGAGCAGCTCAAGTTCTTTGACAGGGTAGTAACTCCCCAGCACTGAGTCAGCAGTACCCTCTCAGACTTGGTTGAGAACTTGGTTGCCATATAGGCTAGCTAAGAGGGAACAGATTCTAAGAGTGACGTGTGAAGGTAAAAGGGTAAGGAGTGGTAGGAGCTCAGAAATTCTTTTGATCACCCCAGGGGATTGCCCATAACCATTTGCATCTCAACGGGGCTTTTCTTCTTCCTTGTATCTTTGGGAAAGAAGAAAAGCACTAATGCTGAGGGGATTTTCTCATCAGAAACCACGAAAGGCTCCATTATTAACCTCTTCTCCAAGACAGTGTTCAAATGGTATTTGTTCAGTAGTATGTACTATTGGTCTTTGAAGGAATTCTTTAAATATTTGATTAACTTTTTTTTTCTTTTTTCATTGTTATTTATTTATGTTTGGCTTTTTGGGTCACACCTGTTGATACTCAGGGCATATTTCTGGCTCTGCACTCAGGAATTACTCCTGATGGTGCTGGGGAACCATTTGGGATGCCGGGGATCAAGCACAGGTCGACCGCTTGCAAGGCAAATGCACTACTTGTATTATCAAGTACAACATGCAGCTGTACTCTGGCCCTAACGCTGACTTACATTTTATCAGTTTGGGAATAGAAAGCTACTAGGAGATAAAGAGAATCAGTACTCCAGATGAGAAAGCAACAAAGTGGAGATTCTTCTAAAGGAAAGAGTTTTGTCTTCCAGTTTGTAGAGAAAGGGGGCATTGGTCTGGTTGTGGATATGGGTCACAACCACGGGTCTGGGAAGTTTGAATAAAAAGAGAGCAGAAAGTAGCTTTGAACTGGATCTCGAGTGTTTTTTCTGCATAGTAACCCATAAAGTGAGGTGGAGGGGGGCACACCTCAAAATGCTCAGGAGTTACTTTTGGTACTGCACTCAGGAATTTTTCCTCTAGGTGCTTGGGGGACCACATGGGATGCTAGGGATCGAACCCAGGTCAGTGGTGTGCAAGACAAACTTCATATAACTCTAGCCCTGGAACCTGAGATTTTTAACAGTATTTACTGTAACATGAATCACACCATGTTGCAGTATCTGGATGCTGGGATAGAGAGGAAACATGCAGTTTAAAGCAGAATAGACAAAATTGACAAAATCTCTGCTCTTACAGTGCTTACATTGTGGCAGAAAAGGGAATAATAAGATAAAACTCAAGGGAAAACACTTCCAGATAGAATAACTGTTGCAATAGTTGAAGAATTGGGGGTGTGATAGAGATGCAGGTGAAATCTGCTGTAGGGCAGTCAGAGAGCTGCTCTGAGGAGATGATTTTGTCCTTAGCTGTAGAGAAGGAACCAGTCAAGTAAAGAGCACAAGAGTGAACATTTTAGGCAGAGAGAGCTGCAAAGGCCCAGAGAAATGCATAACTTGCGGGTGCTTGGAAAATTAATAAAGGAAGAACTGCAAAAGGGAGATAGGAAGAGATTAAGTTGGTAAGTAGTCTGGGGACTACCTCTATCCAGTCTTAGAAAGTCAAAGACTGGGCTTTAAATTATGCTCTAATTAGAATGCGATGCCAGGGGAGATTTTAAATAAGAAACTAATTCAGTCTTCACCCAGTGGGCTTTGACTGTTAGCACTCTCTCTCTCTCTCCCTCTCTCTCTCTCTCTCTCTCTCTTTCTCTCCCTCTCTCTTACTTTCACTTTCACTTTTAGTGGTGTATATATATTTTTTCTTCTTACCATTAATTGACCATCACTGACAGGAGTTTTGTTTTTTTGCCCACCTCTAGGGCACAGGCATATCCATACATCCATGCAGAAAAGCAGATCTAAGGGGCCCTTGGGGTATTTTATTTCCCAAGATAAATCCACTTACACTGTTTTCACCTTCATGTTGAAAGGTCCATCACTAGCTCTGACTTCCTAATCTCTGCAGACTGAATATGTGGTTGTCTTGAAAGGTCTCTGGGTTGGGCACACCCAAAATTACATTTATGAGAATTATTTAATCAAACTCCCAACTGGTGTCTTGCAAAATGATAGTTGCAAGAAATCATAGTTGAAATAATTGAAAAGCCATGTTTTTTCTTGAACTCCTGCTCCTTCTATCCAAGGACAGACACTGTTTTTGCAGTCATTTAATGGCAGTTGATTTCTTCGGGGCCACATCTGGTGATTCTCAGACATGACCCCTAGCAGTGCTTGGGGGAGACTTATGTAGTGTAAAGGATCGAACCTCACTCAGTTGCGTGCACGGCAGCACCTTACTTTTTATATCACTTCTCTGGCCCCATCTTTTTTTAGAGTGATCTATTTTAGAGTGCAGTTTCAGTGTGAATATGCAATACTGCTGTAGTATTGGCCATGGAACTGCATTATGACTGAGAAATTTCATTTCAATTAGTTTTTGTAGATGAACTTGGGAATCTTTTTTTTTTTCTTTTGGGTCAGATCTAGTGGTGCTCAAGGCTTACTCCTGGCTCTGTGCTCAGGGATCACTCCAGGGATAATATGTGGAAGCAGGTCAGCCATATGCGGACAAGGATCCTACTCTGTACTATCTCTCAAATTCCCAAACTAGGTAGTCTGAGGTCTTGAGAGTTTTGCATTCTGTTTGGTAGCTTCTAGTAGTGCTGGTTTATTAGAAATGAAAAGAAGTGTCTAGCATTTTATCAGTTATCCTTTGATTCCAGTAATATACCTGGTCTGTCACCTTATAGTACTCTGGGGAAGAGGGCTATAATTTTCAGAGAGAAAATTGTGTGTGTTTTAAAGAGTGCACATACCATCTCTTGGGGGCACTGGACTGATGGGGGGTAGCATTGGAAACAATTAGGGAGGAGCCTTTTCTGTTGTTTGCTTAAAGTACCAGCGTCTGATCTAGATGATCTGCTTCTGTGTAAACTTACATAGGTAACATTGAACATTAGTACTATACAGAGCAACTCACTTGCAAAGCTGGTAGATCTGTTTGTGACAGTGGTGTTAAGGTTCAAGCACATTTCTAGTTGAAAGGGGAGTAGTTATGTCTTGTTTCCCCCTGTTGGGTCCAGTTTCCAGAACATTATAGCAGAAGCTAATTCTTACCAAATGGACTCTCATTCTTTACTGATAGACTCACAATGCTAATATGTTAGTTCACGGGTAACCTCTTTTTTTTTTTTTTTACTGCTAGGATTTAATTGTATTGCTACTAGAATAATGAGTTTATTAACCCATGCCTTAGTCATTGGAGAAAACAGGTGAATGGAGAATTTGTATATGTTACTTAAAACCTTTGTTTTTGAGACCAGAGAGATAGTTCAGTGGGTAAGGCATTTGCCTGCATATGACCCACCTGGGTTCAGTCCCCAGCATCCCATATGGTCTGTCAAGTAGTCCCTGAGCATTGCTGGGTGTGGCCAACCCCTTCTTCCCCACCCCAAAAAAACCCTTCTGGTTTTGAGAAGTGACCCCTCCTTCCTCACCCCCAAAAAACCCTTCTGGTTTTGAGAAATGTTTTTCTTTCTGAAAATATTTTCATGTACTTACACTGACAAGTAAGAGACTAGGATGTCAGTATCCTCAAGTGGGTAGTCTCAAGTTGCTTTTCATTTTCTATAACCTTTCAGGAAAGTCTCATACTTCATAGTGCATGAAAGCTTGGGTTGGGTTAGACAGCTGTGTGTGCTTACAGAACCGAGGAAGGAAGTTGTGCCAGTGATGTGAATAATAAAATAATTTCCTGCTTAAGTTCTAATGTTTACAGTCTATATATATGTATACATACATATATATGTATATGCTATTTTTGTAAATTAAAAATAAAATTTTATTTTTATTTTTTTAATTTTTAGGTCACACCTGGCAGTATTGGATGTATTGTATTTCTTGCTCTGTGCTCAGCAGTCACTCCTGGCAAGGCTCAGGGGATTCTCTGGGGTTCGGAGGATTGAACCGGGGTTGGCCTGTGCAAGGCAAATGCCCCATCTGCTGTGCTGTTGCTCCTGTTGGCTGCCACCCAGTCCAGTTGGAGATGCCCTGGAGGGATAAAGGCTCTCCTGAGGTTCTGAGACCTGGGAGATCGGGGAAGTCCCTTATAGAGGGACTGAGAGAGGGCGTGGTGGGCGAGAGGGGCCCAGCTGTGGGTCTCTTGCCTAACCCCAGATGACAAGGTTTCTTGCAAAGAATGCTGTCTTCCGGGTGTCTGCTTACTTCATAAAGATATACTGTATTTATTTTAATTTTTTTTTCTTTTTGGTCACACCTTCGATGCACAGGGGTTGCTCTTCATTCAGGAATTACTCCTGGTGGTGCTCGGGGGGACCATAGGGGATGCTGGGAATCAAACCTGGGTTGGCTGCATGTAAGGCAAATGCCCTACCCGCTGTACTATCGCTCCAGCCCCTGTATTTAACTTTATAAATTCCAAAATATTTCAAGACTCCGCCTATTAGATTTGATTGCTCCTGTCCCACAAAGACCTGATGCTATGAAAGTACAAACTTCTAATCTTCGAGATGATTTAATTTTTATTTATTTACTTATTGTTGTTGTTGTTACTTGAGGGGGCACACCATGTGATGCTTAGGGATTACTCCTGGCTCTGTGCTCAGAGATCAGGGCTCTGGAGACCATATGGGGTGCTAGAGATTGAACCCCATGTCTGAGGTATACAAGGCAAATGCCCTACCTGCTGTACTATTGCTCTGGCTCCTATATGATTTAATTTTAAAATTAAAAAAATTTTTTGGTTTGTTTTGGGCGGTCTCACCTGGCAGTGGTCAGGGATTACTCTGTTCAGGTGTCACTCCTGGACATGTTCTGGAACATATACTTGGGGCCATAGATCAAACCCAGGTTGATCACACGCAAGGCAAAAACTCGACTGAAACGTAATCATGCAATTTTGTAAGTCTGTAACTGTACCTCACGGTCATTCATTAAATAAAATAAAATAAAATTTTAAAAAACTGAAGAAAAACCCCACCCATCTTACCTGCTATCACCTTTGTACTGACAAGCCCCTTTGAGATGCTTTTAGAGAGGCCTTTTCCTCCATGAAATTTTAGTGCTCAAAATTATCAGGTTGGTGTTTCAGAGAGTGCAGTAGAATTTTTTTCTTGGAAATATTCTATTGTGCATGTTCAGGCAGCACTAATAAAAGTGCCGTTTTTATTTTTTTAAATGTATTCATAAAATAAAATACATAATAATTTAAATTATAAAATAAGTAAAATATCAGCTTTTATTAAAAGCTGTGAATCCTTCATGTACTAAGGGTAGGAGAAGCAAAGATAAAGAATGTGTACTTTTAAAAAATCAGCCTAGAGCCAAAGGAAAAAAAGAGATAAGAGATATTTTGAATTCCTTGGCTCTTTTCTCGATAATTTATAACTGCACATTAGCTTTGGAAATTGGATCATGCTGTTACATTGGGACAAGAGCTAAGAGATAGCCAAGGCATTCAACTAGGGTATGGATAAATTTTAAAGCGCCTTTCAGTGGCAGCAATTAAATTTGTTATTTTATGTAACTGGTAGACTCTAAAAATTAAAGAAACTTTCTGTTGTAAATATAAATGTCTGTTTGAGATAAATAAAGCTATCAAATACTTTAGAGGTTTGGAGGCTAATTTAAGACCTCTACTGCAAACCACAACACCCAAAAGGACAGAGAGAGCAAAAGGGAATGCCCTGCCACAGAGGCAGGATGGGGTGGGGGGAGGACAGGGTGGGGGTGGTGGGAGGGATGCTGGGACCATTGGTGGTGGATAATGGGCACTGGTGGAGGGATGGGCACTCGACCACTGTATAACTGAAATGCAAACACGAAAGTTTGTAATTCTGTAACTATGATTCACTAATAAAAATTATAAAAAAAGTAAAAAGGTTTGGAGGCTATTGCCTATCTTTCAGGAAACATCCAAGTAAGTACCTTATTACTCTTGTTTTAGTTCAGCTATGCCTGCATCATTAGAGGAAGAAAAAAGTTTTGGGGGAGGTTTGGTTTTGCGTCACACCCGATACTACTCAGGTGTGTATTTACTCCTGGCTCAATGCTCAGAGATCACTTCTGGAGAACCTGGGGGGCCAGGTGGGATGCCGTTTGCAAGTACTACCCATTGTACTATCACTCTGGCCCCAGAAAAAAGATTTTTTTTGACAAGCAGGATGTTAGAAGATGCGTGTGCTGTCTCAACTTGAAGTTCCTTTAGATGACTTCCAGGTACCGTAATATTTGGAGGACAGATGCGAAGCTGGATGGTGACCAGCTTTCCAGGGATGCTCCAGGGGATTTTGCAAGAAGGTAAAGGCTTTCTTTCACTGTGCTACAGTGAAGGCAGGAGACACCCTCAACCCCCCCCTCCCCTAGTTCTTTGTTCTGGGGAATGGTTTGTGCAGGTTGGGAAGAGGCTGGAAATGTCCATCTTGTCGACTTCTTGAAAATCTGGAGGTGGGTTTCAGGATAGAGAGATGGACGCCTTGAAGTTAAACAGGAGGTCTCAGGAGAAAGAGGATGAGCATGTGTTTCTCTGTGCATTTTTGCCTAGAATCTAACAACAGTCTTGTGGTCTTCTAGCTGTTTTGTAGGTGAAAGGCAGAGCAGGAATTGAGGTGAGGTGGTGCCAGTGTGATTGAGTGAGCTTCTGTTTGCTGTTTCTTTCTGCAAAACAGTTGAAATATTGACTGCTTTTGTAAGTCAAGTCTTGCCAAGGGTGTTTGATGGAGTTAGTATATTTTATCTAAGACAACTCTTTCTATAAGACCGCAATTTTATCTTTAGTTCCACAGTTTTAAATCTGACCCATCTACTGAAAAAAGCAAGGAAACCCATCCCCTCCTTAAAAGAATGAACAAAAAAAACCCATGTCTTGGGGGGTTGGGGAGGAAAACCTCTCAGTTCTCAAGACTATTCCTGGCACAGTGCTTGGGGGTCATTCTCAGCAGAAAATGGGGGGCCACGCAGCACCAGATACTAGCTGGGGCTCCCAAATGCAAGAACATATGCTCTAGTCTTTTGCATCACCTTCCCAATGAGCTTATTCTTCCTTCATTTTTTTTCGGGGGAGGGGGAGGGGGTCCAAACCTAGCAGTGCTCAGGGCAGTCTCTCAGGGGAAAGAACCTGGGTCAGCTGCATGCAATGTGAGCGCTCTCCTCACTGTACTATCGCTTAGACCCCCAACAGTGATATTTTAACAATCTACCAAAGTTCTCCACCAAAAGCTAACAATATTCCTCAATAGGAGTTTCTTTAAAACAACATTGTTTCTTTAAAACAACAACATTGATTCTTTGTTTTTTTTTCTCAAAAATCTAATCTCTCCAACAGGTCTTTTAGGTTTCTGTCACTCCATGGTGCTAACTTTCTTTTTTACTTTCCCATTTCAACCTGAAATACAAGCCCTCTAGTGCTTTAGCTTGGGCTTTTTTTTTTTTTTTTTTTAGTTGAATCACCATGAGATACACAGTTACAAAGTTGTTCATGATTGGGTTTCAATAATGTTCCAACACTCATAGTCACCCCTTCACCAGTGTACATTTCCCACCACCAATGTCAGCAGTTTCTCTCCCACCCTGCACCCCCACCCCCCAGCCTGCTCCTATGGCAGAGGCAAATACTTCTCACTCCCTCACTTTCCCCCAGACCCCAGTGGGAGGGAGGGGAGCCTGAGGAGGGAGGGTGCCATATCGTTTTGTTTAGGTACTGTGGTTTGCAATACTGTTACTGAAGGGGTATCATGTAAATCATGTAAGTCACTTTACCTCTTTGTAGCATTCAGTTCTTGTCCAGAGTGATATTTCCAACTGTAGTTGCTATCGTGGTCCCTCCTCTGTCTAATTGTACTGCTCCATAACTTGTAGCAAGCTTTCTACCATGGACCCGTCTACTTCCTGGCCCTGATTTCCACAGCCTTTGGGCATTCGTCTCATCCTATGAGACTAATAATGAGAGAATCACTGTCCCTCTCCCTCTGACTAATTTCACTTAGTATGATTCTCTCCATGCCCATCTATGTATAAGCAAATTTCATGACTTCATTTTTCCTAACAACTGCCTGATATTACATTGTGTAGATGTACTGTAGGAGTTTCTTTGCCCACTCATTTGTACTCAGGCACTTGAGTTGTTTACAGATTCTGGCAGTTGTGAATAGTGCTTCAATGAACAGAGAAATGCAGATGTCTTTTCTGTATTATGTTCTTGGGATTCTAGGGTATATTGGCAGGAGCAGTATTGCTGAGTCATGGGGAAGCTCAATTTCTAGTTTTTTGAGGAATATCCATATCATTTTTCAAAAAAGCTGAACCAGTCGTCATTCCCACCAGCAGTGCATGAGAGTTCCTTGCTCCCTGCATCCACACCAGCAGTGGTTGTTCTTGTTCTTCTTTTTTAATTTTTTTGTGCTTTTTGGGTCACACCTGGCAATGCACAGGGGTTCCTCCTGGCTCTGCACTCAGGAATTACTCCTGGCGGTGCTCAGGGGACCATATGGGATGCTGGGGATCGAACCCGGGTCAGCTGCATGCAAGGCAAGTGCCCTACCTGCTGTGCTATCACTCCAGCCCCATTCTTGTTTTTTTGGATGTATGACAGTCTTTGTGGTGTGAAATGAGACCTCATTGTTGTTTTGACTTGCATCTTCCTGATGATTAGTGATACAGAGCATTTGTATTTCTTTTTTGAGAAAGTTTCTGTTCCTTTCTTCTCATGTTTTGGAGAAGTTGGATAGTTTTGTTTTGTTTTGTTTTGTAAAACTCTACCAGTGCCTTATATATCTTTGATATTTACCCCTTATCAGATAGTTGTCAGATAAATATTTTTTTTTTTCATCCTGTGGGCTGCCTTTGCATTCTGGTCATCTGGGCTTTTTTTCTCTTTTTTTGAGAATATTTACTGCCTTTCTCCTTCCATTCTGTGTTGCTCCATTGAGGCTATGTTATAACCTGTGTGTGTTTTCTATTTTTGTGGTTTATAACTGCATTAATCTAAACAAAATACCTAACTTCACTGACTATCACTCAATTTAATCTAAAAATTAGAAACAACGTCCATGACACAGTTATTACAGTAATTACAAAGAAAACACATACACATAGCTCAACTTAGTTTCTGCCAAGCATTAGATCAATTATATTTTGCAATATTATTATGAAAGCTATTATTACTAAACTTATTATAATTTCTCTCATTTCTAGAGTTAAAAACTTAACTTCCCTGAGAAAATCTTTGTGATTGCTTTAGCTTGAATTTTTTTCTCAACTCCGTTTCCTCTGAGCATCTGATGTGAGTAAATCTGTTTCTTTACTCACATTGTTCTATTTCTTTAACTATTTCTCAGTGAACAGCAGCAAATACTTTTACCTGTTGCATGCTCAGTGGTCTTGTTTTCATTTATTTATTGGTTTGTTTGGGGGAATCACACCTACTGTGTTTAAGATTGTGTTAGGTATCAAGCCAGGGTCTGTTGTGTGCCAGGCAAGCACCTTAGTCCCTAGACTATCTCTCTGGGCCTTGAAACAGCTTTTTCTAAGCTCTTTCTGCCTTGGACACTCTCCTAATCTCAGACTGGGGGCAGAAAGATAGAACCCAAAACATGATTCGCATTCATGGGACATTGGGAAGGAAGGCAGCTATGCAGCAGAAATAGCACAAGCAAAGGCATGGAGGCAGGAACCACTCTCCAGTGTGTTTGAAACTACACAAAGTTTGCAACTCTTAAAGCACAATCAGGGGGCCGGAGCGATAGCACAGCGGGTAGGGCGTTTGCCTTGCACGCGGCCGACCCGGGTTCGATCCCCGGCATCCCATATGGTCCCCCAAGCACCGCCAGGAGTAATTCCTGAGTGCAAAGCCAGGAGTAACCCCTGAGCATCGCTGGGTGTGACCCAAAAAGCAAAAAAAAAAAAAAAAAAAAAAAAAAAAAAAAAAAAAAAAGCACAATCAGTCATTTGGGAGATGACAAAGGAGAGAGGATAGGACTCAGAGACTAGTGGCCTATTTGTTTACCTCTTCTTAAAGTCTAGGCACTTGGTGATAAAGATTCATATAGATGATATAGAGCCAGAAAATTCCACACATTATTTCTAAACTTGACCTTGAATTTTACCAGTGGTCTGGATAAGTATTTTTTTACTTTCTATTTTCACTACAAAAATAATGAAAAATTAATTGTACCAGAATGTTAATATTAGAACTTCTATTTTCAGTCACCCAGGTATTTATTTTGGGCTTTTGGAGACATCTACGGGTGCTCAGGGGATATTCCTGGCTCTTTGCTCTTGGAGTGACCCCAGTTGTGCTCAGGGGTCACATGCAAATCCAGGGGACTGAACCTGGGTCAGCCACAGGCAAGGCAAGTGTCTTACCTTCTGTCCTATCTTTCTCGTCCTCATCCAAGTGTTTAGTATTCAACGTCTCTACACCTGCACACTGGCACTGGTCCACGGACTGGAGAGTGAAGATCATTGGTTTGAAGGCTGTTGATATTAATTGTTATTTGAGATTTGTGAAGCAGGGGTTTCTATGTGAGTTTTTACGATAGAGATGGGCTTCAAGAGGACAGACCCCCAAGGAGGATAGTCAAGAGAATCACTGTAAATTCATAGCCCTGAAGGTTTTATTACCACCCCCCCCATAACATTTACAAATAGAAAACCAAGGAATTCTGGTCACAGTTTTATTTTCTATAAATATCTACTTGACAACTTATCTGTAACATTTTTATCAGTATTTGATTCATTTCTTTTTATTATAATTCTTTTTATTACAATTAAGATTTCCTCTTCACTCAATTTTCTAAGCCTAGTTCAGTGCTTATTATTATTTTTTTGTTTGCTTTTTGAGCCACACCCAGCTCTGTGCTCAGGAAATACTCCTCATAGACTCTGTGGTGAACCATATGGGACACTGGGGATTGAATCCAAGTTAACCATATACAAGGCAAGCTTCCTAACCACTGTATGGTTCCTCTGCCCCCCCTAGTTTAGTTTTTAATGTATCAACATGTTATTTAGATTTTAGACAATACCTGATGTTAAATGTGAATTGTATTTAATTCTAAAAAATTTTACATATTTTACCCCAAAAGTACATCTTCTATGAAGCCTAAATGATGTCTGCATGTTTTAACTGTTTATTGGTGCTCTCTTATCCATGGAGAGTAAACAATAGGATCCCCAAGCCCTAAGCAAAGATTAATAAATTCCCAGACAATAGTTAGATGTGAAAAACAAAACAAAACTGTAATCAGCCTGAAAAATGGGATGCTCCAGAGAGGTCTGCAGGGAGGCTAGGAAAATAGAGGTCAAAACAAAAAGCGTCTGAGCATATTTCCAGCATGGTTACAGGAAGGATGTAGACTAACACTTAGCCTATGTCTACTGTACGGGTCTATGTGATTACGATGCTGGATTCTGCCTTTTCACTATCACTCCTGGAATGGCTTATGGACATTTAAATATGGAGACTCACTGACACTCATTTTCTTTTGCTATGAATGAATTAATGTGGCATTCCCAGATCACAACCAGCCTCTAGGTGTTGACCATATGTGGTAAAATGCACTTCTATGTCTGAACCAGCAGGGCAGGGCCGTTAACTCTTGGATTGTAGCCCCGCCTAGTTAATGCTCTTATCTAAGTCCAATGTAGGCTGCCCAAGATAGCCATTTCTCTCTAGTGCTTTTTAAAAGTACAATTTTGACTCATCTCTCCTATCCTGAGTGGATCTTCTACTACACTTTAGTTGGTGTTCCCTTCTCTACCCGAGCTGCCCTTTCCCCACGATAACCACGCAGTATCTCCATTGCAAACCATAACACCCAAAAGGGGAGAGAGAACAATAAGGAATTCCTTGTCACAGGGGCGGGGTGGGGGGAGACAATATTGGGGGGAAGGTCCCTGGGGCCATGGATGGTGGAGGGATGGGCACTCGAGTATTGTATAACTGTAATATAGGCACGAAACTCTGTAACTGCACCCTCACAGTGACTCATTAATAAAAAAAAGTACAATTTTGTGGAAACATAAGAGATATACAAAAAAGTATACAACCACATCTAGCGTCTTGTGAAACATTTGCTCCCAGTGAACATGCCCCTGTAAAATGCCTCCGCCTGAAGGATGGGGTCCATCCTGTCCTCCAAGAATGCAGGAGGATCGCTGTTTGTAGGTAACCACTCTGCTGTTCCCGTCACGGGGGAAGGATTTTCTTTTGAATTAAGACCAGGTATTGAAGAATCTGGGTCTTCCTGACTGGGGGATGAGGATTGGGTACCCAAACAAAGATGAGCCTTCGAGGTTGAATTGTGACCTCAAAAAAGATATATCGAAGCTGTAATTCTTCAGAATATGACACTATTTGGAAATAGGATCATTGTTGATTGCCCCATATGCCAAACATGCAGTCCAGCTTGCTGAACTGTCCCCTGACGCTAAGGTGGAATTCTTGTAAGTAGCAGTCTGAGAAACCAGACACACTGGGAGAAAATCAGGTGCAGGACTGGAGGGGAATTGGAGTGATGCCTCTGCAAGCCAAGGAGTGCCAGCTGACCTCCAGACACCAGAAAGAGCAAGGACAGATTCCCCTGACAGGTTGCCAGGGGGGCAAGAGCCGCTTGGCAACTAGACTTGGGACTTGTAGTCTCCAGAACTCTGAGACTTACATGGATTGTTTAAGTGCCTTGTTGGTGGTAGTTTGTTCTTGCAGGCTAAAAAAAAATAAAATAAAATAGAGCGGGTCTTAAGTGGGCCTGGTATCCTGATCCCTCCTGTCAATATCCCTCCATGTCCATGTCCCATGGCTCTAGAATTGCCGTTCTGAATATCGGCTGAGCTCTCTCCAGACTTTCTTTCCCGAGCCCTCTCTTAACCCTTCTTGCTCCACTCCAGTGCTTTGTCCCACTGGAAGATAAGAGGCTCCATTACCATCCATTACTGTTTTGTGCACTTCCCCCTTCACTCTGCTCTTCACGAATCTTTTCAAAACAAGCCTGATTGGTTTTCTGATGTGTCCCAGATCAAACCGTGCAGATCAACCCTCTGTGTCTTCTATCTCTATCAAGTCCCTTATCTATCCTCTGGCATCCAGACTCAGGTTTCTGTCTCAGTCTTCCTCAATTATTTTGTGATCAGAATCACCTTGGATGGTGAACAAGAACCTCAAGCTCTTGAACCTCAAGAACAAAAACCTCAAACTCAAAATCCCTAGATTTTACTAGTATTGATACATTGGAAGAAAAGGCTTAATTTTTGGCGCCGAAGTTTGAAAAAAAAAACAAACCATTTCTCATCTGAGAAAATAAAAGAGGCTGCAGATCACAAGGCAGCCTAAGACTGAGACATATGGTAGCAAGTCCTGCAGAGAGGAGAGCTACAGGACTGGAACTCTCACTTCTGCGAAGGACTGATCTTACAATTTATCTGTTATCCTGGGATGAGTTGCCTGCATTTGGGGAACCACATGAAATGCACAGTTGTGAAATTCCCTGGGAGAGTTTCAGAGATCAGACTACTGACTGTGTTCTCCTTTGGTGCACTTGCTTTGGGACCTAGGGACCCAGAGATTCTTTGGAGATTTTTGTTCTTGAATGCTCTTACAGCCAACTTGACCTGAAAACCCTTTTATGTGCCTTGCCTAGAATGATGGCCCGGTGACTCTGCACTCCTCAGCTGCCTTTGCCCTTGTCTGTTGCTAGTCAGTGTGGAAACAGGCTTCTGGAGGTTACGACAAGTCTCACAAGTAGGAGAATTAAAAATGTTTTTGGTCTCTCCATGGTTCCTTCTTTGGCTAACTGTTTTTGATTTTTTTAGTTCTGAATGTTTTTACTATATATTTGTATTTTTCCCTTTGAGGGAAGTGGCAAGGATATTGCACATTTTAGGGTAATCATATATTCTGTATAATACACATGTTATACTTGAAAAAGTATAAAGCCGTATACTTTATCAATGAGGTAAAAGGTTATGTTTGTGGAACATTTAATTGTGCTTAAACATGTGTTCTGTGGACTTTGTTTTACTCCATTTGTGCTCTCAGTTTGGACAGGCTTGATATCCTGACAATTTTTTTTTAATTTGGTATTTTTATTTATTTACTTTTTTATAATTTTAAAATTATTTTTTCAAAATAGTTTTATTTTTCTGTCTTTATTGAATTTTGGGCCATACCCAGCAGTGCTTGGGGCTATTCCAGGCCTGTGATTGGGGCAGTACTGGGATCATCTGCCTAAAAGATAAACAGCTCAACCTCTGTACTACCTCTCCATTCTCAAGACCCAGAGGATTTCTTGGACTAAAGCCAGCCATTGCAAGGAAATGCTACTTTTTGACTTGCCTATAGGATGTTCTAAAATATTTGGTTAGTTGTTTGTAGAAATGCAGGCAAACAATTTGACTTCATTGTCCCTTCCTGTGAACTGGAGTTAATGTTATTATCATTATAAACCCTGATCATTTTTTCATTTTTCATTTACGTTTTGAGTGAATGGTAAATAGTTAAAAATAATCACTTGGCAAGGATTTTATTTTATTTTATTTTATTTTTTTAATTGCATTAGCATTGGTTTAAAGACTGTGGCTGTTGATGTTTTAGGGGGATAGTATACTACACCCACCACCCGAGAAAACAATATTCCTCCACTACAGTCTATTGATCACCACCCTCTATTCGGCCCATTTTCAGCCCATTCCCCCTGCTCTGTTCTGTGGTCAGATTCTAGGGACTTGATTTCATCGCTTTCTTCTCTTGCCTGGTTTCTTTGCATACCATAAATGAGTAAGACCCACTGGTATTTCCCTTTCTCCTTCTAACTTATTTCTCTTAGCATGACTTCTTCAGTCCATCCATGTTGTAATAAAAGCCAAGATCTCATTTTTCTGAAGGCAGAGTACCCTTCTATTATGTCTTTATCCATTTATCTACTGTTAGACACTTGGGTAGTTTACAGATCTTGGCTACTATAAATAATCCTGCGATGATTATAGGTGTGCATGATTTGTTTGGGTTAGTGTTTCTGGGATATATACATCAAGAAGAGATATTGCTGGATTATATAAAAATTCTATTTAAATTTTTGGGACAAATCTTCACATTTTTTTTAAAAAGGAACTAGATCCATTATTATCACCACCAACAGTACGTCAAGGATCTTTTGTTCCCCACACCCTTGCTGGTACTTTTGTTTCTGGCCTTGTTTGGTAGACTTCTCGACATGTATAAGAGCCTAGCTCATTGTCATTTGATTTGTATCTTCCTGATAATAATTGACATTGCCCATCTGCATGTCTCGATGAGCTGTCAATTGGGAGTGGGATTGACTGAGGTCTCTAAATTCTGTATGTCTCTTGGCTTGTTAGCCCTTTGTCAGCTGTATGGTATGTGAATATTTCCTCACATGCACTAGATATATAATTCACTTCTTCAGAAATATGCCAGGAGAAGAAAGATATTTTCCTTCTCTCTCCCTCTGAAGAAAAATGCCTCTCTTCAAGTTCCTTTTTGCATTTTTTGAAATAGACAGTTTTATTTAATTTTCTCCTCTCCATCACCTTCCTGTTGGCAGTGACCAAAGATTACATATATGCTGGGGTGTGATACTTACATATGTGGTTGTGGTGCTAGCGGGTCACACTCCAGGCCACCGAGCCCACACACTTTATGTTGTGGCATTCCCACATTGCTGGCTGTGTGCTGTTGTGGTGTGCTGGGAGTCACACCCTCCTTTGCTATGGTAGGGGTCCCAAGCAGCAGAATCGCCTGGGATCACTCACAGTACCTATGCCCCACCTAGGGGTTGAATTCTCTTCCCCCCATATTTTGCAAGGCAGGAACTTTTTGCCAGTGACTTGTCTCTGCGTCACAAAGCTGTTTTATAATGTGAAGAACAAAATATGATCATTAATGAGTGTTTATCTATATTTCAGACAAATCTGCCTTTGTAGTTTTATTAGAAATTAATTTTTCTTTATTTTACTAAATGTAATATATTTGTCTTAGTATTGATGACTGCATGGAATTTTAAAATATTAAACAATGTTAGGAATTGCGGGCTCCTAGGATTGAAGGAGGATGGTACAGTGGTTTAGGTGCTTGCCTTGTGGGTAGCTGACTCAGTTTCATCCCTGGCACTTCACATGCTTTCCTGAGCCCTGCCAGGAATGATCCCTGAGCACCGAACGAGGAATAAGTCCTGAGCATTTCTGGGTGTGACTCAAAAAATGAGTGAACTCCCATAGGCAGGTCTACACATATTTCTAGATTTGACTCCAATTTACAGTTGCAAATAAACCTTGTTACAATGCTCAGAGCTAAAAATTTCCAGTAATGTAAGTAGATCATTGTTCATAAGACAGAGTCTTTATAGGTCTCTTTCAGAATCAGTGAGCTGATGCTCTTTGTTTAATTGTCTGCTCTACCAGACGTTGTCACTGACACATAGTAGTTGGTTCCTCATTCCTTTATTCAGAAGGAAAATCTGGGATTCTTTTTGTAAGGTTGAGTCTTGTATTATTATTTTGGTTTGAACAGAGAACAAAGAATGCCAGACAAACCTTTAGTTTGTTTGTGTACTTTTTCACATGTTCTGATTTTTCTGCCTAGTCGCTGTGGTTTTTAACAAGAGAAAACTATTATAAGGAGACGCCTTTCTGCCTCTTCTTTTTCTTTTATGGTTTTTTTTTCTTTTTAAAAAACAGGATTATTATAGGTTCAACTTACTGGAAGTTTACTTTTCATTTAAGAGGTTACTTTCAGAGATACATACAATTTTAAGTATCTGAGTATTTTTAAGCAACTTGAATTTTGGATGCTTATGTTTTAGAACAAAACCACTATTTTAAAAATGGAACTTTAGGCCAGAGAGATGGATAATAAAGCACATAAGTCATGTTTCTTGCATGTGATCAATCTTGATTTGAATCCCAGCACCACATAGTCCCCTGAGCACCAACAGGGGTCATTCTGAGCACAGAGCCAGAACTAGCCCTTGAGAGCTATGGGTGTGTGCCCCCAGCACCCCCAATTAAGAATTTTAATTTAAAAGTATTTATATAGTGATTTATAAAACTCAACTGACTTGCTAAATTTTTTCTATATTGGTAAAAAGAGATTTGGTTCCAAAATGACAATTAGATAAGGAATTCTGTGAAAACCAACTTAATGTTTGCTAGTAGAGAATGAAAAATTCTGTGTGATATGGTGATTGGTATAATACTAAAAACAATGAACTAGACCTTCATCAATATGGATAAGACCTCAAAATTAAAAGGGTTCGGTGGAAAACAAAAATTCAAAATAAGATGTATATTTGTTATACAAGTATTGAAGTCACTTATTTAACACCAGAACCCACATGCTATCAGAGTCTTACTACTATAATTAATTTCATTTACTACATAACATTTATGAATGTGTGTATTGTGTATGAATAATAAAACAGACTACCAAATTCATGTTAGAAGTTGCCTCTGGGAGAAGAGGAGCACAAGTGAGGGAGGGGGAATATAAGTACGTTTTCGTTTGAAGAATAACCCTGGTGAACATATGGTTACTTTGATCAAATTTTTTTTGGACATTTTGTTATTTACAATGGAAATTCAGTTAGCAATTTTGTAATAAAGAACTCTCTAATATTTCTTAGTGAAATAAGTTCCAACTAGATACCTTGTTTATCAGGACTCTGGAAATAAAACATAAATTATTGTCTGATACTGCTAATACTTCAGAGAGCCTGCTGTGGAAGAATAAAGTTGATAGACAGTATCTAGAACTCAAGGAAAGCTGCAAATGGATGTGACTTCCTGGGAACAATGTGTATATTAGGCAGGGCTGGACACATAGTATAGCAGGTAAGGCACTTGCTTTGTGTGCGACTGACCTGGGTATAATCCCTGGCACCCCAAGCACTGCCAGGGCTGAACTCACAGTGAGTTCATAGCCAGGAATAAGCCCTGAGCACAAACCACCCCCATCGGTACCCAAATTTAAATTTTTTTTGGGTGTATGATACACAACCCTCTTGGGGAGCCTGGCATGCTACTAAGAGTATCCATGTATCCCACCCACATGGAAGAGCCTGGCAAGCTCCCTGTGGCATATTCGATACGCCAAATAAAATAGCTATAGCAGGTCTCATTCCCCTGACCCTGAAAGAGCCTCCAATCATTGGGAAAGACGAGTAAGGAGAGGCTGCTAAAACCTCAGGGTTAGGACGAATGGAGACGTTATTGGTGCCTGCTCGAGCAAATCATTGAACAATGGGATGGCAGTGATACAGTGATACAGTGATGATACACAAAAAACATGATGACTAGACCTAGCATTACTGTATGATAATAGGAAAATTGTTAAGGAGTGAAATCTTAAGAAATTCTCTTCTCAGGAGAATTATTTCCCTTTATTCTTGATTCTTTATTATCTCTATAAAAAGATAGATATTAGCCAAAAGCACTGTGACAGTTATTTTCTGATTCCTGTAAATCACACCTTCGTGCTGACTGTCTTCAACCTACCTCTGAGCCAGGGAGGAAAAAGGAAAGAAAGAGGCCTGGTGACAGAGTCCTTTGATACCTTTGAGTTTTGAGACTCTGGAAACATTAACTTCCATGGTGTGGTTCCTGTCTAGCAGGAGAAAATACCGTTGTGAGGATATGAGTTTGTGCTTGTTGGAAGCAAGTTAACAAAACCGAGATACGTGCTTTTGGATTCTCGCTCCTGCCATTAGCAGCCTCGATTTTTCTTGGCAGCTGTTTTCACTCTTACCTTCGGATCTCTGCAAATGCTGTTTTCTTAGCCTGGAATGTTTTCAGCCCTTATTTCCTCTGGTTAACTCCTACCTAGAAGAGGACTCTGAGAATTGCCTTAAATTCTTCAGAGAAGCTCCCTACCCTCCCTGACCTGGGCCGATCATCAGTCACACAATATTTGTAATTTCATACTTACTTGGGAACTACTTGCCAGTTTCTGGCCCTCTCTCTGGATTATAGATGGTTAGGTAGTTTTTCTTCACTGCTGCATGCTCACCGCCTGGCGCACTGTGTGGCAGAGTCTAGTGTAGATACTGGCAAATTATTTTTGACTAAACCAATAAAATTATTCCAGAAAATAAAAACTTTGATTTCTTTTTATTTTATTTTATTTCATTTATTTAATTTTTTTTTGCTTTTTGGGTCATGCCCAGCAATACACAGGGGTTACTCCTGGCTGTACACTCAGGAATTAGTCCTGGCAGTGCTCAGGGGACCATATGGGATGCTGGGAATCGAACCCGGGTTGGCCGCGTGCAAGGCAAACACCCTACCTGCTGTGCTATGGCTCCAGCCCCTAGAGTTATTTTTAAACACAGGTCAATGTACTTTGTGTAAGGGATTTACTCGATGTTTTTAGGAAGTAAATCTGGGGTTATATAATTTCAGAAATATATATTTGACATATGTTGGCATACTGTCATAATAAGATAAAAGATAAACATATTTAGATTTGCAGTGCATTTATTTGTTTGTATATAGTTTTGGCTTTTGATCCACACCTGGCAGTGTTCAAAGTCTATTCCTGACTGCTCAATGGCCACTTCTGGCAATGGTCTGGGGACCATAGGCAGAGTAAAAATTTGAATCCGGGTTGGATGCACGCAAGACAAGTGCCTTAACCCCTGTGCAGATTCTCTAGGCGTTGGATTTTTGCAGTATATTTAAAATTTGACTTTAAAGTATCATCTTTTATAGATAGTAATGTAAGAATATTACATATTTTTATTTGCTGTGAAAAGAAGGACATTTTCTAACATTCCAAGCTCTGATATGTGCTCGTCTAATTTTCTTTGTGGTAGTCCTCACCTGGTGGTGTTTAGGGACCCTGCGGTGCAGAGGATTGAGTCCGGGGCACCCATATGCAAAGCATGCACACACATGTACATTATATCCTTGTTCTGCATTTCAAATTTTTGATAACTCAAACTCACTTCTTTTCTTTAGAGGCTGTTAAAGGGTAGTTAAAAAATAGGAGCACTTCTTCCCAAGCAGCATAAAGACCTAGTTTCTTTTGGAATACATTTAAGAAACAAGTAGTTTGATAAAAGGGCCTTTTGTAAATCAGATGGAAATTTACTGGTAACTTTTAATCAAACTAACATGGCCAGCCCTTTGGAATGGGGTTTTTTGGAATTGGAAAAAAGGCAGGAAACTGGTTCCCTCTTAAATCGTGGGTTTATTTGATCTGGGAGAGAAACCTAAGAATGCTTTAAATTTTGAGTAAGGTCACTGTGTTCAAATATTTGCATATTTGCCCAGGAAAAAGACATAACATAGAATTTGGAACTGATTGAAAAACAAAATTTATTAAGTAGGGGAACAGAATAAAATAGGATCATGCAAAAAAATATCAGGGACTTAGAAAATATTAAAATAACTTGTTAAAAACTGATTTTTCTTTATCTTTTTTCTCTTTTCCCCATTTCCCCCTTGTTGTTATTGTTGATGCTATTCTGATAATGGGGGTTCGGCACACATACCTGACCATAGTACTCTCACATTTTAGCCCAGGTGCCTCCCTGGGGTTGCACCCCTTTATCTGGTGCTTAATGCACACCTGGCTGTAGAGTGGCTGGAAATCTCTTGCAGTGGAGGGGATCACAGTGAGTGGAGCTGTGAAGATCACGCTGGGAACACGGAGACTCTGGAGATTTGATCAAACGTGTGATGGGCTGGAGCAATAGTACAGTGGGTAGGGAACTTGCCTTGCGGCCGACCAGTGTTCAATACCCAGCACCCCATATGGTCCCCCACGCCTGGCAGAAGTAATCCTTGAGCACAGAGTAAACAAACAGGCAAACCAACCGTGTGACTGTGCATTTGCCAGGCAGGTGCTTCCAGTTCCAGTTCGGTCTTCTGGGCCAGTCACTTTGATTCCTTTATAAATCTCCCAGGGAGGAGAGGTGAAATTTCAGAACAAGAAAAATGTTGCAAGGCCCTGTATTTGAAAAACAGGAAAAGACACTACAAATTGGTAGGAGCAGAGTCATCTTGGATGCAAAGACATCCAAAGATATCTTTGGAGAGACATCATTTTTTATGCCTCTCAGTGGGAAAACCCTCATTCTACTTCTCTGTAAACTAGAATACTGAAAGTATAAGTAACTGCATTTTGGGGTAATGAACATTTCATGAGAATTCAGGTTTTGGTTTCAGTTATTTGCTAAGCTCAGAGTTTTTTTCTTTTTTCTTTTTTTTTTTAAAGTGGGAAGTGAAGCTTTTTGAAGGGAAGGGTTTTTTTGGGTTATACCCGGTGATGCTCAGGGGTCACTTCTGGCTCTGCACTCAGGAAGCACTCCTGGTGGTGCTCAGGGGGCCCATATGGGATCAAACCTGAGTTGGCCACATGCAAGGCAAAAGCCCTCTAGCTGTACTATCACTTCATCCCCTCCACTCCCCCCTCTTTTTTTTTTTTTTACCAGTGTGCGGAATTTGTTATTCCTCAAAGGTTTGACTTTGGGGTACTATGGCAATAGCACAGTGGATAGGGCATTTGCCTTGCATGCGGCCGAACTGGGTTCAGTTCCTCCGCCCCTCTTGGAGAGCCTGGCAAGCTACCTAGAGTATCTCGCCCGCACGTCAGAGCCTGGCAAGCTCCCCGTGGCGTATTTGATATGCCAAAAACAGTAGCAACAAGTCTCACAATGGAGATATTACTGGTGCCCACTCGAGCAAATTGATGAGCAACGGGATGACAGTGACAGTGATGAGAAGATACCAAGATATTAACTTTTGAAATTTGGATATATTTTCAAATTTCGAAAATTGAAAAACTCTTCTAATATTACTTAACCTGTTAATTAATCATTCACACACACCTCAACACATTGGTTTGGAGAGTGTTTTTGAAGTCTTATGATTAGAAAGTTGAACACTTTGTAAAACACTGGTTTAAGTATGTTCTTATGATTGTACTGCTGCTATATTGTTAATACTCCAGATGTACAATTTTTGGGGGGTCGGGGTGGAGTATATTCCTGGCTAGGTGTGGGGGACCATAAAGATATTGAGGATCAAACTCAGGCCAGCCATATGCAAGGCAAGCTTCCTATCCACTATCTTAGGTCTCTGTCCTCAGACGGAAAGTCTTTTTCTTTTTTTGCCACCCAGTGATGCTAGGGGTTATTCTTGTCTCTGCATTCAGGAATTACTCCTGACTGTGTTCTTATGGGATGCCGGGAACGAACATGGGTCAACCATGGGCAAGGCAAATGCCCTCCTTTCTGTACTGTCACTCCAGCCCCAGATACAGAGGCTTGACCCAAAGACTACAGCGTTGATGTCACCTGGTAGATTTCTAGAAATTTTGAATCTCGGGATCCATCCTAGACCAAACAAATTAGAATCAAGAGTTTAACAAGATGCTTAGGTGACACCAAAGAACATTAATGTTTGTTAAGCACCACTGTCTAAATCCAAACTCTTAGGAGGATTTTTATTTTATTTTATTTTGTGTGTATTTTTTAATAATTTATTTATTTTTAATTAGTGAATCACCGTGAGGGTACAGTTACAGATTTATACATTTTTGTGCTCATGTTTCCCTCATACAAAGTTTGAGAACCCATCCCTTCACCAGTGCCCATTCTCCACCACCAGTAAACCCAGCATCCCTCCCACCCTCCCCAATCCCATCTCAACCCACCCACCCTGCCACTGTGGCAGGGTATTCCCTTTTGTTCTCTCTCTCTAATTAGGTATTGCGGTTTGCAATAAAGGTGTTGAGTGGCCATTGTGTTTAGTCTCTCGTCTACATTTAGCACGCATCACCCTTCCCCCGCATGGACTCCGATCACATTTTACTTGGTGTTCCCTTCTCTATCTGAGTTGCCCTCTCCCAGACTGTGAGGCCAGCCTTCTTAGGAGGATTTTTAGAACAGAATAATAATGAGTTACTCATTATCCAACAATGCAATGTGTTTTATCTCTAGGCAATTAAAACAGCAAGTTGTTCTTCATTGAGTTCAGATCTTACTCTTTGAGTATTATAGTCACTGGTCTTGATCTAACACCTGATAGCTTTTAAAACTAAGTCAAGGCCTTTTCTTCTTGATGGTTATTCATACACAATAATGAACTGTCTTTGTTCGCTTGTTTTGGGGCCACAGCCCACAGTGCTCTGTGGCTCTACCAGGCTCCATGCCAGGTTGGGGTCAGGGTCTATCCTGGGCTCCCACATGCCCCACATGCCTTGCATGCACTCAGCCCGTTGAGCTCTCTCAGGGACCCACAGTGGACTATCTCGTTTCTCTTCTTTGATTAAAACATCCTCCTGCCTGTATAACTAAATCCTTGCCCCCTCACTGATCTTTGTATGACATTGAGGTTGCTTTAGTAATCAAACTACAAACTCTTAAAGAACTCTTTCAACTTCAGACTTGTGGCTGTTCCTTTACTACAGAAGATTATAGGTAGTCATGGATAGAAGATGGAAGAAACACAAGAGCTATAATTTTTGGACATTTAGGAACATGAGCTTTAAGTTTAGGGAGAATGAAGCTGAGGTTCAAAATTCGGTCTCAGGGTGGAGACTAGTATAAGTCACCAAATAAGAGAAACATTACTGGGGGCTACCAGAAGCTTGAAGGATTCCCTGGAGCCTTCAGAGGGAACAGTCTCTGCTAACACCTTGATTTGGGAATTCTAGCTGCCAGAACACAGAAAGAATACATTTTCTGGTGCTTTACAAAAAATAAATAAATAAAATAAAAATTAAGTCACTCTTCCTTCCAATTTCTAAATGCATTAATCACTTAGTACTTTAAAAGGGAAATGCACATATAAATATATACAAAGAAACATTTGCTGTTTATAAATTTTATTCTCCTATAATCCACAGCTCATCACATCAGCCTATTTTTTTTCTTTAATGCCATCAGTGATGTATTGTACACACATAATTTGAGATTTGAGTGTCCTTAGCGTTAAACTTTTTGGGGCAAAAAAATCTACTATAGTTTTGTCTTATAATGATTTTTCATAATAATGAAGCACAATTATTTTCGTCTTGCAGGCCATTAGAGTTCAAAAGTCCAATTTTGAAAGAAAATGTTTGCCACATATTTGTTTTGATATTTGCTTCTCAAGAACCTTTTTTTAAACAACCATCTCCTGCTAACAAAACAAAAAGCAGAACATGCAGTTTTTGCTTTTTTTGGTTTGTTTAGTGTTTGTAAGAAAAGCAGTAGTGAAACAGTTGTTTTTTTTCTCTGAAATTTTTAGGGAAAAAAGGGTTCGAAGCAGATACTTAAATTAGCTATTCTCATCAATTCCCCAGTCTTTTCTTTCCCCTTGCTTTCTTCTAGACACTTTAATTCTCCTTGAGCTTTTCCTTGTTCTTTTCTCTCCTATTTCCCCTTCCTCCTCCGTAGGTTTTCAGTGAAACGACTCCTTCTGTCACCTCTGCATTTAACAATAAAGCTGTGTGCATGTGTGGAGAGAAGCGGAAAAATAAAACACATGATTCTTTCTTTACCAGGTAGCTGTGAATTAATTGCGCTGGATTTTCTTTTACCCCCAAGGACACTGAGCTGGCCCTGTGGCTAACGAGTCATATAATATACACTGCCAGCCTGGCTGTTGGATTTTTTTCTGGTTTGTTTGGTTTTGGAATTTCATTATTCTGCAAGCATTTTGGGGAGGGATCTGAAAAAACAAAAATGGTGTTTTCACTAATACTTTTTTTTTAAATGGCATTAAATTGTTCTGGAATTGCTGAGGCATTCTCAATCTTCTGGTTTTGTTTATTTATTTTTCTCAGCAGTTGCATGAACCGCAATCTTGGCTGACTTCTAGTGGAGAGGCTCTGACAGTCCTGCCGACGATCACCTTTCCGATAGCCTTCACCTCCAGGAGGACTTTGGGGCACAGATTCTTAAAAGTGCAGGTGAGTTAAGCCAACAGTACCATTGCTTCAGACGTCTTAGATGTCTGTCTGAACCCTTGAGATATCGATACATCGATTTAACAACCCCCTCCCTTCACTGGGGTTGTGATGACCAGGGAGGGGTTGCGTGTACCTTTCTGCTGTGGTGCTTTCTGGGATTCCCGTGGCAGGTTCTGGAGCTTCTCCACTTGGCCACAGTGCTCAGCAAGGTCTGCACTCCGCTTGATTGCTTCCCCGGCAAGGGCTCACCACAATTCACAGTCCTTGTCCATGGCACTCTCTTATCTTTTTTGTTTTCTGCCTTGGGGGGAGCGCACACTTGTTTTCTGGGGTGATGGCACATAAACTGGCTGTGGTATGGTCAGAAATCAGTCACAGTGCCTGGGACCAGAGGTGGCTGGGCTGCTGGGCTCAAAACAGCAGAGCAGCCAACGATCACACCTGGCACAGGTAGGGGGGACACCAGAAATTTTAATCCATGACCAAATACTTGCAAGGCGGATGCTCTAAGACACAGTGCTATTCCTCTAGTCCTGAAAAATTTTCATACAGTATGTTCCTCTTTAGCAAATGACCATAATCTCCCCTTCTTTACAAATAACTACCTGTTAATTTGTTTCTTAGCTAGTTGAACTTGTGACCTGGGATCTCTGGGACTTTCAGGTTATCTGGAAGTTGAGGTGCGGAAGTTCTTTTTTATTTGCATGTTTTTGTTTTGGGTGCTCAGGGACTACTTTGCATGCTTTGGGGTTATCCCTGGCAGTGCTCCAGAGATCATATGATGCCATGGATTAGAACCTGGGTTTTCGCATGCACTCTGCTCCTTTGGATCATTGGCCCAGCCCTATGGAAATTTTCATTGTCACTGTCACTGTCATCCCGTTGCTCATCGATTTGCTTTAGCTGGCAAGTAATTAATTTTACTCTCAGTCTGAATGGACCTTTTTTGGGACTGTCCTAAATGAACATGGATGTAAAATAATAAGGAAACTCTGAAGCTAAAATTAGAACAGTTATGTAGACATTCTGCTGGTCAGATATGCAAATTTGGGGAAGATCTTTGCTCTCTCTCTGGACCTTCTATGCAGGATGAAGCTAGTTTTCTCTCTCTCTCTCTCTCTCTCTCTCTCTTTCTCTCTCTCTTTTTTTTTTTTGAATAAAAAAAATCTTTTGGGACACACTTAGCAGGGCTCCGGGATTACACTTGACTCTGAGCTCAGGAATTTCCCTGGGTGGGGTTTGGGGCTTGAGGTGCCAGGGATCAAGGTCCTGCTTGTGAAAGGTAAGCACCTTGTGGCTGTACTGTCTCTCTAGTCATTCCCTGTTTCTTATTTTTCATTTATTTATTTTTAAAAATTTTATTTTTATAAAGTTGTTCACAATAATTTATTAGATTCAATATTTTAATGCCAATCCCACCACCATTACACCTTTACGTATCAATTTATCAATGCTATTAGAGAATGCTCTGAAGGTCAAACGTCCATCTGAAAGACTTAAGTCCATGCTTACCCACAAATCCATAGTCTTTAGGACATATTGATGTCTATTAGAGAACAAGTATCTTAGTAGCAAATTTGTTACAGAACTCTTGTCTGGAAATTTATTTTGTGAAAGCAGTGTTAACTGAGAACATTATGCGTAAGTAGTGAATTTGGACATTGAGACTGGCATTAGGATTTCATTCTTGGGACTCTTGAGTTTTCCATCATTGAGACCGAGAACATTCATGACTGAATCAAAAATCCTAGACCTGAGCTTACAAGATTTTTGATACCAGAATGTATGCTGGAGGTACGTTAGATTTTTAAATTTCTTATTGCTAGAAACATCTACTTTAAAGGAATCTGGGTAAGATTCCTGGTTAAGTGGGGGGCACGCCCAGTGATGTTTCAGGGGTTACTAAGTGCTTGGGGATTACTCTCAGCATGCTTGGGATTATCTCATGCCAAAGGACCAAATTTGGGCCTCTTGAGTGCAAAGCATGTATCAGCCCATTGAGCTCTCTCTCATCCACACTATACTAAAAGAGTAGTTTTGAGGGCTAAAAGACTTAGTCATTCAGGATCTATGAGATAATGCGTGTGCTAAGGAACTTACCTTGCACACACCTGCCTCTATCTCAATGCTGCCCACCACTGCATAGGTTCCCCTGAGCACTGTTAGGGGTGACTCCTGAGCACAGAACCTGGAGTAAACCCTGAAGATTGCTGGGTGTGGTCTAATGCACCTCCCTCCCAAATAAAGTTTTTAAAGCTTGACTCAATTTTTTTCCGCCCCTCTCGGAGAGCCCAGCAAGATACCGAGAGTATCTTGCCCACACAGCAGAGCCTGGCAAGCTACCAATGGCGTATTCGATATGCCAAAAATAGTAACAACAAGTCTCACAATGCAGATGTTACTGGTGCCCACTCGAGCAAATTGATGAGCAACGGGATGACAGTGACAGCGACTCAAATTTTTTTTTACATTTTATTATTTATTTATTTATTTATTTATTTATTTTTTAATTCTACTGAATCACCATGAAATAGTTACAAGCTTTTATGTTTGGGTTACAATCTCACAATGATCAAACACCCATCCCTCCACCAGTGCACATTCCCCACCACCAATATCCCGGGTATACCCCCCTTTCCCGCCCTTCCCCTGCCTCTATGGCAGACAATATTCCCCATACTCTCTTTCTACTTTTGGGCATTATGGCTTGCAACACAGACACTGAGAGGTTATCATGTTTGGTCCATTATCTACTTTCGGCATGTATCTCCCATCCCAACTGGTCCCTCCAGCCATCATTTCCTCAGTTGACCCCTTCTCTATTCCATTGTCCCTCTGCTCATGAAGCAGTCTTCCAGTTATGGGGCAATCCTCCTGGCCCTTGAGTGACTCAATTTTTACTAAAATTTTACTCTTATTAAATTATGTATTTGGAGAAGTAACCCATCACCAGAAATGCTTCCATACACCAGTGTCCCAAGGGTCCCTCCCAGGTACTCCTCCCTTCCAGGTGAGCTCACATCTATAGGCAAATGACACTGACCATTTGTTGTTCCCTTTCTGTGTTCCTTTATATCCCACATCTAGAGGGTGTATATATATATATACATATAAATAAATAAATATATATATATATATATATTATTTATTGTGGAGGCAGTAACACCTACACACCTATAGAATATATAGAATAAAGCTAAACTCACAGAATTCCACAAAATTGTAAATTAGTGTTAAGTTGTTAAAAATTATTTTTCAAAAACAATCTTTTTCACACAAATAAAAATTTTAAAAATAGCATGAACAATTGTGTATATTTTAAAGTTTACATACAAGATTAATTTTCTAAACAGGTAATTTAGTAAGAGTAAGGAAAGACTTAAGAAAAAGTTAAGGAAAAATCTTAACAGGCCTATGAACATATAGGTGTTTTATTCTAAAAAGGAAATATGGCTTTATATTGTTACAATGCTAAGACTTTTGTTTTTTTTTCTGGTTTGGGCACTGCAGGGTATGGTGCTCAGGGTGGAACTCTGGGGTGTCATTAACTGAATATGCAGTTGTGGGAATTGAATCCAGTTCATCTGCATTCAATGTACATTTTGCTGTATAACATGATCTATCACTTGGGAGAGCCTGGCAAGCTCCCTATGGCGTATTCATATACCAAATACAGTAACAATGATGGTTCTCACCCCTGACCCTGAAAGAGCCTCTAATGCAGCACCGTTTGGAAGAATGAGTAAAGAGAGGCTGCTAAACTCTCAGGGCTAGGACGAATGGAGATGTTACTGGGCCTGCTCGAACAAACCGAGGATCAATGGGATGATAGTGATAGTGATAGTGATTAGATAATATTATTATACTATGGATAATGCTTGAGTATCTACATTAGTAAGTAAAAAATGGCAACAAAAATCTCTACACATGTAAAAATATTACCAGAATACACATAAAACATTTAATATAAAACTGTAATATTAATTTATTATTGAAAAAGTATAAAATCCCTTAACAAGCTAGGAGTGAACTGAGTATTCTTAATCTAGTAGAGGACAGTCTTCAGTGCCATAAGCAAATATTCAATGACAAAGTGCTGAGGTTTTTTTTTGTCTGTTTTTTTAAATTAATGGTAGCACTGTAGCACTGTCGTCCCATTGTTGATTGATTTGCTTGAGAAGGCACCAGTAACATCTCCATTGTGAGACTTGTTACTGTTTTTGCTATATCGAATATGCCACGGGTAGCTTGCCAGGCTCTGCTATGTGGGTGGGATACTCTTGGTAGTTTGCTGGGCTCTCTGAGAGGAACGGAGGAATCAAATCCGGGTCGGCTGTGTGCAAGGCAAATGCCCTACCCGCTGTGCTATCACTACAGTCAATTAATTTTTAAAAATTGAATTAGTAAAATACTTATAAATTTGTTCATGGTTTGGTTTCAGTCATATAATGTTCCAACGTACATCCCTTCACCATTGTACATTTCCCATCACTAATGTCCTCAGTTTCCCTACCCTCCAGAATAGATATAAACCCCACTTCTCTCTTTCCACGGCCCCCACCCTTGTTGGGCATGGTTCTAAAACCAACCAGATTGTATATGGTTGGTTCAATTTGTTGAAATGAAGCAAATGTTTTTTTGGGAGGGTCGAGTGAGTGGGCAATGGTGGGGAGGCGGGGAGGGGGGGAAGATGTTTAAATCAAGTAATACTTTTAATTTAGTAATGCAAGAGACTTTATCTCTTAATATGTAGCAAGTAGAAGCAGTATAATGTTTAAACTTGTGTTTTCAGCTATTTTTTATTCTCTAGTTATGACATATTGAGTATTTTTATGTTCTCTGGCAGAAATCTTAGCAACCAGACTCTTGTTTCCTTAACATGTATCTCCTTAATGGCAAAGTGTTTTCCTGTATTGTAATGCTTCTAAATGCTAAGTATATTTTATTTTTTTTTTATTTTATTTTTTTTTAGGCAGCACCAGTGGTGCTCAGGGCTTACTATTGACTCTGCACTCAGAGATCACTTCTGGTGGGCTCAGGGGGTGCCATACGGGGTACCAGGGATCAAACCCAGGTTAGTCACATGCAAGGCAAGCGCCTTATCCCCTGACTATCTTTCCAGCCTGGAATCTAAGTGTATTTTAGCAAATGCATGCATGAAATAATAGAAAGTTGTTTCAGGCATGCAATGTTCTAACACCAATCCCACCACCAATGTCCCCTTCTCTCCAAGAGTGTTCCCAGATTCCCTGTCATCCCACAGCCTGTCCTCTTGGCAGGCACTGTCACTGTCACTGTCACTGTCACTATCACCTCGTTGCTCATCAATTTGCTTGAGCGGGCACCAGTAACGTCTTCATTGTGAGACTTGTTACTGTTTTTGGCATACCGAATATGCCACGGGGAGCTTGCCAGCTCTGCCATTAACTTATGTAAATAAAAAAATTCAAATCTTTTATACAGTATATTGCCCATTCTCATTTACATGACTGAGTTTTCAACTCTGGCATCTAAAATGTATTGCATTAAATTTTATTTTGTACTTGGATCTTAATGTGGTAATTATCAAGTCTTCCCTATCATAATGAAGCTCCCCCTTCCCCACCCCTTTGGCAGGCATATAACAAATTTATTTTGTGTTAGTTTAAGGTGCAAACAACCTTAAAAGAATGGCAAATAGAATTATTGGAAAATGAATCAATAAAAATTATGTATGTATTTATAAAATACACTTATTTTTTTAAAAAGGTATTACATTCATGATGTTTTAGTTGCAGATACGGTAATTGCAATAGAAAAGTTTCCCTTTCTGTGCAATTTCAGAGCCAAGGTTACCTCTGGGTCTGAAATCTGGCCAGTGCTCTGGGCAAGAGGCACCCCAGCATGTGGCTGACTCTGCCACCGCTTCTGTACATGGCAAGGGCTTAGTGCAGTGCTGGACACTTAATCCTTAATGAACTACGTTGACACTGGTATGGGGAGGCCCTTGCAATGTCAGTGAGACTTCCATGACACATATGTTATCTCAGATCTAAAATGACCATATTTCAAAGAGTCAGAGTCATTGAGTTAATGAGGGCTTAGGGCTTCCCAGCTGCCACTGTACGAGGTAGAGTGACAGGAGACTTGTTGCAGTGTTACTCAACCTTTTCCCCAACCACTGTCCACTTCCGGGCTTGTTCTCTTACAGTGCCTCCCATTCTGCTCTGGCCTCCTGGTTGATAGCCCGGTCTCGTGCCAAGGGCCTCCGTTGGAGTACTCCGGTGCTCCTACTGACTTAGAGCTCCACCATTAGGAATGGACTGGAATGTTTGGACGTGAATGCATAGTGAGGGCTGCAGCTTGCATGATTTACATGAGCATGTGATTGCCGCAAATTCTCATACAGTGAAAGACGAAGAGGAAGGAAAGTAGGACACAGGGTCTGTTGGCCAATTTCACTCAGTTTCACTCCTGTGTGATAACACTGAGTGGCCCACATGGTGTTTGACTTTGAGGAACAGAACCATCTCTTCAAATGATTGCTGAATGGAGAAGGGGCCTGTGTGAGGGAGCACAGGAGACAGGCTGTTAGCAGAGCCCCCTGGTAAGTTCAGCTTGTGAACAGGACAAAGGGGCAAGTCAGGACTGCCTGGCTGTGAAGCCAAAGGAGGGGGCAGGGGCATATGCATTTCGAATCTGCATTAATTTGCAGATTATTGAGTGTTAGTGTTTAAGAGCAGCTTGGCTGGATGTTTCCAGACAGCAACGGAGACATCTCTCCCTGAGGAAGCAGAGTGCATCAGGGAACAGAGTAGATGAGGCATGATTTAAGATCTTGGTACTAAAGAACAGGAATTGACTGCAGAGTTGCTAGGGACCGGGGGTGGGGTGGGGTGGGTGGGGTGAGGTGGTGCTGGGGTTGGGGTAGAGATGTGATGGTGGGGGGAGCTGGTACGTTAAAGAAGAAAGCAGATGCTGGAAAATTAAAATTAGTGTCAGGATACCAGTCATTCAGAGAACCAGCAGCAGGACGGCAGGAATGCAGCCCAGTGGGTGAGAGTCTAGGATCAAGTGGAATTAGCAGGAACTAGGCTGAACTGTTGACACCCAGGGCTTCTTGGGGCTCCTTTCCTTTGAGTCAGAGTTAGCTCTAGGACTAGGGTCATGGTTGAGCCTAAGTGGAGCATGAGGAAGCACTGACAGCCCCGTCTAGAGAAAATGGGGCACCGAGAGGCGTGGTGCCAGCAGCTAGAAAAGGCAATCAGGAGAGTGTGTCTTCCTGAGTGTGTGACAGCAGTTCAGTGACCCACATGGCTTTTTTCTTTGATGAACAGAAACATCTCTTCAAAATTATTGCTGAGCATGATCCCCAGTCCCTGGCCCTCGCCTTACCCTGCCCAGTTTGCTGTTAAAAAAAAAAAAAAGGTGTGAGGGAGCATTAACAGAGTCTGAAAAGTTAAACTGTTCTGTTTTCAAATGTCATTGAATATGGTTTTTGTTGTTGTTGTTGTTGTTGTTTTGTTTTGTTTTGTTTTATTTTTTGCTTTTTGGGTCACACCCGGCGATGCACAGGGGTTACTCCTGGCTCATGCAATCGGGAATTACTCCTGGCGGTGCCTGGGGAACTATATGGGATGCTGGGGATCGAACCCGGGTCAGCCTTGTGCAGGGCAAACGCCCTACCCACTGTGCTATCACTCCAGCCCCGGTTTGTTTTGTTTTTATAAATAATGCTGGCCCACTTGCCCTCAGTTTTTTTTTTTTTTTTAATATTCCTAAATCCCAGAGATTCAGATCAAGTAGGAACTCTGGAATCAAGCACCCAGCTGGAGCAGATCTTGACTTGTTATTCGGGTAACCTCCGCTGCCCCTGCCTGTTGTCCCCAGCACTATCTCTTCTTTGTTAATAATTGATTTTACCCTTCTGCAGCTCTGGTGGCCATCTGTGCACTGTCAGAGTTAGAGCTTAGAGTTCTTTCTCTGGAGTGCCCCTCTTGCCTTTTGTCTTGAGAGATAGATTGACCCTGAAATAGTAGCCTGTGAAATGGTCAGACCCTAAGTCTGTTGCTCTCTGCTTTAAAGTCTCTTTAGTATAACTTGGTCAACCTCAGAGTTTTTCAGTTCCTTCCTTCCTCAGGAAGGTGAGACCTGCACCCTAGTTTATCAAACTTATTTCTAGCCTCTAGTGAAGTGATAGATATATAAGTAAATGTTTCATGGATTTGGGGGAATAAACCCAGAAGTGTTCAGGTTTACTCCTGGCTTTGTGCTCAGGAGGGATTCCTTGGCGTTACTCAGGGAACCATAGGCAGTGCTGGGAATCAAACCCTGGATTGGCATTATGCAAGGCAAGAGCCTTTTCTTTTCTCTCTCTCTCTCTCTCTCTCTCTCTCTCTCTCTCTCTCTCTTTTCTTTTATGGCTTTTAAAGTTTGCTGCAGCGTAAATATAGGAGGATTGAAGCCATGGTACAGTGGGGGAAGCCATTTGCCTTGCATGTGGCCAACCCAGGTTTGATCTCCAGCACCACATAGCCAGGAATAATTCCTGAGCACTGCTGGGACTTATTCTCTAGAACAAATGAAAAAATCAAAGTAAAAATATATATTTCTTCTTTTTGGGTCACACCCGGTGATGCACAGGGGTCACTCCTGGCTCTACACTCAGGAATTACCCCTGGCAGTGCTCAGGGGACCATATGGGATTCTTGGAATTAGCTGAGTGCAAGGCAAACGCCCTACCTGCTGTGCTATCGCTCCAGCCCCCCCCCCCCACACACAAATTTTTATTTTTAAGTGAAAGCATTTTTTAGAAGTAAATAGAGAAAGGGCGGTTGCTGACACTAAGTTTTGTTGATGTAGTGAGCTCATGCTGGCATAGGTGGATTATTTATATATTGAGTTGCATAGCATAATTTGAGACAAAATAAACATTTGCTCTCAGCCAGTGGATTCTGTTCTCTTTTACTGCTTCTACTGACACTGTAGATGAATAAATTGCTTTATGACAAAACTGTAAAGTGAGGTTTAGGGACCCAGGTTTTAAGAGGAGCTGTGGGTAAGGTGCCCACATCTGTCATGTTCAATGGCAAGATCTTAAAATTTGCTTGTTTTGGTCATTGAAGCTACATTAAAGGGATTTTTCCTTTTCTTTTCTTTTCTTTTTTTTTTTTTTTTTTTTTTTTTTTAAGGAAGGCACACTAGGTTACATTCTAGTTGCTTTTCCTTGGAATGTTTTTGCTCAAAGCAAAACTAAAATTCCATTTATAGAATTTGAATTAGATAATTTATTTATTTATGGAAGCTTTTTCCTGCAAGCAAGAAAAGGAACTACACATGTTTATCACAAGGATATCCTGGCTGCCGTGGTCTACTTTGTAACTCGAATTTGAATCCTTAGAATTTCCCATGAAATATGAAAGATGGTAGGCTAAGCTTTCTAAATTTTTTTCAGGCAGTTGTATGCAAAGGCTCTTGAAGAGTAGGTTCATTTTACCTTGTTAAAGGTAGAAAATGTGTACTCTTTCACATGTTTTTGTTTTCACATATTGCCAAATAAAAGCAGACATTACCTTGCTTACTTATATTTTCACACTCTGTAAAATAATACATAAGTTTCTCAAAGATGTAATTTGGAGGACAGTTAAGTAATTGAGTAGTAAATCTTGAATTATTTTCCTAGATCTTTACAGGCTGCCCTTATGTAAACATAGAAATTTTTTAAAAATGCTGATATTGGTAATTGTTAATTATTGGATTATTGCACAGTTGTCATTCTTGGAAGAGTCTTAAATATTTAGTTAAACATGTTATTTGGTGACATTTTTTTTTTTTGGCTTTTTGGGTCACACTTGGCGATGCACAGGGGTTACTCCTGGCTCTGCACTCAGGAATTACCCCTGGCTGTGCTCAGGGGACCATATGGGATGCTGGGATTTGAACCCGGGTCGGCCGCGTGCAAGGCAAACGCCCTACTGGCTGTGCTATCTCTCCAGCCCCTATTTGGTGACATTTTGGCCCATAGTGAAATGCCTTCGAGGACAGTCTTAAACCTAGTATCATTAATTTCTAACAGTGCCTCAGCACTAGCCTAATTTGTGGATTCTAGAATTTTCAGGATTGCTAATCCCTGATACCTAAGCCAATCAGGATGTACAACTAAAAAGGCTTAATTATTATACATTTTCAAAGAAGTCTCAGAATATGTAAATAACTGTGTTGTGTTTAGAATTTTTATATTAACGCGAAATTCATGTTTGGATGGAAACTGCATTTGAAAAAAAAATGGCATTTTGCTGAGGCCGGTTCAAAGGACTGAGACAAGTGCTTGCCAACTTGCCTGTCCCATAGACTGTGTATATCTTTTCCATATGAAGCCTGACTCATGGCCTCCGGCTGAAGTGTTTTATATCATGAACTGCTGAGATGGGAAATTGTCCTCTCAAACCCAGTTGGACCCCCATTCCTTGACTTTCTCAGTTCCAATAGAATGAGGAAAGCTAACACCTACTGAGAATATTTCAGGCATCAGCTGTGCACTAGTTACTGTGTTTGTCTTTGATCTTCACTAAGTTTCTTCACAGATGCAAGTAGCATCTCAAACACTTCCTTAAACTTCCCCCCTGATAATCCCCAATTCGTATTCTCTCTGTATCTGGGTACTTTCTTTCCTCACTCATCCCAAAGGTGGACAAGTTAATAGGTGTGTTCAAATTGTTGCCGTTGGAGGGATGCTGGGGGTGTGAGTGTGCCAGGTGATGAGGATACAGGGCTTCCTGTCGGTGGTTGGCTGCTTCCCGCCTGTGTGCTGTGCCTTTGATGGGCTCTAGTGAAGCAAGACCCTGGCTTGGGATACACTGGTTGGAAAATGAATGAATACAAATTATCATCAAATGTCAGAAGTGTTTGGGGTCTTTTTCTTTCTTTCTTTCTTTCTTTCTTTCTTTCTTTCTTTCTTTCTTTCTTTCTTTCTTTCTTTCTTTCTTTCTTTCTTTCTTTCTTTCTTTCTTTCTTTCTTTCCTTTCTTTCTTTCTTTCTTTCTTTCTTTCTTTCTTTCTTTCTTTCTTTCTTTCTTTCTTTCTTTCTTTCTTTCTTTCTTTCTTTCTTTCTTTCTGTTTTATCTAAACAGTTTGGTTTACAAAGCTGTTCATAATACAGTTGTTTTGGGCATTCTATGTTCCAGCACCCATCCCGCCACCACTGTGATCTTCCCTCCACCACTGTCCCAAGTTTCCTACCCACCTCCCAAATCACACTGTAGTACTGTAGCACTGTTGCCCTGTTGTTCATCGATTTGCTCGAGTGGGCACCAGTAATGTCTCCATTGTGAGACTTGTTGTTACTGTTTTGGGCATATTGAATACACCACTGGGAGCTTGCCAGGCTCTGCTGTGTGGGCGGTAGCTTGCCGGGTTCTCTGAAAGGGACAGAGGAATCAAACCCGGGCCGGCCACGTGCAAGGCAAACACCCTACCTCGCTCCAGTCCTCCAAAATCACAAAATAATATATATTATGTAGCTTGCTACAACAAAATGGAAAGTGGAATTATAAAAAAGTCATCCAGTAAAAGAAAATTTGTGAAAATTGTTAGACCTCACAATAGTTATTAAAGTCATTGCCTGAGGACTTACTGAGCTGTTTGTTGCTAGTTGAACCTTCTGTGTTATTGTTTACACTTATTGAGCTTTGGGGTCTTTTTAAAAAGGAATTTTTCTTTTTTATTTTTCTTCTGGGTTTTGGTCCACACCTGATGGCACTTGGATTTATTCTGTGCTCAGGGATTAATCCCTGCCTGTGTTTGGGAACCATATGTGTTTTGGATCTAAGTGGGGCTGGCCACATGCAATGCAGACACCTTAACCCCATCAATGTCTCTTGGCCCAGCATATTTCCGTTTTTTTTTGTGACCAAAAAATGGTGATATAAGAACTTAAATTCTCATTTATGTATCAGTTAGCCTGTGATAACACTGATTTTTTTTCCATGTCCTCTCAAAGTTGCAATTCCAATAACGTTAAGTGTGAATTTACTGTGCCAGAATTAGAGGCATGTATAAATTAAAATTTGCTCATTTAGGCCACTTGTTCGCTTTCTCCTAAGATGCCTTCATGTGGGATGGTAGCTTATAAGCAGTGAGAAACAATTTCCCTGGGTAATGACTGCAGTTTATAATGGCTTGGCAAACAACTTCACATCATCATTAGCTCCAGATGGTCTCAGCTCTAATAGAGCCCAGCACAATTACAGCATTTATTAAGACGAACACCTCATTTTCAAGAAAAACCTAAATTATGTTTGCTGTATGCCACTTGTGAAAGCCAACGAAGGCTTCATTTTAGTATTTTCCACTTGAACGTGTTTTATTGTTGGAGGCAGTATTAGGTTATTTGGAAACATATTCAGCGAGGTTTGCACATCTGGCACTGTATTATTCCAGTTGATGTTGATAGATACAAACCTAAAAGAGAGGAGATGAACTAAACAGCTCAGGGGTGTAGAAAAATGGCAGAGATGTGGAAAAAAAGTTTATTTTATGTCACATACATTGAAGGAACTATAGTATGAATCCATAGCTATTAAATTTCTCCTTGCTTTTAATTACACTAAAAGTGAGCTCTTACTCTTTCCTGTCTTTAAAGCAAAAGTGTAAACCAAATAAATGTATTAGTTTAAAATATATAGTCTGTAAAGGTTTTTTTTCCTCCCTGCATCTTATAATCCTCTAATATTCTGAGAGGATATTGTCTAGGTTTTATACACAGATTTTCATTGACTGATACTATCCATTGGTTATTTTAAAAACTGGCATGTAATTAATTAGCTGACTTTACCTGTGATATGAGAGACGAAATCTAATTGGTGTGTCTAAAAAGTGTACAAAGTTTGAGGATATGAAAAATATTTTTAGTAGCTTTCTTAGTTTTTTGGGATGGTTGTGGCTCCAATATGCTAAGCATGAGTTCAACTCTGAAATATTTTTCCAGCTCTCTTCCAGTTATTTTAAATTAGAAAAAGAACTTATAAAAATTATGACAAATGGCATTTAATGTCATTTTGAACACTGAATAAGTGTTTATTTACATCTGAAGCATATATTTTCTTTATATTGAGAGATAGGAAATAAATGTTCTTTAATGTTTCTGGAAATGGTTTATGAAATAAGATGTTAAAATTGTTCTGAGTGTAATTTCTTCCTTTTAACCTGCGATAGTACAGAAGCCACTAGCTTTGAAACTATAGGCTTGCTCATTGATCTAAAAATAAATCATGTATGTTGATTATAGAAAAGAGAACAGGGAACAGCGGGTATGGTTGACCTTAGATATGGCCTGCCTGAGTTTTGATTTCCAGCATCCCATATGGTCCAATAAGCACTGCCAAGGATTAACTCCTGAGTGGAAGGTCAGGAGTAATTCCTGAGCATTGACAGGTATGGCCTAAAATAAAAATAACAACAAGAAAAACAAAACAAGAAAAGATAACTTAGATGGGGTGGAGAAACAGTATAGGGGTTAAGTTCCTTACCTTGGATACTTCCAGCCCTGGTTTGCTTACTTGGCACTGCTTGCAGCGATCTGCACTGCTGAGATTGAGCCTTGAGATCTGAACAGAAATAATCCTTGAACACTGCCTAATGTGACCCAATAGCCCTCCCCATCTTCACAAAAATCCTAAGAAGAGTAAAGGAAAGAGGACCAGGAGAGACATGAGAACTGTTTTGTTTCTGAACACTTAGGGTTATTTCCAAAGTAATAAACCTATAATTTTTCTTTCTGCTTTTTTCTTTCTCTGTTTACTGAAGCTATATTTGAGACATTATATAAATTAGTTTGTATATTCATCTTGCTTTATCTTTGCATCTTATTCTTCATGTTTCAGGTGGGCCAGCCATGAGAGGGTACCTTGTAGCCATATTCCTGAGTGCTGTCTTCCTCTATTTTGTGCTGCACTGTATTTTATGGGGAACAAATGTCTATTGGTAAGTGTTACTCTTGCTCCTCCTTAAAAATAACTCCCAAACTAGTTCTTCAAACAGAAACACAAATGATAGTAGAAAGGCCTATTTAAAAACTATAACATTTGAAGCCTTTTCTAACTTTGCAGTGGTAAACTTAAATTTTACCATTGTAGTATCCAATACACTGTATCTTTGTTTTAAAGCTGACAAATCACATCTTCTATTCATCCTCTCATAATCGCAATAGTATTGGCTATCTTGAAATGCACCCCTATTTACAGAATATTTTATGTTCTTTGATTAATAAATAATTATTGGGGCTTAATGATACTTGGCTTTAGTATCTAAAATGCCTGAACAATTAGTTACAGATAAAGTTAGACTTTACATGTGGGTTTCTTGGTTTACTAGTATTGGTTTAATAGTATTTGGTGACTACACACACCCAGAGAGAGAGAGGGAGAGAGAGAGAGAGAGAGAGAGAGAGGGAGAGAGAGAGAGAGAGAGAGAGAGAGAGAGAGAGAGAGAGAGAGAGAGAGAGGGAGAGAGAGAGATCTATATAGCTCAGTTTCAAATGACTTTGACTTGATATTTCACATATATGGATTTGATCCTATTAGTATATAAAAAACATCATATAGAAAACTTGATGAGAGATAGTTGTTTTAATTGCAAAGAAAATTTCTATGATAAATCTTTAAGTCATCATCAGTCCTCTGATTAAAAACAAAACTTAGATGACCTTAAATTCCTGGGTAGCAGCACATGCTTCTACGAAAATAAATATTTTAATAAGTTCCTATGTTAGGCAGAATTTTAGTATTTATTGCCAGTAATTCAGTAGTAGACAGAATACAAGTTGCTGCTTCTGCATTTAATGCCATCGTTGGTAGTTTCAAATATAATATTAGTTCTTCCTTCATGGAAGGAAGTTAGGCAAATGATCACTGGGGGGAAAAAATGACAGGTGCATAGTATTAAGTAAATAAAAATCATGATTGCATGACGAAAAGGAAGAGATCTTTGTTTTTCAGATAAAGTTTGAGCTGTGCAGAGGAAGAAATCCACAGAGCTATAATTCTGAGTACCCGCTTGCTTCTCCATCTTCCTAAGGATGGTTTCAGCTTAGAGGATGTTGGGACAAGCAAGCTATTCTCAGTAGAAGGAAAGTTTACATTTAAACCAACCCATTTATTTGACGGGCATATGAAAATTAGTTTCTAACATAGCTGAATAATAAAAATGCCTGGTAAGAACTTGAGATTCTTATTTCTGAGAAGGAACTATTCTAGGTGTAAGAAAATGCAAGTCAAGAGCTAGTGATCACAAGCGGTTATACAGTGGCAGTTAGGCTGACCTCGTGTCCTGGTCCTGATAGCCTGGTGGTCTCTATATACTCCAAGAAGGGGCTGGTACATAGACCAGTCAGAGTTTTCACAGTTTAAAAGGAAGGTTTCAAAAACCCTATAAATTCAACTCCTTGTGTTCGTCCCACAATAGGTTTGGCCATGAGCAAAAGTAATGCTGAGCAGGAGAATTTCAAAGTTGAAATATATTCTCCATGAGCATGACACCGTAGCTGTCTCCCGACCCTCTCTGTCCCTTCTGTGTGCTTAGAGCTGGAGACTTGAACAGACCAGAAAGCAAGAACTTATTCAGGTCGCGACATCTTTACAAATCGTATTGTTGGCCAGGGAAATGATAAAAAAGACTATGAAAAGGATCAGATTTCAGCACTGTCTCCATCTTTGGACTTTGAGAAATGCCTGTATCACTCCTAAACTAATACATTAAGTCACAAAAAGTACTGTGGAAAATTCCTTCAGATGGGAGTTTGTATTATGAACTTATATTCTTAAAAGTCATTTAAGATAGATTATTGTGTTTCAAAACATACACACACACACACACACACACACCCCAAAGTTTGTCTCTGCTGTCTCCTACAAGTTTATATTCTATTCAAAATAAAATATCGTAATTTTGTCTTCTAGAAAAAATTTGTTTCTATGGTCTGTGCTGGACCAGCACATTCCTGTATATTCTTCATGTATATAAATTAATGGAATCTTGCCATTTATATGATGTATTAATTATTATTAGCTTTGCAGGCCACAGCCAGTCATGGTGCTCAATGGTTATTCCTGGCTGTGTGCTGAGCGCGGTTCCTGGTGGTGTTTGGGGGACCATGTGTTTGGTTGACTGCACACAGGCGAGTTCTCTAGTTCCCTGTACTATATCTCAGGAACTATCAGTTTATAAAAAATGTTTCTTCACATATTTTTGAGACCTAGAAGTTATGGCTTATGGGGATTGGTACCCTGAAAAGTTGAATCAGCCCTTAAAGAGTTGAAGCTCTTTCCTTCAGTTTGAAATGTGCAAATCATAGACAAAATTATTTTTCATTTTAAATGAAATCATAACACAATTTATGATTACTAATAGGTTTGTACATTAATCTGTTTTCCTCTTTCCTTGCCAAGTTTAGGTCCTGCCATCACATCCCCTTAATTTATTTATGTTGTTCTCTGTCTGTTTCACAATATCCTTTTAAATAATGGCGACAAATGGTTCATTGAGGAGAGTCACAAGGGTCTAACCTGTGCCAAGAGTAAAGGAGAGGTAGATATGAGTCTAAGCAGTTGTGATGTGTGTTGTGATACTCAGATCTCGGACTAGGTTCTGTGAGACTTGGAGGTTGTTGTTGAAAGATATCCCTAGAAGTGACATTTGGGATCTATGTGGCCATATATACTTGGGATAAACTGAGGTTTCTTAGGATTTTAAAGACTTGGAGAAGAGGGAGTCTGCTCTGGCTTCCCTTTGAGTGGGGGGTTTCCTCACTCTTTTGAGGAGGAGACTTTTGATTCTTGCCCTTTGAATTCCTTTTGGGTCACTTACCTGCACTTGCTGGCCTTGCATCCTTGAGTCTTCAACTGTGTGTAGAAGTGGGTGGAGTGACTGTCAGACTGAGGTGTTTCTGTGAGGAGTTTTATTCCCTGCCTAAGAAGCCTCTTGGTGTCATTTAGTGGATTCCCAGAGCGTTTGTTTCCTTTTGGGCAGGCTGCCCAGTTCTGTTTCTGACTGTCACTATTTTTGTTTCATAGGGTGCCACCTGTGGACATGAAAAGGAGACATCAGACCCGGCCTTGTTTATCAAAGCCAGCTTTTGCCTCTCTCCTGAGGTAAAAAAATTAAAAGAAATTGTGACATACAAAATGTTGGAAAAATGTATGTGTGATCATTTTCCACACTTGTTTACTTCTTTTTCCATACAAATCAGTGTCAAGTGGAATTCTATATTTAAGGAAGAGCTTGAATATCCTGTCTCTTTTTGTGCTCTTAGTCAGAACTCTGCATATATTTTAAGAAAAGGCATTGAAGAACTCGATCAGACCAGTGTTCTTTCCTCACAGGTGAGATTAGAGAGGTCTCTTTGTGTGTGATCATAAAAAGTGAACTGTTCTTCAGGTGTTTATTTTTGCCTTCTTGTTCCAATGTTATTTTTCAATCTTAAGATTTTTCTCTTTTGTCTCCAGATTAAGATTTATGGTTAGGAACTTTTCCTGGTTTTTCAGTGACTTTTCATGAACTGTAGATAACTAGAAAATAATGATACATCCACACAGAATGTAAAGATTTTGTCACATTTCTGAGGGAAATACAGAACTTAAATTTATTCAAAAATATTTTTTCTGAAATCATAAATTGTAGTCAAAATAGATTGCATTCATAATGTTGCAATAAATAAATTATAAATGGGGCCAGAGTGATAGTACAGTGGGTAGGGTATTTGCCTTGCACATGGCTGACCAGGTTGGATCCCCAGCACCTCAGGATACAGTCCTTTGAGCCTATCAGGACTAATGCCTGAATAAGCCCTAAGCACCTGAGCTCCCCCAAAATAATGTTTTTGAATAAATAACAAATAAATGGTGGTCTGAGTTGAGTATTTTGTAATTTCTTTCAGGAGTGAGCTTTAATTTGTTTTATTTTAGACACTCCCTGTAGTGTTCAGGGAACGTGTGACCAGGGCTCAGAGCTTGGGCTACCACATGCATAGCACGTGTTCCTCCCTTGGGAGGTCCAGCTCTGGCCCATAGTCTGGGCATGTTTAATTGTGTAAAAGAGGTTGAAGAATTTCAGCAATTCACCCATTAAGGGTAAAAAAAATCATATTTTATGATATCTTTTTAGTAAAGTTGGCTGGAGAGATAGCACAGCGGGTAGGGTGTTTGCCTTACACTCGGCCAACCCAGGTTTGAATACTCCATCCCTCTCGGAGAGCCCGGCAACCTAAGAGGAGTATCCTGCCCTCATGGCAGAGCCTGGCAAGCTACCCGTGGCGTATTCGATATGCCAAAAACAGTAACAAGTCTCACAATGGAGACGTTACTGGTGCCCGCTCAAGCAAATCGATGAACAATGGGACTACAATGCTACAGTGCAGTGCTTTTTAGTAAAGTAAAATCATGTTATGAAAATTATTTAGATAAATGTGAAGGGAGAAAAATATAAAAATATGATATGTTTTTGGTAAAGTAAAATCATTTTATGAAATTTATTTAAATAAACATGTGTGTATATATGTGTGTATATACACATATTTATATATACATATGTGTATATGTGTATGTACATATATGTGTATATACACATATGTGTATATATAAACATATACACAGATATACACATATTTACCTAAGCAAATATATATACACATTTGTTTATATACTTGTTTATATGGACTGGAGTGATAGCACAGCTGTTGGGCTTTTGCCTTTCACGAGGCCGACCCGTGTTTGATTCCTTCGCCCCTCTCGGAGAGCCTGGCAAGCTACTGAGAGTATGGAGCCCGCAGAGCAGAGCCTGGCAAGCTACCCATGTGTATTGGACATGCCAAAAACAGTAACAATAAGTCTCTCAATGAGAGACGTTGCTGGTGCCTGCTCGAACAAATCGATGAGCAACGGATGACAGTGACTTGTTTATATATTTATACACTTGTCTAAAAGAGAATATGAGCTTCTCCAAAAGAGAAAAAGCCAAGATTACATATATCTGGTTCAGATGTGAACCAATTTTGAGAATAGAGAATGAGCCTGATTTTTAAACTTGTATTCCTGTACTGTTGGATTCGCAGCTGGCACTGTTTCTGAACTGCCTGGGCGATGCCACTGTGTTGAGTAAACCTCAGGGGCTTCTTGAAGTGAGAGGGCTTTGGATACATCACTCTGGAGATGGGGAAGAATAGTATCAAAAAGGGCACCATCTCCCATAATGTGCACACCGTACCTTTCCATCACTGGCTCTTAATGTTTTGTGACTACAGAGCCCTTTAAAATGAACCCGTTCCCAAGACACCTGCAGAGACATGAAATACCGCTGCATTTTATTACAGCTGTGCCAGTGTTCCTGGTACTCCATTGGTATGTTCCGGTCAGGACTACTGCAAAATGAGTGGGCATTTTTTTTTTAAACATTTTGATTGTGTTGGGGCTGGAGTGATAACACAGCAGGTAGGGCGTTTGTTTTGCCGGCCGACCCGCGCTGGATTTCTAGCATCCCATATGGTCCCCCAGCACTGCCAGGAATAATTTTTGAGTGCAGAGCCAGGAGTAACCCCTGTGCACCATTGGGTGTGACCCAAAAACCAAAAACAACAACAAAAACAACAAAAACATTTTGATTCTGACACAGAGGAAGAAATATATTCTGTTTGAGACCCTAATACACATGTAGGTTTCTATTCTATACACTTTTAAAACTATATGCTCACAATAACTTAAGAATTGCTTTCATAGCCACCTATGCATTGTGGTCTACAGGTTGAAAAATGCTGCTGTAGTAGGATGGAATTTACTACATGGAAGTTTTCTTTGTTTGGGGGCTACACCCAGAAGTGCTCAGGGCTTATTCCTAGCTCTGTACACTGGGATCATCCTGGCGCGGCTCAGGGGTTCATATGCTGTGCCAGGGATCGAACCTAGGTTGACTGCGTGAAGGCAAATGCATATCCACTGTTTGCCTCTTTGTGCTTTACAGAAGCTTTATATTTTATTATTTTTATCTAATGGTTTGTATTTTGTGTCTGGTTAAAGCCATCTTTCTGTATTCCAAGATAATAACATCTTCTTTTGTGGACTTCTGAAAATGTAATCATTAAAAAAGAATGCTGCTTTAGAATCAAGGCTGTCTCCAGGTAGTGAAAACAGATTGTTTCATTTCTAATAAAACCTGAAAAAGGTTCAGTTATTTCTTCAGTGTAGTTCAGTGCAGGCATGAAAGTCTCCTATCTAATGAACTTGTCCTCTGGGAACTAGCAGGAGAACCTTTACTGGGACACTTGGAGGTATTACGTGGCAGTGTTGGAAGGAGGACACATTTCTTCGAACCTGGATAGATTTCAGTTTTGTTCATAGGGATTAGTGATGCCAGAGAGTATGGTTACTTAACTTCTTATTGCTTCAGTTCCTTTGTCTAAATTAATAGGCTCACCTTCCTTCCCAGACTTGGTAGGAGTAACATGGTTGAAATTAATTTAATATGATACACTGTATTGTAATGTAATATACCGTGTAATATGGCACACTGTCGTATAATGGGATGCATAATTATGAAGGATGAGTCATACTGTGTATGAAATGTGGTGCTGAACAATTATTTCATTTAGAAATAAAATGTCACCTAACCTGACTTGTTGACCTGAGTAACAATAAACTTGAATCTTGAGTCCCCACAATTACCCCACAAATTCCAAAGAACAGAGTCCTTCATTCTTTGTCATTTCATCTGCAGCTCACTTGCCCAAGGAAAACTGGGGTAAGATGAGATTTCCCTGAATCTTAAATTAGGAGACCTGACATTTCCTCTTCCCAGAGTAGATCCTGAGCAGGGAGATACACTCCAATACTGAAAATGACCTTTTAAGGTTGGCTGGACCCCCAAACTTCCAGAACTGTCAGGGCTGAATCTGGAACACGCATCATGTCTCACCACCGGAAGGGCCGGTCTTTCATCTGTTTCCTTAATCTGAGCATGATGCAGATTCTTGGTTCCTATGAGCTGTCCATGCTGAGTGGCCCTGAAGTGAGACAAAATGGTCTCACCCCTAGTCTTCTTCTTTCTTTTTTTTTTTTCTTTTGGCTTTTTGGGTCACATCCAGCGATGCTCAGGAGTTACTCCTGTCTCTGCACTCAGAAATTAC